>NC_132914.1:38041520-39266520 GCF_047675955.1 Chlorocebus sabaeus | reverse complement strand
TAACTTTTTATATTATTGCTCATTTAATTGTTCATTTTTCATACTAGACTTTATGCTCTGGGAAGTCAGCAATCATTTTTATCTGCTGTAGTGATCCCAGCACATATCACAAAGCCTGGTGCAATTTGGGTGCTTCATCAGTATTTGTTGAATGAATGAATGAAGTGATAAATTTTCTATTGCACTATAATTATGTGTGGTGTTAAGGTGAAGTTGGGAGAAATAAGATTTTTGTGGTCAAATGGGTTTGGAAAGTGCTTGCTGTAGTGCAGGTAGATGGGTTTTCTTACTGCTAGAATGTCACAGTTTCAAGAGAACAAAAAGTGTATTTTCAAGAAAGGATTAGAATATACTCTATTTTTCTAAGTGTATTTCACCATGGAATACTCTTTTTTTTTTTTTTTTTTCCATCACAAAGCATCCTGTGGCAATGCTGTCCATAAAAAAAGGACAGGGGATATGATAGGGGACTTTAAATACTTGAAGGGCTATTGTTTATAAAGAAAGAAAAAGGACCAGTGAGTAGAAATTGTAATGGTGCATTTTTTGATTTTGCACAAAGATCTGGCTAAAAATAAAAGCAGTACAAAAATGGAATAGACAGGCTCCTAAGGCAGTGAATTCTGTGTCCCTGTTTAAGCAGCTTTAACCAGAAGCTGAACACTCCTGGGGAGAGTTGCAGGAGCTGAATTATCCATAGACTAGAAGATTGTATTAGGTGACCTCCAGAGTCCCTTCCAAAGCCAAAGTTGTAGTAGTCTGTATTTTCTCTTTCTCTTTTTTTGCAAGTTTCTTGCCAAGAAGACATTGTTGTCTCCTCAATGCCCATATCCCCTGCTCTAGTGCTTTGTTTCATAGTAGACATTTAATAAGAATTTGCATATTACTTGATTGGTCTTTATGTTGTTACAGAAATTAAAGAAATGCAATGGAGACATATTGGCTGTAACATAGAAAACTTCTGTGTAAAACTAGTTTTCTTATAATTAGAGAAGAGACAACCTTAATAGGAAGCCTGTCTTGTGGAAATATGTAGAAACATACGATTTAAGGGTATGGTATAATTGCTGATGCTATCTTTCTATATTTCTTTCCTCACAACCTCAAATCCAGAATCCTCACTCCCATTTTACTGGCGAACCTTGACTTATAACAAATTAGTTGTAATCATGTGGATGGCTTTGTTGTGAAATTTGAAAGCATATTGAATGATTCAGACATCATAAGCTAATTATCTGCTACTGTTAGACTGAATATAGAGGGATGGTCTTTTATCTGGATTCTGCTATTTATGTGTTTCTGTTATTTGGCTTGCCATCTGGCCAAACAGTAACATGTTGGGAAGTTAGGAAATATGCAGAGGTTGAGTCCTTTGGTACCAAACCCAGGCTAGTGCTGTGTGCTTCAGGCTTTCTTATAGGACTGTTCTTAATTCAAGTTTCAACTCTGCTTGCTGTTGTTGTCTGTGTATCTTGCAATTTGTTTTTATTAAGTTATCTAGAGTTGGCTTTTGTTATATGCTACTAAATGAACAGTAACAAATGTAATGTGTTTAGATGAAAAACATGAACATTGCAGGTATGAGAAATAAGAGCCTAGAGCTGTGCTTTCCAATAGAAGTATAATGCAAATCACAGATGTAACTTTAAAATTTCTAGTAACCACTTTCAAAAAGTTAAAAAAGGTGAAATTAACTTCAGCAATACCTTTAATTCAACATGCTATATTCAAAATTGTATCATTTCAACATAAAATTATTGTAAAATTTGAGGTGTTTACATACATTCTTTTTTATTCGTAGCATATCGATTTGTATGGTAACATTTCATCAGAGGTAATTGCTATCTACGTAGATTTCATAAAACTTACAATGAAAAAAGTAGATTCACTTACTTAAGTTATTCCAAACACACTAAAAACTTTTTCAATAGCCCAAATCATTACTGACAAATAATTTACATTCAGTCTCTTGCTCACACTAGCCACGTTTTAAAGGCTGTCCAATTGGACACTGCAGGTCTAATCCTCACCTCTAATTGATCATCATATGAAAGACTCAGACCTCTCTACAGATCAGGTTTCCATTACTTCCCCAACCCCCCACCGTTCCCTCTTCTAAACTTTCACCTTTCACCATGCTTTACTGTCAGGATCCAGCCTGGAAAGTGGAGCACCTTATGTGGTACAAAGAATTGCCGACAGTCAGGATTTCATATAGAGGATACATTACACAGCTGTTAGTGGGCCAAAAGAGCATAAAGGCAAAACTGAGATAATAATAAAAAATAGCTACCACCCTTGGAACTGAGGAAAACTAAAGGAATGGCCCCAAATTAGGAGCTGGGAATGCAAACCCCATCCAGTGGGTGTTCAGGTTTCTGTTGAGTCACCGTACCCATGCTGCCGAGGCTGGTCTGAAAGTGACTCAGAAGCTGGCTGTAGTCACATACTGATGCTAGACCCATAGACCCTGCTGGAGTGACTCCGACAGGAACATGTTGGAATAATAGGAAAGAAGCCGTTTTTGCCTTCTCCCACCTTCTGGTTTTGTTTTTGCTCCTTACATCATCCGGGTTTAACAGGAAGCCAGTATGCAGAGCTCCGGCCTGGGCTTCATAGAGCAAAGGATAGAAGCATGAAGTTAGAGCTGAGAAAAAAACCAGGTAAATAGCTGGCATAGATGTCCCTGGTAACTCTCACCCCCCCACTGCAGGAGCAGCCCTTAACTTGCACGGCTAACTCAGTTCCAGCAGAGGGCTCTGACTGCTGTCTTCCTATTACTTTGACGGTATCCAGTTAGAGCCCTTTGGGAAGAAGGCCTTCCTGGGTGTGTTGGAGTTTTGAGAGTAGATCTCATTGTCTAGGTCAAGACTAACATAAGTCAAGAGTTCAGCTCAAACGAACCAGGCTGGTGTTGTAAGTGTTTGGGCCCCGGCGAGGGAATATTTTTGTTATGCTGATTCACCTATGACCAATTCCATTTTTAGGAACAGCTTTATTTTCGCAAATGGTTAGTACCTGGAGCCTAACTATGTTTCATAGCCTATCTGGATTTTGCTGTACAGTCCCACAAATGGGCACAAAGGGGACTTTTAGTCTTCATCGTGTCCCTTCTATGGGAGGAGGGAATTACCTTTCTTTCTCTTTAAAAATGACTTTGAAAACACTCGTTTTATGACAACGCAGAGCACTCTAAAGAGATTTGCGATGTATCTATCATTCTTGAAGGTAAGACTCTAGAGTAGCTGTGCTTCTTTTCTGAGAGGGAGATAGATGGAGCGAGGAGGTGCTCTGATGAGGCTACAGCAACTAGGTGCAGTCCAACGGATGAGCAAATTATGATGAAGTCCTAGTTCCAGGCCTTGACTCCAGTGCTCCATTTCCCCATTCACATTCAAAGGCAAGTGGGATTATTTTTGTAAGAAAGATATATTTGTAGACTTAATGCTGCATATGTTTGAACTCTTTCCAAAATGATGTATTCATCAACGCTTAAAACATTTTGAAAGCTCTGTGTAATGGGAGGCCGCATTAGCCATTTCCTGGCAATGCAATGTGTTTGTGTTTGGGTTACAGTTCAGTTCTTGGCTTCCTCATCACACAGCAGTTGGAACGAGTCTTTGAATTAGCATGAAATGACACGGTTTATTTTGTTTAGTCGATTTGGTCTTTACAGAGCTGGTGCTCATTGCTCCTGAGCCTGTTGTGAGCATTCGACTCTGATAGGCTGGAGGGGAAGAAAGGAGAAATCCCGACGATAGTTTTGACTCTGAGTTTCTCATTAAAAAGGAAAACAGCCAATTCCCCTGCCACCCTCTGTTCCTGCCACAAAACAAAAATCAAGCCATGGCAAGAATCTATACAGAAGAATAAAACTCTCATGAAAGAGAATACTTTGTGTTTGATTGTAGTATGCCCTCTCTCCTGCCCGAGCCTATAAAGGTAGAAAAACAAAATTAAGCTCTACATTTTCTGGCTTTGCCTACAATTTTACCAAAAAAAGCCAACATAGGTGAATTAGAATTTCCCCCTTTGGGATGTGGAAATAATCAAGACATAAATTACAGGGAAGTTAATGAACTCACATCCTGTAGTATTCGACACCCAAGGTTTTGCTCTTTTATTTGGAATCCTCTTAACACTTAGAATCCCTTCCTTCAAGCAAGTTCCTGGCAGATGTTTTATTGTTCCTATTGTTTTTCTTCTGAGGCTGTACATTAGGTTAAAATATCACAAATAGCTGCTATTATAGTGAGAGTCACAGAAGCTATAATTCTTCGTGACAGGCAGAGGAAATGTGACATGTCTAGGAAACCCTGTCACTGATGTTAACACTCAGATCTTCAGGCAAATGTTTAATGACAGACTCAGCATACTGCACAAAGTTTGTTATCTACCAAGCAAAAGGTTACACTCGCAGGAAACTATAAATACTATTTGGAAAATGTCTCTAGACAATGATGGGTTCTTTCTCCTCCTCTTCACCTCTTAATCTGTAATTGTAGGATAAATATCACATCTAAGACAAATCAGACAGATCTTCTTTCTTACCGTTCGTGTTTGTATATCCAATTATCTTATTTCCAGGTAGCATCCAGGGCACTGAGTGAAGCAATCTTTCCGGGTTTTAATCTGATGTTGGTATAGACATTTGAGTCCTTCAAAATCTTGTAAAGTGTGGTCATTGGGAGTAGTATATAAATGTTGGCAGGATTACCCAATTACCTGCTAGTGATCTCACAGCAAAGTCACTAATATTATATATCCAACAATAAAAAATCCCCCAAAACAAATATTTCATGATATAATTACATAAAACTTTAGTGTTGTCTAACTTGGAATTTCTGAAACACAGCACTGTAGACACGTTGGGCTGGATAATACCTTGCAGGGAGCTGTCATGTGTATGGCAGGAGGCTTAGCAGCATCACTGGATCTACCCTGTAGATACTTGTTGTACCCCATCTACTACAGTTGTGACAATCAAATATGTCTTCAGATATTGCCAGATGTCCCCTGAAGGGCAAAATCATTCCTTGTTGAAAACCATGATGAAACTCTATGTCCCTTTCTATTTCTCTTTCCAGTCTCCAAACTAATGATTCCAAATGGATATATAGAATTTGTCATGCCATCTTGTAGGCCAAGTATACAGTTCTCAATACTCTCCAAAAAGGTCTTGCAAACATATGTATGTTTTTCTGCTCAAGACATTCACAGGGTATTATCTGTGGTGATAAAAGGAAAACTTCAGCCGAATTAAATTTAAAAGATTTAATTGAGCAATGAATGATTGGTGGATTGGGAAGCCTCCAGAATCACAGTAGATGCACAGAGACTCCAGTCCAGCCATGTGTTAGAAGATTTATAGACAAAAAAGGGAAACGACTTACAGAAATTGGATGTGAGCTACAGAATGGCTAGATTGGTTACAGGTTGGCATTTGCCTTATTTGAACACAGTTTGAACGCTCAGCAGTGGATGAATGGTGGAAGTATGGCTGCTGGGATTGGCCAAGACTCAACTACTGTTATAGGCATATACTCCTAAGTTAGGTTTTAGTCTTGTCTGTCTATTAAGCTAGGTTGCAGTTTGTCCACAAGGACTCAAATATAGAAGTAGGAAGTCCTTCTCAGGCCATCTTTAGTTTGCTTTAACAGTGGTTCTTAATGTGGTACATATATACCATGGAATACTATGCAGCCATAAAAAGGGATGAGTTAGTGTCCTTTGTAGGGACATGGATGCAGATGGAAACCATCATTCTCAGCAAACTATCACAAGAACAGAAAACCAAACACCGCATGTTCTCACTCATAGGTGGGAATTGAACAAGAGATCACTTGGACACAGGAAGGGGGAACATCACACACTGGGGCCTGTTGTGGGGTGGGGGAAGGGGGAGAGGGATAGCATTAGGAGATACACCTAACGTAAATGATGAGTTAATGGTTGCAGCACACCAACATGGCACATGTATACATATGTAACAAACCTGCACGTTGTGCACATGTACCCTAGAGCATAAAGTATAATTAAAAAAAAAAAGGAGAAAAAAGGATTGGAAAAAAAAAAGTGGTTCTTACTGCATTCCACCAATTACTATAGGTACAAATGTATGTTTGTAGTCACCCTTCCTATATACACAGCTGGTATTCAATATGATAAAATAGAGAAATAATAGATTTTTTTTTTCTAGATCACTCCTCATTTAGAACTCTCATTATTTTGTTTGCTTTTTCTTCATTTTTTTTAAATAATGTAAGAAAAAAATGACTAGGAAAGTATAAAGATAGAAAATTAAAATAGCCCTAATTTCATCCCCCAGAAGTAATAATTCTTAACCATGTGGTTCATTTTCTCCCAGTATTCTTCTGTGCATTTTTATTTAGTGCTAAAAATCTAATGTTATATTCTAGGCATTTATCCTATGAAAGATTTTTAGAAGCATTATCTTAATGGCTCCTCTTGCAGAAAATAAGACCACCATTTCGGAATGTAAGATGCTATATACAGGAAGAGCATTGCAGGAGGAAGACAGTAAAGAGGAAAATTGCCTTGTGCCAAGCAGGGGAGTTGAGATCTGGTGAGAAGGATCTTTTACACTCATATGAGGGAGGTGAGACCTCTTATACATAACAGGAGAAAGGAAGGTGAATCTCTTACTCATAAATTAGCTAACTTCAAAAAACCTACATATAAAGGGGTCTGGTCACACAGGCTTGAAAGGTGTCCCAGAGATTTGTCTGTAAAACATTAAAGACCTGGCTTTTGTTTTCTTTCTCTAAATACAAGTAGCACTCACTTGTTATGGAGGAGCTGATTTCTTCCTCATTCTGTATTATTCCATTTTGTAAAGTAACTCATTTTACTATTTATAGTTTTAAATAGTACATTCCTTAATTCAACTGATATTATGAAGCCCCTGCCAAAAGCAAGGCTCTGTGCTAGGTACTGAGGGCTGAATGGTGACCACAGAGAACAAGGTCTCTGGTCTCAAGGTGCTTACAGGTCACTGGGGGAATCAGGCAACCACCAAGTAAACCATGAATGAACAACATGCGCTCACCTGGGGAAAGATGTCTACGTTGCAGATTTTAATGTTGATATGATAGTGTTTTTTAACATCTCAGTCTAGTTCTTCCTTGTCTTAGACTCTCCATTTTTGAATGGTTTCTCTAGGGTTCATAGGTGCAGTGTCTTTAGGTGGAAATAAAAAGCATATGTTATTGTTACTTTTTTTCAGTCCATTTAGAAAATTTATTGCAGAGGAGGTCAGTTTCTGAATTCTCTTCTTTTGCACTTCTCTTTTACATTGTAAATTTTTTTCACAGGCCTCATGACTCTTTTCATTCTTACTAGAAAGTCCTCTTAGATTGTCCTCTAATTGGCTATTAAAAATCACCTTTTATTCTATTTTATTTGATGCATATATTTAATCTATGTATTTTATTTTATATATTTATTTTATTCATTTATCCATCTTATTTTATTTATATGCAACTGAGCTTCTGAATTTTAAAGGTGTGGCTTGATGAGCTTTTTTTTTTTTTTTTTTTTTTTTGAGACGGAGTCTCGCTCTGTCGCCCAGGCTGGAGTGCGGTGGCGCGATCTCTGCTCACTGCAAGCTCCGCCCCCCAGGTTCACGCCATTCTCCTGCCTCAGCCGGCTACCACGCTCGGCTAATTTTTTGTATTATTAGTAGAGACGGGATTTTACCGTGTTAGTCAGGATGGTCTCCATCTCCTGACCTTGTGATCCACCCGCCTTGGCCTCCCAAAGTGGGATTACAGGCGTGAGCCACCGCGCCTGACCGGCTTGATGAGTTTTTACAAACATAAGCAGTTGTGTTAATCACCACCACACTTGTGATACAGAACATCCTCCTCATTCCATAAAGTTCTCTTCATTCTTCTGCAGTAAGTTCCCTCTCTCTCCCCTAACAGCTTATGATCTGCTTCTTGTCCCTATGGTTTTGCTTTCCCTATAAATTTATGTGAATGTAATAATAGTTTATAGCTGTTTGTGTCTATTTTCCTTCACTCAGCATAATTCATTTGAGATGTATTCATGTGGTTGTGTGTATGAGTAGTTTATTCCTTTTCATTGCTGAGTAGTATTCTATTGTATGAGTATACCACAATTTGTTTATTCATTCACCAGTTGGTAGACATTTAGATTGGTTCCAGTTATTGGCTACTATGAATAAAGCTGCTATGAACATTTGAATATGACTATTTGTGTGGACATTTATTTTCATTTCTCTTAGGTTGGGGCAGCAGAACATTGGATCCCCCAAAGATACCCATTCCTTAATCTGGGAAACTGTGAATATGTTACGAAGTATGACAAAATGGAATTAAGACTGTGGATGTAATCAAAGTTGCTAATGAACTGACCTTAAAGTGAGGAGTCTGTCCTGTATTCCAGCTGGGTCAATCTAATCACATAAATTATTAAAAGTGGAGGGCCTGTTATCCTTAGCAAACTAACACAGAAACAGAAAACCAAATACTGCATGTTTTCACTTCTAAGTGGGAGCTAAATGATGAGAACACGTGGGCACAAAGACGGGAACAACAGACACTGGGGCCTATAGGAGGTGGTGGGTGCAAGGAGGGAGAGGATCAGGAAAAATAATGAATGGACACTAGGCTTAATATCTGAGTGATGAAATAATCTGTACAACAAACCCCCAGGACACAGGTTAACCTATGTTACAAACCTGCACATTCTGTACATGTATTACTGAACTTAAAAGTTTATTTATTTATTTTTTTTAAGTAGAGGGCCTTCCCTGCTACTGTAGAGAGAGAGAGATGGCTCCTTGAGAAGGACATTGCTAGCTCTGAAATGGAGATAGAAGGGACAAGGAATACAGGCATTCTCTGGAAGCTAAAAAAGTCAAGAAAATGGGTTTTCCCCTAGAAACCCCAGAAAGAAATTCAGCCCACTAACACCTTGATTTTAGCCCAGTGGGAGCTGTGCTTGAACTTGTGATTTACAGAACTGTATGATAATACAGTTGGGTTGTTTTAAGCTACTGAATTTGTAGCAATTTGTAACAGTAGTCATAGAGACGAATATATGGGTCTAGTGGGATGGCTGGGTCATGTGAAAAGTGTATGTTTAACTTTACACAAGCCTACCAAACTGTTTTCCAAAGTGGCTATACTTTTACTGACTTTTTAAGAAGTAGGATTAGGCTGGGTTCTAAACATAGATATGTTTCTCTACCAGTGTTTATTTATAGACAGACTTCCAGATCCAGAATCTAGAGAAAGGAAAAAAGCAGGAGATGCCCATCTGTTTGTCTATCAGTTTGGGGGATTTGGGAGAGTGCTGAATAAGACCCGTAGCCGGGAGGCTTTCACAAGGCCATTTCCACAGGTAGTATTTCCAGAGAAAGGTTCTGTCATGCCTATTCCTCTGATTGGTGGGCTCATATTGCCATAGAGGCCAGAGGAAGCAAAAGGTCTAGACTTCTTTACCCTTTTCATTCCCTTTGAGCTCACCCTCACTCCAACACTTGCTATTGCAAGTATTGGCATTGGTGGTATACAACAGTGCCTACTTCTACTAATGGGGGTCATTCTCTTTTGCCAGTTTACACCACAGGAACTGCATCTAATTGAAATTCATCCAAATTTCTAGTTTATATGTGAAGCTACTCCTGATTTGCAACAAGGGTGAAAATTTTTCTCTCTAAGTATTTTTCTGGCCATTTCAGCATGAATTTTGAAGAGTCCTAGTATTAAAGAAAAAAAAATATTCATGCCTCTTGTTAAAGGGAGTAGGGAAGACTTTATTCAAAGGACACTACTATAATGGAAGTTTTGCAGTAGGGGAGACAGATGAGGCCCATTCCAAATGCAACAAGAACAAGTAAGGAATTATAGTCAAGGAATAGGGTTGGGGTCAGTGGATGGAAAACTACTAAGAGGAAATTTCAGGGGTGAGGGAGGATTCTAGCTAACCCAGCTTGACAGGATGCTTGATGAAGACAGGCCAGGGTGATCAGATATCAAGGATGGGGCATGAGAAATTTGATCATGTATGAAGAGTGGAGAATTTTTGCTAAAATGACCTGGCCTGATTCTTGCTAAAACTGGACTAAGGGAACCAAGGACAGAGCCATGGTTGGAGCATGGTTGAAAACAGAATTTAGGGCTGAACACTTGTGGCTCATGCCTTTAATCCCAGCGCTTTGAGAGGCCAAGGCAGGTGGATCACTCGAGGTCAAAAGTTTGAGACCAGCCTGGCCAACATGGTGAAACCCCATCTCTACTAAAAATACAAAAATTAGCCAGGTGTGGTGGTATGCACCTGTAATCCCAGGTACTTGGGAGGCTGAGGCACGAGAATCACTTAAATCCAGGAAGTGGAGCTTGCAGTGAGCTGAGATTGCACCACTGCACTCCAGCCTGGGTGACAGAGCAAGACTCTGTCTCAAAAAGAGAGACTTGGTCACTACTGGGCAACTGTGCTCAAGCTGGTACCTTGGTCTTTGATAATTATTTTTTAAGATACAGTGTCACATATTTAAGAGGTTTTTGGAAAAGACAATTGTCCTTGCCATTAATTTTTAAAACCGTGAAAGACATGAATTTTACATAGTCAATAGAAGGGAAAATATGATCAGGAAAATATATATTAGCCAAGCTAATATAAAAACAGTACCTATTGTCTGTAATCCAAACAATCCTTATGAACTGTGAAAGAAAATCATGACAGGTAGAAAAACAACTTTGTTACAGGATTGCTGTTAAATAGCTTGAATTTGAAAGATGAAGCCCTATGATTTAAGAATTTTACTCTTCTGGTTCTTCCATTTTTCAGAAAAGCAGTTTTCAATTTTTTATGAAAAGCCCCATTTCCAGATCATGGGCCAATGGTGGAGTGAATTTGAAGAGGGGCTGGGAAGATCCTGTACATGTTGTATTGTGTCACCAAAAAGGTGTCAGGGTGGCAGAGTGCTCAAAGTGAGGCCAGCATTGTCCCTGTGGGAGTCCCACCTGCTCTGCAATCTTGCCTGTCATGTGTTCTTGATGTGGACAGGATTCTGAAGTGCTTTGGTGGCCATTATCATGGCTGTGTCTGATTTTCTGAATCATGCATGGCAATGACACCCAGATGGGCTCTGTTCCTCAGGTTCCATTTCTGGAGCACGGATGTATCTATTGCGGGCGTGTTATCTTCCACAAACAGCACATGTTACGTTGCCTAAAGGGATGGCAGCCTGGGCTTCTTGGCCCTCCATGAAGCATGGCAGAATTCCAATGGCACATCTGCAGGCAGACTTACATGTGTTTAAGTACCTATTTTCATACCCAATAAATCGTCAGCGAGGTAGAGTCACATCACATAAACCTTTCAGTGGCTACCGGTGCTTTTAGGACAACCAAAATCTTCAGCACAGCCGACAAGTCTCTCTGATATGATAGAGTGTGACACTAACACCAGTTTTCCTCAATAGAAGGTTTTAGGTACACTTTATCTATCCTTGTGCATGCAAACCCCAACACTCTCTCCATTGGCTCTTGCCATCCAACCAGTGATTTCTATAACAGGGTTACAACAGAGGTTATGAGGGCCTTCAGGATGGCTCTTAAACAAGCTGCAGGGAAATCATAGTGGCTTATGTTAGTGGAGAATTTTTTGAGGTAGTCATACCTGTCTTCCAAATCTTTACCTCTCAAAGTTAACAAAAAAACAAAAAAAAAACCCCATCCACTGTGAATTCCCCCACGTTTTCCCAGCCCTTGCTGGAGAATTCATCCCTGTTTGGTAGGTATCAATGCTACATTTCAGCCATACCATACAGAAATGAAAATGCAGGCTGGGGCTCTGCTCTCCCTAACCTGGTGCTTTGTGTTCACACTCAGTAAACACTGAAGTTCAATCACATTCCTCTCTGCAGAACATAGTCAATTAGGCTTCTGCTAGTGATTGTGTATTCTGATTGTACACAACAGATTGTCCTTTTCCTCAAAGGTTTAAGAGAAAATTAAACAGTTTCCAAAGTTTCTAAAATTTAAACTCAACTAATGGGCTTACTAGCCATAATTGAGTTGGTGGGTCCTAAGCCAGATAAGGACCACTAATTGTTTAGTGCTTTTATGTTAATTGAATTATTTTCGCATTAGGAAAGCTTGCTATTTACCAAGTATTATTAATGTACCATGCCCTTCGTCCTCACCCCTGCTTTTAGATGCCTATAACTTGAACTTCTTAATAAAACAATTCTAAGCCCTGAAATATACTATCGTTTGTTATTGTTATTTTAAAATACTAAGCTTTCCTGAAATAAACTGGCAAATAATTCTGTTTGATTTTATCTTTTATTTTTGAGCTGAACATGTTATGTGGAAATAAAAAAACAAAGCATATGAAAAAGAAAACCATTGAAAATCTGTCCCTTATCACTAGTTTCTTGGGGAAATTTATCTAACATTATTTTTCCTTTTTAGTATGCTTGTTGTAATCCATTTATTTTCTTTTCACTGCTTGTCAAGACTTCATTCTGAAACAGCACTCTTCCCATGATTGTATTTCTGAATCCTCTGAGATCTCTGACTAAATTGTGCGGCACATGTGCTGCTGTAAGATTTCATTGAAAAGTATAAAGAATAAGGGATTTTGTTTTCTTAAATTCCCTTTAGTATATAAAATATTTGGCGAGTTGCTGATATCTTTATTTAAACTTCTTAAAAAATAGGCTATGATTTATTTTTTATTTTTATGCTTGACATCTCTAACTATGATTTTTAATTGGCGTTACTACATAAAGGAGAATGTACCATAACATTGTGACCTTCTGTTCTGCCTGGTTATTTACGGTATTCCTTGGTGAGTATTCCATTTTAGATCCAGCAGGCAATAACTGGTGATTGTTCTAAATACCTGCTTTGATGATTTGAAATAACATTAGAATCATGACTAGTATATTCTATCATCCTACCCTGCCCCCAACACACATACGTTCACCCTAGGAGAGGAGAGCAAGCCAACTGGGAACGAAGACAGAAATCTGAGTAGCTAGAGCCAAATGTTTTTAATCTGCACATGGCTATGGTAGGACAAAATCTACACTGCCTACTTAATCCATTCTGGGCTCACAATCCCCCAAATTCTTATAAGAATGGGACTTGCTTTGATGATACACTTGCAAGTGGTGTTATCAGAAAACTGTATTGGAAACAGGATGATTGTGTAAGGTGAACATTAATGCTATTATGTTTGCCTTGGCACTAACCTGAGAAACTTGTATAATGTGGCTTATAAACCATCTTTCTTGACTATGAGGAAGACCTCATGAGGACAAGCCAGGTAAAGAGGTACCAGCTAGGGATTGGAGTAGCTGTGCCAGGGGGAATCAGGAAATGCACCACAAGGGCCACTGGCAATGAAAATATAAAATAGGTTTTATTGAGGAAAAATTTATAAGCAGAGAAGTAGCAGGGTGCACACAACTCCTCAAAAACTCAGTATACCATGGCTTGTGCTGGACAGGGGAGGACTGCATGTATCGTGGCTGATGAGTCATGGAGAGGAATCCTGGACGTGTGATCCTGCATATACATAGGGACTGCAGGGGCAGGTTACGTCTATGCCATTGGTGTAATCCCAGATGCTTCTAGATCAGAGAAATGGGTTTATTTGAAAGAGGAACCTTCTGGAATCCAGTGATTTCTATTAGACTGTTCTCTGTTAAGCCAGCTCTCTCCTAAACTACCAAACCAGAGGAGGAAATGAACCTCTAGGGTTATCAGATTCTCTCTCCTCTGAGTGATGTGCAATGAAACATCATGACGTTATTTCTTAGGACAAGGAAGTGGAGACGAAATCAGTAAAAGAACAGAATACTACAGAGACAATGAACCTAGGGACATTGATGAAACTGCAAAGAATCAAAACCAGAGTGAGAGAGAGTGCATGTGTTGATGTGATATGATTGTGTATATGTGTGTGTGCACCCAGCACTATACCCCTAGAAACACCACATGGAAACTCTAAACAAAGTATTAGAGGGCCGGGCATGGTGGCTCATGCCTATAATCCCAGCACTTTGGGAGACCGAGATGGGCGGATCATGAGGTCGGGAGATCGAGACCATCCTGGCTAACACAGTGAAACCCCGTCTCTACTAAAAAAAAAAAAAAAAAAAAATTAGCTGGGCGTGGTGGCAGGCACCTATAGTCCCAGCTACTCGGAAGGCTGAAGTAGGAGAATGGCATGAACCCAGGAGGCGGAGCTTGCAGTGAGCCGAGAGCGCACCACTGCACTCCAGCTTGGGCGACAGAGCTAGATTCCGTCTCAAAACAAACAAACAAAAAGAAAACATAGCAAAGTATTAGATTGGTGCAAAATTAATTGCAAGCAAAAAACCACAATTAATTTTGCACCAAACTAATATATAACATTACTTTTATCAACCAACTTTCAAAAAATTAGGCTCATAACTCAAAAAGTTATGTTAAAAATTAAAAAAATAAGCAGGGTGGGGAGAGGAGTGCTATTTTAATTATAAGTGGAAATAATTGAAGGTATGACCACATTCAGCTACCTCTTGCCTCCAGAGAAATTCAGAATCCTACTAGAAAATTTACAGTGCTCAACTTAGATTCTACCATAGGCACAAAAGTGCAGTAAAACCAGCTCAGAGAAGCATGTTTTGATTACTTATACAACACAAGAAGACTCCTGTCTATGTACTTCATTTTTTCTGGGAAAAAAATGGAATTTTGCATGATAATCTGCAGAGTGTGAAAGGAGACAAATGCCCTGGTTTCATTTTTGACATGCCAGGAAATGCTCTAAGAGCAACAGAGTTAATGCTGCCATAGAGTGAAGAGCTGATATAGCCCCTGGAGAAATGTTGGAAGTGGAGCTGATGCCTCCATTTCTCAGCTCCAGATTCCTGCAGGGCAGTTGGAAGCTGTGGTGGAAACTCTGGCCACTCCTTAGCTTCCCTGTCACAGTCATAACTCTTGCTGGTTACAGTAAAAAACATTTCCAATAACACCCTTCCCAGAAGAAGAGATAAATGTCCAAAGGCAAAAAGAAAGTAAAATAAAATATCAAAAAGTGGGGGTGGATTGAGGAAAAGGATTAAAAGAGGGAAGAGGGAGTGCCACATTCTTCAGGTCTACCCAGGACATCTTTCCTGGTTTATGATTCTTTCTCTGTTGAACCACAAAGAAAAAAAATGTATTAGGACTCTGAATTCCAGGCTATATTGTCTGTCAAAGGATTTACCAGTTAGAGAACCAATTAATTTTCTGCTCCCACAGCTCATGAGGCTATAAAAATAGGATCTTATATGGCCTTTGAAATGTTGGGAAATACGCTGTCTTCTTAAGAGAATTGAAACCTGCTTTTATCTTTTCAAAAAGAAAAAAAAAGAGCAACATTCTGTGGCTTTCACGGTTTTCTTTCAGACTCTGTTCCAAGATCTGTGGCTTTAGTGTGTATGCGTAAGTGCACACACACACTCACACACACCACGTGCATATTTGCACACAGCAATGCAGAAGTGGTTTGCTGTAGAGTTAATGTAGATATTTTCTCCTTCCAAGCAAGTGATTATGTCCTTTCTTCCATGGTCAGATGGATGATTTGAACAGCTTGGAAGGGCAAGGGCAAGAAAAGCTTTGATTTATCTGCTGCTGAACTGATTTAGACAAATGCAAGAAGATGATACATCACTGAATTAGGGCAAGCAGGACAATAATGAGAACCTAAATTGAGTGACAAGTGCACACTAAAATCTATATTACCACTAAATAAGCAGGCATACATGTATACACTGCACCTTATTTTATGTTATAGAGTGGTACTCATCATGTTTCAGAATAGTTTAATGAATGCTTTAAATCTGTAATTAGTAGGGCTTTTGCATTCTCACGAGATACTGGCATTGTGGTGAACTATCCAATAAATATGATACAGAAATTCAGATCCTCTACATGGAACTATTGTCAGAGGAAAGAGTCAGAGAAACTGAGCAAGTATTCAATCTAGCAGGAGCAAATTTCAAAACTATACTATCCTTGCAGTACAGAAAAAAAAAAAATGTCCCATATACCCTCAACATGAAACGAAAGGAAATAGGAACAACAGAGGAAAAGAGTTGCTGTCTCCTTGCATTTTGTCGTATTGATTGTGTCTGCCAATCAGATATTCTATTCTATTTGTTTTTCAAGAATTCCTGCAGGTGATCTGGGTTGGAGGTGAGTTCCCAGAGTAAGTAACTGAAAAAAGAAAGCAGGGTTCCAATGAAACCTAGAGGCAACTGTGAAGTGGTGGAAGAATGTTATTACAGGTTCACATGAGGCCTGAGGAGTTGGATGCAGGCTGAGAGGTTTGTAGCAGTCAGCACCGGCCAGTCCTACCTGGATTGTCACGTTATTGATGGCTCAGGGAATGTCTCATTTTTGTTTGCATCTTGCATCAAAGCAAGATGGCTTTAGATTTCTTCCCTTGCCCATTAAGTCAAGGTGCAGTTTTTGCTTCAGAAATTTCAGAATCGAGTTTTTCCAACACTTCTTTTTCTGATGCATTGGGTTAAATATGGATGATAAAAAATTAAAAAAAAAGTCTTTCATTCAAATGACGCCATGTTATTTGTATTCACACCCTTGTTTTGTATTTGTCACCTGTTTTCTTGTTGTGCTGAGTGTTACCCTTAGGTTGACCTGGCTGTTTGTGTACACCCGGGTACTGCTAGATACATAGCTGAAATGAATTTTAAAAGAAGAAAAAAGACATTGGAGGCTACAAACTAAAAAGAATTCTATGCAAATGACCTTACACAATTATATCTAAAATCAACATACTAGAAGGTCAGTAAATATTATTATTCCTCAAGACATTTCGAGCAATTACCTAATATTGGGTGAATAGTATTTCCATACCTCATGTGGTGTACTTGATAGTCTTTATTCTCACAAAAGATTCATTGTTAAATGTGTTTTTGGGTCAGCTTTGATATTTATCAAACATACTGGCCTCTGGTCTTTACGGATCCTGCTGTGCCCGGCTAGACTGGTTACTTTTGCCCTGGTTCCTGAGAATGGCTGGATAAAACTTCATAGTAGAGGACTGGGTATACAGTCTATGACACCTTTAGTGGAGTGATCTAAACCTTGACGTTCAAACCTTGGCAGCTTCATCACTAGTCAGGGCCCACCCAAAGCACTGTTGTGAAAATAGGTAACTTCTTTCATTCTTTTTTTCCTCTTTGGATGCCAAATGACTCTATGGCGTCCTGTTGGTATTCTCTCTGGACTGGCTTCCCCCTTTTACTGTTTTACTTGTCTCCAAATGAAAACTCGAATTCATTTTGTCCTTGTGACTCATTAGCTGATCTGATTGATCAATGTATGTACAGTTTTTCTTTTTTCTTTCGTGAGATGGAGTTTCGCTCTTGTTGCCCGGGCTGGAGTGCAATGGCGCAATCTCGGCTCACTGCAATCTCCGCCTCCCAGGCTCAAGTGACTCTCTCGCCTACGCCTCCCAAGTTGCTGGGATTACAGGCACCGTCCACCACATCCAGCTAATTTTTATATTTTTAGTAGAGACGGGGTTTCACCATGATGGCCAGGTTGGTCTCAAACTCCTGACCTCAAATGATCCACCCACCTCAGCCTCCCTAAGTGCTGGGATTGCAAATGTGAGCCACTGCGCCTGGCCTGTATGTGCAGTTTTTAACCCTTTGACAAAGGGTTACATATCAATTTTAACCTGCTCTTCCAGATCACTTCATATTTCAGCCAATGCCTTCCATGTCTAAATCTGAAGCAACAAATAACAGTGGAGATACTAAATAACCAGGTGTAAGAGACCCAGAGCTACTTGGATCCCTGCTGGAAAGATTCCAAAACTTTATCCTGAAAACTCAGAATTTGTAAAAAAAATTAAAAAGACAGTGATATCTATTTCATTTTTCAGTTTAAATGGTGAAAATATATGCCCTCAGGATCTAGAATATGCTTTTCATGTATAATGTTTCCTTTTTCACATTTGTTTTAGTAAATACTAGAACTAATGAATCCAAATGGTAAATAGTTTTAACAGTACAGGAGAGTATCAAATAGAAAAGTAATCTCCTTGTCTCTCCACTCCCTGTCCCTAGACTTACTTCCCAGAGGCAACTGTGTTGGGCAGTATTTGTTTTTAGAGTTTCTGGAGGTTCCCTCTTAAGTTGAAATATTATTTTTATGCCTCTATTTCTTGATTCATCAATTATCAACATTATATTTTGACTTTCCTATGAAAATGGGGAATTTAGTGCACTTATGTTACCTTTCATCTAGCGTTTCCCATCTATTTCCTGATTTTTATTTTTGTACATTATTTCTAACTTTTTTTTTTTTTTTTTTTTGGTGAGATGGAGATTTACTCTTATTGCCCAGGCTGGAGTGCAATGGCGCGATCTCGGCTCACCACATCCTCTGCCTCCCAGGTTCAAGCGATTTTCCTGCCTCAGCCTCCCCAGTAGCTGGGATTGCAGGCATGTGTCACCACGCTCGGCTAATTTTGTATTTTTAGTAGAGACGGGATTTCACTGTATTGCCCAGGCTGATCTTGAACTCCTGACCTCAGGTGATCCGCCCGCCTCAGCCTCCCAAAGTGCTGGGATTACAGGCTTGAGCCTCTGTGCCCGGTCATTATTTACAACATTTACATTCTGTTCTGCAGTGCTGTACTTACAAATAAATCTTTTATATTCTGTCTAATTCTATGGTTCTCAAATAAACAAAATAATTAACATGCTTAATATTATAATTATGTAACTGATTTACTACAGAACTAAGTAGAACATTGGATGCAGGTGGACGGTAAAATAATTAAGCAAGTTAGATTTTTGCTATTGGAAGTGAAATTTTTAAAGTTTGACAAGTGAATTTGTCTTGTTTTCTGCTTCACTTTCTTCACTATTTTTGTGTCAAGATTTCTCTGGTTCCTCATATACTATGTCATTTCTTTGTGAGATGCTGTTTATTTTTTAAACTTTTGCTGGTATACATTTCTTTTTTTTCCCAAATGTCGAACATGAATTGTAAGCTTTGGGATATTCTGCATCCAAAAAACATTGTAAAACAATCTTCACACTTTGTTCATAATTTGGCTGTTGTATGAAAAATTCAAGAGAACTTTCATCTCTGGACTTTGCTTCTTATTTTTTAGTTTTGACTATGGCTTCTTCCTTTGCAGTTAACCTTTTTTTTTTTTTTCTTTTTGGAAATTTCTTAGATCTATAGTTTATTCTGTCTTGAAATTTTAATAGGAGTTGGCCGGTTGTGTGAATCTTAAGACCTTTGCCTTTTCAACTAAGGCGAATCTGCTTTGATTGTTTCTTTTATGTGTTCATAGTTTTCCCAATACCATTATCTGTTTTGTGTTTATGGAGCTTATCAAATGGATAGTAAACATTTAAAATGTATCACCCTTTACCTTTTTCTCTTACATTTTCTACTATCTTGTCTTTTTTCTCCATTCTAGAGGATTTCTTCAACGTTATTTCATGTATCTCCAACTCTGTGACTACCTTCATATTATCAGTTATCACATTCATTACTTTAAGTTAGCCATCAAATTTCTAATTTTTTAAGCTCTTGGATTATTCCTTTTTTGTGACAGCTTATCCTTATATTAAGGATAAAATATCTTCTTGAATACTGTTTAGGATATCAATTAAATCTTTTGAAAGTCTGTTTTTTCCGTAGGACAAATGACTCCACTAGGAGTCAGTGTTTTTTGTTTTTGTTGTACATCCTGGTCGTTGTCCTCCTATTCTTTTGGATCTCCCTGGGTGTTAGACGCTCTTTTGTTTATTTATTTTCGCGAGTGGAGAACTGTATGATTAGTGCAGGTGGATGTGGGCGGCTGCTCGCCAGCAGGTCTTGCTTCTGAAGAGTCCTGGCTGTGGAGTCTGTGTAGTTGGGGGCACACATTAGTACAGTAGTTTTCTTTGTGGGGCCCCTGAATGGGGGAACTTGACTCTGGGAATGGAGTGCTTTAGTCGGCTTCACTCCCAAGCTGCCTTTCCTTTCCCATTTTGTGTCATTAGGTTTCATTATTATCTCTCCTGGAGGTCCAGAGTCACCTCAGACTTGGCATCTTTCTTAGGACCCAGCTCCCTCGCCAAGCACCCTGACTTCCTCTTCAGGCAGATGACATACTTTTTTTTGTTAGAGCTCACTTCTTGGGCTTTGAGAGTTCACTTCTGAGGGCAAAATCCCAATTTGGTTTCATTTTGTCACTAATCAGTTAATTCTTTTATACTTTTTTTTTTTTTTTCCTCTGCCATTTCAAGGGAACATGGAGGAAGAGAGTCAAAAGATGAGTACACAAGTCTGTCATTTCCTGACCTGCGCCTCCCCTCTCCTTACTGTGATACTGGTTCCAATTAAACCAAGACTAACCAACAAAATGGGCAATTATTTCACCTGAAATGAAATTACCAGTAAAATTAACAAAATCCAAATTATTAATTAGCTTTTATACACTTTATGAAAACTCACTTTAGCTCCAGAGAACACAGACATCTGAATGTCAGACTTAAGCTCTTTGATGGCCGGGCCCATATTTAGGACATGGAAATGTCCCGAAGTCTCCATATTTAGGGACAGAGAAAGGAGGCTATCAGGGAAAATCGGCAGAGCCTCCCACCTTTCATAGAAGCATGTATGTCTCTCTTATATCCCCTTTAACATGAACTTCCAACTCTTCTTTCGTCATGTCTTAAATTTCACCACTCTAATGTCACAGAATGGTGAGGTGTAGACAGGACAACGGTAAGTCAGTATTCTTACATTTTTACTTTATTACTGTGAGACCAACCACTGACCTGTAGAGTTCAGAGAAATACATTTTATATTGCTGAAGAAACTTTGAATGTACCCTTGAACCTAAAATAAAAGTTTAAAAGAAAACTGTAAGAGATTTTGCACTGAGAGATGATATACTTTTTAAAGATGTAGATCACGGTGTCTGACCTTTTGGCCCATTGAAAGAAGAATTGTCTTGGGCCACACATAAAATACACTAATGATGGCTGATTGAGCTAAAAAAAAAAAAGGTCAGTGCATAACTTTTGTGTATTCCATCACCACAGATTAGCAAAAAGTTCCCCTCATTCAAAGGATTGGACGTTGCTGAAGCTGAAGAGAGTCAGGAAATATGTACCTGAAAGGCACATGGAAGAGACCTATTACCTGTACAGTATTTTATGTATTGTGATGTGGAGACCCCAGGTGTCCATTTATATCACTTATTCACTCATTCGGCAAGCATTTTGAGTGCCTGTTCTGTGCCAGGCACTGTGTCACGGAGTGAGGGTACAGTGATGGTGAGGAAGACAACGTGTTTGCTTCATAGTAGAGAAGTAGATATAAGCAAATTTATAATGTAATATAAGGTAGTGCTAAGTGCTTAGTTGGTATAAAGCAGAGTGAACTAGTAGAGAAAATGGTGTAATGGTGGTAGGGAGGGTGGCCGGGAGCAGTAGTCTTCCTGAGGAATGACATTTGAACAAAAACCTTAAACCTACAGTTTCCGAACTGTCTTCCGAGGAACTCACAGGGTTGCTACCAGATATTTCAGAGTTTTGAGGGAAATGCAATATTATTCAACATCTGTTAGATACTGCACAAACTAGTAGCTTAGGGTGATTCTGACAGTTTCACATGAGATTATGCTGCTTTCCTTTCAGTGATGATTTATCTTTGCAAAGCTGAGTTTTTGTTGTTGCTGTGGTAATGAGTGAGTACACAGTGAAAGCCAAGAGGAAGAGATGAAGGTGGCAGGGTCCAACGTGATTCCAAAGTTTGAGGAATTGTGCAGTGCCTAACAGGTGCATACAGCCCACTAGTACATGTAGAGACAGAAAAAATGTGGAGATTAGTGTGTGTAGAGACAAATATATTTACTTCCTAATTCCCAGAACCTGTGAATGTTACCTCATATGGTGAAAAAGTGAGTATTACTTTATATGGCAAAAGATGTAATGAAGTTAAGGCTCTTGAGAGAATGCATTTATCCTGGCTTATCTGAATGGGTCCTAAATGGAATCACATGTGTCCTTATAAAAGAGAGACAGAGAGAGATTAGACTCAGACACACACAACGGACAAAGTGGTATGAAGGCAGAGATTGGAGCGATCTGGCTACAAGCTAAGGAATGCCAATAATTGCTGCAACCATCCGAAGCTACAGAGGTATGAAATGGATTTACCCTCTAGAGCCTCTGAAGTGAGCGGGGCCCTGACACCTCAGTTTCAGACTTCTGGTCTCTAGGACTATGAGAGAATACATTTCTGTTATTTAAAACCACCACGTTTATGGCAATTTGTTACCATAGGAATAGGCTAGGAAGTAGTCCTAGGAAACTAATGCAGTAAGTGATTATGTTATTTACAAAGAAAATTAAAATATTATTTATTTATTTATTTATTTTTGAGACAGAGTCTCACTCTGTTCCCCAGGGTGGAGTGCATTATCATGATCTTGGCTCACTGCAACCTCTGCCTCCTGGGTTCAAGAGATTCTCCTGCCTCAGCCTCCCGAGTAGCTGGGTCTAAGGGCACACACCACCATGCCCGGCTAATTTTTTGTATATTTGTAGAGACAGGGTCTCGCCATGTTGGCCAGGTTGTTCTTGAACTCCTTACCTCAGCTGATCTGCCCGCCTTGGCCTCCCAAAGTGCTGGGATTACAACTTTGAGCCACTGTGCCCAGGCTAAAATATTATTTTAAATTTCAATTTATGCATATCATTTCTTAAATGACCATAAATGCTTACTATGTTGTGTGGACTGAACTCCTTATACACAGAACTGTTCAGTATTTCTTTTGCCTAACAGTAGACGTGAAAATACTTCTGAACTTTCATTGCATGAAACAAAGAAGTTTTGGAAATTCTTCCTTACTGTGAGAGAGTAAGCAGTGAGTTGTTTTGAGGGCAGTGTGTTCCAGGAAGAGGCAAAATCAAGGGCAGAGGCCCCGAGGCAGGAACACACATGGAGAATCCCAGAGCAGCAAAAGGCCGGCATGGTGAGGTGTACTGAGTAGAAGATGAGGTCAGGAAGAGAAGCAGATTTGGATGATGTACGACCTCACAGGCCAGAGTAAGGAATTTAATTGTGTTATGAGTTTGACGAGAAACGTTGGACAGTTTTGAGGAGAGGAGTGATATGTGACAGGATTTGCACTTTCAAGTGAACGTCTGGCTGTGGGTTGGAGAACTGTCTATGGGAAGCTGATTTACGAAAGTAGAACACATTGGCTCCGGGCTTGCTCAGAGGCCTGGATAAATCTTCGCCCCATCTTTGCCACCCTCTTCTCTTGGTTTCTCTGTTTACTATCGGTACGTAAGACTCTAGATGTAGTAGAAATGATGAAATGTGCACACAGGGCAGAGAAATTCGGTATGTTTGCCACTTGGTGTATCGCTTTCTGGAGGTGAAGCCCTCTTCCAGAAGTGTATGAATTGACTACAGAGAAGAAAGAGCAGGAGCATTTTATCACATTGCGTAGGAATGGAGAGGGCCAGGCACTAGAAGGTGCTCTGTGGGGGCAGCGCAGGCTGTCAGGATGACTTCAGCAGTGTGAGTCAGCTTTCCTAATGACAGGAGCAGGACCTCCTTGGCCAAGGTGTCCAGTGTGGTGAGGCTTGGGGCCCAGCCATCTGTTGAGGAAGATGGTGCTATTTATTTCCTGTGCTTGGCAGTTGCAAGGAACTCCTTCGAGCAAAATATCTTAGAGGCATAAGGTAATAAGATAAGTAAAAGCAACAGAGACATTACTAGGGCCACAGCTGGGGCAGAGGCAGACCCTCCCAGAGATGAAAAGAGCAGATGGGGCTCTCCCAATAGCATCCTTGGTGCAGAAACTGCCGGTGTGTGACCTTGGGAAACCAAGGATGGATCCCATCTCCTCTTTTCCAACAGCCTTTTAACTCAGTTTCGTGATTCAAACCCATGATAAGGCTAATAAAAAAGGAATTTCCTTTGTAGAGGTTGACTCATTCCCAGTTCTAGTCCCACTGAACTCTTTGCTGGTCAGACCTACGTGTTTAGTTCTGGACGTCACATGGAACCTTGATGAAATTTTTAAAAATGGTAAACCAAAGTTATCTTGATTTTCAACAGTCCCAGGTTCCCTCTTGAACCACAGCTTCTCTGCTCCAAATCACTGATAATCATTGATTCAGCTGAAGAGAAAATAACAGCCTACAACAGTGAGAAAAATATTTTTCGATTTCGAGACTCAAATTCGATTTTTCTTGAAATTATAAAGAAATAATAATCTTGAAAGCCAGGCTGTGTTGAGACACAGAGGGATTTCCCATTTTCTAAAGTTTCCCTTATATATCAAGTGTCAGGCATGGCAGTCTGCACATAGAGCTATAGGAGAAGCCAAACTTTGGGAGGTGGAGGATAAGACAGAGCAAAAGTTCCTGCCATGCTTTCATTTATACAGTGCAGAGCAGAAGAACAGCATTGGTGGGGAGGTGGCTAGATTGATGGGCTTAAAATAGTGCTCTCCCTTGCCTTCTTCCTGCTGCAGTCTGAATCATGTACACAGACAGCCCTGCCTTTTCCCCTGGGGGAGTGGAGAAGGGCTGGGAAGCCCATGCATTAGGCAGGTTCAGAGTTCAGGTGGAAGAGAGAACACAGCCAGGACTTTGCAACTGTAAGCTGTAGGGAAAAATTTTTCTTTCTTTCTTTCTTTCTTTTTTTTTTTTTTTTTAGCAGTAGGTCATTGCACAATGTCTAGAGATGTCAGGGAGGATGGGGGCACCCCAATACCAGCCCAGAGGACCTGAGATTAGATGGATGGGGACATCTCAAGAGAGGACAGGGATGACCCAGAGGCCCTTTTGCATTCCCACTGCCATTCAGAGGCCCTTTTGCATTCCCACTGCCATTTTTGCATTCCCACTGCCATTGGGATACATAAGCTGCCTCTGAATTTACAAACCGTTTTGAGAAGTGTGGGGGAAGGGGGTTGAGAGTGGAGAAACACTCTTATGAAGAGTTTGAATTTCGAACTGATTGAATATTGGCCTGAAGGAGGCTATAGGCCTTTCTGTTATAACTCCATGCAAAAAACTTTGCAATCTGTAAAACTGCTCAGGAAGAGTAGCAAGCTTTGTAGCAAAATAAGTTTAGGGGCAAACTATTCAAAAATAGATGTGACTGGATAATGAGAGCACTAACGAAGCAATCATGTGGATCTCAGGGATAACATGGACTGGCGGGCGGGCAGGCAAGTCAGTGGCTTTGGGTTGCTTCAGGGCATCACACGTCTGAGAAACAGGAGTGCAAACACATGGGGTTGCTGTTCTGAGACAAGACAGGTGGAAGGGGAGTTCTGAGCTTGGGGAAGATGCTGGTTTATTTATTTATTTATGTATTTATTTAGAGACAGAGTCGTGCTCTGTCGCCCAGGCTGGGGTGCAGTGGTGCCATCGTGGCTCACTGCAGCCTCTGCCTCCCAGGTTCAAGCAATTCTCATGCCTCAGCCTCCTGAGTAGCTGGGATTACAGGTCCATGCCACCATGCCTGGCTAATTTTTTGTATTTTTAGGAGAGATGGAGTTTCATCATGTTGACCAGGCTGGTCTTGAACTCCTGACCACAAGTGATCTGCCCACCTTGGCCTCCCAAAGTGCTGTGATCACAGGCATAAGCCACTGTTCCCTGCCAGGAAGATGCTTATTTAAAAAAACCCACAATTCTTTAATAGGTGCCCCTTTTTGATTTTCTTAAAATGCAGATTAAAAGGCTCCTGTCTGTACAAGTGTCAAACTGAGGCATTGTCCTTTCCTGCTGATGGATATGATGCTGTTCCTGCTAATTCCCCTTCCCTTGCCTAGTGAAAACCACATGTAAACCAAAGCAACTTCTGCATTATACTGACATCATCTTTCTGTTGATCAATTGTGTGTGAGTGATTTTGGTGTTATAGAAACAGGTGTTGTAGCAGAACAATGTGTACTTTAAATTGGAAGTTTAATTTATCTGGAAAGTTTAATTTTTCTCACATGATCATGATAATAACGATTTTAAAAAAAGCATGTCTGGGTCAAAATCCATGAATTTCTATCTAGCCACACACATATTCAAAAGGACAGGGACTAAGCAGAGGGCAGTGTGAGAAAGCAGCCAGGAGGATGAAGGACCTGGAGTGCCTTAGCTGAGGAACAGGTGTCTGACGTGTTTAGCCTCAGGAGAAATGAATAAGCAGATATGTGACAGCTGTCTCCAAATATTTGAAGGGTTATTCTTTTGAAGGATGAGTTGTCTTATATGATATTGCTGTAGAGCAGTGACTTTGTTTTAAGTTGAGAAAGCCTTTTTTTCCCCCAAGCACAATCACTGATGGAACCACACCAGAGCCCCTTCCCCAAATCCCCACTTTGTCTCTGAGGCGCCTCAGATTGAATCCCAGGAATCCATAAAATATAGTTCAATAAGTCACTGCTATAGAGTGACAAGTGAGTCACTTGCTATAGAGGACAGAGCAAGGACCAGCAGAAAGAAATTTACTCAAGACACATCGTAACGCTATGGAGAGAATACCTTCATAACTGAGTCATTCTATCCTATTCTATTCTATTCTATTCTATTCTATTCTATTCTATTCTATTCTATTCTATTCTATTCTGTTCTGTTCTGTTCTGTTCTGTTCTACCCCTCTCCTGGCATTTAAACCCGCCCTTCTAAACCGAAAAACTTGATTAACTACCCTGTGTGAGACACCCTGAGATGTATTTTTCTCACCTCTAACTCTTGCTCCAGCTTCAAAATTCTTTTGGTTTTATCCTGGGCATCCCCACAGTGTCTCACATATTGCCAGGTGGCTTGGGGGTTTTATTCATCTTCCTCTGTCACTGTCTTCCTCCCTCAGGTTTACCATGTCTGCCAGGCTTAGCCTTGTGCCTGACCTTTTTTTTGGATGCCACTTCTGGGTCCAACTGGCACCTCTTTCTGCCCAGTGGGCACTCTTGTCTCTTCTGCAAGAACCATGATGCAATACTGCTGCTTATGCAGAGAATCATTTCTCTTTGCAGGTAAGCATTTTTGGGACTTTTAGAAACAGCATCCCTTTGCTGGGCACCACCGTCTCCCACCAGATTCTTCCAGGTGCCAAAGAAGTTCTGTCGTGAATAGGAGAAGAATGTTTGTTTTGTGTTATACCTGAGCCCTGATGTTATAAAGAATGTTTAGTCGTACAGAAATGTTAGTTTTTACCTTAGCTCTCTTTTTCCAGAGAATGTAGAAATGAAACCAAAATTGCAGACATACCCAAGAGACCCACTTCAGAATGTGATCAGGACCATACCTGCTTTCTGATAACCAAGGCTTGTGTACTGGGTCAAAACTATCATTCTTGGCTCTAAGAAGTCTTCTCAATTTTTTGTGCAAATACACATCAGAAAGGCTGACTCCATTGGTTTGCCAGATATTCCCAGGAATCTGAATAACTCATGTAAAAGCTCTAACACATAACTATAAAAAGCATACAGTTGCATTGTAGAAAATTTGGAAAATTCAAAAATACACTCATTATCCCATTACATGATAATATAGAGTGTGTGGAGAGAGGGAAACTAAATGTGAGATCATGTGAGAAGAACATATGTTTTTTTGTACACACATAATTTTGCATTTTACTTTGGTGATTCTCTTTATAACATTGACAGGATAGTTGTGTAGTTCTGCATGTGTTCTGGATTTGAGGTGATAGAATGATGGCTACACATTTTGATGCTATGACAGTGCTCAGATATTGGTGCCAGAGTGTAGTTTGTGTGGGAATATTCAGAGAGCATAAACATGGCAATCAGTGGGAGATAAAATTCCATTAAAATTTTTAATTACACATGGGTTACATTGTTCACATAAGTCAAAGAATCTTATAACTTCAAAAGCTGCATCTGATATGAATTTAAAATTATTCAAGGTACTTAGGCTATATTTTATTTACAAAAATATTTTTACTAAATAATGATTGGATGGGTACACACTCCTCCTGGCACTGAGAATACAGGCCAGGTTATCAAGAGCATTTCCTCCCACCTCCAACCTCACTGTGGCCCTAGAAAGCAGGGGCAGCTCTTTCACTCACACTTCTGACACCTACTCATGTTATTCACTGTATTCATCCCATGACAAGAAAAGATTCTGCTGCATGTAATCTGGTGCCCACTAAGGAGGGTGGGCCCTGGTAACTGCATGGGTAAATTTGATGGGGCTAATGAGATGGGTTTGAAAAAGCTTAGAGGACAAAATTGCTGTTCATTAAGAAGGTGGGGAGACTGAGATGAAAAGAGCCCAGATCAGACAAAGGAGGGAAAGATCTAGAAGGAAATTGGAGTGCAGAGCCAAATTTGCAAGAAAGCATGCAACTTGGAGGTAAGCTGATTGACTGGGAAGCAGTTGGTATTGGGGCTTTTGGATTGAGGCTACGGAGTTGACACTCTCCATACTCCATTCCTTTCCACAGGTCAGAGGAGCAATGTGTGCCCAACACTGATCACTGAATGGAACAAGAGAGGAGACAGGAAAGAGAAAGGCGCTGTGGCTTACAGGAGCCACCAGGCTCTCATTCGGCTGTCCTCCCCGGTTCCACTTTCTCACCTGCCTTCTTCTCCTCATCATATGCTCTGCAGTCTGAGCTTCCATCCCAACTGGAGGAGTAAACCTGCCACCTTGGCTCAAACATATTTTTCTTTAACCATGTTCTCTCTGCCTGGAGCATCTCCTCCCTTCATGCATTGTGTGTGCAGATGCCACTGCTTCTGGAATTGTTTCTGAGCCTGACTCAACCCTGACTGAGGTCAGTGCTCCTCTGCCACCGTGACACTCTGTGGCTACTGCTGGTTGGATGACCTGCTTCCTCCCCTAGGCCCTAAATGAAATTCTTTGCTGGCTGGGACAAACCATGCCTGTTCACCTTTTTATCTCAAAGTCTAGTGGAGTGCCCAACAAGAATTCAAGAAATATTTAATGGGTAGAAGAGTGAATGGATGAATGAACTGGTGAATACAGACCATGGAGGGGCCTGGTTCTGTGGGCAAGGAAGGATGGCATGGCTAGCACTGAACTACCAAAAGTGCTGGGCCTCATGCATGCAGGTGCCTCTGCAGGGGCATGGAAAAGCTGGCACTGGGAGTACCGAAGAAGCCGGAGGCTGAGTCAAGCATCTGTGGCTGCTGGAGCATTGCCAGAAGGGACTAGAAACACAAGGGACGTCCCTTCTCTCCTCTTCCCACCTTCCAACCCCTCTGGTGCCTCTCATTAGCAGAACCTAATAGAGGGCCAGCTGGCAAGCTAGTCTAGGCCCAACATTGCAGAGTATAGCAGGACTTGGAGCTCAGAGAAAGTAGGCAAATAACTGGTCTTATCTATCCTCTTGGTTAGTCAGCATCAGTCCCCATCGTTCTAACCAATTGTAAGAGCTCTGTGCTCTGCCTAATAAAATGCAATTATCCTTCATACAAATGAAGACTGTATTGCCTTCTACCCCAAAGAAATTTCCTGTAACAATCATATGCATATCTGCATATCTATCTGAATACTCTGTAAACTAAAGATGAAGTTATAAACTTAATCACTAACAGTAGCTTAAGTAAAATAATAGGAGAAAGAAGGAAGGGGAAGAAACATGAATTAACATAAGCTATATATATATATATATATATATACAGGCAAACACAAATTAAGCAAAGGTAGACATTCATAACAGTCACATTTCTGTAACTATTCATGAGGTCATCACTTCCTTGTGATGAGGTCATGAGGTCATATCAATTCCTCTTCCACTGTCTATTTGTCTATTTGATGTTGCATTCATTGTAAGCTAGCAATTCAGCTTGTAGAGTCTCTCTCTCTCTTGTTTTTTAAGGTACAGGCTTTTGCTCTGTTGCCCAGGTGCACACACTACATCCAGCTGATAGCTTCTTTTAAATTCTGTTTTTTAGAGATGGAGTCTCCCTGTGTTTCCCAGGGTGATCTCAAACTCCAGGGCTCAAGCTGTCCTCTACCTCAGCTTTCCAAAGTGCTAGGATTACAGGTGTGAGCCACTGCACCCAGTCGAGACTTCTTATCTGAAAGCCCTCATTTTTGAAGGGGCCTGAATTTCCAGAGGTCTTGCATTTATCGAGTTGATATGGTTTTCCAAAATGTTGCACTGAGGAGTACTAAGAGACACCCTTAGAAGACCACAGGCTCTGTAACTAGTCTTCTCTGTCTTCTTGAGTGGCAGAACCCATTTTTAAAAATTCCTTTTTGGCCTTTTGGTTTAGTAGCATTAAAAGCTTCAAATGGTCATCTAAGCTTGAGTGGAATACTTTCTCTTTGTGAACGAAGATTCCTAAATCAACAGAGCCCAAAGGTGTAGAGACAGGTAACGAACATTATCTCAGTGGATTGCTAGTGTAGCTGTAGGAGAATCCATCCCCAAGTTCTACCCCTTGATTCTGACTGTAGTATAAATTGCACCATGCATTGATCACTGGTTCAAAGCATGTATTTCACCCTATTGGATATAACCCCAACCTTTCAGGGTTTTCTCTTCCAACTGACCTTTAACTGGCCATTCTACCATTTGATCACAGTAGCTGCTTCTGGGAGATGTGGCACATGGGCCCATTGCTATACTTCTTTTGCCATGGAATAAATTCCTTGTTTAGAAGCAAATATTGTCTGGGATGCCATAATGATGAATAAGATGTAACATAAGTCCAAGGATAATGAGATAGCAGAAACATAACAGGAAAGAGATATATGTACTCTAATACATATACTTTATAATGAGCACACGTGGCTGCCCCTTATGATGAAGAGTTTCAATATGAGTAATCAGCTACCAGGTGGTTCTCTGGTTTCCTGGAAAAATGATAAGATATGAATGCTCCCTTTTTGGTCTCTGCTCTTGGCAAGTTAGACACTCAGCAGTAGCAATTGCCAGTTCAGTCTTGGAAAGTGTTACTCCCTGCTGCTAAGTTCCTCCACACACTCTGTGCCTGCCACTCTGGACCATGAGATGGCTGGGGAAGGTGACTTCCTGCCACAGAACATGTCACCGGGGTATCTGAATATTGAGAGTCTCTTCTGTAGCAGATATCCCCTGATGACCCCACGAGACCCTCATTTCATGAAATCATAAATAAAGTAGCAATTGGAGCACCAGCATACTATAAAAACTCAGCAGTGGCTGCCTCTCTAGGCTGGGGTGATAGTGGGAGATGTTGCCGTTGTGATGAGGATGAAGGGATCCTGCAGTGGCAGAGCAAAAGCACTAGCATTTAATTGCCAGAAAAAAGGTATCATCAAGGTAAAAGTAGTTAATAGCAACAGGGATATATTGATACTCAGGATACTTAGATCTACAAGGTCTTTGGTGGTGGCTAGTCAATCACCTGTCCATATAAATGAAAGAGATTGGCAGCCTGCCAGAGTATTACTTGATCTTTATAACTGCAAAAATTCCTAGTCTAGTGGATAGAAATCTGACTCGAGTTGTCACAATAGGGAGTCATAGCCTCTCACCTGGTTCTGTGCTCTAAGCCCATCCAAAGATACTGAACTTTTTTTCCATTCTGTTCTTTGTTGCATCCTTAGTCAATAGCAGAGGCTCATAAGTGTGTTTTGAATGAATGGATACATGAATGAATGAATGGATATAAAAGGATAGATGTAAGAAAAAAATGAGAATGAAAAACTAAGAGGATTTTTTTGATTCAATTTGAAGAATGGATTGAAGCCTTGACCTGAAGCTTTGCTTGCTGAGGAAGATGGTGATAGTATTAACAGAAATGGGAAATTCAGCAAAAGGAACTTACTGGAGATAACAGAGAGTAAAAATATGAGAACTTCAACTTTTAAAGGTGAATCTGAGAATCAATGTAGTCTTTAGTAAAGACTTCAGAGGTCAGACACAGAGTCAGCTTTTAACTTATTATTTGGTCAAAGCCACCCATTTGGGTGGGGATCGTGGCCCTATCATGACATGTGCTAGAGACCGTCCGTATGATAGGCTCACCCCACCCCAGATTCCCACCCTGCTCCATGCTCATTACCTTCTGAATCTGCGCAGGTGTCTGAGTGGAGTAGTCAGACAGAAATGTTCACACAGGGAACTCTTTATTACCTCTGACAGACGCATTTTAGCCCCATCACTTCCAAACACAACTCCTGGAAGGCTGCCCAGAATTGTTGCCAGGTATCATTGCCATGGAAACCACAGACCACCCCACGAGAGTTAGAGACACAAAAGCAAAAGCAGTGTAAGAACAGATTTTTTGAGGCTCTAATCCCTCTGATTTCACACCTGACGGGACTGTATGTGTGTTCCCCTGGGAGACACAGGAGTAAAGCATATAGGGAGAATTGGGTTATTAGTGGTTTTCAGGAACAGACTATCCAAGGAAAATACCTTTCAGAGAAGCAAGGGCACAAGTTACTCTCCAAAGCATAATAATGTTTTTCTTATTTTCCTCTAAATATAGAGCTATCATAGCTGGCACTTCTTCTGGCAAAGAATGAAGCAATATATATCCCTTGGGTTTTTGACATTGTAAACATAACTTTAGTAGAAATGGTTTTTCTATTCTAGCCATTAACTCAACCATACCAAAATTACCTTGGCTCCCTTAAACTGAGGGTGGAGGGTGGCACTGATAACGGGCATTATCTAGCACAAGGATTTTTTGTTTCTCAGCTTGAAGCCAATGGAGGTATTATTATTGCTTTGTCCTCTTGAGCTGGGCAGTGTATTCATATGTTAGCACTCATGGAGCCGTACACCAAGGATGTGCATATGACTGTATGTAAGTTGTAGCTTGATGAAATATTGTCAGCACAAAAAAATGGAAAACAAAGTATTTAATCGTTCAAAGCAAAAATTTTGGTTGCTGATTTTTTAAAAGGTGAGTTTATGTGGCTTCCTAGAATCATGCAACTTTAATTTTGAAATGTCAACTGCAGTATTAGAAATATTTTCTCAGAATTACTAAGGACATTCATTGTGCTAAGGGCTACACAAATATTTATTGAGCAGTTACTTTGGGCTGGGGTTTAAATGTCTTTGCTTTTGGTCTATCAATTCCTCCTGCTTTTTGTGTGCCTAGCCAGGTATGCCTCTCCCACCCCAACCAAGTGTATCTGAATGTGGTCTGTACACACGACTGCTCATCCAGCCACTGTTCTTTCCCTGATGACTGGAGGGAAACTCTCATGATTCAACGGTAAAGTTCTAGATGAAATTCTGAGGCTGCTAGTCATGTCAGTCAATCTCTTGCTCATTCATCAGTTTTCCTCCTTCCCTGGCAACTATCCCTGTGATTAGCATGACAATTCAAGCTACAAACTCCTGTTCATTTCTTCCCTTTCCCTGACCCCATTCTAAATCTCATTTTGCTCTCATCTGCATCTCTACTATCTGGTCAAGAGATAGCACCCAATATGTAGTAAGGGGTCATTAATTTTTGTGTATTATCTTCACTTGCTTCCATTGTTCTTCCTCTTCCCTTTACATCCTTGTCTTAACTGAAAGTTGGCTGTATATGTTTCTCAATATCATAAAATTGAAGATGAATATCATTAAAAAATGTTGAGAAACTGTAATATGTTATCCACTATGCTAAAGATACAACTCTAACAGCTCCTTCCCAGGCAGCTTATGTATGTTCTAATGAGTGAAATTCAGATAAAAAAGCAAATACAATAACTTAAAGTCATAATAAAAGTATGTAAGGAAACAAACAAGAAGCTAAGACAAACAAATTTTAGGGTGATTGCAGAAGTACTTTTAAAAATAAAATTTCAGCTGAGACATGAGGCATGAGAAAGAGTTTGTCCATTTAAAGAGGGAGGAAAGAGCATTCCAGAAAGAAATAAAATATGTAAGAGTCCGGAGGTGAGAGGTAGTGTGGGTCTCTTCTAGAAATTGCATGACCACTGTTGTGGCTGGAGCTTGGCGAGTGTGGAGAAAGTGGTTTTGAGATGTAAGTCAGAGAGAAGAGGAGAGACAGAATCGTGCATTTGGAATAGGAATCCATGGAAGAATTCAGAGAGAGACTTATGTGTTCATCCTGGCAGGCAAGTGAAGAATGAGACAGGTAAGAGAGGAAGCAAAGGATACAAGTGAGGAAAATGCTGTTGTTGCCTTGGACGGAGATGACAGGCTGTAGTAAGGGAGTTGCAGTAGAGGTGAGCAGAGAACACAGACTTCAGATACATTCATATTATAAATTGAGGAGACTGGATGGCAGGAGTGAAGCAAATGAAAAACAGAATGTTCCCTATGTTTCCAACTTGAATTGAGTTGGAAATAGTACTAGTTACTGAGGAGAGGAAGATAGAGGAAGGGGAAGGGCAGTTTGGGGGACTTTTTTAGAAGTCCGTGAGACATCTGGGAGGCAAGGTATCAATGAGGCAATAAAAGGGAAATTCTAGAGTTCAAAGAAATGATCTAAGCCGGGGATATAAATGCAGGACTCATCAGTATACAGATGGTTTATGCATTGTTGCGAAATGATCAAGTCATATAACATTTCAGCCTAGAGAGAAGTTTCCACTGGCTTCATGACATGAAGATTTCTGATGACCTTGACAAAGGGGGTTTCAGTGGGACTGGGACAGGGGTTGGTGCCTGATGGCTTGGAGAGTGCATGGGAGATGAAGTAGAGAAAGCATCAGGAGACAGTTTTTTTCTCCCCAAAATTTGACTATGAAGTGGAGAAATGTGTCGCTGGATGGCAATGGATATGGGAATGTGTGTGTGTGTGTGTTTATGTGTGGGTGTGTGTGCTACATATTCTTTTTACAAATGAGTGATACATGTACTAATATAGATTAGGGAAAGTTAATGATGGGGGAAATGGAAGAAGCCAAGTTTTTGAGGGATGTGTGCAATTGCCCTTTAACAGAAGTGGGGATACTTCCCCCATTGCAATGGGAGAAAGAGGATGAGTACACGTGTTATTAAGTTAGTAGTTTCGGGGTTGGCAGATGTGAGTGTTCAGATGTGATGTCTTCTTTTTCCTTAGAGTATAAGCAAGGTCATGAGCTGTGAGTGACTGTCAAATTGGGCTATGACAAATTTGAAGAGAGTGAGCGAGATATAAAATATTGTGTAGTGAAGGGCAATGTGAGTCTACTAAAGATACGTGGTTGGTTTTTGTTTGCCTGGTTTTTTGTTTGTTTTTGGCAGTACTGACCAGTTAACTACCTTTGTGGTTTTCTCCATTAACATTTGGCTTCTTGGCTATAGGCACGGAAAGGTGGAATGTAGGATTTATTCAGAAGTAGGATGTGGCAGATGACTACAAAGTTATCAGAGGACATGGTGAGATGTTTGGAAGAATCCTAGAGGTAGAGGCTCCTGGAGTCTTGGTTTTCCCAGGCCTGAAGTTGGCAACAGAGTCCTAGCCTTGGCACCAGAGATTTTCTAGGGTCAGGAGGAAGGACTTGCATTTTCCTACCTTCTCTTATGTTTTCAGACCTTTGTTCTGCAGCTTTCCTGGCAGTTCTGAAACTGTTTAAATTTGAATTCCTTTACTCATACAGAACTTCATCTGTATGCCTCCCAACCTTGCCATCCATTCTCTGAGGATTGCAGCGCTTTTCCTGCAGTCTGCCACTTCTCTCCAGCCCATGTCATTACCCTGGTTGACTTCAGTGTCCTTTTTGATGACCTATTTAACAACTGAATCTCTCAGTTCCTTAAAATTATTTCATCTAAGAACTTTCTGGGTTTTTTTTTACATTAATGGATTAATTTAATTTAATACCTGCAGACTTGTCACATATAAAATGACTCAATCTTTGAAATCATGAATTTTGAAATCCTTTTTCTGCTTTCTTTTTCTTTTTGCAACCCATTCTTTAGCCTTATTGGACATCTGTTCTTGTGAGTCCTTGCTATTCCTTTAGATTCTTTCTTTCTTCCCATCTGGATTTTTGAAAAATCACCCACCCAGCACGCTCACCAGTGTTCTTAGTTCCAATGACCTGGTGATTTCCAGTGGCACCTTTCTCATCCTGCACTCAGGAAAAACCTGCCATTCGTTGGCTGGTTTGTTATGCTTTCTTGCTCAGGGCTACAGAACGTGTTAGAGGAAAATCATGTAACAGTGGTAATTGCTTGAATTTCAGACATGGTTTCCACACTCAGCTGGCTCCATGATGCTGCCCTCCTCTCCATTCTCTCTGTCCCTCTGCTTGTTCCTCTTGGCTAGACCATTACAACAGTCTCTTCACTATTCTCCTTTAGAGTCTCTATTTCTGATGTTATGTTATTTTCTTTTTCTGGGGATTCTTTTCCAAACTGCAGATTAGATCACTCATTTCCCTGCTTAAAAACTCCTGAGAGCCGACTAAGATTTAGACCATTAGGTAGAAGCTCTTTAGGGTTTCATTCAGGAATCGGGGGCCTTCATGATTTGCATCTAACCTACTTGTCTAGTCTGATCTCTCCTCATTTCTAACCACCCCCATTCCCCACTCCCATACACTACACCAGACCATTCTGTATTCACCCTCACACTGTTTCTCCTGCCTGGAGCGAAAGCTTCTTTCTTCTCATCTGTGGAACTCTTGTTTTAAGCTCTCAATCAAATGCCGTCTCACCTGGGGAGTCATCTGCACTTCTCAGTGTGAGACAAAGTAGCATAGGTAAGAAGGAATATTTGCTCATTTATGCTTGCTGGCATGATTTCACAAAGGCTCTAACTCTGTGACCACATGCAGTTCTCTGGAGTGATACTTTGTAGAGCAAACAGGATAGAGGACACAGTGCCCCACATCTCTTGCCTGAGTTACTATATTTCTTAAAAGATAAATGGCCCTAGTTCTTGCCTTTTCCTACACATAAGATAATGTCTGACAAGGTTAGTGATTATGCCTCTATAATCTATAACGATATACTCTTACACCCAAATATATATATCTATAACCAGATATAATCTTATATACCCTTGATGTGATTCCTCTTTACTATAACTTCTGAACAAGTTTGATGTGATTTTACACATACTAAACCTTCATTATCTGTATAGCCCACCGCTAAAATACTGGGCTGGTGCAATCTGATAGAACCTCTGATAGAACCTCTCTAAAGGGCTGCTTCTGGGCTATAGGCCTCAGTCTATAGTCCTTTGCAGGACTTTTAAATAAAATTAACTTTAAATCTTTAAAAGTCTGATTTTTTAGCCATGCATGGTGGCCCATACCTGTAATTGCAGCACTTTGGGAGACTGAGGTGAGAGAATCACTTGAGGCCAGGAGTTTGAGACCAGCCTGGACAATATTGTGAGACCCCACCTCTACAAAAAAAAAAAAAAAAAGAGGAAAAATAGTCTCATTTTTTTTCCCTTTAGTTGATACCAGGTAAAAGAGTCACTCCTTCCTTTGTGTGCCCATGCATTTCACTTGCCACTAGAATTGCGCTTATTGCATTTGTTAGGTTTGTTTATGTATGTACCTGTTTTGTCTGCTCTGCTGCTTAACTCTGAGCTTAAAAACTTCTTGTCATCTCTCTATTCCTCAGAGTTTATCAACATGGTTGGTATATGGTAGTTACTCGATACATAGTTTTAGACTGAGTGATGAATGTATGTATAATACTTTGGGGGCCAATACAGAAGGTAGTAGAACTTAAGGACATAGTTCTGATTTCAAAACACTAACATAGCAGAGACTCTATATCTACCCCTAAAACACATAAGACTGTAAGACAGACTAGGATGCAGTGAAAGTAATGGTACAGATAGTGGGTCCAGGAGGAACTCAGAGGGAGGGAAATTGTCTCTGTCAGATTGGGCTGCCATAACAAAACACCATAGACTGAGGTAGCTTAAACAACAGACATTTATTTCCCACAGCTCTGGAGTCTGGAAGTCTGGGATAAGGGTGCCAGCGTTGTTGATTTCTGGTAATGGCTCTCTTCCAGGCTTAAAGACTTCTGCCTTCTATCTGTGTCTTTAATGGCAGAGAGGGGGTAAGCGCTTTGGTTTCTCTTCTTAGAAGGGCATAATTCCATCAGGAGGGCGCCACCCTGGTGACCTCATCTAAATCTAATTATCTCTCAAGAGCCTCATCTCCGTATTCCATGACATTGGGGGTTAGAGCTTTAACAAATAAATTTGGGGGGTGGGACCAGAAGACACAATTCAGTCCATAACAGAAGGTGAGTTTTGGGCACTGCTAATTTAGATTTGGAAACAAAGACTTGTTCATTCGGTGCCCTTCATTCCTGGACAGATCCCTTGAAAGACATCTCTCATGCTATCTCATTTCCTGGGATTATGTGAAACAAGATGGTAGCTTCTGTGGACATTCCCAGAGGAGTAATTTCACAAAGGGGAGCTTGTATCTCACTTCGCAAAGAAATGCTCATTCTCTTGTTATTTTTAGGTTGGAATTTGAGCTGTGACATCCAAATATGTAGAAAGAATAAACATACAAACTGTATCTTAATGCATCTTGGATTTTGGATTTTCTTCTTTTTGCAATTTAGCAGTTTCCCTCTCTCTGCTTGGGGAGAGAGAAAGTAGGGCTGCTGCCAGTAGCTGAGCAAAATGTAGAGAAATGTCACCCATACACACAGCTGTCTCTATTGCTTACTCTCAAATACAGAACTGGGGCTGACCTTACAAGAGAAAGGAGTTTGTATTCTGTGGCTCAAAGGTTACTGAGTAAACTCCTCCTTCTTTTTCTTGTCCATCTGCATCCACTGTTCACTTAATTTTTTTCAAACACTCCCTTGGGCCATTCCCATGTTAAATCTTTCCTTTCTGATGATAACAATGCTTATTCTTTCACTTTTTTTTCTGTTTATAAAAGTAACAATGATAATTTATAGAAAATTTGGAAAATGTAGAAAAGCATGAAGAGGCCAGGCACGGTGGCTCATGCCTGTAATCTCAGCACTTTGGGAGGCCGAGGCAGGAGGATCATGAGGTCAGGAGATTGAGACCATCCTGGCCAACATGGGGAAACCCCATCTCTACTAAAAATACAAATACTAGCTGGGAGTGGTGGCACGTGCCTGTAGTCCCAGCTACTTATAAGTCTGAGGCAGGAGAATCACTTGAACTTGGGAGGCAGAAGTTGCAGTGAGCCAAGGTCGCGCCACTGCATTCCAGCCTGTCAACAGAGCGAGACTCTGTCTCAACAATAACAACCACCACAACAACAAGCATAAAGAAAAATAAAAATCACTCACCATTTCATCATCCAGAAATTATGGGTGTTACCATTGGATGTATTCCTTGTGGCCTTACATATCTGTGTGAATATATGTATGATTTTCTTCTGAAAATAAAAGGGTGTGGGCTCAAACTATATATACGTCTGTGTATTCTGCTTTTAGTCTCCTTTAATGCTTTCCCCAATGCCTTTGGAGAAAGGACTACTGTGGTCCAGCACTCAAAACCCTCATAACCATCTCCAGCTGCTTTACTGTCCTTATCCAAACTCTTTCACAGATGGATGGGTTGACTTATTGACCCTCCCTGCCTCTGCTCTATTACTGCTCATCTAAAATTCCCTTCCTGTTCTCTCCATGTCCCAGAGTCCTGCCATATTTCTAAGCCTAGCCAAACCCCACCTTCTGTGTGAAGTTTCCTTGGAAACAAATCTGTAAGTGATTTTCTTTTCTTCCAGATTCTTCCAGACTGCTCCCTCTGCCTGGTGCTTTCACCCAGATGGCTCAGACTTTACATTTTTCAGGTGTTTGCTTTTCCAAAAGAACTTCCTGAGACTTCACAACTGTATTTTTATCCAAACAACTCTATCCCTCTGTCCTGCTTATTTTCCTGCAAAGCAGTTATCTTTATCTGATAGTTTTGACTTTTAATTTTTTGATTGATTGATGGTCTTTCTCTTGCCACAAAACTGTAAGCTCCTTGAAAACAGAGTTTTTTCTTCTTTGATGCTGTATCCCTAGACACTGGAATAGTGCCACATAGTAGGTGCTCCACAAGTGTTTAAGAGAAAGAAGACTGGGGTGAGACGGTATCTCATTGTGGCTTTGATTTGCATTTCTCTAATGATCAGTGGTGCTGGGCTTTTTCTGATATGTTTGTTGGTCATATGTATGTCTTCTTTTGGAAAGTGTCTGTTCATGTCCTTTGCCTACTTTTTAATGGGGTTGTTTCTTTTCTTCTTGTAAATTTAAGTTCTTTGTAGATGCTAGATGACCTTTGTCAGATGGATATATTTCAAAATTTTTCTCCCATTGTGTAGATTTTCTGTTCACTCTGATGATAGTTTCTTTTGCTATGCAGAAGTTCTTTAGTTTAATTAGATCCCATTTGTCAAATTTTGCTATTGCTTTTGGCATCTTCATCATGAAATCTTTGCCCATGCCTATGTCCTGAATGGTGTTGCCTAGATTTTGTTCTAGGGTTTTTATAGTTTTGGGTTTTACATTTAAGTCTTTATCCCATCTTGAGATGATTTTTGTATATAGTGTAAGGAAGGGATCTGCTTTCATTTTTCTGCATATGGCTAGCCAGTTCTCCCGGTGCCATTTATTAAATAGCGAATCTTTTCCTCATTACTTGTTTCTGTCAGGTTTATTGAAGATCAGATAATTGTAGGTGTGTGGTCTTGTTTCTGGGTTCTTTATTCTGCTCCATTGGTCTATGTGTCTATTCTTGTACCAGCACCAAACCGTTTTGATTACTGTAGCCTTGTAGTATAGTTTGAAGTCAGATAACGTGATGCCTCCAGCTTTGGTTTTTTTTTTTTTTTTTTTTCCTGCATATTGTCTTGGCTATTTGGGCTCTTTTTCGGTTCCATATGAATTTTAAAATAGCTTTTTCTAATTACGTGAAGAATGTCGGTGTTAGTTTAATGAAAATAGCATTGAATGTATAAATTGCTTTGGGGAGTACGACCGTTTTCATTGTGTTGATTCTTCTTATCCATGAGCATGCTGGCGAGGTTGTGGAGAAAAAGGAATGCTTTTACACTGTTGGTGGGAGTGTAAATTAGCTCAACTGTTGTGGAAGACAATGTGGTCCTTGAAGACCTAGAGGCAGAAATACAATTTGACCCAGAAATCCCATTACTGGGTGTATACCAAAAGGAATATACATCATTCTATTATAAAGACACATGTACACATACAGCACTATTCACAGTAGTTGGTTGGAACCAACCTAAATGTCCATCAATGATAGACTGGATAAAGAAAATGTGGTACATATATATACATCATGGAATACCATGCAGCCATAAAAAAGAATGAGATCATGTCCTTTGCAGGGATGGAGCTGGAAGCCATTATCCTCAGCAAACTAACACAGGAAGAGAAAACCAAATACTGCATGTTCTGACTTATAAGTGGAGCTGAATGATGAGAACACATGGGCACTTGGCGGGGGGGAACCACACACTGGGGCATGTCAGAGGGTAGGGGTTTGGAAAAGAAAGAACATCAAGAAGGATAGCCCATGGGTGATGGGCTTAATACCTAGGTGATGGGATGATCTGTGCAGCAAACCACCATGGCACATGTTAAACTATAATAAACCTGTAAATCCTGCACATGTATCCTTGAACTTAAAATATAAGTTGGAAAAAAAGAGAAAGAAGAAAGGAATTAGTGCTTGTCATTTGGAACTTAGTATAAATCACGTTGTATTTTTCATGAATGTACACATTACCTCCCATCAAGAACATGTGTACATATTATCTATTATCAAGAATGTAAACCTCTAAGGTATGGCCTATTTATATCTTCTATGTATCTCTTGTCCTTTAAGTTCTTTGTATAGTGTCTTGCATGTAGAGGGAATTACAGAATGTAAGCTCCATGAGGAGCTTTGATTTTGTCAGGAAATTTTGTTTTAATATGTATCTTTATTTTTATAATTTGCTTATATGTGCCAAAGAGCATTCAGGAGAGAGAAACTAGAATGGAAAAGACTGGTTCTCTACAGGGGTGGGATAGAAAGAGGTGCAGAGCAGGGGAAGAGCAGTTGGGTTGACGAGGGAATGAAACCTCTGTGATTATGTATTTTTGGATAGCTTTGACTTAGAGCCATAGTAATATTTCATATACCTAAAAATAAACAACAATGAAAACCAACCAGGATGTGAGGGGAGCCCAAACAGGAATGCAAATACTAGCAAGACTATTGAAAATGAACAACATAACCACAATGAGGCGAGTGCAAAGGAAAAAAAAACTAAACCCTAGTAACTGTGGAAGACATAATGTTGATTGGATACTCGGACTAAAGCAAAAAACAAAAAAACAAACAAACAAACTATGTGAATGCTGTAATCTTGTTAGCAAAAGTAGGTAGGTTCCTTTTCAAAAAGTTATGAACCAGCAATCCTGAAACTTCTTCATACCTATATTAGAATTGACTAAATAAGTAAACAGATTATATCTGTTTACATCATCTATAGATGATGAAAATTAGGTTTTACTCTGTTAGAAAATAAGAAGTTATCAATAAGAAAAAGAGAAGTCTAAAATAAATTCTGTGGTGTTTGATTAAAATTAGTTATCAGTGCAAACTAATGATATTTACTATACACACATAGATGAAAATATAAATGTAAATATAAATATATGTGGATGGGTGGGTAATATATTTTGGCTCTGTGTCCCCACCCAAATCTCATCTCTAATTATAATCCCCATGTGTTGAGGGAGGGACCTGGTGGGAGGAGATTGAACCATGGGAGTGGTTCCCCCATGTTGTTCTCATGATAGTGAGGGAGTTCTCACAAGATCTGATGGTTTCAAAAGGGCAGTTTCCCCTGCATGCTCTCTCCTGTCACCATGTAATACGTGCCGTCCTTCCCCTTTACCTTCCACCATGATTGTAAGTTTCCTGAGGCCTCTCCACAATGCAGAACTGTGAGTCAATTAAACCTCTTTCATTTATGAATTACCCAGTCCCAGGTAATTTATAGCAGTGTGAGAATGGACTAATACAGAGAATTGGTACCTGCAGAGTGGAGTGTTGCTATAAAGTTACTACCTGAAAATATGGAAGTGACTTTGGAACTGGGTAACAGGCAGAGGTTGGAACAGTGTGGAGGACTCAGAAGATAGAAAGATGTGGGCAAGTTTGGAACTTCCTGGAGACTTGTTGAATGGTTTTAACCAAAATGCTGATAGTGATATGGACAATGAAGTCCAGGCTGAGGTGGTCTCAGATGGAGATGAGGAAATTATTGGGAACTGGAGTAAAGATCATTCATGCTATACTTTAGCAACTGGTGGCACTTTGTCCCTACCCTAGAGATCTGTGGAACTTTGAACTTGAGAGAGATAATTTAGGGTATCTGGCAGAAGAAGTTTCTAAGCAGCAAAGCATTCAAGATGTGACCTGGCTTATTCTGAAAGTGTTCAGTTAAATATGTTCACAAAGACAGTATTTGAAATTGGAACTTATGTTTGAAAGGGAAGCAGAGCATAAAGTTTCAGAAAATTTGCAGCCTGAGCATGTGATAGAAAAAAAAAATTTTGGGAGGAGAAATTTGCATAAGTAATGAGGAGCTGAATGTTAATAGTCAAGACAATGGAGAAAATGTCTCCAGGACATATCAGAGACCTGTCTTCACAGGCTCAGAGGCTTAGGAGGGAAAAATGGCTTTGTGGGCAGGGCCCAGGGCCCAGGTCCCTGCTGCTCTGTGAAGCCTCAGGACTTGGTGTCCTGCATCCCAGTCACTCCAGCTCCAGCTGTGGCTAAAAAAAGGCCAGTGTACAGCTCAAGTTGTTGCTTCAGAGGGTGCAAGCCACAGACCTTGGCAGTTTCCATGTGGTGTTGGGCCTGGGGTGTAGAGAACATGAGTTGAGCTTTGGGAGCTTCGGCCTAAATTTCAGAGGATGTATGGAAATGCCCAGATGTCCAAGAAGATCTCTGTTGCAGGGGTGGAGCTCTCATGGAGAACCTCTATCAGCACAATGTGGAGGGGAAATGTGGAGTTGAGGACCTAGTAAAGCTGTGAGAAAAGGCCACTGTCCTACAGACCCCAGAATAGTAGATCCACTGACAGCTTGCCCTCCTCGCCTGGAAAAGCCACAGCCACTCAATGCCATACCATGAAAGCAGCTGCATGGGGTGTACCCTACAGAGCCACAGGGGTGGAGTTGCCCAAGGCCATGGGAGCCTACCCTTGCATCAGCATGCCTTGGATGTGAGACATAAAATCAAAGGAGATTTTGGAAGTTTAAGATTTAATGACTGCCAGGCTGGGTTTTGAGCTTGCATAGGGCCTATGGCCTCTTTGTTTTGGCTATTTTTTTTTCCCATTTGAAATGGGAACATTTATTCAATGCCTGTACCTGCTTTGTATCTTGGAAGTAACTAACTTGGTTTTGATTTTATGAGTTCATAGGCAGAAGGGACTTTCTTTGTCTCAGATGAGACTTTGGAGTTGGACTGTTCAGTTAATGTTGGAATGAGTTGAGACTTTGGTAGACTGTTGGGAAGGCACGATTGGTTTTGAAATGTAAAAAGGACATAATATTTAGGAGAGACCAGGGGCAAAATAATATGGTTTGGCTCTGTATGTCCACCCAAATCTCATCTCCCATTATAATCCCCATGTGTTGAGAGAGGGACCTGGCGGGAGGAGATTGAATTATGTGAGCAGTTCCCCCATGATGTTCTCATGATAATGAGGAAGTTCTCACAATATCTGATGATTTTAAAAGTGGCAGTTTCCCTGTGCACTTTCTCTCTCTTTCCTGCCGCCATGTAAGATGTGCCTTGCTTCTCCTTCACCTTCCGTCATGATTGTAAGTTTTCTGAGGCCTCTCCAGTCATGTAGAACTGTGAATCAATTAAACCCCTTTTATTTATGAATTACCCAGTCTCAGATGGTATCTTTATAGCAGTATGAGAACAGGCTATGGTTTCTAAACACAAATCTTTAATAAAAGGAGCCATGGTGATAGAATTCTGGGAAGACAGTGGTGTAGGAAGCACCAGGAATCTGTCTCCCCACCTAGACAGCAGTTTCATTGACAGAATCTGGCTGATGTAACTATTTTGGAACTCTGAAACCTATTGAAGGCTTGCAACTTCCTGGGGAAAGCATGAATAGTAGGGAAACGGCAGTTAATTTCAGCCCTTAGCATAATGGCAGCTACCCATCCCCACATATTCCTGAAGCAGCTTTCACACTGTTTGCAGAAGTCAGAGTGGGCAAAAAGGACCCTGTCCTCTCAGAAGGAGAAGAGAGAGAATAGGGAAAAGAGAATATTTGAAGAAATAATGACTGAAAACTTCTCAAGTTTGATGAAAAACACAAATATAAACATCCAAGAATTTCAATAAATACCAAGAAAGATTAACTTAAAGAGACCTACACTGAGACACATTATAATCAAACTGTCGAAAGACAAAGACAAAAAGGGAGTCTTGCAAACAGCAAGAGAGAACTGACTTGTTACATAAAAGAGATTCACAATATTATTAGCAGACTTCTCATCACAAACTTTGGAGGCCAGAAGCCAGTATGCTGATATACTTAAAGTGCTAGAAGAATATAACTGCCAATCTAGAATCCTATATCCAGCAAAATTGTTTTTCCAAAGTGAGGGAGAAGGTAAGACATTCCCAGATAAATCAAAGCTGAGAGATTTTGTTACCACTAGATCTGCCCTGCAAGAAATGATTAAGAGACTCACGCAGGGTGAAATGAAAGGACACTAGAAAGTAAGTTGAAGATGGATGAAGAAATAAAGATATCAATAAATAAAGCTAAATACATGTACAATTATAAAAGCTAGTATTATAATAGTTTTTAACTCCACTCTTTACTTTATATGTGATTTAAGAAACTAATCTGTTTAAAAATTATCCTAAAAGATGTTATTATTGTAACTCTGATTTGTAACTCCGCATCATTTTGTTTTCCACATAATTTAAGAAACTAACACATTTAGAAAATTAGTTTTTATTTTGGAGCACAGAAGGTATAAAGATGTAATTTTGTGACATCAGCAACTGAAAGAGGTGGGACTGGAGCTGTAAAGGAGTGGTGTTTTCACACATTATTAAAAATAAGCTGGTATACATTCAAATTAGAGTGTTATAACTTTAAGAAGTTAAATGTAATCCCCATGGTAACCACAAAGAAAAATAGCTATAAAATATACATAAAAGGAAATGAGAAAGGAATGTAAACAGTTTACTACAAAAAAATCAGCTAAACACAAAAAAAGACAGTAATGCTGGAAATGAGGTATTAAAAAAGCAATAAGCCATATAAAAAGCAAATAGCAAAATGACAGAAGGCTCTCCTTATCCATAATTACTTTAAATGTAAATGGATGAAACTCTCTGTCTTAGTCCATTCCTGCTGCTATAACAAAAGGTCACATTTTTAGTTTATAAATAATAGAAATTTATTTTTCAATATTCTAGAGACTGGGAAGTCCAAGATCAAGGCACCAGAAGATTCAGTGCCTGGTGAGGAGTTGCACCTTCTTGCTCCATCCTCATATGGCAGAAGGGGCAAAAAGAATGAACTCTCTTTCTCAAGCCCTTTATAAAGGTACTAATTCCATCCATGAGGGTGGAGCCCTTATGACCTAATCACACCCTAAAGGATCTACCTGTTAATATGATTGCACTGAGGACTAAGTTTCAACATGAATCTTGGAGGGATACAAATTTCCAAACCATAGCACTCTTCAATTAAAAGACAGAAATGAGAAGAATGGATAAAAATACATGATCCAACTATATTCTTTCTACATGAGACTCACTTTAGATGCAAAGATACAAATAACTGAGAGTGAAAGATTAAAAAAAAAAGACATTCCATGCAAACAGTAACCAAAAAAATTAGTCCTGGCACTCTGAGAGGCTGAGGCAGACAGATTGCTTAACCTGAGGAGTTTGAGACCAGCTGAGGCAACATGGCAAAACCCTGTCTCTACCAAAAAACAAAACAAAACAAAGCTAGGCATAGTGGCATGTGCCTGTAGTCCCAGCTACTTAGGAGGCTGAGATGAAAGGATGACTTGATCCTGGAGGCGGACGTTGCAGTGAGCTGAGATTGTACCACCACACTACAGTCTGGGTGACAGAGCCACACACTGTCTCAAAAACATTTTTTTACAAGAGGCAAAGAAAGACATTATGTCTTAATAACAGGCTCTATACATCAAGAAGATGCAACAATTATAAACATTTATGTACTTCATGATAGATCAGTCAAGAGTATGAAGCAAAAACTGAAAAAATTGAAGGGAGAAATAGACAGTTCTACAATAATAGTTGGAGATTTCAATACCCCACTCTCCATGATGGATAGAACGATGAGACAGAAGATCATTAAGGAAATAGATAATTTAAACAACATGATAAATCAACTAGATTTAACAGACATATGTAGGACACTCTACCCAACAGCAACAGCATACACATTCTTCTCAAGTGCACATGGGACATTTTCCAGGATAAACCACACATTAAGTCTTGGATATCATAAAAATTATCTGCTCTGACCATAATGGGATGAAGTTAGAAATCAGTAATAGAAGTATAAGTGGAAAATTCATAAATTTATGAAAATTAATCAACACACTCTTAGATAATAAATGGATCAAAGAAGAAATTAGAAGATAAATTAGAAAATACTTAAAGATGAATGAAAATGAAATCACAATATACCAAAACTTACAGGATGCAGTGAAAACAGTGCTGATGGGAAAATTTATAGCTGTAAATACTTACATCATAAAAACAAGACAGACATCAAATCAACAACCTATCTTTATGACCTAAGGAACTAGAATAAAAGACCAAACTACGCAAAGCTAGCAGAAGAAAGGAAATAATGGAAATTAAAGCAGAGATTAAAAAAAAAAACAGGAAAAACAATAGAGAAGATTCATAAGCCTAAAAGTTGATTCTTTGAAAAGATCAGCAAAATTGACAAACTTTTAACTGGATGGAATAAGAAAACAAAACAGAAGACTCCAATTACAAAAATCAGAGGTGAAAGCAGACACATTACTACCTATTCTACAGAAATAAAAAGGATTATAAGAGGGCACTATGTACAAATGTACACCAACAAGTTGGATAACATAGATGAAATGGACAAATTGTTAGAAATACAAAACCTATGGAGACGAAATTATGAAGAAATAGAAAATATAAATAGAAATATAAATTTCCATTGAATCAGTAATCAAATAGTTGCCAACAAAGAAAAGCCCTGTATCTGATAGCTTCACTAGTGAATTCTACAAAACGTTTAAAGAATGTCAATCCTTCTCAAACTTCTCCAAAAATTTGAAGAGGAGGGAGACTTTCCAACTCATTCTATGAGGCCAGCATTACCCTGATACCAAAGCTGGCCAAAAACACTACAAAACAAAACTATACACCAATATGTTTTATGAGCATTGATGTAAAAATCCTCAACAAAATAGTAGCAAAGTGAATTCAGCAACATATTAAAAAGATTATATACCATGACCAAATAGGATTAATTTGTAGAATGCAAGGATAGTTCCATAGACAAACATTGATCAATATAGTACACCATATTAACAGATTAGAAGTGAAAAAAGCCATGACTATGTTAATTGATGCAGAAAAATCATTTGACAAAATTCAAGACCCGTTTAAGATAAAAACACTCAACAAACTAGAAGTAGAAGGAAACTAAGTCAATATGATAATAACCATATATGAAAGACTCATAGCAAGCATCAACTTCTATGGTGACAGACTGAAAGCTTTTCTTCTACGATCAGGAACAAGTATGCCCACTTTTATGACTTCTAGAATAGTACTGGAAGTTCTATTTAGAGCAAATAGGCAAGAAAAAGAAATTTAAAAATCCAACTAGGGAAGGAAAAAGTACAATTATCTCTGTTTGCAGGTGATAAAGAGTTCACAAAAAGAAATATTAGAGATAAATGAATTTGGAAAAGTAGCAGGATTTAAAGTCAACATATAAAACTCAGTTGCATTTCTATAGAGTAACAGTGAACAATCTGAAATGAAAATTATGAAAACAGCTCAACTTACAATAGCATCAAAAAACAAGATACTTAGTAATTAACCAAGGAGGGAAAGGATAGTATAATGAAAACTATAAAATATTGCTGAACAAATTTAAAGAAAACATAAATAAATGGAAAAACACTCTCACATTCACAGATTGGAAGATTTAATTATGTTAAGATTTCAATACTATTCAAAGCAATCCATCTACAGATTTAATGCAATTCCTATCAAAATGCAAAAGACTGTTTTTTTGAGAAATAGAAAAACCCATCCTAAAGTTTATATGGAATCCCAAGGGACCCTGAATAGCAAAACTGATCTTAAAAAAGAAGAACAAAGTTGAAGCAATCACACTTTCTGATTTCAAAACTTACTATAAAGCTACAATGATCAAAACAGTGTGGTACTAACATAAAGCCAAACATATAGACATGAAACAGAATAGAAAGCCCAGAAATAAACCCTTGTCTATTTGACCATATGATTTTTGAAAAGAATGCCTGCATCATTCAATGGGAAAGGGATCATCTTTTCAACAAATGGTGCTGGAAAACCTGGATATCCACGTGCAAAAGAATGAACTTGACCCCTAACACCATATAAAAAGAGCAATTAAAAATGGATCAAACACCTAAATGTAAGACATAAAATTATAAAACTCTTAGAAAAAGTATAGGACAAAATCTTCATGACATTGAATTTAGCAATATTTTTTTGAATATGATACCAAAGGCACAGGCTACAACAACAACAAAATAGACAAATTGAATTTCATGAAAATTAAAAAATTTTGTGCACTGAAAGTCAGTATCAACAGACTAGAAAGGCAACCCACAGATTAGAAGAAAATATTTTCAAATTATATTTCCTTTTTTTTTTCTCAGATGGAGTTTCACCCTTGTTGCCCAGGCTAGAGTGCAATAGTGTGATCTCGACTCACCCCAACCTCTGCCTCCTGGGTTCAAGTGATTCTCCTGCCTCAGCCTCCCAAGTAGTTGTGATTACAGGCATGTGCCACCATGCCTGGCTGTTTTTTTCTATTTTTAGTAGAGATGGGGTTTTTCCATGTTGGTCAGGCTGGTCTTGAACTCTGACCTCAGGTGATCTTCCCACCTCGGCCTTCCAAAGTGCTGGGATTACAGGCATAAGCAACCACACCCAGCCTCAAATTATATTTCTGATAAGGGATTGATATTGTTTGGCTGTGTCCCCACCCATACATCATCTTGAATTGTAACTTTCACAATTCCCGTGTGTCGTGGGAGGGACCCAGGGGGAGATGATTGAATTATGGGGGTAGATCTTTCCTGTGCTGTTCTTGTGATAGTGAATGGGTCTCAAGAGATCCAATGGTTTTAAAAATGGGAGTTGCCCTGCACAAACTCTCTTTCTGCCTGCTGCCACCCATATAAGATGTGACTTGCTCCTCCTCATTGTTTTCTGCCATGATTGTGAGGCCATGTGGAGCTGTAAGTCCACTAAAGCTCTTTCTTTTGTAAATTGCCCAGTCTTGGGTATGTCTTTATTAGCAGCATAAAAATGGACTAATACAAGGATTAATCACCAGAATATATAGAGAACTCCTAAAACTCAACCTCAATGACAAAAGCAACGTGATTTAAAAGTGAGCAAAGTACTTAAATAGACATTTTTCTGAAGAAAGTAAAAAAAGAAAATGTCCAATAAGCCCATGAAAAGATACTCAACTTTTTGAGTAACTCAAAAAATACTCAAGATACTAACTAATCATTAAGGAAATGCAAATCAAAACTACAATGAGATACCACCTCACAGTCAGTAGGTTGGTTACTATCAATAAAACAGAAAAAATAAGTGTTGGTGAGGATGTGGAGAAATTGGAATCCTTCTGTACTATTGGTGTGAATATAAAATGGTACAACCATTGTGGAAAACAGTATGAAGCTTCCTCAAAAAAGTAAAAATAGAATTATTGTGTGATCTAGCAATTCCACTACTGGGTATATACCCAGAGGAATTGAAATCAATATGCCAAAGAGATATCTGCATGCCCAAGTTTATTGCAGTATTATTCACAATAGTGAAGACACAAAAATAACCTAAGTGTCCATCAATGGACGAATGGATTTTAAAAATGTGGCATTAGTACACAAGGGAACACTATTTAGCCTTAAGAAAATAGGAAGTTTTGTCATTTGTGACAAAATGGATGCACCTAGAGGACATTATGTTAGTGAAATAAGATAGGCACAGAGACCAAATATTGTATGATCTCACTTATATATGGAATCTGAAAAAGTCAAACTTGCAGAAGTAGAGAATAGAATGGTAGGTACCAGAGGCTGGGAGAGTGGGGACGGGAGATGGAAAGGGAAAGGAGAGGACATGGGTCAATGACTACAATGTTACAGTTAGGAGAAATAAGATCTGATGCTCTACTGCACAGCAAGGTGACTAAACTTCATAATAATGTCTATTTGAAAATAGCTAAAAGAGAGGATTGTAATTTTCTCACAAAGAAATAAATACTTGAGGTGATGAATGTGCTAATTACCCAGATTTGATCCTTGTATACGTGTATCAAAATGTTTGTATATATATATCACATGTATACATGTATCAAAACATCACATTTTACTCCATGAATATATACAATTATATCTCTCAATTGAAAATAAAACTTGAAAACTGGGCTCCTTAAAGAAGTGATTCATTCCAGGGCTGGTGCGAGGAAAATATAAGATGAGACTGGAACATCTTATGGTGCCAGAAAATAGGGAAATACTCACACCCAAAAAGAGGAGTGTGGGATGGAGGGGTGCTTATTGAAAGAACACGGGAAGCAACCTAAAGGAACCTGTAATGACCAAAGCTGAAATAATTTTAGCAAAAAAATGAATAATAACAGTGTTAAGCCTTAATCCATGGAATTAAGTAAATACCTTTTTAAAAATAGCCATGGGATCATGGGTCATTATTTCTAATGAACTGAATAAAAGAATCAAAAGAGCACATCTCTTTCCTCTCCCCACTTTGACTCACCATCTTCTGCCTTTATGTTTTCTTCATCTGTGTATCTCCATGGAGCCTGACCTCACATTATTCACATAGTAGGTGCTCAATAATTATTTATTACTGAACAAGAAGGGGATTTCCAAGCTTGGACTTGCAGAGAAAATAGTGAGGAAGCTTATCTGCTTGAAAATCTCACTTCAGGCATTTTTCACATGTCCTTTTTAATTTAATTTTCTGGCTGGAGGCTCTTCCTTTTTCAACCAGAAGGAGTGGCCTCTTTACACAAATTCTGTAGGTCAAGTTTTTCGATAGATTTTACCTGGAGTAAGACTAGCAAGGGTAAGCCATGGAATATCAATGAACTGTCCGTGGATGATCAATATTAGGGACTGCCTCATTTTAAGGGGTTGAAGTTTTCTCTGAAGCTACTGTTAGAAACCAGGCTTGCAAAATGCTGTACTGTCTCACTTAAAAATTTCACCATTGATTTGAAAATGAAGTGTGACGAATTGGTTTACATTCCTTTGCCCTTCCGTGGAGTATCTCACTGCAGTATCTTCCACCCTTCACCAGGCCTCTTAACTCAACTGGGCTGTGGGTGATCAGAGCCACTTTATCTCTGCAAACCACACAGGCCATGATATAGAAACTCTTAAAATAGTGTCTTCCAAAGTCACTGATTTCCTAGGACTATTTTTTCATGTTTCCCTCATCAGATAGGGGTGAATACTCCAGGAATACTGGGGAGACTTCTATGAACACCATTCAAATACCCGCCCTCAGTTGGATTCCTTTCTGAAAGGCACATGTGAAGGCAACATCTGGATATCTCTGTTATGTGAAATTCAACATTTTGAAATGAGACAAGCGGAACATCCTTCAGGGCTTCCTTGTTGGTGAAGGCCATTAGCTATTGACTGGCCAGAGTACTTTAGTTTTCTTGTTTCAGGTGGTATGAGTTTTATAAATGTGGCTTTGAAAAAATTTTTACACAACTGCAAGTGAAAATACATTTTCCTTTATAAAATAACCCAAAGCTTTCAAACAGTGATAAATCATCTGAGAACCTTAGCAGGTTTGAAAAGCAACGTTTATTGGCTAACACGGTCGTTTCTTTTCCCACCCAGATTTCCTCTCAAAGAAAATTTATAAGCATGTCTCTCTGACTGAAATATCTCCCATAACAAAACTGGATTGAAAATGTAGTCAGTTCATAGTTTTTGCCTTCATAATAACTACATTAAAGTGACCAGATACTTGATCTCATTGATTGTGAAGAAATCTTTTAAGCTGGCTGAGAAGAAAAAACTCAGAAACAATTAAGCTGGAAACCCTCAGAGTCAGTGATTGCATAAAAACATGACTTGTGTTCTTTATAGACCAACTTTCTGTCTTTATTGATGTATCTAATTTTGAAAGTTATTTCTTTTCCCTGAGAAGGGTAATTGCTTTAATGAGAACAAAATGTATTATTTCTCTTAAAGTTTTTGTATTCTTTTGCATCCAGATTCTGGATCAACTTCCAATTTCTAACTTTCCTTTCAAAATTAAAAAAATGTGTTCACTCTTGATTGAGAAAAAGTGCAAAACCAATCCCTAATTACTCCTGATTCTAGCCTAAGCATAGGGCAAATCAATTTGGGGTATTCAAAATCACTGAGTTGCACTCTGCAGAAGTCTTCAGACATTTTTCTAACCATTTATCTTTTGCACATGTAGAGATTGAATCTCTGCTCCTGGCACTAGGAATATTTCTGGAGATTTAGGAATCAAAGGATAGATCCCTTAGATAATAATTTTTCAGGGAAATGAGGGGAAAAATTTTTATTACTGAATAAACAAAAGAAAAAAAAGGTTTTAATATCACAGTTCTTAAGCTAGGTTTAGTAGAGTCTGACTTCTGTTTTGTTGTTCAGCTACTCACTGCTTTTGAGGCCCATTTCTTTCTCTTCTCTTCTGGACTCACATTTGGACAAGCCAGTAAGAAAGTTCACGAGCTCCTTCCCTTGGCACCAGTAGGAAGTTAAACTATGCAAGTCCTCCCTTGTGAGAGGCAACCTTCATGCTGGTCCCATTCTCCAATAATAATACAAATCAAAGCTACTCATCCTTCCCTCTAGCCAAGCCATTTCAGAGCAGCTTGAGTGCTTGCCCTGCTCTCCCCAGAAAACCACATTATGAGAATAATCAATCTTTTTCATACCTTCTTGGAGCGTGTGTTATATCACCAGTCTCAACATCTGAACTAATTTTGGGTGGAAGATTGATCCTGCTGTCTAAGGGCAACCACAAAATTATTGGTGCTGTGAGTAGGTGGTCTAGGCCACAACATCTGGACCGCTACCACCTGGGGGTCTTCTCCTGCTTTTGGCTTGCTACCTGACTCTGCTGCCTGCTGAAGAGCTTGCACTTTTAGCTGTTGCTTGCTGGCTGGCATGAGCTTTGAGCTGTGTAACATTATGCTACATTTGCCAACTCTTACCAAGGCTCTGTCATGGATTTCACTGACCTAAGTTGGAAATTTTGATAATTGTCATTTAGGGACAGGAGTATGAGGTGAGCACCTTCTTTAAGGTGGCTCTGGGCCACGCCTTGTGGCTCAGACCTCTGCATGAGTCTTGGATTGAATTGTGTGCCTGAATTTCAGCATAAGCAGTGACCAACACTAGATTTGGGAATGACTCTTTGCCTATGATCATTGGTTGCATGGTCTCAAGCAGGCATTGGCCCTTATTTTACAGACTGCTCAAGAGAATGACTACATCTTCTCTAATCTATGGGCTCAACAGGTGATCACTGACATGAGGAAGAGTCGTCACTAGGTGGAGTGCTGGGGTCCACTCTCCAAAAAGTTGGTGGTTTATGAGGACTCTACAAAATGCTGGTTCTGTTGTTGCTACCTGTGTCTCTGTCATTTAAAAAGGTCATAATTCTCAGGGTTTTAAGGGAACGCACCCTTGGCACAGACTGTTATGAAAAGTAGCTCCAAATGCTTCACTCTGTGCCTTTGAGAGGCCCGAAAACCCCATTGCCCTATTGAACAACTATGAAATTGTAAAATGGATTGGCAAAGACTGGGTTTAATCAAGTCTTGCAACTTGTCAACATGACAAGGGGTTAATTCAAACCCAACTTAAGGTTAGATTCCCTAAACCAAGGAAAGCAATAATTGCCACGAAGAAGGCCCATAACTGTGATGACACTAATTTGGGACTCTCTGGAGGAAGACATTTATAAATGTGAGTAGGGTAGGAAGGACCCTCCCTCTCTTGCAAAGTATATCCAGTAACCATTCGAATAAGACAGAACAAAAACTTTGATAAAAGGGAAGGAAACAAAAACTAAGATAGATGAAAAGGATGCCAATAGGTTTTTGTACCTCTACAATATGGTTTTAAATTAAGCTTAACATCTGCTGACATGTGCCAATTGACAAACTTTCATGGCCTTAATTGATTCCAGGGTTCAAATTACAGTTATACCTGGAAATTGCTTTAAACAAGGCACCCTGTTGTGGTACAGACTTTAAAGAGAAGGCATAAAGCAAAGGTAAACGGGTATGCCTCACCTTAACCACTGAAACTATTATTTTGCTTCATTTGCCTATTGTCTTAAAATATCCCTTAGTGAGCATCTGGGCATGAATGATTTGATGCATTGAGTAATAAACTGAAATAAAAATAGTCTTTGGTACTAACAATCGGATTAACAAAATGGAACCCTACATATCTACCCTTGTTGTCTCCTCTGTCAGTTAAAATAGTTAATATGACCCATGTGTTCAAACAAGAACTACAGGAATAAAGACCCATCATACAAGACCTACTGAAGGAAGGAGACATCATTCCTACTTTCTTCTTCTTTAATAGCCCAACTTGACCAGTGCTCAAAACTGATGAAAATTGAGTGTTACCCAGTAGTAGGTAACATTGGATAAAATGAATGTTACCCATAGCGTTAACCACAGCCTTAATGCTATGATATCATGATTAAGACTCCCAGACCTAATATTATTAAAATTACTGAGTCCATCCAATCAGCAACTGAAAAATATTTCACTATTGTAGATTTGGCTGATATGGTTCTATTTAGTGCCTATTTGAACAGCCTCTTCACCACAGATTGTCTTCACTTTTGAAGGCACACAATATGCCCTTACCTGGTTACTCATAGGGCATATCAACAGACCTCCATTGTGCACAATCATCGTTGGCAAGAGTTCAACCCTATTCAATTTCTCCAGGCATGCAGGTATGACATCATACTGATGACATTCTCCTCCAAGGAGAATCATTTAGCACACTCATACCAGACCTACAAATACTCACAAAGGAACTCTCATAAAAAGGGATGGGCCATTGATTTACATAAAGTACAAAATTTGGACAGCTCAGTAAATTTCCAACTAATTATTGTTCACCCCTGACATGCTCCATGTTCCATCCCTAACACTGTTAAGAGGCAACTCTTGCTGGGTATGGTGCTGTGTGTCTGTTGTCTCAGGAGCTGAAGCAGGAGGGTCCCTTGAGGCCAGGATTGGAGGCTGCAGTGCTTTATGATGGCACACCTGTGAATAGTCACCACACTCCAGCCTGGGCACATAGTGAGATCTCATCTTTAAAAATAATATGGAACTAATTAAAATTAAACAAAGAGGAAATTCTTGTCCCTCCTAGCATTTTCAATGTGAAAACAGGCCCAACAATTTTTAGGTCTTCGGGGGTTTTAAAGGCAGTATATTTCTCATTTACAAGTTCTGCTTAAGCCCTTTTATACTGTTACTTATAAATCAGCCCATTTTGACTGGGATCCCCTGCAATAAAAGGCTCTAAAATCTATCCAAATTGCAGTACATTCACTAGTGCCCCCCAGAGATTCCTTCCCTGTAGATATTTTGGTAAGTTTCTTTCAAGGCTCCTGGAGTCTCTGGACAACCATGAAGGCCATAGGTTGTTCATGGGTGCAAGAGACTGCCCTTTCAGACTACATAACACACTGCTGGAATGACACCTCTTGGCCATGTATTAGGCCCTTCTGGAAATGGAGGCTCCCATGGTTCCTGTCACTCTCTGCAGCTAACTGCCCATTATGTCTTGTGTCATAGAGGCTGTCATGGCCCCAAAGCCCTTCTCATTGAAATAAAAATGAGATTTACAGATTAGAGTAAATTCTGGGTCTCCTTGCATATTCAACTTACAGGAGTAAATGACTTCCCCCATCTTCAGTTCCTTGATAGGTACAATGGCACAAAAGGAGGTGACTCCTCTCCTGGACCCATTGGTTATCTGGGAAGCCCTTGGGACCAACAGGATAATCAGAAAGAGAGTTTGTGCACTTTTGAGTGGTTATGCCACTGGATGGTAGTTCCAGTGATAGTAGTAGCAATGCTATCACTTACAGCGGAGCCTCTTGGCCACCTGTTGCTGTCCACCCCCTAACTGGGACCTCCCGGTCCAAGGACAAGACCCAAAGGTCAGCACAGTTGCCTGACTTCAGGAAATTACCCTAGTACTAGAGAAGTGGCCCAAACGCCCAGGCCACAGACTGGTAACCATAAGGAATCAGGCCGCACAGCAGGAAGTGACCAGCGGGTCAGTGAGTAAAGCTGAGCTCCACCTCCTATCAGATCAGCAGTGGCATTAGATTCTCATAGGAGCATGAACCATACTGTGAACTGCACATGTGAGAGATCTAAGTTGCGTGCTCCTTATGAGAATCTAATGCCTGATGATCTGTCACTGTCTCCCATCACCCCCACATGGGACCATCTAGTTGCAGGAAAACAAGCTCAGGGCTCCCACTGATTCTACATTATGGTAAGTTGTGTAATTATTTCATTATATATTACAATGTAATAATAATAGAAATAAAGTGCACAATAAATGTAATGTGCTTGAATCACCCCAAAACCATCCCCTCCCTCCATCTGTGGAAAAATTGTCTTCCATGAAACTGGTCCCTGGTGCCAAAAAGGTTGGGGACCACTGCACCAGAGGATACCCTGGCCAACAATCAGCTCTACCTGTGCAATTTTAGACTTTTGAACAATTGAGAATAATCTGGTTGTCCAATCTGACCAGCATCAACAACAACAATTCCATATCCAAGGCCTCCCCTTTTGAGGTTAAAAAAAAAAAAAACCTCCAAAATTTCTTGTCTCACAGATACCCCAAATATAAGTTAAAGTTACACATGTGTCTGCATATATTAAAGCCAAAATACAAAGCCTCAACAGAACACTTTTTAGCCTCTTTAAGTTTCAAGACATGATTGATGGTTATGAAGTATACTAGGCTGAATTATGGTCTTCTACAAATGTACACATTCTAATTCCCAGAATCTGTGAATATGTTACCTGATAGAAGGGACATTGTTGATGTGATTAATTTTCAAATGTTGAAATGGGAAGATTATCCTTAACTACCTATGGAACCAATATAATCAAAAGGGTCCTTATAAGAGGGAGGTGAGAAGTTCAGAGTTAGAGAAAGAGATGTGGAGATGGAAGAGGAGGTCAGAGTCAGGGAGAGATTTGCTGGGGCTGCAGTGCTGGCTTTGAAGGTAAAGGGAGGGGGCAAGGCCAGGGGACACAGGCACCTCTAGAAGCTAGAAGACGCAAGGAAATTGACTCTTACCTAGGGCCTCCAAAAGGAACCATCCCTGCTAACATCTTGATTTTAGCCCAGTGAGACTGATTTTGGACTTCTGATCTCCAGAACTATAAGGTTATACATTTGTGGAATTTTTAAAAGCCATTAAGTTTGTGGCAATTGGTTCTAGCAGCAGTGGGAAACTCATCCCCAAAGGCAGTCAGTCACTTCACTTCTAAAAACACACAGTGCTGGACTTTTCCTGACCTCCGGCCACAGGCTTCAGAGAACACCACAATGGCTTTCTTAAGCCAGTTCCAATTCAAATAAATGAGATGTAACACATTTCCATCATCCATCAAACCTCAGGGTGAATTTTAATGAAGAATCTGACTCCATTTTTGACACTTGACTGTTGACTGTTGATATCCTTTAAGACTCACCATTACTTCCTCCTCTCTTGCTCTGAATCTGGCAGATAAGAAAGCCCCCATTCTCCTTCTCTTGGGTCAGTCAGAAGTTCACACCACCAAAGACCTAAACTTCAGGTGGAAACCTTCACCTGGCCCCATTCCCTAACCACAGGAAAACCCCAAATCACTCACCCTTTCCTTCGTTAAAATCATTTTGAACACCAGCTGCCCTGCTCTCCCCAGAAAGCCTTTTTATGTGAATGATCAACATTTGACACCCTATTGATGAGAAGTGGTGTCATCTTTCTCAGCATCCTAGCCAATTTAGGGAGGAAGGTTGATCTTGCTCTTGGGGTGACTACAAAACACTAGGGTATCTCAGTACACAAGGTCAAATAGAACACATCCTAAGGAACATTTCCCCCCCAAGTTCTAGTGAAAATTGATTTTATATTAAAATAAGCAAGAAATTTGAGAGTGGAACAGGAGACTTCAAAGCTGTTCATGCTCTCAGGCCCCTTTTGGAATGGGTTCACCCTCTGTCATTAGCGCTACTTCAAGGTGCTATTTTAAGGTAACTTCGTTGCAAACTCAGGATCAGGTAATTAAGTAAAATCAGGCCAGACTATCCCAGAAGGAATGTCTAGTAATGTGCATCATGAAAATTGACCTGGCTTCTTTGGGTAGAAGAGCCATCGTAGATGAAATTCAAGTTAAGAGCTTTTAAACATTTATTTAAATATCAGTTAGTGCACTTGCACAGGACTTAAAATATTTTGGAGATTACCATTCTAAAAAGTAATCAAATGCCCTTCCCACTTTTCCTGCCTTTTTTTTTTTTTTTTGATTACTATGTCATTAAGGATTCATAATAATTTGTAGAAGATCCTTGGATGTTCATTCCAGGAAATCTGGATGTGTTTGTGTGACTGTGAGTGTGTGTGTGTGTGTGTGTGTGTGTATGAGGTACAGGGAGGTTGCGGGGGAGGAAGAGAGAGAGGGAGCAGACACAGAGAGAGGGGAGGAGAGACAGATTGATTTAAGGCAGTCGAATTGGGAAGAAAATGTTTTCTGTGCCCAATTCGAAAAATGTTCTGTAAAATTGTATCGTAGGATGTATTATGAATGTATTTGCCAGCCTGCTTTTGTCCAAACTGTAATCAAACACTTTTAGAATGCATATACTTTATCTTTCAAAATGTCACATTTTATGTTATTTGCCTTTCTGGAAGCTTAAGTAGACCTTAAAAGACCTCTCAGGGAGCTACAGGACAATGCTGAAGGAAGCCCAGCTCCAGCAAGCACAGAGAGAGCGCTTCTCCAATCCCGCAGTTGGAGATTGTGAAGTTGGAGATCATGAAGGCAGTGCCATGATGGACATTTTATACTAGTGCGGTGGTCGAAGGAGAATCCACATAACCAGCACAGCATACATTTTTCACCTACATCCTTAGCATGGTGTTATACTCTCCTTCTGCCATTCCATTTCAGGCCTGAGGAAAAATGGGCACAAAGGGGAAAGGGAAGTGGTGAGGTGATATAACATTCCTTCAAATGACTTATCTCTTTCTTTTCTTTAGTAGGTATAGCAAATTTGCCCCTTATGACTTACATCAAATCCCACTTGCTACCTGTTTTATTTCTAGTCCCCCAGTCTTCAGCCTAAAGAAATGCCTTCTTTATCTGAGCTCCTTGGTGATGCTTACCTGTACTCTTCACCAGACATGATTCATGCATTCCTGTGTGACTTTCACGTCTTTGTGTTCTTTACCTTACTAGATTTTAAACTTTATATCCCTGCTCTGAGTAAAGGCAAGGATAAATTTTGAAAACAAAAACTACATTTTAAGGTTTTTAAAACCCTCAAATGGCCAGCTAAGATGATTTCAAACAGTAGTTGCTCCATCAATATATGTCAAATGATTAAATATTGGTTAGATTTTTGCTTACTGGATACTTTTAAAAGGACACTTGGGTTTCAGAAACCCTTTGGTGATGATCAGTGTTTGGCTACTGAAGACTGTTAGTATTTAAAGGACATGCACATGTACAGTTAATTCAATTCAAAATGTATTTATTGAATGATTATTATGAGCCAGATACTATACCAGATTTGGAGAATGCAAAGATTACTAAGAAATGGTCATGCCGTCAAAGACTTCACAAAGTCATAGGGAGACAGTGACACAAATAGATGACATTATACAACAGCTTGGGTTTGAAGAGACAGTTATATTTGGGAGGGTTTACAAATAAAAGAAAAACTGTGAGATGAAATTCTATTTTTTGTTTTTATCATCAAAACGATTGGCACAGTAGGAAAACTCAATCAAACTAATTGCCTGGCAGATAATAGACGGCCATATCTATTGTTTAAGGTTTTCACTTTGCATCCCATTGTTTTACTGTTTTATAGATAGAGTCTCGACTGCTGAGTAAGATCAGGTTTCATAAACACAAATATTTTTTGTTTTTAAAGCTTGCTTTTTCAACAATGTCTTATCCTGCTTTATTTTTTTTCCCCTGAGTGATTTCAGCTAATTGCTTATGGAATATTAAGAGAAAATTAAAAAAACAAAAAACAGAGCCAAATATCAAGCAATTTGTATCCTTTTTTCTTTCATTTTCAGTGGTAAGAGGTAAACAATTTCCCAGAAAGTCTGTGCTAATAGAAAAGCACATTGAGAATTTATTTATTTATTTATTTACCTTGACTTACTATGTTTGAGTGACTGTGCTTAGCATGACTATTTTTGGAATTCCCTTGACATATGACTCTGGTAATTAAGTGAAGCATCTAGTTCTCAAAAGATCAGTTTCAGAGGGAGGGTGTTAACATGAAGTATCACCATTTGCTAAGTCTATTGATTGATTGTATTGGCTTGTACATGGACTAATATCATTTGCATTGAGGATGAGAGAAATGTATTTAACTAGAATAAAGGGCACACAGTTACATTTTTGTTTTGTTGTGCATGATTAATTTTTAGAAGAACACTAAACAAATAGCTGCAGGCATTCTTTTGATGGTGGGGTGTGGTCTTTTCCCTCCTCACATTTTTTTGTTGTTGTGAAACCTGATATTCTTATAATGCAAGGGTGCTTATGTGGGAGAAAGTGCTGGTGTGTTTGGAGGGTGAAACATATGTTTTCAAAAATAAAGCCTATGCATTTTTTTAAAAAATGTGCTTTTTACAGCAGCAGCATAATCTGCAGATGGAGCAGCTGATATGGCCATCTTGCTGGTTGTTAAAGAGTTTATTCTACATTAAATTGAGTCTCGAGGGCTGCATTTTTCAGTGCTGTTACGACCACCAACCTTTCTTATTGAGAAGGTCAATAGGCCTGATATGAAGTCTTGTAAATCATCAACTCACTCTTTCTGTAATATCCAATGTGTCTCAGTTCACATGCCTTAAAAATTATAAACCACAGTACATACTGTATATCAACCAAATAAATCAGCTGCTATAAATATAGGTTTGCTTTTGGTTCTGGACAGATTCATCCCATTGCATTTCACAGGTTTTAAATGCTTTTAGCTGGATAGACAGGATCTCCTTTAGTATTCAAGTATCAGAGATCTGGAATGCAATTTGTTCTAAATACTTTATATGTGCAATTGACCCCAAAACATTAAAATAGCTCTCTGAAATTCCACAGAATAGAGATGCAAAAATAATAAATGTGTTCTTAACCACCATGTTACTAGTTGATAAAAAACGCTGAAGTTTTATTTTGATTGTAGGGGAGTGGATGATAAGAACTAGAAGAAAAGGTGAGTGACATTGTGGTCCTGCTTTAGGCCCTGTAGTGAATAATGTATAGATTAATTACATGTGGTATGAAGGAGAACCATAGTCCACCAGCCTTTTCTCTTGGTGGGCTTGGGAATTTCTGGCCTACTCTCTCTCCATTTGCTGGGGAAACTGCTTATGCATGTACATCTTTTAGTAGTAGAATAAACTGGATACCTATAAATGGATTATTGGCATGAACTTACTCCTACTAATTTGTAATTTCCTTGTTCATTCATTGATTGAACAGTGAAAAAGCTGCCTCAGATCTGTGGCATTGCTGATTGCTGTCCACATGCTTTCCCAGTGCGTGGCCTTGGGTGACCTTCTTTTATTTGTTTGTTCCCAGAGTAATTTTGCTATGAATTCATTTCTTAAAGCTAGAAACAGTAAGTGCTGCTTTTTGGCTCAGCAGGATGCAAATAAAAATAGGAGAAAAAATACATGTCAAAATTGCCTAGGGTGCACATAGATTTGGAAGCAGAAGTCACCGATTCTGGTCCTAATTCTGTCACTGCTTGAATGTGTCAATATAGGAAGGCATTTAATTTCTCAAAAAGTTGATTCTGATTATTTGCAGATTCCATAGCTGCCAATTCACCTAATTGCTAAAATTTATATGTAACACCCAAATCAATAGTTGTGGTGCTTTCACAATTATTTCTGAACATGCACAAAGCAATAAAAAGCGTGAGCCACCTGAAACACGCCTTCCTAGCTGAGACTGAACAAGATGACATTCTGACTTTTTGTTTGAGCTCTCATACTATAAACAAATCATCTTTATAGTACCACTTTTTTTGTGTGGCAGTTTTGTACTTTTTTTGGTGACTTTGCCGTTTATCAGCTTCCTCTGTAGTGCTGAAGTGCTGTGTAGTGTTCCTAAGCCCGTGATATGCCTTCTGGAGAAAATTTGTGTTAGATAAGTTTCATCTAGGCATGAATGATAGTGCTGTTGCCATGAGTTAAATGTTAATTGAACAATGATGTATACTAAGTAATATATTTTAAAGCAGAAACACACATAAAACGAGCTTATCTATTGATTGATTGATGCAAATGTGACCAGAGACTCACAGGAACCTAATCCCGTATTTCTCCTAGGAGCAATTGTTTAGTATTTGCTAACTCCATGTTCATGGAGACGTCAGAGAACATAACTACTGCAAATGATGAAATTTGAAGGTATAATTGTTTCATAAAGAAAAATCAACATCCCACAATGTTACAGAAGTTCATTTCACAACCTTGAAATGTCAAATAAAACATAAGACACTATATGCATTCAAATACAAAAGATTTTCATAAGGAAAGCAAAATCTTATGCAATGTTTACAAAGTCTCTGAGAACAAAGGTCAAAAAAGTCTCTAGCATGGTTAACAATCTGAAACATTGGAAAGGGCGGTTCCTAAAAGGTTTTCTAGAAGCTGCTTAAAGAAGCTCACATCTGCTTGCAGTTGTCTCTGGAGAACAGTGACTTCTTTCTACCTCTGAAGTCCCATATAAGTGTCTCTCATTAGCAGATGCTAACCTTAAACCATATAGGGAAGGGATTTTGGAGAATGTAGTTCTTGCTTGCTCTCCTGAGATCTTAGAAGAAAATGATAGTGATTCTGTGTTGATGAAAGATTGTCTAGAACAAGCAGCAGTGGTAAAAATAATAACAATGATAGTCTTGCAATAGTATTTAATAATAACATAACCAGGATACAGTGTAGCGTCAAGCTGGGCCTTCTAGTATAGCTACTGTCACAAACTCAATGACTACACAAGTTCTCTGTTCATGTACACAGAACCTTCAGAACCATAGTCATACTCTGGCTTCAAAGCACGGGCCAGGATCCACCAGAGCTCAGCTACTTTTCCTTCCACTCTAGGCCATGAGGGTCTGGTGGTATCTCTTTTTGGATCCTCAAAATACAAAAATATCTGATTGCACCTCCTTCCTCAGACAATGGAGCTACTTGTTCACCTTCCTAATAGCAGCTACTCTCAACTCTGTCCAGGCTCAGACACCCACTCTTGGAAGACAATAGATTTTAATGCCCCAAGAACCATTTGCTTTCCTGAAGTTGATCAGGGTGTAACATTGGGTAATGCTTCAATAAATTCCTTACTGCAGATACTCTTTGCATTTCAACATGGCAGAAATTTCAGGTTCGATGGTGGAGACATTTGGGGGAAGGGTCATTGTGGTTGTAGAGAAAGCCATAGTCTGGGAATTATCAGATCTATATTTTAGTTCTAGCTTTGACAGCTAACTAAGTAAAAACTATTCTATGTTCTAAAACAGAATTTGAAGTCCTGATACATGCCCACTTTGGCATTTTGAATATTCCTTCTGAAATGTCACTTAAACCCATAGTTTGATTGCAGTTTATAATGGCATAATTCCCTTAAAAATAAGAAGAAGGTGTTGATATAAAGACCTAGATAAGTCCCTCAAAGGAAATGTTCAGGGATGAGATTTTTGACAGCTTTTAGCTTTCAGTGGGAAGGTGACAGATTTTGGCAAAAATGAAATCTTGTTTGAATTTTTGTTTAAAATTTTTGCTACATTGGTGAATGACTAGAGGGGATTTACTTTGAATTTTGTTTATTTAAATTAAACTTGTTTCAGTATTTAGGAAGTAAGTTAAGTCCAATATTTTGCTTGCATTATTAAGTCAAAATGTCTTCAAGTGAGATCCACTCTCTTGGAGGAGTGCTGAGTTTATAACCAAGTTTCATTTTTACCATCTTTCAGCATGAGGAAACCCCTGATTCTAGTAGTTTCCATCATATGACCATAACTGGCTTCCTCTCACGGCTGATTACATTTTTATAGTTACTATCTATATATATTTATGTAAATCCCTGCTTCTGGAAGGTTTCAGCTTAGCTGATAAAAAGCAGTCAGTTTGATTTTCATCCTTTTAAAACAGAACGATAAAGGCAGCCTAGGAAATGTTGATTATTCAAGTAAAACAGTAGCTCTAAATTCTTTGACTTTCCAGGCTTGTCCTTTAATAGAAAATAATGCTGTAAATAGAAGTGAGCCCGTTAGCTAGAAACAATTCAAGGATTGAATTCAATAAAAACTCCCCTGGGTTTCTGCATGAAAGCTATTGAATTTGGCTGCAAATGAGCACAAAGCACCTTCAAAAATTTTTTTCTTATCCTTTCCCATTGTAGAGTCCTTGATTTAGTTTATTAGTCAATAATGGATCTCCATTGACCTACCTAACTGGTATATTTAAATACCTATTTCATTTAAAGATAGGTATTAAAACACCTATTTCATTAAAAAATATGTTCAAAAAGGAATATAACAGCTTGTTCAGTCATCCTTCTTAATAGCTCCTTTGGAGTCTCTCTGTGCTCTCAGCTAAATCCAAACTTGCAGAATTTCATTATGAGAGAGTATTGAGTCAGTTCAATTACCCTTGGAATTTGTGGTGGTCTGTCATGTTAGAGTTTCACCCCAGGGAACTACAAAGTGCATTCATTTTAATTTTGCTATATCCACATGAGGCTGTCCCGATTGAGGAAATTCAGGGAGGGGGACCCAATCCTGTGTTTCACTCTTTAAAATTGAAGTATAACATACACATAGTAATAGACAAAAAGTGCTCTGATCTTAAGTATATGGCTCTATGCACTTTTACATATGTATACAACCCATCGTGATCAATCCATGTAGATAGAGAACATTTCCTGCATTCCAGAAGTTTCTCTGTGTTTTTTTTTTTCCAGTTAATACTCCCAGCCCCAGAGATAACCAGTATACTGACTTCTGTTGGCATTGACTAGTTTTGCCTTTGCTTCAACTTCATATAAACGAATCCTATGCTATATGACCTTTTGTGTTTTCTTTCACTTGATATAATGTCTGTGCCATCCGTCCACCTTGTTACATGTAACAGCTTACTTCCTTTTATTCCCAAGTAGCATTCCAGTATATGAAAATGCCAGAGCTCATTTATCCATTCTCTTGTTGGACATTTGAGTTGTTTTCAGTTTGAGGTTACTATGAATAAAGCTGCTATGGATATTATTGAATTTGCCTTTTGATGGATATACACAGTAATTTCTCTTGAATATATACTTTGGTCTGGGACTACTAGAATCATAGGGCAGGCATATGTTAGCTTTCATGAATACTGCCAGTTTTCCAAAGTGATTGCTGTGGTATACATTCCCACCAGTACCGTAAGAGAGTTCAAGTCGTTCCATATCCTCACCAATATTTGGTACTGTTATTCTTTTTTAAATGTAGCCATTTTGATGAGAAATTGGTGGTATATTCCTGAATTCTGTTTAGGGAACATTTCCTGACAAGTATTGTTGTTTAGCCCCTTTTCATATGTTTGTTGGTCATTTTAGGTTTTTTGGATATTATCTTTATAGTACATGTTTTGAAAAATTTTATTGTTTAATCTGGAAGTTATTTAATGAGATAAAATTTATCGATATTTTCTTTCTGTGGTAGTGCTTTTTAGTCTTATTTAAGAAATCATTGCTCATTATAAGACGGGACCTGTTTTTTGAATGTGGCTCTGTGAGTATTTTGCAAATTCTCTTCAGGGATCCAGCAGTCTGACTAATTCTGAAAACTCTATTCAAGGAGTCAAATTCTTCCTTTAGTTATGGGGAATGAGTATTTTATTTTATTTTTTTTCTGGGGGGACAATGGCAGTTACTGTGGGATTGTTCTTGTGTTTTTCCACAAGGGGTATAGGGATCATGTTTATTGCCAACTCATTTGAGTATATTAAAATTAGATACATTTTTAATATAAACCGATATAATCATTTAATTTTTGACATTCAAAGCTGAATGGGCTTTTTTTGTACCCCGGTATGAACTAGCAAAACCTTTTGCAATCTATGTAAGTAAAGATGAAGGGAAAATGCATCCATAGTAGTTGAGAGGAGGACTGTTAAGAAGATAGCAAAAACTAAAGATATTTATGTCCCCAAGTTTAGGAGTAAAGAGAACTTCAGAGTGCTCCAGTGAGCCCTCTGTTGGAAGGGTAAGTTGAGGGCATCAGTTTATCCTAATTCTCCCCAACCTACCATGCAGGTCAATTGAATGGAGCTAGTTCATAGAATAGAAATCAATGTAATGTGTTCCAAGGAAAGAAAAAGTAGAGGTGACAACGACCGCCTCTCTCTGATCTTTCACCTCTGAAATCAGTAGCGACCAGTTAGACCTTGGATTGGATGTGGCCAGCAAAGGATTCAATGACAGTGACTCTTCTGGAGCTTGGCTTCATGGCTGCTGGGCCATTTTCTTCAGGTTCTTTATCAAACAGCAAAACCAAGAAGTCAAGTTGAGTCAACTTACTATCTATGCTGGGCATCTTCCATTTGCCTTTCCAGATGCACTCTTTATCCTTCTCCCCACTGCTTTGTGCCATGGAGACTTGCCTGCCTGGCGTATATCTTGGTTGTCTCTTGTCTTCTGGCTTCTGGTTGGGTTTGCCCACTGGAGGACAACAGGAGATTAGAGGGAGGAAAGAGCAGAAAGTGAAAGTAGTTATTCCCTCCCTTTGGGGTTGCTTCAAGTTGGTTGTGTCCGGGGCCCTAGGGACACAGCCCCTTTCAGGTGGCCCTCTCCATAAGGTGCTCACTCCAGGTTCTGGAAGTTGCTCTTTCCTGGACTTCTTCAGGCTTGGAGTTACCTATAGCTTCTGCTGCTACTTGTCCTAGAGTTCTGCACTGTCCCTTGTGACTCCCTGTCTACTGTATTTATGAGTTCCTACACATAGTTCTGTTATTAAACTCTCTTTCAATGACCAATTTACAGATGAAAGGGAAAGTAGAATGGTCTGAGTGCAGGGTCATGGAGGTTACACTTCAACTAATATTTAATTAGCAAAAACGTGATGCATACCACTGAAATGTTATCCAGTAAGCAGCTCCCATTTTCTTATTGTGCTCTGCTCCTTCTACTAGTTTCAAAATGGGGCTGGATACTTCCTTTAAAAATTTTTAAAATATATATATTTATAGATTTAGGGGGCGCAAGTGCATTTTTGTTACATGGATATATTGTGGATTTGTGAGGTTTTGGCTTTGAATAGTGTACATTGTACCCATTAAGTGATTTCTCATCCCTCACTCCACTCCCACCCTCCCACCCTTCTGAGTCTCCAGTGTTTAGGGCCTGATACTTCCTGGTGCATCTCCATTAAGGCTGTGTTTTCCCTCTCCTATTCACCTGGCTCCCCATTCTTCAAACCTCAGCTTAAATAAATTTTAAATTCCAAAGTTACCTGAAGAGTGTTATACATCACTCATTCTTACCAAGGAGTAATTTGAATAAGAGAGTTAAAAGTTTGATTTACATATTTGTGCTTTTGTTTAGGTCTGTCCCTCTCTTACCATGTAGTTGATGTGGGATTTGCTCTGTTTTATTTGCCACTGTAATAATATCACCTACCATTGTGTTAGGTGCCTTTGTAAGTGTTACAATGTTTACTCAATAAACATTTATTGAGTAAATGAATGATTAATGATCAACCATATAATAGAATTGAGCTGTACTGAATCTTTGCAAATGAACTGATCATGTATCATTAAAAAATAAAAATCACTTAACTTTGGGCTAAAAATATTATAACAATAATAGTAAAAATAAGTGAAGTGTAAAAGAAATATTTACCCAAAATATGTCACCCAAAGTATCAGATCTTCATTCTTTTCTATTTTATTCCAGACTTCATCTTTATTTGTACACAATTCTCAAAAATTGCTATTCTAAATAGATGAAATGTTACTTTATCTTTGCATTGAAAATGTTACAAAACATTCCTTTTACTGCTAAATACTCTGAATAGTTATAGTTTCTAATAGCCACATACAATTTTGTAGAGTTGATATATCACGACTGCTCTTTGCCCTGCTGTCTGACATTTAGGTTGTTTTCTATATTTTACTATTATGAGTCTAACCTAAATGAATGGTTTCATGACACTCCAGTGCAAGAAAGGTCATGTTTCTTTATTTTTCTGAATCAAATTAAATATGGCTAGGGCTCCCACCTGTGAAGGTTAATGAGAAATCCAATCTCAGCCCTTTTTGAAACAGCTTCTGTCTCTTTGACTGGTTTTACCAGAAACCTGGGGCCTATATGACTCAAGAAAATGGGAAACCAGCTCCTTAATTTCATCCCACTTTTGTTCCTTTTGTTTTATTTATAATCCAATGTGGAGGACTGGTCCTCACTGTCTTATAGTTATGGTAGCTCCGAATAGCAGCAATAAAGCCCATTCATGAAAGCCCTGCCCATTGGTGGCAGCTCTGACATGTAATCACTACCTTTCTTTTGCTTCCCCCCAGGTTTTTGTCACTTCTTGAGGACTATACTCAACCCTGTGCATGGTTTTCACACTATACTCAATTACTTTGTCCACCCAAAAAACCTCAAACCCAAACCTGCCCTGGAAGTCTCCTAGGATTAACTCCATTTCCTGGTGATTCCAGCTTCCATTCCCATCCTCTGCCAGACAATTTTAATTTATTTCTTGTATAAACCAAGACCTCTCAAACCAAGGCTTCGGTGGGGGATGACTTTAGGGAAGCTTCCGAAATAAAAAGACGAAAAAGGGCTTGTTAAGCCCCATGGAGCTCCATCCCAAGAAGAGATTAGAATTTATAAAATATAGGCATGCATGTCCTTTGTGTGAAAGAGGAAAAGAAAGAAAATGTTATTCTTTTAAGTTCTCAGAGAATAAGGCTCACATCCATGCCGCAGTATATTATCCTGCCATGTAAAAATGCTACAATAAATATTATGAAGCATATAATTTTTTCTCAAGTCTGTCAGTGATGTTACGATGATGCTTTCCGCTTATGACCTGTTGAGAGGAGCAGGCTCCAGCCTCCCCTGGGCTGAAAAACTTCAAAGGGCAATTACAATGTTATCAGTGAAGATGTCAGAGAGCCATGAAGAGAATAGAGTTAAATCAAGCTAGAATGGAGGAAGGACCAAGTCCTGGGGAACTGAGGTCTCTGAGGCTGCCTTCTTTGAAAGGAGGTGAGTTGTTGCTTCTAGAAAAAGGAAATCAGAGTCTGGGAGCCTGGCTGCTGCTCTGGATAGCCTTCAAAGAAAATAAGAATTTGAATTCAGGTCTGGAAAAAAGGCAAAAGGGCCCTAGTGAAAATCCTGACCCGTATCCCATAGGGTTGCATTCCAAGAATAAAAAACAGATCAGAATTAAACCTGAGAAAGCCTGGATTCTCTGCAAATCCTAATTCTAAACTAAAAAGAGGTGGGCTTAGATTTCCAGAACCCCCAAACAATCGACACAAGCAACATATATTCTCTCTAAAGAACAATCACCAAATTTTTGGACTTAAGTGAATTTTATAAATAATTTTACAAATACAATGTCTGGTATACAACAGAAAAAAATCAGCCATGCAGGATGACAATAAATCGTGAAAGAACTAAATAGAAACAACAAACAACAAAAATAGATAAATATTGGCTTTAGATATTGGAGCACTGAGTTTGTTAAATGCATCTTTAAAAATACATGTGCCTTTAATTGATGACAAAATACGGAATGAACTTTTTTTTAGAGAATTGGAAACCACAGAAAAGAATTAAATGCCAATTCTAATACTACAAAATGTAAAAACCAAAATTAAGTGCATAAAGACGGAGAAATAGCAGACTAGAAGTAACTGAGGAGAGATTTAATGGACGGGAATATAGGTGAGAAGAATATCAAGAATAAAGCAAAGAGAAATACAAGGATGGAAAATACAGAAGAAAGGATTAGGAGATACAGGCGAGGGTGAAAAGGTGTCATGTTTATGTGATTGGAGACTCAGCGGGAAAAGAGAAAAGTGATCAGACAGAGCAATATTTCAAAAGATAACGGATGAGACTTTTTCCCCAACTGACAAATACAAAAATCTCAACAGAAAATAAGAAAAAGAAAGCAACAGATTGCCTTCAATGAAGCAACATTTAGGTTGATAGTTGTCATCTCAGTAGAACCAATGGAAAACATGTGATAATAAAATATTTACAAAGTGCTGAAAGAATTCTATATGCAAAGCAGACAGCAACAACGAAAGCAACAAAAATTCCAAAAACAACTCCAAAAAAGACAAAATGCATTTTTTAGATAAATAAAAACAAAGTAGTTATTTGACAGCAGATATACACTAAAGAAAGTAAGAAAAAGTATTCTTAAGGCAAGACAAAAAATTGTAGGTAGAGGATTATAATGTTGAAAGGAACAGAAAAAAATGGAAATAGTGTACACAGTAGTGCCCCCTTATCCATGGGGGATGTATTCCAAGACCCCCAGCGGATGCCTGAAACCACACAGGGCACCTAATTTTACATAGATTATGTTTTTTCCTATACATACATACCTATGATAAAGTTTAATTTATAAATTAGGCACAGTAAGAGATAAACAACAATAACTACTAATAAAATAGAACTATTATAATAATATGCCAGCATCACTTTTCTTGTGCTTTGGGGTCATTATTAATTAAAATAAAGGTTACTTGAACACAAGCACTGCAATATTGGGACAGTAGATCTGATAACTGAGTTGGTTACTGAGTGACAGGGAGTGTGTAGAGAGCGGATCTGCTGGACAAAGGGATGATTTATGTCCTGGATAAGAGGAATTGGGAGAGGTGGGGAACTGAGTATGAGATTTCAACAGGCTATTCAGAACAGCACACACAGTTTAAAACTTATGCATTGTTTAGTTATGGAATTTTCTACTTGATATTTTCAGATCATGTTTCACCATGGGTAACTGAAACCCCAGAGCGAGAAATTGTAGATAAGGGGAGGGATTGCTGTATGAGTAGTTCCTCTCATTAAATAATAGAACAATCAGGTGGAAAATTAGCAAGGATAGTACATAACTGAATAAGATAATTAGAAAAGTTGACATACATGGAACACTGTTCACAAAATCTGGAGATTTCATATTCTTTTTAAAGTAAGTACAAAGGATATTTATACTATATCACCATAATCTGAGCTATAAATTATATTTCAATATATTTAAACACTTATATCACAGAGTACCTTCTCTGGCCAGAGTGATATTAAACAAGAAGCAAATAATAAAAGAAAAATTTAAAGCTCTCATTTTTTTGTAAATTAAGAAGTACAATTTTAAGTAATACATGAGTTAAAACAGAAATCAATGGAAATGTGAAAATATTTTGAATTAAATTAAAAAGCAAATGTTGCATATTTAAACTTAGAGGCAAAAAGAGTATAACCCTAAATGTATATGTTAGAAAAGAAAATAGACTAAACATTGATAAGCTAAGAATGCATAACAGGAAATTAGGGAAAAAACATCAAATTATGTCCAAAGAAAGTAGAAAAAAGAAAAAATGATAAATATAGAAATTAATTTGAATAGACAATACATACAACAGCAAGAACCAATTAAGCTCAATGACAGCTCTTTTAAGAAACTAATAAAATTTATCACTCCCACTGTACTACTCAGGTAAAGAATAATGGCAGAACAAATAGTAATAGGAATAAAAAATAGAAAGGACATTACTACAGGTATTATAGAAATTAACAATATTCTAGTAGGATACTATCAACAACTTTATGGCAATAAAATTGAAAATTTAGATGAAATAAACAAATTCCTAGAAAAAGTTTAGCTTACCAAAATTGGTACAATAGAGAATTAGAAAAGATTTGTAATCCTAAAGATATTGATTCTGTGATTATAAACCGGAAAGAGAACTCCACCCAAGATAGTTTTAATGGCTAATTCTAATAAATATTAAAGAAGAAATAACATCAGTTTTACACAAACTTTTGCAGAGAATAGAAGAAATAATCGCAATAATTTCATGAAACTAGCTTATGCTTTGGAATCAAAGCCTAACAATGACATTAAAAGAAAAAAAATTACAGGCCAATTTTTTTTAAAAAATTGATGTTAAATTTCTAAGCAATATATTGTCAGACTGAAACTAGGTTTCAAAAGTATATAATACAAATATAATATAATGAAAAGTATATAAAGTAATAAAAAAGTAATAAAAGTAATAAGAAAGTATAAAAAGTAATAAAAGTATATAATGACCAACTGGGTTTATTATAGGAATGTAAGTTTAGTTTAGCATTTAAAAAATTCAGCATAATTTACCACATTAGAAGAAAAGAGCAAAATAATTCGGTAGCATTTAATATACACTAACAATAAAAACACTTAAACTAGGAATGGAAGAAAATGTTCTTATGTTAATAAGGATATCTTCAAAAATCTACAAAAATATAATTAATGAAGAATATTTGAAAATTTCCCTTTGGAATCAAGAACAAGACAAGGGTTTCCACTGTCATCACTTCTGTTGAATATTGTCCTAAATGTTCGAGCCAGTGCAATAAGGTTAAAAAAAAGACATAAAGATTGGAAAGAGGAAGTAAAACAATCATCATTTGAAAATAATTATATCACAAAAAATCTAAAAGAAAATATGGATAAATTATTATAATTAAAATAATTTAAATTATCTTATAAGTGGTTAATGTCTATATACTAGAAAAATATAGACAATATACATGAATTACAGACATATGCAGAAAGAAAAGAATTTGAAAGGTAACATTTATAATAAAATAAAAACGTTGAATATCTATGCATAAACCTAATAAAATATTGTAAGACCTCTATATATGATGCTATAAAACATTATTAAGAGAAATAAAGATTCTAAAAAGTAGAGCATTTATTATTCAGAATACTCAATATATTAGAGGTGTCAGTTATTTTCAAATTGATCTACAGAATCAGTGAACCCCCAATCAAAATCAAGTGTTTTTTTTTTTTCCTGTGTGGAACTTGACAAGCTGATTCTAAAATGAAATAAAAATGTAAAAGGCAAGACTAACTAAGGTAAGGGAGTGAAACCATCCTAGATTGTCTGGCTAGGTCTGAATACAACTGACAAAGACAGATTAAGAGGAGAAAACATACACATTTATTTAATCAAAGTTCTACATGGCACAGGAGCCTTCAGAAATGGACACCCAAAGATTCAGGGAAAACTGTCCATTTTTATGCTTAGGTTTGATGAACAATGCACAGCTGGGTAGAAATGTGATTGGACAAAAAGGTATGATTTAATGACAATGGACGGGGGCAAGGGCACCCAGCAAGGTCTGTTCAGGATCTGTTTATGGTTGACTTTGGGGAAAAAGAGTTGTAGCTTCTATGGCCTGCCTTAGGGAAAATGGGAGCACAGGAGAAAGAAGGGTAGGAGAAGGTCAGAAAGATCTTGCTACTGTGGCCCTTTTGATTTCCCTCACTTTGAAGTACTCAGCATGCCAAGGCACCATACGTTGGGGGTATCATGGTCTGAGCCCTGGCACTAGGCAATGGTAATGAAGAAACACAGTATGGGAGAACTTGATCTAGCTGATACCAGATATATCACAAAGCTACAGTGATTATGATAATGTAGTATTTAATTAAGAATTACAAGTACATAGAATAGAACCGAAAACCCAGAAACAGACATGAGCACTTGATTTATGACTAAGGTAGAACTATAGAACTGAGGGAATGAAGGGGCTCATCAACAAATGGTATTGTGACAATTGGTTACTCATGTAGGAAAAATGCAAAGGTCCCTTTTTATACTATATTCAACAACTATTTTCACATAGATTATAAAATAAAATGTAAAGGACAAAGAAAAAAACTTCTAGAAAATAATTTGGGTGCATATCATTATGACCTTCACCCAGGCTGGAGTGCAGTGGTGTGATCTTGGCTCACTGCAGATTCTGCCTCCCTGGATCAAGCAATAGTTTCACCTCCGTCTCCCGGGCAGCTGGGACCACAAGTGTATGCCACCATGTTCGGCTAGTTTTTAATTTTTTTTTCTGTAGAGACAAGGTCTCACTATGTTGCCCAGGCTGGTCTCAAACTTCTGGGTTCATGTGATCCTCTGGTTTGGCCTCCCAAAGTGCTGGGATAACTGGCATGAGCCACTGTACCTGACCAGAAATACTTTTTAAACATGGCATTGATTATGTCCTAATCATAAAATGTACTAATTATAAAAAAGAAAAATTTTTAAATTCAAAATTAAAATTTGAATTTTTGTTTGTTAAAAAACACAAGACAGTCAAAATATAAAAGAAGAGTGGGAGAAGGTATTTGACACACGCAAAACTGACAAGGGGCTCATGTCCAGAATATGTGAACTAAACATCAATGAAGACAGACGCCCAACAGAAAAATGTGGAAGAGCAGGCATATCATAAAAGGGGATATCCAAATGCCATTGTGATACATCTGAAAAGTTGTTCAACCTCATTAGTTACCACAGAAAAGCAAATTAAGCCACAAAGTGATACCAATTCAGACCCAACAAAAATGCCAAAATGGAAAAGACTGACAATACTGAGAGTTGGTGGGTCTACGGAATGAGGTGAACATATACATTTTCGGTGGAGTATTAATTTATCCAAATATTTGGACAAACAGTTTGACATTGTCTGCTAAAGTCAAGAACAGGTAAAGTATGGGTTGTACGGTGGGTTGAGCCAGCATTGTTGGAGTCAGCTCTGAGCAGCTCATGAGAGCGATTGTTAAAAGGGCTTCTGTGGGTGGGTCATTACAATATTACTGGTAGCTGGAAATTGACAATGGTAGGAGTATTAACATCACAGAAGTTAGCAAATGCTAATCAAGACTTTCTTATTCAGAGAGCTGGTTTACAAATGCATCACTATGTATGGTCCAGCAATTTCAATCCTGGTTAACATATCCAATAACAAAAAAGTGTTCTCTTATGCACCAAAAGACATGTAAAATAATGTTCATAGCACCCCAAACTGTGAACAACCAACAGTCTATCAGTAGAATGGACAAATGAATTGTGGTCTTGTCACACAATAGGCCATTATGTACCAATAAAAATGAGTGAACTACAGCTTTATGCAACAACATGGATGAAAATCACACACAAATTGCTGAATGAAAGAAGTTGAATATAAAATTCTTTCTGTAGCTTGTCTTTTCATGCTCTTTGAAGTGTATTTTGAATACCAGAAATTTTAAATTCCATTAATTCTTTGTACAATATACAAAAATTAACTCAAAATGGATAATAGACCTAAGTGTAAAGACAAAAACTATAAAACATAAAGATAAAGTAAGAGGCAATCACTGTGACTTTAGGTTAGACAAAAATTTCACAGATCTGACATCAAAAGCATAATTTATAAAGAAAAAAAAATCAAGTGTGCAGTCTGTTACCATTGGAGGGTCTTGACTACAAGTCGTCCAGTTTCTTGACATTTTGGACGAATAACTGGACACAGTGCACAAACAAAGCAACAAAAGAATGAAGCAATGAAAGCATAGATTTATTGAAATGAAAGTACACTCCACAGAGTGGGAGTGAGTTGAGGCAAGAGCACGAGTTACATAATTTTCTAGAGTTTAAATACTCTCCAGAGGTTTCCCATTGGTTATTTGGTTTACACCCTATGTAAATGAAGTAGTGGCCTGCAACCAGTCTCATTGGTTGTGGAAGGCAACCAGTCAGAGGCTGAAGTAAAGTTACAAAGTTACGCCTCTTGCAAATGTCTGCTTGGTTGTGGGAGTGGACCTATCAGAAGTACTTTCCATTTCTCATCTACAATGCAGAAAGTTGTGTGTGCGTGTGTGTGTGTGTGTGTGTGTGTATGTGGCGGGGGAAGGAAGGTTGCAAAGGGAGTAACCTCTGTTCTTTTAACTTGGGCATGAAAACTTGGGATTTTCCTTTTGATCTAGTTCTAAAAGTCAGTGCGAATCTGCCTTAGGTTCCCTGCCTCCAGATCCTATTCTCCTGCCTCAGTTCTATTTAAATTATGTTTGTTGTATTCTTACCAAGAGTCAGCTGTACTTTTCCCTCACTTTTCATGTTGCTTGAAATTGATTTGTAATGTGAAATTATTGTTCAATTTTATATTATTTAAATTAGTGAAATACGAGTGTGGAAAGAGAAGCACTTCTATAGAAACTAAGTTGAATGCATCAGAAAGATGGAATAAAGATTAGTTAACGAGATAATCATGCTGTTGAACTGAAGATGGGTAGATAATTGCAACAGATTGAAGGACATAAGCATTGAGAATAAATTTGCTCTCAGATTTTAAAAAACTCTCAATAAAAAGTAATTTGCAGGAAATCATTGCAGATACATTATGGGTGTGGTTTCTGCAAGAAAGTGAATATGGAACACCTATCAATGAACTAATATTCCAAATAAAAGGGTTGATTCTGTATCAAAGATTGCTAAATAACTTTGCATTTACATGGTTTAAGTTAAAGTATTTAAGGTACTTAGGAGTAATTTGAATTTTAAGTTTTTGATTAACTCACTAACTGCTATCCCAATAGCCTCAGCTGGGAGGGCATCTGCTATATACTAAACTATAGCTATACCTTTTTATTCTACCCTATATATCCTTTATATTAGTAAGATATATTTTTGCAGTATTTTCATTTTCATTATTATTTTAATTTGCATTATGTAGATATGTAATGTCTATGGAGCTGAATCTTTCAGTCTTTTCCTTTATGATTTATTTTTATTACCTCAGTTTACTAAGTTATTAATATACAATATTGATAAATACCCAAGATTGTTCTCAACAGTTTTTATATATTTCGGTTTAAGAAATTTTATTATTTAATAGATTTAATTTGGTGACCTATTTTTAAAAATTGCTCATTGGTCTATTTTGATATCATTTATTGATTGTTTTCCTAACACATTTTTGGGTATACTTGACTGCATATTTTTAAAAATTTTAAATCTATAAAAATTTTTACAAAATTCCACTGCTCTCCAGCCTAGGTGACAGAGCGAGACTCCGTCTCAAAAAAAAAAAAAAAAAAAGAATATGGGTAGGTGGGGTATGGTGGCTCAGGCCTTTTGGGAGCACTTTGATTGCTTGAGGCCAGGAGTTCAAGACCAGCCTGGGCAACATAACGTGACCTTGTCTCTACAAACAATACAAATGAATTTTTAAATTAGCTGGACACCTGTAGTCCTAGCTACTTGTGAGGCTGAGACGGGAGAGTCATTTGACCCCAGGGGTTTGAGGCTGCAGTGAGCTATGATTGTACCACAGCACTCCAGCCCAGGTGGCAGACTAAGACTGTGCCTCTACTAAAAAAAAAAGAGAGAGAACTTAGATTAATTATATTTTTCCATATTTTTTTAAAAAGAAAAAAAGACAAGTTGCACCAAATTACGAACTATTCTTGTATGTAGTGATTCTCAGCTAGGCGTGGTTTGTCCTCTAGAGGATATTTGGCAATGTCTAGAGATATTTTTGGTTGTTACAACTTAGAGAGTGCTTCTGATATCTAGAGAATAGAGGTCGGAGATGCTGCTAAACATCCTACAATACACAGAACAGCCCCTGACAACAAATAATTATCTGGCCGACAATGTCAATAGTGCTAGGGGAAAAAAAAAACCAACAAAAAAAACCTCACAAAAAACCCTTGTAAAGAACTAAACTAATAGAATGCCTTGAGAAAACTAGAGACACAAAAAATCAAAACAAAACAGAAACTCTGAATTTAATGTTTAAAGCCAGAAGGCACAAATGAGTTTCCTGTGGGAAAGAAGAGAAATAATATATACAGCATTGTTATTAGATAATTAGATAATTATATACATTTAGAAAACGAATGTAGTTACGTGCACTACACTGCCCTCTACAATCTTTCACTTAAAAGGTCTGTGGGGTATTAAGAGGCTCTTGCTGGGAGCAAATTGACATATTGATTGAGTAAAATAGTCTTTGGGGAAATTTCTCAGATGTTTGATATAAATGGTGGTTCCCAGGGCACAGGAAATATCTTGCAAGGTTTTCTTCAAGCAGAAGTCAGGCCTCAGTATGTCAGTGATCCACTCAAAGCTACGTAATCCATGCTTTTCATTCTGTGCCACACGGTAAAGTAATTTTTAATACTTGCTTTGTGTAATAAGCATTAGAGTTATCAGATTTCACAAATACAAATCCAGGATGCCTGGTTAAATTTGATATGTATATTAAAAATGTATTTGTTGTTTATCTGAAATTCAAAATTAACTGGCCATTCCATATTTTATCTAGCTACCTTAATATGCATTTTAATTACCTTTAATTAGTTTTAGTACCCAGAGAAATATTTTTACGTATTAATATTTTCCAGCATCTTTGCGGTGTCTTTATTTGAAGTAAAGTCTTAATTCATCTTTCTACTCCTTTTTCTCTGCTCTTCCTACCTCACAAATTCCATGCAATTATCACGGAATAAAAACCCCAGATCCACTACTTTTCTCTATTTAAACATCGGTGTTTTTGGCAAAGACTCTAATTTGAAATGTACTTCAAATTTGAATTTTGAGGTAAAAAACAATATTTCCCTATAAGAAGGATGAGCTCAGCTATGGTGTTAGAACGGTGAGGTGTGTTACTGACAGTAAAAACAAAGCAACAACAACAAAAACTACTATCCAAGAAAGCTTATAGAGAAAAGGAGAAGGGAAGCAAACCATTCTCTGCAGGCCTGCCACTCGGCAGGGAACAGTGTTTCTCAAAATTCTCTTTGTACCACTTTTTCTCAGGATCACATAAGACATTTAAATAGGAATTCCTGAGCCTGAATCAGAATCTACATTTTTAGCAAACACTCCAGGTGAATCTTACTGCACACGGAAGCTTAAATACCACTAGGCTAGGATTTTTCTGCTGTGCATCTGTGCACATACTGACAGTTTTGAGAGGTATTAAAAATGAGTGGTTTCTTTAGCTTTAGACTTCATTTGGAAATATGGTTTTTGCTTGTTTTTTTCTTTTTTTTTTTTTTGAGACAGAGTCTTGCTCTGTTGCCCAGGATGGAATGTAGTGGCGCTATCTTGGCTGGCTTCAACCTCCGCCTCCTGGGTTCAAGAAATTCTCCAGTCTCAGCCTCCCAAGTAGCTGGAACTACAGGCACCTACCACCATGCCTGGCTAATTTCCTGGCTAATTTTTGTATTTTTAGTAGAGATGGGGTTTCACCATATTGGTCAGGCTGGTCTTGAACTCCTGACCTCAGGTGATCCACCCACCTCAGCCTCCCAAAGTGCTGGGATTACAGGTGTGAGCCCCCGCGCCTGGCCTGGTTAGTTGCTTCTTAAACCATGTCTATGAATTCCCATTTCTTCTCCACAACCCATACACACTCACTTTCCTACAGCATTTAATTTTGTTCATTCATTCATTCACTATACTGATAAGTTCAAGCTTCTGTGACTCTTTTAATTGGAAATGTTATAAAAATGTTGTAAATAGAAACCTTATCATTACCTTCGTGAAGGACAGTGTCTTCATATTTTGCATTTCCATCATTCTCCACATTGTTGGCAGCCAAAAAGTATACTGCATTGTTTTACTTATTGTTGTACTGTCACTCATGACAAATATTTAATTTGTTACTAAACGACATTTATGGTTTTGAACTTGCTTGTTTCTGTGTCCCCCACATGCGCTGGGGTCCCAGCGTGCATTGACAATATGTGTGTATGCTTATCAAAGTGCCCTTGGGAAATGAAATAACATGTGAAACTCATTTGTTATTTTCCAGCAAACTTCATAACATTCTCCCTGATTCTATCCTTTGGATAGATTTCTAGTTTATCTTATATGTGAGAAATGACCTTATAACCTGTGTGTGACAGTTGTTTGGATTTTATTAAGTGCCTTGCTAGCTGGCGATATAGGGGCATTACTCATAGATATTTGTTTGCTACCCCAGTAAGCCAAGGAAATTTATTTTTATATATTTCACTATGGTGTCTTTCTTCTCCTGCATGTCATTTAAAAGTAGTTCATGAAATAAAGAGAATGCTGCCAATTCTGCCTTTAAACATGGGGAAAAGAGATGGATTGTCATCACGGGTCCCAGAGGTGAAAACTTTGTAATATCCACATCTTCCAGAACAAAGTCAACTTGATGAAAATTAAATGTAAATTCAAACAGAAAAGAGTTTCTATTCTCTTTCTATATGCAAAGGAGCAATCAGTTTCCTACCGTTACCGCCCAAACCCCCAGAATGCTTTCATGGAGCCATCCAAAGTTTACCTCTACAGAGAAGCAAGCCACTCTTATATAGCAGGGTGGGCTTTTGTTGCTACATTTTAAACAATGACATCTGAGTGGTCACTTCAAAGTCTTGGAGCGAAAATACTCCAAGATCAAGAGAATTCATTAGAGCTTCCAAGGCAAACTCTTAATAATCTATTGTCTTTTCATGTATTTTACTGAGACCCAAACTAGGTGTTTTATTGGTGGATCTCACACTGTTGAATATATGAAAATTTAAACAGAACTGTATTATTTAATATCACCCTGCACACTGACACCAATGCAAATATGATCATTATCCTTTCTTACAAAGGATTTGCACATTAAGCCCCACTTCTTTGGCAGTTATATGAGGCATTTTGATTAAGCACATGAGTGGGTGTAGAGTGAATTATTTTTTGTACCAGGATGGGGCTACGGAGGAGCAGAGGTTCAGCTAGCTCTAGCACTGGGTATTAGATAATCCTTCTAATTGGCCCTCTTCAATATTCAACTGGATCCAAAGATGCATGGGGTGACTTGCCTTTGTCCTTCCATTGGTTTGTTCTTATTCAGAGATGTGTGGAAGCAAGGGATAGCAGAAAATGGTCACTGAGTATGGTGATGGGGAATGCCAAAGAGGCACTCTACTTAGAAATTAACAGCAAGATTTTCGCTTCGTACAGCTTTGGAAACTCGGACAAATTTCTGTTTTTCGGAGCCTCAGTTTCATAATATTGAAATGGAGGCAATGATACCAAAGATGTGTTGTGAAAATTGAATTAAAGACAAATTGTTTAATAACAAAAAATTGGAAACAATGCAGATGGACATTGACAGGGTTGCAGTTGGGCAAACTATGCTATGTCCCCCAGTGGAACAGTCTATCGCTGTAGCTAAGGCATGGCTTTAAAGTGAATGCAAACATAAACAAATGAAGCCAGCTCTATGCCAAATTGGAACCATAACCATACAGAGAGAAAATAATAATTTCAAATGACTTTAGAACTCTGCATACATTTACTGGTATATAAGAACAAAAATAAAGAAGCAAAACAGTAAAAATATTAAACTTCAGTCAGTTTTACTATTTTATTTTTGTTATTTTATTTTATTTTTTTGAGATAGAGTCTCGCTCTGTCGCCCAGGCTGGAGTGCAGTGGCTCGATCTCCGCTCACTGCAAGCTCCGCCTCCCGGGTTCCCGCCATTCTCCTGCCTCAGCCTCCCGAGTAGCTCGGACTACAGGCGTCTGCCACTACGCCCGGCTAATTTTCTGTATTTTTAGTCGAGACGGGGTTTCACAGTGTTAGCCAGGATGGAGTCAGTTTTACTATTAGTATTGATACAGTTATTTTGAAACTGTTTATTACTGTTGTAGTGTAGAGCAAGAGTAATATAATGTTAGGAAACAAAATTCGAAGTGTAAGAGAAAGGACATAAGTATAAAAATCAAAGAAATGAAATAAAAACCTTGAAATGATCAATTTTTTAAAATCATTATTATACTTTAAGTTCTAGGGTACATGTGCATAACGTGCGAAATGATCAATTTTAATGGGAAATATTGATATGCACCCATGATGTGAAAAATATATATTTTTTAGCTTTGCCCACTGATGGAAATCTAGAATTACTGATACATCAGGAACATTGAAGTTCTTAGTGCCCACATTTTGGTTTCTAAATACCTTTTGTACTAAAAATTTCTTGGAGAAAGAGTTGTTTCCAAGTTTAGGATATTTTGTACCAGAAAGTGAGAAAATAATCAACAAAAGCATATTAAAAGGACATGGGAACCAATTTGAAAGAACTGCAGCTGACCGAATTTGAAGTTTGATCATAATAAATAATGCAATAAAGTGAAAGTCATTGAATATGTAAAAATTCACAAGTGCATATTGATACTAACAGTAACAACAAAAAAGAAGCAAAAGAATAAACCTTCACTTGCCACCACTGGAAAGTACCATTAAATCAATGTCTTTAGAAGTTGGTAATTAAAAGGAAAGAATTAAGCATTTATCCTACCTTTTCATAGGACTATAGTTCAGGGTCAGCAAATACATCTATTGATGAGGAAACTTTACGGAAGAATGCCACCTGAAATACAGAGGGAATTACGTAACTTTAAAAATCATTGTTAACCCTCTAATAAACTATTTGATTCAAGCAATCATTATCGATGGTGCTAATCCATTAGGCAAATGATTTCATGTAATGCCAGTCAACCTGTAGATGGCTTGCTAATCACAAAGCGCCTCCTAAAATGATGTAATGTGCAGTATACAGCATCCCTTAGAAGATATTCTTGCCAAATATGTTTAACTTGAATTCACTACCTATTCACAAAAAAAATACTGGAGCTGGAGGAAGCAGTATGATACCAGCAAAAAACTGAAAAAGTCTGGACTGGGGGACAGTCATCATATAACAAGTTTGAACTAAACTTCATGATGGTTAAACAACTGGGGAAGTAGGGTCTCCTGATTGGGGTACCGCTGTGAAAGTGATTCATTTTAATTACTAGGGTTATATATCCCGGGCTTGTTTCCTGTAACATGCTAGTTTATGAGATACATGGGTTGCCATAGTCAAATAACGGAAGTACCCCAGAATGGAACGCACATTAAGCACATTAAGCACATTAAGCATTTAATTTTAAAATAATGGAAACCAGAATATACTGAATTTGCCAGCTACATCCTATTTTTTAAAAAGTGGTATTTTGGTTCACATATTCACAATTTAGTATTGTTATAGAAGGATAATTATTTTATCAAAACATCCTAAATATACACAAATCTCTGTTGAATTTATGTATTGGTAAGATATTAGAAAGTATAAAACATTTAGTAAATGTTTGGTTATTATTCTGTGAATGTTGAGTCTTGTCATCACTACAATAGCAGGGCTTTAATAAAGTTAGGCTTTGTCTTCATATTCTTTCTTAAAAATTTATTTTCTTTAATAATAGTATATAATGAAACAATATATATAAAATATTAATGTTTGTATTTTTATCATAAAATTTATACATGTGTATTATTATCTGCAGTGAATTTTAGGCCACATGGCTGCATGGTTTTTCACATGAAAATATTTCCACTAACCATTTTAAAATGTAGAATTCTATCTTCTGAGTTGTCCAAGTATCAGTAACCCTGTTTTGTATGTCTGTGTATATGACACATTTTCTTAAAATAAAAATTTGTTCTTGACTGAAACAAAATCTCTGGGACCCAAGAATTGTAATTATAAATAAATTTCTAAGGATGGATGCCTAAACAATCAATGATAGTTTTAAATGAAGCCTAACTAATAGGAACTATTATGATTTCAAATGAGTTGACTATAAAAGGAGACAGGACAATAAATGAGATCCATATTAATGAACATACAGTGATAAGGCTACTATTGCCAACAAAAGTCAACTTTATGCACATCAAGCTTGCAGCTAATTTATATTTCATGCCCTTTATTAACTGATATCTAATGAGAGTTATTCACATTTTTCACTGTATCACATTAAATTCTTCTAATAAATATCTGCTCTGTTTTGCATGTGAGTTGCACCATTTCATAAAATTTTCAACCACCTTTGACTTGCTAAATAAAGTTGTCACTCAAACCTCATTTCCTGTTTGAGCACAGGAAAGCCAAAGGGACAATTAGTTAATTTTGCATATTGTCTCCACTTGATGAAGTCTCTAAGAGATCTTTGTCCTGTCACCTTTAATGGACTCTGTCTAATGGACTCATTAGTGAATTTCTTATCATTTTTAGTAGAAAGATGAAATCTCACAAAGCTGTCCTTCATGCTTTTGGAAATTATTATAATTTATTCTTTAAACACATTCAAAAATTAGAATGAGGAGACTCTACTTTATTTGGGTACCACAATATTGTAACAATGACATGTTGATTACAACGAGGGGTCCAAGAATACTATTTCATGCTGATTATTCATATTATATTCAAAACTAGTAGTTACTGTGAACAACACTCTTCAACTCAATAGCTTAATATTATACCATACTCAGAAAATTTGCAGCTGGGAAAATGGAGATTTTCCTGGTTTCATTTATCTATAAGTGCAGAAAAACCAATAATAAATGATTTCTTAATGCCATGCAAATCTCCCGAAGTTCATGCTATGGAGATTTAGGTTTTAATATTAGTTTGCGTTGCGGTCCTGTAATGAGTACTCATTTGTTATCTTGCACTACACCCTTCCTTCTCTGTCTCTTTCCCTCCACTTTATGTGTTACTTTCATTAATAAAATTCACATAGATGAATGGTAGGGGGGAATAAGATGGATTTTAGACAAGTATCTAATTCTGAAAAATCTGAACAGCTTACTATTTTTATTGCGTTGGGGTGTGTTGTTATACCCTTAAGTAGTTTGTAATACCTTGTCACTCATAGGCCAATCATCTGAGAATGTTTGCTGAATTTTTATCTGGCTATTTTTCTTGAACTCCAACTTTTTAATGACTATTGCTTTCATATTTCATAAGAAAAAATGTCCAGTGTCAGTACTCTTGATAATTCTAGCACGTTGTTCTTTTGCTTGAAAACATCCTTTGACTTTTCATTGTTAATTGTCTGACTCTAGTGTGTAATGAGGACAGCTTGGAAAGTGGAGACACAGAAGGTAACTGCTTTGTAACCTAAGGTAGGGTGTGTGTATGTGTGTGTGTGTGTGTGTGCAGGGTGACAGTGGTGAGAGGAGGAGAGGAGGGCATAAAGCTCTTTCCAGAGATCATGGTGAACAGAACCAGAAGGCATATACCCAAAGTCAAGAAGATCAGTGTGGGGTCTGAGTCATGAGATGAGGCAAGTTGTTGACACAAAGGGCAGCCTGAGAGAGTGAGCTGGTAATGTCTGGACTTTCCAGGGTCCCGGAATTATCATCAGTAGGCAATGAGGTTGTAGTTTGGAGAAATTCCAGGGACGAAAGTGCAAAGCCTACAGTGCTTATTTTTGGTTGTCTATTTGTTTAATAATTGGTTCACACCATTGCCTGAACAAACTCTTTAAAGGGGATTTCCGAGAACTGTCATCTTTGGGATAGGTTCTTTAATAACTTGTCCTTAAAACCTCTCCTCACGTTACAGAATTTTTCAACTCCTGCTCTCCACAAAAGACGTTTAGTTTCTTCTCGTTTGTGAACCTTTGAATGCAGTGCTTTCTCTGCCTAGAATACTTCTCCTCCCCTTTTTACTTGTCTGGCAAACTCTGCTTTTTCCTTCATGATGCAATTCATATGGCACCTCATTTATGAGACTTTCCCTAATAAAATCCTCCACAACTCCATGTCCAGAGTTACTCATTCTGGTATGTTAAACTCTCTATTTGAGTACTTTCTTTCTTCAAAGGTGTTAATTATTATCATTTGGAGAGGTCATCAGGGTTAACCAAGGCTCAGTATCTCTTTGACAACCAGCATGGTTAACAGACCTATTATATTCCCAGCATCCTTGGTTTTTCTAATACGAGGGTGGGGGGAAGTGCAGAAAACAAAACGTGAAGGAACATTGCTAACTTTAGCCCTGTTAATTGTTATTGTTATTTTACTATGTCTTTTGTTGCACTCATACATGTGTGCTGCCTTTCCTAAATGGAACGGACTCTGCCATAAATTTTAGAACAATTTTTGAGCAGCTGAAATGTTTATTGCATTCGGTGTTTATGCAGTGCGCGCTGTAGGGAGTGTGAATACAAAGAAGGAAAGGCACACACCACCATCTGGTAGGTAGAAAAGTCTGTGATGAGACAGTAGTGAGCAGAGGCAGCATCTGAAAAGAAGGAGTAATGGAAAGCGTGTACATTAGGACTGTTGAAAAGTAAAACTGTGGACAAATTAATGATTATGGGTGCTTTTAATGCTGATAGTAAAAGTAAACGCCTCTGTTTGGTGAAAATGAGGTGTTGCCTGGTAGAAAGATCTATGCCCATCTAGAAATCTATGCATAGCAAGATCTTTTTAGCTGTTTAAGTGGTAATAAAATTGAATTGAACCCGTAATTCATGTTCCGAAAAAATGTCCATGCTTTTCCTCCAAATTCCTGAGAAATATTGAGGCAAGGAAAAGTTTATTCTTATGATCGGTTTGGCTTTCATTATCTGTTTCCACTGAATCCTTTTTATCTTGTATGCCTTCTGGATGTTTCTTTATTCCCGCTTTGTCAATAGTTCAAATGTAGGACTTAGTTGTTCTTTTATTTCTTTGGCAAAAACAACTACAACCAACAACAACACTTTCAGGAGACATGCAAGCATCAGACTTCCTGAAGTTTCGGAGAGGTGGCAGATTTACTTCTTAGTAATGCAAAGAACTTTAAATGTTAATCATTCCTGATCTTGAATGTCATTCAGACTCTCTACTGCATTGTTAATTGTTTATCTCTTATTTCTCCCCTCTTCTATTTTTCCTTCATTCAAAATCCACCCTCAAATTCCGTGATTATTCATCATGAAAATAAATTTAGCTGTGTCCATTATTGCTTTGTTTACTGTTAACTCACGCTTTGTGAGTCTCAATTTCTATCCTTAAAGCTAACAATAATAGTTCCTCCCTAAAATGAATTCTAGCACTGCCATCATAAAAATATTAATTTTGGCTGGGCGTGGTAACTCATGTCTGTAATCCCAGCGCTTCAGGAGACTGAGGTGGGAAGATTGCTTGAAGCCAGGAGTTTGTGAGAACAATGTGGCAGTAAAGAAAACCCCATCTCTACAAAAAATTTTTTAAAAAAATAGCCAGGTGTAGTGGCATGTACCTATTCCCAGCTACTAGAGAAGCTGAAGCAGGAGGATCACTTGAGCCTAGAAGTTTAAGGTTGCAGTGAGCTAAATCACCCCACCACACTCCAGCTTGGGGGACAGAGCAAGATACTATCTGTTAAAAACAAGCAAACAAACAAAATCTAGGGAATGCCATTCTGGACACTGGCTATTTAAACTAAAGAGCTTCTGCACTGCAAAAGAAACTACCGGCAGAGTAAACAGACAACTTACAGAATGGGAGAAAATTTTTGCCAGCTATGCATCTGACAAAGGTCTAATATCCCGCATCTATAAGGAACTTAAACAAATGTACAAGAAAAAAAACAACCCCATTAAAAAGTGGGCAAAGGACACAAATAGACACTTCTCAAAAGATGACATACATGTGGCCAACAATCATATGAATAAAAGCTCAACATCACTGATCATTAGAGAAATGCGAATCAAAACCACAGTGAGATACCATCTCACATCAGTCAGAATGGCTATTATTAAAAAGTCAAAATCTAACAAGAGTGGCTGGGTGCAGTGGCTCATGCCTATAATCCCCATACTTTGAGAGGCTGAGGCAGGAGGATCACTTGAGGCCAGGAGTTCAAGACCAGCCTGGCCAACATGGCGAATCCCCGTCTGTACTAAAAAATACAAAAATTAGCCAGGTGTGATGGTACACACCTGTAATCCTAGCTACTAGAGAGGCTGAGGCAGGAAAATTGCTTGAACTCAGGAGGCAAAGGTTGCAGTGAGCTGAGATTGCGCCACTGCACTCCAGCCTGGGCAATAGAGCAAGGTTCTGTCTCAAAACAAAACTAACAGATGCTGGTGAGGCCGTGGAGATAGGGGAATGCTTATGCTCTGTTGGTGGGAATGCAGATTAGTTCGGCCCCCACAGAAAGCAGTTTGGAAATTTTTTAAAGAACTTGAAACAGAACTACCATTCCACCCAGCAATCCCATTAGTGGGCATACACGCAAAGAAAAATACATTGTTCTACCAAAAGGACAGATGTTCTTCATAGCGCTATTCACAATAGCAAAGACCTGAAGTCAACCCAGGTGCCCATTGGTGGTGCATTGGATAAAGAAAATGTACATATACAACATGGAATACTACACAGCCATAGAAGAAAGAAATAATGTCCTTTGCAGCAACATGGATGCAGCTGGAGGCCATTATCCTAAGTGAATTAATGCAGAAACATAAAACCAGATACTGCGTGTTCTCACTTATAAATAGGAGCTAAACACTGGGTACTGAGTACCCATATAGATAGGAATAACAGACACCGGGGACTGCTAGAGTGGGGAGGGTGGGAGGTGAGAAGGATTGAAAAACAGCTTATTGTGTACTATGCTTACTACCTGGGTGATGGAATGGATCCTTCGTACTTCAAACCTCAACATTATGCAACACACTCACATAGCAAACCTGCATATGTACCTCCTTAATTTAAAATAAAACTTAAAATTACATTAAAAATACTAATTTTTGCCCCAGTAGAAATAGAAGGAAAATAGATAACTGAGTTTCATTCTTTTCTTATAGGATCCTTATTCAACAAATAGTTTAGTCTTTGCTGAGTCAGCAACTATGCTAGATACAAAGATGGAAAATAGGAAAAATGTATTCCCTGACATCATGGAACATTCCAAAAGGTAGAATTTACAAGGACTAGCATGCAATAAAAAGTTGCCAGGGTTGCACAGAACCAGAAATATATAGCCCATAATTAGGTGAAAAATCAGTCAGTCTGTTCCAGAAATGAAAGATAGCGGAGGCTATTAAAAAGAATTCTGTGTTTCATACATTCAAGAAACTAGCGGAAAGATTTAACACATGTTGAGACATGGGACATAAAAAACAGACTCAAAATTTTATAGATGAAAGCTATGTGTGAGATGAAATATACGTGGATGGAATAAGTGGCAGATTAAACCTTCAAGAAGGAAATATTAGTGAACTTGAAGAAATGGCAACAGAAACTATCCAAAATAAAACACAGAGAGAAAAAGGACTAAAAAAATTTGAACAGACTGTCTAAGTGTTGTGGCTCACACCTGTAATCCCAGCACTTTGGGAGGCCGACATGGGCAGATCATAAGGTCAAGAGATTGAGACTGTACTGGCCAACATGGTGAAACCATGTCTCTACTAAAAATACAAAAATTAGTCGGGTGTGGTGGCGGGCGCCTGTAGTCCCAGCTACTTGGGAGGCTGAGGCAGGAGAATCGCTTGAACCTGGGAGGCGGAGATTGCAGTGGGCCAAGATCGTGCCATTGCACTCCAGTCTGGCAAAAGAGTGAGGCTCTGTCTGAAAAAAAATAAAAAATAAAAAATAAAAAATAAATAAATAAATAAATTGAACAGACCATTAATGATGAGCTTGAGAGAACCTTAAGCAGTCACATAGACATGTATTTTGAGTACATGAAGGAGATGCAAGAGACAGATGTGGCCAAAAAATTTTGAAGAATAATGGCCAGAAATGTTCAAATTTGATAAAAAGGTAAACTGACTGATTAAGGAGGGTCACCAAACCTGAAGCACAAGGATCATGAAGAAAACTACCCTGATACTTCATAATCAAATAATTTAAAACTAATTAGAATGAGAGAATCTTAGAAGCAGCCAGAGGAAAAAAGGCACTTTACATAGAAAGAAACAATGGCAGCAGAGTTTTCCTGTGAAAGAACACAAGCTATAAGACTGTAGTGCATCATTAAAATAGAGAAAAGAACAACCTGTCAAACTAGAATTTTCTGTTTAGTAGAAATATTTATCAAAAATGAAGGCAACCACTCTTAAGAATAGGCACAAGAGAAATAAAACATACATCTGCACAAAGATCTGTACAGAAATGTTCATGGGAACATTCTTCACAATAACTGAAGACTGTAAACAACCCAAATGTTTGTTAACTAGTGAGTGAAAAAATCAGACGAGGTATATGCATATGATGAAATAATATTCTGCAGCCAGGTGCAGTGTCTCACACCTGTAATCCCAGCACTTTGGGAGGCTGAGGCAGGTGGATCACCTGAGGTCAGGAGTTCAAGACCAGCCTGGCCAACACAGCAAAACTCCATCTCTATCAAAAATACAAAAAATTAGCTGGGCATGGTGGTGGGCACCTGTAATCCCAGCTACTCTGGAGACTGAGGCAGGGAGAATCGCTTGAACCTGGGGGGCAAAGGTTGCAGTGAGCTGAGATTGCACCATTGCACTCCAGCCTGGGTGACAGAGTGAGACTCTGTCTCAAAAAAGAAAAAGAAAAAGAAAGAAGAAAAAAAGAGAGAAATAATATCCTGCAGTTAAAGGGCATAGGGCATGAACTACATCTACTTCAATACGGAGTAATCTCAAAAACATTATGCTCTGTGAAGGAAGGCAGATACAAAAGATTATATATCGTGGAATTTCATTTTTATATGCTGTAGAGAAAGGGCAAATTTATAAAGAAAGCAGATCAGTTGTTGCCTAGGACTAGGGTTTGGACAGACATTAACTGTAATAAAGAATGATGGAGCTTTTGGAGTGATGGAAGTGTTCAAAACTGGATTTTAGAATGGTCGCACAATTCCATAAATTTACTAAAATTGAATTTTATATTTATAATGGTTGAATTTTTTTGGCGTAAATTATATCTCGTTAAAGCTGTTTAGAAAATGAAGGTGATGTTAGGATGGCCATTACCTCCCCACCCCGCAAAAAAAAATGTAAGTTTTGGCAAGGCTGTGGAGAAATTGGGAACTTTGCATGCACTATTGGAAAGAAGGTAAAATTCAGCAGTTCTTATGGGAAACAGCAAAATTAAAAATAGAATTATCTTATGATCCAGCACTTCCACTTTGAGGTATATATCTAACAGACTTCAAATCAAGATCTCAAAGAGATATATGCACTCCTGTGCTCATTGTAGCATTATGCACAATAGCTGAGGTATGGGACCAACCTAAAAGTCCATCAATGGATAAATGGATAAAGACAATATGGAATATTATTCAGTCTCAAAAGACAAGAAAATCTTTCCTATGCCACAGCATGGATGAAATCCATCCATATGCTATGACACGGATGAACATGAGGACATTACGCTAACTGAAATAAGCCAGTCACAGAAGGAAAAGCAATGATTGATTCTACTTACATGGGTTATCTAAAATAGTCAATCTCATAGAAATAGAGAGTAGAATGGTGCTTGCCAAGGGATGATGTAAGGGGAAAGAGGCAGTTGCTGTTCAATGGGTATAAAGTTATGCAAAATAAGTTCTAGAGATCAGTTGTGCAGTGTGCCTGTTGTTAGCAATCTGTACGTATTGTACACTTAAAAAATTGTCCTGCCTGTTTCTTTAATGTAATTAGAGAGGATGGGATCTGTTTTCCTCAAACATGCCATTCTCTGAGTTCTGTTTGTCTTCTAAGAACTTTAAAATGCTTGATTTTAAAAGCTGTGAAACATTACAAAAGTGCATGCATGCATCTTTGTTATGTGTTGAAAAACACTGGTTTAATGACTGGTTAATTTGATGCTTTAGAGTGACTAGCAAAATGACTTAAAACATTTCTTCCGACTAAATACCAGGAATGGAATGGCTGAGACATACGGTAGGTTATACATCTAACTTTGTAAGAAACTACGAAGCAGTTTTTCAAACTGGTAATACTATTTTATATTCTCACCAGCAATATATGAAAGTTCCAGTTATTGGAATAAATGACATGAAAACTTTAAATGGCCAGATGGTTTAAATAGAGATGTACACATACACACATATTTACAACTGGTAGAAAAACTTACAAATTCAATGCTGTATATGATGTCGTATATTAAGCGCATCAGTCACTTTAGGAAGTGCTAGTTTGCTTAACTGGAGTGAGGAATTTGGTGACCAGTCACATTAATATAGTAAGTGGAAGGTGATGAGAATTAAAATTATGACAGCTGGACTAAAAAAGACCAGGAAGAAAAAAATAGGAAACTCCAGAAATAACCTGAAGGATGGAACTAATTTGATGTGGGATACAAGGAGGGGAAGGAATGAAAAATAATTCTGAGATTTGGGGCTATGGCACCTAAAAGAGGTATATATAATGTGAAGAAATGTCAGGAGGAGATTGTTTGAGGGCAAGACGGGAGAAACAGACACATACTTTTCAGAGTACTTTATGAAACAGATACATATTGTTTACAGTGTTTGAATAGAGATTTCTAGCTGGCAGGCCTGGAGCTTAGAAGAGAATGTAGGGTGAGATGCAGATTTGGGGAGTCATGTCCACAGCACTATGGTGGAAGAGGTGAGAAGTTGTTGAGATCACACGGAAAAATGTGGAGAACTGAGCTCTATGACAGAGCAGTAAGTAACACTTACATTTATGAAACTAGAGGAAAAGCAACCTTAGCAAGAGACAGCAAAGAGAAAAAAGAAAGAAAACTAGAACGGTAGGCTCCTTGGGGATCTAAGGAAGGAGAAAAATCAAGTTAACTCTGCTTTAGAAGCTTATTTTTAAAATGCTTTGCAAAATGATTTGATGGAAAACAATACAATTCATGAATTTGATATTCAGTAACTTTTTTTTAGTTGGATTAAAAGAAACTGTGATCGTCTCTAAATGAGGCAGGAAAATGGTCACTGAGCTTAGGTAACAAGTTTCTCAGCATTTTGATCTGGAGTTACTTACAACTTAGCTATCAAGGAAAGGTTTCAAATAAACAATGACTCATGGCTGACTGAGACTTTGTAGCCAACCTCACACACACACACACACACACACACACACACACACACACGCAGAGCCAAGGGTTAAATTTTTTATCACAGTGAAAAATATAGTGCCATATTATTAACAGATAATTATTTGGTTTATGACATTTTGATAAGTAATTATAAATAGAGATCACAATTAAAAGCATTGTCTCCAACATAGAAGGATCATCTAATGATAAAAATATTTGCTGATTCAGCCTTATTACTAACGGTGCGCACGAGAGAATTGCCAGCAGGCTGCATTTTGCCTCAAGCTGTGTAGTTACCCTAGAGCAGATATTAATTTAGGATGTTACTGCTTATGTCATCAGATGTTCTTACTTACAGACTGTGACCCTGTTAATTTGCAGTCTGAGTCTGTAATAATAATTTTTACTGGTTCACTTCATTAACGCATAGCTTTCTTGTTTTCCTTATTTGTTAGTACCTTTATGGGAGGGCTTGACCAGTAGTTACACCTAGGCTTTGGAAACATCTCTCCTAAAAACAGCTGCAGATGAACTGTGATAAATAAGTGCCACATATTTTAAAATGTTCCCATATCAGAAGACTTTTGAATTAAACTTATTAATGTATTGCCCACTCATTCACTCCAAAACACTACTAAGCTTCATGCCTGTTATTATGCTAGGAAGGCTGGATGCATATGAAGAAGGAGGCCATTTCTAGCCTTTGAAGTATTCACATTTTAGTAGTTTACAAAGTTATGTAACAATTTGTTTTACGACAGTTCTACTTTAAGTTAGTTGTCCAGAACTGAGAATGTATTATGGTTTTGTCATATAAATAGAACACAGAGGATATTAATGGGGCAAATCAACTCCAATCCTATATAGCCCCTGACACACGCTGTTACTGAACCTAATCCTTGTCTAGACCAATATTTATTTAAGGAAAATGTGTTTGGAAATGCCACCAGAATGCCAAGAAGATCGCATCTCAGCAGTGATAGAAAATCTGCCCTCCTGCCACTGGCCCTACCTTTTCAGAGAGTAAGAGCTAGAACCACAGCCTCGCAGTGCTGGTGGGAGTCCTGCTGGGGGAGCACCTGGCTGAGTTGGGGCTGGACTGATGGGGGCCTTTGATGGGAAAATCACACTGGGGAGGGGTGTCTATTCCATGGATATCAGTTTTCTTTTCTTTTGAAAGACTCAGGGGACAGCCTGTTTTTCTCTCCTGCCTCAGAAAAGGGTCAAATGGCAGCATGCTGATACAGCATATTCCAATGAATATAGTATTTGATCTGTCCAGGAAATGTCCTTTAAGATTGACCCTGCTAAATTTAGACAGAAGCTGTTTGGTCTTCTCAGATTCCAGGAGCTCAAACTACTTATTAAAAACCTCTCAGTTGGAAATAAGACCATAGATCTGTTGGCCTTTTGCTGAACCATTAAGCCATAGATACCACTTTTACCGAGAAGGGTATAACTTCAGTTGCTGAGGAGGAGATTATTTGCAGTGGTACATATCACCATAGTAACTGGATTTTCAAGCAGGGCTGTTGAAATGGAACTCAAAAGTCATGCAGAAACAGGTCTACTTTGCACTGGCTTCAAAAGGACCATGTAGGGGAGAGGGAGAACGATTCATGGATTAGATGCCATTTGATCTATGATTGCTCAAAGGCATGGGTGAAAAGATAGGCAATATGTGCGTTATATCACTATGTTGCAACATTAAAACGGAACTATGTATTTCACCATCAACCTGCTATAAGTGAATAAATCAATGAACAGTCTCTTCTCTCATACTTTTGTGACTTAAATAAATGCAACATTTGTGAATACACAGAAGTAATATTAGAGTTGATTCTTTTAAGAACCTTAATTGGCATTCTAGAAGCTATTCACCTTAAAGTGAAGTTATTAACCATAAACAGCAAATATTTATTGTGTTTTTTTTGTACTTTGTAATTGTTGGGGAGAGAGTGTGCTTGACACTGTAGTAAAGTTACAAAACAAATGTAATGGAAATTTCCTGGGAAAATCAACATCAAATTTCAGAACTGAAAAAAATGTAGATTATATAGAGGGATTTCAAAAAACTCATGGAAAATGAAATTAAAATAATTTATTTATTTCATTCAAATAAATTGAAAGAAAAATTTTAGGTTATATACAACTCTGCAAAGGATCTAACATTGTAGGTCAGTACGGACTACTTCAACCCTTTGCAGATGCTATAAAACTTTTTATTAAAGAACCACTATGACCATTAGCATCTGCCATTCCCCATATATTATTGCTCCAACTCTAGCCCGACCTATTGCACTCTTTGTATGAATCTCCCTCCCCATACCATACCCCCTATTTAATCTTAATATAGGTCCCTTATTTATACTAGCTATATCAAGACTTGTTGTCTACTGTCTCTTAGGATCAGGATGAGCATTCAATTCAAAATATGCACTGTTTGGCACACTACTAGTAGTAGTCCAAACAACTTCATATGACATTATCCTAGCTATTATCCTCCTGTCAGTTCGTTTGATAAGTGACTCATTTAATTTACCCACACTCATCACAACACAAGAGTTTATTTGGCTACTCATACCATCATGATCTCTAGCTAGAATATGATTCATCTCCACCCTAGCAGAGACTAACCAAGCCCCATATGACCTAATAGAAGGGGAACTAGTCTCAGGATTTAATGTTGAGTACGTTTCAGGTACATTTGCCCTGTTCTTTATAGAAAAATATATCAATATCATTACAATGAATGCCCTAATCACTAGTATCTTCCTAGGAGCATTACACAATATTTACATACCAGAACTCTACACCATAAATTGTGTCACCAAAACCCTCCTTTTAATGACCATCTTTTTATGAATTCCAGCATTATACCCTCGATTTCATTATGATCAGTTCATGTATCTATGAAAAAACTTCTCATCACTCACTAGCACTTTGCAAATAACATATCTTTATGTCCATCCTAACATCTAGTATTCCACCTCAAATGTAAGAAATACGTCTGATAAAAGAGTTGCTCTGATAGAATAAATAATAGAGGTTTAAACCCTCTTATTTCTAGAATTATAGGAGTTGAATCTATTCCTGAGAATCAAAACTTCTCCATGCTACCTAATACATCATATCCTATAGTTAGGTCAGCTAAATAAGTTATAGGGTCCATACCCCAAAAATCTTGGTTTATACCCTTTCTCACACTAATCAACCCTGTAACCCAACTTATCATCTCTTTCACTATCTTTACAGGAACTGTCATCGCAATAATAGGCTCACACTGACTTCTCAACTGAATGGATATAGAAATAAATATACTAGTTATTATCCTGATTCTATAAAAAAGCAAGCCCCCACTCCATAGAAGCAGCTACCAAATATTTTCTTACACAACAAACTGTATCCATAATCCTCGTAACAGGTGCTATTACTGATATACTGTACTCCAGACAATGAATAATCATAAACTCAATCAATCAAGTAGCATCTTTAATAATAGTAATAGCCTTAACAATAAAATTAGGCATATCTCCCTTCCACTTTTTGGTCCCAGAAGTAACCCAAGGAATTTCACTAACATCTGGTATAATCCTTCTTACATGTCTTCTTACATGACAAAAACCAGCACCTATCTCCATTATATTTCAAATTTTCCTCTCAACAGACCTAAACATTTTAGTAGCAATTGCAACATTATCTATTCTAGTAGGGGGCTGAGGACTCAACCAAACACAACTGCAAAAAATGTTAGTCTATTCATCAATTGCTCACATGGGCTGAATGATTGCAATCCTAACATATAACCCAAACATTACTAGCCAAAACCTAATTATCTATCTTATCTTGACAGTAGCTATATTTATAATATTTAATGCAAGTAGAAGCACTACAAATCTATCACTATCGCATACCTTATTTGTCAACATAAGCTCCAACAAGGTCAAGATACTTTTGTAAGCAATGCTGTCAGCCATTTAGTCCATCCCTAAATAACTGAGGGTCCTGGGAATTTAATAATGTCACTGCAGTCCTCTTTATAGTATTAACTAAGGAAAAATGGATGCCCTTTATGGCTATTTAAATATTAGGAAGCAAGAAGAAGTTAGAAGAAGCTAAATCAGGACTGTAAGGTGGATGCCTAATGATTCTCCATCAAAACTCTTAGGGTGGTACAAGATTAACTTTCTCCTTGCAAATGGATGTGGATGGTCTGCCACTATAACCTTTATCCCTTCTTAAAACATCTCATTCCTTCTTAAAACAAGCTATCCACTTGGAAATGGATTTTTGGGGTTCATTGTCTCCATAAACTTTTCATAAAGCATCAATGACTTCACCATTCTTCCATCCAAACTTTACCTTAATTATGATATTTGTTTTTGGTTTAATGTTAGCAAAATGCATGTTGCTCTGATAGGGGCTCTTTTCTTTACTTTTCTTTTTTTTTTATTTTTTGAGACAGAGTCTCGCTCTGTTGCTCAGGCTCTAGCCTGATCATCATCTTGGCTCACTGCAACCTCTGCCTCCCGGGTTCAAGCGATTCTCCTGCCTTAGCCTCCTGAATAGCTGGGACTACAGGTGCCTGCCACCATGCCCGGCTAATTTTTTGTACTTTTAATGGAGACAGGGTTTCACCATGTTAGCCAGGATGGTCTCGATCTCCTGACCTCGTGAACTGCCCACCTTGGCCTCCCAAAGTGCTGGGATTATAGGGGTGAGCCACTGCGCCTGGCCAGGGGGCTCTTTTCAAACTGATATCTTATCTTTCTTAGTGCCTTAAGCTGGATTCTGTTTAGCCATGTTATAACAAATTACTAAGAAATTATTTTGGTGCAAAAAAATTTTGAAACACTTGCATAGGTTTTTTAAAATTATATGCATTTTTCATGATTTTTTTTGAAGACTCTCATCAAGTCCTCAAATCTTAAATATGGGAGGGACTCTAAGGATCTTCTTTTGCAATTATCTCCAGTTTTCAAATGAGGAAGCGAAGTTCCATATTGATTGAGTAACATGGTGAAGGTCACACAGATGTGGAACTAAGTCTAAAACCAAATATTCTAACTTCTGAGTTAAGAGATTAGGAGAAACATGACAAATATTAAAGCTAGAGAGTTTCTACATGAGTTGCTCACAATGTAAAGTAGAAAACAAAATGAATACACTTGAAACAAGCAGAGCATAATTAGAGAGGGCGAGAGTTTGGAATTAAGGATGAGAGTGTTCCCACTAAATTTCCTTTAAAATTTCTTATTAACTTTTGAGGTGTATGTTTTCTAAAAATGTGAGCTACAGTTTGTGAGACCTGCTTTGTTTTTAAAGTTAAACAATGCAGGAAAGTATAGAGACAGTTATAAAAGACATTCATGTACCAATTAACAACTGAAAAGCAACTTTTTTTCCCTTTTGCTTTAAGTCTCTTTCTCCTTCTTTCTCTAAACCAGAGGAATATCACATTACAGATAAAGTTGTTGCATTTCTTCCTCATTTCTAGCTTCATTTTCCTCCCGACCCTATCCCAGCCAGTCACTGTCACAAATGCATTTTTTACCAAATATTTAGTGAGTCCCTACTATATGTCAGGTAGAGTTCTGGGTGCTCGAAATACATCAATAAAAATATTCCTAACCTAGAATATTTTACATTTTAGAGCGGGAATTTGATAAGTATTCATTTTTAATATTTAGGCGTATATACATCTATACACATTAATAACATGTTCTTTCTGTGTGCTTTTTCCCATTTTTTTATTGTGGTGAAATACACATAGAATGTACTTCCTTAACTGTTTTTAATGTACAAATGAGTGGCATTAAATACATTCATCATGTTGTGCAGTCATCACCACCATCCATCTCCAAACTCTTTTTATCTTGTAAAACTGAAACTCTGTACCCATTAAATAATAACTCCCCATTTTCCCCTTGACCCATCCCTTAGCCACCTCCACTGTTTCTGTCTATATGATTTTGACTACATTAAATACTTCATATATGTGGAATCATACAGTATTTATCCTTTTGTTATTGGCTTATTTCACTTAGCATAATGTCCTCAAGGTTCATCCATGTTGTAGCATATGGCAGCATTTTCTCCCATTTTAAGGCTGAATAATATTCTATTTTATGCATATGACATATTTTGCTTATCTATCCATATGCTGATGGAAGGTAGATTGCTTCCTCATTTTAGCTATTGTGGATGATGCTGCTGTGAACACGGGTGTACAAATATCTCTTAGAGACCCATCTTTCAATTCTTTTGGATATACACCCAGAACTGGAATTGTTGTATAATATGATAATTCTATTTATAATTTTTTGAGGGACTACCATACCGTTTTTCACAGTGGCTGTAATGCACCATTTTTCATTCTACTCACTGTGTACAAGCGTTCCAATGTCTCCACATCCTTGCCCTCACCAACACTTTTTTTTTTTTTTTGGAGATGGAATCTCACTCTGTTGCCCAGGCTGGAGTGCAGTCATGCAATCTTGGCTCATTGCAACCTCCACCTCTTGAGTTTAAGCGATTCTCCTGCCTTAGCCTCCCAAGAAACTGGGACTAGAGGCGTGTGCCACCATGCTTGGCTAATTTTTGTATTTTAGGTAGAGACAGGGTTTCACCATGTTGGCCAGACTGGTCTTGAACTCCTGACCTCAGGTGACCCACCTGCCTTGGCCTTCCAAAGTGCTGGGATTACAGATGTGAGTCACTGTGCCCGGCCAACCAACACTTATTTTCTATTTTTTTTTTTAATAGTAGTCATAACAATGGGTGTGAGGTAATATCTCATTGTACTTTTGATTTGCATTTCCCTAATTGTCAGTGATGTTAAGGATATTTTTATGTGCTTATTGGATATTTGTATATCTTCTTTAGAGAAATATCTATTTAAGTCCTTTGCCCAGTTTTCAATTGGATTATTTTCATGTTGTTGAGCTTTAGGATATATTCCAGATATTAATCCTGTATCACAGTGGTCACCAACCTTTTTGTTTTGAGGGACCAATTTTATGGAAGACAGTTTTTTCGTGAATGAGGAGGGGGAATGGTTTCAAAATGATTCAGGTGCATTACATTTATTGTGCACTTTATTTCTATTATTATTACATTGCAATATATAATGAAATAATTGTACAACTCACCATAATGTAGAATCACTGGGATCCCTGAGCTCATTTTCCTGCAACTAGATGGTCCCATCTGAGGGTGATGGGAGACAGTGATAGATCATCAGGCATTAGATTCTCATAAGGAGCATGCAACCTAAATCCCTCAAGTGCGCAGTTCACAATATGGTTCGTGCTCCTATGAGAATCTAATGCTGCCGCTGATCTGACAGGAGGTGGAGCTCAGCTTCACTCACTGGCCCACACTGACCTCCTGCTTTGTGGCCCAGTTCCTAGCAGGCTATGGAGCAGTACTGGGAGTTGGGGGTCTCCTGTCTTATCACACACATAGTTTGCAAATATTTTCTTCCATTCTGTGGGTTGCCTGTTGATAGTGTCTATGGATGCACAGATTATTAAGATATTCATTAAATCCAATTTGTCCTCTTTGGACACCAGGGTCCCATTTTTCCTGGTCCCAGAACTTTTCCTATCACACAGTGAACAACCATTTTCTTCAAAGGAAATATCCCACCACTTTCACAGGGTGTACTTGTGAAAGACAAAGCATAGTTATAGTATTTAGGAAGGAAATCATAAAATATCATCCCTTGAAATGGAAATCAATAGAGTTCCACCTAATTAGATGTGACAATATCTTTCAGGTATTTTTAATTAGTAAAATTTTGTCCTTAAACAAAAAAACACATATTTAATGTAAAATCAATTAAAAGTAAGTTTTGAAATTATATAGTAAGCCCTGTGCCTGAAAATGTAAGTAGCTAATCAGTAACATTGAGATAAGAAATCTGGAAAATAAAATCTGGACAAGCTTTAAAAATGTCTAAGAGACCTGGTGCTATAATTTTGATGATTATTTTGAAGAACCCCTAAGCTTAAAACATCCTTAGACAAAGAAGATTGACAGTCCATTATTTTGTATTTATGCAAATATCATTTTGGCATCAAAGACACTTTTTTCAGAGTTTTTAACTAAGTAGTCTTCTCATACGCAATTTGATTTGTGACTTGATCTTTGAGCACTTTGTGCAATGACGGGCGTCAGTTATTCTTCCACATCGACCTTCCATTAAAAGTAGTAAATGAGACTTCAAGTTCATAAATCAGATTCTCGAGAGTTCAGTTACCGAGAATCCATTTTCCAGACTCTGAACATCTCCTGGTCAAGTTACTCACCCTCTTTGAGCTTCAGCAGTCCATCTGTGAAATGTCAATTTAAAATACCATTTATTTTATTTATATATTACCTCATTCAAGAAAGCATTGGAAAACACTTCTAGAAGAGCAAATATAAAAAATAATAAAAATATAAATACGTATATTATATAGAATAAATATATATATTAATATATATTAGAGTATACATAGAAAATCAGTACCTGGGAAAATAATAATGTAGATGGTCAGTCTTAAGTATACAAGAATAAAACTATCTGTTTGAAGAGGTCAATAGCAACATGTTTTGTAGGGTTGATAAGAGAATGGAATAATGGAATCTATCTCAAATTTCTGGCACATCACAGGGTTCATCAAGTGTAAGTCCCCTTCTTCTTGCAAAATTGAGAAGGGGTGTGTTTGTCACAGAACCCTGGGCCTGTGGTAGTGTCAAGACATGGGCCTTGGTGGGGAGGCCTCTGTTACCACTGTGAGGATGAAAGGGGAGATGAATTTATAATAGCACAGTATATAATGTTAGTGTCAAAATTTGTTTAATACAGTATTATGAGAAAGTAGGGCATACAGAACTGAGCAGAACAGGGGGGCATCAGCCTTGATACCCTAAGAGGGTAGAATAGGCTCAGTGCAAAGAAGCTATAGAAGATCAATTTCAGCTCCATATAAAGAAGGCTTTTCTAATGTATGAAATTCACCAAATGTGGCATATGTTGCTTCAGGACACAGTGAACATCTTTGGAGGTGTTTTACACATAAGCCAGGCACCCAGTTGGCTGGGATGCTGTTGAAGGGATTCAAGGTGTGAATGGCTGGATGAATTATCTGAAATATCTAGCTGTCATCATTCTCTGATTTTTCTGAAGAGGCTTATTGAGTAAAGTGAATTTTAAACACGTTTTAATGTCAGGAATGAACGCAGATCAATAGGGAACAGGAATAGGCACTTTTTGCTTAACTTTGAGTTGGTCCTAATATTTATTGTAATCTGTCATTCTTATCCTGTAGGAAACCCCTTATTCATCCCATTAATTGAGCTTCAATTTTCCCATTATCTTTGATTCCTTGCAATTACCTTTCTCTCCGCAAATGAATCTGGCTGACAAATGTAGCTATTTCTTTTGAACATGTCAGTGATATTGTGAAATATATATTTGGTACATGTCCCAATTTCCTTCTGGCATACAGCTCCTAAAATCCTTGCAATCGCTGGAGGATGCTAAGAAGATGACCTGTGGCTGGGGGTCCCTAGATTGCTTCAGGGTGGAGGCTGGTCGCAGGAAAGACCAAGGCATGATTAGAGAGGGATGATTTTCAGCCCCACCCCCACAACTTCTAGGGAGGAAGAGAGGTTGAAGGTTAAGTTGATCACTAATGACCAATAATTTAATCAATTATGCCAAAGGGACTGGGTTTGAAAAGCTTCCAGGTAGCTGAACATGGTGGTTCCTGGAGGGTGGCATGGAAACTCTGCAGCCCTTCCCACATGCCTAGCCCAAAATGTCTTTTCCATCTGGCTGTTTAGCTTTATTTTTTGTACTATTCTTTTTTTTAAAAAAACATTTATTTATTTATTTATTTATTTTTGAGACAGAATCACACTCTGTTGCCCAGGCTGGAGTGCAGTGGCGTGATCTTGGCTCACTGCAACATCCCCTCCTGGGTTCAAGTGATTTTCCTGCTTCAGCCTCCCGAGGAGCTGAGATTACAGGCACTTGGCACCTTGCCCAGCTAATTTTTTTTGTATTTTTAATAGAGACTGGGTTTCACCATGTTGGTCAGGCTGGTCTTGAACTCTTGACCTTAGGTGATGCTCCCACCTCGGTCTCCCAAAGTGCTGGGATTACAGGTGTGAACCATAGCACCTGACCTGTAATATTCTTTATAATAAGTGGCTCAATGTGAGTAAAGTGTTTCTTAGTTATGAGATACACCCTTGCAAATACATTGAACCCAAGGAAGGTACTGGGGGCACCTCTATTTTCAGCTGGTTGGTCAACCTGGAGCTTGCAATAGGCATCTGAATTGGGGGGCAATCTTGTGGGACCGAGCCCTCAATCTATGGGCCCTTACACTGTTTCCAGGTAGATGGTGTCAGAAAGAATTGGATTAGAGGACACCCAGCTGGTGTACACGGCAGAATTGCTTGGTTAGTGTATGAGGAAAACCCTCCACACATCTAGGGACACAGAAACATTCAGTGTTGAATAGAGTAGAGGTTAGGAAAAAGAACACTTTGCGTTTTTGTTTTTCCTTTTCTCAGAATGTCAGAGTCAATTTGCAGATTGTTTTTCTGGCTTCTAAGACTTTCTTTTACTCACTTTTTTTCCTGATACATGCAAAATACTTCTACCCCAGTCAAATCTTTACACAGTTTTCTGAAGCAGATTTTAAAATTTTACCTTTTTTCTCGGTTGCTTTCAAGTGCTTCTTTTCCAGCTTAACATGCAAACAAAACAATTTGCCAACACCTTTTTCCTAGCCTCTGTTCTATTTTCCGGTTTGCTTTCTAAGCTACTTGTGTCACAACATTCCTCCTTTCTTCGTGTCTCCCTTATATTCTCTGTACTCTTTCAATTTTGGCATAAGTAGATTTAATACCTACAAAACCACTTATTGTCATTTCTTTCAAGTTCCTGCTGAAATCTTATTCCTACAACTCTATTATTTTCTTTAAGTTAGCTATGGAAGAGAAGTTAGTTAAAATAGACACTAGAAGCAAAAAGAATCATGAATAAGCTCTCACCCAAATGGTGCAACGACCAGCCTGCTAAAGCATGCTGAGAGAATACAATGTTAGCACTCAAGAAAGATGATTGCCTGGACCGCTATTCTTTCTTCACTTTGCATGCTTTAAAATGGAGTCCATATTTTATTTTAGTTTTTACTATACCATTACAGCATAAAATATTTAATTTTAATTTTAATTTTATTTTATTTCAATAGTTCTTGGGGGAACAGGTGGGTTTCTTTTATTAAGTGGATGAGTTCTTCAGTGGTGAATTCTGAGATTTTGGTGTATCTGTCACTGGAGCAGTGTACACTGTATCCAATATGTAGTTTTTTATCCCTCACCCCCCTTTCACCCTTTCTCCTTCCCCCTGAAGCCCCAAAGTCAGTTGTATCATTCTTATGCCTTTGCATCCTCATAGCTCAGCTCCCACTTATAAGTGAGAACATACAATATTTGGTTTTCCATTCCTGAATTACTTCACTTAGAATAATGGTCTCTAACTCCACCCAGGTTGCGCAAATGCCGTTATTTTGTTACTTTTTATGGCTGAGTAGTATGCCATCGTATATATACACCAGATTTCCTTTATCCATTTGTTGGCTGATGGGCATTCAGGTCGGCTCCATATTTTTGCAGTTGCAAATTGTGCAGCTGTAAATATGTGTGTGTAAGTGTGTTTTTCATAGAATGACTTCTTTTCCTTTGGGTAGATACCCAGTAGCAGGATTGCTGGATCAAACGGTGGTTCTACTTTTCGTTTTTTTTTTTTTTTATTATTATTATACTTGAAGTTCTAGGGTACGTGTGCACAACGTGTAGGTTTGTTACATATGTATACATGTGCCATGTTGGTGTACTGCACCCATTAACTCGTCATTTACATTAGGTATATCTCCTAATGCAATCCCTCCCTCCTTCCCCCTCCCCACAATAGGACCCGGTGTGTGATGTTCGCCTTCTTGTGTCCAAGTGATCTCATTGTTCAATTCCCACCTATGAGTGAGAACATGCGGTGTTTGGTTTTCTGTTCTTGCAATAGTTTGCTGAGAATGATGGTTTCCAGCTATATCCATGTCCCTACAAAGGACAAGAACTCATCCTTTTTTATGGCTGCATAGTATTCCACAGTGTATATGTGCCCATTTTCTTAATCCAGTCTGTCATTGATGGACATTTGGGTTGATTCCAAGTCTTTGCTATTGTGAATAGTGCTGCAATAAACATACATGTGCTTGTGTCTTTATAGCAGCATGATTTATAATCCTTTGGTATATACCCAGTAATGGGATGGCTGGGTCAAATGGTATTTCTAGTTCTAGATCCTTGAGGAATCACCACACTGTTTTCCACAATGGTTGAACTAGTTTACAGTCCTACCAACAGTGTAAAAGTGTTCCTATTTCTCCACATCCTCTCCAGCACCTGTTGTTTCCTGATTTTTTAATGAACGCCATTCTAACTGGTGTGAGATGGTATCTCATTGTGGTTTTGATTTGCATTTCTCTGATGGTGAGTGATGATGAGCATTTTTTCATGTGTCTGTTGGCTGTATGAATGTCTTCTTTTGAGAAATGTCTGTTCATATCCTTTGCCCACTTTTTGATGGGGTTGTTTGTGTTTTTCTTGTAAATTTGTTTGAGTTCTTTGTAGGTTCTGGATATTAGCCCTTTGTCAGATGAGTAGATTGCAAAAATTTTCTCCCATTCTGTAGGTTGCCTGTTCACTCTGATGGTAGTTTCTTTTGCTGTGCAGAAGCTCTTTAGTTTAATTAGATCCCATTTGTCAGTTTTGGTTTTTGTTGCCATTGCTTTTGGTGTTTTAGACATGAAGTCCTTGCCCATGCCTATGTCCTGAATGGTATTACCTAGGTTTTCTTCTAGGGTTTTTATGGTTTTAGGTCTAACATTTAAGTCTCTAATTCATCTTGAAATAATTTTCGTGTATGGAGTAAGGAAAGGATCCAGTTTCAGCTTTCTACTTATGGCTAGCCAATTTTCCTAGCACCATCTATTAAATAGGGAATCCTTTCCCCATTTCTTGTTTTTCTCAGGTTTGTCAAAGATCAGATGGCTGTAGATGTGTGGTATTATTTCTGAGGGCTCTATTCTGTTCCATTGGTCTATATCTCTGTTTTGGTACCAGTTCCATGCTGTTTTGGTGTAGTATAGTTTGAAGTCAGGTAGCGTGGTGCCTCCAGCTTTGTTCTTTCGACTTAGGATTGTCTTGGCAGTGCAGGGTCTTTGTTGGTTCCATATGAACTTTAAAGCAGTTTTTTCCAATTCTGTGAAGAAACTCATTGGTAGCTTAATGGGGATGGCATTGAACCTACAAATTACCTTGGGCAGTATGGCCATTTTCACGATATTAATTCTTCCTATCCGTGAGCATGGTATGTTCTTCCATTTGTTTGTGTCCTCTTTGATTTCACTGAGCAGTGGTTTGTAGTTCTCCTTGAAGAGGTCCTTTACATCCCTTGTAAGTTGGATTCCTAGGTATTTCATTCTCTTTGAAGCGTATTTCATTCTCTCTTTCATTCTCTTTTGTGAATGGAAGTTCATTCATGATTTGGCTCTCTGTTTGTCTGTTACTGGTGTATAAGAATGCTTGTGATTTTTGCACATTTATTTTGTATCCTGAGACTTTGCTGAAGTTTCTTATCAGCTTAAGGAGATTTTGGGCTGAGACAATGGGGTTTTCTAAATATACAATCATGTCATCTGCAAACAGGTACAATTTGACTTCTTCTTTTCCTAACTGAATACCCTTTATTTCTTTCTCTTGCCTTTCTTTTAGTTCTTTAAGGACTCTCCCTAGTAGTTGTACTAGTTTACATTCCCACCAGCAGTGTAAAAGTGTTCCCTCTTCACCACATCCATGCCAATATCTGTAATTTTTTGATTTTTAAAATTATGGCCATTCTTGCAGGAGTAAGGTGGTATGTTACTGTGGTTTTAATTTACATTTCCCTGATAATTAGTAATATTGGGCATTTTTCATATGTTTGTTGGCCATTTGTATATCTTCTTTTGAGATTTGTCTATTCATGTCCTTTGCCCATTGTTTGATGGGATTACTTGTTTTTCTCTTGCTGATTTGTTTGAGTTTCTTGTAGATTCTGGATATTAGTCCTTTGTTGGATGCATAGTTTGTGAACACTTTTTCCCACTCTGTGAGCTTTTTATTCTGCTGGTTATTTCTTTTGCTGTGCAGAAGTTTTTTAGTGTAATTAGTTTCCATCTATTTATTTTTTGTTTTTGTTGCATTTGCTTTTGGGTTCTTGGCCATAAACTCTTTGCCTAAGCCAATGTCTAGAAGAGATTTTACAATGTTGTCTTTTAGAATTTTTACAGTTTCAGGTCTTGATTGATATTTTAGTCTATGGAAATTATGAGCACATGATTTGAATTCTTAATATCATTAACCTATTTTTCTTTGTAAAAGTTTTCACATTTGCTTTTTAAAAAACATTTTATAATCTCACTGTGTCTTCACTACAAATCAGAGGAGTGGGCAAAGTGAGTATTCTTATTCCCATTTACCAGATTAGATCACTGATGTTTAAAATGAGTAACGGATTTTTATGAAGATTGTAAGACTACATGATGCATCGAGAACTCAAATTCAAGTCTCGTGTTTTATAGTCGAGTGCTCTTCAAAATTTAAGGAGACTGTTTTATCTTTTCAAATCTGATTTTAAAATTTTTTCACAATTCTGGTCTCTCCCTGATATCCTTTACTAAAAACCCATCATTAATTGCCATTTGTGTACATCTTAAGAGAAAAAAATCTGAAGAGCTTTAAATTTGGAGACATTTATTTTGCCTACAAGAACGTTTTTAAGTCACCTGTTTTCAGTTGTTTGAGACTGTATGACCACCTGCAACAGACGTTCAATTGATAAACCCCTAGGAGGGTGACTCGTTTTCAGTATTTCACACACACATTTGCTGAATACATCAAAGAAAGAATACATTTTAGCTGACTAGAGTGTTTAAAAGTGGAAAAGGAGTAGCTCCAATCATAATTCGTTCTTCTATTTTAATTTGCACGTGCCAAGGAAGGTTGTCCATTAATCACCTACCTCAGACAAACAACCTTACCACTTAAAGGATTTTTCACTTCTCAGAGCCTGATGACTAATAAATCACGGTAAGGTTTTTCCGGCATGGAAAGTACACATCTTTATAACTCTGCAGTACCTCTAGCTTAGTGCCAAGGTTTCTCCCTAATGAAATAACTTTCTTTTATAGGAATAAGAGCAGGAAGTAAGGGATGAGTGAAAACCAAAGGTAAAAGTTTACACATTTTTATGCTGACTATTGAAATAAGAACTGCAAACAGATATTCGCTTTCTTTGTGTGAGATAAAGATGAGTTTTTTTTTTTTTTAAAAAGAAAACAGTAAATATTATGGCACCTATAGAAAAAGTACAGTTTTTGCCAAATACTGTAAATAAAGGGTTTTTGAAAAATAGCAGGATAAAATGTGTTAAAAGAAAAAAAAAGCTTTTATACCAGGCTACCATAATGAAGAAAAAGTGTTCCAAGAGTGAACTAATGAAGTACAAGGTAATGAATATTTAATTTGTATAATTTACCAAAGTGCTTTTAGAAATCAGAGCCACATTCTTCATAAATATAATGTTCATTAGGCCTTAACTGTATCTTACATGCAATTACTGTATCACTCATACAGCTTCAGCATGGTATGGTGCTGAATAAAACCCCTCTGAGAATATCTTGAGGGCCAAGAGAGAAAAGGAGAACTGCTATGCCTATGAAATTTGAATAGCCTACCTTTGGCAAGGAAAATATGAAGGGCTTTGCATATCTGGCATAGGGGTGGTGTTGGGCGGCCAGCACCTGGCTGAACAGAATGGCTTCACCTGGGCTCCCTTCTCCCTTAGCAACAACATTTTCAGGGATTAAACAAAACGAAATCAGTTTGATGGCTCAGTAGGACATTTTATCACATTCTTAAAGGTAAGAGAAGTGCTTAAAATCTGACTGATAGGATATCAGATTAAGCAGAGCAGTTTTCAGTAGAAACAAACTTGAGATGTGATATGAATTTTAATGACCACTTCTGGAGTTCATAGACTTCAGAACCCAAAACCTGCACTCCTTGTCTGCATCATTATAATGGAAGGTGATTTTTTTTCCCCTCTTGAAGCACATATCTTTTTCTTCTCTATTCTTGTATAAATTTGGCAGCCAAATTAACCTTGTCATTGGGGAGTTAGGCAAAACTTTAAAATTTTATTTGAGGAAAATTTTTGAAACATCTAATGAGAATCAAATTTGGCAGTAAAATAAATGATATTCTAATATCTTTAAAATCACAAAACCACAAATAAGATAAATTTGACAAAAGAGATTTCTCAGCTTTGAAAACTCTACTTTCTCTTTGCTTTGTAATGTTTTTCTACAATTATTCTGGGGCTATAAAATTTAACATTGCAGGAAGACATTGTATATTGTTCTACAGCCAATCCCACCTGTTATTACTAATTTCAGCACAGGCCATCTAAGAAGAGTCACAGAGCACTTTCAAATGTAGCAGAGATGTCCTTTTCTTTGGAAAAATGGCCTCATCATGTGATTCATAATCAAAAAAATAATAGCACTACCTAAAAGGTGCAAAGAGTTTAGTGATAAAATGGAATGACTGAGGACTAAATGAATACGGGAATCATTCGTGTATGTGCCTGCCGAGTATTTCCATTAAAGCATTTAAAGAAAAATGATTCTGACAAATTATACATTTTATAAGCAAAAATATGCAACCTGCTGCATTTGGCATTTTGTATTTCCGTTCCCGAAAGGCAGGTAAATTTCCTTTGCTATGAGTCAGTATAGTTGGCAATTTCTCCAGTGATGTTGTCAATTAGCTGAGATGACCACCTGGAAGCCCTTGGTGGCAGCTGGCAGGTCTGGCCTTCAGGGAGCCCCTGCTGGTTAAACTTAGATTCTGTCCGAATGAAGGGAGACTCTGTCAGGGGAGGATTTTGGCAACTTCCAGTTATCGTTTAAAAACTCTGTTGGCAAGGATCTTTCATTAACCTGTCATTTGACGAAGCAGGAAAATGCAAGTTCATTTTACTACAGGAATAAGCTTATGATGAAGATGGCCAAAGTGAATGCATTATGGGATTAAATCCTGGAGGAAGAATTTGATAGGGTATTAAACTTGACATAATAAAAAGATTATGGAATTTTAGTGTTAGAGAGAGAGAAAAAAAAAATCATTCACTTGTCTTGACCTGAATAAATGAATTGGAGAATAAAGACAACTATCCAGATAATTTTACAGAACCTTTATAGGTTTGAAGGAAATCTTAAAGAGTTTAAGGTACTATGTTTAAAGCATTTGCAGGAAATTTAGTTGAGGACATTCAGTAGTTGAATGACAATGTAGGGGAAGATGCAGAAGTGAGACCTATGTGTTGTCGCATTGTGTAAATGAATGATATCTCCAAGAGAGAGAGGAGAAAACACTGAGGTAAGGGGAAAGCAAGAGGGTTATCGCAGATACATTGTGGTCAAATGGAGACAATTCATATCATATGGTCCTGATTTTCTCAAGTATATAGGAAGCGAGATTCCCATTGGCTGAAAGTAAAGAAGACGCACATGGATTTGAGGGCTTTGCAGGAGTTGGAAACACAGGAAACATTTATAACACAAATTGCATGAAGTGAGAGTCAACTGCAGATAAATGATTGCCCAGGAGTCTTGATGGGCAGCTGATGTTAGATAACATGGATTGACTGTCATTCCAGCTGCCACCACTGCATGACTTTTTCTAACATGTTCAGCAGTCAATAGTAAGAGAGGAGTGATATGATGATTGACATTACTAAAGGCTGGAATGGCCACGATGGATAGTTCCATGTTCTGAGTGGCCTTTGAAACACCAAATAGCAAGAATTGGCACATTTATAGAATACAAGGGAAAAAGATGCCCTGAGGCAAAATTAAGCTGTCCTCATAAGTAGTTCTGACGTTCAAGTATCTCATTTCCTAGACTGTACTCGCCAATTTTATGGTTTTATACACTAGAATCACTGTTAAATTATGTTATCTGAGACAACTGTTTAGTGGATTACTTGAAAAAAATCTGTTAAAGTGTGGAATCATTAAAAAATTGAAGTATGCAAACATTTTATTTTACCTTAAAACATTTTCACTTCTCCACTATTTTAAATGCAGAACACAGACATGTTTTTAAGTGGCTATAAGTCTAACCATATTCAAAAGATCTTTTATCCTCTCTTTCATATGAATTGCACATATAATAATACATCATCTATAATATTCATGCACTGAATCTGAGTTAGGAATTACTAAAAAATTTTTAAAAGAAATGCTTCAGTAATGGGTTAATTTTATGTGGCAATTTGACTGGGCAATAGGGTGTTCAGACATTTAGCTAAATGTTATTCTGGGTTTGTCTGGGTGGATGTTTGCAGATAAGATTCACGTTTGAATTGTAGACTGAGTAAAGCAGATTGCTACACCTCCCCCAGCACTGCCCCCAAACCCGGTAATGTAAGTGGGCCTCATTCAGTCTTCCAGATAGAGATCTGAATAGAACAAAAAGGCTGAGTAAGAGGGAACTCAGTCTGCCTGACTGTGCTGGGGCATTGATCTTTTCTGGCCTTTTGACTCAGGCTCAAACACTGGCTTACCTTGGACTTTTAGCCTGCTGGCTTTCAGAGTGAAATGCCACCATTGGATCTTGTATCTGTCCATTTTTGCATTGCTATAAAGAAATACCTGAGACTGGGTGATTTATAAAAATGAGGTTTAATTGGTTTACAGTTTTGCAGGCTGTGCAGGAAGCATAGCAGTATCTACTTCTGGGGAGGCCTCAGGAGGCTTACAATCCCAGCAGAAGGCGAAGCTGGCACAGGCAAGTCACATGGTAAAAGCAAGAGCAAGAGTGAGAGAGAGAGAAAGAGAAAGAGAGGAGCTGCTACACATACACGCTTCTAAATGACCAGATTTTACGTGAACTCAAGAGTGTGAGTTCACTTATCACCAAGAATATTGCCCAAGCCATCCATGAGGGATTCACCCCCATGATCCAGACACTTCCCACCAAACCCTACCTCCAACACTGGGGATTACATTTCAACACGAGATTTGGGTTGGGACAAATATCCGAACTAGATCAGCTCTGCTGGGTCTCTAGCTTGCTGAGTGAAGATTTTGGGCCTTCTTCATAAGAGCACGAGCCAATTCTTTATAATACGTTCTATTAGTTCTGTTTCTCTTGAGAGCTCTGACTAATACAAATGTCTAATTTATCAGGAATTATTTTTTACCAACCTGTCTTTTCAAAGCATTTAACTACTCATAAAAATAATTTTATTTCTTTCCACGTTCGCATTTTGTTAGTATACATACTCTTTACTTAAACGATGAAACTGTAATACAACTGAACTGTCATGATTGGTTTAAGAACAAATTGATCTGTAGAAACAGAAGTGTGTGGAAGATCTAGTAGAAGGCGATATTCCTGGCTATAAACTGGGGAAGAGGATCTGGTAATCCCTCATTGTGAACAAGGACATTCCCCTCATGTGTGAGTCTCTTGTGTCCTGCTCTGTGGTGTATCTGTACACATATGTACTCTATAATAGCTGCACATCTCACCAGATCTCGCTTAGAGGTACTGGAGACAATCAGCTGGAGAAGATCCCATCAAGAGATGCTACTCCATCCTATACATTTAAGATGAGGTATTGTAATGCAACCTAGTATGCTCCTCACAATACTAGATCAACAACCTAAGGAATGGTGTATTAGATCCTCTACTTCACCCTTGGGAATCCTTTTATTTGTGAAATGAAGACTGAAGAGCTAAGGCATTTTGGTTTCAATGAAGTCACTATCTGGTATTGTGATCTACTGCTACATATCCATATTTGTCCACGCCTGCTGGATGGTGTCCCAGTTTGTTTCTCCTGGTTTTATTTATTCCTTATTCAAGCCAATGAATAGGATCTCAAATAGTCTCTCTCTTCCCCTCCCTATCAAACTTTTCAGAAAATACATACTTCAAGCTGTAACTTTTAAATCTCTCCTACTGTATGCTTTCTCCCCTAGTGAGACTTTTGGATCTTCTACAGAATGCATTTTTGCCATTCATTCTGCCACCACCCAAACAACTTGGCCAGCAAGTTATCTCAACCTGACACATTTTATGCTGCAGTTTTGGTGAAAGAAGGGAGGGCAATTTGAGGTGCCATTGAAATGAAACTAGAAAGAAATGACCATCCGATTCAAACTGGACATTGGGAAACTAACGAGGAAAGGGAAGGGCCAAGTGTTTGGTAATGAAAGGAAGAAATGGAAAGACAAGAGGCTGTGGTCAGAAAAGAGTATTTCCCCTTTTGAGATAGCAAAATAAATAAAATCAAGTGATGATGAGGCCAGTGGAAAGGATGATGGAAACAATATTTAAAAACACATTTGGAACTTACTGGAAAATCAAGAAGTCAAGGATTTGTGAGGCCAGCATGTTAAATGTTTCCACACGGTGAACATATAACTGATTACATTTTTCAGTTACTTTTTATGCTAGTGATTTTCATACCAGAAAATTTTGTTATTAGAATATGTCTAAGAAAGCTAAGGCTCTAAATTTCTGGACAATAACCTTAGATCTTGACTTTACTTAATAATAAACTTACGTATAAACCAAAAAAGCAGAAATGTTAATTCATTGTGAATTGCTCATCTAGGAAAAATATAAAACACGGTCCCCTGTATTCAGTTAAAATACCCAAGCTGAGACTAATTAAAATGTTGCTAAGAGAGGACTTTTAAGGGAGAATATCTTTTCCAGGGAATAACCTTCAGAACTTCTAATTGTTCCCTCATATCTTGTTTCTGGCTAATAAACTATTATAATCTATGATCTAAATGTACAAAACTTAGGACTTAACCTATTGAGATATCAAGTTCAAAATACTTATTGCCCAGTTGTATAAAATATATTGGTAATTAGTTAATTATAATTTATACCTTGTTTTAGATAAGAATGATGCCATTATTTTATATTTTTTATCTTACTTTAAGTTCTGGGATATATGTACAGAACATGCAGGTTTGTTACATAGGTATAAGTGCGCCATGGTGGTCTGCTGTACCTATTGACCTGTCCTCTAAGTTCCTTCCCCATGCCCCCCACCCTCCCACAAGCGCTGATGTGTGTTATTCCCCTTCTGGTGTCTGTGTGCTCTCCTTGTTCAACTCCCACTTATAAGTGAGAACATGCAGCATTTAGTTTTCTGTTCCTGCATTAGTTTGCTGAGGATGATGACTTCCAACTCCATCCATGTCCCTGCAAAGGACATGATCTCATTCCTTTTTATGGCTGCATAGTATTTAATGTTGTATATATACCACATTTTCTTTATCCAGTCTATCATTGATGGGCATTCAGGTTGGTTCCATGTCTTTGCTATTGTAAATAGTGCTGCAATAAACATACATGTGCATGTGTCTTTATAGCAGAATGATTTATATTCATTTGGGTGTATACCCAGTAATAGGATTGCTGGGTCAAATGGTATTTCTGGTTCTAGATCCTTGAGGAATTGCCACACCATCTTCCACAATGGTCGAACTAATTTACATTCCTATCAACAGTGTAAAAGTAGTCCTATTTCTCCACAGCTTTGCCAACATCTATTGTTTCTTAACTTTTTAGTAATCACTATTCTGACTTGCATGAGATGGTATCTCATTGTAGTTTTGATTTGTATTTCTTTTTTTTTTTTTTTTTTTTTTTTTGAGGCGGAGTTTCGCTCTGTCGCCCAAGCTGGAGTGCAGTGGCCGGATCTCAGCTCACTGCAAGCTCCGCCTCCCGGGTTTACGCCATTCTCCTGCCTCGAGACTCCCGAGTAGCTGGGACTACAGGCGCCCGCCACCTCGCCCGGCTAGATTTTTGTATTTTTTAGTAGAGACGGGGTTTCACCGGGTTAGCCAGGATGGTCTTGATCTCCTGACCTCGTGATCCGCCCGTCTTGGTTGATTTGTATTTCTTAATGATCAGTAATGTTGAGTGTTTTTTTCATATGTTTGTTGGCCACATAAATGTCTTCTCTTGAGAAGTGGTCTATTCATATCCTTTGCCCACTTTTGATGGTTTTTTTTTGTTGTAAATTTGTTCAAGTTCTGTGTAAATTCTGGATATTAGGCCTTTGTCATATGGGTAGATTGAACAAATTTTCTCCCATTCTGTAGATTGCCTGTTCACTCTGATGATAGTTTCTTTTGCTGGGCAGAATCTCCTTAGTACATTAGTACTTGTTGGCTCTAAATATACCTTTGAGATTGTAACTCACTGAGGTCTTTGTTTTTGTTAGTAACCACAGCATAGGTGCGAGGCTATCTGCCTGATTGACATAGTTACTTAATAGCATTGTTAGGATAATTGCTTCCTCTCCTAGATTCTTCTGTACAAAAAAGAACAATGATGTATACCTCATTAGCATTTTCCTGATGATTGAAACAGTTAATATTTGAAAATATCAGATACAGAGTAACACATAATAGGCACTGACTGATGTTTGTTGTGGTCCTAGGGACAAGAAGGGTGATGATGTCTTATCATTGGAATTTTATACCGTGAAATGTTGTGGAGTGGGTAGACATGCAGTGAGAAGTATTAATCTGCAGGAAAAACCCCAGGGGAGCTTTCTGTTTAATGAAATAATTGTCCAAAAAAGCTTCCAGATATTATAATAAACATTTTATCAATATTAAATCTTGACAGAGTCGAAAGACCTGTGCTGGAGCTCAGAAGTGTTAATTTCAATCTATGTAGCCTGGGATGAGTGGCTTGACCTTTTTGAGCTTCCATTGTCTTTTCTGTTAAATGAATATAATAATATCTGCCCTACTCAACTCAAGGGATCATTATGGAAACAAATGGAATTTTATCTGAAAGCATTGTATAAACTGTCAAAAGCTTATGACTACTTTATAACCTATTATGTACTTATTTTCCCTATTTATGTTCCAAGTTTCTTTTAAAAATAACTTTATATTTCCTGTTTTGCTAAAAGAAAAAAAAAGACTGTCAGTCTTTTGCTGATACACCAGTTCATGTGAAGAAAAATGCAACTTGACTGTGTTAGCTGAAACTATTACTCTAATTCTCCTTCACCAGAACAACCTAAGGAATGCATTCTACCAGATTATCCCCAAGAGGTGGAGAATGGATGTCTCCACAGTGAGAAGATGAGACCATTTTCCTTTGTGCACCTCATAGGATTCAGTCCAGAGTGGATCTTCCAGTTCTTGGAACAAAATTGCAGACTTAGAAGTAAGCTAGTAACCTCTTCCAATGCTCCCAGTGGGCTTCTGAGAGGTATAAGTTAAGAGGAACGAAGTAAATTGTAGGAATGATATTTCAACCTCAGGGTAAATACTTAGGCAATCATGTACTGCCTCTCTCTACCACATGGAAGAGATTGCTTCCACTTTAACGAGCCAGGAAAATACACTTTCCAACTCATGTAAACTCAGGAGGATTCCTTTGAAGGTTGATCAGGACATACTGCAAAACTCATGGAGAAAAATAAGTGCTATTTCGTGTCACATTCTGGACTAAAAAAATTTTAACATCAGATGTCATTTAACTTTTAATAGGTATGCACTTTTATTATGAGACTTTTTGCTATTCTATATATTTTAAGAAGATGCTTTTTCTTCTGTGTGTTTTAAGAAGATATTCTATACATTTTAAAAGTTGTTTGCTATTTGTACATTTTAAAAAGATTTTTATGAAAATATATATTTTAAGAAATTATCTTTGCATAAAATAAGTCTGGAGTTGGATTGACTTGAGTTTAAATCATGCCCCTGCCACTTACTAGACGTGTGACCTTGTGCAAGTTATTTCACTTCTCTGAACTTTAGTCTCTTCATCTGAAAATAGAGAAAAAATAATAGGAGCACTCATACAGTTGTATGAGGACAAATAAACAATTCAGGTAAAGTATGTAACACATTCCCGGGCTCACAGTTAGTGCTCAATGCAAATTCTATGTTACACTTTAACAAGTTTTGCTTATGTCAGCTTAAGGGAAGTATTCCTTTTTAAAAATCTTTATTTATTTATTTATTTATTTATTTATTTATTTATGAGACTGAGTCTTGCTCTGTCGCCCAAGCTGGAGTGCAGTGGCGCCATCTCAGCTCATTGCAACGTCTGCCTCCCGGGTTCACGCCATTCTCTTGCCTCAGCCTCCCAAGTAGCTGTGATTACAGGCTCCCGCCACCACGCCCAGCTACTTTTTTGTATTTTTAGTAGAGATGGGGTTTCACCGTGTTAGCCAGGATGGTCTCGATCTCCTGACCTGGTGATCTGTCCGCCTCGGCCTCCCAAAATGCAGGGATTACAGGCGTGAGCCACCGTGCCTGAACGGGAAGTATTCCTTTTAGATATCAATTACTTGTTTGCTTTTCTCATTCTTTCTTCAAAATAGTCACCATTTTCTTTTTTCTACTTACTGTTACTGGTATTTACAACCACTAACTAGCCTAAAATAAGTTATTTAAACAGGTAACATTCTGAACTAGGTCTTTTCTATCTTTAATTTTGTGATGAAGTATTATAAATGAACACACACTATTCTCCCACTCCAGTGGAATCTACAGAGAACACATTACAAAAATGTTTTTTTACTTTTGTATATTCCTGTTCCCTGTGTATGTATTCCTTGTATAGGTTGGTTCATCTTTATTATAAAACCCTTAAATTACCATTCACATGGGAATTAAAGCAAAATGTCAAAGGCATTTACATTTCAAAACTAGATATTACACATGTACAATTAATTTCAGAACATTAAAAATAAAGGAAAATCACATTAGTGTCAAAATCCTAGACACAGCAAGAAAAGAAGCTGGCAAAATAAGCTATTTGTGTGGTTATAAGCATTAGTCAGGGCATGAGGCAAAAAGTTCTACCTATGGAGAGACTGTTGGGGGTCCCCGGTTGAATGAATGGGGTATGAGAAAATAAATTAGGTTGAAGCAAATAACAAAAATGAAGCATTCCTCCCCACTTCATTTTCAGACCGATTATAAATAGTCTTTAATCATAATCTCCAGTATTAGAAATTTCATCAGTTTATTTTTATCAAGTGCTAGCATGGTCTTGCTCCTTCCTGGGAATAAATGAGCTGTTTTAGCCCAAGCCTTTTCATTTTGCAAAATTACCATTCCTTTTGCATCTCTCCTGCTGCTCCATATCACTACAGAATATTTGTTAAGCACAGGAAAAATTCATGTTTTCCTCTGCATGTCAGGTATAATATGGAAGAAGGACTAATGAAAAACATTTTTCACGCTTATTCAACAGAGACTGTTAAAATGAAATGAATGAAATGCTTTTTGCCCAAGCTGAAACCTGCCCAAATGTTTCTGTAGAGACTCTTTTTTCCTAACTAAATAAGCTGACCTCCCATTTGTTTAGAAAACAGTTTCTAAAATTTCTCCAGGAGCAAGTTATTCGGGTGGTAAGCTCAACATGTTGCTGAGGTCTTTGCAGCAGCATTAACCATCTGGACTGTGAAAGAATCGGTCCAATTTGAGGTAAGGAGCAAAGGCTCTATGATGCAATTTGTCACCCCACATCACTCGCAATCCAAACTGTCTCTGCATTGGCTCCTGGATGAAGCAGAAAAGGAGATGGGGCTCAGAGTGGTAAGACGGGGCCCGAGATCTCTTGCTGCTTCTCTCAGTGGTGTTCATTTCATTCTTATTTTATCAGAGAACGGGTCTCTGTGACAGGACTCTTCACTCCAATCCACATTCTGAACTCCCTGACTCAGGGTGCTGATCCAGGCTGGGAGCTGCAGACAGGCCTTAACATGAAGGGAGAGGTGGAGATGTGAGAAACTGGCCCAGAGGCTGCTGTGCACTTGAGAAAAATTGGAGCCATGTCCTTCACGGTGAAGTAGGAATAAGATAAACAGTCCTGGCAGAGGCAGTGGGCACTAAGAGGAAACTAGGTATAGACAATGGGTTTGGAACCAAAGAGCGAGTAGATTTAGACTGGAGTGTGGAAGGTAGACTCTACAGTGATTCCCCAGTCTCAGGGGCATCTGTGGGAAAGGAGATGATTACCATAATGAAGAATTTTAGTGACAAGATCATGATTAATGTAAATGAGACTTCTTAAAACCCAACTTTTTGGCCCTTTCACACCTGCTCCTATACCTATGCTGTCGACCATGGCTGGAGATAAACATCCAACAATGCTTATTGGCCTAACTTCAAGTTCATGATCACTAACAAGTGTCCCCCAGAGTAGTCTGGAAATCATGTTCCATCCCCTAGTTCATTCACTCTCCTACAACACGCTAGACAACAAGTTTGCCTCTCTCTCTTCAAACCTCTTTCATTCTGATTCTAGATGGTGACTTTGATTCTATTTCACTGAGAAAACAGAAGCAATCAGAAGGATGTCCCCCTGGTTCCCATCATCACAGTTTCCCACCTACTTGCATTTGTGCCCAGATATTTTGACTTCTCTCCATTTCAGTGGATGAAACTATGATGCTCTTCTCTGAGAGGAACCCCCCACCAAAGTGTCAGAACCCATTTCTTTTCCTTTGCTAAAGATATCACCCCAGGAATATCCCCTGCTTTGCCTGTGTATTCCTCTATTCTCTCTCTGTTGGATTAGTCTCATCAGCATACAGACATACTAAATTTCTCCCACATCCTAATCCAATTACCACCCATTTTTCTTTTTTAAAAAATCTAGACATGCTTTTTATGTATCTCTCTTTGTTACATGGCTATAAATAGTATCACTATGTGGATGATATCTAAATTTATCTATCTTTTGAACTCCAGACTCATATATATCCAGCTACCTACCCAACATCTCAAGTTGGGCCTTCCATGGAAATTTTAGATTCAGTGTTTCAAAACTAAACTCTTGATATTTCCATTAAATGCACTACTTCTGAAGTCTTCTCTAATCAGTAAATGGGAAACTCCATCCTTCCAACTTACCTCCTGTCTAAAATCCCCCATTCAAAATTGATCAGTAAATCCTATTGCTCCTACCTTCAAAATATATTCAGAATATGTCTTCAGCTACCAACATGTTTCAAGCAGTGGTCATCATCTTTTCTGGCTGACTGCAATTTTCTCTTACCTGGCCTCACTGCTTCTACCTTTGCCCCAAATAGTAAACATTACTGGTCCTCAATGAAATTTAATTTTCCATTTCTCCTGGAAGAACTATATTTTCTGGGTCTTCTGATTATTTGTTGGCAATGGATTGTGAGTAGAAGAAAAAGTCCCGGCCTGGCGAGTGGCTCACGCCTATAATCCCAGCAGTTTGGGAGGCCGAGGCGGGCAGATCATGAGGTCAGGAGTTTGAGACCAGCCTAACCAACATGATGAAACCCCATCTCTACTAAAAATACAAAAATTAGCTGGGCGTGGTGGTGTGTGCCTGTAGTCCCAGCTACTTGGGAGGCTGAGGCAGGAGAATTGCTTGAACCTGGGAGATGGAGGTTGCAGTGAGCCAAGATCGGGCCTCTGCACTCCAGCCTGGGCAACAGAGGAAGACTCTGTCTCAAAAAAAGAAGAAGAAGAAGGAAGAAGGAAGAAGGAGACCCCTATGGATCTTCCAGTTCAGTTTCCCCTTGTCAGTGAATATGCCAACTGAGTGTTGAAATAGTAGAGCCATAACTAGAGGCCACTTGGGTCACTGAGTCACCATGCAGGGAACTCTGCAGGGCTACTCACTATGCAGGGATGCTCTGTCTAGAGTGTCACTGGACTTAACATTTATTTAGAAAGAATGTAAATCAAATCAAGGCTTCCTATCTGACTTAGAGTAAAAATCATGGTCCTTAGAGTAGTATTCAGGCCCTATCAAATTTTTACTGTGACCTCCCTGCCCTTTTCTCCTAAGTATTTTATTTTCTTAGGAGTGATATAAATGGTATTGCGTGTTTAAGTTTCTGCATGTTTACTGTTAGGATATTGAAATATAATTAATTTTTGTGTGTTGATCTTAAAATCTTCTACTCAAGTACTAACCAGGACAGACCCTCTTTAGCCTCTGAGATCAGACAAGATCAGGCATACTTAGGGTGATACGGCCATCAACACTGCCCTTATCTCCTTTTACTCTCCCCTTGGTTTACTCTGCTTCTGGCATACCTGCCTGGGTTAATTTTAGGACACTGTGCACATTTCTGCCTCAGGGCTTTTATACTTACTGTTTGCTTTGCATGTGGTGTTTTCAAGATATCTGTATGGCTTGCTTTCTCATCTTCCTTAGGTCTTTTCAGAAGGGATACCATCCTGGAATGGCAAACAATCTATTTAAAATCTGCCTACCCTTGGAATTCTCCAACCTTTTTTTGTGCTTTGGTTTTCTCTTTAGTATGTATCACCATCTGTCATATTACACATTTTACTTTTTAATTTATAGTCTGTCTTCCCAAATTAGAACTTCATCACTGCAAGGATATTTATCACTCTCTTTTTTCTCCACAAATCTATCATCAGTGACTAAGACAGTGCCTGATACATAGTAGGCAAACAATAAATATTTGTGGCATAAATGAATGAATGAATGAATGAATGAATGAAATTATTTTTCTCCTGTTGCAAACTCTGAAGATAGTAAATGCTTATTTATGTGCTAAGAATGGAATGTGTATAACATAATTTCAGAAATTCACAACCTGGACTACCTGTAATATAAAGGTAATATGCAAAGAGTTACCAATGAGAATCAGATCACACATGTAGTAAACCAAAGAGTGCAAAATATAAATGCTTAACTACTTACAATTAAAATGAACAGCAGTAGGCAAGAACTTAATTTTTTTCTATAATTGAATCTATTCATTTTAATAAAATACATACAATGAAATCTGGAAAGGATATTACACAGCCCATTAGTATATAATAATAAATGCATAAAATGTATTGAACGATAAATAGAGTAGGGAACATTATGGAGATTATATTTGTGGTGTGTATATTTAAGGGGGTGGTCAATAAGTGATTATGAATGTCCACTGAATGTCACTCACTCCCAGTTATGTTATTTGCTATTTACACAGAGTTATTTTAATATTCTCAGTTTAATTAGGAAAGTTCAAGACTTTAATGTGAAAAATGACTAAAGTTCTTGGAAATATAACATAATGCCTAAAATATAAGGTTTTATTAAATAAAGAGTTTTCACACACACACATATATATATGTACATTCTTAAAAGTGTTTAATGAAGTTAGAGCAATGTGCTAAAGGGTGGCAGTGGCATATGAGCAGGCTGCTTAGAAGTAACCATTGGGAAAGGCTTGCTTGAACATTTTTCTCGGGTTTTATTTGGGTTCCAAGCTGAGTGGAAACTGTGCACTTGGGCTGCATGGAAAATCAGACTAGACAGCACAAGTGTCTTCTGCACAGGACATAGACTAGATTTTTGTAGCCCACCAGCCCAGAATCTACTTCTGACCAGCACTGTCCTTATATTCTGAGACCAATTTTCAGAGACCAGATGGATTTTTCAGTTGTTAGGGATTTTGAAAGAAAAGTGTGCCCTTGGAACTTTTGAAGTATGAGCTATTTGCTAGCCAGAAAGGCAATGTGTATTTTTTTAGAGAATTAAGGTGCAAGCCAATGTGGGAGCAGTAGAACACCTGGGTTCTAGGCTTTGCTATGCAGTAAACAAAAATGACACCAGTTTTATGAGCACTTTTTCTTTTTCTTTCTTTCTTTCTTTCTTTTTTTTTTTTAAACAAAACAGGATGCAATGGCTATTCTGACTAATGCTGGGGATTTTGTGAGCTCAAAATAAGATAATGAATATGAAGGGTTGTAAACCAATCTGTAGAAAAATTCAGAAGGATAATATATGTTATTTACAGTTGAAGATCCCATTGATCCAGCTACCTCCCAGAATGGGCTTTTCCATTAAACCTAGACAGAGCCTGGTTGTCTTTACTCTGTACACAACAATTTGTGTGATAATTTAGGGAGAATGCTAGAGATTGTTTGGGACGTGATTATAATATTCAACAACATCCTTTGAATTTAGGACAGATAGGATTTTCAAGAAAAAATGAAATCTTAAGATGTGTCTATTTATATTAACAAATTGATCATTTTATCTTTTGCTTCATTTTGTTTTATTTCTAATTACGGTTCATTGCTGACCAATCAATATGATCTACTATCATTCAGGTACGTTTAAATACCCCAAATTGTGTTGCTCACAGACACTATCAATTAAAATCATTTTTACACTTAAGGAAAATTAAAGTAAAATTATAATTGGGAAACACCTACCCAATGAGAAAAACTACAACCTCCAATATGTTACATAAAAATATTCAAGAGAAGAGTTGCTGAAATTTGGAACTTACACTATTTCACCGACTTTAGTGTAACATTTAGATAATTAGAGGGAAGTTTCTCTGTAGGGAATTTGTGTCTAGCCATGGCAATATATATATTTTTATCTGAAGTCTTTAGTAGAGGGGCAAATAAAAATTATATTCTTAACAGCAAGAAAAATGATTTAAATTATCTTTCCCCATTTTCCCCATTTGTTCTTTAGCCTGGCATAACTTTTATTCCCTTCCTTCACTTTCTGCCTTTCTAGATCTAATGTTTTTTGTGCAGAAAGCTTTTTTCTTTTTCTAATGTATACATGTCAGACTTTCCTTAGTTTCTTTCTATTCTCCTTAGATCACTAGAACAACAGGTTCAAGAGTAGAGTCAAACTTACAGAGAAACTACAAGGATAGCAGAAGTTACTCCATTCCTTAGACAATGGCTCTTTTACAACTGGAAGTCTAGGAATAGAAACAGATTTTTTTTTTAAAGAGATGCTGAAAACCTGAGAATTTTGCATTAGATCCTCATAACTGTCCTCTTTACCTGCACGTGTTCTTTACCTGCAAACTGACCTTGCACATAATCTGAGCCTCAAACTGTTGTTCATTCATCTGGATAAATATCCATACTGTGCCAATGATGGCTGCCAACCTGCAGGAGCAACCCCCTTCCTTCAAGAATCATCTCTTGGCAACAACAGACACTGGGGACTACTAGACAGGGGAGGGAGGGAGGGGAATAAGGGTTGAAAAACTGACTGTTGGGTACTGTGCTCACTAGGATCGATTATACCTCAAAACCCAGCATCATGCAACTTACTCATGTAACAAACACAAACATGTACCCCCTGAATCTAAAATAAAGTTGACATTATTAAAAAAAATTTTTTAATACTTAATTTTCTGAATAAATAAATTCAATGATTTTGAGAAAGTTAACTACAACAACAACAAGAATCATCCTTGACCAACTATTTTTAAAGCTAGATGAATTTTAGTTGACCTTTCCTCCTAACCTTAAACAAAATGATGCCTTCTTTCCTCATATTGGAACTTTCTTTTAGAGGCTTCTTATGGCTATTTTTGAACATAGGTCTATGTTAGTGATGCATTGGTCGATTTTATTTCCTGTGCTTATCTAAACCCAGTGGGAGCCACAGAAGTAATTCCATGATGAATGTCGTAGGCTGGATAATGGCCCCCAAGGATAAGGAGGTCCTTATCCTGGGAACCTGTGAACGGCAAAAATGATTTTGCATATGTGGAAATATAAAGGATTTTGAGATGGGGCAGTTTTGTCGGGTTATCAGTAGGGGCCCAAATATAGTAACAGGAGTCCTTATGCGAAAGAGGCAGAGAGAGAATTTACACTGAAGAGGAGAAGACCATGTGACCATGGAGGCAATGACAATAGCTCTTAAAGCATCCTTTCCTAGCCATGACCACTGCCAACTCTTATGTTCAGCAACTTCTAATTAGTGCTCTTGAGTCACTAGGATTTTTCTTCCCTTGTGACTCTATGATCAGACCCTTCTCTGTTCAGTCTCTTCTGCCAACAGCTGCTAGTTCACTCTTAAAATGTTGCCTGCATCACACAAGTCCCTGTTGAAATCCACAGTGGCTCCCCACCACCAAAGACTGGAGTGATGCAATCACAAGCCAAGAAATGCTGGCAGCCACCAAAAACTGGAAAAAGCTAGGAACAGATTCTCCCCTACAGTCTACAAAAGGAGTGCAGCCCTGCTGACACCTTGATTTTGGCCCAGTAAAACAGATTTTGAACTTCTAACCTCGAGAACTGTAAGAATAAGTGTACAGTATGTTAAGACATCAAGTTTGTGGTTATCTGTTGCAGCAGCCATATGAAACTAATTTGTACAAAGTCCTATTAAATGGCAAACCAAGTATTTAGGAGACTGGATATTTATGAAACTGACTACATAGCTAGGGGTGTTCCTTATCACTCCCACACATTTCTATTTCTTTTCACATTGACTCAGGTGCACTTATTTATTTGTCTCTAAGAGATGAAGGCAATAAATTGCTTTTCATATTCTGAAGAACCTAGTCTAAAAAATGTTCTTACATATAAAATACCTAGGCCCATCACAAAAGGAGAAAGTGATATATTATATTACTAATCACCAGCATCCATCCCCTTGAAGCCAGGCAGAGCCACGTGGCTTGCTTTTCTTAGTGGAACATAACAGGAAGTCTCATGTTCCTTCTATGCAGAAGCTGTAGACACAGTGTGTTTCCCCTTCTTTCTTCTTTCTGCAGCAGCTATCAGCAGTGACCCTGAGTGAGGCTGTTAAGGAGGAGCAGATACCAGCTGACCACCATGGACAAGTAGTGTATGTGAGCAACAGAACAACAACAAACACTTTGGTGTTTTATGCATAGGAGATCTGGTGACTCTGTTACTATGGCACAATTTATACGATCTCAACTGATTTGCAGAAATAGCCTTTCCTGTCCCCAAATCACTTCCCTAGTTGTTAATTCTAGAAACTTCTCATTTTTATTTTCAACTGAAAGATGTCCTGTCAACTTTTCCTTCATAATATCTCTCAAAACCTCCTTTTCTAGTGACCTGGTTTGGCTGTGTCCCCACCCAAATCTAATCTCGAATTGTAATCCGAATTGTAATCCCCACGTGTTGAAGGTGGGACCGGGTAGAAGGTGATTGGATCCTGGGGGCAGTTTCCCCCATGCTGTGCTCGTCATAGTGACTGAGTTCTCATGAGATCTGGTTGTTTGATAAGTATCTAGAGCTTCCCCCTTTCTCTCACCTGCCACCACTGTGAGATATTTCTTGCTTCCCCTTCACCTTCTGCCACCATCATAAGTTTCCTGAGGCCTTCTCAGCCATTTGGAACTGTGAGTCAATTAAACCTCTTTTGTTTATAAATTATCCAGTCTCAGGTAATATCTTTATAGCAGTGTGAAAACGGACTAATACACCTGGTTGTGTTGTTCAGCAACTTCTCATTAGTGCTCTTTAGCCACTGAGATGATTCTTTCCTTGCAACCCTATGTTCAAAGCCTTCTCTGTTCAGTCTTTCCTGCCAACATCTGCCAGATCACTCTTTAGAAATGTTGCCTGCATCACGTAAGTCCCTGTTGAGATCCACAATGGCTCCCCACTGCCAGCAGAGTAAATACTCCATTCTCACCCTTCGGTCGAGTAGTTGTAGGTTTCGGTTTCAATTTTATCATCCTCTGCACCATATCATTTCTTCTCTACATCACCCAGGCAAGTCTCCTCCCCATCAATGAACTGTGTCACACGCCTTTAGTTTTTAGTTCTGTCTTTTGAATATTTGTTATCTTGTTGTGTTTAATCCTAATGATTGAACGTCACCTAGCGCTGTAATATTTTAAATTTCATTTGAAATATTAGGTAAAGGTTTTCTAGTTAAACAGTTGATTTTTCTCTTTCCTTCTTTTCTTTCTTTCTTTCTTTCTCTCTCTCTCCTTTCTTTCTTTCTTTCTTTCTTTCTTCTTTCTTTCTTTCTTTCCTTCTTTCCTTCTTTCTTTCTCTTTCTTTCTTTCTTCCTTTCTTTTTCTTTTCTTTCCTTCCTTCCTTCCTTCCTTTCCTTTCTCTCTCCTTCCTTCCTTCCTTTCTTTCTTTCTTTTTCTTTCTTTCTTTCTTTCTTTCTTTCTTTCTTTCTTTCTTTCTTTCTCTCTCTCTCTCTCTCTTTCTTTCTTTCTTTCTTTCTTTCTTTCTTCTTTCTTTCCTTCTTTCCTTCTTTCCTTCTTTCTTTCTCCCTTTCTTTTTCTTTTCTTTCCTTCCTTCCTTCCTTCCTTCCTTTCCTTTCTCTCTCCTTCCTTTCTTTCTTTCTTTCTTTCTTTCTTTCTTTCTTTCTTTCTTTCTTTCTTTCTTTCTTTCTTTCTCTCTCTCTCTCTCTTTCTTTCTTTCTTCTTTCTTTCTTTCTTTCTTTCTTTCTTCTTTCTTTCTTTCCTTCTTTCCTTCTTTCTTTCTCTTTCTTTCTTTCTTCCTTTCTTTTTCTTTTCTTTCCTTCCTTCCTTCCTTCCTTCCTTTCCTTTCTCTCTCCTTCCTTCCTTCCTTCCTTCCTTCCTTCCTTCCTTCCTTCCTTCCTTTCTTTCTTTCTTTCTTTCTTTCTTTCTTTCTTTCTTTCTTTCTTTCTCTCTCTCTCTCTCTCTCTCCTTCCTTCCTTCCTTCCTTCCTTCCTTCCTTCCTTCCTTCCTTCCTTTCTTTCTTTCTTTCTTTCTTTCTTTCTTTCTTTCTTTCTTTCTTTCTTTCTTTCTTTCTTTCTTTCTTTCTTTCTTCTTTCTTCTTTCTTCCTTTCTTTCTTTCTTTTCCTGGGTGAAAAAAGAAAGAAAGCTGGTCTGCAGATAAAACTCTTTCCGGACTTAGAGCCATTTATCAGCCTTATATGCAAATGGCCCTTTCATTTCATGTAATCACAGTGCATATAGATATAATTGATCAGAGCTGCCACAAATTATCTCTATGCTTAATTTATTCCTAATCTAGTTCTCTATTTATGCATCTAAATGACAAATACTAAACACAGAAAAAAAATTGTGTTCATTAAATTGAAATATGATTTGTTATATACCTTGTGAAGTTTAGTGGCCTTTAGCTAGAGTCTATTTTTGATTGAACAAAGGGCTTAATTATTATAACCAACACCCTTTTAGCATTATCTTCCGTTTGAAATATGGCAGTTAAAAATTTCAGTCCAAGCAATTACTTATTTGTTTAAAAACAGGCTACCTTTGAGGCTTGCATTAAAGATGATAAAAATTAGCCATCTAAAACCATTTCAATTTTATGAAAAATAAAACTGAGTGCAATGTTTCAGCTTGAAAGCTCAGATGATCTTTAGGGGAAATTAGTGATGTTGCTCATAGTGGTTTCAATTTATAATACACTAGAAGGAGGCAATCAAAGAGGCAAAAACAAGATAAATAATCCTTAAAATGGAACAATTAAATAAAGATCAGTTGTGACAAAATTATAAGATAACATTCCCAGACTTGGAAAGGCAATGTCTTTCTTTTTATTAATTAGAGACAATCTATATTTTACAATATGTAACCATTTACCAGGCAAGGGTGTGTTTTCTGCTGAGATAAAATGAATGCATTTCTAGACTTCTATTCAACAGGGAAGGTGGCTAAGGTGGTAATTTCTCATTTCTCTAGGTATAACTTTGATAAACTCCAGGCTCTCGATCATTTTCTTTTTGAAATTAAACTACATATATAAACCATGTGCATCAAAGCTCAGGCTAGTGCAATATATTTTTTTTCATTTGGTACAGATATTAAAATACCTGTTTATTTACACATATAGCTGAGTGTAAATATGAAATGATAAAATGTCACATAGAGTTCTCTCTGTGTAGTTATATTCCTTTCCATAATACTCATGCCTGTATTTTAAACATTATGAAATGAATATTATATTTTGTGAATTTAACAGATGTTGAATGTGTTGCTCTTACCTCATTTACATATACAGATTAGAATGTTTTACTTTGTTATGCGGTAGCTTGATCCCTTAATTTTGATAATCTCAAACTGTTTTTATTAGATTTACAAGAAAAAATAGTTATTTCATCAAAAAATTCATTGACATAATATGCATCTATTCATACATAGAATAAAATTTAAGTATATATATATTACTGTATTCCCTGTCCCGTTATAGTCAGAATGATAATGTTAGAGCTTTCTTGATTCATATTGCTTAAAATTCATGCAAAAGGGCATAAATACTGGTTTTGCACTTTTGTTTAGTTTTTTCATGCATATTTATTCCCACATAAGTAAATATTTCTCACTTTCAAATTCCTTTTCTTCTTTCTGAGAAATAAACAGCCCAGGAAATCAAACTGTAAGCAAAATAAATTCCTAGACTCTGCTGCATTTACTTTATTGGGGAATGAAGTGTGGCTTTTTAGTATTACCCTTCTCTTCCTGGGATATAATGGCCATGAGGGAAACAATGAGGGCTTCTCTTGCAACACTGGGCTCCAGATGGTCTTCAGTGCATTATTTGGATACCAGCTCCCCAGGAGCCCTCTCCCAACCCAGCCCAGTGGTGTCCCTCCCTGGCTGTTTCTCTTATATGGTGTCTTGATGATGTATATTTTTGCCTCTTGCATTCCTGTTTCTCAGCCCCAAGGTGTTTCTGTTCTTCAGAGATCCCCAAATCTTTCAGGTAGAGGGAAAATTTCTAAGACCAGAGTCCTCTTAACAGTCACTGCCACTAAAAGAATAAAAGGAAGCTGGACTAGAATGGGAGCACACACTAGCATGAACACTACATTTTAGTGCTGTTGCTTCACTCACTGGTAAAACATGGCCCAGTGCATGTTTGGGTGTGGGCAGAAGGTTGTCTGCCACAGAAATGACTTGTACTCCACATGCATGAAACTCCCAAGGAAATCAGTAATTTGTCTTCATCAAGACAATGAAAAGACAGCATAGTGTAGAGTGAAGCTTTTAAGGAGTAACTGATCTCAGTTCCACAACTTGGGTGCTATGCAGCTTTGGCAAACTCACTAATGTCTTTCAACCACCTGGCATTTACACTGAAAGATAGTTTTTAGGATAAAATTTGTTATTTGTAAGTGTTTGCTAGGGTATGTAGCACATTATAGGCATTCAATAAATTATATATGTGTATTTACACTCATACACACAAATATTTCTATAAGATTTTATAAATCTAAAGACTGATATTCCCCAAACTATATTCTATTGAAAGCCATTTTCAACAATTTACCTGAGAAAAATTACTTCCACTATTGGGAAAATAGTATACTTCATTGGGGGATAAAACTGAGGTTGAAAGAGACTACTAACTAAATTAAAACCTATAATTAATGAATGGCAGTGCTGAAATTTATAGTCTAGAGCAGGGGTTGCAAACTGCTATCTGCCAGCAAAATCCAGCCAGCTATCTGTTTTATAAATAAAGTTTTACTGGAACACATACCCATTCATTATTATCATCTATGGCTGGCTCCATGATACAATGGCAGACCCCGGTAATTGATACAGAGACAAAATGAACTGAAAGCTTAAAATATTTACTATCTGACTTTTAAAGGAAAAGCTTGCTGACCCTTGGTCTAGTATAGACTGGAATAGGAATGAGGTATGGTGAGCAGACATTGGAATAAGCCCTACCACCGCCAATTTTCAGTGAGACCTCAAGTAATTCAACTGTTCTGGACTTCAGCTTCTCACGTATACAAACCCCAACCCTGTATTTCAACTTGATTAACCACTGTGGTGCATATTTAGCTGCATATTTAAATGCTCAGTAGGCATCTGAGTATTATGTCCTTAGGAGCAAAACTTTGCGATAAATTGAAGTGGTTATAATAATTCGTTTTCAGTTTCTGCCTTACCATTCACTTCTACACATATTTTATTGCGGGCTCATATCTTGAAAGTTCTCTTGGGCACCACTATTATGTTTGTGATGTCCCAAGTATTACTATTCTTCATCCTAAGACTCTATTAAGATTGAGCTGCCAGCCTTCTTTATCTGTTTGTAGTTTTCTCTGGAGACTCCATATCAACAATGGCACAGTGTGACCAGAACGATGCATTATCACAAAGTCAAATCAATCTAAGGCAAATGAAGAGTGAAAGAGATTGATAGACTCAAGACTTATACCACATGATAACCTGGTGATTTGCAGTTTCCATTTAAATGGGAAGAATCCTCGAGATTGGAAGACTCTGCGCACCCTTATGATCATTTTGCTGTGGAAAATATTTACTGTTCTGCCTTTGGCCTCTTTTCTGGACAAGTGGGATTGCATGTTACATATCTGATTTAAGATTATTTCAAATTCTCTGAATTTAGGGCTGCCTCCCCTTCCTTCGCAATTCATTATAAATAAATTTGCACAAAATCAAGGGCAGGTGCAAATTGATTTATGTCATTTATTTCTTTGAAATAAAGTAAAACTGCTCCTCTTTCATAGAACTTTAGATAAAAGACACCTGTTTCTGATGACTTTTGCCTGGCTGCCAAATTGCAAAAGAAAAATTGAGTTCCAGCATCATCATTTACCAACAGTGTGATCTCAGCCAAATTACTGAGTTCCTCTCAATTTCCTTATATGTGAGATGGAGATTTAAAAAATACACTAGTAACTTTCTCATATGCTTATTCTGAGAATTAAATGCAAAAATACATGTAAAGTGCTTAGCACAATGTCTGGCAAAGAATAAGCACCCAATATATCTCAGACCACGACATGCTTTCTCAATTCTTTAGGATTTGATATTGCTGCAATGGCCAAAGTAATTTCTTTTTTCATGTAAAATTTACCTGGGAGAAGGGACTGAACAGTGTATCTTTGGTTGATATAAAAAGATTGAAAAGATAGGACTTTATTTTTTTAACCAACAAAATCCAGATTGAAATTACCTCCGTCATCTTTGCCATTACAGTGATAGATATTTGCCTTATGCATGAATACCTGAAAAAGTCAAGTGTAGAGTATCAGAAAATTTATTGTTGTACATAATTTATCAAGAATTTTCAAAATCCTTTTAAAAACCAGAGTTTCTTCATCTGCGGTTCCATACACTAGCTTTCTGGGGATCCATAAAACCCCTGAAATTTTATGTAGCATTCTATGTTTACATTCATTTTCTAGAGAGAAGTTTCATAGCTTTAATGAGATTCTTGCTGTGGTCTTTGATCTGTAGATCAAAGGCAAAATTCTTAGCAGGATCCAGAGGCCCAAGAAACTTTAGAGTTTTGTGAGTATATAACCATGGCTAAGAACTTCTCACTTTACAATAGTTTACTTTTTTTTTTTTTTTTTCAGGCAAAGCTAATGAAAAAGCACTATGCAATGTGTAAAAGGTAACGAAACTGCTTAATAAGATAAATAATTACATATTTGTGGCACTGATGGGCCAGCTAAGTATGTTCAGGTGACACTTCCGTGGAGGGAAAACTAATTCATTATAATTTAAAAGCACTTTACAATAGATGCATAACAAACGAGGTAATAAAACATAATCAGTAGAAGCCTTTTAGCTGATGTTGAATTCTAAAGAAAAAAACTACTTGTACTTTTTTCTTTTTTTTTTTTTTGACACGGAGTCTCGCTTTGCTCACTTTGTCACCAGGCTGGAGTGCAGTGGCACGATCTTAGCTCAATGCAACCTCCGCCTCCCAGATTCAGGTGATTCTCCTGCCTCAGCCACCTGAATACCTGGGACTACAGGCACATGCCACCATGCCCAGGTAATTTTTGTATTTTTAGTAGAGACAGGGTTTCACCATGTTGGCCAGGATGGTCTTGATCTCTTGACCTCATGATCTGCTCACCTTGGCCTCCCAAAGTGATGGGATTACAGGCGTGAGCCACCGCACCCGGCCTACTTATACTATTTGATTGTGTATTCTATTCAGTTAACCATTGCCACTTTCACCGAGAGGCACCTGGAATTCTAAATCCTCAACATTTTGCTCACGTGTCCATTACTTTTAGCTGGGCTTACCACAGGCATATAGCCTGACGTGAAGGAGTTTCTTCTTTTCTGTCCTGAACAATGCTCCACGCTTATCATGGGTGATGGTGGGAGGGTGGAGGGCAAAGCGGGGCTGGAGGATTTCATCGAAAGATTTGACCTCCAGCTCCACCTCCACCCACCCCCTGCTCTGTAGATGTTTGGAGGGCAGCTGCCATCCTTTCCTTGAATACCTACTGTCATGTATGTCTTCCCCAGACCAAACCCTCTATAATGGAAATATACAAAGTTATTTTCTTAAGCTGCAGTAACTCTCAAAAAAGCAATATAATATGAAAGAGAACAAAGGCTGTCACTGAATCTAATCTATTCATACTCTTAACCAAAGAAGGGAAGGGGTTGTTGATGGCGTCGGTTTTCCAGAAAGAGACCATTCCAAATGTCCCTCTCCGCGGCCCTCTTTCATGTCTCTCAGTTGAAAGACCCCATGCCCCTTTTACAAAACTCCTTGATGCCCCACAGGGGGAAATTCCTCCCTTTTGGTCCCTTGTGTCCTGCAAAGTTGAGTGTCAGTTGTGAAGGCTTCAATCCTGTATGTGACAGTGAACCTGGGTGCTCCAATTCCAGTTCAATCTTCCTAGCAGAAAGTCATGCAGTTGATTGCCTCATTAGTTTTCCTAAAAAATAAGCACATCTTGTCATGTTTCCATTTATTTTCTCATCATATGAAGAAAGGGTAGAATTATTTCTTTTGACCTTGCCCCTAGCAAACAATATCACCATTTTTTTGTGTGAATAGTATGGGTGGATATTTTTTCCAGTTTCCTGTCACAAAAGGTCTGTTCTCTAAGATCTAGAAATGTTTGAAAGACAATAACTATTGCTGTCATAATTTATGTGGGAACAAACGGAAGCATTATTAATACTGGTTATTTACTTAACTAGTCCCAGAAGTCCAGAGACAGAACTTATTCTAAAACTACCTGACAATATTTTCTACTAAACCTGTATTTGAAGGCATAAGAGATATTATTGATTTCACTAAGAATTATTTTTAAAAATTCAGAACTCTTGGAAGTAAATGCTTTACAGTTTTAAATTTTAATTTTTAGGAATTTAATAAAGAAACAAAATAATAATGTACCAGGAAGAACAGTAGTTTTGGAATCAAACAGACTTGGAATTAGTTCTGGCTGAATAAAGGAGATGCTGAGACCTCGGTAAGATTATGTAACCTCTCCAGTGGCTTGGTGAACCCCAGCTACCAAGCTGATGATATCTAGTCAGAGAATATTAAAAGAAGTAACTGCTGAAAGTCTCAATCACACAATGTTTGTGGAATAAATGTCAATTGATTCAATATATTTTTTACTTTTGTGGGAAGTGTAGGATCCAGGCCTACATTATTGCTGGTGTGGCCATAAGGTTATGGTCAATGATACATGGTAGAAGTGATGTGTGCCACTCCTGGGCCTTGCTATTAAAAGGATTGTGAGGACACTCACCTGGTCCTTTCTCCACATCCTGCTGGCTGGGAGATAAGACCTAGAGTAGCCAACTGGGGCACACAACGGGGGGCCAGGGCGAGGAAGGCCTGAACCCTTGCCTGAATGGACTGTTGTGTGACAGATAGATGAACTGCCATCAGTTTAAGTTGCTGTCTTTCCTTTTCTTTTCTTCCCCTTTCCTTCTTCTCCCTTTCCTTTTCCTTTGCCTGTTCTCCCTCTCTCCTTCCATCCCTCTCTTCCTTCCTTCCTTTCTTTCTTCCCTCTCTCCCTCCTCTCTCTTCTTTTCTTTCTCTGTTTCTTTTTCTTTCTTTCTCTGTTTCTTTTTCTTTCTTTTTCTTTCTCTCTCTCTTTCTTTCTTTCTTTCTTTCTTTCTTTCTTTCTTTCTTTCTTTCTTTCTTTCTTTCTCTCTCTCTCTCTCTCTCTCTTTCTTTCCCTCCCTCCCTCCCTCCCTCCCTCCCTCCCTCCCTCCCTCCCTCCCTCCCTTCCTTCCTTCCTTCCTTCCTTCCTTCCTTCCTTCCTTCCTTCCTTCCTTCCTTCCTTCCCTCTGGTTCTTTTTCTTTCTTTCCCCTTCCTTCCTTCCTTCCTTCTTTCTTTCTTTCTCTTTCTTCTTTCTTTCTCTCCTTCCTTCCTTCCTTCCTTCCTTCCTTCCTTCCTTCCTTCCTTCCCTAGACACTGGAGATAAAGATATTTTTTAAGAAAGCATTCCATTCTTCCATATCTCATTATTTAGTTGAAAAGATTGATGCACAAATTTAAAATTTCTTTTGTGTGTATGTGGACACAGGGACAAGGAGAAAGGAACAATTAATTCTTCCTTGGCGGGTCATGAAAAACTACAGAGAAGTGGCAGCACTTGAACTTATCTTTGGAGGGGGTTTGCTGGGTTGAATGAGTGGCAGTGGAAGTGACATTCCAAGCAGAGACAACCCCGCCAGCAAAGACACAGCTTTGAAGCAGCTTCACAGTTTGGTACCTGGAGTGCGGGGTTGTGGTTGGTAGGAGATAAATGAAAAAGACAGGTTGAGGATTCAGTAAGAACTGCTGAATTCCATTCTAAGACATTGTACATTATCCTGTTGGTGTTACATCTTAAGTAGCTGGTTTGTAGAATATTGTTGACATAACAAAGGCCAAGCCTGAGATAGTGGCAGTAGAATAAAAAGGAGGGAACAGAAGTCAAATGGTTTCTGAGATAAAACTAGAAGTTTATCCATGGGGTGAGGGAGTAACAGCTGAATGAATCAAGGATTCCTTTTAAGTCCTTGTCGGGGAAACTGTGTGAATAGTCATAGCATAATCCGAAATGAAAGAGCAGGAAAGAATTTTAGGGTTGGGTACTGTATGAATCTATCTGCATACAGCTCTAAAAGCCCTAACTCTGGCTCATGGTACACATTCAATATATATTTATTGACCTTGGCCCTGAAGGTTAGTCTAGGCCTGTCCATGGATTCAGACACAACACAGAGCGAAACTCACAGCCTGCCTTTCTACTTCCTCACTGGGTATTTTTCAGACATCTTCACCAATCACTTGCACCAGCCAGCTTTGTACCATGGTGCTCTATAACTCTCATAAAAAGCGAGAAAATAAGCCCAGCATTATAGAGAGAAACAAAAAATCAACAGCTGTAATAAACATTCACACTCAGGTCCAAAATCAGCATAAAAAGCTAAGAAAAACATTTTGCCTAAATTTGCCATGATCCAATCCAATGAAAACAAACAAGAAACAAACTGGCCCTGAATGCGAATCTGATATTCAGGACAGCAGACGCTTCACAAGAATTGCAGATAAAAGGCCCAAGATTGAATTTCTTGAGGTCAGACTTCAGCACATTTTACTGCCTGTGGCTGAGAAGGGAACAATTAGAAAACAGGCAGTCATGACAGGATGTTTTCCCTACTGCCTCCCATAATCACAAATGCACACAAACCGCAACAGCAAAAAGCCTGCACAAAATACTTCATAATTTCTTTTCATTATTCAATTGCCACTCTGCAATGTGCAAAGCTCTTTTGCAAGACAAGGTCTCATTGAATCCTCACAAAGATCTGAGAGCTAAGAGTTGTTAACATAATCATTTTCTAGACAGTGAACTAAAACTCAAAGGTTAAGCCAGTCCAAGATCTCACATACACACTTGGCAACAAGGTCCCTAGTAAGCAGAGACAATGTGTTCCTATGAGGGTAGGGACAATGTATTTCATTCTCATGCCTGAGCACCTGGTATAATATCTGGCACACAACAGACAGGAGAAATCAATGGGTAAAAAATGAGTTAAGTAATGAAAAAAAAGGGACGGTTCCCAAATGTACTTTTACCACATGATACTACTTCTTAAAAGAGAATGCAGTGTATTTAGTCAGAATGTTAACTTTGGACATCTTATAATGCTCAAGAAAAAAAAAAGAAAAGACCCTTTTCATCTGTGGACGCCTTCACATTATCCTACCAAGGTCACATTTTCCCTTTCCACATCACTCAGTGCTTTTGGGTTTTATATTAGCTTTGTGCTGAAAATTGAAATTGGAATATTAGAACTCAGTTGGGGAGCGCACTAATTTAATTAAATATTAAAAGCCAGCTGGTTTTATGTTATGTGGGCAAATGAGAGAATTAATGATTTGGTACACTTTCTTGTTCCTGTCAAGCTACAAGAACATGAAGAATAGCTCATTCATACCCAGTTACAAAAGGTGAGATTGAAAAATTAGGTCTGCCTTATTAAAGTATTTCCATCTATAGTCTTCTGAGAATAGGGTAACTTACTTATTTATAAAATGCCTCAGAAGGTACTAGCTCCTGGGCCAATGGGAAAGGACCTGAGAGATCTTTTTATCTGACATCTTGAGTAAAGCCTCACCTGGGAAAAGGAATCCACTTTAGCACCCCGAAGTGTTATCTTTTTGTGCAAGAGGCTGGGAGTCAGTTGGGTGCCTGCTGCTGTCAAATCCTTTAAGACTTAAAGAATATCTTCGAAACGCAGAGTGTGAAATGAGGTAATAAGAGTGACATGTGAATAGTAGAAATGATTTTTAGTCCTCACCAGTCATGCATTGTACTCAGAGTTCCCAGGTTTCTTGGTCCTCAGACTTCCCAGATTTCTTGGTCCTATGAGTACACACACAGTATCTATACAAGGCAATATATTAAAAAAGCAAGAGTTCTCTATTTACCCCAAGGCCGAATGCTCAACTTTCTGATGAGTGTTCTCAGTTTGTTAGAAGATTTATGATTGCCTTTCTTATTCCAGATCTTTTCTATTTTCTTTCTTTTTTTTTTTTTGAGACGGAGTTTCGCTCTGTCGCCCAGGCTGGAGTGCAGTGGCCAGATCTCAGCTCACTGCAAGCTCCACCTCCTGGGTTTACGCCATTCTCCTGCCTCAGCCTCCCGAGTAGCTGGGACCACAGGTGCCTACCACCACGCCTGGCTAGGTTTTTGTATATTTTTAGTAAAGACGGGGTTTCACCGTGTTAGCCAGGATGGTCTCGATCTCCTGACCTCGTGATCTGCCTGTCTCGCCCTCCCAAAGTGCTGGGATTACAGGCTTGAGCCACCGCGCCCAGCCTGATCTTTTCTATTTTCCTCCTACTTTCTATTCCATTCCTCCTGTCCCCTTTTACACTAGAAAACTGAGGCTAGGTTGTATGTTGAACGGGAAGATGCTGTGGAACTCTGAGCAGGTCACCTAACTTCTCTGTTTCTAAGGTTTCTTCTATGACATAAGGGAGTCAAACATAATAATAAATAAATTTTTATTATTACTTTGTGCCTTCACAGAACTGTGCAGAATTATCATAAATAACTATCATTTTGTGACAATTCTGCAATCCATACTGGGCTCAAGTGAGTAGTGCTTCAGGTAGTCCTTCAGTGTGAATTCCTGTGGCTGCGTTCAGTTGTGAGCCATCTGGGGTGAGGCTTAGCTAGGACAGTAGAGCAGCTGGGACTCTCTCTTCCTGTAATCTCAGGGCCTCTGCTCCACATGGCCCCTCCATGTGTTCCACACACACGATCTCTTAAGCGGAGTGGCTGGACATCTTATGAAGTGGCTCAAGACTCCTAAGACTGCAAAAGCAGAGGCTACCTGTGCCAGGCCCTCTTAAGGCTTAGGCCCAGAATTTGAGCCTCACGTCTGCTGTGTTCTCTTGGTTAAAGCAAGCCTCAGTTCCTCCCAGATTCAAGGGGAGGAAGCTATTCAAGGCTGTGAATGTGGAAAGTGTGGTTAATTATGGGCCATCAGTGTAACTGACTACCTCGGTAAACTTAGAAAACATCTGCTAGTTTAGTACCTAGACCTTCTGCATGTGGTGCTCTCTACTTCTAAAATCGTATTTTAAACAGTTACATTTTTTAAAATGATGTTCACTGACAAGGTTATATTATTTTGCCCAGAGGTTGTGTGACAGTATTTTCTTTCATGAAAATGCCTTTTCAATACTTTCTCACATTGCTATGGTCTTCTTGGTTTGCCTAAAAATGACTGGTCACTTGACCATTTTAGATGCGTGAAATTTTGGGTAATTTAGAGTAAACTTTTTCAACTACATATCTTATGGCATTATTTCTGATGCTTCCCCACTTTCTCCAGGATCAAGCATGTAATTATTGAGATGCCTTTCTCTTTTTTTCCAACTTTTATTTTGGATTATGGAGTACATGTGGGGGTTTGTCACGTGAGTGTATTGAGTGATCCTGAGGTTTAGGGTACGAATGGTCCCATCACCCAGGTAGCAAGCATAGTGCCAATAGTTAATTTTTCAACTCTTGCCCCCCTTCCTCCCTCCCCTCTCTATTAGGGTCCAGTGTCTATTGTTCACATCTTTGTATCCATGAGGACCCAGTGTTTGGCTCCCACTTACAGGTGAGCACATGTGGTGTTTGGTTTTCTGTTTCTGTGTTAGTTTGTTCAGGATAACGGCCTCCAGCTTCATTCATGTTGCTGCAAAGGAGATAATTTCAGGATTTTTTAAATGACTGTATAGTATTCCACAGTATATATGTACCAGATTTTCTTTATCTAATCCATGCTAATGGGCATCTAGGTTGATTGCATGTTTTTGCTATTGTGATTAGTGCTGCAATGAACATGCAAGTGCATGTGTCTTTTGGCAGAACAATTTATTTTCTTTTGGATATATACTATACCCAGTAATGGAATTGATGGGTCAAATGGTGGTTCTGTTTTAAGTTCTTTGAGAAATCTCCAAACTACTTTTCGCAGTGGCTGAACTAATTTACATTTCCACCAATAGTGCACAAACATTTCATTTTCTCCACAGCTTCACTTAGCATCTGTTGTTTTTTTGACTTTTTAATAATATCCATTGTTACTGGTGTGAGATGGTACTCATTGTGGTTTTGATTTGCATTTCTCAGATGATCAGTGATGTTGAGTATTTTTTTGTATGCCTTTAGCTGTACGTCATTTTTTTTTTGAGAAGTGTCTGTTCATGTCCTTTGCCCACTTTTTAAAGGAGTTGTTTTTTATATGTTGAATTGTTAAGTTTCTTACAGATCCTGGATAGTAGCCCTTTGTCAGATGCATAGTTTGTGAATATTTTCTCCCATTCTGTAGTTTGTCAGTTTACTCTGCTGATAGTTTCCTTTCTGTGCAGAAGCTCTTTTGTTGAATTAAGTCCTACTTGTCAATTTTTGTTTTTGTTGCAATTACTTTTGAGGACTTAGGCATAAATTATTTTCCAAGGCTGATGTCCAGAATGGGGTTTCCTAGATTTTCTTCTAGATTTTTATTGTTTGAGGCTTACATTTAAGCCTTTAATCCAGCCTGAGTTAATTTTCGTGTGTGATGAAAGTTAGGGGTCCAGTTTTATTCTTTTGAATATGACTAGCCAGCTATCTCAGCACCATTTATTGAACAGGAAGTCCTTTTTCCATTGGTTATGTTTTTCAACTTTGCTGAAGATCAGATAGTTGTATGTGTGTGGCTTTATTTCAGGGTTCTCTATTCTGTTCAACTGGTCTATGTGTCTGTTTTTGTACCAGCACCATGCTGTTTTGGTTACTGTCACCTTGTAGTATAGTTTGAAGTCAAGTAATATGATACCTCCAGCTTTGTTCTTTTTGCTTAGGATTGCTTTGACTATTGAGGCTCTTTTTTGGTTCCATTTAGAATTTTATAATAGTTTTTTTCTAATTCTGTGAAAAATGATATTAGTAGTTTGATAGGAATAATGTTGAATCTGTAGATTGCTTTGGGCAGCATGACCATTTTAACGATATTGACTCTTGTAATCTGCAAACATGGAATATTTTTCTATTTGTTTTGAAAAGAAATATGATTTCTTTTGGCAGTATTTTTAGTTCTCCTTGTAATAATTATTCACCTCTTCGGTTAAATGTATTCCTAGGTATTTGATTTTCTGTGTGGCAACTGCAAATGTAATTACATTCTTGATTTGCCTTGAATATGCTTTCATGCTTGCCCTTATTTTTTTAAATTTTTATTTTGGACTTGCTGAACTCCTTTATTAGTTAAAATGCTTTGGGCTGTAAATATAAGAAAATCCATCCCACATCAGCTTACACAGGTGTTTTGGGTTGATCTGTGTCACCCCAAGTATTCTGCTGTATAGAAATGCTACTGGATTTTGTTCATTGATTTTATATGCTGATACTTTACTGAAGTCATTTATAATTTCTGGGAGCCTTTTGATGGAGGCATAAGGAATTTTTAGGTATAGAATCATGCTGTCCATGAAGAGATAGATGACTTCTTTTCCAATTTAGGTGCCTTTTATTTCTTTTTCCTGCCTGATTGCTCTAGCTAGGACTTCCATTAAGATGGCTTATACCAGCAGCCATGACCTCCTCTGTCCTCCCCCATACACTTCTTTTGGCATGAGTATTTTCTAATTATTTGTTAAGTTTGAGCTTAGACAAATCTTGTTGTAGGAAACTTCCCGTGACTCACTCTAAACCAGATTATAGATGATATACATCTTATTTGTACCCATAGAATCCTAAATATCCTCTATTCTAGCACTTGCCACATTAAAATTTTCTATTTATTTTCTGTACCCTTCTCCTCCACCAAAATCTAGGCTCAGTGAGGACAGACACCATACTTGTTTTGTTTACTCTTATGTTTTTGGCTAGAGGAATGCCATAACATGTTGAATGAGTGATGGAATAAATAAATCTCAAGGACTACAGCATTAAGGGCTTGGTGTTCGTTTTTGTTTTTGTTTTTGTTTTTTTAACTTGAGTCTGCAATATAGAAATAATATTTTGTTTTCTTATTGACTTTAACTCCTTCTCACTCCTAAACCTCAAATTCTTCTTTTTCCATGCCAACAGTGTGAGTAGTAATGGATAGAAACCCTCCTAGGATTTTTGTGTTAAAAGAGTGTTTTAAATCTACAAGACTCTCTGATTGGTGGTTCTAGACAGTGTGGATAAAGACAGTGAAGAAAGCTGACAGAGCCCAAGGGTTATTGAGAAGGCAACTGGAGGCATCCACTGGGCAGGGAGTCTTCTCAGATCTCTTTATTTTATTCTGAAGGTACGTTCTTCATCTGCCTGTGTGTTGCTCTTTCCTACACTGCATCCTTTCCGGCTGACATGTATTCTTTGCTATCATGGTTTCACTAGGCTATGGTAACCATGAAGTCATTCACATACATTAATGGGTTCAAGAGAAATGTTTCTGGTGGCCTTTGAGACCACTTACCAGATAGGGAAATTTATAGCATGGTAGTGGACATTATTATCTTCCCATGTATATTCATTTGCTAGGGCTCCTGTAACAAAGTACCGAAAACTGAGTGGCTTACACAACACAAATGTATTGTTTCATAGTTCTGGAGGCTGGAAGTCTGAGATAGAGGGGTCAATAAGAGTTGGTTCCTCCTGAGGCCCGTGAAAGAGAATCTCTTCCATGCCTCTCTTCTAGCTTCTGGTGGTTTGCTGGTGATCTTTTGCATTCCTTGGCTTATAGGAGCATCACTCTGATCTTTGCCTTCATCCTCACAGGGTATTCTGTCTGTGGGTGAGTCTGTCTCCAACTTTCCCTTTTTAAAGGACACCAGTCGTCTTGAAGTAGGGCCCGCCTTAATGGCCTCACGTTAACTTTCTCACCCCTGGGAGGGCCCTATCTCTAAATACAGCCACATTCTGAGGTACTAGGGTAGGACTTCCACATATGAATTTGGGAGGGGACACAGGTCAACCCAAAACACCTGTGCAAGCTGATATGGGATGGATTTTCTTATATTTACAGCCCAAAGCATTCTAACTAATACAGGAGTTCCGCAAGTCCAAAATAAAAAGTAAAAAATAAATAAATAAAATAAAACAAGGGCAAGTATGAAAGCATATGTTCATCTCCTGGGGCTGACACACTTTTCCTAAAATGAGAAATTTTAAGTTGAACCTGAGACAAGTGAAATATACACAGAGTCAGAACAGATTGCTACTTGGGAAAAAAATACAACACATGGCAGCTTCTGAATCACTGGCATAATCATTTGGGCCCAACTTCTCTGGATATGCAAAAGAGGAAAACATCTATGACACAAGTTGGGTTTGCATTTCTTTTATGTAATTACGTACTCCAGAGTGCAAAGACAGTTGCCCAAAATAGATTCTCAATGTATATTTGGTCATAATTGATTTCTTACTTTAAAATTTTTGTTTCTTGAAGTGAGGTTGAAAATGTTTTCTCTCTCTATGATTAAAAAGACATATTCCCTTTCATGTTACTGGATATCAAGTAAGTAAAGCAGATATTCTTACCCAAGATTAATCATGGGTCACAGAGAATATTTTGCTTTTTAAGATTTCTACCAGCATATGGCTATATTTTGGGGATAGAAAAATAGTATGAGTGAAGTAAGAGCCAACTTGATATTTGAAAGACAAAAGAACCTAAAGGAAACATTAAAATAATGGGGATTGTTTTCATGATTTTATGGTGCTATAAGGTCTAATTCTGTAACAAAAAGCTGCAGTGAGAATAATTAGATGAAATCTTTCTTGAAATGCAAAGAATTCGATTGTGCAGGTCTAAGTCTCCTGGACAGGCATATTCTCAGTACTCAGAATGAAGAAAAACCTTTTAGCTGGAAGTTACTCAAAGCACACACATCAAAAAAAGAGGTACTGTCCACCCCTGTCAGAAGCACAACAAAAGTGAGCAGGCCACAAATTAATTAAGCTAATTTGTACCCGGTTTACCTTTAGGGTTTGGGGTATATCTTAAGAGGTTTTAGATGAAATCAGTGCAGAAAGGCTTTGAAAAGTTGAATGGATGTCAGCAACCCTGAAAAGAAAGAAAACTGACATTAGGAAGCAATTGGAATAAAAAGATCAAACAGAAGGTTCCACAGGTTTTCAGAAAGAAATAAATGATAAATTATTGGTGACTCTTTCTGGGAGCTGCTTGCCGTTCTCAGTATCTGGCACTGTGTCTTAGTCAGTTTGGGCTACTGTAACAGAATAATGTAGATTAGGTGGCTTAAGTAACAAACATTTGTTTCTCACAGTCTGGAGGCTAGAAGTCCAGAATCAAGGTGTTGGCAGATCTGCTTCTGGTGAGGGCCCACCTGTGGTTTGCAGATGGCTCCTCTCATTGTTTTCTCATGTGGTAGAGAGCAGGGAGAAGGAACAAGTTCTTGCCCTGTATCTTCTTACAGGGGCACTAATCTACTTCATGAGGGCCCCACCCTCATGACCTAATCACCCCCTAAAGCCTTCACCTCCTAATACCAGCTTATTCAATTTTAGGATTTCAGCACATGAATTTGGGGGGAATATAAGCATAAATAAGCATATAGGATAAATATAAGCATATATAAGAATATAAGCCCATAACACACTGGCCAAGTGTCCTCAACATCCCCTTCATGTCATGATCCTTGCATGGATTCTTTTCAAGGGACTGCCGAGAAGCAGCATCCTCTAGTTGCAAGCTTTGGAGAAACTATCTCTGCACGTAAGCATCCCATGGCATGGCTTTGCAACAGTGGTTTTTAAGATTGAACAGAATTGTTAACTGAAGAAATTAAATGTGCTGTATGAGAAAGTATAATCATGCCTGTAGGATGCAGGCTTTAGCTGTAGTGCTTGCTGGAATAAAGCCATTGATGAATGTGTCTGAGTGGTGCACCTGTTGGGCACTGTTTCTCTCCAGTTTCCCCTTTTTTGCCAAAGAAAAACACCTGAATCCTGCTGATTCTCATTTGGGAAATAAAGGGAAAGTGTCCACCTAGTTAATCAGTTTGTATTTTGTACATGTATCAATTGCTGGGCTCCTGAGTGTGTCGGCTATATCAGAAAGCACAGGTGTAGTCTACCTATGCATGGTGAATTGGGCCCGGCCAGGAAATTTGTAACTAGTCAGATAAACAGGGCACCCATAATGCACTTGTAAAATAATGATTTCTCTCATTATTCTCTGTTTCCCTCCCCTCCCCATTTCCCATTGTTTTGGCTTCCTCCCCCACCTTCTCTTCTTTTCTTCAAAAGACAGCAGTGTTCCTGAATACTAATGAGGCAATTCTTGGCCCTATCCGTTCATTTATTTTCAGGCAATTAATTCAACTTTCGAATATCTAGCCAGAATGTTATGTAGGTAATTTGTGGGTCTACTTAATTTCTCAGGACCCTGTGGTTATCAGCCAGTGAAGCTCATTGTGAAGATGAGATCACCCAGCTGGTAGGCAAGTTAGATTTCTACTGGTAATACCAGCCCTTCATTAAAGCCACCGAGTCCTTGAGCTTGGCACGCTTCCCTTGTTGCATACTTCACTTTCTGATTACAAATGGTTTGCAGCTTCCACATGTTTGCCTCAAGCACTCATTTTCTTTCCTGAAGGACACTGGGCCTGATGGCATCATTAGCAGTTTTTCAATATAAAATTTCACAGGGCCGTGATAGCCCTTCCTGACTCTCAGATGTTGTGTGTTTGTGACTATGGCAGACCAGTGAGTTAACTCGTCCATCCTGAAAGCTTATAGAATGCAGCATAATAGATGCTTGGGATGACTGGGGGAAGGGGTAAAAGCAAAAAAAGAGAAAAGACATAATTTCTGCTCTCAGGGAATTTGCTGAGAGCTCCTTGAAGCAGTGACCCATCTTGCTAATTGCTGGGCATATAATAGGTGCTCATTAAATCTGCGTTCCTTTTGCATGTGAATGAATGAATAAGACTGGGGTGGGGGAAGATAAAGAATATTCATCTGAAACATCTTGGAGAATAATTGTGGAGCAATATATGATTTGTGACAAGAAAACATCTTCTGAGGATAATTAAATGGTGGCCGAGGTAGTCAGGGAAGGCTTCTTGAATTTGGCAAAGATTTGCTGAGAAGAAGATAATCTTTAAGGAGAATAAATGATTTGAGAAGGAATGTTGTTGAGGATCAAATGAAGTAAATTTGAAGGACTTTAAAGAATTTAGAGATTACTGAGTACAGGATCTGGAGTCAGAGAGACTGGAATTGGATTCCAGTTTAGTCCTTTACTTGATGTTTTATCTTATGAAACTTCGTTACTTCTTTGGGCCTCAATTTTCTCATTTGTAAAGTGGGGATAAGTCCACCTCATAGGATTGCTGTCAGGATTAGATAGAAATAATAAGAGATAACTTAGCACTATACCTAGAATATAACAAACTCTCAATGAACAGATATTTTAAAATTAGTATTATTGGTTTATCTGGAATGAAGAAATATTTTTAAGGCACGATTACAGAAAAGGGTGTGTAGAATGGTCTTTTAATTTTGTAGGATTGAATATATATGTTAGAAAATGAAAAACCACTGAAGATTTCCCATCAGAGAATTTTTTTTTAATTTTTATTTTTTGAGACGGAGTCTCGCTCTGTCACCCAGGCTGAAGTGCAGTGGTGCGGTCTTGGCTCACGGCAAGCTCCACCTCCCGGGTTCACACCATCCTCCTGCCTCAGCCTCCAGAGTAGCTGGGACTACAGGCGCCCACCACCACGCCCAGTTAATTTTTTTTTTTTTTTTAAGTAGAGGTGGGGTTTCACCGTGTTAGCCAGGATGGTCTCAATCTCCTGACCTCGTGATCTGCCTGCCTCAGCCTTCCAAAGTGCTGGGATTACAGGCCTGAGCCACCACTCCTGGCTGAGAGAAGAAAAAATTTTAAAGACAATGTTACAAAAAGACAAAAACCAATTCCTTTAGGCAAGCAAATTTGCTAGTGGGATGCATTTATAGATTGGCGGAAAGGAAAGAGAATGGTTAAACTAATGAGAAAAAGAAGGCAAACATGAAAGATATGATGCAGTAAGAACTAGCAGAAAGTGGTGACCCAGTGGAAATAACGTGGTGTTGAGGAGAATGTAAGAAAAAAGAAGTCAAAGGTAGGGAGATAATGATAATCAAAGATTGGAAGCAACATAGTACCACTGACAGCGATGGACTGATTCATAATGCAAACGGAAGTATAAGGTGAAGGTGAAATTCAGCCAATCTAAATCTCTACGGATTTATTTTAGTTGTAATTTGCACACAGTAAAGTTTACTCTTTTTGGCGTACTGTTCTGTGAGTTTTGACATGGCAGAGTCATTTAGCCATTATCACAGTCTCACCACCCAACATTTTCTCATGCTGCCCTCTGCAGTCAACATCTGTCCCCACTCCTAACCTCTGGTGAAAACTGAGGGGTTGCCAATCCATATTGTTTTGCCTTTTCAAAATGGAAACCTCAATAGGTTGCCTTGGGAGTCTGGCTTCTTCCATTGTGCATATGGCATTTGAGATTTATCTACATTATTGTGTGTAACATTATTTCATTCCTTATTATTGTTGAATGGTTTGTTTATCCATTCACCAGTTAAAAGATTTCTGAGTTGTTTTCAGTTTTAAATGATTGTAAATAAAGCTGTTATAAACATTTGCATACAGGTTTTTGTGTGAATGTAGTTGTCTTCTCTCTGGTATAAATACCTAGGAGTGGAATTTCTGGGCCATATGGTAGTGAATGTTTAATTTTATAACGTATCATCAAATTGCATAGTGACCATACCATCTTACATTTCCACTAGCAATCTATGAGAGTTCCAATTGCTTTGCATTCTTGTCAGTACTTGGAATTGTTTGTTCTGTTTCTGTTAACCATTCAAATACTTGTGTAGTAGTACCTATTTTATTGTGACTTTAATTTGCTTTTTTCTGATGACTAATTTTGTTGATCATCTTTGCGTGTGCTTAATTGTCATCCCTCTGTCTTCTTTGGTGACATACCTACTCAAAAATTTCCATCTTTAAAAATTGGATTGTTTACTTTCTTATTGTTGAGTTTTGAGAGTTCTTTATACATTTGGCTAATAAATCCTTTGTCAGATATGTGAATTGCAAAATTTTCTCTCAGTCCGAAACTTGTCTTTTTATTCCCATAATAGTATCTTACTCAGAGCCTGCTATGGTTCCCCTAAATTCATGTTGAAACCTAGTCACCAAGTCATGGTGTTAAGACATGACTCCTTTGGGACATGATTGAGTCACTAATGTCTCATGAATGGGATTAGTAATCTTGTAAAAGAGGCCCCAGAGAGCTTCCTTGACCTTTTTGCCATGTGAACACATCCCCCAGAACTGTGAGAGATACATTTCTATTGTTTAAAATCTGCCCAGTTTACAGTTTGTTATAGCTGTCCAAGTGAACAAAACTAAGAGAAGCCAAGTTTTAAGGTTTATGATGACAGATTTATAAATTTTTGTATTTTATGGATTCTTTTTGTATTCATGATTTTATGGATCATGATTTCAAGTCATATTTAAAAACTCTTAGTTCAACTCATGATAATAAAGATTTTTACCTAAATTTTCTTTTAAAAGTCCGAAGTTTTGCATTTCACATTTAGGTATATGATCCATTTTAAATTAATTTTTGTATAAGATGTGAAGTGTAGGTTGAGATTTCTTTTTTGCATATGTTCTAGCATCACTTGTTCAAAAGATTATTCTCTTATCTATTGATAAGAGAATATGCCTTTGCATATTGGTCAAAAATCAATGACCATATCTGTGTGGATATATTTCTGAACTCTGTTATTTTCTGTTGATCTATGTCTGTATCTTTTCGTCAATACCATACTGTTGTGATTACTATAGCTTTATAATAGGTCTTGAAATTAGGTATTGTGAGGCCTCCTACCTTCAAAGTTGTTTTACCCATTTTGGGTTCTTTGCATTTTAAGAAGAATTTTAGAAATAACTTGTCAATATAACTACAACAAAATCTCCTTGGGGTTTGAATGGGATTACATTGAATTTATAGGACAATTATGAGAGAATTGACATTTTAACAATATTGACTCTTCCAATTCATAAACAAACACAGTACATATTTCCATTTATTTATTTCATGGATGTTTTGTAGTTTTCACCAATCTATTTCTGTTAGATTTATATCTATGAATTTCATTTGTTGGTTCTATGTTAAAGGGTACTGTTTCATAATTTTGATTTCCAATTATTTATTGCTATACTATAGTATATAGAAACACATTTGACTTTTTTTGTACTGAGCTTGTGTTCTATAACCTTGCTACACTCACCTATTAATTCTAAGAGACTCTATAGATTCTTTATAATGTTATATGTAGACAATGATGCCATTCGCAATTGAGAGAGTTTTTTTTTCTTTTCAATACATATTTTAATTTCTTTTTCTTGTCTTATTGTACCGGCGAGAACTTCCTGTATGGTATTGAATAGAAATTATAAGAATAAACATCCTTACTTTGTCCCAATCTTAGAGAGAAGGCATTTCTAGTATAATGTCAGATGTAGATTTTATGTAGATACTGTTTATCAGGATAAGGAAGCTTCCTGCTTTTTTGAGTTTGCTAAGAGTTCTTTTCTTTTTTCAAAAATCACAAATGAATGCTGCATTTTTTTTCAAATGTTTTTATTGCATAGAGATAATAATTTAGCTTTTCTTCTTCAATGTTAATATCCTGAATTACATTGGGTTTTGAATTTTGAACCAGCCTTACATTCTAAAAATAAACCCGCATTGTCATAAAATGTTGTATTTTTACATGTTGGTGAATTCAGTTTTTAAACATTCTTTAAAAATATATTTAAACCTATTTTTCTGAGAGATTAGTCTGTAGTTTTCTTTTCTTGTAATGTCTTTGTGTGGTTTTATTATCATGGTAATCCTGGCCTCACAAGATGAGGGAAAAAGTATTTTCTTCTATTTTCTGGGAAAGATTGTGTCAAGTTTGTATTAATTTCTCTTTACATGTTTGATAGAGTTTTCCAATGAAATCATCTGGGCCTGGAGTTTTCTTTGTTGGAGGGTTTTTTAACTACAAACTCAATTTATTTAATAGATTTAGGACTATTCAACTTGTCTAATTCTTCTTGAGTGAGTTTTAATGGTTTGTATCTTTCAAAGAGTTCGTCGATTTTATCTAGGTTGTTGAACTTGTGGGCATAAAATTATTCATATTTTTAAATTATCCTTTTAACATTGTAGTACTTGTATCTGTAAGTATAGATTCTCTTTAATTCCTGATACTGGTTTCTCTTTTTGTCTTTGCCACTCCAGATAGAGATTTATAAATTTTATTGACCTTTACAAAGAACTGCCTTTTAGTTTTTTTCTCTATTGTTTTTCTGTTTTTAGTTTTTATTATTTTTAGCTTCTCCCTTAATTATTTCCTTTCTTCTGCTGGCTTTGGGTTTAATTTGTTCCTTTTTTCCCCTAGTTTCTTGGTGTGTAAGTTCAGATTATTGATTTGGGATGTTTCTCTCTATCTCTCTCTCTCTTGTTTTCCTTTTTAATATAACTTTTTTTTTTTTTTTTTTTCCAGACAGAGTTTTGCTCTGTCACCCAGGGCAGAGTGCAGTCGTGTGATCTCAGCTCACTATAACTTCCGCCCCCCGGGTCAAACAATTCTCCTGCCTCAGCTTCCCTAGTAGCTGGGATTACAGTCTTGTGCTACCACACCGGGCTAATTTTTGTATTTTTAGTAGAGACAGGGTTTCACCATGTTAGCCAGGCTGGTCTGAAACTCCTGACCTCAGGAGATCCACCCTTCTTGGCCTCCCAAAGTTCTGGGATTACAGGTGTGAGCCACTGCACCCAGCTCTTTTTAATATAAGTCTTTCGTGCTCTATGAGAATACTTTGAGTTGTCAATACTACCTAGTTAAACCTAAATATATAGATACGGATTTCATTTCATTGAAGGGAGCTTCCTTCAGTCAAGTGATTCCCATCATTTCAATTACACACAAATCAGCAGAGAATCCCATGAATTCTTCTACTAGATTTATTCAAGTATATCTTGAACATAAAAATAAAATTATCATTATGAAAAAAGACAAGTGAAATGAATCCCAGCCACCTAGGTTTTATTCATCAGGCTCAAAAGGAGGTTCCTAAAGACATTTTCAGGATCAATTGAATCCTGAGGTTGAAAAACATAAAACTGCAACATGTGAAACTTATAAAAAATGACACACTTCATCCAGACTGTAGAATCAACAAGAATTTAATAATGTTAATCAAATAATTATAGTTCAATTGCACATAAATTTGAATTGTTTTCCCATTAAAGACTGCTTGCCTGTAAATTATTGCAGGGAAAATCATTTTCAAGTTAATGTTTCAACCATCAGAAAATACAAAGGGCATTTTCATTAATTAGACACAGCTCTTTTTCCTACTGGTTTATCATTACCTTTGCTAGGTGGAATCAGTTTAGTACTCAAGTCTATTGACATGTGTGATTTGATGACACTATTTGTTTAGAGATCATCATATACCTGGTGGAATAAACTCATTAAGTATAAATGAATAGTTATGTAGTCATCATCTAAAATGAGTCAGTTCTGTTCTCCAGAGTCATTATAATGAATGTGAACACAGCTGGAATAAAAATCCCTGTGAAGGTTACAGGTTTTATTCTGAAATATTTAAGGCTACAGCTTTATTCCTAATTGTGAAGGCCTTGTTCAGGAAAAAGGACTTGACCTCCCCTTGTGGAAGGTTGTTACATGCATTTATTGCCATCTTATCAAAGTTAGGTAATTCTGTTGCGGCTTCTTAGGAAGTATGGTAATATGGAAAAGCCAAAACTACTCTGCTTCTTTTTATTGGGTACGTTTTTTGTTTTCAAGAAAGAGTTGAATTCAAGGGTTGTATTTAAGAAGAATGGCCTTTATGGGTTCTGGTGGCTGATAAATAATTGCAATTATTGTGATGTGAGATTCTCCTATATTTGATTATCTCCTTGATTCTCCATTGTTCACTAAAGAATGGGGAAGGGTGTGCAGCAGGGAAAAGTGAATCTCCCATTTTTGCTTTTTGAGATATGCAGCCTTAATTATAGATCTTGGTGTTATAATTGTTTTTAGTGTCTAAGGGCAGACGTGGGTATTACCTGAATGTGTGACCAAGGGTGAAGGATTCACTAGGATAGTGCTCCAAAACTCTGCTTTAGAATTGTGCAGAGAACAACAGCATTCCAGAACCTTGCTTTCAATTAACAGTCACCAATATGTATTTACAGCATGCATGCTATATGCCAATTAAATTAATGTTCAAGATCAGGTGGCAAAATTTGTAATAGAAGGAATTATGTTTTATCAGTGCACAGCTCTGTTCCATTTTTCTAGGAGTTGATAACAGATTAGCTCATTTCACATGTAAAACAATGAAGGAAATATCAGGAAAGAGTGAAAGTGCTTTTCATATTTTTATATTTCATATAACTCTATCCTGCAGGTTAAACCTCTGGGTTTGAGGGTGATGACATGATGTTCTAGAAGGAATTCCAAGGATGCAGGATCACTTCTTTTCACCTTCCCTCTTTCCTACCTTTTAAATATCTGAGAGATTTTCCAGCACGTTTTTCTACAATAAAGCAATAACCAGGAATATTGCATGTGATGAGAATATGGTCAAGATGTTAACCCCTTTTAAATGATGGCTTTCTTCATATGATGAAGAAATACTGTATTAAGCAAGTGAATGGCTTATGCTTTTTGAGTATTTGTTAGTAAATATTAAATATTATTTATTCAAATGGTAATACTTCATTAGGTGTAGAAATTAAACATTGAACAGCAAGAAATTACATGTAAATAATTATGTATATTAGTGTAAAAAGATCAAGAGAAAAGACAGAGAAAGAATATATTCTAAATGAATTTTTTCTTTTATAAAAAATTACTACATAGTTTTAAAAGTGTTCAGTCTCACTGGTGCCTTTATTTTCTGTGTCCGTCTCCCTCTTTTCTTTCTGTCTGTCTTTCTTGTTTTCCAATTCTTTCCGCTCACCACTGTCAGTGCCTCCTTCCCGTTATCAAATGCAGCTGCAGATTAATGCCTCTGTCCTCCCCTTCAGCCTCTCTACAATGCTCTTGCCTTCCCTGCAGGGGTGAAAACCTCACCAATTTTCACTCTAAATATTCATGTGCTTGATAAGACATAGTCTTAGTGAGTTAAGTCCTGAGTCTATTGCCTAAAAAAGTCAAAGCAAATAATAAGAGAATCTTTGCACACTAACAGCCAAGTGGTAATGCACATAGGAGAAAACAATTAATTGGACCTCATTCATTCGTTCAAAATAAATGTGTATTTTGTTGTCACTGTGTGCTTAGCAGGTGTCAGGTGCTGGGGATATAAAGAGGAATAAAGTTCTAAGGGAGATTGTGATTCGTTTTGTGTTTCATTTTTCCTTGAGAACTCAGGAGAAACTTAATACCAAATGAATCAAAAGTGGTATGAATGAATAATCTGAAGTTAGGTAGGTGTCGTTTTCAAAATGAAATGTCTGTTTTAGTATAGTAGAAATAAAGCCTTATGCTCCAGAGTCACACTGCTGGGTCCAAATCCAAGCTTGATCCTTTACTATGTGCAAGAGAGTAAGATTCATGAGGGTAGGGGCTTTTGTCTGTTTTGTTCATTTGCACAACCTAAGTGCCTGAAAGAGTAGATGTTAAAAAAATATGGATGAACTTTTTTTTTGTTTTGTTTTTGAGATGGAGTTTTGCTCCATTTCCCAGGTTGGAGTGCAATGGTGTGATCTTGGCGCACTGCAACCTCTGCCTCCTGGGTTCAAGTGATTCTCCTGCCTCAGCCTCCCGAGTAGCTGAGATTACAGGCACCCACCACCATTCCTGGCTATTTTTAGTAGGACGGTTTTCACCATGCTGGCCAGGCTGGTCTTGAACTCCTGACCTCAGGTGATCCACCTGCCTCAGCCTCCCAAACTGCTGGGATTACAGGTGTGAGCCATCACGCCTGGCCTGGATGACCATTTAATGAATGAGCTGTCAGTTCGGGTTGAAACTTAGTGTCTTTTCCTTGGTTCCCTCATCCACAAAATAAGGCTAACACTAGTAATTACCTAGTGGAATTTGAGCATTAAATGAGAATATAAAGCTTAGAATGGTGTCTGGCTAAGAGGAAGAACCCAAAAATTCATTGTCAGCTGTGTAGCTACCCAGCAACTGTCTATTGGGCAGGCACTTCCTGCCAGGCACAGTGGTGGACACTGAATATGAGAATAAAGCAAAGAAACATTTACAATCTTTTCCTTCTAGGGGGTGTGAGGGTTACAGACATTAAGCTAACACACATGCATAAGGATAGTGATGAATTGTGATGCGGGCCAGGAAGAGAAAGCACATGAGAAGTAATAATGAGCAGGACCTGACTTGGATTTTGAATCAAGGAAGGTATTGTCGAAGAGTAATATTTAAACTGGTACCCAAAGGTTGGGAAGAAATTAATCCACAGTAGGTGAGGCGTGGGAGGTTCCATAGAGAAAAGGAATAGGGGTGAATGTGTGGAAACCCCAAAGCAAGAAAGAAATTGGTGTATTCAAAGAGAAGGAGGAAGGGGCCAGTGTAGCAGAAGCATAATGAGGGTAGGAAAGAGACAGATGGAGACACAGGACAGATCACCTGGAGCCTGCAAACCAAGCAACAGTATGTGCTTTTATCTTCAGTGCAATGGGAAGCCATTAAAAGACTGTAAGCAGGCAGTGACTTAATCCATGTTATGTGCAAAAAAATGCATTAAAGGAAGGAGTTAAGAACTATTGTAGTGATTAAGGCAAGGATTGGTAGTTTGACTCCTGCAGTGGCACTGGTGATGGAAAAGTAGATGGATTTGAGCAATCTTTCGGAGGCCGAATTGAGAAAAATGCTTATATAAGCATTCCATAATACCAGCTGGGTGTAGTGGCTCATGCCTATAATCCCAGCACTTTGGGAGGCCAAAGGAAGAGGATCATTTGAGCCTAAGAGTTCAAGACCAGCCTGAGACCATAGTGAGACCCTGTCTCTGGAGAAAAAAAAAAAGAAAAAAAAACCCAGCAGAGTGTGGTTACATGCACTTTTCATCCCAGCTACTCAGGAGGCTGAGGCCAGAGGATCACTTGAGCCCAAGAGTTTGAGGCTGCAGTGAGCCATAATCATGCCACTGCACTTCAGCCTGGGCAGCAGAGTGAAAGCCAGTCTCAAAAATATATAATATACATATATATATAAAAATATATTTTATAAGTGATATATATATATATAATTTAATTTAGTTCTCCACACAAACAAATAACCTCATATTTTATTAATCCCACTTTGCAGATGAATCTGAACCACGAAGCAGATTCAAACACAGATTCGTTAGGCTTTGAGGCACAGGCACAACATCCAGCCAGCATGTGGTATTGCTCACCTTTTCTTGATTGTTGGTAGAGAGGGGAATACCATAGTTTGGGACCAAGAATTTCAAATGAGATAAAGTGAATGGGTAATGGAGGTGCAAAATATTCCCCAGAGGTGCAAAATATTCCCCAGAGGACTGACACTCAACACAAGGACCATTTGATAGAGCACCTGTAGCTTTGTCCGTGTGTTGGAGGAAGCTGTGAATAATCCTTGGCCAGTTTAGGTAATTCTTATATTCTTAGCACCTAGCTCATAGCAGATTCTTAATGAATTAGTGAGTGAATGATGAAATTAATAAACAAAGCAAATGAATGAGGAAGGCAATACACAGTATTACATATTCGATTAAAGGAAGACCATCAGTTGATGGGGTCAGTGAAACCAATGGGCATCCCCCAGCTGTTGTGGATGTCTGCTGCGAACAGCTCATGCTGCCCCTCGCTAAAGAAGCCCTTTGGGCCAAATAGGAACTGGCAGACCTCAGAGATTACTGCCCCTTGTTCTTTGCCCGATAACAGATCCATCAGGTATACAAAACACTTGCCCCTTTTCTCAAAATGGGGACAATTCTGGTGGAATCTGTTTCCAGTGGTTCCTGACGGATCAGACTCTTGCTAGACTCTAGTTGACCCCATATTTTTGCTTGGCTTTTTCTCCATGCTCCATCTTGCTTCTCAATCCCTTCTACTGAGAGAAATCTCTCTCCGTAAGTCACTTGAACAAAAATTCCCATCTCAGGCCCTGCTTCCAGGGAACCCAAAGTAAGATACCCATTGGTCTTAAGAATTATTTTCTACAGTAGCTATCTCCAAACCTGCATCCACAAAATAAATTATATGCATGCACCTTCTCTGTATTTATTTATGTGTAAACTATATACATGCCGTATTAGCCTGCTTTCATGCTGCTAATAAGGACATACCTGAGACTAGGAAGAAAAAGAGGTTTAGTGGACTTACAGTTCCACGTGGCTGGGGAGGTCTCACAATTGTTGTGGAAGGCAAGGAGAAGCAAGTCACGTCTTACATGGTTGGCAGCAAAGAGAGAGTGCATGCAGGGAAACTCCCATTTTTAAAACCATCAGATCTTGTGAGACTTATTCACTATCATGAGAACAGCACAAGGAAGACCTACTCCCATGATTCAATTACCCCCAACCAGGTTCCTCCCATGACATGTGGGAATTGTGGGAGTTACAATTCAAGATGTTATTTGGGTGGGTATACAGCCAAACCATATCATTTTACCCCTCACCCCTCCAAAATCTCACATCATTTTTACATTTCAAAACTGATCATGCCTTCCCAACAGTTCCCCAAATTCTTAACTCATTTCAGCATTAACCCAAAAGTCCACAGTCCAAAGTCTCATCTGAGACAAGACAAGTCCCTTCTGCCTATAAGCCTGTAAAATCAAAAGCAAGTTAATTACTTCCTAGATACAATGGGGGTACACGCATTGGGTATATACAGCCATTTCAAATGGGAGAAATTAGCCAAAACAAAGGGGTTACAGGCTCCATGCAACTCTGAAATCCATTAGGGCAGTCAAATCTTAAAGCTCCAAAATGATCTCCATGTCTCACATCCAGGTCACGCTGATGCAAGAGGTGGGTTCCCATGGCCTTGGGCAGCTCTGCCCCTGTGGCTTTGCAGGGTGTAGCCCCTCTCCAGGCTGCTTTTACAGGCTGGTGTTGAGTGTCTGCACTTTTGCAGGTGCAAGGTGCAAGCTGTTGGCACATCTACAATTTTGGGGTCTGGAGGACAGTGGCCCTTTTCTTGCAGCTCCACTAGGTGGTACCCCAGTAGGGACTCTGGGTGGGGGCTCAACCCCACATTTCCCTTATGCACTGTCCTAGCAGTGGTTCTCCATGAGGACCCTGCCCCTGTAGCGAACTTCTGCCTGGGCATCCAGGTGTTTCCTTACATCCTCTGAAATCTAGCTGGAGGTTCCCAAACCTCAATTCTTGACTTCTGTGCACCCACAGGCTCAACACCACGTGAAAGCTGCCAAGGTTTGGGACTTCCACCCTCTGAAGCAACAGACTGAGCATACAGTTGGCCCCTTTTAGTCATGGCTGGAGCAGATGGGATGCAGGGCACCAAGTCCCTAGGCTGCGCACAGCAGAGGTACCCTGGGCCCAGCCCACAAAACCATATTTTCTTCCTAAACCTTAGGGCCTCTGATGGGAGGGGCTGCCACACATGTCTCTAACATGCCCTGGAGACATTTTTCCCATTGTCTTGATGATTAACATTCAGCTCCTCGTTACTTATGCAAATTTCTGCAGCTGGCTTGAATTTCTCCTCAGAAAATGGAATTTTCTTTTCTACCACATTGTCAGGTTGCAAATTTTCCAAAGTTTTATGTGCTCTTTTCCTTTTAAAACTGAATGCCTTTAACAGCACCCAAGTCACATCCTGAATGTTTTAATGCTTAAAAATTTCTTCTGCCAGATACCCTAAATCATCTCTCTAAAGTTCAAAGTTCCACAAATCTCTAGGGCAGGGTCAAAATGCCTCCAGTTTCTTTGCTAAAACATAAGAAGAGTCACCTTTGCTCCAGTTCCCAACAAGTTCCTCATCCCCATTTGAGAACACCACAGCCTGGACCTTATTGTCCGTATCGCTACCAGGCTTTTGGCCATTCAACAAGTCTCTAGGAAGTTCCAAACTTTCCCACATTTTCCTATCTTCTTCTGAGTCCTCTAAACTGTTCCAATCTCTGCCTGTTACCTAGTTCCAAAGCCCCTTGCACATTTTTGGGTATATATTCAGCAACGCCCACCTCTACTGGTACCAATTTACTGTATTAGTCCATTTTCATGTGGCTGATCAAGACCTACTCAAGACTGGACAATTTACAAAAGAAAGAGGTTTAATAGATTTACAGTTCCAAGTGGCTGGGGAAGCCTCACAATCATAGCAGAAGGCAAGGAGAAACAAGTCACATCTTACATGGATGGCAGTAGACAAAGAGAGAGAGCTTGTGCAGGGAAACTCCCATTTTTAAAACCATCAGATCTTGTGAAATTTATTCACTACCACAGGGACAGCATGGGAAAGACCCACCCCCATGATTCAACTCCCACCAGATTCCTCCCACAACACAAGGGAATTGTGGGAGTTACAATTCAAGATAAGATTTGGGTGGGGACACAGCCAAACCATAACATGTGCATTCCTGTGCTAGTTATTATGTATCATGGATAGACATATGGACGTCTTCCAATACCTGATATTTTCCTATCCTAAGCTAGTGTAGCTGGCACCATGGCCACCTAGAGAAATACTACACTCCTCTGCCTCCTTTGCACTTGTGCCTGGTTGTATAGCCAGATTCTGGGATGTAAATGGAAGTGTAGGGGAAATTCTGCAACCTTCCTTCCTTCCTTAAGAAAGAACTGGCATTTATCTTTCACTTCTCATTTTTTGGATTTCACTTTGTACCACACTGTAGAGATGGCAGAGCAGAGAGATGGAAAAACTTGGTTCACTGACATCTTTGCAAAGTAGAATCCCCCTACCAGGACTGAAATGCGTATCTCCCAGAGTTTTATAGGAAAGAGAAAGACTCTGATGTTGCTAAGGCCACTGCTGTTTTTGTTTTATTAGCAGCCAAACTTAATCATAATTATTCTAGTTGTACCTCACCTCCACCAGATTTTAACATCTGTGAAACCTGATGCCTTTAAACAATTAGTGATGTTATAATTATAGTATTCTTATCTTTCTTAGTGGAACATACAATTATATTACCTATTTCAATTTATTACAACTTATATTTGATAAAATAAGGTGACATATTGTAAGTTATAACACCAAGCATTATAAATTATACACAAAAACAAATATGAGGACATGCTGATGTACAGAAAGTAAATATTTAAATACATTAAGTTAAAATGTATTAACGGTATAAAACTTATTAGCCCTTGCAATATATTTGGTGAGAACAACATGGTTGGATAGATTTTATCATTTTTAAAATTTTTGGCTAATTTATGAGTCATGGTGATTTCTAAATTCAGCTTATTTAAGTACTTGGTGTTATTACATGTCACATTTGAGAAAGATACTTCACAAAGATATTTACATCTAAACTGACGAAGTTCAAGATAGGTTACACTTACTAAATCACAATACTCATTATTCAATCCCAACCAACAGTGAAGCCAAGGTTTTTGCTTAAAGTCAGCTCATACATTTTCATCTTCCCTTATGTCAGTCAGTTGTTTCTGCAAACCAAACAGAAGGTGCTGCATTTTTACATTTATTTAAACTCTATGTAATTTTATTTAGAAGATTTCTTTTTAGGTTATACATTTTTCTCCTACCGTTTTAAATATGCAGATATGCAAGCATTTTTTATAGAATATATACTTACATTATTATTGTCAACAAAAACACAATCCGTGGAAATATTTCCAGACATCCATTTTTGACATGCCAACTTCATAACATAAGCCTCTTTTGAAAAGCATTTACATTTTTCACTTGTTGGCTGCCTTCTTGTCAGACTTGGTGAGATTGTCATTGTTTCTCCCTTGTAATGCTGCTAACATCTTTTATCAGATGTAAGAGGAGAATTATCTCTGCCATTTTCTTGTTCACGTGTGCTTGCATTTTTAACCCTATATCCAATGTGTGTGAGGGCACATGTGTACACACATATATGTACATGAGCATGCTCTTGCTCAGGAATAATTTAAGACCACTTGTTCATTTTGTGAAGGCCATTTTAATTAAAACAACATGATTAAGACAAGGGCTTTCTTAAGTAAGTCTACCTATAGTTTGATACCCAGTAGTATGCACAAGGTGTGGGGAGGAGTTGGGGAGAGGGAGGGATGCCACTATGGGCTGCTGGAATTGAGTTTCCCATGCTGCCTATCTGAATTGTAATCTAATGAGGGGTGTGGGAATGCATGCAGCTGAACATTAAATAGAAAACTATTAGTAAAGTCAATTCTCTTTCTTGTTTTTAGATAAAAATTACATATTAATGAGTTCGAATTTTTTTTCCTCACAGTCCAGTGAATTGCTTGCCTGTTGTGCCCCTTGGAGTCCAAAGATTCCTCCTTTGGAAACCCTGGTTTTTAAGATGGATTCCTCAGCGTTGTATTCACAGCCTTCCCCAAAGTGCTTCCCACTCATGTCTCCATATTAATTCTTCATTTCTCCTTCACAAACCTCCAGAACACTCTAACTCACCTTCTTATTTTTCTAAGACACAGGGCACAATAGCACAGTGCTTCTCCAACTTTCAGCTACATACAATTCATCTGGGGATCTGGTTAAAATGAAGATTCAGAATCAGTATATGTGTGGTACGGCTAGAGATTGTGCATCTCTAATAGACTTTGAAGAGATATTGATACTTCTGGTCCAAGGAGGACTTTGAGAAGAAGAAAAATCCTGTCAGAAATATATTTTACTAATTCCTTGATACTGGGAGAGCCACACTTTGAACATCAGGGTTTTAACGCCTATTCTACAGTGTCCATTCATTCATTCATTCAAGAAATATTTCTTGAGTACCTACTCTGTACCAGGCATCATGCAAGTTGCTGAAAAGTATGGGGTTTCAGGTATCAAAAAATTGAGTCTAGTGGACTGTTGGGTGAGTTAAATGACTTATCCTTAAATGGAAGCACATATCAATATATTTATATGCATGTATGCATTTAAGTATTAGGGATAGACACATATATGTGTGCATTTAAGTAGCATGCACACACACACGTGTTGCCACCTGAAGCCTTTGATTTACTCATTTCCATTTGAGACTATCTCAGCCTGGACTTCTCTGTATATATCACTGTCAGCATTTTGGTCAAAATTGTTCAACAAGTCTCTAGAAAGTTCCAAAGCTTCCCTCATCTTCCTGTCTGGTTCTGAACCCTCCAAACTGTTCCAACCTCTGCTCATTGCCCAGTTCCAAGGCTGCTCCCAATATTTTCAGGTATCTTTATCTCAATGCCCCATTTTTCTAGTACCAATTCTTTGTACTAGCCCATTATCACACTGGTATAAAGATCTATCTGAAACTGGGTAATTTATGAAGAAAAGAGGTTTATTTGACTCACAATTCCACAGGCTGTACATGGAGCATAGTTGGGGAGGCCTCAGGAAACTTACAATCATGGTGGAAGGGAGAAGGGGAAGCATGCGGGTACACCTTCTTCACATGGCAGAGCAGGAGGAAAAGAGAGAGTGAAGGGGGAAGTGCTACACACTTTTAAACAACCAGAGCTTGTGAGAACTCACTCATGATCATGAGAACAGTAAGGGGAAAATCAACCCCCATGATCTAAGTACCTGCCACCAGGCCCCTCCTCCAACACTGGGAATTACAATTTCATATGAGATTTGGTTGGGGACACAGAGCCAAACCATATCTCTCTCTCTCTCTATCTATCTATCTATCTATCTATCTATCTATCTATCTATCTATCTATTCATCTGCATATGAATTTTTTTCCTTTTCTTTGTCTTTTTTTTTTTTTTTTTGCTTTAAATGTTAATCAACTAACATGTATTGACCACTGGTGCAAAGCAGTGTTTTAGATACTTTTCTTGTACTAGTTAATTTAATACTCCCCCAAACCCCAGACAGATACTTAATTCTTACTCCCATTTCACAAGCGAGGATACAGAGACATTCAATAACTTGTCCTAGGTCACAGTTGTGGAAATTGGAACCAAATTTGGTTCAATCACACTCACTTCAGAACCTGGGTTCTTACTACCGTGGCAAACTGCCTTCTGTGGACCTGATAATGTATGATAACATAATCTACACTTTATTCTGCACCTTGCTTATTCATGTAGAAATTTTGGGTTTCTTCATTATTTTCAATGAACATAAATACTTGATTGCATTAATGGATATATATATATATATATATATATATATATATATATATATATAATTTAACTAGTTCCTTATTGATGGACTTCCAGGTTGTCTCAAATTTATTTCTGTTACAAACAATATCACATTCAATATTCTATTATGTCGACTTATTAAATAAGACCAGTGAGTCAGTTTTACTGCCAAAGACACACTGCCACAAACATTTAAATCCTGAATAATATCATTTAATTTTTTTTTTTTTTTCAGATGGAGTCTTGCTCTGTTGCCCAGGCTGGAGTGCAGTGGAGCGATCTCGGCTCACTACAAGCTCCACTTCCTGGGTTCACACCATTCTCCTGCCTCAGACTCCCGAGAAGCTGGGACTACAGGCGCCTGCCACCACACCCCAGCTAATTTTTTGTATTTTTAGTAGAGACACGGTTTCACCGTGTTAGCCAGGACGGTCTCGATCTCCTGACCTCGTGATACACCCGTCTCAGCCTCCCAAAGTGCTGGGATTACAGGCGTGAGCCACTGCGCCCGGTCAATATCATTGAAATTTAAAGGCAGAAACTACTACAACAAAAATAATTAACAGAACTATAATGACATTAGAAGATCTTATACAATTTTCTCAGTTACTTTCAGATAAAACATTCAAGGAATAACTAGGGCATGGATAATCTGAATGATAATTGATATGGTTTGGATGTTAGTCCCCTCCAAATCTCATGTTGAAATGTGACCTCCAGCGTTGGAAGTGGGGCCCCTGGGAGGTATTGGATTTTGGGAGTGGATCCCTCATGAATGGCTTAGTGCCATTGTCTTGGTGATGAGTGAGTTCTCATTCAGTGAGTTCATGTGAAATCTAGTTGTTTAAAGGAGGGTGGTGTCTCCCCACTCTCTCTCGCTCCCACTTTTGCCTTGTGACATGCTGGCCCCTCATTGCTTTCTACTATGATTGGAAGCTTCCTGAGGTCCTCTCTAGAAACTGAGTGGATGCTTGTACAGCCTGCAGACTGTGAGCCAATTAAACCTCTTCCCTTTATAAATTGCGCACTCTCAGGTATTCCTTTATAGCAATGGAAATAGACTGACAAAATAACTAACCTTGTTTTAATAGATAATCATTAAATTTTACACTACACAAACAGCCAATGCATTTTATTGCAAGTATCTCCTTGACCAGCTATTAGACAACATTCTGAAGTGCATTATATTAAAATTGGAAATTGATACTGAAAGTATAAGGAGAGAAAAGCTGAATTATTTGGAAAGCATTATTCTAAAAAATTCTTAGGTATAGGAAAAACTCAAAATTTCTTAAATATGGAATATTTGGGAAAATAATGATGAGATCAAGCAAGCTGTATTGAAGGAAAATTCACAGTATTTTAGAAAGGACAAATTACACATTATTATTCAACTCAAGAAAGTATAAAAGAAAGAAAAATATACCTATGCAAAGCAGTTAGAAGAATTAATGAGCATAAAAGCAAAAATAAATGAATTAATTAAAAAAAAAGAGCACCAGGATCAAGAAACAAATGTAAGTATTGACTGTTTGAATACAATGATTAGGAAACCATAAAGAAGAAAAATAGAAAAAATAGGCAGGGAAATAAAGGAAGTCCAATCAAGTGAAAAGAGAGAAAACAGAAATGGAAAAAATAGGCATTTTAAATTAGAAATAACTGCAGATATCAGGATTAAATAAATTTGTAAAGATTTTTTATTGCATTTATGATAATATTTCAAAACTTAGATGAATTGGATGAATATATAGGAAAATATAAGTAACAAAAATGAATAATGCCGTGACAGAAATTACCAGTGGTCCAGAAGATTCTCTTTTAAATTGTGCCTTAGTGTTCATATAGTTTCAAAGTGAAGTCTTTTAAACCTTTAAGGAACAAATTGTTCTTACACTATTGTATGTAAGACTGTAAAAATTTAACCGTTTCACAATTCCATGAAACTGACATTAGGACACATTGTATAGCATATAATGGGCACATTTAATGTGTTATTATTTCAATATTTCTTTAAAATATTTTATTAAATTAGTAATGCACTTTATAATACATAAAGTCATAGATGTTGAATATATTATTCAATAGAGATTAATGTCAGAAAATAATTCTGTCCCCTTCCCCCATGACATGCACACTGCATGTCTATGACCTATAAACTTATCTACACAAAAGAAATTTAAATAATAGTTGTTTTACAAATGCATAAGTTTCTCCCAATAGACCAGAAATCTCCTTAGGTCATGAATTGTGCCTTCTGCTTCTATTTTGCCCACGATTGTGTAAAAAATAAAATTTGGCCAAATAGAAGATGATGATACATACTTTTTATTGAGTGTAAAGTGCAGTTTTGTTACATGGATATATTGTGTGGTGATAAAGTTTATGTTTTTAGTCTTACCATCACCTGAATAGTGTACATTGCACCCAACAGGTAACTTTTCTTTTTTTTTTTTTTTTTTAAATTTATTTATTATTATTAAACTTCAAGTTGTAGGGTACATGTGCACAACGTGCAGGTTTGCTACATATGTATACTTGTGCCATGTTGGTGTGCTGCACCCATCAACTCGTCATTTACATCAGGTATAACTCCCAATGCAATCCCTCCCCCCTCCCCCCTCCCCATGATAGGCACCGGTGTGTGATGTTCCCCTTCCCGAGTCCAAGTGATCTCATTGTTCAGTTCCCACCTACGAGTGAGAACATGCGGTGTTTGGTTTTCTGTTCTTGTGATAGTTTGCTAAGAATGATGGTTTCCAGCTGCATCCATGTCCCTACAAAGGACACAAACTCATCCTTTTTTATGGTGCATAGTATTCCATGGTGTATATGTGCCACATTTTCTTAATCCAATCTGTCACTGATGGACATTTGGGTTGATTCCAAGTCTTTGCTATTGTGAATAGTGCTGCAATAAACATACGTGTGCATGTGTCCTTATAGCAGCATAATTTATAATCCTTTGGGTATATACCCAGTAATGGGATGGCTGGGTCATATGGTTCAACCATTATGGAAAACAGTATGGCGATTCCTCAAGGATCTAGAACTAGATGTACCATATGACCCAACAGGTAACTTTTCATCCCTCATCCCCACACTCCTCCCACCTTTTGGAGTCTCCAATGTCTATTAGTCCACTGTCTATATCCATGGGTAAGCATTATTTAGCTCCCACTTAAAGTGAGAATATGTGTTATTTGACCTTGTTTCTGACTTGTTTCACTTCGCTATGCATGCTTTTGAGAGAATGAACAACATTGGCAGTATAGCATAGTGAATAAGAGCACAGAATTTTTAGTCCCCAAAGCTGAATTTTGAATTCTAGCTCTGCCACTTTATATCAGCGGGATCTTGGACAAATTACTTAGTTTATTCTAAGCTTTAGTTATTCATGTTTAAATGTGTGTGATAATAACCTAGCAAGATGGTATTAAACAGGAGGATTGAAATATAGGATTATACATGGAAGGCATGTGGTACAGTGGTGGTCTATAGTAAGAAATTCTTAAATGAGGATGGTGATGAACTGCCTTTACCGTTTCAAATGCACATCCCCCTAGATGGGAATCTCCATGTGGGAGGAAGAGTATATCTGCCTGGGCTGTTTTGTCAGTTGTACTTAGTGGTTAGAATACAGCAAGCATTAAATAAATATCTGTTGAATGAATGAATCAATAAATTTCCAGTGTTCACCAGGCATAATTTGCTTAGTGTGCCTTAAAATAACTCATCGTACAGCATTTTCATTATTGCAACACTGAGCAAGATTTTATTTCTTCTATTGTTAATAAAAGATTGGTTTTAAGGACTTGATGAGTACATATTTATCTTTTATATGTGCCATACCTTTTGTTCTCCTGGCAGTTTTTCTTATTTTGTGTCATAAAGGAATTATGTGTTGGGGAAATTTTTCTATCAATATTTTGTAGTAATAAAAGAAGCTGAATGAAATACACTGGAGACTGACAGAAAAAAATATACAGCCTAGTGTCTGAGTCATATGATTAACTTTTTAAAATACAAATTTATTCATTTAGGGTGTGCCTACATCCATCTTCCATCACTCGATTCTAATAATGAGTTTCAAAGATGAAAACAATTATTTCACCAAAAATATAATTTAGTGCAAGGCCTATATGAGTTTTAAAAAGGCACAAACCATCATTCACTTGAAATTGTCATCAAATTCCTTCCATTTAATGGTCATTTAAAAAACTACTGTACCCCCACCCGTCCATTCATTCAGGATGAATGTGAATGTGCACATCCAGGGAGAGCAACAATCAATTTAGCAGTTAATGCTCATTGTTTCCACTTCAGAGTGTTTATATTTTCTTTCAGCTTCTCCTAATGCGGCATTGTGAGATTTACGAAAGAAGTCAACACTCTCTCAGCATTGTGGCATATGTGAGCATTTCTTTGCTTATTCTTTGTGGAGGCATTTAGTTAGAATTTAACAGAGAAACAACAACTGGAAATATCTTTCCCCACCCCAGTGAACACAAAAAATTAATCATTTCAGAGAGTCTGTATTAAACCTGAGACAGTCCACAATGCAAATATGGCACAAAGTCTATCCTTACATTTATTTGCAAGTGTGTACAGATATGCTTCATATAAATTAATCCTCCATTTCATTATAAAGAAGGAATTATGTCTGTGGTCAAAGGGTGGTGGTGGTGGGGTGCGTTAATCTGATTTAGCGCAGCATGTGAAAAATTAATTGAAAGTCACAACTCCATAGTGTTTATTATAAAGTAATTTCACACCAGCTCAGGATTAGCATGGTAACGGGTGACAATAGGTCATCACTATGTTAATTGAAAGACAGCATGCTTTGAAAAGAAGGAGGCAGAAAGAGAAGGAGGGAGGGAGAGAGAGATAAATTGATTTAGAGACACAGGAATTGTAATATAGGAATTGATGGTAGTTTGCAACAAAGGGTATAGAAAGGACAGGACCCACTGAAAAAGATAGCCTCTTGCAAAATCAAGTGGCTCTCCTTGGATACCCTAAGCAAATAGTGTTTCTGGTGATATGAAGCTCTGAAATACTCTGAGACTCCCATAGTTAGAAATGCCTTTTAGTTTCTGCACCTTTTAGAGCTGACTGTCTCATAACTGAAGGTGCTGACATGTTCTATGTTGGTGATGTTGGGGTCAGCAGAGAAGAGGAAAAGCCCAAGCCCTTGACCAAGTGCTTTAAATTCTCCTCATCTTTTGTTCTCTGAGGATACAGCTTGGCTCTCCGAGAATCTGAACTCTCACCTAGAAGGATTAGTGCAAGATTAGTGCAATCAGCATTAGTGGTAAAGTGAGGGCATCTTTCATTCACCAACCTCCGGGTCAATACAGCCAATACAACCAGCAGACACGGAACAGAAAATAACCTGTCATTTTGGCGTCATGTTGAATGCATGGCCACATCAGGCTTGTCATTCCAACTGAGTGCAGAGTCCATTGAACATCTCTCTCTGCAGCAAGGGTGCCTACCACACTCTGGCATCCCTCCCGTGGGCTGTGAGCTGGAGTGTACAACATACAACACAGGATCGCAGCCTACGCTTCAGCATCTGAAACAGAAGAGCACGTTTCCTGTTGTATTTGCATAATGGAAGTAGGTTAAAGAAGTTTCATGACTAACAGATCATACCACTGGCACAGGTCACACAAGATGAATTGCGAGTGAGAACTCTGTTATTAACTGCAGTCATCGCTGGGGTCTGGGCTAGTGGCTCATTAAGGATTTAAATAAGCATTTTCACAAAAGCAATTAGACAACTGAAAAAGTAGGATGATGTAATACGTAGGTTAGCAACCTGGGAACTGACTCAAGGAAACCAAATTTATAGAAACGGATGGCGGAGAAATTACAGCTGTGAAGTGTGGGTGAGTAGTGTGCTTGCAAGTCATGCGTATGGGTAAGAAGGGGTGTTGGTTGGAGCAAGAGGAAATCAGTCTCTTTTATTTATAAAGATAATAAATTGTCTTTTAGGATTCTGCAATTCTCTGTGGTATGAGCTGATGAGTGTGACCTTTCGGCCTACCCTTTCTTATGGAAAGTTCGTAACCCAGACTGACACAAGCTGTTGTAATATGTTAATTCTGACCTAGCTCTGCCACAAATACTAACCATGATCTCTAAGACATTTTCACTAAGAAATACAGTATTTTCAGACACAGCTTTCAGCACTAAGTATCTCAATGACCTTTGTAATGAAGGTCAAAACTAAAAAAGCAAAACAAAACAAAACAAAACAAAACAAAACAAAAAACCTAAAAAGAAAACCAGAAAAGAAAAAGTGGTGTGGGGAAATGGGAATGCCACAGAGGTTCACTGTGAGGTTAGCATTCCAGGCACAGTCCTTTCTCCTTCATCCTTTCAAGAAACTTTGCTCCTTAGAAGAGTGTGGGAAGAGGTCAGCCGGAAGTTATCTGGAAAAAATTGAGTGGAGATGCATTCAGAGAGAATGGGATGAGTTTGGAATCTCCCCTCGAGAAGCCAGGTGTAATTTTCTTTTCTTTTCTTTTTTTTTTGTGTGTATATATATTTTTTATATTATTGTACTTTAAGTTCTAGGGTACATGTGCACAACGTGCAGGTTTGTTACACATGTATACACGTGCCATGTTAGTGTGCTGCACCCATTAACTTGTTATTTACATTAGGTATATCTCCTAATGCTATCTCTCCACCCTCCCCCTGCCCCACAACAGGCCCCGGTGTGTAATGTTCCCCTTCCTGTGTCCAAGTGTTCTCATTGTTCAATTCCTACCTATGAGTGAGAACATGCGGTGTTTGGTTTTCTATTCTTGCAATAGTTTGCTGAGAATGATGGTTTCCAGCTTCATCCATGTCCCTACAAAGGACATGAACTCATCCTTTTGTATGACTGCATAGTATTCCATAGTGTACATGTGCCACATTTTCTTAATCCAGTCTGTCACTGATGGACATTTGGGTTGGTTCCAAGTCTTTGCTATTGTGAATAGTGCTGCAATAAACGTATGTGTGCATGTGTCTTTATAGCAGCATGATTTATAATCCTTTGGGAATATCCCCAGTAATGGGATGGCTGGGTCAAATGGTATTTCTAGTTCTAGATCCTTGAGGAATCGCCACACTGTTTTCCACAATGTTTGAACTAGTTTACAGTCCCAACAATAGTGTAAAAGTGTTCCTATTTCTCCACATCCTCTCCAGCACCAGTTGTTTCCTGACTTTTTAATGATTGCCATTCTAACTGGTGTGAGATGGTATCTCATTGTGGTTTTGATTTGCATTTCTCTGATGGCTAGTGATGATGGGCATTTTTTCATGTGTCTGTTGGAAGCCAGGTGTAATTTTCAAAGATAGAAGGAAATGGGGAAAGCACAACACTGGGTCAACATTCATTTATTTGAGGGCTGACCACCATGAATCACAAGCTCCAATGCCTACCAAAGTCAACCATGTACTAGAAATGAGTGAAACAGAGAAGTAGGTCCTTCTGAGGATTGTAGTGAACTGGGAAAACAGGTAGCGGCTACTTATCCTGGGTTGATTATAGCAACATAGAGATATGGGCCAACTGTGTCTGTATCTTTTGACTTTTAAAGAGGGGACGGAAAAATATACTTTAATATTTAATCTCCTGGCCAGGCAATGGCTCATGCCTGTAATCCCAGCACTTTGGGCGGGTGAGGCAGGTGGATCGCTTGAGGCCAGGAGTTCGAGACCAGCCTAGCCAACATGATGAAACCCAGCCTCTACTAAAAATAGCAAAAAAAAAAAAAAAAAAAAAGACAGGAAAGAAAATTAGCTGAGCATGGTGGCACATGCTTGTAATACCAGCTTTTTGGGAAACTGAGGCATGAGAATCGTTTGAACCCAGGAGGTGAAGGTTATAGTGAGCCAAGATCGTGCCACTGCACTCCAGCTAGGGTGACAGAGAAAGACTCTGTCTCAAAAAAAAAAAAAAGAAATCTCCCAATTTCTAAGTGTTGACAACTAATATAAGTGTTTTAATTACTGTGTGAACCTAAGAAATCCGACGATGAGCGTGACACAGCCATATTTATGTTCACTGTTTGTCACTGTGGCTTATGGCATGGGCTGCTGGCCTCCAGTTCTTCTCTGAAATCTACTTGCTGGAGCGAGACACCTCTTCTTCTGTGTGTTCACAGATTTAGTGTTTGCTCTTAGTATATTTTGTGATTTAAAGGTTAAATAAGTTTTTCCCTTTCTTATTAGTGACTCTCACTTCTCTGGCAAAGAGAAAAAAAAAGGCAAACATATGCAATATGGTTTCTATGACCTACCTGATTGAAAAGTATTGAATGAGAAAGCACTTCTTGAAATGTCAATGTTACACATTTTTCTTTTTGCTTAAAAAAAGAAAAAATGTTTTTTGTTCTAGAGAAGGAATTCCTAACAATGGATTCATTCATGAGCTTCAGTTGGGATCCAAGCATGCTAAAACTGTACACAAAATTTTGCATATAAATGGGTTCTCTACAATTCCATTTTGGAGGGAGTCTGTAGCTTTCATTGGCTCCAAAAGTTAGTTCATATCTCTTCCCAAATATTAGTATCCACTGCTCTAGGTTTTATTGACAGTCTTTCATTTTTTTGTTCAGAAATAAATGTGTATTTTATTTGTTTCAATTGTATCACCTGAAGGCCACAGTTAGAAAAAAATGACAAGGAACTTATTCATCACACTTATAGCATAAAATCTAGAATCATACATTTGATAAATGTGCCAGGTTATTAAGACTATCATTCTTTAGCTATTTCTGAATAGATAAAATTAGTTTTCTAGAAATTTAAATAGACATGTGCATCAAATTTGATAGAACTGATACCTTCCTAGACTTTACATTTTTTAGGTCGTAAACTAGGTGGACACTTGTCATTCTTTTTAACTGCCCAGCATCTGAACCACTTTATCATATTTTTAGAATTCATGTAATCAATTAAAAAAATTAATAAATATTTCTGATGAGAATGTATAGAATGGAAGGAAAATAGGGTTAAGGTACCCAGCTTTGAATCAACTCAATTCATGATTGAATTGTGATCTTCCTCCAAACTAACTTTCTTCAAGAAGCAAAAGTAAATGTTCTCTCTGGAGGATTATAACATCATCCAGAGCCTCAAGTTCTTTCAACAGTTTCTCATAAAAAAGTCTGGTACTCAGAATAAAAAATAACAAGGTAGAGAAGATAAAAATTGACCCAGAACCAAGAGGAATAAAATGGAAACAGGTCCACAGTTAATGCAACCGCATAACAATGTTTCAGTCAACAATGGACAGCATATATGATGTTGGTCCCATAGGATTAAAATGGAGCTGAAAAATTTCTATTACCTAGTGATGTTGTAACCATCATAACGTTGCAGCATCATAGTGCAATTTTAAAAATAAATTTAGTGTATCCTAAGTAGGCAGTGTTTATAAAATCTATGGTAGTATACAGTAGTGTTCTGGGCCTTCACATTCACTGACCACTGACTCCTTGACTCACCTAGAGTAAGTTTCAGCCCCGTAAGCTCCATTCATGGTAAATGCCCTATACAGGTATACTATTTTTTACATATTTTATATTGCATTTTTACTGTACCTTTTCTATGTTTAGATATAAAAATACTTACCATTGTGTTATAATTGCCTATAATAATCAGTGCAGTCACATGCTATACAGGTTTGTAGCTTAGGCGAAATAAGCTATGCTACGTAGCCTGGGTGTGTAGTAGGTTATACCATCTAGGCTTGTATAAGTACACTCCATGCAGTTTATGTGACAAAATCACCTAATGGCACATTTCTCAAAACACATCCCCGTGTAGTTAGTCTTAAAGTGAGTGTGATTAATATACATCCCTGAAATTACATGATAAGATATAGAATTTCAGAAGAGAGTAGAAATGCACTCCTTAGACTCAAATGGAAATTTGAGAACTGACAAATACCTAAAATTAAGAGATTTGTGGGTATATTTAACTACAGATTAGATTTAGTTGGAGAAAGTACTGTTGAACTGAAATGCAGATCAAAAGAAAATATCCTGACTAAAGCACGGAAAGACAATAGATTAGAAAGGTCAGGGAAGAGCCTTGGAGGCATATGGAATGCCAAGAAATCTAACATATGTGTAAACTGGAATTACAGAAGAAAGGGAGGGAGGGGAGAGAGAAAGAGGCAGAGAGAGAGAGAGAGAGAGAGAGAAGAAATATTTAGTATTTGAAGGAATAATGTCAGAAAAATTTCCAAATGAATGAAAGACATGAAGAAACAGGTTCAAGAGGCGATGTGATCCCAACACAGAATAAATACAGACAGACCACATAGAGATACATGATGATAATACTGCTGAATACAAAAGACTAAGAGAAAAATGTTAAAAATGTTTAAGGAAGTCAGAAAATGTTGTAATACCTTTAAAGGAGCAACAATAAGGCTAACAGATGACTCATCAAAAGAAATGATGCAAGACAGATCACAATGCATATTATCTTCAAAGTGTCAAAGATTTCTATGTTTAGCAAAAGCAGCATTAAAAAAGGGCAGAGCAGATATGAACCTCTGCTTCCAGACAATTTGGAGTGATAGGAACCGGATTTACCCTCTTACCTAAAGCAAACACAAAATAGGAAAAAATATAGGAATCAAACGTTTTGAAGGCATTGGCCATGAAGTCAATCAAAATGATGTCTGAGAAATTTGAAGCAAATATGGTAAGCATTGCAATTACCCCAACTTAATGCCTTGGGAGACTTTCCAGCCCACAGTGCAGAGAGAGCTGATCCTCAAAACTTAATGAGAAGAAAACAAACTATCCACTAAAGAATGGGAAAAATATTTGAACAGATTCTTCACCAAAGAAGATAAATGAACTACAAATAAGAACATAAAAACAGAGTTCCCCAACAGGCTGGTCCAGGTCCTGTTAGGAATCAGGCCACACAGAAGGAGGTCAGCAGTGGGCAAGTGAGTGAAGCCTCATCTGTATTTACAGCCGCTCTCCATCACCGCATTACCGCCTGAGCTCCGCCTCCTGTCAGATGAGCAGCGCATTAGATTCTCACAGGAGCGAATCCTATCTTGAACTGCACATGTGAGGGATGTGGGTTGTGCACTTCTTGTGAGAATCTAATGCCTGATGATCTGTCAGTGTCTCCCATCACTCCCAGATGGGACTGTCTAGTTGCAGGAAAACAAGCTCAGGGTTCCCACTAAATCTACATTTTGGGGAGTTGAATAATTGTTTCATTATATATTACAATATAATAATAATAGAAATAAGTGCACAATAAATGTAATGGGTTTGAATCATCCTGAAACCATCTCCCTCCTACTCTGCACTCCCTGCAACTCCCCTCATGAATCCATGGAAAAATTGTCTTCCACGAAATTGATTCCTGGTGCTAGAAGGTTGGGTACTCAATATGAAAAGGTACTCAATATGATTAATTATTGGGGAAGTAATCATTAAAACCACAATTATATATTTCTACAAACCTACTAGAATGGCTAAAGCTAAACCAACTGACCATACCAAGTGTTGGCAAAGGCATGGAGGGATTGGAACTCTCATACACTGCTGGTGGAAAAGTAAAATGATGTAACCACTGTGGAAAAGTTGGACAGTTTTTTAAACAGTTAAAGTATACCTCCCATATGAAGCAACCATTCTATTTCCAGCTAATTACATAAGAAGAGTGAGAGCATGTGCCCATATAAAGGTGTAAACACAAATGTTCAAAGTAGTTTTATTTGTATTAACTCTAAACTGTAAACAATTCAAGTGTCTGTAAAAAGGTAAGTGGCTACTTTGTAATATATCCATACAGTAAACTATAACAAAATGGGTGGTCTTAAAGTAATTATACTGAGTGAGAGGCTAGACCAAAACAAAAACAATATAACATACTATATAATTCCATGCACATAAAATTTTAGAAAATGTAAACTATTGTGACAGAATAGATTAATGGTTGCTTGGGAGGTTCAGGAGGGAGAGATTACAATGAGGCTCAAGAAAATGTTTGAGATTGATGGATTGTTTCAGTCTCTTGATTATGATATAGTTTCACACGTGTATTACATAAGTCAAAACTTATCCAATTGCACACTATAAACTGAACATGTTCAGTTTTTTTATCCGCTATATTTTAAGCTGTTACAAAATGAAGCCAAAATAAGGATGTATTAAAATAATAATAATGAGAGAATTCTTTATCAGCATACCTGAACTAAAGAAAACACAAAAGAAAAAGGAAAATTATCTTAGAATGGAACAGAGATGTAAGAAAGAATGATGAATTATGAAGAGGGTAAATATATGGCTAAATCTAAATGAGTAATGATTAAAACAATAAAATAATATCTTTGGCCATTTAAAGTATCTGAAACAATACAGATAATACGTTAAAAATGGGGGAGAGTAAATGAAGTTAAAAAGTACTAAGTTCTTTTCATTGTTCGGGAAATGGTAAATTATAGTAGAGTTAATAAGTTAGTGATATATGTTGTACTTTTTAAGACAATATGGAATAAAATAGTAAATATAATCATATGACATGAGAAGAAAACAACAATAATAAATTATTCCAATGAAAGCAAGGAGGAGTGAAAATGGGACATAGAACAAATGCAACAAACAGAAAACAAGTATTAAAATTGTATACTTAAAACCAGATAGATCAGTAATACTTCAATTAAAAATCAAAGATAAAACTGGATAAAACAGGCTATATAGAGCAACAAAATCTAGCTACATACACTTTCAGTGTATGTAAACACTGAAAGTAAAGGGATGGAAAAAGATATACCTTTTATCCACTAACTAAAGAAGGCTTGTATTATTATAATAGTATAAAGCAAAGTAAACAGCTAGGTCAGAAATACTGTAGATAAGAAGAACATAAAGGTGTCATTCCACCCAAAACACAGAACAATTCTACATTAGTATGTATCCGATAATTTAGCTTCAAGATATGTGAAATCAAAACTGATGGAAGTAAAAGTAGAAAAAATAATAATCTTCCTTACACAAGCACCAAATCTACCAGGTCTTCTCATTATCCATGTAAACCACGTATTAGATACATTTTTGCAAGTAGAGGAAAGAAGGAAGTAAAATACCACATTTTGGTGTCTCTCAGGCTTTTTCACCAACTATAGTTTCTTTGCATTATGTTTTAACATAGTCATACTGCTGTCTTCTGTAATGATACAGCTTTGTGCAGCTGTTTTCACGTAGCATATCATGGGCATCTCCCCACGTTATTGCTCATTTTATTTTGGAGTGGCTGTGTACTCTTCCATCGACTAGATGGACTGTTGTGCCAGTTGCTGGTCACGAATGCTGTTATTAAGTTTTCAGTTATAAATTGATGAATATCTTTGTGTACAAGGCTGTTTCCCAATGTCAAGTTATTTTCTTAGGATAGACTCCCAGAGGTGGGATTCTTGAATTAAAGAAGATTAAAACCTTTGAGGCTTTTACTACTTATTGACACAATGGTTTCCGGAAGCATTTGTATCCTCTTACACTGCCACCAGCAAGGATAAACATGGCCATCTTGCCAGTATTTGGAATTGTCATCTGGCTAAATATTTGCTAATTTGATAATGAAAAAGTAACATTGGCATTTCATTTCTTTCTCTTTCTTTCTTTTGTTTTCTTTTTTTTTTTTTTTCAGTCTTCGCCGTGTCGCCCAGGCTGGAGTGCAGTGTCGCAATCTCAGCTCACTGCAAGTTCCGCCTCCCGGGTTCACACCATTCTCCTGCCTCAGCCTCCTGAATAGCTGGGACTACAGGCGCCTGGCTAATTATTTGTATTTTTAGTAAAGACAGGGTTTCACCATATTAGCCAGGATGGTCTCGATCTCCTGACCTCGTGATCCGCCCGCCTCGGCCTCCCAAAGTGCTGGGATTACAGGCGTGAGCCACCGTGTCGGGCCCATTTCATTGATTTCTAGCACAGTTGGGCATCTTTCATGTGAAGCGACTGTTTATTTCCTCTTTTGTGGATTGTCCATATCCTTTGCTCTATCTTCTGGGGTCTGATAAATTTGTATGAATGTGGTGTATATTAAAGATATTAACCTAGTGTGTGTCATAAAAATATAATAATCATAGAGGGAAAATTTAACACACTTCTTTCAATAATTGATAGGACAAGACCACAAATGGTTCATAAGTATATAATAAATTTGAACACCTATTTAACAAATTCGAAGGAATTGACATACATAGAAAAACTATAAATTATACCCAACAACATATTTTCAATGAACAGGGAAAAATATTAAAAACTGATCACATGCTGGGCCACAAAGTAAGTTTCAAAAACATTTTAAATAATTAAAATCATAAAGAATATGTTTTCTGGAAACAGTGGAATTAGATTAAAAATCAACAAGAAGAACAAAGATAGAAAATCCCTTTATATTAACACATTTCTAACAAATTGATAAAGAAGAAATTACAGTAGAAATTAGAAAATATGTTTTGACTAAATAATGATGAAAATGGGTGTTTTAAAAATCGTGAAATGCAGCTCGCTAAAGCTATGTTTAGAAGAAAGTTTATTATGCCTGTAATTCCAGCACTTTGGGAGGCCGAAGTGGGTAGATTACATGAGGTCAGGGGTTCGAGACCAGCTTGGCCAACACAGTGAAACCCTGTCTTTACTAAAAAATACAAAGATTAGCCAGGCATGGTGGGGGGAGCCTGTAGCCCCAACTACTCAGGAGGCTGAGGCAGAAGAGTCACTTGAACCCAGGAGGCGGAGGTGGCAGTAAGCTGATATCACACCACTGCACTCTGGCCTGGGCAACAGAGTGAGACTCAGTCGAAGAAGAAGAAGAGGGAGAAGGAGAAGGAGAAGAAGAAAGAGGAGGAGGAGAAGAAGAAGAAGAAGAAGAAGAAGAAGAAGAAGAAGAAGAAGAAGAAGAAGAAGAAGAAGAAGAAGAAGAAGAAGAAGAAGAAGAAGAAGGAGAAAAGTTTATTGTCTTAAATATATGTATTATAAAAGAAGATGGGTAAAACGTAAGACGTGCATTTTCAACTGGTGTAATTTCATCCAGGGGACAAAAATTAGTGAAAAAAATCTTATTCTTTCTTATTCTTTTCACACATGAAGCACAGGCAGATGTACAGTACATGAACACACACACACACACACACGCACATATGTATAATATATCCTTAGTATTTATATTTGAAAAGGAAGCCAATTAAGAAAAGCATGTCTGAAGAGCTTCTTAGGGGGCAATGATAAAAATAGCTTGAGAAACACTTTTTAAAACATGCATGTTAAGAAATTTCAAGAAGAAAAGCAAATTAAACACAAAGAAAAGTAGGACAGAAATAATCAGAGAAAGCAGTAAAAATTAGTAAAATAGAAAACCAATGTACAGGAGGAAAACAGAGGGCTTCAGAAGCACTATAAACTAACTAAATCTAAACAGACATCTATAGGACACTCCATCCAACAACTGAATACACATTCTTCTCAAGTGCACACAGACTATTCTCCAGGATAGACCACATGCTAGGATGTAAAGCAAATGTCAATAAATTTAAAAGAATTTAAATCATACAGTATACGTCCTCCAGTCATAATGGAATGTAATTAGAATTCAGTAACAAAAAGAAATTTGGGAAATTCACAAATATGTGGAAATTAAACAGTATACTGGGAGCAAAGTTGGAAGACTCATATTTACTGATTTCCAAACTGAAACAAAGCTATAATAATCAAGACAGTGTGATATTGACATAAAGATAAATTAAGAAACCACTGGAGTAAAATTGAGAGTTCAGACATAAAATGGTGTAAGCACTTTAGAAAATGATATGCAGTTCCTCAAAAGGTTACACACAAAGTTGCCGTATGGCCCATCAATTCCACTCCTAGGTGGAAACAGTCCACACAAACATGCTAGTATTGTTCATACTAACATGATTCAAAATAGCCCCAAATTGGAAACAACTCAAATGTCCATCAACCAATCAATGAACAAATAAAATTACAATGGAATGTCATAAATATCATGGCCATAAAAGGGAATTAAGTACTGATACATATTACAACATGAATAGATCTTAAAGTTATTCTAAGTGGAAGAAATCACACTTAAAAGACCAGATAGCATATGATTTTGTTTTTATGAAATGTCCAGAATGGGCAAATTCATACAGAAAGATAAGTTGTTGCCTAGGGCTGGGAGCATTAGGGGAAAATGGGGAATTATTTTCTTTATCTGCAGAGATAAAAATGTTCAGAAATTAATCGTGGTGATGGTTGCACAACTCTGTGACTACACTATAAATCATTAAACTGTGTACTTTAAATGGATCAACTGTTTGGTATGTGAATTATATCTCCATAAAGCTGTTTTTTTAAGGTAATACAGTTTCTATGTAGTTCTTATGAGACACTTGCTCTTGACATCAAACTGCCACATTGCAAGGAAGTCCAAACTAGCTACTTAAAGAGGTCACGTGTAGGTATTACAACTGACAACGGTGGTAGGGGTCCCAATGATAGCATGCACCAATTTCTATACTTCTGAGTGCAGCAGGCTTCAAATTATTTCACCCTCCCATCCTTTGAGTCTTTCCAGTGGAAATCCATACATTGTGCAGCAAAGAGATGCTATCCCCATTGTGCCCTTTCTGAATTCCTGACCCAGATAATCTGTGATCATAATAAAATGGTTGTTATATAACAAAAGAAGAAGAGGGAAAAGGGAATCAATGTATATTAGAGGTTATCAATAATGTCAAACTTAGTGCTATGGTGTAGATGTTTGCCATCTTCAAAACTAATGTAGATGTTTAATTGCCATTGTAACAGTATTAAGAGGTGGGACCTTTAAAAGATGATTAGGCATTAGACTACAACCCGTGAGAGCTGCTCTGTGGGCTGAGTCTGGCAGAGTCATGGGTGGGGGAAGCTATTCGAGGCCTTTGGGGCTCTACCCCTGCTTCAGTGTGTCCAGAAGGTGGGACGTGGAGTCACGGAAGATAATTCTAAAGCCATAAGATTTAATATTGTGCCTCCTGTTGGGTTTGAAACTTGCTTGGGATCAGTTACTTTCCTCCAACCTTTTCTTTGCCTACCTGTCTGTTTTGGAAGGGGAATGTCTATCATAGGCTTGTTCTACTATTGTGCTTTGGAAGTAGGTAACTTATTTGATTTTACAGCCTCACACCTGCAGGGGAATTTGCCTCAAGATGAGCTGTACCCTGAGTCTCATGCATATCTGATTTAGATGAGACTCTGGACTTTGAACTTATGAGTTGGTGCTGGAATGACTTAAGATTTTTGGACCTTGGGATGGAATGAATGTATTTTGTATGTGAGAAGTACATGAATTTTTGGGCCAGGGGTGGAATGCCATGGTTTGAATGTTTGCCTCCTGCAAACCTCATGTTGAAATTTAATTGTCATTGTAACAGTATTAAAAGGTGGAACATTTAGGAGATGGTTAAGCCATGAAAGCTTCACATAGTGGCTTTCGAGCAGAGACTTTTTCTCTTCTTCTCTGCTATGTGGTGACACAGCAAGAAGGCCAATGTCAAATGCCTGCACCTTGATATTGGACTTCTCAGCCTCCAGCACTGTGAACCAATAAATTTCTGCTTATTATTAATTACCCAGTCTGTGGTATTCTGTTACAGCAGCACAAAGTAGATGCTTGGTTTCTTGAAAAGAATGATAAAATTGATAAATCTATGTCACGATTGATAAAGAAAAAAATTAAAGACAACTCAATTGTCAATATCAGAAACATGAAAGGGGATATTGCTACAGATCTTATGAACATTAAAAAGATAATAAGATGTTATGAAGTCATTTTAAGTCATAAACTTATGAAGTCATTTTAATCAATGCACTTGAAAATTTAAATGGAGTAGACAAATTCCTAGAAAAACAGTTAACAGATACTCGAGAAGAAGTAATATCAAATTTAATAAAGTAATTAAATCCATAAATAAAAGTCTTTCTACAATGAAAACTCCAAGGCCAAATGTATTCATGATTGAATTCTATGAGACATTTGAGAAATAATGTTGGTTTTAGACAAAAATATTCCAGAGAATAAAAAAAGTGGGGGCATTTCTCTCAACTCATTTTATGAAAGCAGTTAACTTTCATACTAAATCCTGTCAAGAGCATTATAAGAAGTGACAATTACAGAGCAATCTTTTAAAATAAATATAGATGTAAATATTCTAGTGAGATATTACAAAACCAAAACCAGAAATACATAAATATGATAATACCCAAGACCAAGCTGATATTATTTCAGGAATGCAAGGTTCATTTGACATTTGAAAGTCACTTAATGTAATATGCTAACAGAAAAATGAGAAAGATAATCTGATCATTTCCATATATGCAGAAAAACATTTGATGAAGTAAAACACCTGTTTGTAATTTCAAAATCTTAGCAAAATAAAAAATGAAATGAAGTCTTCTAATCTGATAAAGGTTACCTACAAAAACAAACCAGTAGCAAACATATTGCTTAGTGAGTAATTAAAAGCTTTCCCTTTAGGCTGGAAACAAAATGAGATGACTATTATTTCTGTTCAACATTGTACCAGTAGTTTTATCTGGTGTAAAAAGCAGGAAAATAATAAAAGAGATACGAAATAGAAAGTAAGAAATTAAACTGGCATTATTTGCAAGCATCATGATTATGTACATAAAAATCCAAAAGAATCTGTGATTAAACTATTATACTTAATAAATAAATTTAGCAAGGTCACTGGATATAAGGTCAATATGCAAAAATAAATTAGTTTTGCCATTACCACCAAAATGCCATTCAAAAGTGAAATTTAAAGAATGATATCTTATAAACAGGCATGGAAAATAAGAAATATTTCAGAATAAATCCAATAAAAGCTTTTGAAAATACCTACATATAGCATGTTTATGAACTGGAAAGTTTGACATTATAAAGAGGTCTTATTAAGGATTATGATATTAAATGATTATATAATGATGTAATAATTACATTATATTATATAAGGATAATTACATTAAATTATATTATATTAAACCCTGGTTGATTTTTTTCTTTTGGTGGAAGTTGACAAGCTGATTATAACATCATTATGAAAATGAAAATGGGCAAATTAAGCCCTAGGTACCCTGAAGAATGAAAACAATGTTACACTACTAGATCTACTACATATCAAAACCCACAAAGCTACATTATCAAGATAATATGATCTTGGCACAGGAATGAACAAGTAGACCAATGAAACAAAAGTCCCAAAACTGATCCATTTATAAAAGTGTGAGATTTCAAAGTGAGAAAGTTTATTCTTTTCAATAAAAAATTATCACTCAGTTTGGCATCATTATAGAAAAATATTAAAGTTGGTCCCTAGCTCACACTATACAGAATTAATACCAGGTAGATTGTAGATGTCAATGTGAAAGGTAAAAATATAAAGTTCTGGAATATGACATAGATTAATATCTTCATGACCATAGGAAATGAAAAAGTTTCTTAAACAGTACTGATAAGCACAAACCACAAAGAAAAATACCTATAAATTAGATTACATATAAATAGAACCTATTTTACTTGTAGAGCCTATATAAATACAGCCTATTCATCAGAAGACACTGTTGAAAGAGAATGAAGGTAATCCATAATTAAAAGATATGTGCAATCATATATATCAACAAAAGGTTCCTATCATTGCATATGAAAACTTCTACAGATTAATAAAATAATTACAGGCAACTCAATAGAAACATAGGCAAAACTAATGAACAGGCTCCTCCTTAAAGAAGATCTACCATATGAAAAGTACTCAATTTTATTATTCATTAAGAAAATCAAAACTTAAATCCATCATGATACACTTCCGTACACCTACCAGAATGGTTAAAATCACAAAAATTAGCATTACCAAATGGGATTGAAGTGTTGTCAGGATATTGACAAGGAGAATATAATGAAACACTTTTCACTGTTGGTGGGAGTATAAAGGCATTCAACAACTTTGAAAAACTATCTGCCAGTATCTAGTAAAGTTGAACATATGCACACTCTATAAACCAGTACTTCTCTCCTAGCTTTTGCAACAGAAATGTCTACATTTCTGCACCAAAAGATGTATACAAGTATGTTTTTAACAGTATTACTCTTAATAAATAAAAACTAAGAACAATCCAAATGTTAATCCATGGCAGATTGGATAAATACTCATACTCATTATAATGAATATCCTCTGACTATTAAAAATCTTTTGAATTTCAAGGTTTCCTACTCCCTACTCCTATTTCAAAGTTGTATATGTATTTCTTTGTGTATGAATGGAGTGCCCCTGGGGGACCTAAAGCTTTCAAGGTGTTCTCAGAGGCATTCATGGCCCCAAATGGGCTAACTTCTTTCTCATGGGCTGATCCAGTTAACACTAACCAGTGTTTTTCAAAGAAGCCTGTTGAGTTTTTTAAAGATGTTCCCGGGTCAAATACGTTTAGGAAACATCGTTAAACATAACTCTTCTTTTGGTAATTCGTATACTTAAGGCTTTTATAGGAACACTGCTGTGAAGACTCTGGTACATACAGGTTGAGTAATTCTCATCCAAAATGCTTGGGACCAAAAGTGTTTCAGATTTTGGATTTTTTTCAGATTTGGGTTTTTTTCAGATGTTGGGTATTTGCATTATACTTACCATTTGAGCATCTCAAATCTGATAATCCAAAAGTCTCCAGTGAGTATTTTCTTTGAGCATCATATTAGCACTCAAAAAGTTTCAGATTTTGGAGCATTTTGATTTTTGGATTTTTGGATTGGGGAAGGTCAGCTTGTGTTATTTTGGTTATCTTAGTGTCCACAAGTTAATTTGAAAAATAAATTAAAATTTCCTTCCCTCAACTGTTTTGTAACATATTTGATATCCTAAAAGACTGGGTTTTGTTTTTTTTTCCAAAATATTTTGAAAAGCATGGATATATTCTGGGTGTGGGGCTATTAAATGAAAGACCATGTGAAAAATACATGAAAGAATTACATGATTACTCAATTCATTAACTAAACTGTTGAGAACAAAAAAATCAAGTATTAGTTGAAATCACCCAGCTCTTGATTATGCTCAATTGACTCAATACTCTTCTATAATTTTAAGAAATCCATTCTTGCCCTAATGATTCCATAAGTTCCTAGAGGTTTATGTTTTCATGCAGATTTCTGGGTCTGGGCTGCTTCTTCTACTGAAATCTTGATCTTATTCATGTTTTACCTCCCAAGAGTATTCCTCTGTTCTATTCAAAACTGGATGTGGTCCCTTGTTTTATGTCTCCTATTAGTATGCACAGTAGAACATACTGATATTTGGGTTGACTGAGGAGTTTTAGGTACAGAAATGCAAAAAATCTGAAAAATCATTATTAGAGATCCTTGTTCTCGAAAGCAATCCAACCTGTTTGTCACTAAGAATATTCTCACTGGCCCCCTTCTGCCAGAGGCCCCTATTTTCTACCACATAATTCTGACCATTGTCTCCCTTCCTACTCCCTTTTACTCAGAACCTCTCTCTGTTTCACATTTTCTGTTTTTGTACTATGAAGAGTAGTTTAGTCATCACTTGTCTCTTTCCATTTATGACCTAGGATCTCACTTTCTAAAGGATTTACTGAGCCTTGTTATAAATCAATTCCTCTTTACTGTTTTTATTTTTCTTCCTCATTAGTCAACAAGTATTTACTGAGCTTCTCCCACGTGCCAGGTATATTGGTATCAGTTTGACTTTTTATCTGAGTCATAGCTCTGTGCCATTCCAGCTTGCTCTGTTTTCTGTTTCCCACCTCTGTAAAGCATGTTCTACAAGCACATGTGAAGGTACATGTTTAAAATGTTTTCCATGGGATACAACATTGTATTTGGGGATATAATTGGAAAATATGTAAAAGGTAGACAGAATTATACAGTCATGACATTTCTTGTGTAGATATTAAATCTTTAAGATGCAATAGCTGGAGTATATTTGACCCTAACCACTTTATATCTGCTATTGTTTGGCCCATGAACATGTTAATTTTTTTCTAGATTGATGAAAGTGTTCTATATTTGTTACTTTATCCAATCTTTACTATCATACATGCATATAGAAAGAGAAGGGGTACAAATAACTTCTTTCCATTTTTCATCTTTCTCATCCCTAAAATACATAATCACAAAGTTATCTTTCACTCTAAAATTCTATGACTACTTTCATTTCATGAATTAGAAATGAAAGTAGTGTGATATTCACTCATTCATTTGCTCTTTAACTTATCAAACATACGCTGAGTAATATACTTAGTCCAATCGGGAGCTATGCTAGGTAATAAATCATAAAATTAGAGAGAGTTAGAATCTGAGGCCAGGGTTTGTGACCTGTCTTCCTTCACAATGGTGTCTTTACTTGTTTTTGATTGTATTTGTCACTGAAACAGAAGACAAAGCTCAAATCTACCAATGTATCCAGAAATTTGATTGATAGCAACAGTTTTCATTTTGAAATGAAATGAGAACATTTTCATTTAAGAGTTTCATGCCTCTATAACTAGAATATTTCTTTCCACCTGATTATCTGTTATTTTCTTTGTTTATTTCAAAATTCCCAGAAAGATCTAACAAGTAAAAACCATTGAGCTAGGCTGAGCTTTACTTCATGGGACGGAAGCATCTATGAGCCGAATTCTTTTCCAGAATAATGAAATTTCATGTGTGGCATTGGGTGTTCTGGGATTCAAAAAGGTTATCAGCCAAGCATTTATGATAAAAGTCCTCCTTGCTTTTCCCTAACACGCACTGGGAAGATGGGAGTGCTATCCGTTTGACATTTCTGTCAGAACTGGTATTTGAACCACCGGATGATTCTGACAAATGCCACTGCTGTCATTGGCTCAGTTTTAATTACACCTGACTGAAGCTTTCAATGGCAGCAAGCAGAAAACTTAATTAGTTGGAGTCCAGAGCATGTACTGGCTGGAGGATTCCCAAACAGTATATGGGCTTTCAGCAGAGAAGAGACCGTGTTTAAATCTACCAGCCTTGAACAGGAGGCTGGTTGGACAATTTTCAAAGCCTCCAAAGATTATTCATCAATTTAAATTGCTTTTGAGAGCACATTATCTTTGTATATTCTTTTCTCAAGTAACTCACTAGTATGTGGCAGTAGGTGAAATAAACAAATAAAAAAAGAAAATAAATGCATACCTCTGTTTGTATGTATTTACAAACAGATTGTAAATACAATCTTTTGTAAATTTGTATGATTGGAGAAGGTATATACACACGAACGCATTTATAAATTCAAGAAAACAACAAAGCAGAATGGTCGTAATATTTCTATCACATCTTATGTGCTCAATGTTTGCTTTCAAGGTGTGGATGTGATTATACTTTTTACTTTACATTTCTATAGAAACATGCATTAGCAAGCTACAATTTCAAAATGCTAATATGCTGTAATTACAAATTACATAACTTTCACCTACTGGTTGGAGAAAAGTTTCCTTGCATTAAAAGAAGTAATTTCTTAGAATCACTCTTCTTTCATGCAGGATTCCAAGATCCCATTTGTGGCTGCTACAACTCACTGAGTAACTCAGGCCCAATTTACTCTACTTTTCAAATTACTTGTGGGTTTGGGACTCATTTGTCTTCACTCACGCAGGCTAAACAGTGCAGAAAGAGTTGTGCTGAATATTGGGTCTTGTCAAACATAAAGGATGATATTCTGCTTCATTTTATAAGTAAAATATTACAATGCTTGGCAAGACTGACTGAACTTTTGTCTTGATGACTCAGCCAAGACTCAGGACTCTCCGCTCTTGTCAGCTGTCTAGTTTGATTCTGCTGCCACTATCATTGCTGCCTGTAAATCCAGTGACACCTCTGGAACAGAACATTATTGGATACTGATTGACTACTTGGGTAAAGTAACAGCCCAAGGGGGCTTCTGCTTCTAAAGGAAGGCCTGGCAGTGTCGGGCTTTGAGATTTTCTCAGGAAGGTTCTTATGGGGATAACTATAAATTTCTCACTTTTAGGAATACTAAAACGCTACTACTTGGCCTAAGTTAACCTTATTGTACCCTGGAGTTATTGGCCTTAGAACAATATCCAGGTGTGCCCTTGCTGGGTTTTCTTAGCAACTTTGGAGAAGAATAAACCCTGGATTGAGTTGTTAGGCCCAGAAATATTAGTTGCCAAAAGTAAAATTGCTACTATGTCTCAATATTTAGCAAAACTGTAGTTCATTTTAAGAGTTGTGACGGTCTTTTTGAAGGCGGATGTGATTAAGAAGTACTTAGCTCTCGTCACTGAATGCCTTCAAGGAATAGGAGTCTACACCTCTACTTGGAGGACTCTGACCAACCAAAGTACAGAATAAAGTTGATGATGCTCTGTTTCTGTTCCTTTGGAAATGAAACGGAATTAAAATTGGTACTTAAAATTAAATGAGGTGAGGTTCCACGTATCAAGTAAATATGAAGTATTTAAAAGAGAATGCTACAGATGACAGAAAAGTACAAAAATTGTTCCTGACATGAATAATTCACCAACTCTTGGATGGTATAAGTCACCTACTAATGTGCATTACTTGCCACTTAATAGTGGCTGTATCTGAAGAAATATGGAAATTGGAATATTTTAATAACTTTCTATATGAAAGATGATGAGACTGCCTAAATGATTAAGAGGAAGATATGTTATAATGAACTAAAGCCACTCGAGTGTAAGGTAATTTTAATTCAAATCTCCATCTGCTTATGTATAATTAAGACTCATTTAACAAGTTAATGCCTAACAGAGAGAACTGATAAGTTTGGTATTAAAGATCTTAAGAGAAGTAAATTAAACTGCCAGGGTTGAACTTGTCTTTAGTTTTAATTTCTTACACCTGAACCTTGATATAAATTTCAGGCTCCACTTCTTTATCTTCACCATTCATTTAAGCATGAAGCCAAAGCAAAAGGGGAGGGAAAACTGAATATCCTTTTTATATTTTAATTTTGGCGATCCCATGCTGTCTAAGGTGTGACAGCATCTTGACTGATATGAATATTTATACACTTCTTATTTCTCACTGTATAGCATCTATATGCCATTAAGCTGGTGATTTCAAAGGCACAAAAATATTTATGCACAGTTGAGATTGGCAGCAGGGTTAAATAACCTCAGAAAATAAGCGGAAAGCCTTTAAAGTGCCAAAAAGGACTGTTTTGATCTCTAGTGAATTTCATGAGCTTGTTGACTGCTGAACTTCCTACTTCATTTTTTTCCCCACAGTTTCTGCCAAAGAAGGTCCAGCCATCATAAATATGGTGTCAACCTTTTTGTCTTTTAGCATAAAAATTTAATTCCCAGCATATGACTCCTCATTTAGGAAGATGAATGGGTCTTTCTTTACATGCCTTTTCACATTTTCAGGACTAAATTCAAACAGGAGATTTGAGAATTCATGCAGTCTTCCCAGCAAGATTCTCACTAGGAAGAGTTTTCAGCCATGACTGGGTAAGGCCAATATTGTGGGACCACAGAGTTGAACCCAGTGTTCTTGTTCCTTGTCAGCCACCACATATGACTTGTGTCAGCTCACCTATAAGTGACAATTTCTTAAGACATAATTTTCAAAGATCACAGATTAAATAATTGAAACTTTTTGTGTCCTCTTGAGAAATTTCTAGCTCTAATCACCTAAAACGCATGGTCTGATTCATTTCTTATTAAAAGCTAGAAAGTGTCCTATTGCTTGACTACTTTATTTTACTGATCCCTAAAGATAAAGTAATTTGTGAAAGTTTACAGAGTTAGTAAAGAGTTGGGTCTAGTTTGCTGATTACCAGTTCAGCATTCTTCCTTTATCATACTACCTCTTAGATTTACCATATATACTATACATACACACACATATGCTATTTATACAAATATATATGTATGTTTTCATATATATGGTATATGCATCCTAATGCTATTGAAATATACATATATTAACAGTTTCTCATTTTGTTTTCTTAGTCCACTTAGAAATATACCTTGGAAAGAAAGTAAATATTTGCTAGAACTTTCAAATAATGTAGGAAAGCAAAACTCACAGATAAAGAAATTCTGGTTACTCTGGGAAGTGTATAGTCTGTTTTTTTTTTTTTTCCTAGAAAGTGTCTAGGAAACAGGATCTCCAGCAAGTTTCATCCACCAAATTATTGGAAAATTTGACAGCAAAATTTGACAACTGTTCATGGTCAACAGTTCCATTCACTTCCAAATTGCTCCCTCAATAATAGGGCTCCCTTGATGTTTATACTGCAACTGAGGACACTCCTCAAGGACAGTGAGGTTTTAGGCTTTAAAAAGGCACATATTTGTTGTTTTCATAGAAATGGCTATTCTTGTGTGATGCTATTGGGAATGCAAGTGTTAGTAACTTTCTGGAGGGTATTTTAGTAATACAATTCAAAAGTCTTATAAATGATCATATTCTTTGATTCAACTGACTTACTTCTGGTTATTTATTCAAAGGGAATACTCAGATTAATATACATAGATATGTACACAAGTGTCTTTGTTTCATCATTATTTGTTATACCAACAGCAAACAACAAAAGAAAAGGGAAAAAAGGAAGTTGTTAAGTAAGGCATGGATCCATATAGTGGATATTCTAAACACTGAAAATGTTGCTGCATATACACATTTATTGTTATAGAAAAGTATTTAAAATGTTTTGTTAAATCAAACAATTGGGATATCATTTGTGTCATATGATTTGATTTTGTAGTAAAAATCATAAAAGTACATAAAAAAAGGTTTAATAGGACATTGTTGTAGGTGGATTCTTCTGGTTGTAGTGAATGGAGACTTCCCCAAGTTACTATAAGAATGGTGGCCCATGCACATGAAGATATGGGACCTAACACTCAGCTAGTCCACATGTGAAATCAGAAGAAATTTCATTATGAGTCATTACCAAAAAAGCATGAACTTGCAATGATCAAGTTTTATGGAAAGAGAAAGTAGACAGTCACTCATGAGCTAGTGACTAGTTTTACTGTTTTGAGAATGTATGAATCCCAACTCTAGTTATTCATTATTTTGGAGACTCTTTTTTTCTCTGATTATCTTTTGGTTTAAGCCTCAGCTAATAACTAACTGATGATCTCCCCAAAGCTCCAGTTCAAATTCCAGCAGAATAAGGATGCAAAGATACACAGAGTGATACAATGCTCTTTGGGGACTCAGGCAGTGAGGGAGTGGGAGGAGGTGAGGGATAAAAGACTACAGATTGGGTACAGTATATACTGCTTGGGTGACTGGTGCATCAAATCTGAAAATTCACCACTATATAATTCATCCAGTAACCAAAAGCTACAAAAAAAATTGCTGGCAGATGTTTTTTATTATGTTTTTACTATTTTTAGTGTTAAATGTCAAATAAAATTATATATGTTTATTATATACAATAGGTTATTTTGAAGTATGTATACACTGTGGAATTACTAAATCAAGCTGATTAATATATGCATTACTGCACATACTTATCTTTTGTGTGTGGTAAGAACATTTAAATTCTACTTTTAGCCATTTTCCCAATACAACACATTGTTCTTAACTATAGTTACCATCTTGTGCAATATCTAGTAAATTTGATTGCTTCTGCATGTCATTATTTGTTTGGGCAATGCTTTAATTCTAAGCTACTTCTTAAGAAGATGGCTTTTGGGTTAGATGCTCACCCTTTGGTCCAATCAACTATGGTTGATGATAGCATATGGTGACATATGAAAAAAACTACTGTGCTTAGAAGAGAAATAAGCATGCTTTAGGCACTTTGAAGCTTAGCTTTTCCAGCACAGACCCTCTCAGATGGTCAATTTTGATTTCTGTTGCTCATCGATGGGTCTCTAAAAACACAAGACTTTTTTCCTAAAACATTTTCCCCTATAAACTTTACAGGGCCATCAAAAATAGTTGTTACAATCCATATTCTTTATAATCATCATTACTTCCTTACTGGACAAGTGTATCAAGTTAGAAACTGTTTGGTTTCCTAAAATTTTTATTTCAACATATATTTAACCCCAAGCAACCACAGATGATGCACTACATGCCTGCATTAGTAATGCCCGCATTAGTAATACTAGTGAGATCTTAGTAAGGTCTCATTTTCCATCTTCAAGGAGGTCATGATGTGTTCACACACAAACAAGTGAGTACTTTCATTCTACAATCTTATTTGGGAGTCTGTTTACTGGGACCACTTCTAGTACCAATAAAAGTTTTGGTTAGAATCTTAGCAGAAGAACAACAAAATGCTTTAAATAAAATAGAAAGTGTAATGTAGGAAATCCATCAAGAATAATGAAGAATCTGAGAATGAGATAACACAGAAGTTAGAAATGGTGGGAAGCCACTTCCATCCTTAGGCAGTGTTACATGCATTCGGGGGCCAGGGTTACCTGGTGGAATCTGGGAGCATGGTCTACCTGTCTGGTGGGAGCTGCAGCCTGAGGGAACTGCAGCTTCTGCAGGAGACGCTGCCCAGACAAGGAGTGGGGAACAGGAGACAGACTGACAGTGGATCCAATGAAGGTCGAGCTCACTGCCCGTCCTTCACTAAGCCCTGGGAGGAGCCGGTCAATGTGTTCACATACTCATATGATTTTATAAAATGTGTTAAATTAAGACAATGCAACTGTAATCAGTTAAGTCTGCTGCCTGTTTCTATTTGACTTCCCTTTTCATTTTTCCCCATGCCAGCCGTTGATGGGGTGGCCGTGGACATTTTGAGACACAAATTAAACAGAAGATGAGTTGAGAACAGATTTATTTTTGGTTTATTGGGTAATATTTGTGTGTTTTATAGTTACTTATTTATAAAATTAGGTTATTTCTAGCTGTCCTGGCATATTAATACAAATAGTTTTTAGGACTCCCCCTCTTCTCTAACTCATCTGGAGACATTACACAGAAGAGAAGAGTTAGAGCTGGCAGTGATAGTTATAAGTGATGGAGGAGAAACGAGTTTTAAAATATACAGTTAGAAACTAATCTGGGGCAGGTTTTTCTTTAGTTTTTCAGCTCATGTAAAGAAGAAACTCGAAAGAGGCTCTCCCCAAATTTATACAATCCTACAAATTTACATGACATTATGAATAATGAGTTGAGGAGATGAAATATTTTAAACTGTCAGTAATCAAATATATTTTTATGAACAATGATAAAGGAAAGACTGAATTATATTTTCACATTCTCTTTATACAAATATCACAAAATAATTGTCATATAAAGAGATGATCCTTTGATCAAAAGGCAGTCAAAACCAAGGAGGAATAGATATTAAAAATGCTTGGTAGATAATTAATAAAAATAGTAATTTAAAAGTTTTCTTAGTTGATATTTGTAAGCTAGTCAAAATGTACAGGTAGGTGTTTGCTAAATAACTATTTACTTTTGTGCCTAATTTTGAATTCATAATTTTTAAATGAATTTTTCTCTGTTAGGACTCCCAAGTGTTTAAGCCACAGATCTGATGAAACCTAGCTGCAGGTACAAATGCCATGGCTTTCCCTTCCTCCTGTCCCCCATTCTCTTTTCATTGACACCTATTGAGTGAGTTCAGCTGTCATCAGAGATTGGGACACAGATCAGAAGAATAAGCCTAGCAGAGGAAGAAAGATTCAGCAGACAGCAAACAAGCCGAAAATGGCCCAGGAAGGAAGTAAGATAAACAGGTCTTTCCATTCTCTGCTGGTGGGAGTTGAAATCATGCCACCTCTGTGGAGAGTCATATTTATGACAGTAACCATCAAAATCACAAATGTGCATGTGCTTAGATCCTGCAGTTCTACCTCTGGAAACTTATCTGAGATATACTCATAGGTGAAAGGACATATGTATAAGGTTATTCATTGAAGCCTTGAGTCTGGAGACCATTATCTTAAGTGAAACAACTTAGACACAGAAAGACAAATACCACATGTCCTCACTTATAAGTGGGCACTAACCAATGTGTACCCATGGACATGGGGTGTAGAATGACAGATGCTGAAAACTCAGAAGGGTGTGGATAGGGAGGGATGAGAAATTAATGGCTACAATGTACATTATTTGGATGATGGACACTGTAAAAACAATAACTAAATGGTAGAGACAATCAGAGTATCCCTAAATTGGTGATAGATTAATACCTTTATGGAACATCAATACAATGGAATACTATTTCCTTTAAAAAGAAGGAAAAATGAAAGAGGAGATTCTTTATGGACAAATGTGGGATGATATTGAGTAAAAAGGGGTTGTTTGGTTGTTCTACCATTGATATAAATAAGGTTCATAATCACTCAGCTGAGATTCTAAAATTCATAAATCTCTGAAAGAAAATTTTTTTTCATAAATAATTGGGTTGCAAAACATGGCCCAAACTTACATGGGGCTATTTATACTTTAAATATTCATATGTTTTACAGAAGAAATACTTATGTACTTGGTTATTGAGTGCTTCCCCAGATGCTACTGAGAATGTTTCTAAAACTCATCCTCTAGACTTGAAAATGGCTTCAGAAGAGCTGGGAAGACATTTGACAGGGATGCTCTTGCCTTCTCCTCTTAACAAAGCAGAGAAGTGACTTTGAAAACCAGATGCCTCACAGAAGCAGGGTGGGACCCAGGACGATGAAGGGCCATGGAAATTTGATGCACCCCTTACCTCCTTGACACTCAGCAGCTTCCTGTTCACTGCTTCACCCCTAGTGGCCTGGCCTTTGTGGCCATGGGGGAGCCTAGTCGAAAGAGAACGCCAGTGGATGGTACTGTTGGTGCCCTGTACGGGTATTCCTCCAAGCCCTATCTCCTATTCTGATCTCTGTATCTTTTAGTTGCTCATTAGACATCTCTACCTGGGTTGTCCTATTGGCACCTTTAAAACAACATGCCTAAGACTGAATAGTTCACCTTCCCTTGCTAAGCCTATTCTGCTGTGTGGTACCATCAATCTCTCAGATCCCCAGTCAACAGCCTTGAAATCATCCTCAACACCTTCCTCCACCTGCTCTCTCCCATTCTATATCCAGTCGGTCCCCAGGATCTGACTATTCTACTTCCTTAATAAAGTTGCTAGATAAAATACATAATGCCAACTTAAATGCAAATTCCAAATAAACAACAATTAACTGTAATATAAGTATGTCCCCAGTATATATTTACATTAGAAACATATTCAGTTGTTCTGAGATTCAAATTTAACTGGTCATCTTGTAATTTTATGTACTCAATCTTCAACCTTAGTCCTTAATACCTGTCAAATCTGTTCCCCTCTCTGCACCCATCAGCCCCTTGTTCAAGCCCTTCACTCTTCTCTTCTGGATCACCAAAACTACCTCCTAACTAGTTGTTGTCCTTCTAAATGTCTTCCCACCCAAAACAAGATCTAAATTACTGATAGACTAATCTGTGTCTGACGTAAATTTGATCACATTCACTCCGCTGCTTTTTTGCATATGACACCCTTCATGACCTGGCTTCTGCCTACCTCTCCCAGTCTTCTCCTAAGTTTCAGTCAGACTTTGTGCGACAAATTGTAGAACTGATGATGTAGATTGTAGAATTGATAGGAACTTGTCAGTTCAATCAGTCATTACTGAAGGCTGTGAGGCCAGGGAAGGCTTCCCAGAGATGAGAGCCCATGCCAAGCCTTCACTCCTCTCAACCCTCCTGAGCTCCTCAGGGACTCTGTCATGCTGCACTTATACACTCTGCTTTATACAGTTAGATTTCTTTTCATGTGCCCATCATTCATCTCCCCAAGATAACAAGTTTATTAATGACCCATGTAAAGCATCTAGCACATTAAACATCACAGACTTTCACATTTCCTTGTCTTAACTGTTTTGTACTGTTTCTATTTCTTTGCGTGTTTCACACAGCACATTTCAACACTTATTGATTTTCTGATTAGTGTTCTGTTTCAAAAACGAAGTCAGACTAAGTTAAACGGACACAAATAGCTGCTCTACTCACTGACCCTATCATAATGAGAACACCAGGCTAGGCCTGGTTTCTTGACACATTTGAGTAGACCTCGCTTCCCAGAGCACTTCATGAATATTCCAGGATATGTCGAGAAGTTGCATCCCATTCAATCTATTCTCATCACCAACAGAAAGATGAAGTTGAGTAAATGTCTCATTTTATTAAACTTCTTGTTTAGATATGATTGAGGATTGAATATTCAGCATTGACTCTCCCCTTCTCTCTTATTAAAACATCAGGCTTTGAGGATCCTAGAGAGTCCTGAAAATGTACATCCCAGAGGTTCTTTACAATGTCACACTTCTGCTCATGGGCATGACAGGCAGCACAATAGAATGGAACCATAATAAATGGAAGCAGAATGCCATTATGTACTGGTTAGGTCTAGAAAAATTATCATAAGGCTCAATGACTGATCAATAACAAAATCTAGCATCATCATTCCCCACCATAAGCAACATACAATTCAAAAAATAGGATGACTGATAAAGTAGGAGCAAATAAAGATGGTCAGCACATGTTTGATGGCACAGGGAAAATGAGGTTAGTGCCTGGACTTCTGTGTGCCTGGACTTCTGTTTGAAGCAGAGCTGATGACAAGTGGACAAGCTGCTGATACTCATTCTTAATTCATGTGGAGGCAGTGAGTTGTGGAAAGAAGAGAAATTTTGAGGCACACCACCGTGAACCTGAATCCAGAATCCATTGCTTAGTAGCTGTGGAATTCGTGGCAGATTACAAAAATTATATTAGACATATTTTGCTCATCTGTACATAAAAACAATAGCTAACATACATTGAGTGCGCACCCTGTGCCAATACTTATCTAGCTTCTTTACATATATTAACCCATTTAATTCTCAACCTATGAAAAAGGCTATAATTATCTCCACTGTACTGAGCATCAGTTAAGTCACATGCCTAAGAATGCAAGCTTAGTGACAGAGCTGGAAAGGGACAATTAAGTAGTGGATATTAATAAGTTAAAAACATGTAGTAGGATATTGAATAACAAGCAGGACCCTAGTTTATAGATGTCCCCTGAACCCAGGAGCGATGTTTGTTGGAAAACAACACTGTTGGCTGGGGTATGTGAAAAATGGTTGACTCCCCAAATCCTGAGCAGCTGCTGTTTGGTAAAATGGAAGAAATGCCAGAAGGACAAATGTAGCAGTGGTTACTACTATGCAGTACACTCTGCTCGTGCTAGACACTACAGAAAGAATATATTAGGCACTACTGGGTGGAAAGCCAAGTGAGTGATAAGAAAATACCATGTATAAGTGTTCAGAAATGAGTTGCTGTTAGCAAGACTTAGGGAAAATCTCCTGGAGGGATGAGAAGGCATGAAATGAACATCAAGGGAAGGATGGACACAGAGACAGGAGAAGGGTTTCCTTAGCATGCAAAACACCAAGAGCAAAGAGTGGTGCCAGAAATGAGAATGTCATGTACGAAAAACTGCAGGGAGTCCACAGTCTAGGCACAGTGGGACCTAGAAGTAGCCAAAAATGTCCCCCAAATAATCTGCATTATGGTATCATTTACTCAATTCTATAAGGAGACTTTGCAAAACTTACAGTGTAAACTGGTCCTCTTCTGGCTAAAAAGAGCAGCACAACTTGAGTGGAAACAGCAAAACAATAAACAAAAGACAAAAACATCAACAAAAACCCCTCGAAGCAACACTCTGGTTTCTCTTCAGATTTTACTAAAAAACCCTGAAACACTCCCCAGTAGGTGACCTATGTGGGTGGGTCAGTTGCTTTTGTCAGTAGCTTCCTGTAGTTACTGTTCACTGAAATTTTGAAACCATGGCTTGCATAGTTACAGGAATGAATGATTTGTTTTATCTAAATTTTATATCCTTTAGAGGATATTTCAAGACTTTGGACTACTTCCAAAGACATACATTTCAGAAAATAATAAAATAATACTCAAGAGAAGATGAAAACTTCAGACAAGTGGGAAATAATTTGCTGGGAAAATGGTTTTTATAACTTTTTTTTTCAGAAAAAGTGAATTCATTGATGAGCCTGTTACAGTGTTCAACTTAGAAAATTAGTAGAAATTATTTGATAATATGTATATAATATTAACAATATATTAATATAAATAAGAATGTAGTGGAAATTAATTAATGACAGAAAATAAATTAATAGAATAGAAAATTTAACTAACTTTTAATGAAAATTTAAATAATACTGGCTGGCCATGGTGGCTCATGCCTGTAACATCAGCACTTTGGGAGGCCCAGGTGGGAAGACTGTTTGAGGCCAATCAAATTGGTTCAAGACCAGCCTGGGCAACACAGTGAGAGCCATATCTCTACAAAAAATAAAAAAATTTAGTCAGGTATGGTGGCATACGCCTGTATTCCCAACTACTCAGGGTGTTGAGTCAGGAAGATCATGTAAGCCTGAGTCTGAGGTTGCAGTGAGCTATGATTGCACCACTGCACTACAGCCTGGGCAACAGAGCAAGACCCTGTCTCTAAAAAATTAATACAAAAGTGTTAGTTTGAAGGAGCACCAAATTACTCATCTACTCAAGGCAGGTTTCTCAAGGTCTGAGTTGGAAGTCCTCTTGAAGAGAAGTATGAGGTCAGATGGAAAAATAGTTTGAGTTTAAATGATGGAAATCCTAAAATGACCATCTTAGGTTCTCAGCTTTTGTCTGATATTTAGGAAAAGACCTTTGAAGGTACCTGAGCACAATGAGGAAAGTGATTTTTAGGAGGGCAAGTGTTGTGGCTATATATAGGTAGGCAGGAAAGGGGTACAGGGAGAAAAGTCAAGGACCTGTTGAAGTAATTAGGCATGAGACAGTGACCATCTAGCCTATCGGTGATTGAAGCCCATTAGAAACAATCTGACACACTTTGAAGAGAAATTAACAATGCTTTTCATTGTGGCTGACCAGCTAAATGAGAAATCCAAGAAGGCTCAGGTGATAAGCATGAGAGACTAGGGGAACAGTGATACCGTGACAAAATGAAGAATTTGAAGCTTAGAGGAGATGCTCATTGGAGGGATAGACAGACGAGTTTAGGTGGCAGATTGACCCACGGCAACAAGATACGGATTAATTCAATATGTAGGTGGAAAGGCTATGTTAGAGGAGGCTTTCCCTCACCCACAATATGTATTCATAAAGAGACAGTCTGCACAAAATATGATGCCAATGATAGGTTTCTTCATGGCACACAATGAAGAAATACCTATTGAACATACATTGCTTTCTGCCCCCTTATGTCCTTCACATATGGATCTGTGGACCTAGAAAAGACTGAGGTATGTCTTAAACAACAAAGAATTTATTTGAGCTAAATTTGAGCCACTGCAGCCCAGGAAATGCTTCCAAGTTACTTTGCGAAGTGCCCTGGAGAACAAAAGAGATGCTGGAGGTTTTAAAGAAAAAAGGATGAATCAGGAGAGGGGGAGATTACAAAAGTTGTTTTTCAACTGCTACAGTTGGTGTGATTGTATCGAAAGGGACTGGTTTTAACAGTTAAAAAGGCCGCCTGTGGTAAGGGACCTTCCAGAGCTCAGCAGGAAGCAGTCAGCAGGTGCTTTGGCCATTGTTCAGCCAGGAAGTTGTGACCTCCATCCACGGCCTGCCTGAGGTTCAAGCTAAAATGGCCTCCTGGCTCCATTTTAGATTCTTTGATTAACCCGTTGTCATTTTCCTTCATCAGATCCTAACACCAATTTCTGTCACATCTTGAGTATAAAAAGCAATAATAAATATGAAATTTCATAAGCCCAAGGAAAATATTTATCCTCTTTACATTCACATATTTCTTCTGAGCTGAAATAAAATATCCCACATATAACCAATTATTTTTCTTTGCTGGGCAACAGATTTATTATTCGTTTACTAAAAAAAGTTTAGCACAAAGATATATTATGTAGAAAGATAAAGCATGACACTTTTTATATTTTCGCTGATTTTTGAAAAAGAGACATTTCTGGTAGAACTACATAAACACAGACATGAAAAACACCAACATCACATTTTTAAACAATTGGCAAGCACATTGGGCCTTAATAAAAATAAAATTAAACTGGTAATTTTGGAAACTGCATACTGTGATATGTGTACATGTTTCTTCTGGAAAAATCTACAAAGTTGGTTCCAAATGAAGATTACCTATTGGAGTAATTCAAAGGCAAGGAATATTTAAACCTAGTTGTTTCAAGAGGAGAAACAACAACGGCAGCCATTAGATCTGGAAAGAACTGAGCACTTAAGATAGGCATTCTTATCTGATTCAAAAGTTAACTCTGGGTACTCAAAAGTTAGCTCTCTAGGTGCTCTGGGAGCAGTCTTATTCATTGAATTAACAATAGCTGGTATTAGAAGTGATGAAATTTTCAGTTGCCTTAGGTTGCTATTACTATCACTATCTTAAAGTTTTTGAGTCCAGCTTTTCATGATATATAAATAAGATTAGTTTCTTTTCATCTGTGTGATAGCCCTTCAAAAGAAAAGAACTTGAAAAGGTAGAAAAGCAAGGAAAACAGTAACAAAAGGACCAATATGTGGAAGACAGAGATAAATGCATAAAAAAATTTAGCTCAACTAAAATTCATTATTATTCAAATGGCATCCTGCCAGCTCACAAAGACAGAGGGGGATCATGAGGGCTTTCCTCTATGAACTTCAAATCTATGCAGGAAAACAATAAGTTCTATGTGTGTAATTCAATAACAAAAGAATACAATTTCCAAGGTGAAGCAATAGGCATGATAGTATATGCCAAATAGCTGAGAAAGTCTGATGTCATTAAAAGAGGCTCCAAAAAGGAAATATATGTGATCCCATGCCAAGGGAGGTGTAGGATTTGTCACAGAAACCTCAGACAGGACGATAGCATAGGATAACCTGAGGGAAATGATTAGGCTGCTAAGGAGTCAGGAGTAACTCAGAGAAGATGTAAAGAGGAAGAACAATAGGCAAGGCCCACAAGTTAATGGAGGGCCTTGAATAGAGGACAGAGGCATAGGAGTCTGATTCTAGAGCTCCTAGGAAGCCACTGTAGGTTTTTAAACAGGAAAGTAGCTTCAGAAGTAAGCAGATGTTGTGTATCCATTACATTAAAACAATCTGCTGAGCTGAATGAAAATTTGATCAAACTCATGTTTGGATGTACATAGTTTGATCTGGTCTTTCGCTTTGGAGGTATGATGATGGACATGCAATATGGTTCAGATATTTATATGCTGAAAAGTTAGGATTTAAAAAGTTTAGTCATCTAATAATCTTACCTTTTAATAAACTGATATATGAAGCATTTATACTTGACTATGCTGAGATTTTTGCAAATATGGTTCCCTAAAATTATTTATAAATTATTAAAATTTGTTTATCAACTAAATAAATGCACATAGTACTATGGACTGAATTGTGTTCCTCCAAAATTCATATGTTGAAACCCTACCCCCCAGTATATTTGACCTTGACTCAAAGTCTTCAGAACCATGAGAAATTGATGCCCTGCACAGCGGTTCACACCTGTAATCTCAGCACTTTGGAAGGCCTCAGTGGAAGGATCGCATGAATCCAGGTATTTGAGACTAGCCTGACAATAAAGTGAGATCTATGAGAAATAAATTCCTGTTGTTTAAGTATGGCATTATGTTATGATAGCCAGAGCAGACTAACATACATTGCAGCATTATAAACAATCTCAGACACTTCACTGATACTCTCTCTCCACGACATTCTCTAAATTTTTCTTGGCTTTACCTTAAAAGTGGGTGGCAGGCAAGGGGAACGTGAACTAATGGCTACTGAATGTTGAATTAGCACCTGTTACATGCCGTACATATATTATTGAATTTAATCCTGGTAGGCATATGTGACACAGTGATCTATAGGGAATGTTTCAATACAACTTTATTGGAAACAAGTGATAGAAAATGTGCACATTTTATAATCCACAATTAGGAGTCTTCTAAGTAGTATACACATATAATGAATTTATAACTGTTAACCACAGTGGACAATGAAAATAAAACACTCCTTGATAAGTTTTCTGAAGGATAATCAATAATTTATTTCTCTTTAATTGTCACAATTACCACCATTATCTAGCTACATGACCAATGTCACTACATATCACAGGAAGATTGTCCACCTACACTTTACTGAGACAAAGACAATGGCCATTTTTGTGTTAAATGTACAATGAGATGTTAACACCATTTATATGTTAAATGTACAATGGGATGTTAAAAAGCAGTGGCTTTTATGTGTAAGACAAGATGTGGCACATGATTTATTACAAACAGGTTTGATTTCAAACATATTATGCCAAGAAACAAGCATAGAAATGTTTTGGCATTAAGTTGTTATTAAAGTAGAAAATAAGTAAACTAGAGAAATAAATCCAGATTTTCACTTACATTAGATACATTGAAGTAGGAAATTAATTGGCTCCTCAGTATTTTTGTGCAAGTTTTTTTTTGTTTTCTTTCCTTTTGTTTTTGATTTTTTTAATAAACGAGTAATATGAATATATCACAAGTAAAAGAAAGATCTCAGCCAAAACGAAGGTACCAGTATATGAAAAACAAATGAAAATTTACCAGGTATTTTTTGCTTACAAAAAATTTAAACTATAAAGAGTCACAAAATATATATAAAAACGCCACATTGAACGAGGCAATCATACTCTACCGAAACTGGTAGCATCCTCTGAAAAGCAGTCACATGCATTCCATTCATTCGGTCATACAGTGGTCACCGACAAGAAGGCATTATGGACTCTTGTGCCATCTGGAGACTTGGCCCCATGGGTCATCAGTTCTTGGATTGTCATCCAGTTGTCCAAAATTTTCTTGTTTCTCTTCTTCATCATCTTTTTGTGACTCAGTTCAATGATATTGATCTCCTTCTTGCCCTCACTGCCACTCTGAGGGCTCTCCTTGAGACACTCTAACCGGCTGCGCATCATGAACTCACGGCGGCGGCGCTGCTCTTTGGCTCTAAGCAGGTGCTGCTTTCTCTCCTCTTTGCTCCAATAGCGCCCCATTTTCATCTCGCTCATGGTGTCATCGTCTGTGGTCATGCCACTCCGCTCCTCCTTGATCTTTAAGGCACGTTCCTTCAGGATGCGGTCTCGCACGGGTCTCTTTGTGATGTACCGTGTCCCGTCGCTCCTAATTTTCACCTTCCATTCCATCTTGGGCTCTGAACACTTCTGAGACTCCTTGCACATGCTCACCAAACTGAGCTGACTCTGAGCATACTCGACGGCAGATTTCTGTTGAATTAACTGCATGTAGCTTTGATAATGCCGGGCGTGTGCTGGGATGTTTGCATATCTATAGGAGGAGCTGTGGTAAGGAGAGAGGTAAGGGATGTGTTGGCTGTCTGCCTTCTCTTGATCAGGAAGCTTGCTGCCTTCCAAAATCTCCTTGCTTTCAGCGCTACAGCCTTGCTCAGTGGTTTTGGCTTTGGTGGAGGTCGACTCTTTACTGCTCTGTCCGGAAGAGGACTGGGTGGCTGCCATTGTGCTTCTCAGGTTTTTCTTATTGGTGAGGTTGATCATCCTTGGAAGGGAACTGTCAGGGGAACGGTCTACGGTGAGTGGAGTACTTCTGCAGCTCTCAGCTGTGTTGTAAGCACTAGAACTGTCCTTGTCAGACTTTTCTGGATGCTCCATGATGTCGTCCAGCTTTCCCCTTTGCATATCTATGCTGGTGTTGTAATTCCGGAATCCTCCATCATGCAATGTCCAGATGTCTCCATACTGGTCTGTCACTTTCTGGAGCCTGTGGGCTTGCATGATATTCTGACACTCAAGCTCAATGTTTCTCAGCTCTTCATTAAGCAACTGTAGCTCATGCTCCACTCCCTCTTGCTCCCCTTGATTGCATTCAATTGTGCTGCTCGAGTAATACAGGTCATACTCTCCATGATTTCGAATCTTGCATTTGAGCTCCAAGAGCTGCCTGAATCTTTCACAGTCCTCATCTTGGTTGCCAGCGCAGTCTGAGTCAATGTATTCACCAGACACGAGGCTCTCATTGTACTGAAGTTCAACACTTCCTAGAGTGTCTTGGCTCTGCCCCAGGTCTCTCTTGCTCTTCAAAGATGTGCTATTGGGGTCCTCAGCTGCATTCTCCTGCTCTGAGCTCTCATCATTTCGCAAGCTTTCATCTGTACGTCCTACTCCACTGTCCTTCTCATGGTTGTTGGATGAGGATGTTGCAGTGTCTGTTGTGCCTTCTTCTTCTTCTTGCTTTTTTGGCTAAGAAAATGATGTGAACAAAGAAAATGAAAGAACAAAGAAAATTAATTAGTTTGGAAGACATTGGTTATTAAAAATCTTGCTTGAAAACCAATGTTTCTTGCAAAGTTGCATTTCCTAGAAAATTGCTCTAATTTAAGGTCCATCACAATTTTAGAAATAAACGAAATTAGCTCATGACAGCTTTTTATACAAGAAATGAAGAAAACAAAAGCTGCTTGAATATGGCTATGATATTCACTTGGATATAAATAAGACAGGATACATTCAAATGAGTGATTCTTTAGGTTTTCTCTTACTTGGCAAACTTGGGGAGTGAAGGTGGCTTAGTAATGTATCACTGGCTTAGTAATATGCTGACAATGGGTAAGCCAAACATCACAGAGATTTAGGAATAAGTTAACATTATGTACTGGAGTCTAGGACATTGCTGTCTATAGGGGAGGATGCTCAATCCCAGATGGATTCAGGTTATTAGTGACAGATTCGGGTTATTAATGACAGAGGCAAAGCTTCATCTTCCAGTGCCAGAATTTCTTATATGTCCAGGATGCCATATTCTTGAATACATGGGCTGTGACCTCAGTGCACTGTAAATCATGTTTCTCAAAAGCAACAACAATGTCTTGGGACTCATTTGGGTTGTATAAGATTTTTCTACCCTTAACCAGGGATTTTTTTTCAAAGATAAGTTTTAGTCTATTAATAATAAAAATTCAGTCCCAGGAAAATTTGAACAGCACTGATTGCCAAACATGGGCATAATATCAAATAATTTTTGACATATATATCACATATATGTATATACGTATCCATGTATGTTTATGTAGTGTGTGTGTGTGTGTGTGAGTGAGTGAGAGAGAGAGAGAAACTCTGGTAAGTTTTGGCTTTCATGTAAAACAATTAACTGTAATTGTCCTAATAAGATGCATGTGTTGTTCTTTCTCTGGGAATATGGTGAAGTTACTTTCACCTCTATCAGTCATCACATGATAATCTATAAGGCAGTTTCTAGATTATATCTGCCTTATGCCTAAGTTTATTCACTAGATAGATAGATAGATAGATAGATAGATAGATAGTAGATATAGCTAGCTCCATCCCTCTAGCAGATGTAATTACATAATTAAATATAATCAAGCAAACAGCTAGTGCTAAATAAGGATGGAACGGCTGATAAAAGGTATTCTAAAAGAAGTCTAAAAGGTATCTCTAGATAATTGTTATTTTGTTCCACAAAAGTAATGGCAGAAAAAAAGTAACATAAATTGAAGAGGCGAGAACATAACCATGTATCAGTTTATTTTATGACTCTCAATCTTTCCCTGGAATATGTTCCTTCATTTGTTGAAAACACACTGAGACTTATCTTACATGTCTTGTTGATTAAAAAAATTATAATAAGTAACTGTAACTAACAATGGAAAGCTTGCTGCATCCCTAGGCTGTGACTTACAAGGTGACAATAGTATTTAATATGGCAATGTCTGTATACTATACCATATAACTCTCAAAGGATGTTATTGATACTGGGCAGTTGAATTTATATATCATGTTATTTATAATTATTTTATTTATTATATAATTATATATTATTTTTCTAAAGTCATGAGCTGAAAAATACAAGAAGACTAGTAATTTTTTTCTTATTTCACATGCAGATGAAATAATAATGACAAATTATGCTATTGGAGATGTTGCACAATGTAACAGCATTCATAAGACTAAGAATACTATGTAAAATGAAACTTTCCATAAAGTAGGTTCACATATGGGTACGTATTTTATTTTTTCAATTGAATTTTCCCTTTTCTTTGTTATTGGTCTATGAACAACTGCGAAAATAAAAAGAGTTTTCCATTCTCAAACCTAGAATTCCTGGTTTCTAATGCAATGTTACCCATCATTTATCATTTCCCTATGGAATTATTATAGTGACACGCAATGTTTCTACCTAGACATTTCTAATGTAGTATTATTGTTTATAAGGGCAAAGGATTTTTAAAGGTTTCTGTACTTCTCATCATTTTTTTCATTTCAGGTGAAGAAAAATTTCAACACAATGAGAATCTAACCTCAGGGACATCTAGTGTTACCTCACAAGACCTAACATTTGTATTACCTCTGATGAGTAGGCAGCATTTGACACCGTATCACTTTTCCTGGACAGGATTTCTCCCTGCTTGCCTTATTCCAACATCCTCCTGTCAATTCAGTATCAGGTCACATTTTGTATCTAAGAAAAAAAAAGGCCTGGAGCAAGGACTTTCTTGTTTGTAACCAGCAGCTGCCACCAAAAATATCTTTATTTGTGGCCAGTGTTGAAGTTATACATAAAAATTTTAATCTGTCCTGTCTATATTGAAAGGCAGTTACCACAGTAGCGATATTACCTGTGAGCATGAACTTCTGTTTGTGGAGTGGCCAAACTCCATATGATGAGCAAATGAGTGTATCACATATGACTATGTTGATGCTATACTGTGTAATCTAATTATGTATTTAATATGTGGACATGTGTACACATATACACATTTCTGTTATGGGATGTTAGCAAGCTGAATATTTCATTATTCAGCGTGGTAAAATGATAGAATGTTTGTGCTGCATGTTTCTAAGCCTGTCAAGATTTTCAAAAACATTATCATCTTTTAAGATGTGTTAAGAGTTAATGTTGAGGCCAGGTGCAGTGGCTCATTCCTGTAATCCCAGCACTTTGGGAGGCCGATGCTGGTGGAGCACTTGAGGTCAGGAGTTCGAGACCAGCCTGGTCAACATGGTGAAACCCCATCTCTACTAAAATTACAAAAATTAGTTGGGTGTGGTAGCAGGCCCCTGTAATCCTGGCACTTTCAGAAGCTGAGGTTGGTGGAGCACTTGAGGTCAGGAGTTCAAGACCAGCCTGACCAATTTGGTAAAACCCCATCTCTACTAAAAATACAAAAATTCGCTGAGCATGATGGCATGCACCTGTAGTTGCAGCTACTCAGGAGGCTGAGGCAGAAGAATCACTTGAGCCCAGGAGGCAGTTGCAGTGAGCTGAGATTGTGTCCCTGCACTCCAGCCTGGGCGACAGAGCGAGACACTATCTTTAAAAAGAAAAAAAAGAAGCTGGGCGCAGTGGCTCATGCCTGTAATCCCAGCACTTTGGGAGGCCGAGGAAGGTGGATCATGAGGTCAGAGTTTGAGACCAGTCTGACCAACATGGTGAAACCACGTCTCTATTAAAAATACAAAAATTAGCTGGGCATGGTGGTTCCTATAATCCCAGCTACTCAGGAGGCTGAGGCAGGAGAATCAATTGAACCCGGAAGGTGGAGGTTCCAGTGAGCCAAGATTGTGCCACCACACTACAGCCTGAGTGACGGAGCAAGATTCCATCTTAAAAAAAAATATATATATATATATATGTATATATAAAATACAATACATATAATAATAATAATGTTGAGAATATGAAGATAATTAAACAAATCTGTAAACTGAAAACAAAATTATATCAGGCAGATAAATGACATGAGTGTAACATAAAAAATCTAGAATATATTGAACTTGTTTTTGTAAAATGGGAAAACGACAATAAAAATAATATAATAATCACACTGTGATCTTTCACTTATTATGAATCCACTAGTGACAGCAGTTCTACTCATTTTTCTTTGTATTCTCAGTTTCAAATGGGGTGCTTGGAGTATATTAGGTGTTCAAAGTTTTTAGTTGAATGAATATGTGACTTCAAGGCAAAAGGATGTCAATAATCTCAAACTATGCTATAAGAAATGTTGCACAAGTTATGCTATGGGAAATGTGTCAACAGCAGCCATAAGACCAAGGATAATCTCTATGATTATTCAGAATATACAGGTGTAATCACGCCATCCAGTACGCAAATAAAACTGATGGTTTACATCACGTCATCTTCATCCTATAGTGATAGCCTAAGTATTCAAATAGATACATTAATATTTTAAAGTAAAAAAAAATTACTTGTTGGGGAGGCTACCTCAGTTTGTTTTCAGCTGGCATATTGAGAAGCAACACACATTTTTTACTCTGAAATTTTTGCAGTGAGTTTGAAGTAGTGCCTGGGTCAACATTTGAATACTACTGTACTGTATTCACAATGGTCCCCAAGCTTCCCAAACTGGAAATGGAAAATCATTTTATTTATTCCCTCTGCTTCATTTGAGATGACCATTTGCTCTAAAAAATTACAATGACAGAGATGTTTGATTAAACCCTTTGATTTTGTTTTCGTCTCCATTTATGGTTACACATTAAAAAAGAACAAGCAACATCTCAAATCATGTAGTTCAAATTGTTGGCCCTACCTGCTCCACCTCATTGGCAGTGGGCTGCATTGCTTCACTATGCTCTTCTTCCAACATCTCCAAGTTTAACTCCTCTAAGAATTCATTCCTTTCATCTTCCAGCCAGCCTTCATCTAGCTGCAAAAGAATACATTAGTACATTATATCATGTTAGTGAGAACTCATGGTAAAATAGAGTAAACTTAAATGGCCGGTGCCCGACGAGTTCCTTTTATCATAATGATTCTCTTCAGAATACCAGCCTCCCATGGTTCACCTTTCAGAAAGAAGAAAAGGTGATAAAAAAAAAAAATTGGTCTCTTATGCCTTTTATCCCTTCCTGAAACAGGGCTACAGATTTTCTCTCATAACCAAGTAAATCTCACAGCACAGAACATTACCTTCTTTCAAAATGTATGAAAAGCATCCTGCATAATCCACAGCTGTCATGCTCATTACCTCCAACAGTCCCGTGTTAAAAGGACTGCCATGCTACTAATAGGGCTATGAGACAATTGGGCTTTTTTCTTTAACAACAACCCCCAACGAGACTGCATACAAAGTGCCCCGCATACGCTCATGCTATCCTCATCCTACTTTTTTCTTTTTAGGTGGGCTCCCATATTAACAAGATGGCTGCTTGCCACAAAAGAATCTACAGACAACATTTATTTTGTCTGTAAAGGAAGGAAAATTCTAAGTTATTCTTCTCAAAAAAAAAAAAAAAAAAAAAGGAAAGGAAAGCAATGTCACTCCATGTCTATTTTAATTCGTTTTCAAGCCCAATTTTATAGGAAAAGCACCACAGTGGATGTGACATTTAAGGGTGGTGGAGTGGTGTGGGGCGTGCAGGGTTTTGTTTATGGGTGCTGAAAACAAGTATTCTTGTAGGACTCTTAATGCAAATTAAACTGAACAAATCCCTTCGACTTTTCAATACAAAGTGAAGTGGAAAACTGGTGGTTACCTGGCTAATATGATCAACGTTGACAGTACAGATAATTTGCCTCAAAGTGAATTTTTGGAGCTGGATTACATAAATTACCTGTCTATGCTGATTAAATTAACTGGATTATTGTCAAAACTCTGCATCACTCTGTACAAAGAAATAGCAGCTTTCTAGTGAGCAAACATGGATAATAGTTTGAGATATTTTCACCACCAGTGAACTGGCAAAATAAGCTTTTAAACATAACTGAACTTCTACAACTTAAAAACAAACTAGAAAGGACATTAAGCTGCACCAAAAGAGGCATTAGCATATATGTATCATCTTTATTAATATGCAGGCAAATCATAGATTTTATAATATCTATTAAAGGCCATGTAGAACTTCAATGACCTCAAATTTAACTGGGTCCCAAAGTGCTGGCACATTTGTTCATCCTCGTTTATCTTAATGTGGCCTGAATAAGTTGATCAAATGCCTATGACTTTGATATGCAGATGAGCTATGATAATTATGCCAACTAAAAATGTAAATTTGGTCCAATTGATAATTGTTCAAATTTTACATTCTTTAATCTTTTTCAAGTATCATAAAGCTACAAATGCCAGACCTCATAAAAAATTACTTAAAATGGGGAGTGCTTACTGTTCTCAAACACATCAAGGAATTTTTCTTTAGGTCAAAATGAAGTATTTTCTGACACTGATGTAGTGAATGATGAAACAGAGTTTTTTGAGGATTAAATGAAGTGGTGGGGAACATAAAGAGAAAATGGTCAAAATTAATGATTTCCCGTAACTCTTTTCTCATTGAGTAATCCAGTAGATTCCTGAGTTGCCAGCCATAGTCATTATATGTCTGTTTTGATAAGGCTTTCTTTTAGGCTGGAGGTGCACACAGCCCAATTAGCAAAGGGAGATTCTTCTTGCTCACTTCCTTTCTCTCTCCTATTTCCCCCTTTCTACCTAGCTGTTCATTCACTACAGTCTGAGTCTAATGTAATGGCAGAGACAGACATCTCCCTTGAGCTGAGATGTGGGAAAAGAGGGATAGTCATTAATTACTAACAGTGGGGATCTATCTGCACCAAAGGGGGCCACATGTGGCATCTCAGAGAAAGGAACAACCTATACTGTCTCAAAGGTATGGCTACAAGTTCTTATGAGAATCCTCTCTGCCCCAGTGTCCTGTGGGAAATAGGACAGAAAAGCAATATCTTTAATGGTCTCTGGAAGAAAATGGGCAGAAAATGAAAGAGAGTTGACAGGAAATGAGGAAAATGAGTTATTTAAAAATATTGCACAGATGCACAATACTGCCCCTAGCAACTCTGTAGATCATTTCCAAGAATCTAGAGAGTATTTGAAACATTAAAAATTAAAAAAAAAAAAGCTAGAAAAAGCACACAAAAAGCTTCCACATTCTCCCTGAATAAAATATACATGCAACAAAAACAAAACAAAACCAAACCAATAATGAGATACAATGAGTTCAATGGAAAAATATGGGTGATATAAAAACAAGATTTTTTAAGTGTTTTTTTTGGCCACTTTATAGCATGCACTGATCAAATCACATTTTTAAAGTATGGTCTTAAAATGTATTTCTTTTCCTGATTTCCCTGGAATTTTTTTTTTTTTTTTCTATAGGCAATTAGCTTCCTTCCAGTGGCGTGAAGGTTTCTTCAGGATCAAGGGGTTAATGCAGATCGTAATTTTGACAGGCAGGACAGCATCCTATGGAGTCAGACAACCATCTTTCATCAAGTGTGGAAAGGGAAATCTCATTTGAAATTTCATCCTTCAGCATTGACTCTTTTGGAGGAAGAGTTCAGAAGTGTAGCCAGATATTCAGATTTTCCACTGGTTCTACCCATCGTTTGTATTCCATCAAAGATGAACAGGATCTGGTCTTATGTCATTAATTTCTATTATTTCTACAGCCCATTATGGACACTATGTGGCATAGTTTAAGGAAATGCTTAGTTCTAAATTAATGACGTTCTCTAGCAGTTACATGGAAAGGGCAGGGAAACCACATTGTAACATAAAAATATCTTCTCTACAACAGAGATGGCAACTTCAATTTATCATAAATTTCACTAATGTGCATTTATCCTCTTTATTATGTTATTTTTTGAAGAAAATGGGAGCAGTGAGATAACTGGGTTGAGAAATTTCCAGATAATTGGTATAATTTCATATGCATTTAAAAATTCACTCCCATATAGGCAGTGTGGGGGTTGTGTGGGCTTGTTTCCCCACTCCTAAGACCTCAGGTGTGTAAGTTTACTCTGCCCCAGACTATGGCAAACTTTATGGGAACCATTTAGAATGGGCAAGGGCATAAAGGAAATATATGCAGAAAGGGTGATCCTTTATAACCACTATATTCAAGTCAGGATTCAGTCTGACACTGAAATACACGTACTCAATGTAATTTATAGATAGTATGTAGTTACTGAGTCTGAAAAATATCAGATCAATAACCAAGGAGACAAATGGCAATATAACTAACTTTACTCAAACTACTGACAGATGGATAGACTGGTGACAATGTATTGTCCTTTCTGCCTTGTGGTGAGAGATAAAAAGGATATAAAAGGAAGCCCCAATGGTACTTTTCTTCCACCATTACCTTTCCTTTACTTTCATGACAACTTCTTCCATAAAGATCTAAAAAATTTATTTAGAAGCTATCAGTTTGTTTTTGGCTGGACAATTGTTTTGGTCACACTAAACTTGGAAAAAATTCATTTAATATACATGGAACCAGATTATGCTATACAAGACATTTGAATTGATAAAGTTATTTGAAAAAGATTTAAGTTGATGACTAGATAGGCTAGTGTTTCTTTCATGGAGATTCTTCCAAGAGACCTTCATATGCCATTTAAGTATTTTCAGACGGAAACCTAAAGCAAGGATTCACACAGAATTAAAAGGATCTATACCGCCATTTTTCATTTGAGTATTTATTTAAGTAACTGGAAAATTGAAGGAGAGAATCACAATTCAATTTGGTATGCTTTTCCCCTCTTAAAAGGGATATTTAGCTGCCATTCTATGGAGCAATATAAGGAAGTCTTTAATGTATAATATTTTTGATAAGTTAGGAAAGATCAGTCTTCACTGTATTTTGTATACCTTAATTGCTTTCATATGTATTTTAAAAATTCGCTCCCACATAGGCCATCTGGTGGATTATGTGGGGAGAGATAACCATGATAATGATTTAATAGAGAATAGCAGATAATGAATATAAATTCATTCACGAATTTACACTCATTGAATTCAATGAATATAAAGTTCAGTCTCAAGACTTTTGATCTCTGTTCTGACCTGAATCTCTGGCCTTGCAACAAGCAGCACGATTCTCTTACACTCATCGTTAGACAGCAAGGCCACGGCTTCTTCTCGATTCTGGACATCTTCCCCATTTATCTAGAAAACAAATGAGAGTGGCACATTAGTTTCCATTTCCACAATGCTGCACACAATAAATGGCAAATATCAGCTCATTTATGGTAAATGTATGGACAATGAAGCTCACACAATGGGCTCATCTTCAGCCCCTCAGCACAAAGTGCCTTCACTCAATTACGCGCTTACTGTAAGAGCCATATCGATCCCTGAAGGATGGCCGACATCAGAGGAAGCAGTTATGTTCATAAATGTCCAACCTGCGCCCTGGCAACATACATCTAGCAACACAATTAACCAGCTCCTGACAGGTGACGTTCATCTTTCTTCGCTCAGAGTAATGGAAGTGTCACTCTGAGATAATAGTGCTGGGGGAAGAAGGACTGGCAATACCACAACTGAAATCCGTCATCCTGCACGCTGCCGCGAGCCAATTAGAGAGCTGCAGTATTATCTCTCACCAGGCAATGCTCCCAGGCCACTGCTGATTGCATTTTTATTTAATCATTTCATATTTGTGTGTGGGTCTGACTCAGTTGCCCAAACATCATCGTCAGGATAAATCTCAGTGTTTAACTGATCAAAGTAAAGCAACATTCTCATCAATACTCCACTTCCCTTCTAATATTTATCCATTTCCTGAAGCATAAAACTAATGAAATATCTTCAGACTCATCTTTTAAATAGCTTTTAAAATTTTTTAAAAAATTAACACAGAGTAAAATTGAATTTTTAAAGTAATGATGAGTGAAAGAAACCAAGCTTGAGTAAACTTTAGATTTCATGGAAAAGATTCCAGTGGCATTAGAAATAGATCTTCTTACTTTTTCTAAGTTCTAAAGAAAGAGTAAATAAGATTTGTAAAGTTTCTTTTTTTTAAACCACATTTTCATGTGCAAATATATTTAGCTCTTAATTGACAAAACATTTTCCTTTGGATATTTAATGATTATTTTCTTTTATTGATTACTAACTCCATAGAGACAATAAGATTTTTGATCCATATATGTAATCAAATAATGTGGAAAGAATTTCCAACTAAAGAGGTCAAGTAATTCTGTCTAAAATAGTATTAATTACTTGAATAAATTAAACAGATGGAAAATGTGGCAGCACTGACCATTCCTTTTTCAATAATTAATCTAATGTCTTTCACTAAGGACTTCTGCTTAAAAGCATAGAGTAGACTATTAGGTTTTTCTCCTCATAGGTCTCTGGGTTTCTGGCTGATACATGAGGACAGACGTAATTATCTGAAAACAAGCCCAGGAATTTCAACTTTGGACCATAATAAATAATCCTTATTCCTACACTCTTATATGTATTTAGTGCAAGGAAAGCAGACAATGATAGTAAAAAATACATGTATGGGTACAAGTTGTGTTTTCTTACTCCAATCACTGTCATTTCTCACTTGTATACATAGAAAGGAAATTCAGTTGTTGTAAGTTTCACATGCATTCCCCACTTGTTTTTGCAATTCACAAATAAAATTCATTAAATTAGGAAATAGAAACTATGATTCCACAATGGGAAATAATGACTGGGAAAGATATGTCGTGGTTTGTCGTAAATACCTCTGGAAAAATATGTGTGTACTAACTCCCAGGCTTTTTTTCTCAAATAAAGATAAATTGGCAGTGGTGGATTCCACTATACCTCCCCTACCCTCTCTTAAGTGTAGTTTTAAAATAATGACTTTGCAGTATTTACTCTATTTGCACTTTGAGGGCTTATGTCTGTTTCATGGTAATTCTTAGTAATATATTTGTAATGCATCTATTTGTCTGTCAAATATGAACCTGTTTATTCATCTCTTCTCCACTACAGGCACATCTGATTCTGAGAGAATTGAATTGGGTGATCTTACACAGCTTACCTTCATCTTTTCTGTTTGAAATACACTTCTCACTTCTTTTTTTCCTAGTCTCCACTTGACTCTCTCTCTCTCTATATATAATATGTGTGTGTGTATATATATATATTTCCTCATTCTTCATCTGAATTTCACTTACCATTAATCTAAATACTTATTCATGTTAGTCTAATGCTGCTATTATGTTTGCTATCTTAAAATGCATATAATAATAGTGCCTTGCCCAGAGGGTCTTTATAAGGATTACATGAGTCGATATAGGTAAAAATCTTAAATAGCACCTGGTACATAGAAAGTGTTCAATGTTGGCAAATATTACTGTTGATGTTATTGTTATTGTTGTTATTATTATCATAATTTATATTTTAATCCTTAGTAAAGACAAGTCTCTTTCATACTAAGTAAAGCAAATAGAGTGAAATTTATGGAAAGTAATTAAATGCATAGTAGTAAACATGGTTTTATTTTAAAAGATATCTACCTCATATGTATTTCTAACCCTTAGAGGACCATCAGGAAATAATGTGGTTGCTTGTCTTTTAGTTTCTTTATAGTTGGTATTCATCTCTCTCCCCTGAGAACTCATTATGACCAGAGCTATGTTCTCTGGTCCTGGCAACAATTAGTTCTTATTTTGGGGCAACAGATCATTTCTTGCAGAAACACTTCTACCTTCAGGATCATACCTCAGATGAAATCACTGCCACAGAAACCTGACATTAAAATGTAATTTATTATTTCTTTTAGAAAATAAGTGCCACACTTTAGCCAACCACTTGATAGATGCTATTGTACTCAGGACATTAGTTTTATACCCAAACTGATACTGGGGCAAGAAATGTAGCCATGGGTTTCAGCAAAGATACCTCTCAAGGAATGAAAAGAATTGAGGAACAGAATCAGATAGAGTTTTCCACCTTCGGTTGGTCTTGGTCCTGAAATAATGGCTTGTAGTTACAGGATTGTTTGTGGGAATGCAGCCTGCTGTGCCAGGAAAATACCAGACAGACATGAAAGTGGAGGACCCAGCAATAAGGGAGGGAGACAGATGAGTAGTTATGTTACATAGCTTAATGGAGGACTTCCACTTTAGGAAAACAGAGGGAAAGAGAACCAAGGAAAAGACAGCAGGTAGGTTTTTTTTTTAACATAACTGTCTCATTTTCTGTACATGGCCATATGTAAATGTTAGTTTCAGAAGGGATATTGCCTTGGCTAAGAAGAGATCTGTGGTACTTATATGGATAGATCTTTCAAAATCTCACTGTAGGCCCAATCTCCTGTATCTGTGTATGAGTGTGTTTTGTATGTGTGTGTGTAAAGTCCTAAAAGCCTAGAAATGAGATGTAATATAGCTTTTCTTTTCCATATACCAATATCTAGGTTTTTTCTATTATTGTACCAGAGGTAGGTGGGCAACTCAAATTCTTGACATTGAACCATCAATGGAATTTCTTAGGAAAACTCAAGAATCTTAGGCAATAAGAAAAGATTTATTTCAAATGTGTCTATATTTTAGTATAGAGACAAAGGAGGTGATCAAAGTATAGAGACATAGATGTGGAAAGAACAGAAATAGTGGGGAAATATCCAAAGGGAAGAAAGTAAAAGAATAAGAGAACTAGGGTATTAGTTTGTTCTCACGCTGCAATAAGGAAATACCTGAGAATGGGTAATTTATAAAGAAAAGAGGATTAATTGGTTCACAGTTCTGCAAGGCTGGGGAGGCCTCAGGAAACTTACAATCATGGAAGAAGGCACCTCTTCACAGGGTGGCAGGAGAGAGAATGAGTGCCGAACAAAGGGTAAAAAAGTCCCTTATAAAACCGTCAGTTCTTGCAAGAACTCACTCACTATCACGAGAACAGCATGGGAGTAACTGCCCCCATGATTCAATTACCTACCACTGGGTCCCTCCCATAACACACAGAGATTATGGGAACTACAATTCAAGATGAGATTTGGGTGGAGACATAGCCAAACCGTATCAACCTGTTTATGTGTAGAACAGAGAAATGAAGAGAGAGCCCATTAGAAGTCCTGTTGTTTCACTGTTTGAGTTCTTATAAAGTTTTGTCAGGAAGTCATCCTTAGGAACATGATTGAGCTTTTGGCCAACATGAGATTAGGCTGCTTACATGGAATATTACAGATTTACCATCCCAAGGAGAAAAGGAGAATATAGCATTGCCTCTTTGGAAACTCCTTGGAAAGCTGGTCACATATGTGGTCTTTTACTCTTGTTATCTGACTCAGAAATGCCATATTCAGCACTGAAATTGTGTGAGAAAATGTCCTCTGATTAATTCCTGGAGACATTTGATACAAGTTCCTGGAAATGACACAGCAGACAGAACTGTGAAGGAAAGAAAAAGAAGAACTTTCCTTGCAGACTAAAAACACAGTAGAACCACAACTATTCTCAGGAAGTTGGTTTCTGGTTTCTCTTCTGTACAATCCCTACTGTATAACAATCCCCTTTGTGTGAGAGCACGTGTGTGTGTGTGTGTGTGTGTGTGTGTGTGTGAGAGTGAGATGTCACTGGGTGAGGTCACCTACAGACCCATAGTATGCTACATTAAGAAAAGTTTGGCTACACAATGAGGGCAGGGCCATTGACAAACTTTACTTAGGTCAAATGAACAGAAAATTAAAATCACAATTGCTCTTAAGGGATTCATTTAAATAAAAGCCATCTGAGAAACTTTAAGGATAAGAGGTAAATCCTCTGTTTTTCCCATTCTCATCTCTCCGGGAAAGGAGTCATTAACTGCTCATTACAGGGTATCCCATAATCTCCTCATCAACCATAAGGGAGCTATTTGTCTATGGGTACAATTTTGTCAAAGTGTTACTTAATATAATTTCATAATCACCCTTAAGACTCTTTGTTTCCTATGTGTGCAGACAGAATTGTATTCTAGGTCTTTTTAGTGGGACATGTATTAAGTATGACATGTTTGTCACAGAATATAAAGTAATCAGTCAGAAAACAGCACTTCAACATCCTGCTATTGTTTCCTTAGTGAACCTAGACCATTAAGGAATGCTTTATTATCTAGTAGGTATTTTCTCTAAAAACTTATCTGCCCACAATATCCCTAAGGATTTGGAAGTGTCATAGCATACAGTATGCATGTATGGAAACACATCCACTTTATTTCTATCCAACTATACCCACAGAACAAATGAATGAAATTTTAATAACTGTATTTGTGTATCTAGCCTACGGAAAAGTGGTTAGCTGGGAACTAGGAAGGGAGCCAGGTATAGTAGAAAGTATGAGATGTGAAGTAGCTGGCAAGAGGAAGACCTGCCCGCTGGCAACAGCAAGGGAGGAATAAGAAAAATGACACAATATAGACCTAATGCATCTGCAAATGTATCCAGACAAGGTCATTTCATGTTGGAGCACAGGTTTTCCAGACTTTCCAATCACTGAGCATTTTACTCTATTATAGCATTGTGGAATGAATGCTGGGTATAACATGGCTCTGAGCATCAAATGATTACATTATTTTCAGTATATTTTACTGGAGATATTAACAAGGTGAACAATATATTTAAAATTATTTCAACATTTAAAAAACAGTAAAACATTTTTGAAGCTTTTGTTATCTGGATGATACATGAAAATGGTCCCTTTAATTTCTTGAGGAGGCTATACAAGCAAAGCTTTCCAATGGATGTTACTCATCTATCCTATCATTCTCTCCACTGAATACCCTGGTTTCATTCATTGATTTATTCATGTGCATGTGTTAAAGATGACAGAAATGTGGTGGCCAACAAGACTATGTCTTGGCTTCCTGGTTCACTTTTCCTTCCCACATGTATGACAGACATAGCTCTGTTTTGTTTATTGTAGATCACTATTTAGTGAGCTCATGGAAGGAGAAATTATAAACTTGAGGTTTTCTGATAACTAGTGGGAACCCAAACGATCATTAATTCACACTTTGTATTCTTTCCCATTTGGAGCCTTAGCAGAAGGTCCATGGTGAAAAAGGAGCTCTGCACTATCTAGCTAGAAGAAGAACAGGCGGTGAGGAGGTGGTGTGATTCCATGAGTGTTGTCCTGAAGAAGGGAGAGAGCTGCAGAAGGCTGGGCAGGACATGTGCCCAGGCAGCGCAGGCAGTGTTACCATGACAGTGTCACGCTGTACCGTAGTCATCTGTGTATGCTCCTGTCTTCCTAAACAGAGACGGCGTGCTCCAAATGCTGGGACAATAGCTTGTCTATTTTTGAAGCCCTGGTTTTCAGATTCCAAAAGTGTGGAATCCAAAACAAACAAACAAACAAACAAAAAAAACACTCTCCAGGGGTCTGTATCCAACAAGGAGAAATAGGAGCTCTGGAACTGTGGCAGTGATGTTTTAACAGCTTATCGCTCCCTGGATTTATCATTCAAGTCCTCTTCTCTGTTTCACAGTTGTGATCAGCAGTGAAATTCCATCCCAAACGACCTCTGGCCTTATCTTGGGGTTGATCTGTTTACAGGAGCTGGGGAGCTTGTGTGTCTCCCTGCAGCCATTCTTGTTTTTTTGAGACAGTGTCTCACTCTGTCATCCAGGCTGGAGTACAGTGGTGCCATCTCGGCTCACTGCAACCTCTGTCTCCGGGGTGCAAGTGATTCTCCTGCCTCAGTCTCCAGAGTAGGTTGGATTACAGGTGCCTGCCACCATGCCTGGCTAGTTTTTGTATCTTTTAATAGAGACGGGGTTTCACCATGTTGGTCAGGCTGATCTCAAACTCTTAACCTCAGGTGATCTGCCTGCCTTGGCCTCCCAAAATGCTGGGATTACAGGCGTGAGCGACCGGGCCTGGCCCCTGCAGCCATTCTTTATGGGAGAGGACTCAGAAAGGAGAGAGCAAGCAGGTGAAGGCAGGTTTAGGATAGAAACTGGCTTTCAGCTATTCCTGATTTGGCCTAAAACTCTCTTTCCAGCCTCACATCCCTCCTACTGTCTGCTTACTGTCTCTCACATAAAGCTGAAATGTAATCAGTCTCTTATGTTTTCACATTTCCAAGTGGGGAATAAAACACATTCTCCTTCATCTCCCAGCAACTCATTAGTAAATACAGTAGTGCACTACACAATAACTTTTCAGTCAACAATGGACAGCAGATAAGTCAGTGGATCCATAAAATTATAATACCTTGCTTTTACTGTACTTTTCTATGTTTAGATACATAAAGACTTACCATTGTGTCACAATTACCTACAGTATTTAGTGCAGTAAAATGCTGTACAGGTTTGTAACCTAGGAACAATAGGCTATGCCAGCTAGCCTAGGTGTGTATGTAGTAAGCTGTACCATCTAGGTCTGTGTAAGTACACTCTCCAATGTTTGCACAACCGGAAAATCATCTAATGACATTTCTCAGACCATATTAAGTGACGCATGACTGTAGTTGAAACTTCTTCAAACTTCTAGACTTTCATATAGCAAAGGAACATCTAGATCCATGTTCACTTAGTTTATTCTGGAAAAGGCAGCAATAACTGCCACTGCTAGTAATAATAGCCATTAATATTTATTACGTACTTATGCACTGTGTTAAGCATATTGCGTGCATAATCTCATTTCACCTTCACAACAATAATAGGTTATTATTACCATTTTTTTTAAGACGAGGAAATAAAGCTTAGGATGAGAGGAGGTTAGGCAATGTGCCAAGCAAGCTGGAAGAGAAGTCAAATTTGATTCCAGAGATGGGATCTGAATCACTAATTATTAGCTAATCACTCTTAATAATTCACACCATCCTTAATAAGTTTTAAATGATAGCATTTTTTTTTTTTTTTGGTTTTGTAGATGTTAATATCCAAAAGCAAAGACAAATTTTTTTCTCAACAGTTTACAAGAAACAAAATAAGCCGGGCGCGGTGGCTCACTCCCATAATCCCAGCACTTTGGGAGGCCGAGGCGGGTGGATCACGAGGTCAGGAGATCGAGACCATCCTGGCTGACATGGTGAAACCCCGTCTCTACTAAAAATATAAAAAATTAGCCGGGTCTGGTGGCGGGTGCCTGTAGTCCCAGCTACTCGGAAGGCTGAGGCAGGAAAATGGCCTGAACCCAGGAGGCAGAGCTTGCAGTGAGCAGAGATTGCGCCACTGCACTCCAGCCTGGGCGACGGAGCGAGACTCTGTCTCAAAAAAAAAAGAAACAAAATAAAATAGTAACTTTGGACAGACCGTGGGAAACTAAAGGAAATTACCACAGCACCTACTTGCAAAATCCGATCCCCTTCTCGAATCCGGCCGTCTTTGGCAGCAATGCTATTTGGGTCAACCTGTAATAAAGAGGACATACATCTTCAACTGAATATGAAACATTCCCTCAATAACTTAAAAATATGGTTTTAAAATATATTTTGAAAAAACTATTGCAAAATTCTGTGTTGATTTATGACAGTGCATGCCATATTTCTCTCCATCAAAACTCACTGATTCTAAAAATGCAAATGAGCTATTTTAGAATGACCAAGAATAAAATTGTGAGGACTAGAGCAGAACTTAATCTGAAGACCAGTTTTCCACCCTTCCTCTTCCTCTATTTCTTCCTTCCTTTTTTCCTTCATTCATTTCTGTATCCCAACTGTCACACATGCTCTTCAGTTGACGTGAGATGATAGTAACACCAGGACTCTCTGGACCCAGGAAATTTACTTTCTATGAGATTATTTTAAATCCTGCTTTACCTGTCTTGGTAAAGCTGATAGCTACAGTGTAAGTTCATCCCTTTTTTTTTTGTTCTTGTTTTTGTTTTTGTTTTTGTTTTTTGAGACAGAATCTCGCTCTGACCCCCAGGCTGGAGTGCAGTGGCGCGATCTCGGCTCACTGCAACCTCTGCCTCCCGGGTTCACGCCATTCTCCTGCCTCAGCTTCCCAAGTAGCTGGGACTACAGGAGCCCACCACCACAACCGGCTAACTTTTTGTATTTTTAGTAAAGGCGTGGTTTCACCGTGTTAGCCAGGATGGTCTCAATCTCCTGACCTCGTGATCCACCCGCCTCCGCCTCCCAAAGTTCTAGGATTACAGGTGTGAGCCACTGTGCCTGGCCCAAGTCCATCCTTATTAAAGATAATTATGTCTCATGGACATATTCATTTATAAAGAAATTTACAACCTATATTGCTCAAGAAACACACACACACACACACACACACACACACACACATCTGATCCATGCATTTAATTAGTACCACTTTACATGTGGGCTAAAGTATATTTACTTTATACTATTTTAGAATGTATAGATATTTAAGGCTCTATTAGGAGGTTATCAGCATTTTAATGGGTTAAATTTGAGTGATGACTTACAGTTTACTGAGGGTAATTTCATCTATCAGATTTCATATGATGGCTTCAAACTTTGTTTAGGCTTGTTGCACCAAAGCTTTATTTTAAAAGCAAACTGTTTCAAATGTAGCATAAGGTTGATGCATTCTATCCATATGTTAGATATTACTTTCTTATTAGGGGTGCCAACTAATAATTGAGTCTTAAATCATCAGTCAAGAATAAATGACACTATAAATACATGTAAGAGGTAAAAGGAAAACATTCCTTCCAAGTACGTATGTTCAGATCCTGTGGCTTCTTTCTCTTCCCTGAATAGTGCAGTTCCAATACTGACATATTTAAACAGTAAATAGAGACTTACTAGAAGGAAGTGAGGGGTGATTCATGAACTCTATCCCATTTAAAAGCCACTCACAATCTAAAGCCTCATCTTTAGAACTGTAATCAAACTAATATTAAACTTCTACTTTCCTACCTCTGTACATATTACAAAAGACAATTCCACAGGTGTTTCCTTATACTTCCTTACCCTAATCAGAGGAATTATCCTAATTGCATATTTAAAAGAACTACATAAGTTGAATATTATCTGGAGATTTTTCAGTCGCAGAAGCCAGTTAGTAAATGTTTTGGTAAAGGGATAAAGGGTAATATTTTGTACTTACAGAGTTGTATTGTTTTCTAAATGCATTAATTACTTTATCTCTTCCATACTCTAAGCAAGTCTATCAAAACATAAGATAAGCATTGTTATACTCACTTTCTAGTTGAGAAGGCTGAAGTTCAGTATATTAGGTGATGTTTTCATGATTATGGCCAAGAAAACTTGGAACAGCATAGAGCAGCAATTAGTATCTAGTTTGTCTAACTTCTGCATTTATATATAAATATATATACATGCATGTTTTGCACATATAAGTATGTACTTTTTTATCATAAGCATATTTAATTTTAATTTATTTATATTTAGAGACAGTGTCTCATTCTGTCACTCAGACTGGAGTGCAGTGGCACAATCCTAGCTCACCGTAACATTGAACTACTGTGCTCAAGCAATCCTATTGCCAAAGCCTCCTGAGTAGTTAGGACTATAGGCCTATGCCACCATGATTGACTAATTAATTTTTTTTTTTTTTTTTTTTTTTAGAGACAGGGTCAAACTCCTGGTCATAGGCAATCGTCCTGTCTCGGCTTCTCAAAGTGTAGGGCTTATAGGCATAAGCCACTGTGCCCAGCCTTAATTTTTAAAAACACACCTTCCTACTTCACATAAAGTAACGCTTTTTGTGAGTTTTTAAAAATCATCTATTGTAGTAAAATTTGCTTCACAGTCTTTAAAAGGAATTAACACTAACAGTAGCTCGCATTTTAGACTCTCTCTTGTGTATTGCTTCTTGGCCTTTGGCTAAGATCAAGTGTAGAATCTCATTGTGGGGTTGAATAAAACAAACTAATAGATGCACTCACTGGGTATTCAAATGTATCAATGCCATCAGCAGAGTAAAAGATGTGATTATTGTGAGTAGTAATTTAAAACAATTAGCCAGTGCTACTGTTAATAGAACTCATAAGAGATAGTAGAATGGAAGGACAGATGTTTGAGGATCAAAAACTTTGATGGACTTGCTGCATTCTTATGGGAATTTATTCAAATTTGGAATTAAAAAATGTTACCACTTTTGCACTTTTCCTTGCTGGGATTCTGGGGTGAAAGTATTCACATTAAACAAGCTGATAATAATTACATTACTTGGGCAGCATAATTTACTTTCCTAATTGAAAGTGACAAGTTTTGGAACATGGCCAATTCTTCACATTCAAGCCTCTTAAGGAAGGGTTTTCTCACTGTGAGTCATTTCGCTCTGTTCCTGTGGTCTCCCTCTTCTAATTTCCCCTCCATGGCGTTTCTTACCTCGCTGACATAAATGCCGGTGTCTTCTTCATCATCTGTTCGGTAACAGACTGTCAGGCCCAGCTTCTCTTGACTGCTAACACGACACAACTCGACCTCCTGAGAGAACAACACACACAGATGACATTTATGTCAGAGAGAAAATCTGCAGCAGAATGGAGAACTCACTGATATTCTTTGGGTCACTCTGGCAAGTATTAATAATTATTGCCCAACATTGGAAATTAACTTTTTGTTTTTACCAGTATTATTCAAATGTTCTTTCAGCATGGATTTCTATGAAGTTAAGCCAGTGTTTTATATTTTTATTGCAACGTTGGAGATACACAGCTGTTTGCATCAAGCTGTCAATGTAAAACTCCTTAAAAATTACACAATAATGTATGAATCAAATACATGCATACATCAATACACTGGAATCAATAAAATATTTGAGAATCTCAGAGTTGGTGGCAAAATGTTCATAAAAATATGGAGAGTTATTACATGTTTTTATTTGTATTATAAGAGAACAAAATAAGTTCAAATAATAATGAAAAAAAAAAGACTATACCAAGCCGTTTCCATCATTCCTGCTCTGGAGTTCTATACAATATGATAATAAGCAAGTGTTTTGTACAGGTTTGACCAAGGTTTTCTATTATTTTGTAGAAACTGTCATTCTTGGAAAGAAATGGGTTCATCCAGGCTGAAGGGAGAGACATCAAAAGCCACTTGGGGCAGAGGCAATGATTCAAAATGAAGCAGTAAATGAACAAGAAAATGCATTTACTGAAACACATGGCTAACGGTTTGAAATGTCAGTCCTCAGGTAACGTATATTGAATTTATTTCCTGATTTATGTTCAGCATAATAATAATAAATTTCAGTGTATTTCAGTTTTATGTGATGAAGTGGACTTGTACTACTTTCAGAAGCAGATGACTTCAGGATAAATTACATATTTCCAAGGATTAAAACACAAATTAGCACACTAATTATGGAGAATTTATTCCTATTGGATGGAGAATATAAGACCCATTAGTAAATAATCAGATGAAGAAGAACAATGTCTATTTAAATTAGAAGTGAAGTCTGGATCAATTTCTAGCACTCAGGCTCTGTGGGAGCTCTGAATGTGTCTGAATTTGCTTAATGCTCTTTCTCCGGTGCGTAGAACAGGATATTTCAGTGTGGGCACTCAGTAACAACTAGCTGAAGAGTGACTAATTTTATTTCAAAAATCTTTCCTGGTGCACACAGATTTTTGTAAAACCATAAGTAGGTAAACTTTCGTCTTTGATCGGAAATATGTGTGTGTGTGTGTGTGTGTGTAAAGGTTATGAAAGTTGATAAGAACAGAGTGCTAAGGTCTAAATGTTTGTGTTTCCTACAATTTGTGTTAGGGTTTCAACATATTTTACCTACCAAGAAGGTGGGGCCTTTGGTAGGTGATTAGGTTGTAAGGGCTGCTGAGCTCTCATGAAAGGGATTAGTGACCTTATAAAGAGGCCCCAGAGAGCTATCTTGCCTCTTCCACCATGTCAGGACACACACAGTGAAAAGGTGCCCTCTATGAGGAACAGGCCCTCACCAGACCCTAAAACTGCTGGTTCCTTGATCTTCGACTTCCTAACCTCTAGAACTGTGATAAATTTGTTTCTGCTGTTTAGAAGCCACATTGTTCATGGTATTTTATTATAACAGCCCAAATGTACAAAGACATAGAGTACTCATTTAATTGTCTAAAATCTGAAATAGTTACCAGTACAAAATGAAGGAAAACCTACTTAACTTCAAACAGGAGAATACTTCCCAGAACACTCTGTTACATTTGAGTAAATATCCTCCCTTTCAATTTTGTATTTCAATGAAGTCCTTGACGGTGGATAATAACCTGTATAAAAATGATGCGCCATACACCATGAGTAAATCCTTAGCAAGAGGAAATCCTTTGCTCTCATAAACTCCAGTGACCAATAATTTCACAGATAATAGCAAATAAAACTAAATTTAAATCCTCTATTCTGAGATAAGTACTGCAAATTAGTGAAATGCATGAAACTAAGAAGAATGCTGACTTTCTGTCTGGTGGACAAAGATACTCTATTTTATAGTGCTTAAAAAGGTTATAGCGTAGGCTGAACAGTAAAGAGAAAAGGTGAAACATCCTTTTACCTAGATGTAGACTAGGAAACAGTGAAATGATTTAGCACCAGAAGCAAAAATGTACACATCAAGCAAAGGTCTTTTCAAAACTGGTAATAATTAATGCCTCCAGAGGGAAACAATACTTGACTAAAACTGCAACATTAGGAAGGAATTATAGCAACAAAACAGCTTCAATTACAGCAACAAGGTATACAGTCGAGGAGTATCTCTTAGTGATTCCTAAGAGGCCAATAAGGAAACCTACACACTCCATAAGGAGTTGAGATTAGGGCCTTTAAATCAACACAAATGAGGAGCTGTAGCCAAAGCTGACATCCACTGACTTTCAATGCCCTAGCAAAGCATGGAAGCAACTCTCAGTATCGTGAGAAGACATTTTCAGGGGGGAATATTCTTTTTTGAATGTTTTCTCCACATTCTCAATGGTGTACCTTCACTTTGGTGTTTGCTTAGAAGGCGCATATCCAACTGTTTTGCAATAAAATTGAGTGAATATATTAAAACAAAAAGGGCAGAATCTGCCTATAATCCTTCAACACCACAAACCAAAGCACTAACCCAAGAATCTCAGAGGAAAGGAGACTAAGGTCCTCAGGTCAAAGTAACTTTTCAATATTTTCCTTGCGTTGGACCAAACCAAAACTGTGAAACAGGTCTCAAAGTTATCTTCATGGTCTTTGTTTCCAATATTCCCCTTGGTAAGACACTCAACACCCTCCTATTTCTTTTCAGCTGCTTGGAGTCCTGGAGGTATGAGTATTATAGATTTGCCATTTTGCTTGTCCCCTAACAAAACCTGGCATTCAGTGTGATTTTCCGTTCTCTCACAGTTAACTCTTGAGACATAAAAATAATTAATACATAAATATCTCTCAAAGGAATCATCATTAACAATTACTTAAAATGTGACCCAATTAGGCTTTAGTGCATATTAATAAAGGCTGCAAATACAAAGCCTTAATGCAAGGGACTAAACCCTTGGGAGAAAGCCTTCAGGCACCGTAAGAGACCAAACTGAGATTTTTCTGGATTCCGCAAACCATCTCATACCAGTCCCAAGTGTGAAGTTGTATTTCTTGGCTGAGAATGTCTCAGATACTACATAGTTTATATTAAAACACAGAAACATATATTTTAGAATCAAAGTTCCCTTAATTCTATGTCAAAATAACTTATAAGCAGCAACCTGTAGACAATTTTGTTTGTAGGAGGCAAAGGTGGCTTTATAAAGACTCTGATTATCTGAAAGGAATTCTGCAGCACAGGTTTAATTAAGTATTCCCTTCACAGGACACATAAGCCTCTGACTTCTGAAGAAACATCCTCGTGGTAATAGAGAATGTTTTCCCTAACAACTTTCATACCTTTCCCTCTGTCACTTGGAAGCTGTTTGATGAAACACATAAAAGTGAAATGCTACCTCTGCACATTTTCTCCATGGAGACAATTCATGAGTGTATACAAATCAAAGCTAAGCCTGCATGGATGGCAGCACTAACCATCCATAAGTCATGTGTCACTAGAGTGAAAGAATCACTTCACACACCTGGTGAAACTACATTTATTTTGACTTAAATGTACTTCAAGACGTGCTATTCTGGGGACGTGTCTAAAGTCCTTTGAAAAAAATCTAACTTCAGCATCTGATATTGTGAGAAATTGATTATATATAGGGTGAAGGTCGAGTAGAAGATTACAGTTTGTTATTAAAGCTTGCTGTGAAACATCTTTCTAATCATAGAATGACACAAATAGGATTTTTACATAAATTGGTTGTACTCCAGTGGTGTGAAATTTTTATATTTTTTTGTGATTGAGTCTAGGGAGAAATGAGAAACTTAAGAAAAAAAAATGCTTTCTAGATAGAACTCTGTCTTACTGGGGAAAAAAACAAGGGTTGACACTGCTTAAAAAGCAGTGACTTTTTAAGTAGCATTGTTCCCCAACTTTAAAGAACACTCAGGCCCATGCATGCCATAAAGATTTTCCTCTTCATAAGAAAATTCAAATGCAGTCAGCACTATTCAAGTCTGAAGAAGATCTAGGGCTAGACAGGTTAATCATTTATATCAGTTGACAACAGGGGAATGTAGGGTCTTTTATGTCCATATTTTTACTTATTTTCCTGGTTTTCATTTATTAGACAATACATGCACTTTTACTCAATCTCAGTGTTAATCATACATCATCTTATATTTTTTAATGTTGATTAGTAACTAGTGAAATATCATGCCTTGCTGTTCCAATAAAACATTTATTTCAAAAAACGAATCAAATGAGAAATATGAACACTTTAATCTCCACAGCTAAGAGAAAGCTAGATAGTCTGTTATAAAAATATTGTTTCAGTGTCATTATCTCCTGCATAATGGAATCTGGGGATAATACTTAGTAAAAAATAAATCACAAAAATCCTGGAATATCAAATCCCTCTGACAAAACATTTCAGGTTTGCATTCTCCATCTCCAAATTATTCATAACAAGTTGCTGCAACTAATAATTAAATCACATTTCTGTGGAGACATAAGGGTAAAAGTTAAAGCTTATGGTCATGTCTTTTCTCTAACATCCTTAACCCCGCCTCTTTATTTGACTACTTCTTTTTCAATGGTCTTCTGAAATATGGGCGGCTTTTAACCTCCAATTTCCCATTCTTAGAGACATTCTTTGGGAAAGAAAGCAGTCACATTTCTCTAGGCCCAGGTTGGCTGCTTCTCACTATGGGCTGTGAATCCCCTTAAGAAGTCATAAATGACCTATTTGGAGTAGATTTTATACCTTAACAAAGAAAGAAATATTACTTTTGCCTCTACTGTTAATGGGGGAGGAAATGAACTCATGATGCTGGCAAACAATAGTCGATGTCAGGAAATCTGGGCCAGGAATAGAAAAGAGAAACATAAAATTGAAGTAAGTGAGAAGTGATCCATACATTTTGTTTTTATTTTATTTTTTAATTCTGTTTTTGAGACAGAGTCTCACTCTGTCACCCAGGCTAGAATGCAATGGTATGATCTTGGCTCACTGCAACCTCCACTCCCGGGTTCAAGCGAGTCTCCTCTCTCAGCCACCTGAGTAGCTGGGATGACAGGTGCCCACTACCACACCTGGCTAATTTTTGTATTTTTAGTAGAGATGCTGTTTCACCATGTTGGCCGGGTTGGTCTTGAACTCCTGACCTCAAGTGATCTGCCAGCCTCAGCCTCCCAAAGTGCTGGGATTAGAGGCATGAATCACCATGCCTGGCCGTGATCCATAAATTTTGTATCATTACTTCTGCTGTAACAACTACTGAACCAGGCAGACTGCATGGAAAACTTTCCTAGAATGGGCTTCCACCCCAAAGCAATCTGTCAAAAACAAAGAACAAAGGTATAGGAGGAAACCAGGAAGACACTTCTGTTTACATCAGGAAGGTTTTTTTCCCGCCTTCTCTATTTTACTTGTTGTATCTTTTGAGGAAATTGCAATCACTTTGTTATTTGTTAGCGTCATGTGGTTTACCTTCGAAAGAATCCAGAATCCAAGGTTTTTCATAGTTGATTGTTGAGTTTTTAGCAGATATTAAACTGATCATTTATTAGCTTCCTAAAGGTATTGCTAACTATCCACAGCCATTTGTGATTTGATTTCCTGACTCATATGTCAGTTTTTGGGAGGTCTCCATCAAAATAGTTTAACATGCCATAAGCAATGTGTAGAAAAGACCATTCATAAAATGTCTTTTTCATAGATGCCTTATTTTTAAAATAGCAATGTTAAGAACTTCACTTCCTGGTCAGCTCAAATGCTCTCACTCCAGCACTTCTGTTCTCTCGCTAGAGCTTGAACCTGTTGACCCTTCCCATTCTCACTGTCAATAATTCCCTCGAGCCCACTCCTGTCTCCTGATGCAGCTTGAAATTCACAGTTAGACATAATATCTTATTTATTTTTTTGGCTTTTAAAATAACCCTATTTTAAAAAAGTTAATATGTGCATTATAGGAAACTGAAAAACACAAGAAGCAAAGAACAAAATCATTCACAATCACAAGCAGTTTATAGTTTGACAAGTTCTTCTAGGTCCTGTGCATGTGTAGGCACAATATTCAATTTTACGGGACTGAGATCATACAGTACGTATCATGATTTTTTGCACATCATGAATATTTACCAATTCAAAATCCCAAAGCTATATGAGTATTTTGATAACCAAGAATACACTACACCAACTCAATCTGTTAAAAAAATGTAATCTTGCCTTTCTTGGAACAAAAATTTCATAGAAGACAAAAATAGCAACACGCTTCTAGATAAAAAGCATTGGCAGAGTTGCGAAATCCTCAACTCAGCTGTTCTCTTTGTCCACTGTATCATCCAGAAAAAGGTCAATTGCGGTTAAGACCAAGTATTCACCTCCCTGCTTCCCCAGCTGAGCAGTGACATGGTCCCAGAGGGGATGCACACCATGATGACCATAGGGACTGCTTTCCCTGTAAGTTCTTTACTACAAGTTGCAAATGGGCAATCCATGCTGCCCAACAATCACACTCTACTTTCCTTGCCAAGTTGCTGTTTCACATGCTAAAGGAACTAGTGTCATAATTCCTCCTCTTTTTTCAAATTTCCAACAAAAACCACCCACTCTTAGTTGATGACCTTATCTCATAGTTCACTGGATCCTAGTGGATTATTATGACCTCAACTTTCCGCCCTCCCAGTCAGGTATCTTGTACCTCTTCTGTCTGCAGTTCTGCTACCATGTCCTTCTCTCTCTTCGTGCTTGGCCAGTCATCTTGTTCTAGACTTCATGGAGGAAAAATAAACCATGGAATGGAAACCTCTGTGTCTTCCCTCCACTTATCAATCCACATGCATTTGTACGTAGAAAGACTCTCTGGGCTGCCTTTCTATACAGTGAAAGAAAAATCCCCAATCCTACCAAAGGTGAGTGCCTCTACTCATGCTCTGTAAACCATTCCTTTATTGTTTTTCAAGAATTTCTCTCATGGAATTATTCCTTCTTATCCTGTATTACTCATTTCAGTATCCTCATTAGGTTACTCTCATTGTCACACATACACGCGCGCGCGCGCACACACACACACACATCAATATGGGCTGGGGCAGAGGGAAACCTTGTGGACATGGTAGTCAGCTCTAGGTTGGGGGCTACTGGAAGAATCCAGCAAACATTGAAGAGATCATAAAATTAGTCTTGGTGTTTACTAAGGTAATTTCCAGAGAAACACTGACCATGCAAAGGCACAGAGGTAGGAAACAGCATTTTACGTTAGAGGAGCTTTACATAGTTAATGTGTGAGAAGCTAAGAGTTTAAGGTTGGGCTGGGTGAGCGGTCATGGTGAACACTAAAACTGCAGAGGTAGGCAAGGGCCAGATCATGGAAGGATGACCACATCCTATTAAGTAATTTGGGCTCTTTGCAAAAAGTAAAGGGGGGCTATTACAAAAGAATTAAAACTATCATATTTGTAGTATAGACAGGAGACCCATCTCACACGCAGAGACATACATAGGCTCAAAATAAAGGGATGGAGGAAGATTTACCAAGCAAATGGAGAACACAAAAAAGCGGGGGTTGCAATACTAGTCTCTGATAAAACAGACTTTAAACCATCAAAGATCAAAAGAGACAAAGAAGGCCATTACATAATGGTAAAGGGATCAATTCAACAGGAAGAGCTAACTATCCTAAATATATATGCACCCAATACAGGAGCACCCAGATTCATAAAGCAAGTCCTTAGAGACTTACAAAGAGACTTAGACTCCCATACAATAATCATGGGAGACTTCAACACTCCACTGTCAACATTAGACAGATCAACGAGACAGAAAGTTAACAAGGATATCCAGGAATTGAACTCATCTCTGCAGCAAGCAGACCTAATAGACATCTATAGAACTCTCCACCCCAAATCAACAGAATATACATTCTTCTCAGCACCACATCGTACTTACTCCAAAATTGACCACGTAATTGGAAGTAAAGCACTCCTCAGCAAATGTACAAGAACAGAAATTATAACAAACTGTCTCTCAGACCACAGTGCAATCAAATTAGAACTCAGGACTAAGAAACTCAATCAAAACCGCTCAACTACATGGAAACTGAACAACCTGCTCCTGAATGACTACTGGGTACATAACGAAATGAAGGCAGAAATAAAGATGTTCTTTGAAACCAATGAGAACAAAGATACAACATACCAGAATCTCTGGGACACATTTAAAGCAGTGTGTAGAGGGAAATTTAGAGCACTAAATGCCCACAAGAGAAAGCAGGAAAGATCTAAAATTGACACTCTAACATCACAATTAAAAGAACTAGAGAAGCAAGAGCAAACACATTCGAAAGCTAGCAGAAGGCAAGAAATAACTAAGATCAGAGCAGAACTGAAGGAGATAGAGACACAAAAAACCCTCCAAAAAATCAATGAATCCAGGAGTTGGTTTTTTGAAAAGATCAACAAAATTGACAGACCACTAGCAAGACTAATAAAGAAGAAAAGAGAGAAGAATCAAATCGACGCAATAAAAAATGATAAAGGGGATATCACCACCGACCCCACAGAAATACAAACTACCATCAGAGAATACTATAAACACCTCTACGCAAATAAACTGGAAAATCTAGAAGAAATGGATAATTTCCTGGACACTTACACTCTTCCAAGACTAAACCAGGAAGAAGTTGAAGCCCTGAATAGACCAATAGTAGGCTCTGAAATTGAGGCAATAATTAATAGCCTACCAACCAAAAAAAGTCCAGGACCAGATGGATTCACAGCTGAATTCTACCAGAGGTACAAGGAGGAGCTGGTACCATTCCTTCTGAAACTATTCCAATCAATAGAAAAAGAGGGAATCCTCCCTAACTCATTTTATGAGGCCAACATCATCCTGATACCAAAGCCTGGCACAGACACAACAAAAAAAGAGAATTTTAGAGCAATATCCCTGATGAACATCGATGCAAAAATCCTCAATAAAATACTGGCAAACCGGATTCAGCAGCACATCAAAAAGCTTATCCACCATGATCAAGTGGGCTTCATCCCTGGGATGCAAGGCTGGTTCAACATTCGCAAATCAATAAACATAATCCAGCATATAAACAGAATCAAAGACAAGAACCACATCATTATCTCAATAGATGCAGAAAAGGCTTTTGACAAAATTCAACAGCCCTTCATGCTAAAAACGCTCAATAAATTCGGTATTGATGGAACGTACCTCAAAATAATAAGAGCTATTTATGACAAACCCACAGCCAATATCATACTGAATGGGCAAAAACTGGAAAAATTCCCTTTGAAAACTGGCACAAGACAGGGATGCCCTCTCTCACCACTCCTATTCAACATAGTGTTGGAAGTTCTGGCTAGGGCAATCAGGCAAGAGAAAGAAATCAAGGGGATTCAGTTAGGAAAAGAAGAAGTCAAATTGTCCCTGTTTGCAGACGACATGATTGTATATTTAGAAAACCCCATTGTCTCAGCCCAAAATCTCCTTAAGCTGATCAGCAACTTCAGCAAAGTCTCAGGATACAAAATTATGTGCAAAAATCACAAGCATTCTTATACACCAGTGACAGTCAAACAGAGAGCCAAATCAGGAATGAACTTCCATTCACAATTGCTTCAAAGAGAATAAAATACCTAGGAATCCAACTTACAAGGGATGTAAAGGACCTCTTCAAGGAGAACTACAAACCACTGCTCAGTGAAATAAAAGAGGACACAAACAAATGGAAGAACATACCATGCTCATGGATAGGAAGAATCAATATCGTGAAAATGGCCATACTGCCCAAGGTAATTTATAGATTCAATGCCATCCCCATCAAGCTACCAATGAGCTTCTTCACAGAATTGGAATAAAACTGCTTTAAAGTTCATATGGAACCAAAAAAGAGCCCGCATCTCCAAGACAATCCTAAGTCAAAAGAACAAAGCTGGAGGCATCACGCTACCTGACTTCAAACTATACTACAAGGCTACAGTAACCAAAACAGCATGGTACTGGTACCAAAACAGAGATACAGACCAATGGAACAGAACAGAGTCCTCAGAAATAATACCACACATCTACAGCCATCTGATCTTTGACAAACCTGAGAGAAACAAGAAATGGGGAAAGGATTCCCTATTTAATAAATGGTGCTGGGAAAATTGGCTAGCCATAAGTAGAAAGCTGAAACTGGATCCTTTCCTTACTCCTTATACGAAAATTAATTCAAGATGGATTAGAGACTTAAATGTTAGACCTAATACCATAAAAATCCTAGAGGAAAACCTAGGTAGTACCATTCAGGACATAGGCATGGGCAAAGACTTCATGTCTAAAACACCAAAAGCAACGGCAGCAAAAGCCAAAATTGACAAATGGGATCTCATTAAACTAAAGAGCTTCTGCACAGCAAAAGAAACTACCATCAGAGTGAACAGGCAACCTACGGAATGGGAGAAAATTTTTGCAATCTACTCATCTGACAAAGGGCTAATATCCAGAACCTACAAAGAACTCAAACAAATTTACAAGAAAAAAACAAACAACCCCATCAAAAAGTGGGCAAAGGATATGAACAGACATTTCTCAAAAGAAGACATTCATGCAGCCAACAGACACATGAAAAAATGCTCATCATCACTGGCCATCAGAGAAATGCAAATCAAAACCACAATGAGATACCATCTCACACCAGTTAGAATGGCGATCATTCAAAAGTCAGGAAACAACAGGTGCTGGAGAGGATGTGGAGAAATAGGAACACTTTTACACTGTTGGTGGGATTGTAAACTAGTTCAACCATTATGGAAAACAGTATGGCGATTCCTCAAGGATCTAGAACTAGATGTACCATATGACCCAGCCATCCCATTACTAGGTATATACCCAAAGGATTATAAATTATGCTGCTATAAAGACACATTTACACGTATGTTTATTGCAGCACTATTCACAATAGCAAAGACTTGGAATCAACCCAAATGTCCATCAGTGACAGATTGGATTAAGAAAATGTGGCACATATACACCATGGAATACTATGCAGCCATAAAAAAGGATGAGTTTGTGTCCTTTGTAGGGACATGGATGCAGCTGGAAACCATCATTCTCAGCAAACTATCACAAGAACAGAAAACCAAACACCGCATGTTCTCACTCATAGGCGGGAACTGAACAATGAGATCACTTGGACTCGGGAAGGGGAACATCACACACCGGGGCCTATCATGGGGAGGGGGGAGGGGGGAGGGATTGCATTGGGAGTTATACCTGATGTAAATGACGAGTTGATGGGTGCAGCACACCAACATGGCACAAGTATACATATGTAGCAAACCTGCACGTTGTGCACATGTACCCTACAACTTGAAGTTTAATAATAATAAATAAATTTAAAAAAAAAAAAAAAAGAAAGATGACTTCAGCACTAGCATAGTGGGTGAGTTGGAGGGTTAAGCGAATGTTACCAGTTCATGCAAGAGAAGCTAAGGGCTTGAATGCAAGCAGTGTCATTGTTCTATCAGTTCTTAAACACAGTTATCACTATTTCCATTTCATAGATGAAGAAAAGAAAGTCACAGAGAGAACTTGGGCCCAAAGTCACGCAGCAAGTCGAAAGTGGAGCTGGGATTCACATTCTAGCTAAGGGATATGGTCTTAATTCTGAATAGTATGTTCCTCTGACTTCATAGTATATTGCTCTTTCTCATTTTTCAGCTCTCAGTTTAACTGCTAGATGGTACCCTTGTCCATCACTCTTTCTGAAATAAAGATCCTAAAGTCCTCTATGAAAATTGCACTGATGCTTAGTGGCTTCTTGGCAATTATGAGCATTTATTTTTCTTTCTTTTTTTTAATTAGAAAATTTGTATTTCATTAAGATGTTTAGTTTTAAAATTACCTGTTTACTGTTCTCTAAGAAGGTCCTTATCTGTTATGTCTGTTGTTATATCCCACAGCCTTAGATATGAATAAAAGAAACCTGTTTCTTTGAGGATGGCACCTTGTTGTCTTTTTCTTAGCATTTCTAGTATCAGCAGAGGACTGAGAGCTTATGAGAAGCCCCACATGTGTTTGCTGAATTAGTTAACTGCTAAAGTGAAGTTGGGTGTAGGGTATAATTGCTTTTGCTATATTTGTACAGCAGCATAATTGTATTAGATTAAGTATAATATGTTCAAAAAGCTGTACAAACAATAGATGTGACTTAGTCTCTTATCTCTGCCAACAAGAAAAGTAATCCAAAATGAACTGTAAAATTAAAGCAAAGTTATCTGTGAAGTTACTCATTCTAAGAATTCCTCTAGCATGTTCAGTTTTTACATATTCACTTTATTCATTGGACATTTTCTTAGCACCTGTTACATGCTATGAATCACACTTGGAAACTTCTTATGTCCCAAACAAACATTGCTCTAAATGATTTGTGAATAACGTCTCATTTAATTGTTAAGAATCTGATAGGGTAATACAGTGCACAGTAGTTATTTCTGGTCCATCTAGCATTTATTCACTGTCTTTTTGGAAACATGACCCTAAATTTATTTTGCAGAATTACAACCTTTTTCTTTCCAGTTGATGTGTGTGTTCAGGGCTGATTCCAGCTCCAGGGCTGGGCTTGTGATCTAGGGATTAGCTAATAAGTGCATTTTATTTTACTGGATATAGTGATCATTTCAAAAATGAGTATTATTTAGTTCAAGCCCATCAAAATCAGGTTCATGACTTTTGTTGAAACTATTAGGAAAAGAACACTTGTCTTTTCTATTGTATTTGAACCACAAAAATCTAGATCAGGAGTAGCTCTAAACTTTGTCATGCCACAATATATAGACCTTGAGGATGGATGCAAAAAAGGGAATAAAAGCCAAAGATGGATAAAGATTGAAATTTAGTGCCACTATTTGAGCCCCTGCAACAAGTTATATCTAAAACAATAAACCTTTGGAAATTTTAGCAAGGAGAGCCAATAAAACTCCTTTTTTCCTTAAGCATTTGTTTTCAGTCTTCTGTTTTTTTTGGTAGATATTATCTACAAATTTTATGTTATAAATGAGGAAATTCAGAGCCAGCATTGAGTAATTTATTTAAGGTCACTAAGCAACTACTCATCAGAATCAAAAATTGATCACAAGATTCTCTCTCTCTCTCTGTCTCTCTCTCTCGCACACACACTTTTTAACTCTGAAGATTGCTTTTTCAAGAGATGCACTCTTATAGTCCAGTGGTCATTTAAGAGCTTGTTGTCTATAGACGGAGGCTTAAGCACATAAAGAATTCACTATAGTGCAATGAGATATGTGGTAAAAGATAGATGGGATGAATCAAGAGGCAAGATGAGCCACAAGAGGGGATGCTCCAGAGAGAAGCTACTATTTACATGGAGGGTGAGAAGTTCAGTGTTGGCTACCATGAAGAGGGTTTAGGGATATATTAAGAGAGGATACTAGAGAGGTGGATTAGGACTGATTCCTAAAAGATCTCATAACCAAAGTCCTGGGCAGAAAAGGGAGAGGGAGGCCAATATGCATAAACTGTGACTTTCCATCTTATATAAAACATAAGCAATTATAAAATTAGGACTATTGAGAGAAAGCAAGAACGTGATTTTCTGGTATTTAACCCAAGCAGAAGGATACATTTCTTCTATTTTATCTTTAGTATTGATTAGATTTTTTAGAAAAAAAAGTGATTATAATTTACTTCCTATAATTATTTGGGAGGGAATTTTAGATACAATCTAACTTGCCTTCTATCTTTTATAAATTGAAGTGACTTACCCACATTCATCTGACAATTTAGTGGCAGAGCTAAGAGTAGAAACCAGGCCTCCTGACTTTCATTCGTTTGTTCTTTTTTATTGTTACCATTCTGATACTATTCTTTAATCAAGTCATTCTGACCTGGGACTGAGGTCTAGGGGTTCATGGAAAGGTGTGTGTTGGGGATGGTAGAATCACTGAATGGGAGAGAGATGCTGAATGAAGTGTGTTATCCAGATGAAATGTGTGGAGGCGGGAACAAGGTGGAGAGCCTCGTTTGTTGTGATGTCAACTGAATGAGGGTGGAGAGCATAGAATTCTTAGGAAAGCAAGGCTTGAGTTGAAAAGATCTTTACTATTCTTTCAACCTTTAGTGTCTGCAGCAAATTTAAAAAGAAGAAAGAGCAGACCTCACTTTTATAGCAAAGAACGGTCCATTCTTGGAGAGGCTCAAATCCCTTTTGCAATGTCCATAGTGCTGCTTTCACCGGGCCCTGCAGTCTTTATTGCATCTCCACTCTCAGCATTTGTAAGCTGTCTTTCCTTTGAATTACTGAAAATAGCTTTTCAAAAGAGAGTGTTAACAACCTTCTTTTGACATTAGCTATGTGCACTCTGCGAAGTAAGCAATCCATAAGGACAGGGTGGCCCTTTGTGCTGTAGTTGTCTCTGATTCGATGACTGCACTTCTTGGTTACATCTGCTATCGTGCTCTTGAGTTGGCTATGTTTTCAGCAAAGGAAATCAGCTAAAGAGATACCACCTACTGTTTGGGATATCATTTTATAGTTTAAAAAGTCACTTTGAAGAGGTATTCACTTCAGAAAGGCAAAATACCTTTTGCCTAAATATAAGGGCAGATATAGACAATCGATAGCTACTTCGGGTGGCAGAAAGATAAATGTCAGGGATAAAAGTAAAGTCTAAACATTTGCAAAATGATCCACAAGCGTGCCTTCAAGGGAATTTTTAAAAATAGAACTAGAAGAAGTAATACATATCAACTTTGGGTGACATGCTACGGTGGTAAGGGTTATCACTGCTTTGGGAATCAATGTCATTGGCAGCAAACGTTTTGGACTATTGGAAGCCCTGTTAAATATCTGGCACAAGAGTTGAGACACTGCCTAGCCCTTGAGAGGTAGAATACATGGGTAAGAACAAAGGGACAAAGTAGGCAGAATTAAGAGTTATAGTGCTGGAGTGCAACAAAAAGGCAAGAAGGAGAGTCTATTCAGGTTTGCTAAGGCTGAAAGACTGCTCCAAAGCACACAGAATTAATAGAGAGGCTAGATTTACTGTAAAATTGAGCAGGAAGTTAATGAAAGAAAAGAATCTGGGGCATGTTAACAAAAACTAATTTTTGAACTTGCATAGAGATGTTAATTTAAATTTATCAAATAATATTCCATTTATCATGCTTTATGATGGACCTATATGCTGATAAGCAATGACAATCATTTGCAAAAAACAGTGCAAACCTACTGTTTTCTTCATAGGTGGATCAGATTGTTTGTGTTACATAGAAATGACCAAGATTTTACATAGAAAACATTACATGGAATGAATATGTTCCTGAAGGTACATCAAAGAAAGAATATTTTTATATTATTGTATTTTTATACTCAATGCTCAGACATTTGTTGAGAATATCACAAAATAATGAATTAAATCTCTTAGATGCCCTAGTATGACACCCCTAAAATACAGTATTTTCTTCTAGGGTCTGATGGTCAGTGAGAAATTTCATCTACAAGATTAATTATTAAAAAATGCTTGGAGTTTCTCATCTTCAGATTAGTACCACAGTGTATAATAACAAAAAATGTCATTGTAAATACATAATGATTAATCATAAGTAATGGGCTGATGCTGAATTGATACATGATTTCTAATTTGGTAGGATCTACATTTCGTCACTGGTCATAATTCCAAAACATTTAAAAAACTCATTTAATAGCACGAATTCTGGATTTTTCCTTTTCTATTCCTTCTTTTTAGCTCCAGCTCTCCTAGTTATTTTTAAATGCCAGTCTATTATGATACATGAAATGCATTACATCTTCATTGTACTGGCAATAAAATTTTAGTAACATGCATTAAAACCAATTAGTAGACCTGAATATCTCCTGATCTGATGAATGAGAAACAGAGGGTCTACATTTATCTATTTCAGATATTATACATAGAATTCCAGACTGGGAGATGCCTGTGTCTATGTTGACACAACAGAGATTTGTCAATCCTCCTCAGAACTTTTCTTTATTTGAAAAGCATTCAGGAACTTTTCCAGCATGTGTTATTAAGAAAACATAAAAGGAAGATTAACAAAGAAGAAGAAGAATAGAAAATAAATAACCCTGTTGATAAGATGAACTTCATTTCTATCAGCTGGTTACTGAAGCAGGAAATAGAGGATTTTCTAATGAGGAACTGGGCTATTCCTGCAATATTTTCTAAGCTATTTTATACTGAGGAGAGGGAGCTTTTCCCGGGGTCATAATAACAAGAAAAGGTACAAGACTTAAAGCTGTCAAGATCCTATGAATGTAATAATAATTGTTACCAAATTGCTTTTCTCTGTTCTTTTTCTTGTTAGGTAAGGTGATATTTTAATATAATTAAATATGTTCAGACATTTCGGATCTAACCAAATAAATTAAACAGTAAAGTAGATTTACGAAAAAATATAACAAAATATCACAAAATATTGATGTTAACTTTAGTGTTTTAGTCACATTTCAAATCTGTTTTTCCAAAAAACTCAGGATATTTTAATATTTAAACAAGCAGGAAGATACGCACTTTAAATATATATACTCTTAGAAGAGAAAAAGTCATTTTGAGGAGGTACGTCCATTCTGGAGGAGAATTAGAGGAGCTCCCACAAAATATACATATTATATTTATGCATAATATATATACACACATATAACACTTATTGGCATAATTGGATGTGAACATACCCTCTAAGTTTGATTATAACTAGTTGCCTGCACCTCCTGGGTTTATAACTAACAGCGGACTGTAATGTTTAACACTGACATTGTGTTATCATCTATTTCACAAAATGCAAAATAAATGATGGTACAGACTTTTGTGCACTGTTAAATTTTCATAAGAATGTATATACTGTCACACATATATATCAATGATTTATTCTAGATAATACAGTTCTTCCAGTGACTGGTGCATAGTTGTATAATTGTATGTTTGTATAATGATGATGACAATTTGTGTCATTTTAAAGAAATTTGAGTAGTATTTTATAACATTTGAATATATGATTAAATTACTCATCAAATTAATTTTAATGTTTAATGTATTTAACATATTTATTTATTAAAAATGTTTAATTTTTTTTGCCCAACAATTATATCAACTGTTTTTTCCTTGGGCCTTTAAAGAGTAGACATGTTTCTCTATTTGTTGTTAATGGATCAATCTGATCATTTGGCCATTTGAAATTAATTTCAATCACTGCATTATCTATTCTTCATTCTGGTTTAGTAGCTACATGCAAAAACATGGATCATCGAAATTAACCCAAGTGTATCACATCTGTTCACTACTGTATAATTTATAATAGCAAAGTATCATGAATATCCTCCATGTCCACAATATGAGATTTCTTAAATAAGTAAGGAAATATCTAAACAATGAATTTTATGACTCTGAAGAACTTCTATAAAAAGGGAAATGATCACAAATGTGTATAACATAACCTCATTCTTCAAAGTCTTGTATTCACAGAAGAATTTCTATGTGGAAATAGTAGTTATCTCTAGTTGCTGTTATTATGAAGATGATTACTTTCTTTTTAATATACCTTTGTATTTCCAAACATTTTTGCTGTGACCATATAGTTACTTATGATTAAAAAATAAGCATTATTTTAAAATACAAATAATTATCCTTAATAAAATAAATAATGGATACACCATAAAATCTGCTCATCTCTTTTCTTTCTCTCTTACCTGATCATCTTGTTTACTGGAAAATATTAATTAGGAATCAAGAAAAAAGTGGAATTTGATTGATTCAGTGGAGTGCAGCCAAGTTTTTCAGCTGACAAGTTTAGTGCCTGAAGTTCTTTCTGTTGGCACCAGAACCAGATCTTCACATGAGTGGGTTGGTCTTAGTGATTCTTCACAGATCCTATCTTCTTCCTAAGCTGGTTAATGACCTTATCATTTTGCCAGTCATCCAGGTTTAGGTCTTCTCTTCAGAGTTATCTTTTTCCCCTTCCTTTCTACTTTCTCTGTTGCTGCTACAGTCTAGGATGACATAATCTCTTTCCTAACTGTTCTATCTCCTTGAATTCATCTGGTACATTACTGCCAGATGAATCTCCTTAATATAAGTCCTTAAACACATCATTACATGCTTACAACACTACTGAAGTCCAAACTCCTCAGACTGACACTATAGGCCCTCTATAATCTGATCTCAAACATTTCCCCCAAATCTCCTACTATTCCACTCACGCATCTGACGACCTAGCCAATCTGAAGTAGGAACCACTCACCAACTCTGTTGTAGAGATTCCTCTTCCTCCTCACAAAAAAATGTATGCCACTTCATTTACTATCTGAATTAGAATTCTACCTATGATTCAAGATGTAATGAACTATGGACTTCCAAAGGGTAGAGCAAGTGTATTCAGCTTTGTATCTCATTGTTGATTATAGAACTTTGCAAGTAAGAAGTGTTCATTGCCCATTTGCCACATAAATGCACACATTTCAAATCACGTGTTTACCACAGTCTTTTTTTTTTTTTTTTTTAATCACCCAGAAGTGCTCTTCCATCCTCTGAGTACGCAGAGATCTCTGCATCTCTATCTCAACACATATCATACTTGAGCTTAGAGTGTTTTAATGTAAGACAGGGAGAAACCCAGCTTAAGGCCCTATACAATACTCAGACCAGTAGTTACATCAGGACATGTCTAGAAGACTAGTATAAGGACCTGCTAGGACCCATATGAAAGAGGGCTTAAGAGTCTTTTTGTGGAAAATAATACTGATATTCAGGAAACAAAGATTCAAGGAGTATTACTCAAAAACATAGAAGTTTCATATTTGCCAGTATGTATTGCTGGGTACTATGAAAAACATACCTGCTGAAAACAGTTAATGATGCTTATAAACTTCTTTTTGTTAAACATACTAACAAGATGATAAAATAACAGTAAATGCTAAGAGGACAAAACAAATGAGTGAAGGTAAGAATTTGAAGAAGAGGAAAATCAAGAAAGTTTTTTTTTTTAACTTTTCAATATATGTTATTTTTTTTCAGGCAGTTTTAAGTTCACAGAAAATTTAGCAGAAAGTACACAGATTTTCCATCCTTCTTTCACACAGGCATAGCCTCTTCTATTATCAACATCCCCCACCAGAGTAGTGTATTTGTAACAGTTGATAAAATTACATTAATACATCCTTATCTCTCAAAGTTCATAGTTGACATTACGGTTCACTCTTGGTATTGTATGTTCTGTGGGTTTGGACAAATGTATAGTGGCATGTATCTACCTTTACAGTATCATACAGAATAGTTTCACTGCCCTAAAAACCCTCTGTGCTCCACTTTTTCATCCCTTCTGCTGCAGCAACCTCTGAAAACCACTGATCTTTTTATTTTCTCCATAGTTTTGCTTTTCCATGTAGTTGGAATCATACAGTATGTAGTCTTTTTAGACTTTCACTTAGTAATGTGTATTTATGTTTGCTCCATGTTTTTTCATGGCTTGACAGCTTATTTCTTTCAGCACTGAATGATATTCTATTGTCTAGAGGTAAACCTAGTGCACTTATCTATTCACCTACTGAAAGACATCTTGGTTGCTTTCCTGTTGTAGCAATTAAGGAAGTAGATTTTAACCTTGAGCGTATTTACTGATTTAAGTGATCCTAAGCCTCAATGTTGACAGTTTCATAGAGCATGAAGGACAGGAGACAAAGCCCAAGGTGTAGAGTCTAGCAAGAGACCACGAGAATGAAGCTGGGAACCTGACAGCTACACTCTTAGTGAACAAGAAACACAACAGACCCCTCCCAAGGGACTGTAAAGAAAATTGTTGCCTTAGTCCATTTACACAGCTAGGACAGAATACCAAGACTAGGTAACTTATAATACAACTTACAAGAAATTTATTTGCCTCAAGGTTCTGGAGGCTGGGAAGTCTAAGATGGAGGGGCCAGAGTCTGGTGAAGAACCTCTTGCTGCATCATCCCATGGTGGAAGGGCAAAGGGAGGGCAAAAGAGAGACAGAGAAAAAAGGGACCAAACTCACAATTTTATAATGAACCCACTGCTGTAATAACAAACCCACTCCCATGGTAAGAACATTAATGCATTTGTGAGAACACAGCCCTCATGGTCCAATAGCCTCTCAGTAGGTCCACCTCCCAGTGCTGCTGTATGGGAGATTAAGTTTCCAACACATGATTTTGGGGGACACATTCAAACAGTAACAGTTGAATATTATACATTCTGGCCTGAGCGAAAAGGAAAAAAGTCTCACTTGAGAATGTGCCAATAATAAACTGGCCCTCACGCAAACCTCATAGAAGTTTGCAGTTCAAATTCACACTAACTGTGAACTGTGTCTAAAATAGTTCAAGCTGATAATAAAGCTTAAAAGACTCCTAAGAGGGTAATATCCTCAGAAGTCTGGCAGAAACAAACACACTTTCTACCTGCAGAAACCCAGGGTCCCAGAGATAAAGTTAAAATGAGCTTAGAGTCAAATTTCACAAAACACACAAAGAAACAATGCAGCATGAGTGACATCCAGCAACAGAAAAAAGTAGTCAGCATAATTGCAAAGTCATTAGAAATATACAGAGATTTAATATAATAGAAGAAATATAAGGAGGGATTGCAAATATGAGTAAAAGTTAGTATAAAAATAACCAATATGAAGAAAGAAGAACTTATAAACATGAGAACTATAATAATTGAAATGAAAATTTAATGGCTGCATTTAACCACAGGTTGGACATACCTGAGGAAGGAAATTACTCAACTGGAAATTAGTGAACTAGAAGATAGATTAGACAGGATTATCTAGAATGCACACAAAGACACAAAGAAATAAAAACTAGGAGACAGTAGTTGTGAAATATGGAGATGATGACAGAATATAATGGAACTGATGAAAAGTGCTAATCCACAGATGCAGAAATAACCCTCTTTGCTATGTATTGTATTTATATTATGGATCAGTAAATACGTGGTGGAAAGATACCTTTATTGTGCTGAGACAAAACATCTGCAAACCCAGAGTTCTATACCTAGGGAAAGTATCTTTTTGGAACAAGGGCAAAATAAAGATATTTTCAGGCAAACGAAAAACCTAAGTATTTTGCCAATAGCAGTCTGTCACTAAGGGAAACTTCAAAGATGTACATGGATGGAGCTGGAAGCCATTAGCCTCAGCAAACTAATGCAGGAACAGAAAACTGAACAGCGCATGTTCTCACTTATAAGTGGGAGCTGAACAATGAAAACACATGGGCACAGGGAGGGGAACAACACACACTAGAGCTTGTGAGGAGTGAGGGGAAGAGGGAAGGGAGAGCATCAGGAAAAATAGCTAATCCATGTTGGGCTTAATACCTAGGTATTGGGTTGATAGGTGCAGCAAACCACCAGGACACACGTTTACCTATGCAACAGACCTCTACATCCTGCACATGTATCTTGGAACTTAACAACAACAACAAAAATGTTAAAAAGAGATATGCAAATTCAGAAGGTAAACTCAGATGGAAGGTCTGTGGTTTAAAAAGGAATGAAAAGCAAAGAAAATCTAACCAAATCTGGAATGTATAAACCAACTTATAACGAGTATAATGGCTTAAAAAGTTAAAATAATGCCAGAAGGAATTTAAATGCCTCTGAAGGTAATATATAAATCAGCCAGAGAGTGGATACAATTTAAGTGTTCCTGAGTCCTTTTATTGTTTAAGGAAAGTAAAAGAATTGATTAATTATGAAATGGTTAAGCTAAAATTTCTAAGATAAGCACTAAAAGAATACAAATAGTATATATTACTTCTAATTCAGCAGAGAGGAAAAAAATGGGATGAGAAAAATAGTCAACCAATTCACATAAAAGATTTTTAAACGGAAAAAGAAACAGAAAAGGCAAAACAAGAGAGACATAGTATGATGTAATGTAATTAAATACAAATTTATAAATAATTATAAGTAAAGAATTATAATAAGTGTAAGTAGAACAAAATATAGAAAATGACAAAACAGAAATGTGAACAAGAACTACCACCACTTGCAAAGCAATAATAATCCAGCTATACAAAAAATGTATAGGAAATACTTGTAATTAGAAGCTTCATGAAGTTAGAAGAAAAACATCTAAAACATAATTCAGAAAAGTTGAAAGTAAAAGATTGGCAAAAGATATGCCACAAAATACTTAGAGAAAGCTGGTATAGCTATATTTTCAAGGAAAAAATATTTTTGGACAAACAGCACCACAATAAATAATAAAGGTTACTAAATTTTTTAAAAAAGTTAAACTGAGGCCCGGCTCAGTGGCTCATGCCTGTAATCTCAACACTTTGGGAGGCGGAGGCGGGCGGATCACAAGGTCAGGAGTTTGAGACCAGCCTGACCAACATGGTGAAACCCCGTCTCTACTGAAAATACAAAAATCATAGCCAGGTGTGGTGGCACGTGCCTGTAATCCCAGCTACTCAGGAGGCTGAGGCAGGAGAATTGCTTGAACCTGGGAGAGGGAGGTTGCAGTGAGTTGAGATTGCGCCACTGCACTCCAGCCTGGGGGACAGAGCAAGACTCTGTCTCAAAAAAAAAAAGTTGAACTGACCAGGAAGAAATAAACATTTCTGAACTTGGATGCACCTAACTCATGATCTCGAATTGTAGAAAACAAAAATGACAGAATTAGAAGTAGACTTTGACAAATCTATTAACATAATAGTAATTGATAGATCAATTAGGTAATATAGTTTAAGCATGTAGATGATTTGAACAATATGATTAACAAGCTGATCTAATGTATAGCTATAGACCATTATCCCCAATAAATGCAAAAAATATGTATTTTTTCAAGCATGAATCTTTTGTGAAAAATGTTCTCCTCAACATAATAATAGCAAACACATTACATTTAATTTGTACTAGGCAGTGTTGCAAGCAATTTAGAATACATTTAATTTTCACAACAATTCTCAGAGTTTGGTATATAAATATTCCCTTTTTATATATGAGAACACTGAGGCACAAAGAGGTTAAGTGATTTTTCCAAGGTCATACAATCCAAAAATGGAAGAGCTGGGATTTGCAAAGTCTGTACTCTTACCTACTATGTAATATTGTAGAAAAATATGCACTGCTTGGGAATTAAGCTAATAAAAATGTGTAATCTTATGGAGAAAATTATCAAATCTGTTGAAAAATATTAAAGAGGACCTAGAGAAAAGAAGAGCTCATGTTCATGATTTGGAAGAAACAATGGCAAAAAGAGTCAGTTCTTCCTAAATGGATGTATAGATTCAAAATCTATAATGTTATACACATGCAAAGTTAATTCAGAAATGTATATGAACTACCAAAGGACAAAGAATAGTGAAGATATTTGTAAGAAGAATAAAGTAAGAGGATAAGTCAGCCAGCTCCAAGACTTCTTATAAAGATATAAAACTATTTAAGACAGTGTAGTATGACACAGAGTTTGACAAAATGACTAATGGGACAGATTGGAGAGACCAGAAACAGATTCACACATATACAGAAACTTGATTTATGATGGAGTTACAACTACATATTAGGTTAAAAAAAAAAAAAGGACTTTCAATTAGTAGTACTTAGAGAATATATCGTATATATCAGAAAAATAAGTTTGGGCCCCAAATTCTAACCACAATAAAAACAATCTCTGTGGGTTAAAAATTTAAAGTAAAAGGAAAAATTGTTTTGAAAAATTTAGAATACAATTAGAAACTACTTTTTCTTTGCAAAAGAAGGATTTTTTAGACTAGATAGCAGAATCAGGAACCACAAAAATTAATATATTTTACTGCATTTAAATCAGGAATTTTGTTTATGATAAATACCATAAAAAAGCAAAAAACAAGTCACATGCTGGGAAATAGTGTTTGTATTTGCAGCACATGAAGGATTTATTTAAAAATATATAAAGAGCTAAAAAATAAATAAACAAAAAAACAGTCCATATAGAAATTAGCATTAAAAGAAGGAAGAAAACAGAACAGGCCAATAAACATATTGAAGTGATGCGGAAGTGCTGGGTAGAAAAGAGCATGGTCCCTTTAAATGATATGGAAATGGGGAAGGGAAGTGCTGGGGAGGGAATGGCATGTGGATAGCTAGGGCTCCAGTCCCACGGACCTAGTTGAGAATAGGCATTTTTATTTTCCTGCCCAAATATTGCATTCCCAAGACCACCCTGGCCTGCCAGGGCCCCATCCTGGGCCTATAAAAGACCAAGACCCTAGCGGGCAAACACACAAAAGGCTGGACCTCAAAAAGAGCAGATTGGCGGAAGAAGATACAAGCACCTGCATGTTGAGAGAAACACATGGGAGGAGGAACACACAAGCAGCTTGACGTCCAGAGGACCTCAGAAGCACAGGCAGGCACCCGCACTCCAGCAGGCCCTCCACTGGCAGAATGGCATGGAGTTTGGCTGAGGCGGTTGGAGGAGAGCCCAGGGAGCTGAGTGGCCCTCCTCCACGGGAAAATCATCACCCCTCTGGCTCCCTTATCTGCTAAGAGCTACTTTCACTCAATAAAACCTTGCACTCATTCTCCAAGCCCAGGTGTGATCTGATTCTTCTGGTACACCGAGGCAAGAACCCGGGATACAGAAAGCCCTCTGCCCTTGCAACAAAGTAGAGGGTTTAATTGAGCTGGTTAACACAAGCAGCCTATGGATGGCAAAATTAAAATAGAGCACCCTGTAACACACGCCCACTGGAGCTTCAGGAGCTGTAAATATCCACCCCTAGACACTGCTGAGGGGTTGAAGCCCCACAGCCTGCTGTTCTGTATGCTCCCCTAGGGGTTTGAGCAGCAGGGCACTGAAGAAGTGAGCCATACCCCCGTCTCACTCCCTGCCAGAAGGACAAGGGAACTTCTCCCATTTCAAAAGGATCCTCAATATCATTAGATATTACGGGAAGGAAAATTTTAAACCAACTGGAGAAAATTAAAAGTCAGGGAAATCATAAGTCCAATCATGCCCACCCAGTGTTTGTGAGAATGTGGTGCTCTGGGAGCACCTCCACATAATTAGTGTGAGTTAGAATTGGCTCAAGCACTAACTTCTTAGTAAATATATTATAAAGAACTGCATATCCTATGCCCAGGAGTTACCCCAGAGAACTCTATTAATATGCACCAGTCTATGCATAAAAGAATGTTCACAGCACATTGTAATGTTACAAAACTAAAACACCCAAACGCCCACCAAGTGAATACATAAACTGCACCATTTTTAAAATTGTTAATCCTATATAGCAGTGAACACGAGTGATTTCCAGCTACACATTACAACTTGGATGAACTAGGAACTAGGTTCAGAATTTTCAGAAAAAAATACAGGTTTCAGGAGAATCACACTGTATTCAGTATTTTTGCATCTATATAAACATGCAAAGTTAAACAACACATTGTTTAGAGCTACAAACTTATGTGGCACAATGATAAAAATAACCAAGATAATAATCACCATAAAATTCAAAATATTGGTTCAGGCATGCACAGAACTGCAATGTCATGATCATGTTCTTATTCTTTTTCTAAACACGAGTGTTGGGTAGACGGCATTCACTGAATCTTTGTTCGAAGGCAAGTTGATATTGTAGCATTGTATTTATCACTCAGAGTATTGTAGATCTGCCATTGAAGTCTTATGCCATTGTTCTAAAAGTATAATAGAGAAGTAATGAAAATGAAAGACCCATTTCCATTCTTGATAACACCAAAAGCATAAAGACAGGCACAGGTTGCTTCTTCTCCTTGAGGTAATTGTTGGAACATGGCATGGCATTACACCGTGATCTGGGCAACCTGTCTGAGCTAGTCAGAAGTGTAAAGAAGGAAAGACAGTGGGCATCAGAACATTAGGTCCAGAAGAGGATATGATCAGCACAGTTGAAGCCAGAGAGAAGGAAAATGTCAGATTTCATGGAATAGCAACAAAAGAGGTTGAGATCACATATGACACATACCCTGAGGACACTCACAATCTTCTGAAAGGATTTTGAGGAGTGCCTTGAGGAACTCCTACAAAAACATGGAAAAGGGTAGAGTCAGGATAATAGTTTTATAACTACCTGAGGTTGGCATTTTCTACTGGGCAATTGTTATTTGCGTACTTATAATGAATAATATATATTAATTTACTGTGGCCACAGAGTACATGTCTTTTATCCTAGTAATACCTTACAAAATGTAAAAGAATAAACTCTTTTTGCATAATTGCCTAAATCCAACATAACCTCTATAAAACAACTTTAAGTGTGTCTGATGCTAGATATTAGGGATATCATCTTTTTAAAAAAAGGAAGTTGCATGGTTATGGTAGCACTAAAGTGCTCTTGAATTACTCTTCTAATACTATTAGGTGTAAGCAAATTTAACTCAATATCTAATCTAGGACAAGCATGGCCATGGAAAGAGACCTGTGCAAACACATGTTTCCTTCAGCTTATAAAGGGAACAAGAAATGAATGTAATAGAGACAGTAATTTAGGTGAACTTGGAAATCCAGAAATTCACACATACACACACACACATGTGCACATGCATGCACACTCCTCTTGAATATATACCAGCCCTAGAAAGCTCAGTCCTTTTCAGCTTGGCAATACCACTGGTATCCAGCACCCCAGGAAGTCACTGTCTCTGAATGCTCCTGGCTAAAATGCAGAGATTCTGCAAATTACTTCTGTAATGGGCAATGGAGAGGAAAAACTGGATGAAATTCAACATAGGAAAAGCCAATTTGAGTACTATAAAATGTTTTCTAATGATGGAGTCTATTAGGTCTTGAAATAATCTCAGCAGGAGAATGTGAAGGCTGTATTTAAAAAAGGACTTAAAAAACCACAATAAAAATTTTGATTTAAACTGTCAATAGGGCAAATGTCTGCAGCAGATGAAAGGCAGGACCTTCAGAACATTACCAGGGTTATAACACTTTTTGAAAACTTATGTGTTAAAGAAAAAAACCTTACAATTCACTGCTGTGTGCTGGAAAGTAAAGGAAATTGTAGTTTCAAAGAACTGTTATTTTCTTTCCATAAAAAAAATCAGTTTAATCTTCGAAAATATGTTTTCTCAATGTAAACAATGCAAGGCAGGATGGTCTGGAACTAAAAAGCAGTGGATGTGAGTCTGCCATAATTAGAGTTTGTCTAATATCTCATGGTTTCAAAAACAATTCAAGAATTTTTGAGTTTCCACCATAAATGGAAGTTTTGCTAATGACCACACGGTGGACAGACCTAAGTCCTGCTGTTGCTCTATTAAGAATTTGGCACTTTCCTTTCTAGGTTTTACAAGCAATGTGTTCATGTACGTAAATAACCACAATCTCATTTGTAAAGAGAAAAGAAAGAAAAAGTTTATTGTACAGAGTGCACTGTGGACTTCGCATCAGTCCTGGGGGGTCCTCTGAGACTTTCATTTCTTTCTTTCACAAAAGCAGAAGATGAAGTTTAAGTGCCTTCCTGTGTATTTAATTTAAAAGTACCGGCCACTCTATTGTTCAGAACTAAGTCCTAAAAAAAGACAAACAAACAAACAAACAAACAAATGGCTCCTTATTCCTCAGACACCATCTATGCATGAGATGATGACCATTTTAGGATTTTAGAAGTAGGCACTACCATAATCCCACGGGCCTTTCTATTTCACAGAAACCTTTTTTGCTAAATGCCTACAGAGGATTGGTGAAGTTCATGCCTTCTCTTTTAAAGCTATTGAAACTTTTCTCTTTTAAAGCCTAATGAAAGTAGCCTCTTTATTCTCCTCCTGCACTTGCAGACTGGTCTGGAATGAATATCTCACATAGGTAGGCATAGCCTCAATATGTTCAGGGGCTATTTGGATGGAAATAGAAAAGTCTCAGAGTGAGATAGAACCAGCCTAGAGGTAAATGGACTGCAAATCCTGGCAGCTGTGCCGTCACAAATAAGCCTGCATTCCCCACTGTCGTCTCACCTATCAATTTTGACAGGTGACTGTCTTGGCTCCTTTAAACATTTATCAAGGAGGACAAATTGTGCTGAATGCCAAGCTTGCCCAAATGACTTTGGTCAGTGGTTGGATATGAAGAAAATTTGGCTCATAACCACTTGTCATGCATGGGAAAGATAACAGTTGACTTAAATAATGTGTGCTTATTTTTAAAAGTCCGTATTTACTTATTTGACTCTATCCTCTTCTATTCTCAACATCTTAGTTCTGGTTCTTTTCATATCCCACCTGGACTATAAAAATTGGCCCATCATTTATTGCCTTTCTTTGGGTTTTGTTCCTCCAAATTCCTACAAAAATGGGTCTATCTGGAATGCTAATCTGACCTCCATCACACCTCTTCTGATATGGAATTGTCATCCCATTATCTGTAGCGTAAGGTCCAAGTTTCTCATTATGAAAAGGCTTTTCCTTATATGGTCCTGCTCATGGTCCAATCATGTCTTTCTTCACTTCTTGTAACGTAATTCTCCTGTTAGACTGACCTATTTGCATTTCCTGGAACCTCCTGTGCTTGTCGGTGCCTTCACACCTTTCCACTTGCTCTTGCCTTAAATGTCTGCCTGTTCAAAATTCTGCTCAGGTATAATTTCCTCGATCCCCGTTTCCCAAAGAGTCTGCCACTGGCTTCTCTGTTCCACATCTGTATTTTATTATTATGAATGTCTCATGGTAGTGTAATTATATATGTCTTCCTGTTTCCACATCTACATCTAAAAGAAGACAGTGCCTTATTTATTTTGGCTTACCAGCATTGAATCTGAAATACTGTAGTGCTCAGAAATATTTATTTCTGAACTTAATTGGGTCACTATGGCTTTCAGAGAGCTGAAAGGAAAGCATCAGTATATTACGGTAGAAGTGGAAGTCATTTCAAAATCTCTGGATGTAAAAGCAAAATTTAGTAAAGTATAAACAAAATTTTAAAACTGTGTATTTAATCACATATTACACCATGAAGTAGCACAATTTTATATCTTTGACTACTTATGTGCATAAAGTTGTAAAACTAAGGACTGAGACAGATGTCTGATAGTAGGGTGTGTGTGAAACTTAAAAAGAAGTGAAAAACAAATATTTTATAAATATTTTCAAAAATTTCTTCAATTTGTAGTTATTCCTGTTTAATAAGAACATTAATTTATTTTGTCAGGACTTTCTTTATGCTCCACATTCCAACAATTACCATCATGTTTTAAAATAAGCAAGGCAACTCTTCAGCATTGGAAATTACGAGAAATCCCTGGAAAATGAAAAGCAGAAGGGATTATGTTAAAGCCCGAAGCTAAGGCAAGATCGAATGAGAACCAGGAGGTTTTTTCTCCAGCACCAGTGAACTACAGAGTGTCTGAGCCTGGAGCTTCCAGACAAATGGAGTGAAGGGGTGCCATGCGCACTGAGGATTCCTCCAGCTCCGTCCTCCCTGCCAGCTCAGAATGCCAAGAGCCACAGTCAGCTCGCTTAAGCTCCTCATAGCCCTAAGACATATGGTTTTAGTAGCCCCACATTTAGATACAGGAAACTATGCTTTAGTCCAGGTAGAGCTGTACTAGAATTGGAAGGAAGAGCACTGTGGTATTATGGAGGCAAAGGAGAAAGAGCCTCTCAGGAACATGCAGATGGCCAACGGCACCAGGTGTTGTTGAGATGATAAGGTAGTAGAAGGTAGGACTGGATTTGGTCATTCAACTATTACTTATCATCCTCATATCGGATTTCAATGGGTTGAGAAATAAATGAGATTTTTAAAAAATGGCAGAGAATAAAAGTACTATTTTACGATGTTTGGGAAAAGCAAGAATAGAGAATATGAAAATCAAATATACAAATGGGCTTAATTTGAAGTTTTTGTTTTTTTTAAATGAAGGACACTTGAATATATTCAGACATACTATGCTTCTCACAGCATTCTTCCTTGTGCACGGCTCAGAATCATGTTTCAAGTGCTTGTACTCAGACCTTATAATCCACAAGGTATGGAGTTTCTTTTCCATTTTTTCCTTTCTTCATATATTTTTTTCTTTCTTCAAATATTCTCCACTGTAGGTGATGAAATTGAGACAGTGGTTAAATGATGGAATAGAGATATCTATCTACATCTACATACATAGATGTATCTATGCCTATATCTATCTAACATATCTGTATTCCATCATTTATATGGTTTTATATGTGTATATATGGCATGTATTTGCAGTATAAGTTTACATATACATACATATATATTTACATATATTTCATATATGTGCCAGCCATGATATTACACGTTCTTATATATTATCTCATATAATCCTATGAAACATGTATTATTAATATTATCTTTTCACAGATAATATTAATTATCTGAGTGTCAGAGATGTCCCACAAGTACTAAGCAGCGAAGCTTAATTTGAGTTCACTTCAGGCTGATTCCAAAAATAGTGAAATATAATTTCTCCTCAAATCAGCGATACAATAAGACCTCTAGTTTGTTGGTAATACAATTTTGAAAGTCTGTCTTGGGCCTTTTTCTCTCCCCTGGGGCTCTCCCATCCATGCCTGATATGTCCCTGAGTGCTGTATTGCAATAGTGGCCCACTCAGCATCTTTATGTGCATGTCTAAGAGGCCTCTGAAACCTAATGTGCCCTAAAACTCCTGAGTTTTGCCTCCTAATCCCCCACACTACACTTTCCCTCCCTCAGTTTTCCTCCTCTTAGGAAATAGCTATCTAATAGCTCAACTTCAAAAATGAAGAAGCGAAGAAGCTGCTTTCAATTCCTTTGTTTTCCTTATTCCCATAATTAGTCAATCAGCAATAATGTCTGTCATGTTTCAAAAATATTCACTGACTTCTCTTCCCTTCTACTAACTGACCAAATCACCATCTGCTCTCACCTGAATCAGCACAATCACCTCCTACCTACCACCTTTCTCTGTGTCCTTACCAAACTTGACAGTGTATTCACCAAAAGGCAGGCAAAGTTATATTTTTAAAATAGAAATTAAAATAAAATAAAATATAAAAATAGAAATCATGCTATTTCCCTCTTAAATCCCTATAATATCTTTTTATTTCACTTATAATAAAATCCATAAGCCTTATGATTTGCAAGGTCCTGAATTATTGGGCCTATAATTCTCCTCTGTCTTCTGTAAACACCATTCCAACAACTCTGGCCTTTTTCTTTGCGTAGTATATTGAGCTCCTTCTTTCCTAAGGGACTTTGAACTCTACACTTTTCCTTCATGTAGAAGAGCATCTGCTCTGGAGCCACGCTACCACAATGTGAATACCAGCTCCTCCACTAACCCACTAGGAATAGTTCTTGACTTTTTTCTGCCTCAGTTCCTTCATATGTAAAATGAGAACAGTTATAATATCTATCTCATACTGTTGTAGTAAAGTTTAAATGAGTTAATATGCCATTGGGGTTTTGATAGGAATTGCTTTGAATCTGTAGATCACTTTGGGTAGTACAGTCATTCTAACAATATCAATTCTTCCAGTCCAGGAACATGAGATGTCTTTCCATTGATCTGTGTCTGCTTTAATTTATTTCAATATTGTTTTATACATTTCATGGTACAAGTCATTCACCTCCTTGGCTATACTTATTCCTAAGTATTTCGTCTTTAATGCTGTTGTGAATGAAATTGTTTTCTTAATTTCCTTTTCAGATAGTTCCTTGTTAGTGTATAGAAGTGCAACTAATTTTTGTATGTTGATTTTGTATCCTTCAACTTTACTAAATACGTTTATGGCATAGGTTGTGGTGATGATTTCATAAGTGTATACTTATCTTCAAGCTCATCAAGCTGCATACATGAAACATGCACAGATTTTATATGCTCTTACCTCTATAAAGTGGCTTAAAAATGAGTACATGAGTCAATATACACTAGTGCTTTCCAGCAAGGGATAGTTGTTGTTATTGGTGATGATTATTGTTCCCTCTGATCTTTGTGTGGGTGGATCTTTCTTTCAGTTTTCAGCTTTCAGAGAGGCCTTCTTTGGCTATTCTGTCTGTACTTGTCCCATACTGGAATTCCACACTATTTTCTTCCTAACACTCTCTTCATCTGAGATTTTCTTACTTCTCTTAGTTTTTGTTGTCTTCTTCCCATTTTGAATACAAACTCCAGGAGAGCAGTGGCATTGTGTTGTTGGCCCCTGTGTTCCGAGTACCTGAGACAGTCTCTAATATGAACTAGATACTTAATAAATATTTGGTGAGCAATGCGTGAAGTCACAGGCTCCAACTAACACTTAAAGGCTGACATTCTTAGCTCTGAACTCCACTGAGCTCACTATCTTCAGCTGCAGCTCCATGTGTCCATCTGTGCTCTAGACATTTCCATATGAATGTTCCCATGTCTCAAATTGTCCACAAGCAAACCCATAGCTATGCTCCTTCTCCAGCATTTTCGTAGTCAGCAGCATCTACATGAACGGGACCTTTCAGCTCACTGGGAAACCTGGCAGCCATTTTTCTCTCAGGGCCATGAAATGATGGCATATACCCGAATATATACATATCTACCATGTATGTGCCAGTCAGGACTATATGTTCTCATATGTTATCACATTTAATATTAACAAATACATATTATTAATACTATCTTCTTTTCACAGATAAGGAACCTGAGGCTCAGAGAGTCTGATTTGAGTGCACTTCAGGCTGAGGCACTGGAGTCTGATTTGAGTGCACTTCAGGCTGACTCCAAATATACCTAAATACAACTTCTCCTCTAATAAGAATGATACAATTAGATGTTTAGTGTCTTGGGAATAAAAGTTTTTGAAGGAATGACTTGTAAATTAATGGGCAGGTTATTTATAGGGAAGAGTAATTGAGGACTTAATGAGGGGAATTTATTTCATATAGTTGGAATATGAGCAAAATAATTTGGGAAATAGAAAGTCTTTTAGAATCCTTTTCACATGATTGATCTGATACTAATCAGCTATTGATCATTTTGAATTATAATATTATGAATGTCTATACTTTATTACCATACAGCTACGCACATGTTTAAGACCATTAAGGAAAGTGACAGGAAATGACCCTAAAGCTAATTTCCCAACACCTGAGAAAACTCCCTGAGAGAATGTATGGCTTTCTTTTCTTTTGGCAGACATAAAGAATAGAACCTGCATATAAAATGGCCAGTCCAGTTTTGAAGTGGTGATAATGTTAATTCATTTCCTTCTGTGAGAATCAGATAGTAAAACTAATCGAATATTCACATGTGCTGCCACCTACATGAATTAATCTATGTCTGTGAGTTAGTTTATCCATCCTGCACTCAGTTATGTTGCATGAGAGTGCATTCCTAAACAATATTTTAAGGTGAATAAATCTAAAAGCACATCATTTGGGAGACTTAGACCTTCAAGTTAACCCAGAAGAAAGTAAGTGATGGAAAGTCTGCTGGTCATGCGAATTATCTGAGGGAGACAAAGAGGTTTGGAGTCCCTTTCACTTTCATTTTGGAGGGAGAGATTTTTGTTAATTTCTTTGTCTATCAGACAGGAAGAGATTAAACCATTATTAACTAAAAACACTTAGTGGTGTCTCCACACAGGGAATCAGTTTTCTTTTGAATTTCCCAACTGCATTGCTCGCATGCTCTTAAAGCATATTTACAACCTTTGCTTAAAAGGATTTGTAACTGTCTTTACTTGGCAGATAGCCATGTACAAGTCAAAGGAAGGAAAATTCTTTAAGGATTATGAACTTCCTGGCTGCAAAAAAGGCTCAACAGCTGTCAGTGTATCCTCTAGTTACTCATAAACATTTCCTTGGAAAAACATTATCCTTCCAATGGCTATTTAGGAGTCTTAGACTTCTCTCATAAGATAAACCACAGGTAATCACATAATATGTAGGATGTATTAGTTTTAATTCGTTTATAAAAACAAAGTGAAATATTATATCCTCTTGATGATTGCACAATCTGGGAAAGAACACATACTCAATTACATGCCAAAGGGGAAACTGAATAATGAAATACCAATAACAAGCATACAGTACTTTTAAAATAGTAAAAAAAAATCATTTGTTAAGAGCAAGAAGAAATTTTTGCCCAGCGTTTGCCATTAACTAGCTGTGACAGTTGAATCTTTAACCTTCACGGGCTTCAGTTTCCTCTGTCAAGTACATCTGATGTACTTCTCTAGCCTTCTTATGGTTCATATATACCATGTCAAAGTTCTCTTCATTTTAATTCTCTTTTGTCCAAATACGATATAATTGTTTTTAATTCATATGTGTTTTTCCATTATTTCAAATTTCTATCTCTAATATCTCTTATTGTGCCTTGATTACTAATAATTCTTTTATATTAAAGAAGAACTCTATTCATCTTATAAAATGTACAACTTTTTTTCTCCCTAACAAGCTTTCTACAGCAAATTCCTATTTGGTAACTGCTTCTTATGGAATCCTTCACTTCCTACTGAGAAGAATCTGGGACTTTAAAAATCTGCTATTCTCAAGAGAGCAAAAAGAGCAAACGGTTTCAATGTGTTCTACAGAACGAAGAAAAAGTCTCAGATTTAACTTACGTTTTGTTACTATTGAAATGTTTTATTAACAAATAGAAATTTGAAAAGAGAACATCTGTAAGAGGGCAAGAACAATGAAATGAAAGCACAGGCAAAAGAATATTTGAGAGATTGGTCAATTTTAACTTTGGCTGGTGAATAACTGCTGCTACAGAGCTCCAACTTACAATTAGATTTCGGTTCCAAAACTGTGGCTTCTATAATAGCTTGCATCAACACCAAATACAAATATATGTTGCCTTAAATGTCCTATTTTAAGTAACTAAATCTGGACATTTAAAATCCAACGTTGTCTAGAAGTGCTGTATCTCAGTTCAAGCCAAGTGATTATCAGCTTTGTGCCTTCATCTTCACATTCTCCTAATCTGTTTCATTTATGATGACTACAGGTGTAGATTATTTGTTGTTGTATTAAAAAATATTACCGTCCAGTGCTTCATCTGTAAACATCATTATTACTGCTGACATCGTTCTCTGTGTTTGAAATGAGACAAAAGATTTATTTGCTCCATCAACACATTTAAAACATGCTACCAGCCAACAATGAGGCCGAGTTAGAGGCCACATTTGTGTGTGTGTGTGTGTGTGTGTGTGTGTGTGTATTTAGGCACGTTTACTGGAAGAGTAAATAATAATTTCAAAGTTAAACTACCAAAATGTGATCATCTTTTCTCTCATGTTTAATTTGAAGAACAAAACAACTTTTTGAATAAGTGAGATGTATATCCAAAGAGTCTCAGTTCTAAACCCTTTTCGAGATTTATGCTTTAGCTTTGCTAGCCTGCAAGTGTCTTTAAGATTTAGTCATTGCTTCAATCATTCTACCATGTGCAGAGCACTTGGAAGAGAGGGATGCATAAAACAAGGTCAACCATACTGAAGAAGGTTAGAGACTTTTGGAGGAACCTAAAGTAAGGAAAAACAATAATCGCACATAAGGCAAATGGAAGAGAGGGCAGAGGCCAGAATCTAAGCGTCTTTTTAAAGGAAGAATCCAGTACTTCTTTAAGTGAAAAAACTGTAACTATATGTTCTGTTTGTCAAATATTTAATAATCCAAAAAACATTTTTTTTTTTTGTTTTTGTGTTCTTATTTCTACCTCCGTCATGAAATCAATGGTATAGAACAGTGTGGAGGAAGAGAAGAGGGAATATTCCAGGCAGAGGAAAGCAAGAACAAAAACAAAAAACCAAGAAAATGTCATCCTTGGGGAACTGCAGGCAGTTTGTGCGCAGAAGCACAGCATTCCCACATCACACTTAGATTAGTGGGAGGTGAGCACAGAGAGGCAGATGGGAAGTGCCTCATATGCTATGAAGTTTACATTTCATTATATAGGCCTGAGTTTTCCAAACTGGAATGTCAGGGGAGCCAGAAAACCACAACTTAAGCACTTTGCCTCTTCCTGGAGTATCAATTTGTGAAAGTGGGGGTGGGGATACCATAATATATCTACTAAGAGGTAAAATGCAAACTCCAAAAAAATAAAAAGAAACACAAAACCAGCATGAAATTGTTCTTTAGGCCCTACACCCAGACTTGGTGGGCTAAGACCCCTCATGTTCCTCATTATTCCTTTAGGAAAAAGCTCTGAAGAGCATTGGTAGAAGCAATAAAAAATCACTGAGGAATTTTCAGCAGAGGAGTGACATGAACATTCATAATAAGAAAGAGATGGTGACGGCAGAGAGTAAGATCAGGAAGATGGGAGGAGGCTACTGCTTCAGAGGAATGCGGAGTAGGGCCTGGCTGTGAAGATGCACCAGCCTCAACTGAGAACATTTCGTTAATGTTGGAGGTGAGAAGTAGGAGGGAATCAGGGCTGCTCTCAGCTTTCTGGTCTGTGCCACTTTACCTGGAAAGCAAGTTTGTTTGAAGGATTAGAGGTGATCTCTAAAGCACGTAGTTGAGAGTCTGGCAACACAGTAAATGCTCAGAACACAGTAACTCTTAGCATTATGCAGCTGATGAGGCTGTTAAACAAGACAGGATAGAAGAACAAGTAGATTAGGGGCAGAAGCATGCTTAATTTAGGAGGCATTTCATTTCCTGATTTCATTTAAAATATCCTTCAACTTTGAAAATTCAAATCTCTTAAAACTTATCTTTTTTTTTTCAACCTTATGCGTATAGACCTATATTTGAATATACAGTTGAAATGGAAGTAGGTATACATTAAATACTAACTATAATGTTAAGCCAACTTACTACGTTGATGAAACTATATTATTTCCATAAACTGGGTATTTATTCCAAGCATGTTTTATTTATTTATATAGAGTTGGGGGTCTTGCTTTATCACTCAGGCTGGAGCACAATGGTATGATCAGAGCTCACTGCAGCCTCTAACTCCCGGGATCAATAATCCTCCCACCTCAGTCTCTTGACTAGCTGGGACCACAGATGCATGCCACCAAGGCCAGTTAATTATTTACTTTTTTGTAGATACGCGGTCTCACTACAAAGCCCAGACTGGTCTCAAACTCCTGGCCTCAGGCTATGCTCCATTTAAAATGTGCTTTAAATAAAGGTTATATAATAATAAAGGAAATAAGCCCACTTAATACTAATGATACTATTCTCATATATTGCCTGCAAGAATATAAATTAATACATCTTTTCTTGGAAAGCAATTTTTCAATAAATATTTATCTGAAGTGTCATAAACTATTCTTGTGCATTGATACAATAATTTTACTTTGGGAAAATTTTCTTAGGGAGATAATTCTGAAATGCAGACAAAGACTTATGCATAAAGCAATTAACTGTAGCTCTTAATGATTTAAATAAAACCTGGGAAAAAATATTAAAACCCCCCAAAATGACAAAATTGCAGTCATACAGTGTACATAGAAGAGGAAAACAAACACAAAATGTAAACTGTGGTTATCTTAGGTGGTATAATTGCCATCACATTTTAAAATTGTGTTTTGGACCTCAAATGCATAGACTGGATTTACCATACATCTGTACTGGTTCTCTTTTATTTATATTCAATTACATTGAACTGGATTATTTAACAGACAGTGAATATTGGTAAAGGCAGCATGTAATCAGAAACCAGAGTATTACCAATAGCTTATGCCCTTGAAGGAGAACTGTAAACCTAATATAAAATATATAACCTTTAGAATTCCATTCATTCATTTCAGAGACAATGTGATATAGTGAAGAAAAAATTCAAACTAGGATTATTTTCTGTATTTTTGAATAAAAGAATATGTATTATGTGTAAATAAAGTAATTTATTTTCTAGTTTTTACAGACTGCATCTTCCATTTCGAATTGGTAAATGCATATGAGCTCACTTGCTCTGAATGCTAAAGCTAAAGTCAGAGATAATACAGAGAGGTGTACTACCTGATACCAATTGAGACATACTATACTACACATAGACCAGATCAGTGTGACGCCATGTGAGTGTGTGGGCTTTCTCTATAACAACTAAAAAAAATGTAGGTTGATATGTTTAAACTGTGAAAATACTTGTAAAAATTTTTAAGAATTTGACCATGAATTTATCTCACTTTGCTTACGTGAGTTACATTCTAGAAAGAGATGCAGACTAATCACTCCACAGCTAACACTGGTTGCTCCCGTGGAGCACACATGTGGAATATGATTCATTCAAGAGACAGATCTAGAACTGGGGCCAGACTCCTAGTCTGCTTTCCTTCCACTTTATTCTACTGCCTCTGAAAAGAACATTAGAATCTTTAATATGAATTTTGCTTTATATTGGAAAAGACAGCCCTCCTTTTTCTGCCACTATGAAAACAGTCTTTGAAGGCAGAATAGAAGTCACTGGAAAATATGATTTGATATGCAAATATGCACCTTAAACACAACCTTTCACAAACACCTTTAAGTAATGCAAGGAAATCCTCTGAATGTGTATCATAAGTATCTTCAAACAAAAATTGAATGTCAGCATTTTGATAAAAGTCATAGACGTAGTATAAGGAATCTTTATTTTATATCTAGATCCCTGGTAAAACAAATGTGCCCATGGTTACCTGGTTTAATAACCAACTTGGAAGGTTCAATTTGCTTTTCATTGTTTTCTTAGGAAATAAGGTTTAGTCTTGTCACAATCAGTGAGGCAAAAGACAGATTTGCTTCTTATTTGTTTTATGAAATTACATGAACAAATTAATAGCAATACTAATCTTGTTTCATTCAGTAAGAAATCTGAAAAAATTATAATACTTTGGTAACTGTTGCCAACTTTGTGGCATTTTTTTTCTAGTCACTCTTTAAGCAAGACCTACAAGAAAATAAAAAGTAATCTCAATTTAGGAAAATCATGCAATTTAATAAATTTAGGCATTAAATCTAAGAAATTCTGCTTGAAATGTTAGGATTATACAACATGTAATTATGAAGTAACAGTCTCAATTAAAGTTCAGCAAGCAAAAAAACAGAACAACCACATAACGTATTGTCTAACTAGGATACTTACGAAAGTAAAAAAAACAAACAAACAAACAAAAAAAAAACTGTTATTCATAATGAGCCATACACCAAGACTGTTTAGGGCAAACCAGGATGTATAGTTATCCTAACAGACCAGAACCCCCGTCATTCTTTAACTACATAAATTAGCATGTCTATTTACCAGGATTCACCAGCTTACACATTTGTGGCAAAACACACATATATTCCTCGGTAAAACAGAAACAATAAAAATCCCAATTTTCTTACTTTACAAGCTGGCTCAGGTATACACTTAAATCCATTTCCTCTAATTACTAGACAAATTGATATCCTATGAAAAAAGACTTTCTCACTTTATTTCAAATTGTTATTGTGCATCAGCCTTCTTCTCCTCTCCCCGAATTTAGCACTTTGTACTTGTTTTGGGGACTTATAAAATAAGAATAGTAGCAGCAATGTTTATTCACTCATTACACAAATACTACTGAGGGCTCACTGTGTGCCAGGGCATGTGCTGGGCCCTCCTGGTGATGTGCAGGTAATTATGAGAGGTCGCTTCTGTTATGAAAGACTATCTATTTAGAAGAATATACAAGTACATAAATGACTACAGCCCTCGGCATAATCTAAATGACAGAAAATATTTACAGAAAGCAGTGTGGGAGTTCAGTGGTGGGAAAGATCTTGGTACGCGGCTGAAAGACATCATGGAATGCTTCTGATGTAATGCTTGACTCTGTCTTTGAATGATAGCAAAGATTGTCAGAAAAGCATTCCAGAGGCACAACAGCCCATCAGTAAAGGCACAAAGAAATGAAAGCACACAGCTTCCTCTGTTCTAGTCTGTTAGGATAACTACATACATATATTTTTTAGTTTCGAAAGTATCCTAGTTAGACATTGAGTATTGTTATGCTGTAGAGTTTGACCCCAAGATGCTGGAAAGGTGAGGTGGTGAGAGAGTTCCAAGTACCCTCAATGCCAGGCAGAGGATTTTAGAGTTAATTCAAGGAACAGAGTCATACAAGATGATAAACAAAGGAGTAAACCAATGAGAGGCACACTTGAGAAGGTTTGATCTGGCAGTGGTGAATAGGATAACCTGCAGAGACTAGGGACGGGCCACAAGAGACCAAAAACTAGCCTAAAGGTAGAACAATGTTGGAAACAAAGGGAAGGCAGCAGTGATAAGGAGAAACATACCACAGATAATCTGGAAATACTAGTTCCAATAAATGATAACTTATTGGTTTGGCCTATATGATTAAGATTCTCATCTGACATATTTAAGAAAATGGTGGTGTCATTAATAGGCACCTCAGTGAACCAACTCCAGGCTGACAGAATACCATCTTATCTTTAATGCTCAGGTAATAAAAATATTTCCGCACTTCATCCAGATCAGTTTTCAATTCAGTAAATTTCCCAAAGGAACAGCACTTATGTAGGTGATTTTTTTAAATGGATGATTTTACTGCCCCAGTAGTAAGTGGTATGAAATTATTTTAGCTATTTTATTAATAATTCTAAAATGTGACTAACAAGCGGAAGAAAAGGGACTAAGTGGAAGACATTCAGTGAGTTAAACAAATCTAAATATTCTACCCTTTTACACTCTATACACTATTTTCCCATTTATCTACTTCGACACACAGATAACATATGGTCTCTTTGTCAATTATGTTTCATACCCATCATGTTTCTTCCATCACTGGCTTTCAAACTCTTTGATAGGTTTGCCGCTCTCAAGATCAGAGATGGACAGAGCCATCTCTGGGTGGACAGAGACAGCCCCAGCTGGTTAGTGGGGGAGGCACTTATTTCCCTGTCTGTTGCAGTTTTTCTCACATATACTGATTGAGCCCTTGGTCAACAAGTATAAGTGTACAAGTGTGGATTAGAGAACATGCCGAATTTGTACCAAATATGAGATTCTATGATTTTATAAGGTGGCCAGTAAAGATAAATTTTCAAGGAGTCCAATAACTTTCTACTACATTACTTATTTCTCCCTGTTTTTCACCCTCTTTGCCCTTTCCTTAGAAGTGTTTGAGACAAAAATGGCATTAGGATCAAAACTCCTGACTCCAAGAACAAATACCTGCTGGAAAGCAAGAGGGCATTATAACTGGACAGTGGTCCCAAGTTCTTTTCTACTTCCCTTTGTATGGAAAAGAGGAAAGGGACTGAGTGGCTCAGAAGGTGGTCCATGCAGACAGCAATGGGAGTCCTCATTTATTCCTTCATGAAATATGCACTGAGCACCCACTGTGAAACAGACCATGTGATGCAATAAAGCTGCTGCCCTCAGAGCCTTGAGATCCATATAGCTCTATAATGCGTCATGCTAGGGACTTGTTTTTTTTTTGTTTTGGTTTTTTTCAACACTGGCTTCACAAATCATGAAGTTGCTCAAAAAATATAATGGAATCTAGGTAATAATTATCCTCTTGCTATTTTTTGAATGAAAATCTCCTTGATTCATGATTCTCTTTTCTTTATGTAAGAGAGAGATTATATACTTAAAGTCTCACAAATATTCAGCACGTATTTGCAGGGATCCAGCTCCAGGAAATACATTTTGCAAAATGACACTTCTCAGCACAGCACAAGGGTTTACTTATGCTTTGCATAAGGACGGCCAAGTGGAAGCTAATTGATATGCTAACTGCTCACTTCTATTTATAGACACTGGTCCAAGTTTGGTTTTTGGTTAACATGTACATGGAACTCTGACATGTATTTATCCTCTCTTTTCCACTTTTAATACCTCTTCAAGCAAAGTTCTAAATTTTTTTGGCTTACATTTTTATGATATTGGACGCATACAGGGTACTTATTTCAGCCTTTTGTATATGTTTCTTTACCTGATCATTGAGGGAGAAGTAAAAATGATTTCCAGTGGTATTTCTAAGTGATAAAAATCTGCAGGCACAGAATTGTTGCTTGTCTTGACTAACACGATGTTTTATACGATCTAAATTTTGCAAGTATTGGTTTCTGACCCCTATCAGCATTAGCATTGACTTTTGAGAGTTAACGGCAAATGCTGTAGACAATTCAACATCTTCCTTGCACTCAGGCAATTGCAAACATATCTTTATTAGGAGTTGGGCAAAAAGATCTCTATGTTTCTTAAGACCTTTCCCTTTAAATTATTTCTAGTAGAGGTTGGATTTGAGATCTGCCTCTGACTTGCTAAGGATTATTTATGATTTATTTCAACCTTTAGCTGGCTCTAGGGGGGAAAAATGAACAAAGTTGAAACTAAAAGGAGGAGAAGCTTAATCCTTAGTGAAATTCCAGTGGCATGGAACACCCTGACTCTTATGATGGGTGCATTTTAAAATTTTTTATATGTTTATTTTTTCTCAAAAATAAAATTAAACTCATTTATCATTTTTAATTAGAGAACAAGTATCATCATTTTTTAAAGAGAACAAATTTCAAGCTGTGAGTCTTTTAAGGTAGACTGGCCCTCTGAGACTTTTCTGAAGCACTATGGGGAAATTTTAAGCCCAGTCAAATATTTTTTTTAGGAAAAGTGGTGATAGGTCATGGTGAAATACGGGTGTCATTAAATTTTCATAGAGGTTCTTAACACACCAGAGTCACCATAACATGGACACATTGACTATAATATCTCCAAACAAGCATTTCCTTGTCCGCCATGGCTCTGAAGGGAGCTGTTACAGTCCGTCAATGAAGTAATCTGCATGTTAAAAAGTCCCTAAATATGTATTTACAAGATAGTCAGATCTGTTTTGGTCTGTTGGGTTAATAATCCATGTGCTAAGTCTGTATATATGTACTCACAAGATATACAGATCAGCTTTGGTTCACTGAGTCAATAGTAAGTAGGTCTTTAAAAAGGTGCCTAAATAGCTGCATAGTTTGTATTTCAGCAAGTTCAGAAATGCAGTCTATATACTATAAGCTATTTCTTTTAAAGTGCAGATGTATTGTTCTTTTTCCAGAGGATGCCAAAAGGTGTGCTTCACTCTAACCTGTAATATTTTGCCCTTAAAATCTCAGAAGAAATTGCCATAGCACAAACGATATTAAAGCTCTGAGGCATAGCCCTCAAGGCTGGGGTGGATGCTGTCCTAGATTATGTCATACATATTGCATTCGCTATCACTGTTCAGGTCAAATCCCCTACTCCCTGTCAGCTGACTTTGCTTCCTTCCTGTCAGTCTCAGCCCAGCAGCTAGAGTAATCCTGTATGGCCTTCCTATGTTCCAGCAACTTCCCATTTCAGAGTCAAAGCAACTTCCTATACCACATTCAAAGCCAAAGACTCCTCAAGATATGCCCTCCTTTCTCAGAATTCACCCCTTCCACTCTCTCACTGGCCTCTTTGTTACTCCTTGTACACTCCAGCATGCTTCTGCTTCAGGTCCTTTGCACCTGCCCTTCCTTCTTTCTGAAAATCTCCTTTCACATGGCTAGATCTCTTATATTCTTTAGTTCTCTTATGAGAGAAGTCTTCCATGACCACTCTGTATAAGACAGCAACATCCGGTAACACCACTCTTATTATTCTCCATTAGTACTTCTCACCATTGAAAAGAATATGTCTTTACTTGTTTGTTTATTGTTGACCTCCTTCTCCTAGAATTTCCTTCCACTGGGGCAGGAGCCTCCTAATTCCATGCTTAGATAACTGCCTGGTACATTTTAAGTCCCCATTAAATATTTATGGTACAAATGAACGAAAGCAGATGCAAAAGGAGTCTTCTTTCTGCTTCCTTGATTTCCTGGTTGTGTTCATGTTTAGGTTGAAGAGGCATGTGTATCTCTTTCGGAGCTGAAGCCGCCTTCTTGGCCATTAAACCTCAGTTTCCTGTAATATTCTCTCAGTGGCACAAAATTGGTACTTCCTCAAGGTGCTCATCCATCCTGTTCCTAGAGCTATAGGGCTCTGATGAAGCTCCTAGAGGAGCTAGGGTCACAGAAACATCAGATCAGTCTGCTTCTAGGTGCAACAGTAAAAGTGCAACACATAGACAGAAGTAGCATTTCTAAATGTCTTCACTGAATAAGCCTAATGGTGTCCACCATAGGCTCCAATGATAGCAGTGGACTGACCGACTAGATTTTGCAGTTTAATCTGATGCAGCCACAAGGGATGGCATGTGCCACTCTATGTGTGTGTCACATAACGGTAACAGACTGAGGAGTACTGGGCAGAACCACTATTCTCTCTTGAATCTGGTAAATTTCTCTGGAGGTATTATCCCATGCCTCCACTCCCACCTTTAACCATGCATGTTGTTCTCAAATGCATCCTTTCTAATGATTGAAAACTGTCATAGCAGCTCCTTCCTTATTTGAATTTCACAGGAGCATTCTTTATTTCAATCACTCAGAAAGGGGGCTTTGACAATGGAATCACAGCTGACAGCAAATTAATGACTATGATGCTGTGATTAGTTGAGATTACAGGCTACAGAAAGCTTGTCTGAGAATTCACCACTGACATCATCCTGATGCTGGCTTCTGCTGGGGTTTAATATTGGCCAAAAAAGAGGATGTGGTTCAGCTACAGTAAGCTCCATAGAAATGTAAAGAAATCTGTCTGTACTGTAATATTTCAATGACATGCTTATTAATTAAAAGGGCTTTTACTGTTAACTTGCTTAGCCTAAACAATCTTCCTCCTATGCCCTCTCCCAGCACACTGACTTATTTTAATAAAGCTTTAAGATATCCAAATAAAAAGTTGAAGTGATCTAGATAATTCCAGTCCCCAAACCCAAAGTATTCATTAACTAAAAGGAAAACTTAAGAATCTTGAATTATTTGGATATCACTCAATTTTATAATTTATTTTACATGAATAGACAAAGCAATGGATATTGTAATGCATGCCAGGGTCTGAGTAGATTTAGAAAATAAAACTTTTCAATCAACTTAATAAAGAGGAGATAAAAATTTAACATGAACAACACAAGAATGACAAAACCATCTATTCAGTTACCTGGTGTCATTTCACATCCTTCTAAATTTTGGCTGCAAAGAAATAATGATTTCTGTAATCCCTAGGAATGACTTTTGTGGGGAGAAGATTTCAAACAAACGTCTATTTGCTTTAGATGAGCTTCCTTATTTGATTTCAGATCCTCCTAAGGGAAGAGATTTCAGGATTTCCTGGTTGTAAAGTGGAAGAGAACACTTAGCTGAACTTGTATGACATCACCTGAAGCATTAAAAGGGCAGATGATCATGAGTTCTCTGCCTGTTTACCAAAGCTTCTTTACTTCCTCAATCTATTTTATTTTTAAATGTCAGAGTAGTCTGAAATCTTTCAAGGATATACAGGCTGCAGAAGCAGAGGAAATATTAGGATACATTATTTAACTTTTGTGAGAGCTTTAAAATAATTAATGAATGGACTTTCGAATTGTTATATATCACAGTACAGATATTCTAACATTAAACCATGTGAAGAATAAACATAGTTTAACAACAAAGGGCATGAGGCCATCTCTATTTCTAGGAAGTCTGTGAAATGGCTCTTTAGAGTACATACCAGAGGCACAAAGAGAATATTGCATTTCCAAAGAATACAATATAATAAAATTTGGTTTATCAATGAAAATTAGAATATTATACAACAAATGAAAACAGGAAACACAATCTTTGTTTTAAATACATTTTTCAAAGTCTACTTGGAAATCCACATATATTATAGAACAAATTTTTAAAATGTAGTGATTGTAATATTATTTGTTAAAAAGCAACAAAATGAGAGCAAATTATATTTAAGCTTATACTATAAAGATATTTTCCAATATACATAAAACACTGGAGACACATAGCTAGAACAAATAGTATTTGAAAGATCTTACTCTAGATATGTAATAGACAAGACATTTCTCACTGTAATAAATTAATTTCTTTGTTATACAAAACCCCTCAACCATAACTTCATGAAGAAATGTGAAGCGGTGTGAAAATGATCTTACCTCATATTCAAAATCTTCTGTTCTGTCTGCATCAGCAGGCAAGCTGGAAATATACTCATTGTCCTCATAAAATTCATGCTCTATTGGATGCAGAGAATGGCAGCTATGGGGAATATAGCAATATGATAGGCATAGATTAAAAGGGTTGTTTTCAAGATTAAAACTGATTTTTGAATTTCACTTTAGTTTGCTCTGCTTTGGAATAAGACCTGTAGTGATCTAGCCTTTAAACAAACTACAGCTCAGAAAAAGCAATCGCTTTCCTTTCTCCCTCTATGGGAAGTCCATCGGTTTGCAATTTCTGTGGAATAAGGGCCTGTGGTCAGAGTTGTATTCTGTGGAGAGACTGATGTGAAATCTCTGACAGTCCATGATGCTTTATTGATACTTTCTGGCCTGCCTCCATTCCACCGAATGTGGCAAGCTCGACACGTGGGTGTGTGGCATTTGAGATTGCAGTCTACTCAAAAAGGGATATTTGTCATAAAGCACTAACAATTTCGTAATTCACAGCTGCAAACTATTTTTTCAAAACCATTTTCAAAAGCACATATTTTTCAGACTCTAAAATGTGCTCACATTGTACCCTCCCCTCTTTCTTAAGATCCCCCTTTCTCACTCTCCCTCATAATGCACATTTTCTCCTCTTTGATCAAGGACATATACACAAGTATTAAAGAGCATTTATGGCGATCAATCAGTGGAAACTCCTATAAGCCGAAAGGTTTCATAATACCTTTAGAAAATTCTTAGTGACGGAGAGAGCAGATTACATTAAGGAAATGAGGGGATATGGGGTGTTGCACGTGGCTTTTATGTATTTCAACTTTTAGGAAATATTTTAAATAGTTTGTAAACATGTTATTCAATTTATTATGTTCTGATATAAAGACCACACATCGTATCATATGAAAACTAAGAATAGTTTAATAGCAAAGGGCATAAGGTCTTTTCTATTTCTAAAGACACTGAAAAAGCCCAAATATAATTGACTAGTTGGTTGCAGATGAGACCTCTAAGCCTTGACAGTGTGGACCTTATTGAAAAATTGGAGACAGCAGTATCAATTAGTTCTCTTCTCCCTTGCTGAAAGGCAAGAGACCCATCCTCATGCCCTCATACGATGGTCAGCATAAATATTCTATCAGCCTCTCCTCACTACTATCTAAGGCTGTCAGCTCCACACAGGTCTAACTAGTGTAGGCCAGAATGGTAAAGTAATAGAGGCAGCACCTTGCCTTGTGTCTGCCAGATAAATCTCCTTGCTTGAAGCTGAACTGGGTCCACATAGCCCGTTTGGGATGTTGGAACATTGAAGTTTGCTGCTTTGGACATCTGATGTGTTTCCCTTGTCTTTCAGATAGTAAGAAGGGAGTCCTGCTGTGAGGAAGACTTTATTCATTCAACGTTTATTCAGTGGCTACCAGATGCCAGGCCAAGTGCTGGAAATATGTTGGTGTACAAAATCCAATTCTGCCCTATTAATTGGGGAAAGCAGCAAAGTGGGAATTTTAATACAGTGCAATAATTAAGGGAAAAATATAGAACCTTGGGAGCACATGGTAGGGTGTGGACCCACTGCAGCCCTAGGAGGTTTTCTAGAAGAGGTTGTCTCTAAGCTAAGGTCTGCAGCACCTAGGAAGAGCAGCAAGATGCACTGGCTAAGGAAGTAGGCATTCGGGTCAGACCTCTTAGGCCTAGAAGCCTGGCCCTGTCACTTTTTTGCTATGTAATCTTGGCCATGTTACTTAATATCTGTTCCCTCATCTTAGACATAGGATGTTGATAATATAATGCACTCCATCATGAGATTATTGTGAGAACTAAATGAGTCGATAAATGCAAAACATTTGGAATAATACTGAAAGCATGTTAAGTTAGCTAATACAAGCTAGCTATTATTATTCATTCAAGGAAGTATTGAATGGCTACTATGTTTTAGGTGGTATTAATGAATATTATATATTTGTTTCCTTGCTTTTTGTTCAACTACCCCTGTAGAATATAAACTGTAGAGGGCAATGACTTTATTTTTGTTCAAAGTTTTATGCCCAGCATCTAGTTCCAATGCCTGACACATCCGATTTGTGTCTGACACAAAGGGCTATTTAAAAGGTAACGGATGAATGAATAAAGAGATACTCAAGACAAACAAATCCCCTACCCTCCTGGAACTTGAAGTCTCAAGGAGTGTTTTCAAAACTTGGATGCACATTAGGATTGCCTAGGGAGATTTTTGAAAAATTCCGATGCCTAAGCCTTACTCTAAGAATTCTCATTTAATTGGCCTAAGGGGTGATTCAGGTATTGATACAGCTTCTAAAAGTTCCCAGGTGATTCTGCTGTACATCTGTGGCCCACTGAAACAGGCTTATGGGAGCCAGCCATCAAAGGGCAGGAAAGTGGCATGAATCAGATCTATGTTTTACAAAGTAGAGAGCAGATTGGAGTAGGTGATGAAAATGCAGGCTAAGGAGACTATTGCTCTTACAAACTCTCAATGTTTGAATATTTGCTAGAAAGCTCACAGAACACAATGAATTGGACAAGCGTACTTCTAAAACTGTTCAAGTAGGATTATTTGAATAAAATCTCTCTGACTTCCTTTAAATTGGGCAAAAATCTGGAGGAAGTATTCCTTGAATAGATCTTTATTTGATAGCACTATATTTACTTTCTGACAGCCAAGATCCTTTGTTTATATCTCAATATATTGGGTAATTGCTTTCTTCAGAGAGTTGCACTTTAATTAAATTAATTTCCTAGCTTCTCTTTAAAGAAGAGAAATGCAAGGAAGAGAGAGAGGTGGCCCACAGAGGAGAATGTGGAGCCAACATGCCACTTCCACATGAGTCTTAATAAGGTTTTTGGCAGCTTTGGTGAGAAAAGTGATTTCCCTGACCAGTTTTCATGAGTAGCATGAGGCTTTTGACAGCTAGTAATATGAAGATGAACTAATCAGAGCCAGAATTTTTCATAGCAGCTAGCAAGTATGATTACCCAGGTGAAGCAACCATGTGGGTTAGGGAGAGTAGCTAGCAGGGACCACTGAGAACTAATTGCACATATCTAAACAGGGGAGACATTTTCCAAACAGAGCTGGGAAGCCTGTCTCCATAACTGTCAACCTGCTAGGGGAGCTGCTTCTTTCCAACATCTGCTTTACGTGACAAATGGAAACAAACAGGGCTTTGGAAGAAATGACAGAAAAATACCTGTCTGAGAGCAGGAATGGACAGATGTCTGGCACTGGAGGGGTAGGTGGCCGAAGCTTGGCCAGGGCCATGATGTGTTCGAAGGTGATGTCCGTCTGAGTGCTGGCATTCATGAGTTGCACTTCTGGAGCCATCCCATAGGCCGGTCTACTAAGAGGTGTTCGCCTTAACACCTGTACCACAATGGGCTCCTTGGCATTGCGAAAGGCTTCCACTGCCTCTTCGTGGGTGGCCTTCGAAAGATCCTTCCCATTGACCTACAAACATATGAGGACGTTGTTTATCTCAGAGGAAAGATCAGAGAGGCTGTCGTGATAGATTAATAAAAGGTAGAGAGAAAGGTTTCAACCAGCTCTGACATGAATTTTGTAATGGAATATTTAATCAGATATTAATATTTACTGACGTCTTTACCAACATGACGAAGTACCTGAGATTACAACAACAATTACTTCTGTATCTTTATAAAGTATCTGGAGTTGGTTAACGAGTAAAACAGCAGAACTATTAGTAAAGATTTAAAAATTTAAGTAACACATCTGCTTCAGAAAAGGGTCACCGAAGTCTTCGGATGGAGGAAATGTTAAGTATGTCATACTTTTTCATGATTTATCAATGTCTCTGTGAGATTTTCAATATTTAATCAAGGTCTTACTTGCCTAAAATCTAATTTTTTAAGGTATTGTCAAATTTCCTCCATATTCATGCTGTTTTAATCCAAGACCATGTGATTGCCCACGTGCATTTTATCCTAAATCCTCACTGTTTGAAATGTGGTCTGTGAACCAGCAGCATCAGGATCATATGAGAGATGATTAGAAATACAGAATCCCTGGCCCTACCCTGGACCTACTGAATCAGAATTGGCATACTCACAAGATTCTGACTTTATATTTATATTCACTGAAAGAATCATTGCTCTAAAAATCCTCTGAATGAATATATTATGTCCCCACAGGTTACTCGTTTTAATTCATACCAATTCCTGACTCTCCACGGTAGCTCTAGACATTACAGAGAAAGAGGTGAAGTCTGCCTTTGTCCTCACTTCTTGCTTCTCAACAGGGGCACAAACCATTGTCATTTGGGAGAGAAAAATTATTCTTTTTGTGGGACTCTCCTATGCCAGCTTACCAAGGGCCAGGAATGTTTCCCAACCTTTGTGGCTGTCAAAACACCTACACACTTTCCCTAACAACCTTGTGGTAGGCAATACAGACCACGCTCAAATAGTTGTCAATTTAATCCCCTAAAATGAGTCCTGATAACACAGCCTTTTAGTGGAAGTTGTGTTTTAATAAAGGGCTCTAGAATCCTGAAAGAGTTTTATGACTCTCGCCCCAGATGAATCAATAATGCTGTTTTTTGCAGATATGAAGAGCTATCTAGTGGCACAATACTGTGCCCAATATCCCTGAAATTATACCATTTCCAGACAGCAAACTAAGCCACCCGCCTGTTGGTGAGGCACCGATAACTGTCACGCACCAGCAAACCCTTAGAGATCCCTGGGTGCCTAAAAAAGAAGCAAAAGAAGTCACTGAGTTACAGCTGTAGAGAAACTGCTGACATTCAAATGAGCACATTCTCTCTCCCTGAGTAGACAAGGAATATGTGTGTGCTCAGAGCAAGTGTGGGGCGTTTTGGGGTAAATGATACAATGGCAGGTAGAAATCATCACGTCATGTAGAGACAGGCTTAATGACCTGGAGGAGCTAATTTACTCAATGGACCCTGAAAGAGTTAATGTGCCTTCAAAAAATGAGCAATTAAGCTTCTTCAACAGCAAAATATATCCCAATTCAGTTCTTGCTCTTGAATCACTAGTAAGACAGCCCAGGTGGAGATTTGACGGGGTGTTTTCCAGTGTGAACACATTCACTAATCTATGTATTCACTGTTTGATAATCTTTTCCATGAACTGAACTTGAAAAATTATCGCTGAGTTTTCATTGATACACCTTGGAATACCTGACTTGGGGCACTTGAGGGTATGTGGACATGAGACACCTATGGACATGATCACACTCATTCCTTTAGCTCCTGCTGTATGACAGGTGCTTGGGCCGGGGCCACTACTGCCTCCCCTGAGGACATGTAGACAGCAGATGATAGAAGAAATCCCAGAATGAAAAAGCACAACATAAAATCTAGCCCCTCTCATTGAATAGTATCATCCCCTGTGTTTCATATTGTGGTCAGTATTTATAAATTCCAGATTGTGGAAGATAATCAAGTGGTAGGTAAAACTGCTCTGTGAGAATTGATACAGTAGGTAAAAATTGCTCTTTTGTCCCCAGCCTTCCTGCTTCATGATGTACCCTCAGTTTAGTGAAGATCTGTTCCTGCAGGATCCTACATCCTTCCCTCTGTGAAAAGAAAGCTCAGTCACACAGTCTGTTATCAACTATTTATTAATTTATTGAGATGGAGTCTCGCCCTGTTGCCCAGGCTGGAGTATAGTGGTGTGATCTCAGCTCACCACAACTTCCCCTCCCATGTTCAAGGGATTCTCCTGTCTCAGCTTCCCAAATAGCTGGGATTACAGGCATGCACCACCACGCCAGGCTAATTTTTGTATTTTTAGTAGAGATGGGGTTTCACTATGTTGGCCAGGATGGTCTCTAACTCCTGACCTCATGATCTACCTGCCTTGGCCTCCCAAAGTGCTGGGATTGCAGGCATAAGCCGCCACCCCTGGCCTTATCAACTATTTGATATATCTACTGGAACGGTGTCAACATGTTATCTTTTCCTATAAACCCTGTATCAAGAGGAAACCCTAATAGTGGTAGAGGGAAATAAGACTACTTTTTTGAGGGACCTTTATGCAGTATCTGAAGGTAAAGGGAAAAGCTTGTGACCGGGGTTTCTTCCAGTTATACATTAAATTCTACTAATGCACAAAGTGTGTCAGTAGGTAGTAGATAGATAAATGCCATTCATCTATTTTTTTCCCCAAGACAAGACAAGGCTCATTTTTCCTCAGCCTTACATGTTAATCTAGTCCTGGTGTTCAGAATATTTATTTGCTTTAGTGATCTTCGAAGCAACAGCTATTTTAAAAACGTAAGATTCCTACTGATAATGATTATTAACCTGTGTTACTGTAAGCTAAGTAGGATTGCTTTTGCCAAATCCAGAAGATTATAGTTTTTTGTGGAAATATAAAATTTATTGAAAGGTATTTTAGGTTGTGAAATCATTATTGTAATGCTTAGTATATGCAAACAACATTAGCGTTCATGTCTCAAGATCAATGGCTATTGATTATATGACTTATACACTCATTTATTTATTATCATGAAATTTATATGCAAATTTCATTCTTTTCTCTAAGAACAATCAAATACAATCTTAAAAGGACAGTCAATGTAATCTCAAGATCTTACTTCCCTATTGGAGAATGCTCTGTTCTTCTAGTTATCATGCAGCTGACCTCTATTTTCATAAGCTATTTAATATCTCTCAAAGTAAAGAAGTCTATGACCTTTAAAAACTCTACTGCTACACATGATCCCTTAGAAAATGCAAGCATTGATGATACTAAATACTTTTTTTCACTTCACTTGAAGTTCATCAACATACTGTTAGCCTACCAAAAGGTCACCATTTTATATATTATGCCTTTCACAAGAAAAGAAAAGAATTGCTTAATTGGGATTTTCTGGCAATTGCTCTGCTCAGTTATCATCAGTTGCAGCTAGAGAGAAGAATTATATGGGAAGAATATCTACAGTTTTCTAGGAGAAGTTTGTGAACAACAGCAAAACTTCCTTTTTTTCAAGTGATTTGTTTTTAAATCAATAACAGATATTTGGTGCTTCATATTGCCATATTGCCAGATCCTTACATATTATTCTATTTCTTTACCACTATATTTTCTCCCTTCATTCCACCTTCCTTTTTTTCCTCTTCCCTCTTACTCGTTTGTCTCAATCTTAAATTTAGTTTTGTATGGATGACATAAAGTTTTAAATTGTTTTGTGAGATGAGACTAAAGATGAAGAAACTATCCACTAAAGGAGTCCCATTTAAAATAGGTAGTTAAGGGTAGACATCCAATATTTTTGGGTGTCCAGTAAAAGGTGGGAAGATCTTTTGCGAGAGGAATACAGATGAGTTGATTTTCAGGAGAAAGAAAAACCACATGAATATGGTTAGGAGCAAAACTGAGGGAAGAGGGTGCAAGGTAACTTGATTACTGAAAAAAAAAAAAAAAAAAAACCCATGTGTTACGGAGTTTGAGTTTGCATGCAGAAGGATTTTAGGAAAGATCGCAATTTGAGTTAAGCATACCATAAGAAAAGAGCCTTTTTCCAAAAGGGTTGTTAAATCGAATGATTGAGAGGATAGGGTGTCATAACAAACAGCAGTAGTATATGCAATAATTTCCTCTATTGCCATAACTTCTGGCATTTTGATAGCTGTGGCCCAGACTGATTTGGTTCCATTGTAACCAGGCAACTAGTGTACAACTAAAAAGATTCATGTGATTGATATGTGATAAGAGGCTAGTCCCGGGGTGGGAAGACTGGACTCTGAAATGATGATTTAGCCACCGGACTTGAGATAAATAAAAAAGCAGACACATTATGCAACAAGGGGTTATCGAAATTGGCAACAACAAAAAAAGAGGAAAGGACGATGCCAATGAGAGAAATTCTAGGATAAATAGTGATATGTGGTTGTCCCGAGACAAACTAAAATGTAGGATTAGAAAAAAGTGGAGAGAGTAGTCTTAATCATTCTTAATCATATGAAACTTGAAGCAATTATAAGATATATATTCAAATGAATTAACAAGTAAACATATGATGGGAAACTAGAAGAAAAATTGATCATAGGAAACCATTTTCTGAGAAGGTCTTCCCCTTCTCCCTGCACTTACCAATTCAGATCAGCACAAATATCCTTAAAGATTAGACATTCAAGTGATGGCTTGTATTACACACATATAAAATTTTAGAGATACAAAAATAATTATCTTGTTTCTAAAAAGTTATTATTTCTCATTATATTGATAGCATAATCTTAAATGGATAAAGAAAAAGCAATCACTTTTCAGTGATCAATGCAAAAGATGTGCGAATACATTTCTTGTGGAAGATGGGCTAATTAATCCATAAGCAACTTGTGAATGTTAAGTAAAGAAGAGAGCTTTTCATATGTAAACCATATCATAGTAATGTTTGATGAAGCCTCTGTTTAATGAATAATCTACCCTTTTGGATATCTGGGCCTTTTGCAAAATCTGGGCCATTCTTCAATAACTTCCCCCAGAGTGACTAGTGGTCTCGGTTTAGATTTGAGCTGTTCCCCTTTGATTATTCCTTCCAATACAACCACATGCAAAATTTTCTTGGATATCAGGAAACAGTCTTTTTGTTTTTCTTTTGAAGTGCTAACAAGTGCATGAATAACTCAGTCACTCTAGTGAGAAGCCATTTCTAGAGTCAGCTGTTTGGGAATGATGAGGGTTTCCAAACCCCCACGTCTTTCATGAAAAATAAGGGCTTGTAAGCATCTATGACTTTCAAGGGAGAATAAATTTAAGAATGTGCCATAAAAGAAGCATAGAATTCCAAGGATTATGGACAATTGATATAACCAAATTTCAAATTGAGGATAAGTATAAAATACTTGCGTATTATAATTCTGGTTGGACATGATCCTGTACCTGGTTAGTCTACAAGATCTCCCACTCTCACTAGTAACTGTGGAATTAATTTTGACTGAAGTCCCTAAGTGACACAGAATAAATTCTCTATTTGATAATTAGGGAGGTGTTGCCAAAGCACAATCTGGTGACATTTTACAGAAGGAAGAAACAATGTTTAAATTGCTGCTAAAATGTTTGGTAGAGAAGAAATTTAAGATAATCTGAACCTTATATTCATCAAAACCCTTGTCATATACAATCTTCAAATTAATTTTAAGAAATTTCAGCACACTGTTTTTTCCTAAACTTTGGTATGATTGATTCTATTTGAACATTGTTATATAAATGGAGTATAGCATAGTGTAAAATGTATTTATAATGAAAAGAAGTCACATAATAGGAATCTGCAAAATTGTATGAAAGAAACCTGACTAAAATTAACTTCAACCTTTAAAAAAAGGTTATCAATAAACAAAATAATCACTGGTAAGTAGGTTTGTGTTCATCATATAATTTCAGAACCTATGTACATAGGAAATGTTAGATCACATCAACCCTGAAGTCCATTTACTCCAGTATTCCGCTTTTGACAGTGCTATAATTGCATTTTTGGAAGAGAATATGGTGATTATTCCACGTGACACAATGAGTAGACTTATCCTAAAGTGATTCTGGGGCTTCTTCTGCTTTTCTGTCTGCACAACGAGAGACTGGGAGCTTCATTACCCTGGGTATGGGGTGTTGCAGCTTCCCTTAGTTCCAAAATCCCCAGGGACTTTGCCAGGCAGCTGGCTGTCTCAGACAAATGAAAATAAGTGATATCTAACCCAGGCAGCCTGAACCTCCAGCAGTCTGTTCTCTTACTGACAATGTTCCCTGTAAGACAGAGCAACAGGAGTTGAAATACAGACCCACCATATACCCACAGTTTTTGGTCCCTTGCTTGACTGTGTATTGCTGATTCCCGACTTGTGTGTTTCCTTAATGAAGACTGTTGCCTTACCTATAACTTGTGACATTTTGGGATTTGCCTCTACCAATCTGGTTTAACATAACACCCATTTACAACCTAAGATAATTGAATGCATTGGAAATGCTTACGTAATGTAACAGTATTGAATGGAGGACTTCCAGCACCCCAGTGAGCTAGTGTAAAAGCCTATTATTACATTTAGTTAATAGACTGTGACACTGAGGCTACAACAATAGTCCAGTATGTTGCGTCTGTTCCCGTCTACAGAGCACTTTGATGGTAGGGCATTCTCAAGTGCAAGCAGGACTCATTTTCAATTTTTCGTATGAAGAGGTTATGGATCATTATTTGTGAACTCATCCAAACTGTTCCTGAACCAATGAATAATTTTGGTTATAGGCAATCTTGATGTATCTGTCACAATTGCTTTTTCCTTGTCTTGTTTTTTTTTGTATCCCTCCTTCTGTATTTTCTCTTCCTTTCCTTGTTCCCACTGTCACACTTCTCTTTTAAGCTTTCCCATCAAAGCACTTAACACCTTTGAAGAGTACATATTTATATGAATTATTCCTATAGTGAAGAAACATGTTATGATATGTTCTGATTGTTACTGACGAAAAAAACTAAAATGAATACAACATAGTTTTATTAACCTCTTTATAAATAAGTTTATTTCCCCTCACCTTAATGAAAGAAATGGAAGTTTTTGCTTTTGGGCACATGAGTTGGTTCTTTGGTTTGTCTTTCAGATCCATGATCTGCTCTTTTCATCCAGCTCTGTGTCTTGGCACCCCTGCCTGACCCAGGGTCTCTACTTTTTGTTGTTGTTGTTGGGTTAAGCCAATGGTTAGAGAGTATTATAGGTCTTTATCCAGTTCCCAAGACTCTAGCTCTTGCTTGGATCTGCTCACAATCCTGACTCACCTTCCCTCTCCAGGTCTAGTGGTAGTAAGAACATCTCTCTCTTGCTCTTCCCTAGGTTCTTTATCTTGACTCTGCTCATCCTTTGTAAGCTGTTCCATCATTAAACTTTCTTCAGTTAAACCCTTTGATTATGCTATTTGTTTTCTTCTGGGACCCTGACTGATACAGCTAAGCATGAAACTCTTCTGACCTTAACAAAAATGTGGCAAGAGCTAAAATTTGTTATCTTTGCAAATTAACTTTACTATCAAAAGTAGTTGCATCTAAAATGCAATTATGAGTTTGTCAGATTTAGCAAATTTACACATTTTAAGGGAAATTTAAAATATAATTTTTATTGAGATCATAGAACAAAGTATTTACATAGTTGTTTGAATGTGTACAGTTATTTTGTGGAATATCCCTGCTATGATTTGAATGTGTCCCTCAAAGTTCACATGTTAGAAACTTAATCCCTGATGCAACAGTGTTGAGACTTGAAAACTTTAAGAGGCGATTAGTTTATAAGACTTCTGTACTCATGGATGGATTAATGCTATTATCACATGACTGGGTTCCTGATAAAACAATGTGTTTGCTCTCCTTCCCATCCCTTTTGCTCTCTGGCGTTCTCTCTTGCCATATGGTGTCTTCCACCATGTTATGACACAGAAAGAAGGCCTTTGCCAGATGCTGGCACCTTGATATTGAACTTAACACCCTCAAGAACTGTGAGAAACACATTTTTTAAAATTATAAATTGCCCAGTCTGTGGTATTCTTTTATAGCAGCAGAAATCCTTCCATTTGGGTTTGTCTAATGTTTGTCTTGATTAGACTCAGGTTATGTATTTATGTATTTTGAGCAGGAATGTCCAGAAGTGGTGGTGTGTCCTTTTCAGCCTATCCTATCAGGAGGCATGTCGTGTTTATTTGTCTATTACTGGTGATGTTAACATTTATGACTTAATGAGAGAGAGAGAGAGAGAGAGAGAGAGAGAGAGAGATTGAGAATCTAAAGCAAATGTAAAATGTTAATCAATGTTAAAATTTGGGGAGCCTAGGTGAATGATATTTGAGAATTTTTATACTATTCCTGGAACTTAAAATTATTATTTTTATTCTCATAATTTTTTGATGTCTGAAACTGAAAAAAAATAAAATGTTTCAAAATATTGTTATATTTATTATTAGTTAAAAATAGATCCATGCTGTAATCATTTAGAGTTCACAAATAATTATAAGAAATTGATAGATGAATAGCTTCCTGTAAAGTGTGTTTCTGTTGCATATCTCTAGAAAAACAAATTCCTACTCTACTATGAGTGTCTTTTTTTCTGTGTGCACATGCACACACACACACATCCCTACAAGCAAAAAACACAGATTTGTGTCACCTACTTTATCTTTGTCATAACAGTTCATCACTGAATATCACCTGATATCCTGCTCTCCAAGCTGAGCTATTTAAAAAGATAGATGGCTGCCTCCTGGCTAATTGTGGGAGTTCTTCATTACTACAAAAAGACTTTTTATATCTCAAGTGACTCTATACGCAGTGAAAAATGACTCAAATCTTTGGATAAGATCCCACTGATGAAATGGTTGGATAACAACTACTTGCTGACCTTTTACTTCCTAACATAATACTAAACTGATGTAGGTGATTATTAATAAACCTATTCATTAAGTTCTGACATATCAGATACAAGTATTTAAAACATAACAAGGAATTCAGATGGAGACAAAATTTTCTGTAACAGGCCTAAGGATATAAAGGTACAAAGCATATATAAACACTTGAAATAAATTCAAATTATTTCAATGGGAAAAAAATGTCATTGTCATTAAACAACTCAGATTTCTTTAAAAAAAATCCTGCAAACAACATCAACAACTGAGGATTTGGACAGATCTATTCATCTTTCATATCCATTGAGCAAGAGGAAATGTGCTCTTAGCCCTTGGACAAGATCTTTTTTGTCCCATCTTTGTGTTGAGAGCATAAAAGGATGTAGAAATTAACCTTGTGACTTAGCCACACTAGCACGTGCTAGAAAATACCTATTTATTAAATAAAAGAAGTAAATTGTACCACATAAAGGAATAGGAGATAGTGAATTATTTACAACAAGAAAGAACAAGAAAGAAGATGGTCAAAACAAGAAAGAAGATGGTAAAGTATCTTCACCAGAGGTTCATTGTACCCTATCTATGAGAGCAACATAATGCTTCACTATTTAAATGCTTCTGTGCAAAACACACTGCATTCAGTGTTTTAAGAAACTGACAATTGTGTTTAGTGCTGTAGTTTCAGGGCCTAAAAATGTGCTTGGCGCATACTTCAGAATAATTATGTGTTAAATACCTTTTCATATATTTCTTTGTCAAGAACCATGTTTAAACAAATATGATTGCACTTGTCACTAAAATTACCCATGTTCACAATGCCAACTGCATTACATTCACTTCCCAGCTCCATTCTGTAGCCCAGTTGTCCACATTATTCCTTTGACTTAAATATATTGTACAAATGATTTCGGAGTGGCAAGCAAAGGTCTGGGCTGCTCTGCTCTTAAACACCTCAATGCCCTGTCATTCATTGTGATAGCAGAAAAGAGCATCAATGTGGGAATCACTCAGAACTGGGCCTAAATTCTAGTTTTTGGGACTAGCTGTATGACTTTGAGTAAGTTATTGAAACTCTCTGAGCCTCTGCTTCTTCATATGGAAAAGGGGATAATAATATCCACTCAGAGTTGCAGATAGGATCAAATAAAAACAAAGCTAAGGCAGCCAGCACAGTGCTATGGTGGTGATCCATAACACTTCCTTCCCTCCCTCCTTCCTTCCTAACTCTTAGGTGACAGAGATGAGGCTACTCTCTGGGGATATACATTACATTCCTGGCAGTGGCAATGACAGTAATACTAGTTATCACTGAGTGAGGACTCATGGAGTGCCAGGAGCTGAGCCAAGCCCTTGGCCTATATTATCTCAATCACATCCAAGAACAGTCATAGGAGGTAAGTATTTTATCCCCATTTGAAAGTTGTGGAAGTTGAGTGTAAATGAGTGTAACAGGCTGAGCAAGGAAAGGCACCTGCTCTCACAATCTGGGAAAAACAACATATACATCTATAATTGTAACCAAACTCATAAAGAGCTAAAAGGAAGGTATTAACAGCTCTGCAACAGCACAAAGCACTAACTATGCCTGGGCTATCGGGATGTGACTCCAAGATTTTGACGTTTGAGGTGGGTCTGATGAGATGAAGAACTTCGTAAACTACACAGATGGGAGAAAGGATTCCCCAGGGTTGAGACATGAAAGAGTAAGTCCTCTGGGCACCATGAGAAGTCTGGGGTGACTGAGTCTTGGGGAAGAAGTTGTAGAGAAAGACAGCTTTAACATAGATCCCAATGTCCTCCATGGGTCATGGTAAAGGATTTTTAAAAAATACCTTTCATCTGAAAAGTAGTGTGGCCTCATTTAGGTTTAGGGGTATAAAACTTGGAAGGCTGTGGTGAGACATAACTGAATGGAAGCAGGGAAACCACTTAGGAAATTAGAGGGAAAAATGATGGGTACTTGGGTCAAGACAGGGACAGTGTGGATAGTACAGTTGGAGGAGGATGAAGAGAACTGTAAAATGGTATCCTGATGCTCCCATTCACATGGATTCCAGTGGGCCCCATGGATTCAGATTTGCAGATTTTCTGTAACAGTCTAGCCTTGGTATCTATTCCCACCAATTAATCCACACTGTGCAGAAATACAAGCTGTAGAGGTTGAATTTTAAGTATACAAAGGCATTCCGAGTAGATGTTGCTCATCCCTTGAAGACTTATGTTTTCAGAGGTTATTTTAGAAATCAAAATTTACTTCTTCCAATATTCTGAAACTCAACTTTTCTAGTTATTACCCACCTAGTCAATTGGGTAACTGTTCCACCATAAACACATTCAATCTCTCCCTTTGTTTCTCATTCTCTCTTTCACACACACACACACACACACACACACACACACACACACACACTCTTACACTTTCTAGGGTCCTCCACCTGCATCATTATACCTTTGTGTAGGATATGAACTCAGAAAGGTATGTTACCAAAGAGAATATATAGAAGTTGTGCAACATGGATATTAACATAAGAAAGTAGAACTTGCATGACATACAACTGTGCTTTTCAATACCAGCATTTTTAACTTAGTGCCTATGCGATGAATGGTATTTCACACCAGTTTGAAAGGACAGGACAAAAGCTGAACGAACAGCCAGTTTCCTAGGAGAAGCAGGAGGCTTAAATCACTTTCAACAATCAATTCTGCCATCTGAATGCAGCCTGACACTTGTTGAGTTCAGTCGATGACATGAAATCACAGTAGAAAGGCCAAGCCCTAAGGGAAATTCACAAGCTTCTACATCGCAAGTAAAACCACCTGAACTTGAGCCCATAACCTTCCCAACACCATGCCCTCAACTTCCTCAAATTCATAGATTTAGAAAAGAAATATTTTGTTCTATATTAATGAAATGTAGATTGACGCCTAAAGCAAAAAAAGAAAGTAAATGCATTTAAAGTAGCAACTGATGCTATTTTCTATAGAATAGTTGGAATTTGCCCCAGTAATTTCATAGACATGGGCATCTCTAAGTGCACCTTGAAATAGATAATAATAACAACAGTAACAAAAACTTGTTGAGTGCTTACTATTTGTGTCATACATGCTGGTTGGTACTGTCTGCCACTACAGGTGCAGATATTATTATATTCATCCCATAGGTTAAAAAACTAAATAGGTTAAGCAACTTGCTGAAGATGACACTATGTGAAAAAACACCCAGGATTTTTCTATACATTCATATTAATTATTTTTAAACATCAATAGAATATTATCATAGAAGCTCTAAAACTTGAACAAGATGATTGGTGGGAAGTTTATTCTCCTATTTCCTTTTAGTAAATACAGTAAGTAGTTCATAATATTACAATTAAGTGTTGAATCAACTGCTTGATCCCCATTCATAACCGCGTGGATAATTGTTCTAACTTATGTTCCCAGGACAAGGAAACTCCAGCTGCAGAGTGAAAAAAAAAAAATTCCATAAAATGCACAGGTTAGACCACAATGCTCTCCAAGGATTACCTCAGTTCCAAAAATGTATAATAATGTATGCATATGCTTGAATAAGCATTAATCTCGATGCAGCTTAAAACTTCGGTAAAAAGAATCCCCCCCATTATTTTTTTTTAATATAAGTGAATCAGGAAAAGCTCAGAAAGGAGGTGACTTAGTGCCTGCCAATCTTCCAGCACAGGCCACCTTTGAGGTAAAGCTGTTGCTGCCTTACAATAATTCAGCAGCCCACTGAGATAAGATAGGACAAAGTTCCAAGTGAAAAAGACCGCCTGGGTTCTTACTTGCTTTTACCTTCGTGGACACAATCACTATGAGTGATTCAAACAGGATTTCCGTAAGACAGCAACTGGAGTGTACGGAGAGTTGTAACCAACTGAAGGTTTCAGGTCTATCCGAGAGCATGCGTGTACAACGAGGCAATATTTGGGGTGGCACTTTCTGAAAACCATGTTTTACATGACACTATGTTTGCCTCAGCAAGCAAACAAGGCAGGGCAACAAAGTGGATGCATCTCCACCAAATAGAGTCATCACATCCTTAAATTCAAATTGCCACAAAATTTTTCTATAGTAATATTGTTGATTTTATTTAGCTTCATTTGGAAGAGTGGGGGAGAAGGGCACAATTTTGTACATTTACTTCCTTCAAACAATTAACATCTGTATGCTTTTGAAATAATTTTCAGCAGATAAAACAATCCTGCCAAGGCCCAGTAAAAGCTCTCCATTGTTCCATGTCTGCACAAATTACTTTGCATCTCCGATGATTTTATGTACATTTAATCACTAAAGATTAATTACATGGCATACGGAAACCAGTGAAACACTGCAGAGATAACTTCAGTTTAAGTGCACATGCAGCTAACTCGTGGCTTTTTAGAACAATTTTAATTAAAAGTACTAGAAGAATCATCGGGCTGAAAATATTAGGAGCTCTGGGATGGATGAGCTTAGCATAGCTAATTAATTGTATATTTAATCAAAGCAGCCTTTGGCTGTAATTAATAATCTATTTTCCTCTGGTAATAAATATTTAGTTCTGTGAAACAGAATGTATAATTTCCAGAATGTCATATGCACAGAAGAATGGGACAGAAAACGAGCCTTTCCACACCAGCTTTCAAGCCAAGGTTGATTTTGTTGATTTAGAGAGGATGTTGTCTATATCTTTTTCATTCATTTTAAATGTCATCTCATAGTGGCAGCTTACAAATAGCTATCCCTGAGTGACTTGGACATTTCAAAGGTGTAAAGAATAATCCAGAAGGAGAGACTAGTAGAATGCAAAATGAAGTCTGATTTTTTTCTTTCACCACCGAGATCTCACACTTTAGAGAACTTTGAGTAGCTCCATCTTAATACAAACGCTAGGACAGTTAGACTTGGCATTAAACAGTTCCTTCCCTTCATTTCCTTTTAAATGGCTGAATGAGACTCAGAGATTTTCAACTCTTACAACCTGGTAAAATGCTCAAATCACAAAGCAAAGTTAAAACACCCTCTTCCTTGCAGAATCATGATGGCTTTCACTTTGAATAGTAAACACTCGTCCCCTCCCAATCTTTTCTGCTCTTAAGGTATGCTATCCATGATAAGAATAGCATAATTTTGCTCTTCTGATCCTTTTCTTAATTTTTGTGAAAGAAACCTCTAATGGGAGGTAGTCACATGCTTTTCATATTATCTATTATTTCTTTCTTCTCCTTGTCTTCTTGAAAGCAAGATTTAGTTTCAAGAGTTTTACATATAAAAGAAATAAGATAATAAACTAACCTTAGATGATATTTTTTTCCCTACCTTCTTCAGATGTTTTAATGTGTAAAACTTAAAAATTAACTATCACATTGCCATTGCTGTTTTATTTTTTGAGACTGTTATAGTAACAGGTAGGATTTAGAAGTTGTACATACTGAAGAACATGCATTTTGTATGCATCTGATGCAAGTGCTTGATACACTAATCAATTCATAGCATAAGTTCCATTTTTCTGGGGGTTATGTGGTCTTCATATGAATATGTATGAAAGAAACAAGTATAAATTAGGTTATTAAAATTATATCAAGTGAAAATATTTTTATTCAGTCTATACTGGATGTTAATAAAGGTCTAGGAACCAGATACAGAATAGAATAAAACACAGAGGCAAAAATTTGCAGGTTTCACAAAGGCCACCAGTAATAATATATCAGAAGCAGCCCTTATTAAATACATGATAATGTATTCAATGCTTAATCAGTTTATAGCATAATGTGTAATTTCCAATGACAACAAAAGTATTAAAGACAATGATCCTAAAACCTGCAGAAAATAGTCTTGTCTTTTTTAGAATTGTGCCTTAGTTGGCCACTCTTGACACAGGCTTTCCCAGTGATCCACTAACGTTATCTATGAAGGTACAGGCAGAAAACATTCACCTGGACAGGGAAAGCCAGTATTCATGGTTTTTGTTTTTTGTTTGTTTGTTTGTTTGTTTTTGAGATGGAGTCTCACTCTGTCGCCCAGGCTGGAGTGCAGTGGTGCGATCTTGGCTCACTGCAACCTCCACCTCCTGGGTTCAAGCGATTCTCCTGCCTCAGCCTCTTGAGTAGCTGGGTCTACAGGCGTGTGCCACCATGCCAGGCTAATTTTTTATATTTTTAGTAGAGACAGGGTTTTACTGTGTTAGCCAGGATGGTCTCGATCTCCTGACCTCGTGATCTGCCCACCTTGGCCTCCCAAAGTGCTGGGATTACAGGTGCGAGCCACCGCGCCCGGCCAGGATTCATGGTTACCTTATTTGTCCCAATTTTCACAGAATTTTTCACTTACTTATTGGACTCGACTGACAGTTTAGACAACTTTCTCTGAGGATTCATATATTGGGATAAAATGGGCATGCAGGATGTGCATGTAATTTAACAGCTATCCCACTGGACACTCAGAAGAGTAATGTGGCAGATGTGCTACTACACTGTAGGGAACCTCAGAGAGCCTGGCAGTGCTCATGCTCACCTTGAAATGTTCTGTGCTACTTAGAGTACGGAAGCCTCCTCTGCTCTGTCTTGTTGGAACCCATGAAAGAGTATTCTAAAGACTCAGATATGAATCTGAGTTATGTACTTCTAGGGCTGAGAAGATGGACTTTGAAGGGTGAGACTGCACCAATAGTTAGAGGATGGGAATTTCTTGAAATGTGTGGGGAGAATTGTGTAGTAGAAGTTCAAAGTAGAGGACCTTGTTCCAGCCTGGGTGACAAAGTGAAATCCCCTCGCTAAAATCAATAAATCAATAAATTAATAAATCAATAAAACAAAGGATCTTGGAGAAAAACCAGCCTCAAGACAAGAGAGTCTTGGGACTCTGAGGAATTCATGAGGAGGTGCTCCTGTGGGGGAGATAACATATAATAAATGCAATAACATATATAACGTATTACAATATATAATATATGCACATATATAAAGAGTAACTAATATGTGAGATAGAGTAGGAAGTCAACAGAAATACATGAATTATTTCTAATACTTTGTTATGGACATGGCATTCCAAATAACTTTCTTTTAATGTTTGCAAATAATTATGGCAAATTTAGACATGCTAAGAAAGCATGCTTGCAAATTTTTGGATGGTATAGATCTGAAGGAGCAGAATACTATAAACAAAAAGCCGTGGATTCATGGTCAGAAGACTTAAATAGTCATTCTAGTTTCACCATTTGCTAGCAACGTAGACCTGGAAAAGTCTCTTAAGCTCCGGAAACTTCAATCCATAGTGAGTTTCAAACACATGTGAAGTCATCACAGATGAGGCGAGTTAGTCTTGATATCTACAATCTATTTGGCAATGTATACATTAATTACCACACCAATATTTATCTCACTGCTCACAGGGTTTTAAGTATTATCCACATCTTAAATAAGAGGTGAATACTGGTTTGACTTTTTTTTTTTTTTTTACCAAGGTCACACAACAAGTGGTAAAGCTGAGATTAAAAGTCTTGACTGGCTCTCAGTCTTGTTATGTCAACTGGAGATTTCTCTCCTTTCTTCTCAGCCTAATGCCCAGATTAGTTAATCACTGTACAGGATATAGAAAATGGTTGTTAATTTAAACTCAAATATGTTCTCAACAAAATTACTTATCAAAGAATTCAATGATAACAAGAAGCCAGAATCTATTATTGATTCTCAAGTTCTAATGACTATATTTGATTTGAGTATTAATAGAAACCAGAGCCCAGAACTATTGGCTGAACTTGGCCCTTGTGAAATACTCAGTTTGCAGGTTATGGCTAATTGGTGTCAACATTAAATTTTTGCTGATGTCCTAGCCTTATCAAATGACAGCTTCGCAAGGTAAGAGTTCTCTTCTGGGGAAAAAACAAAAAACAAAAAAACAAAAAAACCCACAAAAACTGGAAATCTCAGTAAAATATTTAAGCTTTATGAAGTCTAAATCTTACAAAATAAAATAATAAACTTAGTTTAGAGAAGGGCGAGTTGACTGCCCCTCACTGCTTATACTAAACACTGCATGTGAAGTGCTGAGATTCCAAACATGGAGGTAAGTTCATCTACTGCTCCATTACCCTCATGATTACTCTAATACAAGGTGCACAGAGAGGAGCAACTGTGGGAATTATTCTTAAGTGACTGAACTGCCTGTTGAATAGTGCTAGAACCTTTAGTCTGGGATTTCTCAACTGCAGTACTGTCGGCATTTGAGGCTGGATAAGTCTGTTGTAGGAGGCTGTCTTCTGCATTAAGGATGTTTAGTAGCATTCCTGGCCTGTATCCACTGGATGTCAGAAGCACACCTCTGCCCCCACCCAAAACAGCTCCAAAAATGTTTCCAGAGAGTGCCAAATATCCCCTAGACTAGCAGAGGTGTCCAGTCTTTTGGCTTCCCTGGGCTACACTGGGAGAAGAAGAATTGTCTTGGGCCACACATAAAATACACTACCACTAACAATAGCTGATGTGCTAAAAAAAAAAAAAAAAACTCAAAAAATCATCTTGTAATTTAAGAAAGTTTACAAATTTGTTTTAAGAAAGTGTACACATTTGTGACAGGCCACTTTCAAAGCTGTCCTGGGCCATATGCAGACCATTGGCCATGGGTTAGACAAACTTGCCCTAGAGGGTGAGATCACATCCACTTGAGAACATTTACTTTAGGATTCCTTTGAGTCACAATTGACTCCATTAAAATTGAAGAATGCTGGATCTAATCAGGACCTAGGTTTCCTGTAAGAGAGATAAAACACTATAACACAGAAGTTGAAGGATAGAGCTTCACTTGTGTTTCATGGATTATTGTTTTCATTTTATACTTTAAAGGGACAAATGGACTTGGATTATATCTGAATAAAATGGCAAGGAATATTACTTAACAGGGCTTCATTTTTTTTTTTTTTTCCCGCCAGCCAGGGAAAGTTAACTGCGATGGTTGTGGTTCTTCCAGTATGACATTGTCCTGGTGTACAGCCTCAGAAGCTGTCACTTATCTATCAGTGACTGCATGCCAGCTTTCTCGAGCTGCCATTAATGAGATAAAATTATTCTTTGATGGCAGTGGCCATATGACAAGGATTGAGAAGACAAGGATCCCTGGATTTCAGAGGACTGTCGTTTAGTTATTTCAACAAAGAGTGCATTTCAATAAATTTTCCTTATAGATCTTATTTTCTATCTCTTATTTAATATTGTAATTTCCTCTAAACTTAAGTTTTCCAAATCCTTCTCAAGTAGTGATAACCTCAAGTATAACATATGACTCTAATACACACCCTAATAAATAATAACATAAACACTGTTAATATGCACTGAAAACTGTTCGAGATTCCATATGCTCTTCTAGAAATGCTCTGCTTCATGTTGATTATCTGTACACTTCACTGACTTGGGTCAGGATTTAGGATGCTGGATAATGGAATGTGGAGAAGATGACAGAGTATAGTTTTGCAGGGCTAAAAGGCAGTGAAACATTGCCGGATTAAAATAATACCTTGTAACATTTGTTCTGAAAATAGTACTTGACTATTTGGTGCTCCTGACATGACTGCATACTGTTATTTTGGATGCCGATGGAAAGAAACACAGTAGACTCGTTGCTTATTCATTCATTCATATATAATGCATTTCTTTCTAGATTTAAAAAGGATACATACATATGTATTTTCAAAAAGGCTATAAAAGTCAATTACTATGTTTACCCAATGAAGAACTACTTTCTTAACTTTAGAACTCCAATTTGGGAAAATTCTCACTTTAAGAAGTAGTAGACATTTTCCATCTTTCCTCATTAAGGGTGGCCGAGCATGATACAGAAAGAGGTGATCAAGTGTGACAGAATCTGTGCTTTGTCTATACTAGTTGCTTCCACCATAATTTTAATTGCTAGATATCAGGGCTTCAGATACTTCAACTAGATGTCAGAGACAAGCCTTATGAATTAAAGAATATTGTTGGTATATAACCAAACATGTAAATAGACACTTTGCACAATTAGTAATTTTTAGAAACCAACATATTTTTAGAATTCTCAATATTGAACACTTTTTAATACACATAGTTGAGGTTCTCTGTTTATCGTGTTTCAAGTTCTAGTCTATTTAGAGCTGGTTACGGTAGAATCAAAGGCAAATGATGTTATTGAAACTCAAAGCTAACAGTTATAATTTAAATATAATTAGATGTTGAGACCTTTCTAGTGTGTAATGTTATGCTCCTGTCAAAGCACTGGGAATACTAATTAAAATGGAAAATTAGAAAATATTTTTCCTGAGTCTGGAATTAGTTTCTTCCTCCTTCTTTTCCGCTTCCATTTTCATTCATGAATTAAAAAAAAAAATTACTGGGCACCACCCATGTGCCAGACCTTGTTCTAGACACTGAGATAATGTCAATGAACAGATCAGACAAAATCTCTGACCTCAGAATGTTTACATTTTAGTAAGGCAGACAATCAATGTAAAAATACTTCAATTAATTTTAAGCATATGGAAAGTTGATTATGTGTCAACTGCTAGGAAAAAAATATAAAACAATGAGAAGAATTGGGGCAGGAGGAGGGGAGTTGTAATATTTCTTCTGTGGCCAGTGTAGGTCTCACTGAGATGGTGCTAGACATTGGAGTGAAGATTTAGTTAAGAGGTTGAGGAATGCTCCTGCCTCTAGCTGGAACCTAAGGAGAGAAACAGTCATGGCAAAGGCCCAAGGGTGGAAGCATTCCTGACAAATTTGTGTACCCTAGAAAGGAACAGAGACCAGAGGAGAGTGAGCAGGGGAGAGGAGTAAGAGATGAGCTCACAGGAATCAGACACCTAGGCCACTCTGTGGACAGGGACTTTTACCTTGAGTAGTTTTCCCGTGACACACAACTTTCCAATAAAGCTTTCCCCCCTTTTCTTACTCTGATTTTTTTCCTCTATTTTCATCATTCACATTCCCATTTGGTCAATCTTCCTTCTTCCCTCTCTGCCATGGCCTGCACTTTCCCAGCTGCTACCTTCTCATATTATTGCTTATTTCTCTTGCAATCTTTAGGTAGATCATCCACAGAAATCATGAACTCTCATTCACTGAGTTCTTACTCTGTGCCCAGCATGATGCATTATATAGAATTTTGTATGATTCCATTTTTGCAATAACTCCCTTATGTTGAGCATTATTACTTCACCTATTTTTTGCATGACAGACAGATAAAGTTTAAGTATCTCAGTTCATGTTGCATAAAAGCAATGAGGTTTGAACTCCAGTTGGGCTGACTCCATAGCCAAGATAACACCAAGTTATATTGTTTTCTGTGTTTTTGTATCCCCCAACTCAATTCGGAAGGTATCTCAAACATTGGATTTAACAAAATGGGACTCCCATATTTATTTTTTTCAGTGTTAGAAGGCACCTTGGAAGTCATTCTATTTAACCTGCCCTCAATATTTGAATGTCTTTTACAATATCTCTGCCAAGTGATCATCCAACCTGTACATAAAAACTCCTAGTAACAAAGGGTTGAAATAATGTTTTTAAAAAATATGTAGAACTATGATATAACATAGGTCCATGATATTCCATTGTTCTGCCTTACATAAAACCGGAAACTATTGATTGTGATTTTTCACATAATAATATTGAAAAGCTATTGTCACCTTTCCATTTTTTCTTCTTGTTTAAACAGTATATTGTCTTAGTCCATCTCAGTAAGTTTTAAATTTTTTAACTAATTTAGCAGCATACCTTTAGGTGTATTTCTGGTTAAATTGTTTTTTGAGACTAAGTTGTAGCAAAGACACATAAAGGAAATGGTAAACTGTCTTGCCTTTATTTCTACTTCAAAATAAACACAAATAGTAAATTTAGGACCAAGAAATGATTTCTGGATTTTAATCATGTCAGAGAACAAGAATGACTCATATTTTATTCATTTAAAATAGTTCGCTATAATTATCACAGATTTTTAAATCCAAAATGCTGATTAAATTATATTCCAGGTAATAAGCTATTTTTGTTTTCTTTTTTCTACATAATCTCATATAGAAATAAAACAGAGCAGGATTCTGAAGAGAGAGAGAGAAAGAAAGAAAAAGAGTGAGAAAGAGAGAGAGAGAGAGAGAGTATGAGCAATTCTAGATTTCAGTGGTTAGTAGTGGTCTCAGATATGTGACAGTAAGAATAGCAACACCTCCGGTGAGTCCTGGCATGCCGAGAATTTCCTGACTTGTCATTTCCGTACCGGAATTGAACCACAGGAATAGCCAGTCTCTAAATTCTAGTCATCTCAGGATAGGTATAGGCGTATACACTGTCTGACTTGCCTTGCACCAAATACAGAATAATGCAGTTTGCCTGCCCAGGGAGAGCCTTCTTCTTGTTCCCTCAATGACCTCCTCTGCCACAGTGCCTGAAAGTCCTCCCTTTCCCTCTATTGCTCTCCCTCAATTAGAAAATAAACAAGCACATTTTTTCTGGAAATAGCAACACATGATATTAGCATTTACTGCAACTTACTGTGGATGTGTTTGTCAGATCAACTAATATCAAAACTCTGGTATTCAGAAACCTGGGTCCAGAGCAAATATGTTTTTCCCTGGGGAGGTTGAGGTTGGAGAAAAGGGGCAGATTATGAGGCATGGGATGGATGACTAGGGAGTCAGACCTGGAAAGCTTGGTAAAGACCAGCCTTGGATAGCCAGAGGGAGGTTACAACCTAAAAGACACAAGTCACTTTGTGGTCAGGATTGTAAGCAACCCTGACCTACTACCTGATATTCTTTGGTGTCCAATGTCCTGCAATGAGGGAAAATGTCAACATGCCCACAACGACTATTAGGACAAGAAGCTTCATCTGTGGGTTAAGGAAACAGAATCATAAGGGTTACATAAACAGCCCAAAGATACAATGTTAAGTTTACAGCAAATCTGGGCAGTAGAGATCTATCTGGTCTTTGGACTCCTTGGTTTGGTCAGCGTTATATGAAGTGAGATGGAAATATACAAAACAATGTTTCTAATAACTAACATTAATAAAGCACTTACTATTCACAAGTGTTAAATATCCTGTATGCATTCAGCATTTAGTAAGTGAAAAACCTCGCTGTGGTGGAGTGCTCCTATTATGTTTTGGGGGCAGGTGAGAAACAGATGCAGTGATTTTAAGTGACTTACCTAAATTCACATAGCTCATTCATGAACAGTCAGGATTTAAACAAAAACTCTTAATTACTTTACTAACGTGCCAAACGGCACTAAGGTTAACAATATCAAGTTAGTTGGTTGGTTGCAGTAACAAGAATCCAACACACAAATAATCTTTTCAATCCTGCAATTTTGAGAAAGGTAGGTTTCAAGTTCAAAAATTCACATAGATTTACTTTGATCTCTTATGATTATTTGAGTATTTACAAATATCTTTTCCCAATGTCACCTTGTTCCTCAACTTGCGAGGAAAAATGCTCCCTCAATTTTGCTATAGGACACTAATAAGTTCTCTGTGTAATAGAGATCATTATTCTCTTTCATTTAAAAACAAGTTGATAAACTTTATTAGGGTATCTAACAAACAGGAAGAGTAGAATCTTACACACAAACTCGAGATATTTTCATCTATTTAGCTTTTTGAAAAATGTATTTTTTTTTTTTCAGAGTGGAATCCAGGTTAAATTTAACAAAGATATAAGATGAGCACAACAAATTTAGATGAAAAGAATGTAAGTTCACATGTCAGATGAAGAGGGCTCTTTTCTCATAAATGCAATGTGTGTACTACCGGACTATGCATTAAGCCAAAGATAATTTCTACTTGATTGGTTGTTTATTTCTTTTCTTTTCAAGGCCACATTGGAGCGAAGGCTAGATGCTTTAATAAGCTGCCCAAAATCTTTTTAAAAGACTAGCAGAAAGATGCTGTAATTTATGGATCCTGATAAGAACCATTAATTGTCACTCTGTTGCTACCATTTGAACTCATACAGTCGATTTAGTCCGAGTTCTTGTGAGATCTGGGAAGACCATTAAAAGAAGCTGGAGACTAAGCACAGATAATAGGAGTATTTTAATATTTTTGATGCTTTTACAAAGGAATAGCGTGTCTTACATCAATTCTACACATTGCTCTGAAGCTCCCTACATGGGGTGGGGAAGGGTTGGTAATCTCAGTCACCGTCTCTTTTCTACTTCCTGACAGCTTCTTCTCCCACCCTTGAAAAAGAGAGGTTTAGGATCCTGTTCAAGTCCTGTGGCACTGTAAGAATCCTAAGAAATTTAAAAGAGACCTATATTATTTTTCACTCTTCTTGATACCCTTCTCTTTTAGTAAGCTGACTGTGTGGGATCTTGTGTAAGTTCATAGAGAGAATGAAAATGAATTGCTATTTTCTGATAACCTTTAAAAAGGAAATTGAAAAATGAAGAAGAAATCATCAACTTTGGTTGGGGAGGTCACCTACTATCTATTCTTTGATACAGAGGGAAAAATATAAAAGGGTAAGAATATTTAAAGGCTGAGCTGGAATACAGGCTGTGCTTTAGATCTCATGTAAATGATGTCTCCCGAAAAATTCCACTTCATGACAGCTTCTCAAATGCCACATATAATATATATTATATATATAATTTTTAATGTCAATATTAATTTTCTCAAAAAGTTAAATATTTTTGTTTATATAAATACAAATAATTGCATAATATTAAAAATGTTATTGAAACTCTGAGGGTTGATCCTAGGCTAACCTCTGATGGATGATGCCCTGTTTCCCCCATTCCCTCATACCCAGCCACACTCATCAGAAGGCCAATGCACTTGTGCCATCCTTGCTACCTTTCTCGCTATACACTAAGTATACTTTCCTATCCCATCCTAGTTGGTTTTCTTCTTCTACATGTATCATTAAAATGTTCTGCTCTGAGACTCAGCTGAGGTACAGTAGAAAATATGCTGATCTTAGCCTTACAGAATGGACCTAAATGTCAGCTCTCTTATTTACTTAAATTTGATAACACTCTAACCTCTCTGAGCCTCAGTTTCTTCATCTGTAAAATGTGAGAATAATATTAATTTTACAGGACTGTTATGAGAAATAAATAACTCAACATATATAACAGAAGCTGATATGGATCCTGCCACTTTAAGTACTTAATGATTGTTAATTGAATGTGAATCTTACCTGGTGACAAATACTATTGGTTGACCAGCCAACAGTTATTTCCCTCTTCCTTTTTTTCCTTGTTGTAGAATTCAAGTTCTCATCCTAAACTAAATATTTCAGATTTTTCTTTTCCAACTTCCTTGTATATACAATTGTATACAATCCTACACTGGTCCAAAGTATTTCTGTGGGAATCTGCTGAGGTATATCTAGGATTTTTCATCTTGATATCAGAGATAGGTGACAAGGAAAACACCTTCTCTTTCTTTCCACCTTAGGTTTGGCTGTGTGAAGATGTGATGCTTACAGCTGTGGCAGCCCCTTTGCGACAATGAGGAAAAGTCTAAAAGAAAGACAGAGAAGATAACCCAATGCTCAGACATCAGTGATTCACTGATCCAAGCTGGGAACAGTTATTTCTGGAACTTTTTGATATGATCAAAATGCATTTGAAGTCCTCTGTTTAATCCATTTTTGGTGGGGTATGTTAGTTGTTGCCAAAAAGCATTAAAAATGCCAAAACTGAAGTCTTTATAAAATGTTGTTATAATTAAATTATTCTTCTTAATCTGGTAAATTGATCATCATTATCTACAAACATCTAGTAAATGCTTACTCTACATAGAGAAATGTAATATATACGACACTGGCAAATAAATATAAGATTCTGTTTCTGTCTGGAGAGGCTCTCGATTTAGTCATAGAGATTGGGCATGTAAGTAAGAAAGATAAACAGTAATGTAATATAGCATATACTAAGTGAGAAATTACTAGTGCAAACAATCAGTGCAGGCTGAAAAAACTCTCAGGATAACTGAGGATCAGGGAAAACTTTACAAAAGACTTGGATTTGAACTTGTTTTGAAGGGAGGTTTAAATAACATGTTTTCAAATGGGAAATAAAGAGAAAGCCAGAGAAAGATAGCTGGATCAATGACATACAAGACGGAAGACTTTTGATATGATAAGACTAATTTACCAGATTCAAGTTTTTCATGTGGAAGAACAGGGAGAGGGAGTAAGGGGCAGATTGGGGTGGTTAAATGCCAAATTAATAAGTTGGACTTGGTTGTATAGGCAGGAGGTTTTTAGCAAAGAAGTATATGTAGCTTCATTCTTGAGAAAGAGTAATTTGGTAATGTTCTATAGGCTAGGTTGGAAGGAAGAGAAACTGAGGATTGGAGAGCAAATGAGGTGAGTGTCTAAATATGGGTGGTCAGACTGGGAAGAGAAAAAACAGAGGTGACTATGAGCTGCTCCTGTTATGATGGGTGATAGGTTCCTATCACTGATAGGTTGGTACAAATGGATAGATCATGACGTAGCTCACAGGCACCAACCTCTACGGGAGAAATATGAGGCATTATGGGAAATGGTGGGATAGATATATTTTGGGGCTCATGCATTTGGAGAAATTCTTACACCACAGTTTCCTCATGTGCAGCTTAATTCATTTATACAGAGGGGGGAAAATAAAGATGTCTAAAATATAGCCTATTAGAAAAAAAAAAAAAAAAAACAACAACCCTGTAATTTAAGGCTTTGTTTTGGCTTTTATATTTAATTTATCTGACATGTACTGTTTTAGTTTATCAAACAAAATAATTTTGACTTAGTCATGCTTTGAAATTATCTTCTGTATCACCTGCTGAAATCTTATATCTTCTTCATTCTACAGAGTATCAGCATATTCACCTAGACTCACATCTGAGTTGAACAGAATGTCTCTTTCTATTCCTACTCCCCTATCTTGCTGTATGTTGACAATTTGAAAAAAAAAAAATCTTCCAAGAGAAGAGAAAGTAAGAAATTATAAAATATTTATATAAAAATCTGTATTTGGTAACTGAGCTTAATATTGGGAAAAAATTAATAGCAATGTTGATTTTTTTATATGTTTTTGTTTATTATATTCCTTAAAACTTCATTCAGTAGAAGTAGATACATTGTAGAAACCATCCCACCAGGCATTTGGGATATGAAATAAAACCCACTACTATTAGCTTTATATCCTCATAACATGTTATGTTTTGATGTACAGTCCAGAATCAGTCTCTAAAAGATCAAAACCTCAGAAAGATCTCTTACTCCATTGAACATCTATATTCTTAGTATAATAAATAGATATAGAACAAAGAAGTGGGAATACATTTCATTTCAAATATCAACTTGACTATGTATAATATTCCAGCCACTTGGTAACGGAGCAATGAACTAATGTTAGATTTGCATGTATTGTGAATAGGATCAAAACTAGAATGAGGTGACAAGCAAGCTTCACTTTGAAAGGACTCCAGGCCACAGAGACAATAAACAAGCCAGCTGTTTTCTCAACAGGTGGTGGGTAAAAGAAGATGGCTATCATGCATGAGAGAAGAAATTGCAAATATTCCCAAATCATGCCCACAAACTTTTAATTATAACAGCTAATTTACAGAGGAAAAATTCTACACCAATGTTTCATGAGCATTATACAGACTTAAAATATGCAAAGAATTACATCTCTTTACAAGAGATGAACCATCTTGTTTCATGAAAATTACATTAATTCATTTGATTTAGTTTTATAAAGTTATGGACCAATGATGTTCACTCACATTTAATATAAAAGCTATTCAGAATAGATGAAACAGTCAGGTGGATCAAACGAGTGGCTTTAAGGATAAAAAGTATTTTAAAATGTGCATACATTAATTAAATCACACATTTCTTACATTTTCTGGCTCTCATATTCTTTAGTGCAAATTTGTTATTGATATCTTGAACAAAGAGACATGTCCACTTGTTTCTATAAAGAGATCTATACACATGGGTATTCTGGAATTTCTCTTGTGAAGCTTTTCTTGCATCTAACCCTCTTTCCAAAGAGGAAGCACTTTTCTCTGTGCACAGCAGGAACTCATGTGTAGAGAGGCTTTGGACTGATGATGATGGTAATGATCATGATTCTCATGCAACTTAGAGAACTGCTACTTCAATTTAAATTATTTCTTCTTGCTCACTCTTCAGTGAAAATAGTGAGCAGCTGGTTAACCTCTTTCATAAAACAATCCCATGCACATGAGGAGTTATTCAATCATTCTCTCAGCCATAGAAGAATTTTGAAGTAATAATGGAACAAAGTAAAAGTGAGTGGATACATAGTATCATAATACTATCATAACTATCTGATCTATTGGACTGTAAAAAAAAAATAAAAAGTATTGTGTCATCTACTTTAGTTTCCTGAAAAATCAATACTATTCCAATCTGAAGAGGAAGTCAGCTTTTCTTTCTGTCTATGAATCAAAAACACATACCCATATCCAAGTCAGGATATGATTACATTCTTTTGTCTGTATGCTACTGTATCTCATTAATATGTCATTGGTAAAAGTCATTATTCCTAATCCTGGACTCTTCCTGTCAATTGTGATATTGAGTATTTGGATGGATTTCATTAACAAGAATAAAAACTTACTTTTTTCACAACTACTTGAATTTATTTTGGTGGGGGAGGAAAAGATTGCTTTGGTCTTTATTTTCCTAACTCATGAAAAACTAAAAACACAATTATTTTCCCTTAGAATTTTGATTTGGAACATCTCTAGAAATGCTGAAGCTTTGTCATTTTATGTGTGTTTCTGAGGTAATATTGTTTTAACAGAGTTTATCAAGCATTAGCATAGCTTCATTAATTTTTCCTAGGAGATCTCCTGGGATATCAGAACAGTAAGGAATAACGTCATTATGACTATAAAACATCTTAGGATTTTCTTTCTAAATATCATTATTAGGTCATGTTGTCATCATAGTTGTATTGTTCCTCCATATAAAAGGACTTTTGTAAAACTGTAGAGAATGTGAGGAAAAATGTGTGTCTTGTCAGATTGTAGTTTATGTCTTGGCTTCATGTAAATTGGCAACAGGTGAAAATGTTTTTGAACATATTTACATATTATAACAGGAATAGTCTCTGGTCTTTTTTTTGTAATAAATGAAAACCAGCTTCTCAAATACTAGCATAACTTAAACTAATGTATATATGTAAGTATATTTAAATTAACAGGCTGGGCGCAGTGGCTCGTGCTTGTAATCCCAGCACTTTGGGAGGCCGAGACAGGCGGATCACCTGAGGTCAGGAGCTGAAGACCAGCCTGGTCAACATGCTGAAATCTCGTCTCTACTGAAAATACAAAAAGTAGCTGGATATGGTGGTGCATGCCTGTAATCTCAGCTACTCTGGAGGCTGAGGCACGAGAATCGTTTGAACCTGGGAGACAGAGGTTGCAGTGAGCCAAGATTGCACCACTGCACTCCAGTCTGCATGACATGACAGAGGGAGACTTTGTCTCAAAAAAAAATTAACGTATTATTAGTGTAATAACATTTAAGGTACCTATGGGATAAAATATATTATTGGGGGACACAGAACCAGTGGTCACAAAAAAAGACCAAAGCAGCCACATTTGTCCTCTTATTTATATCATGTAGGTTAATTTGCTCACTGATAAGCAAGAGGATAATATGACAAAATAAATTTAATGCCATACTTACAATGGATGGCCAACATGTCAACAATGCCAAAGTTTTAAGGAAAAATTATCTCTTACCTGAAAAATGCAAGAGAATTCCAAAGATAAGCATTTCATAATCAAAATTATTACCACATACATGGTAAAGGCGCCTGCAGGCTTTTCATAATGTCATGTTTATTCTATGATAATTTTATTTGGCTGTTTTGTGTGGAGTTGGTCTGTTCACCAAATAACCATCATTTACATTTATATTCATATTGTACATCATGCCAGTTTCGAATCCATACTAAAAAAAGCTTATGTTTTTGTGGTTCTGTAGTAAAAAGAATCTTTTGCTGATGGCTGCTTCCTTTTAAACAACGGAAATAAACAAAAGGAGTTAAAATACGCAAACTATGCCACAATCGTCCCCAACCCAAACCACTTCCATCCTTTTCACCATCCTTTTCAGCTATCCTTAACCGACATGTGCCAACCTCTTTTCTAGACAATTTCACCTTCAATACTGCTGAGAATCTGCCCACTAATGACCATAATGAAACATGCTTTGTGTGAGAGCCTGTTCATTTATTTTCATTCCCGTGAGTGCCTTCAGAGACCAGAGTTGCAATCACGGCTACTTACTATTTAATTCCCAGCCAAATTTATGGTCAAATTGAAAAATGCAGGCAGGCAGCCTGATGTAGGATGCTTTTGTCTGAAGTGTCCTTATGGAATCATTATACTTGCATTAATCTTTAATCTGCAATTAAACAATCAGTTCTATGTAAAAGATAGCTGCAAACAGTTCCCCTGCATGTGTCCTAGACAATATATCTTAATGGGAGGTATAGAGGAAGGGTGAGAGTAAGGTGTAATTAGGACGAAATTCGTCATGGATCCTGCTTCAGTAGGAGGTTATTTATGAAGCTGAAAGTTGCTCATGCAAAATGACTTTTGTATATTCAGATCTTCACTAAATAGCCTCCTTGTCTTACAGTGTGGGGGGACTGCAGAATAACAAAACACAAATGCAAGCATGAGAAAGAGGGGAGGACGCTTGGCTTGACTGATAAATGTCTTGGCAGAAACTGTAACCTGCCTTGCATCTGCAGCTTCCCAATTAAGAGGCCTGCTTTCCAGCTTCCACAGATGCTTAATTGGAGATCAAGGCTGCCAGGCAGGCATGGGAACCACCATCATTATCAGGTAGTTTGAGGATGTTAGGTGCTTAGGCTTGTCAATTTCCTTTCACTATCAGAGCTGTCAACAATGTGTCACCTTCCTGAAAGAGTGAAACACCTGGTTAAGAGGCGCTTTTCATAAATACAGCAAAGCTCTTGGAGTAGACCAAAGGTTTCAGGTATTCCTCGGGTAGGAGCATTGGGAAGGGGAGGCTTTATAGGCCTTTCTGCCTGGCAAAAACAAACATTAGAAGAAGGCTAGGTGGTTGAAGCAGTATCAAACAAAAAGGTCATCTGTTTCAGTTTTGAGTGGTCACCTAATTCAGCTTTTGTAAAGAATGGCATTTAAACACCAGTTCATTTTAGGTCTCATTTAACAATTTACAATAAAAATGATATACAAACCTCCTAATTTTAATCTCTAATTGTGATTCTACCCCTGGTTTGTTATGCTGTTTCTTTAGCAATGCATACGTAGCATGGAAATGAGTAGTGTCAGTCAATTTTGCAGAAACAACTATTACTACACATGTAAAGTCAACCTAATAAAGAGAAACAAATCAGGCAGGTAATTTTCATTTCAATACCTTGTTTCTTTCTTTATATACAAAGCTTTCAAAATCATAATCATGTACTTACAGGGATACTAAAAGACTAACTTCAAGGTACTTTGGGATCTCAAAAAGTTGTCGGTCAACAAATGGCATTCGGATATGCTCCGTGTGTGTGTGTGTGTGTGTGTGTGTGTGTGCAAAAGTATGGTATGAATGGAGGTTTGCTGGGTGCTAAGGAGGATTTTTGGATGTTGGAGACACAATATCCTCAAGGAGCTGAAATTCTTTACTTGTGGAACTATAGCTTAAAATACAAAGTAGCAAGTGCCAAAAAATGGTACAGACAACATTTACTCCTGGAGGTCAAAAGAAGAAAACAAAGGGGAGGCGAGCAAAGGAGATAAGTAGAAAGGGATCTGTAAATATTATGTTCAAGATACCATCCAGGTATTGAACATTTCTAATGCATCTCAAATACTACATGCATACAAAAGGAATTACAATTTTCATGAAATTATGTATAAAAGAAATAAATAAAATTTGAACTGCTAGTGTTACGCCATTGACTTGCTCTTTCAGAGTGGTTTAGATCCAGGAGAACACAGGGCCCAAATACTTTGTTATTTATAATCAAGAAATAAAGGTCACTTTCAGTACATGAATGTTCTTATAAGAATTTTCTACAATACTATTTAAAGCTGCAAAGAATTTGTTTCTCCATATCACTTATAGCCTAGAAATCAAGTGCTCTAGATAAACATAATTAAAGACATGAAAGCAATAGTCATATATTGATTCTAACTACTAAACCATTAAGACAATTCTAAGGTAATATTTTGTTAAACATCCGGTGATTTGTTTTACCTTACAATTTTACAGGCTGCATATTTCAGATTTTATTACGAAAAGATAGAGCTGAGACCATAATCTCCAGAAAAAAGATAAATATGATACCTGGTCCTCATTTTTCTACAATTTTCCTTACAGACTCAAGAGCATAGCTATTATTTTTATCTACATAATTCTTATTCATTCAATCATATTTATTGAGCATCTATTATGTTACTGGGTGCTGTGTTAGGCAATGAGGATTCAAAGGGATGAGAGAACCTAGAAATCATTTCTAGGTAGGAGAAACAGAAACATAAATACATTATTATGATATACTATAACTACACTATTGAATATAAATAAGTATATCCAATGTACGATGGGAAATTCAGGTATCTATATCCAGTAATTCTCTAGATAGTTCTACTTTCATTTTCCAGCCTAGGCACAAAATCTGCCTCAAAATATTCCTTGCAAATTTCTTTTATGTAAGATAGTTTTATTTTAATTCTAGCTAGTCAGAATCAATTGTGCATCCTCAGAATCAAATATTTTTCCTTCACACCTATGTTTCATATTTAATTAGTTCTCACATCTGCTTTATTCTTCCTTTATAGGATTTCCCACAGTTTTTTTCTCTGTGTCCTCACCAATTCTGCCCTAATCCAGGCCTCAGTCATCTCAGATTAAAATGATAGCCATAATCCTCCACCTGACTTCCCACTGAAGTATTTAATAATACTTGCAAGCCACTTTGCATAGATAATAATCCTGCTCAAAACCTTTAGTGTCCCTGAGATCCCCAGTTTCACAGCTATTAGAAGAGTGCATAAGAACACAGACCCTAGAGCAAAGCCTCCTGTGTTTGAATATCTACTCCATCATTTACAAACTGTAAGACTTTGAGCAAGTTAGGAAACCCCTGGGTACCTCATTTAGCTCTAACAGAAAGTGAGAATAATAATAGCACGCTCATTGGGTTGTTGTGTAGTTTAAATGCATTCATTTTCAACAAGTGCTTAGATCTGAGCCTGTTGTATAATAAATGCTTTATAAGAGATTAAAAATAATTTTAAAATATAGCCTTTGATAAGACACTTAACCTCTCTGGATCTCAGTGTCTCATCTGTGCAATTGATAATTACTTTCTTCAGTTGGGTAAAACTAGGAAGTCATATGTCAGTGTCTGACACACAGTAGATACTCAGTATGTGGTGGCTTTTATTGGTAGTGATGCAAAGCCCTCGGCCTAACATTGAGGACTGGACAGAAACTACTTTAATTAATCTTTCTCATTTATCCCTCACTGCATTTAATCTTCACTTTGGCTGGACAATTTCTTATCCTCTTCACAGGCCATGGGTACCTCTGTGCTGTTCTTTTAGTTCCACTCTTTCTACAGCCTAAGTGTCTTAACTTTTATTTTGCCATTCATCCAAATTCTACCAGATGTTCAAATCGCCATTCAAGGCTTACCCATTTTCAGTGAAGGTTTTTCCTAAAAACTCTGATTCTCAAAGACTTTCCTAAAAATTACAATACTAAGTATTTTGGTTGCTTTGAAAGACTTTATTACACAATATTTATAACTTGGTCACTTAGTAGGTTGGGTTTTATTGGATAGCAGGAGGGGCACTGGGGACAGCTCCACTGCATATAACAAGTAGAGACAAAGATCAGATGTTGAAGATAAAGGGCAGCGGGTGGGGATAGAGACTGGTGCTTAGTAAGCAGGTCACCAGGGCCATGGCTGGAGAGATAAATACATAACAAGAGATAATCAACAGGAGTGCAAGCTTGAATCAGCATGAAACACTCAGTGTGTGCAGTTTCCATGGGGCCCATGGCCAGAAGTTAGCAAAATCTGGCAGGAACACTCAGAAGTGTTCTTGGGAGGTACAGTGAGGATGCCATGACTCTTCCTGAAATCCTGAGAGCTTATTCCTGCCCTTGAACTTCTATTGGTTTTATAGGAAAGGCTCTTGGAGCCCTGGCATCTGAGCACAATCTCACTCTAAGATTTCCTGAGTGGTATCATTTAAATTTACAGCTATGTATGGTTTATTCCTATAATCATATTGTAAACTCTCTTATGACAAGGACCATGCATTACCCTTTTTGAATCCTTGCATCTCCCCCTTTATAATTTATGACCTACTCTTAATAAGAAATAATTGTGGTGTTATGTTGGTAACAGTCTGAATCATATGGAATTGTTAATTTGTGATCACTTTTTGACCTCCAAAAATGGTGATTTCATTGGGTCATTTAAATATATTTTATCTATTCTATGAGGCTTTAGTTTAAAAAAAAAAACACTGTAATATCTTACCCAACTTAAGAGGCTAAAGTAACTCCCAACTTCTTTTGTCTTTTCTGTTCTGAAATAAAGTGTATTTTCATTCTATCCACTTATTGGCTGCTCAATAATGGCATGCTTATTTAGCTACATTGCAAAGACTATTATGTAAAAACTTAATACTTTAACATTTTGGTTGTTCCTAGTACAAAAAGAACTTTAGTCTAGTATGGTCCAGAGCAAGGGATGTGATGTTCAATTTCTTAGTTCACATATGATTCCACTAGTTAGCAGTGCAATGACTGCTATTCTATGCCTCAGTTTTCTAACTGCTTTAACTATTCTATGCCTCAGTTTTTTAACGGTTAACATAGAAATGGTATTACTACCATCTCATATGTTTATCGAGAAGACCACATGAGCTAGCAACCGCTTAGAGTGACCCCTGGTACTATCATGATATTAACATACAATCATGGTAAAAAGGGACATGATGAGCCTAGGATACTCCTTTTTAAAAACATTGAACTTTTCTACATTATATGCGTAGATCAAACATCAGACTGTACTCCATTAGTGTACACAATACTGTCAATTAAAATTAAATTAATAAAAAATTATTTAGCACCAAAAAAATTAAAAACACTGTCAGAGAAAATTAATTACTTTTTAATATATCTGAAGAAGTAAAATATGTCCTGACAAAAATATGTATCTATAAAAGTGTATCTAGTTGTTTTGTCACAGTTGATTAACAAATAGTACAGTGTGATGTGAAATATTTCAAATGGAATTGGTCTTTCTAATAACTAACTAATACAGGACCGGGTGCAGTGGCTCACACCTGTAATCCCAGCACTTTGGGAGGCCAAGGTAGGTGGATCGATCACCTGAGGTCAGGAGTTCGAGGCCAGCTTGACCAACATGGAGAAACCCCATCTTCTCTACTAAAAATACAAAATCAGCTGGTCATGGTGGTGCATGCCTGTAATCCCAGCTACTTGGGAGGCTGAGGCAGGAGAATCGCTTGAACCTGGGAGGCATGGAGGTTGCAGTGAGCCAAGATAGCACCACTGTACTCCAGCCTGGGCAACAAGAGTGAAACTCCTGTCTTCAAAAATAATAATAATAATAATAATATAGAATAATATTGTCTTTAAATTCATGTACATTTTATTACTTGGACTGACTTATTGATATCATTTGCCACCTATTGATTACTTTGAAGTTAATTAGAAATATAATTGCTTATGCTAACAGAAAACTTAGTGTATGAAAATATATTTTTAAAAAAGCAAATTGACTTCTATAAAGAAATTTTTATAAAAGTAGCACATTTTATTTTAAAGGAAGCACGATTCTCAGCATATTTTTTCAATGATTTATGTTTATAATCATCACCCTAATAATTATTATAATTATTATTATTATTACATAGTTCATTATAAGAGCTAAAGTAAATTCAACATGCATTCATTTATCATATGACTATCTCTGAGTTTCTGTATAAAAATCATCACAATCATCATCATTAACATCATCAAATGGTCTATTCAAATTTATAGAATAATTACTATTTATTATAGAAATTATACAAATAAATTATAAATATTATATAAATAATTTCTGCCTTGTAGAAGGCAATATTTTAAAGGCAAACCAATAGATAGAATCATCCTCTCTGCCAAAGTAAAGAATAAATCCTTTTTAAAGCTAAATTCAGCTATCCCAATGTATTTTCAAATGTGGCAACAGAAACAGTTTACTCTGGAATTGACTGTATTTCACATTTCTCCTTGACTTCACCTGTTATATGTGACAATAAATAGCAAACAAAATAAACCAATAAACATAAAGACCTTCAGCAAGAGTGAGAAGAAAAAGAACACGATGTTGGTTAACAGAAATTACTCTTTCTCCATTTGCATACTTTCATAATATTTAAGTTGCTTAAGGGAGGCTGCCATAGGGGTGCACTTTGTCATAAGAAAGTTTGTCACTGTAGCTCTGCACCCACAAGTTTCTTAAAGGGGTCATTTCCAACCACCACTGTATTCAACGTGTATGATTAACTCAGTCAGGAGTGTTGCTGAGTAGAAGGTTTGCATATTGGTGGAGCTAGATGATTTTATGTGTTTATGTGTATTATTACATATTTGTATTGTACATTTTCCCTTATTTTCCAGAACTTTTAGGTTGTTTATTACCTATGGTTGCTATGGCTAGTTCTTCACCAGAAGTTCATGCTGTGCTGGTGTGGGGCTATGGCGGAGGGTGCTCCTCAGCCAGGGACTGTACCTCCTGGCTCCCCCATTGTGTGGGTTTTGGCCATGAGGCTCGTTCTTGCCAATAGAGGAAGAGCAGAAGCGATCTGTATCATTTCCCGTCAGGACTTTTAAGAAGTGGGTGGGAATTTCTACTCTCCTGTTTTCCCCTTCTGCTGGCTAGAAGCAGAGGATTCTGAAGCCACAGGGAATGACAGGGGTAGATGGAAGGAACCTGGGTCTCTGAATCATATGGAGGAAGGTCTCCCAACCTTCCAACAACCAACCAACCAACCAACCAACCAACCAACAAAAAACACAAAAACACACACACACAAAAACCCAAACAAAACAAAACGAAAGAGTATCCAATCCCAAGTTAATTTTTTTTTTTTCTCTCCTGGAGGAGATTTTTGTCAAAATAAGTCTGAGCTTCCTTGCCACTACCATCACAAACTTATTAAGCATGAGGGTGATTTGTTTAATTGTGTCACTTGATGAATGGTTACAGGTAGAGATTTCAATTGTAGTCACAAATCTGAAAGGATTTGTAAATTTTCTGACAAACCCATATCAACAAAGCACAGTAGAGACCCAGAAATAAGATTTTAAAGGTCTTCAAGTAGTCAAAATAAAAGAATGCCATATATTCCTAGTGCCAAATGACAGGACTTTCCACAGGGAGACTCTATAAGACCTCACTCTGAGCTCTTTATACTTATTTTACAGATCATTTTAAGAAGCATTTTACTGGGGTTTCCAGTCTATGGCATACAAAATTAGCAGACACACTAATACTAGTAAGAAACAGAACTACATTGATTAATGTGCAGAAAAAAGAAAAAAAGAACTCAAAAAATTAGAAGAAAACTTCAAAATCTATGACAGAATCTATGTAATAGAAGGAACACAGAAGTACAAGTCACTGTGTTTAACTTAACTCGGTGTTCATTTTCATTTACAGCAAAGTCTGAATTTAGAAAATAATTATATCCACACAAGGTAAGATTCACACAGGGTAAGCTACTGGCAACAAGGTCAGTTGAAATTCTTTGATTCCACACATTTGGTTAATACCAAATTATTCAATTATTTCACTAGTTATAGTATTCCTTTTATAACTTCTCAATCATTTTTAGTATACCTTTTTTTCACACATAAATCTTCAGACGGCTATTCAAGCAAAATGATGTCACTTACATATTTAGAAAAAAAGTCAGTGTTCTAAACACTTTCTCCAATTCTGAATGGGAAGTATTTCTTTGCCTCATATCTCACTGTAGCATTCAGGAAACCTAGTACCACACAGTAACCTCCTGAGAAAAGGAGGGCAAAGAGGAGCAAGGTCAGATGATTTGAGTAACAATTTTATTTTCTTTTTTTGAGACAGAATCTTGCTCTGTCGCCCAGGCTGGAGTGCAGTGGCGCAATCTTGGCTTACTGCAACCTTCACCTCCCAGGTTCAAGCGATTCTTGTGTCTCAGCCTCCTGAGGAGCTGGGATTACAGGCGTGAGCCACCACGCCCAGCTGATTTGAGTAAAAAAAAAAAAATAATTAAAGACAAAAAACAAAAGAGTAAAAAAGGCTTATTAGAATCAATTCTGATTATTTTTGGTCACTCTAGATGAGGGGAAGAGATTACAAAGGATATTTAATTTTGTAAACTATGAATGTATGCGAAGGTTTTTCTAACAAGTGTAAGTTACTTTTGTGTAGAAAAAGACCCATAAAGGTCAAAATAATTAATCAGATTCTACAACTCAAAAGAAAGAAGCAGGCAGGGAATTTACTTGAGAAAGTGTGGCTATTATCTAAGAATGTATATTTTCAGTGGATGAATGTGAGTAAGCAAAAAAGCACATTTTTTTTAGAAAAGGAAATGGACATTTCAGTCTTTCTGGTGGTTTCCCTTTTGGTTAAACTACAGTCAGGAATATCTGTCTTTGATATTATGCTGTTTCATTGTCCACTTCATTTTGGGTTTTGATATACAGAGGGCAAACATACTCGGAAAACATTCCCTCCTACATATGGGTGAGAAAGTTTCTTAAGACCATATAAGTCTATGGGAGATTTTTCTAAATATTTTCAGTGATCCAGTAGCTCAATCTAAGGGATAGAGAATTAAATTGGGAGGTCATTCTAAATATTCACTGGCTCATGTTCAGTTTCCATATTCTGAGGGTCAGATGCATATTCTCTCAAATTATCCCTTTCTTCCCTGTGCACAGCCAGTACTTTGTCCACTCTCCTATTACAACTTCCCTCACATCTGGGATGTAAATATTTGTATGCTGTTTCCTGCTTCCATTGAGGAGAAATGTAAGACCATGGGGTTTCTTTTTGTCATCTTTATTTTCTACCAACAAAATGCAATGTCTGACACTAAGTAGATGTTCAATACTTGTTTGTTGAGTGAATATAAGACTACCAAAACTTACAGCAGCAATGCAATAAGTAATTTACAGGGGGAAAAGAGTCTTTCAGTAAGAATAGCAACTAGTTTACCAACAAAAAGGGGAACACACCATGAATTATGAATGATTCATGGAATAAGTGATTTCTCACTTTATATTAGCTTTTACTTGGCCAGAAAGTACAGAGTCCCCTGGGGCTTTCTGCATTATGAGTTGGGAGTCACCAGTATCATCAGGCAGTAGAAAATTAGCAGGGAAGCTATTAGCAGGGAAGCTAAAGTCCATGGCTGGCTCTGTGTCACAGTTTTATATTTCTGGTTTGTGGTAAGGTAAGAGTGGATATGTTCAACCTGCAAATCACTGCTATGTTCTGGGCAAATGGTTAAACCCCATCATAGTGACAAATACATCCAATTGCTTCCCCTGAAAGAGTATAGAACCCAGAAAGTCCCTCACATTCAACCTGACACACTCCAAACCTCTTTTCATTTTGTTGTATTGAGTAGGATCGGAATAAAGTGAGGTGAAATAGCATTTCTGTAGCACTGAGACAAACAGTACAATTGTGAATCATTTCTTAACACCTAGAAAAGACACATGGGGTATTAATTTCAATGACGATGGATTGTGAAAGAATGTACTATTATTACACATATTTTCAGTCAAAACAAACATTCTCATTTGTTTTTGAGACCAATACTATTAAACAAATTTTTTTCTGGGCCAATGTTGTCTATGCTTTTACCACGTAATGAGTTGAAACTCTCCACCCACCAAACTCTCACTGTGTCTACTGTTGCCCTTATATGTCACTGAAAGATATGAACAATATTTGCGGTTAGGTATGCCACGCTCCCATCAGGAGTGAAGCTATTTTGCGCTGTAATGCAAATGACTGCATTCATCAAAGGAGCTTTGTTAGTTATTCATTGTGTTCCTTATCATTCCATTCCCAAGCCCCAGTCATTCTGCAGCAAGCACAGAGGTGCGTCAACAGCAGCAGCAGCCACTGTCAAAGGTATCCTTATCAGGCAAAACAGCGTGCACTGGGAATGACCTGCCAAGTCACTGCAGGCTCTTGTCTTCCTACTCTTTTGTGCATAGTGGGATTCTTTGTCCTTATTCTATGATCTGCTTTTCTCAGCATGGTTCATGGTGCAAGACCCATAAACACGTCTGGAAGCAAAACAAAACAAAACACACTGGAAATACAAAGGATTTGTGAAAACACCAGCTCCTTTTTTCTTCTTTTCATGCAAAATGAATTACTTTATCCAACCCTTCTACATGGAAAGCTTAGATGTCCTCCCCCCCCAACCTTTTTAATGCAAACATAATTATTTAAAGATGTCATAAAACTCCGAGAAGCCTAGTAAGAGTGGAGAGAAGGAAAGCCCAAAGGGATATTGACAAGTTGAGAAAGGGTCATCTAATGTCTCCGACAGAGGCAGGCACAGGGGGCTCTTTTTCATTACAACTAACACAGCTTAACTGAGTTCAACATACCCTCCTCCCTCCTCTGGGGAAAGGTTTTCTTTTTGGATGGGCACTAGAGATTAATCCTTCTGTAATTTCTCCTGCTTTTCTAACTGTCAGGGGATTTGTGTTGGAGATAATGGTGGTATTAATGCCTAACCTAGGTGTAGAAATTGCCTTAATATAACAGGGATCATGAGGAGCACACCAATAATTGCCTCTGAGTGATAGCCCTTAAAGTAAATGGCAATATAGGCGGGCCCACATCAAGCTGTCTTTAATGAAGTTTGGGGCTTTTCTGATGAGATTCCCTACACAATAGGCAGAGAATCAAGGCAGCCTCACGAGTTTTAACCTCTAGCCTGGATTTAATATGGCCTTATTAAACATCCTGGCTAGGTTCATTCTGGCATGAAATGTAATAAAAACAAGGCACAAAATGTTCTGTAATTAAAGCAGTTTGGATAGTATTATCAGATACTTAATAATTAAGGATTTTATCAGATAGTGGTGCCGGACAAAGAAGCAAACAATACACTGATAATGAACTGATAATAGCATTGAAACCAAGGCTATTAAAAAAAAAACACTGAAACAGTAATGCATATATTTTGTGAAAGTACTGTGGCATTATAGCTTAAGTTATATAAGTATCACTGGGTGAAACTCTATAAATAAATATTTGGCAGGAAACGAAAACATTCTTAAGTAAAAATTTGTCACATCCTGCTCCTCTTCATCTTCACTGCCACAGTGAACTGGAGGAAGGGAGAGAGACTGGTAGTTCCCAATTGTCCAGATATAACACAAGACTATGGCAGTGGGGATAAAGAAAAGGGACGAACAAAAGCTATGTTAAAGACTAACAACTGCTAGAACACCAAAGAGACTATAAATGATGTTATTATATTAACCTATCTGTAAGCAAATAAGGGCATTTACTATTGTTTCAATACATAAACTTTCCATTCATAATGTTTTAAGATAGTATTTCGCTTAGCTTTTCTTTGGCCAACCAATTTTTCAGAAACATGCATATTTTCTTAAGTTTCTTGATTTAGAAAAAAAGAGTTTAGAAAAACAATAACTTCCAATTGTTAGATGTGTGAAGTAATTACAAGTGCAATCTCTGTGGCTGTTCATTGATGTGTTTAGATATCAAAATGTAAACATATTTGTCTCTTCCATATTGGCCCGGCATAAAGTCCCTCCTCTCCCTGCAACACAAAGGGCAAACCATGTAAGTAGAAGGGTATTTGTAGGTGATTCTCACGCCCTTAGAGAAAGGAGTAGAGTTAGGGGTATGACAGTTGGCTATTCATATTCACTGTCTTAGGGAATAAAAAGTATAAAAAGTGGCCAGGTGCAGTGGCTCATGCCTGTAATCCCAGTACTTTGGTAGGCTGAGGTGGGTGGATCAATGGAGGTCAGGAGTTTGAGACCAGCCTGGCCAACATAGCAAAACCCCATCTCTACTAAAAATACAAAAATTAGCCAGGGGTGGTGGCAAGCACCTGTAATCCCAACTACTAGGGAGGCTGAGGCAGGAAAATCTGGGAGGTGGGGGTTGCAGTGAGCTGAGATTGTGTCACTACACTCCAGCCTGAGCGACAAAGAGTGAGACTCTGTCTCAAAAAAAAAAAAAAAAAAAGTACAACAGGAACTATAACATTTATTCACTCATTTAACAATGAAATTTAACCCAATGATTCTAAAAAGACTCTAGTTATCACACAATGTCTTCATTGTCTTCATTGTCGCATGATGTCTTTGCTTGTTCTAAGAGTGATGACTAAATGAACCAGATGAATGAGTTAAAGAGAAAAAGGTGTAAGTTAATATTTGGCTGTTTTTATTTACAAATTCTCATATGTAAACCCTGTTGCAAAACATGTCTTCAATTTAGAAAACTAAAATTTTATGCCAAAAAGAATAAGAAAAAAATACATCAACTACAATTTCAGAATGCATGTAAATTGTGCTTGTAATTTTCTAAATATTCGGATCTCATATCAAGACTGGCTCTTCCCTAGAAATTGCTCAATGAATGACCGACTCCACTGAATGGCATCAGAATGGAAATGATGAACAGGACAGATGGCTATTCTGTTCACTTGAACTTGAACTCTTCCGTTTTGCAGAATTGATCAATATAAAAGAGCTGTATTCTTTTTTCTTTTTTTTTTTCTTGGAAGCTAGTACAGTGGAAGGCTAGAACTGGGCTAATTCTCTTGGCATTCAGCTGGATTTCTGAAGAGAGCCAGTTGTATCATCTGTTGAATAAGTTTTGCCCCTGTGTTCATTCAGGACTAGACTGACGCATGAGTGCTCGACTATGCTGGTTGAACACGGCTAGTGTTATAGAGTGTGGAGGACAAAGCAGCCACTTCGGGAGGTAACTGAATTCTACGCTCCTGGCATGCTTGGAAATGCAAAGCCAACCTTCACAATAGACTCATGGTGGAAGCCATGAGAGTTCTGGTCATCCTGTGTGCCCCAGAGCCGTTGTACCTCTTGTGGGGGTAAGCTGGCTCCCAGAGTCACCCATATGTTTGGCCAGATTGGAGCCTTCTGTTAGATGGAAATGGCTAATCCGTATCTCACTGAGACTAGATCTTTAACTACTGAAAGGAACATGTATTGTCCTCCAGTTTATCAGAGGCTGTCTAAGTTCCAGTTGTTTTCTGTTAATAAATTCAACAGGAATAGAAAACAAAAATTTACTTACACACAAAGTGGGTGTGAGTAACCTACACCTTCTGTTTAGACTTAAATGTATTACAGGGCACCCTTCTATGTGAATTATCAAGAGTTACATGCTAAATATAGACGTGGTGATCATCGTGTAGTATTCTATTTTATAATGCTTTACATCTGTAAAGCACTGTGCACTGTGCCCTGTGAGGATGGTGTGAGTTCTCATTTGTTTATTTAAAGATTATATTATTTTATATCCCCAATGAATAAGACATTCTACTAGATACTGTAGAGGGAAAAAAGAGTCTTATAGTTCCTTCCCTTGTTCCAAGAAGATTATAACCCAAGGATAAACCCTCAAAATCTGAATAACTCTAATTCAGAGTATGAAGAACTAATTCCAAGACATATAAATTAGGAGTACCACAGATTTAAAGAAAGTAGAGTTGAGGAAGTCAGGAAAAGCTTTGGGGCTGGGCAGGCATCCCTGAAGTGGAGAAGATGTTTCCAGCAGAAACCGTGGAATGGGCCAACTTCAAAAGAAAGTTACAAATCAGCCATTTGTCCAGTTTGGCATTTGTACATTTCAGAGCACAGGAAAATATGGCTTGAGAGAAAGGTGGGTTTGATCATAGTTTTTCAGTCTTAAAATACTTGCTAATCACAACTGATTTGGTGATTTTATAGACAGTTGGAAGCTACTGAAGATTTCTGAGAAAGGGAATGCTATAGTTTGATAATCTTTAAGAATACATGTCTGGCAGCGGGGTGGCAAGGCTGTGCCTATCATGGACAGAAGCGATCCCAGGGGTCAGGTATTCCATCCCCCCTTCTGATCCTTGAGGAAGTCAAGATGCACCCAGAGTTTGACTGTGGACAGACCACAATTCTTTTTACACATCCCAAATCCTTTTACATCTGGCCAATCGTTCTTGCTAATATCACTGTTGAATTATCATAATTCTTGTGATAAGACCATTCTTTATTTTTTATGAGACCATTCTCTGAAAAAAAAATCACAGAATTACTGATATATAATTGTGTTTGTCAATTTTTTATAATATATTCTCTCTATAGCAAAGGAATCTCCCCCTCATCTAAAATTCACATTTTTTAAACTTGATTTGCCAAAATCTGACATTAATCAATATTCTCTGCCTTTTTCTCAGAGGTTGGCTAGAAAAGATTTCAGAATCCAGGCAGGAGACACTTCCTAGGTCTTCCTAAAGGTATGCCTGCATATCTTTAAACATAGTCTAGGAATTCTTCTGAAGGAATGACTAACTGGTGAGTAATTTTTTACCTGGATAGCTTCATTTATTTTGCTCAGGTAGAGAGATTAGCAGCATCTTGTGACTAATGATCAATGACTTTTAAACCATGTCAATACGTTTTTAGAGTTAAAGCATAATGAAAACTTAATGAAGGCTTCCTGGTACATTAACTTTCTATGAGAAATATACATAAGAAATGCATGCTCAGCACTTGAGTGACTCCATCTGAGTTTTATAGGTATTCCTGACTTAACAATTTCATTCCACAAACACTGCATATCTATTTTGTAAAAGCACTATATTAAGTAACTCTATGAAATACAAAAATTGTATATGAAGTGGGTATTTTCCTCAAGGACCCTTTAAAATGTAAGTTAATTTTCTTGTGTTTAATCCTGAAAAGATCTGAAAATCAAGTTTAGAAAGCAAGCTGAACTACCGGTTGGCAGAAGGGATAGGTACCGCATAGTCATATCAGACCAAATGTAATCAGAGCTATTAGCAAAGTCTAACCCTTGGGAGCACAATGTGAGGTTAATTATAAATGTGAACATGAGTCATATTTTCCTGAACAACTGCTATGTGCAAGCATTATTCTAGGGGCATGCGGGGTTGGGTGAGAGAGTGAAGCAAATATGAGAAGTGGGTCTTGTTCTAGAGGAGAAAGACAGGCATGCACTCAATTAAAATACAAAGCATCTGCTGAAAGTTCAATAAGAGAGGTTCAGACAGTATTATGGATTTTTGGAGGTGAATCCATTTATTCTATTTAGGGCTCTGAGAGGACATCATAAAGTAGATGCCATTTCAGTTGGATCTAAAGGTGATATGGGATTTCTAAACATAAAGAAATAAGGGAAGAATCGTATCAATCTTAATCCCAAAATTTTAATATTTGTATTTGGGTAAATCTGGTTACTATATATGAATATCAAAGACACACTGGAGGAGTAAGCTATCCCTAGGGAATAACACGTGGAGGTGTGGTTGTTGGGAGCCTTGTCTCTTACTCTCTCTAGGAAGGCAACACTGGAGGCTATTATCCTTAGCAAACTAACACAGGGATAGAAAACCAAATACCACATGTAATGATGAGAATACATGGACACATAGAGGAGAACAACACGCCCTGGGGCCTTCTGGTCCCAGGGTGGAAAATTCGAGGCTGGAGAGGATCAGGAAAATTAATTAATGGGTAGTAGGCTTAATACCTGAGTGATGAAATAATCTGTACAACAAACCCCCATGATATATGTCTAACCTAAGTAACAAACCTGTACTTGTACATCTGAAATTTAAAATAAAAGTTTAAAAAAAGAAAAGAAAAAGGAAAGTAATACTCATGCAGCACAATGGTTGTTTTATGCTGTTGCTTTTGTGCTTGTCATTTGTGTTGTTGGTAGAATCACGTGGACTCCCTGCAGTACTCATCAAATGACTCAGGTCTCTCTAAAGGCCAAGACCCTGGGAAACTGCCCCACTTTTTATACAGGGAAACTCTAGGGAACATCACTCAATGCAGAGAAAAAGCTAAAGCTGTGTCTGAAGACAGCCACAGCAGTAGAAAAGACCCCATGTATATGCAGGGATCAGATGGAACAATTTGAAACTCCAATGAACTTTTGCTATCCACTTTGCTGTCCCTTAGACTAGCAACATGAAAGTGTTCTACTCATGACAGACACATCCCCCATGAGCTTATTCATCTAGAGTTATACATGCATTTTACAGTAAGACATAACTCTACCCTTTTCTTTCCCACTCAAGAAAGTATAGCGGAATTGAGTAACACTGGGGATTAGAGGACCTCTCTCCTCCTCCTCCTATATTTACATCTACATATATATGGTTTGTGAACACTGAGTACTTTTATACAATTATTAGTAACATATTGTTTGCAAAATATTTCACAACTTCTAAGACACATTTGAATATTTCAAAAATACATTGACACAAGGAAGGAGACTAAGCTAGTTGTTCCTCCATCCTCCTGCCTTTAAGAAGGCTCTAAGAAGATTGGTATAGGAATCTGCTCTTAAGATTTTCTCAAAATAAACTCCAAGTGAATTCATCTGGAAACAATTTCTTTCTTTGCAGACGCAGTTTATTCAAGTCGAACACGAAAATAAAGTTTCGTTCAGGAAATGCTTCTCTATTAAGCCTCATTTCCAGCATGTTAAAAATTATGCACTACAAAGTTTGAACAAATTAAATATAAGCTTATTTTCATTCATTGAAAAATTAGACATTTTAATCACTCTACATTTAATGTGCAATATTATAAAAAGTAGCAAGTGTATAATTTTGCCTATTCCTAAAACCTTCCTAACTAGGATATTTATTCAATACAGGAGTAAACTCTTGTTAAAGGTGCAACCAATATATAAATAAAAAGGTAACAGTAAAAACATGTGGTAGGCAGGCTATGTTTATGATCCCCTGACAGAAAATGTATAAATAGGGAAAATTTACCACTCATTCACAAGAGCTTAATGAAGCAGAACTAAGATCCCACACACACTATCTATCAGGTTGGGAACATTGGCAATTTCTCAATTTCATGCAGAATAGCATTGTTCAAGTCACAGCTCCTGAAACAAAGGTCATTTTTCCTCCTTCAGTCAAAACAGTAAAGCTGTAATTGTTCGAGAAGTTTTCATTTTTTTTTAAACTAATGTTAATTTAATGGGTATTTTTTCCCTATACCCCTGAATGTACATGGTGCAGGGCTATGCTGTCTTCAAAAATCAATCTGTTCCATGCATTGTGACATGTGAACTACATTTAATTGATGTTTATTGCAAGGCAAAATGATTTATAGTGTCTAATAAGCATTCACAATTTAGAGCCTGTTGTTCATAACAGCTTCTTGAAATAACAGAATCTTGGGGTATATAAGTCTGTTTATAAAGGCTATTAAAAACATTGCATTTATTTAGCCATGGAATCTAATTCAGCTACCGACAGGATGAAGAATCAAGCACCAGCAAATGCTGCTATGGCTAAGTCTGGTAATGGCTAATTGAAAGGTTGCAGTGGGTAAGAAGGCTTACATACGGCCCAGATTTTAGACAAACGCATTCTTCCAATTTCTGAATGTTCATTTATATTTCTGCAAGCTGCATTACTGGGTTGGCCAAAAGAGGCATATGGAGTTTCAACTACTCTTTAAGCTGCACATTTTTAACTTCCACACGAAAACACATTTTAAAATTTGTTACATCAGCTTGGATCACATGCCAGGTCTCAAAACTCTCTTCTAGCACTTCCTTAAGTTGTTTTGAAATGTTGGTATAAAAGGTCAGATTAACAAATCTATGGTATTTGTCTGAATTTTGGCACCCATTCTTCTACTATTCTACAAATCCTTTGAACTCTGATCCCAAACCTAATTCCTCATCTACTCTAAAAGATCTGCCCTTCTTTCCTGTCTCAGTGCCAATGTCCTCTTCCCAGTTGCAGCAATCTGAAACATCAGAAACTTCTGTAACTTCTTTCTCTCCCTAACTCCTTCATGGAAATTAGTCACCAAACTGTGCTGCTCTGGCCTGGCTTTCCTTCACAGCCGTGTCTTCCAAGCCAGCTCTCTGCCCCTACAGAGATTGAGATTTTCTATTGACCTCTAGTCTCTCTTACCTATCACCCTTATCAGTCCCACCTATAGGAGCCTCCAGGGCCACTGTGGGGTACCCAGTGCTCAGTCCATCCTTCTCACCTCCCAGGATTTAGCCAGGCAAAGCTTCTTATTTAATCTGGCAAAAAAGTGGCTATACTCCTAAAAACCAGTGTGAAAATTTCCTGCCCTACCTTGCTAATAGTAACCCTCCCTTATAGCTGAGCATAGATCTGATCTTGCCATTTTTTTTTTTTTTTTTTTTTTTTTTTTCTGAAAGCATTTGAAGGTTTCTAACTGCATATAAAAGTCACTCTCGGCTGGGCGTGGTGGCTTATGCCTATAATCCCAGCACTTTGGCAGGTCAAGGCGGGCGGATCACCTGAGGTCAGGAGTTCAAGACCAGCCTGGCCAACATGGTGAAACCCTGTCTCCACCAAAAATACAAAATTAGCTGGGCATGGTGGTACATGCCTATAATCCGAGCTACTCAGGAGGCTGAGACAGGAGAATCACTTGAACCTGGGAGGTGGAGATTGCAGTGAGCCGAGATCACGCCATTGCACTCCAGCCTGGGCGACAAGAGCGAAACTCTGTCTCAAAAAAAGAAAGAAAAAAAAAAAAAGTCACTCTCCTCAGACTAACACCTAGATTTCCCAGATTCGGACTCTCTGCTTTTAACATCTTTACAGCCAGAATGCTGCACCCTCATCAGTTAAGGAATAGTTTGAATTGCATGTTCTTCATGAAGTTTTCTGGTGGTCCCCTTAGTCCGATTCCCCCTCCCTTTTCCTCGCTCTTCTCATCAGTTGTATTTTGTCTCACTATATAATGATTTACCTGAAAGACATAAAGCCCCTAGAGGGTAAAGTTCCTGTCTTACACACCTCTGGAACCCCACTTTGCTACTGCAATGCCTTGCACCTAGAATCATTCACACTCAGTAAATATTTGTTGAATTTAATTGGATGGTCACTACCAACCCCTGGGTTAATTTACTAATCCTATCACCAAAAAGTTACTAATGCTTTCAATTACTTCTAATAGCTACATTTTAAGCTTATAAATTAAATTACTTTATTTAAAAACAAATGCCATGTTTCTGACATTGGTACAAGGAAAGTAAGCATTGATGGAAAATATCTTGGTCCCCTAGAAAATGTAGATATAACCACATGACTCAAATGGACACAATAATCCCTCATTTTATTCTACTATAGCTAAAAAAAGGAAGAGAAAGAGATAACTCATTGCTTCGTGGCTGTAAAGTTTGTTGTGAAGCTTGAAAAAATTTAAATGCTTATTTCAGTATTTGCTAGAAAATCGAAAAGAAAATTGTCTTTAAAATTCCAGCAACTTTTCCTCTGTGAAAAATTTAGTTCGAATTGTTCATTGCATTCCTATCCCACTTTACAAAGCACTTGATAGCAAAATGCATTTCAGAAAAATGCAGCTAGTACTTATGAGAACAGCTGTTTTTCTGAAAAATAATATTTTTGTTTATACAAATTGTACCTAAGTTAAACTTTCATAAAAGATACGATATACTTCAATAGCATAGTGTTTATCATATTAAAGTTAATCAATTTCCACACTTCTTGGAAGGTCTACTGTTTGCTGAGAAGTGGGCTTGGTGCCCTGGGAACAATACAGAATTAAAAGATTGAGAAATACAATATTTTCATGTGTGAATAATTAGTCAGAGATCCAGTAAGGAGTATGAGAAAATCTATAGTATAATTAGATGCTAAAGGATTTAGCACAGATAAAGGCCCATCTGTATTCAAAGGAAACAGTCCTCTCTTCCTGGTATGGACATCACCTTTTGCCCACACACCACGGCTACAAACTTAGGCATGATGTTTGGTTCTGTCTTCTCCATTGGCCCTTCCATTCAGTTAGTGTCAAGAAGTAATAATTCTAAGCCCTTTCTTTAAAATTTCTCTCAGTGTCCTATTTTAACCTTCGGTTCCATTGTCACACCCAATTGCAGAATTTCCTCATTTCTGTATTAACTTCCTTGTTCTTTCCCTCAGATTTATCTGCACCTGCGTGTGACCACACCGTTTAGCCTGCTTGCGTGACCCAGTGACCACTCATTATGTGGTTAAGCCAGTTCAAACACCAGTCATGATATTTATAAAGCCCTCTGCACTATGTCTTCATTCATTCATTCACTCATTCATTAAATCAACATTTATTCCCTAACACTTGTTTTATGCCAAGCACTATTCTAGACACTGGGGATATCATTTTTATTGAAACACTAGTTTTATTAATATAGAAAGGACCAGCCAGGTACTTCGTGGCTGTGTCTTCTTGGGTTATTCCCTTGCCTAATTCTGCTGGTTTTCTCCTTTACAAAATGGGAAAACATCTTGCCTGCCCTATTTAGGTCACTGGATTTCTGGAGAACTTAAACATGAGGTAGGGAAGTGAAAAATGTTTACAATCTCTAAAAGAATAAAAAACCATTCATTCCTTTATACATTTTGAGTTATCCCGGGGAGAAATATATTCAAGTAATTTAAGCAGGAGGGAAATTGGTTCCAACTGAGGTGTCTGTGGAAGGCTATCAGGATGCAGTGTTCTCTGAGCGAGGTATAACTGGTGTAACTGGACTTTGTTCCGCAACCACTGGGGAATCTGTCAAAGAAGCTAGAAGAACAATGTACTGGCAGCAGGGTGGACGATGGCTTGAAGCTTAGAGACTGGAAGCAAAGAGACAGATCAGAAGTTGAGAGAAAATGTGGGCATAATAAATCCAGAAGGTTGGCGGTACAGGAAAGGAGAGATAACACTGAAAGAAATATAGATGAAAGAAATGTTGAAGAGGAAGAACATTAGAATTTGGCAACTTGGATATGTGGTGGTTGAGGGGACAGGGTGAGGGACACACATAAGTAGACAATGTAGACAGTGGTTCCCTAATTAGGATTTATAGTGAGAGAATGGCCTGTAATATCCCTACTGGGAAAGAACAAATTTCTGTTTAACTAAGACGGGTTTAGTTTTGAATGGTGAGACTGAAGTACACACATCTTATGGTGAGTACTGAATATTTATGAAATACTGACATAACAGGATGTATTATTGGAGCCAAAATGCAGTAAGGGGTTTGAAGAAGCAGCATTTCATAAGGTTAATGAACTTCTCATTAACTTCTCAGATTAATGAACAAGATTTATGGAACAGAATCCTAAGATTGGGGAAGAGTTTGAAAGAAGGTTCAGTACAAGATGCTACACCAATTAAACTGTTATTAATATTGTTATTTTATTATTTATGTTTGCTGTGATAGTTGAAAGGGGAACTGATTTTCTCAGAACGCCCCAGTTGATGATAATTTTTTTGAGTTCTGGAAGTGCAACTCTTTGTATTTGAATTAAATTAATTCATTCTTTATTCCCACTGCTAATACAATGACCTAGATTTCAGGCTGTCAAGATGTGTAAATGTAAAATGATAAGATTATCTTTTTCACAATATTTTAGTGTCAAGATTATTTACTAAATGCTGCTATCTAAGGGAGCTACTTTAGTATTCTAGTTTCTAAGCCTCCTCTTTGTAGGCTATTCCATGGGATTCATATTTTATACTTGCTTTTGTAATTATATTTTCATTTCAGTTCTTAAAAAAGCACTACACATTTAAACAAAATTCATCCCCCTAAAAAATCCATAGAGAGAATTTTTAAATGCTAGGATAGAATATATATTGAACTGTAGACTTCAAGGTTTTAAGACATCATTTCTATAGCACTGCATATGATTCGTTAACAATTTCTAGACCCTACACTGTCCAATACAATAGTCTAGCCACATGTGGTGACTGAAATTCAAATTAGCTAAAATGGCCAAATGTAGAAGTTCAATTCCTCAATTACACCAGCCATATTTCTACTGTTCAACAGTCTATGTGGCTAGTGGCTATCGTACATGATAGAACAGACATAGAATATTTCCATTATCACAGATATTTCTATTGGAGAGTGCTGGTTCAGGCCATTTTTTACATAAGGGAAAAGATCTGACTCTAGTCTCCTAGTTCCATTTGTCCCACAGTTGGTCAAGTATTCATATAGCACATGATCATTAATATTGCTGAAAATGTGGACCAGCTTGGCCACAGCCAACTTGACAGCTGTTCACAGATATAGTCCTATGGTCAAAGTCCTAGAATAGCTCCTGCCATCCTTGTGACCAGGGTCACACCGGAAGAATGTTTCTTACTTTCCTGTCTCCCTCAAGGGACCATGCTATCTGCACCACTCAAATTACCCCACAGATCCCTGGGTATTCAATCTCCCCCAAGGGAGTTCAGACCAAAGTAACTAGTCTCATATATTTTTTTTATTATCATTTGGCCACATTTATTTCATTTTGAATTTTGTAAGAAAAGAAAAAAATACATCTTTTAAAAATGTGATTCTATCATGTCTCCTAAGAAACAAGTCAACACTGTTTCCTCTAACTCAAACGGAGGAACCTCTGGAGAGGTGTTGAGACCAAAGCTTGATAGCTGCCAGTGGGCAGACTTTATTTTCCCTCTCACACATTCAATAATGTAATTAAACAAATGTTTTATGAATATTGCGGAGATATCTTGCTGTTCTGCAATTTGTTGAACACAAAGACAACATTCAATAGATCCAAGAAAAATCTAGGAAGATTGAGCCTTCCAAAATCACTTTGGTTTTGGCTTCAGCTTACAATAATGGTCAATTTAATTATTGGCTATCATAGAGCGTAAAATGAGCCATTGTGATAGCTCATCAGAAGGAAAAAAACCTGACACGAAGGCATCTGATTTAATTGGTTCTGGTACTGAGAATTCACCAAAACAACCCCTGACTATAAACAATGTTACAGCTCTTCAATTCATCTTACAAAGATCAAACATTTCAGAAGGAGATTAAATTTTAAAGTGGGCTGAATAACGCACCCTTATAAACAGGAAACTCTGTTTAGTAAACCTGCTAATTAAAGCACTTAATAAATGGAGGGAAAACCCCCACTCTAAATCTCTTGTTGGTACTGGAGAATTTTCATTTACGCTTTCAGAGAAATAATCAATCGAAGGGCACATTTTTCTTCTCTTTGTTCTTTCCCATCAATTTTAATGGGTACAGAACATCAGTCACACCAAATGTAATGGGACAAGAAGATGGATGAGTACATTTGAAGCCACTAGTCACAGGACAGAAAACATCCTGATGAGGTGACCGTGGCAGCGCAGACTTCAACAATATGGTCTGGGCAATATTTAGTAGGTGACACTATGTTGCTACATGATTTGGTATTAGCACTCAGCAAAATCAATCTCCAGACACAATTTATCACATGTCCGCAGGTCACACTTTCAAAGTCACATTCTCAAAATATGCTCCAATGACACACTCTTAATTGCAGAAATGATTTAAACAAGCAGCAAAGTGGATAAAGAGGAGAAGCACAATGCAACCTTAAGGAGTCTGACCTTGTCTCGTAAGTGATTAAAATTACTTGGGAAGGAAAATTTTATTATGGCTTAGAAATTATGTCCACATATTACAAGATGAATTGGTGTACACAGTGGACGCTGAAGACTGAGATCCCATTTTCAGGATCAAGGGACTCACTCCCCCAGGGGCGGTGGGCATGGGCTGCTGCAGCTTCTTCCTACTCTGGAAACTGAATTCAGTCAAAGGGAGTTGCCTTATTCAAAGCTGTGCTCACTTCTCCAGGAATAACGGCATGGCTCTTTTGCCTGGCTCCGGACAGCTCTGAGGGGCCATTCCAGCTTCAGAGCTCTCTCTGCCATCAGAACAGCAGGGGTCTCTGTTAAGAGTGCATCATAGTTCTGTATTTTCCTCTGCCCAGCCCTACTACCTTCATTCCCTCCCAGGTGTTGTTCCTGAGACAACTCTCCAGGATTCTCACATGCAAATCTCTGTCTCAGAGCCTGTTTCTGGGGCCACTTAACCTAAGACAGTATACATAATTAAAACACTTTTCCTTTGCAGCAAATTAAGATAACTGAAATGCTGGACTAAATGAAATATTAACAACCATGGACATTCAGGTTCACAATTAGTTACATATTATTACTTCATTTGGACTTACACAGACGAGGTGTTTTCTATTTAGCTTATTTAAAATTTTAAATTTAAAAAATTTAAATGTATTGCATTTAATAGTTTAAGTAAAGAGTTTGACTCTGTGGGTCTCTATATACCTAAGTAACCCAGTAACTAATTAAAATGTAGCAACATAGTCAGGAGCGGGGGTACCATTTGCTAGGCATGATGGCTTCTTATTTGGAGCACTGAAGGTGATATTAGGCATCATATGACCACTCCTTGCTTCCCATCTTTGACGACTGTAATTTTTCTTTCTTTCTTTTTTCTTTATTTTTTTAGACGGACGGAGTCTCGGTCTGTCTCCCAGGCTGGAGTGCAGTGGTGCGATCTCGGCTCACTGCAAGCTCTCCCTCCCAGGTTCACGCCATTCTCCTGACTCAGCTTCCCATGTAGCTGGGACTACGGGCACTCGCCACCGTGCCAGGCTAATTTTGTTGTTGTTGTTGTTAGTAGAGACAGGGTTTCACTGTGTTAGCCAGAATGGTCTCAATCTCCTGACCTCATGATATGCCCACCTTGGCCTCCCAAAGTGCTGGGATTACAGGCGTTAGCCATAGATAGTTCCCTGAGGTCCTGTTAGCCACTTTTTTTGTCTCTTATTCACCTTCTAAAAGCAATAACTTATTACAGGATATTAAAGAAATGAAACCAACCCCATATGAAACATACCAACAAAAGATTCTACATCTCAAATTAATAAGTGCTTTTCCCTCTTTCAGAATTTTCTGTGATCTATGAAACACAGATAATACTGGCCAGAAAGCATCAAATATTTCAAAGCTGCCCAAGCAAACTTCAAAGTGAGAAGCCAGGTTTAAAATGATTTTCTGGTCATAGTAGAAGATAAGAATGAGGGATCTTTGGTGTGAGAAAGAAGAGGAAAGCACCCCAGAGCAGTCATTAGCACGTTGATAATATTGTTACTGGTTGTGCTCCAGGATGCCAGAGGGGACCTGGTGATCATGTTCCTCAGCACAGACAAGGTGTCCATTACTCGGCCAGAAAATGGCAGTCCATCAGAGAAGATCATTTCATCAATGAGACGATCTTAGAAACTGCAAGAAGGCTAGTTATATGCACCATTCGCTCTAAATGCTTTTGTCACTCTTTTGTTTGATTTTTGGTTTGTTTTATTTTTGTCATTGATCAGTTATGAAACCATAATTTCTTCTTCCTGAAATTTAAGACCTACTTACTTTGCTTTCAAGAGACTGGAGGGACACTATAAAAGATCCATATATTTAACTTACTTTCACCAACTTTTTGTAATAGTTAGTATCCAAATGGAGCCCATAAATCTGAACAAAAATGTACAGTCACAGAGTCTACTTAATACCTGTTAATAACCAACAATGAATATCCACATCATATAAATAAATTGGTAATATTTACACCTTTGTTGAGGTTACTAGTATTTATTGGTGACATTTTTTATTCAGAAGGTAGAAATGAAAAAGATTAAGTCATTTGGTCTATGCCAATTCAGGAGGAGATATTTTCTAAGTTATTTTTAAAAATCTAAATTGCACATCCAAGGAAATAGTATTATATTGAATGGAAGACTGTTATGGTCTGACTTTCTCTCAATTTTATTAACTGTATTAAAGAGAAACTTAGACTGTAACAGTCTTCCATTCAATATAATACTATCTCCTTGGATAGGAGATTTGTTTGCTTGTATTAAGACAGGGTCTTACTCTGTCATCCAGGCAGGAGTGCCATGGCACAATTATAGCTCACTGCAGCCTAGATCTCCCAGCCTCAAGCAATCCTCCTGCCTTAGCCTCCCACATAGCTGAAACTAAAGGCATGAACCACCATGCTCGGCTAATTTCTTCTATATTTTACTTTTAGTAGAGATGGTTTTACTATGTTGGCCAGGATGGACTCAAACTCCTGACCTCAAGTGATCCCCCGCCTCAGCCTCCCAAAAGTTCTGGAATTACAGGCATGAGCCACCACACTTGGTCTCAATGAATTCTTGAAGTTTGAGTGGATTTATCCTCAGGTAGAACGATTACTTTTGTATATAGTTCTTAAAATGGCCAACATAAGCAAGACAGTAAAGATACCTTTCCTCCCTCCCTCCTTCTTCAGATTCCCCCGTATCTGAATAAGATTCCAGTCTCACATGGCAAATATGGTTAGCATTTTGGTCACAGTTTAAAGCTATTTTTTTTTTAATGGAAAATTAATCTCAGTTAAAATGAATTTTTAAAAGCAGTAACTTCTACCCTGTCTGAGTTGTCTATCTAAAGTTGTATGTGGGGCACTGTGTTAGTTTCTTGAAAAGCTTAATGGATATTGGGTATAGGAGGAGAGATTATCTTTACTTTCATATATTTTTCATGGCTCAAACAATACCCTAGATGTAAAAGCAATAACAAATAATACAAGTAAAAGAAATATGGTTTTGAATTATTAGACAATATATGTTTAGTGTATTATTAAACTGGGTTAGGTTTTATTTAAAGCTTAAAGTTTAAATAATGATTCTCACAGTTTTCTTTTTTTTTTTTTTTTTTCTTTTTTTTGAGACGGAGTCTCTCTCTGTCACCCAGGCTGGAGTGCAGTGGCCGGATCTCAGCTCACTGCAAGCTCCGCCTCCCGGGTTCACGTCATTCTCCTGCCTCAGCCTCCTGAGTAGCTGGGACTACAGGCGCCTGCCACCATGTATGGCTAATTTTTTGTATTTTTTTTTTTTAGTAGAGACGGGGTTTCACTGTGTCAGCCAGGATGGTCTCGATCTCCTGACCTCGTGATCTACCCGTCTCGGCCTCCCAAAGTGCTGGGATTACAGGCTTGAGCCACCGCACCCGGCCAGATTCTCATGGTTTTCTTAGGCTACTCTTTGTTTTATATGATTTTAATTTAGATAATTGCAGTTGAAGAAATTCTCATTTTAATACTATCATAATTATGAAACCCAAAGGCATCATCATCAAATAAAATTTAGGCAATTTCCAGTATATTTTATAATTATCATCTTATGTTCTTTTTATACTAAAGAGGAGTGTATATACAATAAATAATTTGACAATTTAGCCATACCTGGCTATTTCAATGATGGATAAAAACCATGTAAAATAAAAACAAATATATCAAACTATTTTTACACAAAACAGTGAATTCAATTTTATAGCATAGAAGGCAGCAAAAGGAGACACATGACAATTACCAAGTCAATAATTGATTCATTTAATTGTACACAGATATGTCCTATTTTAGATGCCTTACTTTAATTTTCAACTATGCTACAGACAATTACCATCACTATGACATCTCATGACACTTTATTCCTCTCTCACACACACAGAACTAATATTGCTCTTTGCACCATAGTTATTTGCATGCACATCCTTTACTCATGTCTGCTGGATAGTAACCCCCTTGAGAGCAGGGATCCCATCTTATTATGTCATTGTGTCACCTTCATCATCTGACTCTGGAGACAGGATTCATTTAGTATTTTGTCATGTACCTTTACTTGAGAAACATCTGTAGAGGTACTGAGTTAGAGGCTGAGGATGCAGAGATTGAAGACAGGGTTTTTGACCTCCAGAGATTCGGAGATCAGTGAATCTGCAAGTAAACTGAGAAAGCAATAGCATTTGGTACATATTATGACAGAGATAGGCACTGGGTACCTTGGAAAGAGAAAAGAAAGGACCTAGTCAAGTCCAAGGACTCTAGGAAGATTTACTGGAAAAAACAATGCCTGAACCACACTTTGAGGAGTACTACAACTTATTCAGATGAAGAAAAATGGGAGGATTCTAGAAAGAAAGAACAACTTAGTGTGTTGGTCAGTTTGACAGTTGAATAATAAAAATTCTATTATTTTTTGTCATGACTGGAGATCTTAAGATAAGGTCCTAATATGCTGGGTCTTCATAAACTGAGGTAATGAAATGCTTGGTCTGGGATAAGAGGGACAGGAAGAGGAGCCCAGCTGGAGTGAAGGAAGGGCCAATAATGTTTTGTTTTTGAAGAAAAGCAATGACCGTTTCCTCGATTCTAAGAGGAAGTTCTTCCCAATATCTTATTATTTCTGAAATTGGGATATAGCTTGCAGTCAATATGCATATTAAAATATGTTTGTCAATCCCACTCCCCCAACTGTTCTTAAATTTGATGATGAACCTTATAATTAAGATGTGTCTTAAAAATAGGTGGCATCTTCAAAATCAAGAAAACATAGCATAGTTTCTTTAATGATTTTATTTTCAAACAGAACTCAATGAATACTGGGGACAATCACAAAATGTTTCCTTGGTGAATGCAGTTTTTACTATGTCTCCACTCCTATTCTTTGACTCAATTTGTATTAATTACCTGCTCTGGGTCAGACACTGCATGGGATGGTAGAACTGCATAGGAGCAGCAGAACTAAATACACACACAGGAGCATCTGACTATACTTCAAGTTTTGAAGCATGATGGAAGAGAATCATTGAGAAGAGTGAACTAACTCTGTCCTGGACTCAGTGAAAAATCCACATATGGCAAACTTTGGATTGAGTCATAAGGTATTAGGGCTTTTACCAGAATAGGGGTGAGTGAGGGGAGGTGGGAAAGGCATTGTAGGCAAAAGGGACTTTGTGTTGAAAGACAAAGAGATGGGAAAAATCACATTGTCTTAAATAAAAAGTTGCAGTTTTCTTTGGTTAACATTTTATCTGTTAGGAGAGAATGAGGAAACAAAACAGATTGCGAGGAACTTTTCATGGCAGACATGGATTTATGGAACAGTGGGCAAAGACTTTCAAGCCCTCAAAAGTGGGGAGTGACAAGTCACTTTCCCATACTGATGAGCTCTCATAGGTGAGATAATTTCACTGAAGGTGCTAAAATGATGGGCAAAGAAGTAGTAGTGAGGACTTCTCTTCCTATGCCAAAAAGAGCATCTTCCATACACCCTTTCAAGGGAAAACAACTTTAAAAGCATCTTTTATTGATTCTCTTACTTCTTTCTTCCCTTCCTCTCCTCTATTCTTTCTTCCATTTTTTTTTCTTTATGAAATACTTATTGAGTGCCTACTATATGTCAGATTTTCAATATTTATGGATAAGGTCCGTGGATAAATATGAAATGGGACATTTGTTATTTACAATAAAATGAACATGAACTCTAACATTCGGCAGAGCCTGGTTTGAACTCCAGGTGTCCTGCATGCTGACAATATGAATTTGTTACTTGACTACTTTGTGCTTCAGTTTTCTCATCTGTAAAATGGGGACAGTATTATACATCTCACAGGGTCATTGTTAGACTGAAATGATATCCTAACTATAAAAATGACCATTTATATCATGCCTGTAATGTGTTATACCCTTTAAACATATTATCTCATTTAATCCTCAACAAAACACTTACAGGTTGAGACTAATCAATTAAACAGAGACTCAATGAAGTTAAGTAACTCACAGTCCGAGAGAAGACTGCTTGATTCAAGTCTCTATTTTTTCTTCTATGCACAGTGTTTCTCCCCATGCTGTACTTGGTATTTAGTATGCAATCACTAAAGACAGTAACACTCCCATGTGTCATCTTGGTAAAACATTTTTATTACTTTACATGTTGTCTTAACACTGAGGCTCACAATTCCATAGACAAAGTCAACTTCAAACATTATAAACATGACTCAACAAGGAAACAAAGAGCATACTTGAGCAAATGGCAAAATCTACCTATTGTAGGTCCAGTTAGAATGGCTGAGCTCTTTTAACTAAAGTACCAAGCAAATAATATTTATACATATTCTATGATTAAAATTAACTTAAGACTCTTTGCATCCTCAGGGTATCTTGTGTCCACTAAGTCCATTCACTTTTGTTTGGAGATCAAGAACCTCAATAACTATAGTCGTCCCATATCCTAGTTTAGTCTGGCTGTTCCCATTTCCCCAAAATATATCCTATAAGTCATCTTTCTGTAACTTGGCTTTTACAATACATCCTGGACATCAAACACATTACCTTTGACTAAATGGTATGCAATGATTATGCTGAAGAAAAAAAAAAAAAAAGACCCTTGACTCCTAAACTAGGCCATTCGGAATAATATCCACCGTCTGGCTGTTCCACGAAGCCTCTTAGATGCCCCTTGCTCATAGAGAACTGTCTTTTCTCTGCCATGTCCACTGTACTAAGGTCATACCTTTTCACATTTTCTTCTAATTCCTTCATGATACACTCCTTGAAGATTGGCTTCTTTTTTTCCTTATGCTTCTTTTGTGTCCTGTGTTACTATCTAGCAGAGTCCTGAGCACAAAGCATGTGCAAAATAATTATTTTTGGTATTCAGTGAGAAATGCTCTTTCCCAAACTTTGCTTTACCTAAAAAAAAAAATCTAAATTCTACCATGATTCAGTTATAGGAAAACATTAACTGTCACTGATTACAATAGTGGTCTTTCATCTGCAGATTTATTATTTTTTAAACCGTGCTAAGTAGTTTAGAAATTCTCTTTGTTCCTATACTCTTGGGAAAGTCTTTTTGTTGTTAATAAAGATATCTGAAACAGATCCTTAAGAGGCCTGGGAGTGAGAGGTTAGTTCAGGAAAAAAATCTAATTTGCACTGAGATGAGAGCAAGTTTCCTAAATAAATAAATAAATAAATAAAGCCGTACAATGTTTCTATAAAGCTACATAAAACAGAAGGGAGGGGAAAAAGCAGAGCTTCACAGGACCTAAACAACCATAAAGCAAGATTTACAGCTTGCTACATAATGGCACAAATTAGCAATTAGATGTTATATGTCGAAATACAGGAGAATATGGGGCTGCTACCTTTTAAGCTTTTTGTTGAGGGAGACAATAAACTATTCATAATAACGTTTTAAGGCTAGAATTCCACATTGAAAGTGATAGAATTAAGAAAGAAGAAATGAATACAGCTGGAAGGAAGATGGAGCTGGGACAGGTTATACTGATGACTTTGGAAATGTTGCATTTAGATATAGAAAACACAGCTGCATTTGAATTATCTATAATTTTAAGTCTGAAGACATGATTGCTACTCAGTGCTACTCTAAATTCACATGAGTCACAAGAAGACATTTTTAAAGAATAATACCTAAAATTCTCAAAGTGCATGCCCTAGGATGGATAATGAGAGAAAACAGTGTCTGGAAAAGATTGAATGATTGAGGCAGATCCTGTTTTGGGCAATGTGCTCACTTTTTCCCCGTGAATTACAAACATGTCAAGAGTATAGAATCTTCATAAAACCACAAGCTGGGGACCTCTTTTAATGGACTACCTAGTGATTTAATTCTTGTGTCTTTCTTAATCATTTAATCAGATTGATTGCATACCTATTAAATGACTTGTGAAAATTCAATATATGAAAATCTACTTATATAAAATTAACATACTGGACAGTGATTGACTGTTGTGGGAGGATTCTGCACTATCAATTAATCTTTATTCTTAATTACTTAATAACACTTGTAAAGAAACCACTGTTTGCCAAAGATATGCAGTTCACTTGTTAATACCAGGATTGGAAACGAATAACAAATGTGCAGGTTAAATAATTATGTAAATAAGATCATGTGTTCTGGAAATATTTTTAACCAAAATTTAAATTAAATAATTTTCTAATGAGGTTATCCTACTTCACTAACAAATTCAGGTGAGTCGAAGAGTCAAATATCTAAGCATATTTTCTAGCTAAGTTTTTAGTAACATGCCTCCCTTGTGTGCAATTTGGAAACAGTGAAAATGTCTTCCTACAGTATTCCATCTAAATAGATATGCAATTAGAAATGGCTGACTTTCTCTTAGGTCTAGATTAATGAAATAAAACAGTGAAAATATAAAGAAATTATATATTTTTAATAAAATTATGACATTTTGATTTTTCTATAAAGGAAAGGCACTTCACTTATTAAACCTGCCTAAATTAATTATAATCATTAAAATATTTATTTTTATAAAAGATCTTTTGCATATCAAAACCACTCTGACATTTAAGATTTTCTTCAAAGGTCTTGAAAAGGAACATTCTAGCTAAATGTACATCTTCTACTTTTTAATCACTATATTATCATCACTCTGAACATCATAGCTCAAGATGTAAAATCAACTTATCTTACTTTTAAAGGGAAGGTAGTGATAACTTTCATTTTTCATATTCACAATTTTAAATAATTTTGCATTTAACAAAAAGGGCCAAGAAAAGCTTTAATCCAATGATAGCGTAACTTCATTTTTGATAATCTGTCATATCTCAAGTTCTTGAAAGTGCTGTCAATTTTCTTCTTTGAATTCACCACTTTTTGGATTATTTTTCTACTGAAATGCTCTGTGATCATCACCAGGTTAGGCTCTCCAGTAAGCCAATGCTAAGATTATAGTGATTATAATGCAGTGTGCAAGATGTTTACTAAGGAGTATTCCCTTTGTGGAAGGGACAGGAAGGAACCAGGATTGGGCAGGAGGACTGAACTCTGAGGCCCAATACCAGCTACAGGGAGCTCTTGAGCTCAAATTGCCTTTCAGAGTGTCCCAAGTCAGGTTTGGGGCAGAAGATGGCCAGACCTGTATATACTTGCATCAATCCATCATTGGATATGGACCTCCCAGGAAGGGGAATGATGTCGGGTGAGGGACTTTCTGCAGCTAAGACAGTTACAGTGGAGCCGACAGTTAAAGGCTTTTGCTGACAGCACGTCCAGCAGCTGGAGCAAGTCTGTTCTAAAGAGGCATCTGAATAGCACATAGCATATTTTCAAATCCAAAGACACTTGGTTCTTATTATACACTCTAATGCAATTGACCACACTAGCCACTCCGATTTTAAATCTCTCTCCTCTTGACTTCCATAACTTTCTGCTCATTTTCCTTCCCACTCTGTAATAATGTCAGTCTTTTCCTTTTCTTTCTTCTTAGTGGCCTGTTTCTCAATGCTTATACCTCTCCTCACTTTTTGGTTCTCCCTTACTTGTCACATCTGCCTGGGTGATCTCATCCAACAGACACATATATGCCAAGTTTTAGTTTTGAATATTCACTCTTCCACTGTCCCTGGACATTGCTTAGATGTCCTGCAAATGAAATCAATAATCTCCTCTTCCTTTTCAGAACACACTTCCCTTCTTTTATTTCTTCTCTCTGTAAACTTCGTAACATCAACTCAGTCTCAAGAGACAGATACCTATTGAAATTACCTCCTAGTAGGCCTCACTTTTGTTCTCCTTTTATATTCTTTTGACCACTAACTTAGCCTTTTCAGCAGCCTCCTCGTTGGTTTCCCTTGTCGTAGTCCTGCTGTAGTGCACCATCCCCAAATCAAGCCTAATTGTCCCCAAACACACACCATAACCAAACCCGCAATTGAACTCTTATCATAGTTATCTTTCTCCTAAAAAAATGAACAGAAAATTGGAACATGGGAAATTCTTTGGGGTCTGTCTTGAGCACTCTCAGGCCACATCCAGGGAGTCTGCCTCCTACTTTAGCATTTAGCAACATCTATTGCTTATAGTTTCCAATCCCCAATCCATTGACATCTACTGCTTGTTTGCCACCTGCATGGGCTTTTTAAAAACGCTTTCATCATTTTAGTTTCTTCTCCCTTCTTATCCCCCACTCGCCAAGCCCCTATCATGCTGAGCAGCACCTTTGCATTTCCATAGCTGTCTGTCAATATCTCTGTTGATTCAATATTTAGCACATTAAATTGAACATTCTCTGCTTATGCCTCTCTTATGCTACCAGACTGCATTTCTCAAAAGCAAGGACATGGCAAAGTTCAGGGCTTGGCACATATTAAGCAATCAGAGCTTACCCAAAGTTTTTGGACTGAACCACATGTCCAGAGTTTAAGATATCTGCTGGGTGGTTGACAAAAGCAAGCCATTTTTATGGTGCGTCTTCACTTGTTATTCTGATATTAAGGAACAGACACCTCATTCTAGCAAATAAAATGGAAGTTTATCATAGGAAGGTATTGGAACTGGGGGAAAAAAGCCATTCTGAGGACCTGCTATTTATTTAGCCTTTCTCATGACCCACCTGCTTCATTTTTTAGATGTCTCTGATTCTCTTGGTAGGTCAGATCCTCATCGATACGGTGGAACACAAACCCCCAAACTCCCCCACCAACATTCCTTTCTATCTTTGCCCCATTACTAGTGCCCTACTTCCCAATATAAGTTTCTGAGACTGAAAAAAACCTAACTGAACCCTCAACTTTATGCACAAGGTGCTGGTCCCTGGTTTAATCAGCTGTTAGGTATAGAGTGGAGAGGAAGGCAGAGTGATATGGTCCTTAGCCAGCAGCTGTGGATGGAGTAGTTTAATTCTAAAGAGGCTGCAGATGAGCAGGGGATCTTGGTGAGTCCTAATGAGTGTCTGATGTGAGAATGAAGGTGAAAGAACAAACAAGCACCTGGCCTGCCCTCCAGATGCTTATAATTCACTCAGACATAATTGACTATAATACCAGCCAGGCAAACATGAAAAGGAGTCCCAAGGTGGGAGAGATTAATTTTTTTAAAAAAGAACAGTAATTGCAGAAATCTCTCTGCACAAGCAGACATTCAAATAACCAGTGATATAAGAAAATAGTGGCAGAGGTGAATATAAGGTGTCTTCCACAGAGGCTGAAGAAATGGAACTAAGTTACAAGGGTCCAAATTGGGAGGCTGACCTTAAGAGAATAGCAAAAAACAGAGTCTGGAGCAATTACAAATTGCATTAGAGGAAGAATAGGAAGAGAGACAATTGGAAAGAAACTTAGAAGCAGCTCAAGAGGGCCTTGAAAACTGGAATAAGAAATGTTGACTTCATTTTATAGTAATTGGGAGCCATTAAACATTTTCTAGAAAATTATTCCAGCAGCAGCCATCAGGGTGGACTGACACAATGACAAAATCTAAGAGGGAAAGTTCTTATCATGGTATCAGAGAGAGTTAATAAAAGGAGTTGTGACTGTGGGAAGGCAGGAATTGATGCTGGGAATGTGCACAAATAAAAGAGCCAGGGAAGCCACTGTGTGGGTGGAGAAGGCAGAAGTGGCCCTTTTCATTCAGTGGTTTTGAGTTTTGTTGAAAGCAAAAGGGAGGGTGAGACCTTCACTGGCACTAAGGAACGTGGGAAAAGGATAAAGTTTGGGGGAAAAAGTTAAGAGACTATGAGTAGGGGTTACATAGTATGAGATAAAATAAATATCTGAAAGATCTAGGACAGCATCCAGAGAAAGGAGATTATATGAGATCCAAGAAACGTTCTAGAATAGAGGAGACTTTAGCATATTTAAAAGCTATGGAAAGGGATCCTGTAACTCTTTCTTGGTATATTGTGAGGATTAAATAAGATGATGCTTAGGGAAAAGTGCTTAGCATAGTGTCTAGAATATTCTAAGTCCTCACTGTCAGCTGCTTTCAATACTGTTACTTTCAACGCAGGTTCTGTTTCAGTTTCCGTTACTAATTCACAGATGCAGGTGGTGGGGAGACCTCTTAGCTGTGCCAAACTATTCAAATTAATAAATGAACTCTCTGTTGTGCTACAGTATCCACTTAGAAGAGAACAGCAGTCACAGCAGTGACATTGCCTAAGAAATAGTGCCATTCTACTTCTGGTTTTCCTGAGATTGAAGGCAAATTACTTTCTTTACCCTGATGTGGGAAGTGAATAAGAACAGAATCTTGCATATCACAATATAAGATTTAAATGAAATCCTATAAACAGCTTTTTGTTAACAGTATGGTCTTCTAAATATTTGCTCCCAATTTTAACACATTACTGAACACCAATGAATATCCCATCAATAATCGCCATCACGTAATCAAAAAGTTACATTGGATTTATGTGTGAAAAAAAAGCTTTAATGTCATTAGATTTAAGTATTATTACATAATCTTCCTCAGAAATAAATCTGTTATTAGGCCGGAAATACCTAACAAGCTATTGTAGCTCTCTTGGTCCAGAAGGGTATTTAATCAAATTAATAAGAAACAGGCAGTTCAGTTTGTGTCAACAGAAGGACATTGTTCCCACTACCCATTTATTAATTCATAAGAGGTTAATAAATAACTTACTTTGAATAAAATAAATCACTGCAGATAAAAACTGTGTCCCTGGCACAAACAAAAGTTAATAGGTGTGTAAAGACGCATGAAAACTGCATGGTGTGAAGGTTACTGGATCCACCGAAACCCCAGATTCTTGCATCTGTGTGCATACTGGAGCCTGATTGGCCCAACTCCAGTTGAAAATAATTTTCTTGAGGTGACATTCCATCTCTTGTGCCAATTGAAAGTCTTAGCTCCTCCAGAGGAGCAAAAATATCAACAAAATATAAACTTGACCTCATTTCACACCTAAGCGCACCATTCTGATTGTTTTACTGGACTCCTCAGCGAGCACATTAGGTTTGTTTACTGCAGTTATAAACCAGAAACTGCATTCTATGTGTCCTGTATTATCAGGTCACTAAATCTAGAAAGAAAATGTGGAAAAGTTCAATATCATAATTATTCTGTTATAAAGAAATAAACATTGTTGCTGTTGATCATATGTTTCATAATCGATGCTAATCTTAAATTTTCACATCTCCTGGTAAACTTTATTTTGCCTTAGCTCATAAGGAATAGTAACAAAAGAAACAAAAAGGCAAATGATCTGAGAATTACAATACTTTAAATAAATATGATTCGGGTAATCAGGTGTTAGTGTATGTGCCAGCAAGTTTATTTTAATACACAGCTAGAAATAGGCTTCCAATCGCAAGTCACTTTTGTAAATAGTATCCTCCCTTATGGGGGAAGCTATGTGCCCTCCTGAACACCTGGTTAAGAACATGTTCACTTTCATGTATGCTCTGAGCTGCCTTTCCTCCAAATAAAAATAGAAACTAGTTTGTAGCACCACACGGGGCTCCAACGTATTATATGAGCCTATCACTGGTTTCCTTTGATATCTTATCTATTCCATTAACTCAATAAAATAGAAGGCAAAGCTGGGGACAAATTGCAGGAGGGCTCCCCTTGGAAAACACATGCAAGACCTTTAAGCTGGGGCTTTAGCTTATCTAATAAAAGCCAGTTAAAGGAAGCTAATACTTCATTTTTCACCCCCTTTATTAAAGATCATAAGTATTGCAACTCAGGAGTAGAGAAAATAAAATAAATATATGGAGGAGCACAGGTAGAGGCAATAAAGAGCATGGCTTATCTATTTTCTCAAGATTTAGGAAGCACTTGAAGGCAAAACTCACAGACAAGCATTTTAAAAATCTATAACAAAGGCTCCTGCTTCTTAGCAAATACAGTGGTCCTTTCTGGCTGCAGTAATCCTGCTGGATTTCTTAGTAGAATATAAACAGCTTAACCTAGGCATAATCAGGGAAGATGCCACCTACCACTCTTTCCATATTATCCTTTTATATAAATTTAGTAATTCAGAGAGAGAAAAAAAAAAAAAGATTGATGAATCCACTCCTCTGCTCCTCCACCACCCAAAGAGAAACAATACTAGAACTCAAACTCTAACAACCAAACTAAAGGAAAGTGTTCCACCTAGAGACTGTTTTCATGAGTCAAAGTGGATGAGAGCTCATCTAGGAAATGAATATTATTTTAGCCTATCCTTGCAAGTTTGTACTAAAAAATGAAGCAAAAGGTATTGCCCCTGGTGTAATTAACAATGTTAATTTTCTTTTTCCTCTCTATGGTGATAAAGCAGTCATTTTTATATTTAATTAATGCAGAGGATCATTTTGGAAACTGGCTAATGAGCCTCTGATCACATTACCATGAAAATGTGCATTAACATTGCAACTGAGGAGGCTGTTTCATGTGTAGCAAATCCACTTTGTAATTAGCCCACTGTGAAATGAATCACGTCAGGGGGAAATCTGAGGGAGCCAGTAGTTAGTGGGTACTTGGCTACTGCTGTGCCATGGGCCACCAATATCCCAAGCATCGTCTTTCATCAGCAATCTTGTCTAAAGACAAATGTAATACTGTGTCACCTTTGGGACAAACTGCAAGAAGGGAGAAATAAACTTTATTTTGCTAGATAAGAAATTTGAACTTGAGGATACACTCCCAGGGGAACCTCCCCCAATAAAACAGTAAGTTAAGAAAATTCTGTTAAAACGATAAGGGCTCAGGATCTAGTTTTCTTATTTGTATTCTGAAAAGCCCTCGGATACACATAAAAGAGACATCTAAATTTATACACTTTTTTCTAGGTCACCTACAGTTGTTTTCATAAGCTCTCAAAATTAATTTCTAGTGCTAAACAAACAAAAACCTTATAAAAAGGAGCCAAGAACAAGTGGTAAGAGAATTTCTTTATCTTCTTTTTCAGTCAGGACAGAGCATATATTTTTTTCCCCATGTAATAAAAAATTGCTAGGTTTTCCACTTAAACCAAAGCACAAATTCTCAATTCATCCAATAATTTCCTCTGGCTAACAAGATTTGGCAGGAAACTTCTCCTGTCTATTGAAAATAACAGAGATCATAGACTTATTAAACCCCAATATTTATGCAGACAATGATACAATTGATTTTCAAATGTCAACAGTATTCCAAAATGAAAGAGGTATCTCAAAATATTACAGACATGGATCTCAATGCTACTCCTGTTATGTGACTGACATCTTGGCAGTAGATACACAAAATGTTAAAAAGAATCCCACAGGAAGTCATCTGAAGGGGGAGTGGCAAGGAAGCTGAAAACTGCCACCCAAAACCAAAATAAAAAGCCCCAAACCAGCAAGTCTGCCCTCAATTCTGAAATGTACTGAAAGAAAAAATAAAGCTAGCCAGAATTCATTTACCATCTTACAGACAAAACACAAAACCTGGCTCTTAGTTGCTGGTATCAGACCCTGCACTCACCTGGGAAACTTCATACAGCAGTTTGTAGTGTTCCTCTCTTTTCTGAAAAGTGCACAAATTGCAGCCCATTCTAAGAAGCAGAGAGAGAGAGCAAATCTTCTAATTTCCCCAGAACTGAAAGGCAAGTGAACTGAAAGGGAATCACCCTCCAGACTTGACTACTGTTTTTCATCAGTCACTTCAGTCCAGAAACACAGACAAACCGCTGTTAGCTGGAAGCGTAAGCCAGAGTGGTGTGTAGCAGCATGCTCTTCTTCGCTTTCCCTAAGTATCTTGTACTCACGGATACACACACAGAGTTTCCAGTCAGTTCATGGCAACACTCCCCCGTCTCTGCATCAGTGCACATGACTACACAGATTCCAGCTCATGAATATTAATAGTGCCTCATTGATTATTTATGACAGAACATGTTAGCAGGGAGGGGTGTCATAGCTGCTGCTGATGACAGATGAATATTCACTAATTAAGAAGCAAATGTAGTGTGGTTAAACAAAATTCATTTGTGTCAATACCATCTCTGTTTATTAAGGATAGAGGGGTTCCACATAGGGCATTAAAAAATATATACACTTAATTTCTCCATTGATATAAGCTTTTAATATGGGAATAAGAAATTCAGAAACAGAAATATACATAGTTTACATCTCCATGCTCTGCAACAACAAGAAGAAATATTTTTAGCATTATTAAACCTAGGGGAAAATGAGTAGGGATAATTCTTTACATTTATAAAATAAACACAGAAGCAAAGGAAAATTTAGTGGGTGATATGGAAAAGGAAGAGAAGGCAGAGGGGTATCATTGAGTTTTTATTCCGATACTACAAAAATAACTGAATAGTTCATATGTAAAGACCATTACTTACAAAGGAGGAAATAAGGGATATTCTCTTAATTCTAAAGAATATTTGGCAAGTATTAGCAGTTGATAGTTGTACAGATAATTAATATTTTAATTAGATAATGAAGGCCCATCTATTGAGTATATATTTCTAGCATATAACGCATGTAGATCTGTATTCAAAAAGTGGATCAATACAATGCCTTTTCTAAGAAAAATTTCAAATGCCTATAGTATTTATGCTAGTTTTATTAAAGTCATATATAATATTTTAGAAAGCTGGTACTGGCAATATTTAAACTTGAATGTAATGCACAATGACTCCATTTATGATTCTATATTTAGAGTTCATTGTGATCAAAGGTGAAGAGACTTAAAAACTAAGCTTAGATGTTTAGATAACAGAAGTAATGCATTTAATTTCACACTCTTGCAAATACATGTGTTGTATTGCAAGCTGGCAGTTTTTGTCCCTTAAAGCTATACTACAAACAGCTAAAGCAGATAATAAAAGAAAATTCCTTTTGTTCCCACACTGACTTATCCACAACCTCTGCTAATTAAGAAGTATGTCCCTGTTCCAGCACATCTCTGAACTGGACAGGATAGCAGGTGGGTTCCAAAGCAAAAATAATTACTTGGAAACTGATGACTCTGGTTAGGAATTGCACTGCATCTTGAGATTTTTAATTGCTCATCACTGAGGTATAGTTACTTTTGGGGGTCCAATTTCCTAAAAGTGCTTTGTCACATGTTTAGAATCGATAACAGGAAATGATTCTAATGAGCACTAATTGTTAACAAATTGGCTTTGCAACTAGCAACACCTCAACACCAGCAAGTAGCAAGGAGATGAACAATCATCTGCTGCTTATCAGTTGTTTCCCTTGGGATGTAATAATCCGATTTTCTGGGCCTAATTTCACCTAACGGCCTGGACAAAAGCCAAGCTGAGAGACCTACATGAAAGTGGCATCATAATTGGTAACAGTGTGTGTGAAAAAAGTTCTCCAGGACCTCTGGCAAATTAGAAACCACTTGTAGGAGATATTAATGTTAGGGCTTGATTCTTCTATGGAAAGAATGTTTTCAAAAAGGTATTTGAGGTGGACTTTATAAAAATTAATGGTGGCCACGAACATAAGCAATCTCCTTCTCAGGTGCAGCTGTAAAACATACATGTCTGATACTTTTGAAAGTTTTAACTTCTCTAAGCCTCTATATCACTTCCCATGAAGTATTTTCTTGCTGGAGTTCACACCCTCAAAGCAAACATTGACTATTTCTTTGAAGGATTCTACATTGCTGAGTTGTGAAAGAATTATTGATTCTCAGATGTTCATACTCTGTATTTTATTTTATTTTTTGGGACAGAGTCTTGCTCTGTGGCCCAGGATGGAGTGCAGTGGAGAAATTTCGGCTCACTGGAAACTCTGCCTCCCCGGGTCAAGCGATTCTCCTGCCTGAGCCTCCTGAATAGCTGGGATTACAGGCATGTGCCACCACGCCTGGCTAATTTTTCTAATTTTAGTAGAGACGGGGTTTCACTGTGTCAGCCAGGGTGATATCGATCTCCTGACCTCGTGATCTGCCTGCTTCGGTCTCCCAAAGTGCTGGGATTACAGGCATGAGCCAACGCACCCAGCCCATACTCTGTATTTTTTAAAAAGTCAGATCAAGGAATTAGAGTGCAGTAAGGCAAGGATGGCTCACCCTTCTATCAATGAAAATGTTTGCTTCTCCACTGATAAAACTCTCTTGTGTGATAGGTTTTGAAAGCTAAGTAAGAAATTTAAATATCAAAGCTGTTTCTTATTGGAACTTTCTTCTCTTTAAATGCAGTTTGCATTTAAAGAACAATTAAACAATCATAGCTTTAAAAATATTTTCTTACTTATCAAAAAGTAAAGAATGAATATTCTAGGGAAGTAAGCAAGTTCAAATAGAAGCTCATCCTTCAGCAGCTCCTCCTGGCTGTTTCCTTTATTCATTCTTAGTCCCTCTTCTTGTGTTTCTATCTCAGCAAGCAAGAGCAGCTTTTTCAGTCATTTATCAAATGCTGCCCTTGGCCCATTTACCCTGGACAGATTCCACCTTCTGCTTCTAATGGACTCATCCTATAGAACTGAAGAGTGACTTGGAAAAGGGAGATTCATAATTCCAGAGTTCTCTAAATTTCATTAGACTATGAGGGTTAAGTTTTCCAATAACTAAGTGGCTAAATCTTGCATTGGAGCATAAAGTTTGAAGTAAACAGGGACAAAAACATTCATTTGAACACTGCCCTGAAAATGCAAATAGAGTGGATATTATTTGTCTTGGGCAATGATAATATGGGATAAAAAATAAGTAGGGAATGAAGGACTATCTTTCCAAGTATCCTTAGAAAATAAACTCATCAAAATGTAAAAACGTATGTCGTATGTGTATTTCAAGATATAGTTGCTTATTTTAAATGTCTTTAATTTGTGTGAGTTTACTCCACACAAATGCATTGGCATTCAAAATAGGACACATTTGTCAAGATCTAGACTGATGTATAACAGGCTAAACTGGCAAGTGAAAAGAAGAAATCCAACATTTTTCTTGCTTTTTCTGTATAAACTGTACTATGGAGTAGCTAAAGAGTAGATGAGAGGGAGTTTCTCTTTATAGAATTATTCTGACTAATAATTGAAGAATAAATGATAGACTGTCATGCCAACAGTCCTTAATTCATTCAAGGATCTAAGTACTGTGAATGAATGGTGTCTAGCACAACACACTCACACATGCACACGAGATAAGTGTACATTATATGCCACCTGAGACAGAAAAATTGCACAGCCCTTAAATTAGCCTTTCCAAATGTGAGCAAATGTCAGCGAATGCAGGGGGACAGAGGAGCATATTAAGCTACACCATGGGGATGCAATCAGTTAAATTCAGACTGTGAGCAACACTACATAGACAGGTACGTATTCCAGTTTCAGAGAGAAAAAGAGAAGATGAAGAGGAAGTCTATAGATTTAAAAAGATTTTAATAACAATAAAAAGTCATTACTCTCATTACTCTATATTTTCACATATACATATCATTTGGTTGATGAAATTCTAAATTGAAGTAGGAAAATAATTACCAAAAAATTCGGGATGGTGGTTACTCTTTAGGAAGGGACACCAGAAAGTTTCATCATGGCCAACAAAGTTCTAACTCCTGACAGGGGCAGTAGTTTTCCTAGGTGGTCACATTAAGATTCATTAAACTGACATTTGTTATTGGTGTTTTCCATATTTTTGCTATATTTAACAATAAGACTTAAACAAGACTAATTGACAAAAGAGGCTGTGCCTATGTCTCATCCCTGGCCGCCAGTGTAGTACATAATTGTGCCCCTTACCAAGAGAGGAATAGAAAACCCAACTGAGCCCACTCTGAATCACCAAGCCCACTGAGCCTGTGACTGCTGTCATACATTTCAGATGATGGCTTGCTTATGCCTTTTGCAGTGACGCCAGTGTTCTTTTCCTGTGCCAGTGTGGAAGTTCTGTACGTAACTCCCGTTGATTACCCTCTCTTTACCCTTGCCCCTGTCACGTGCAGACCTTCCAACTCTGCCTGCCACCTACCTTGGCATGTGGCTTACAAATTTCTTTTCTAGTCCCAATCCTGAATTCGTTTCAGGAGATACTTATGTGCTTTTGAATATTAGTAGGCATGTAGCTGCCTAATATTTTCTGCAGTTAAATACCTTATACGTAATCATAAAGACAAAGAACCTGAGGCCCAAAGACACCGTGACTTGCGGAAGGTCAACCTGGGTAAAGAAATCTGAACTCAGTTTTCCAATGACAAATTCTGTGGTGGAATTCAATCTCTAACATCCTGAGCTGTCTCTCTTGCAGAGGAAGCTAGAGCTACACCAACGTGTCTTTATTTGATGATTGAGGAAACGGAGGATAGCCCTTGAAAGTGCTGAAATTAAAGAAAATAAAAGAGAATAAATGTTCAAAGACAGACGTACCTTAAAATAAGGGGAGTGGCTTGTGGTTAAAAATGTAAACTTTATGTATTAAAATGCTGAAAATTTTTGAATGTCACAGGTAAATATGTTTAATCAGCTAATGTTCCACAGTAATCAGTAATTAGGAGATGTACCTGAACACATACTAGGATGACCAGCCTATCTTCATGTGCCTGGGACTTTGTTGGTTTTGGCACTGGAAGTTTCAAATCTGGAATTCCTTAGTTCTGCACAAACCGGTCATTTGAATACATGATTCTGTTTTCAGGATCCAGCAAAGCTGAACTGCTGTATACACATCTACATCTCCCTACCTGTACTCCAGATGTTACCTCATCCTGTTTATTTTTTGGAAACCCGACAAATTAAACTATCCACACCATTGTCCAGTTTTAAGGCTCCTTCTTCCTTGTTCTCATCAGCTAGCAGTAACTTCTTCAACTTCTGAATTCTTGGTGTATTTTATCCTTACCTATTTGAAGGCACAAATTACTTCTCCTTCACATCATTTTTAGATGCATGCTTTACCTCTCTTATTGGACTATAAGACATGTAAGAGCACCATTAACATTTAATTGATCTTTGAGCCCCCAAAACTCCTAGCATTGTACCTTTCACATTCTGTGCCTTTAATAAACATATATTGAATTAATGAGTGTAATTGGGAGATGAAAGTATATCTGAGTTGGGCAAAGTGACATAAATTTATGTTTGTAATACACATTAGCAAGGACTAATTGCTATATGACATTTTCCCCCATAAGATTGCTTCAAGAATATTAAAGAACCTTCTTAATATTCAAGAATATTAAGTTAAAAGACTGAAAGGCCATGAGCATAAACCATTTTAAATTTGATTCAAATCCATAAACATAAATTTGAAAGTCTATGAAAGAAAAACATCTGTGACAGGTATATAAATGAGTACTGTATGATTCAAATGTGCTTTGTCAGCTGTGTATTTATGTGTATATACTATCTGTACATTTAAATTGGCATTCTGCTCTACCTATCAGCAAATTATTCACTTATTTATTTCAAAAATATTTACTGTGTATTTATCATATGTCTGGTGGTATATGAATGCCAGATTTTTGTAGTTGTGTATCATCTCATTTAATTTTCACTATATCTCTGAGGTAAATATGTCAGATATTATCCTTTATTTATTAATGCAGAAATCATTAGATGTTGAGATTTCTAATGCTGCAAAACCTAGAACTATTGTCTTCTGACTCTAACCTAGTTTTATTTTTAACAGCACTGTGCAACATTAACTAACAGCATGAATTTAGAAAGATGTTTCTGCTAATAGTTCCCATGCGTCATCCCCTCCTTGGTTATAGCTCAAGAGATCAATGTGTAAGCAAGCATCCTTTCCGCACTGTGTTCACTAGTTGAACATCTTCAATTTGCATTTACAGTCATTGCTTGCAGAATGAAGAGTGCCTCAGCAACTTATGAACTTCCAAGAGTTGTCACAAACATTATTAGACTAGACTCCAGTGGAAAGAAAGGGCATGAGATTTCAAAGAAGAGGACTAGGTTTCTCATCTGAACCTTGTCACTGTCACCTGTATGGGCTTGTACAACTTACACGCTCTGAGATAATACTTACTCTACAGGCTGACTCTGAAGACGAAATAAGGTAACAAACCTGAGACAGGATTCATGAACTATGAAGTATTCTGCCCTATTGGTGTGCTGGTTAAGCGTGAGTTCTGGGGTCAGTGTGCCCTGGGTCAAGTCTCAGTTTCCCTGATCTCTATTGATGTAATATGGGACAAGTCATTATTATTTTCTCAATCTTCTGTGTTTCTTGGTTTCTCATCTCTAAAACAGGGATAATAATAGCACCTACTATATAGTTATTGCAAGAGATGAAGTTGCTGTGATGATACTATGTGTCAAGTACATATGTGCCAAATCCTTGTTGGCCATTAGTAATCACAGGACTAAGTATAATGATAATGATGACCTTCATTTTCAGTTTCCAAGTTGATATGGTTTGGATCTGTGTCCCCACCCAAATCTCATGTCAAATTGTAATGCCCAGTGTTGGAGGTGGGGCCTAGTGGGAGGTGATTAGATCGTGGGGGCCTATCCTTCATGAATGGCTTACCACCATTAAAAAGCATGTAGCTTTTAAACACAAGCTTTTAAACACAAGTGGTGGCACCACTCCCATCTTGCTCCAGCTCTCGTCATGTGAGATGCCTCGTTCCCCCTTTGCTTTCAGTCATGATTGAAAGTTCCCTGCAGCCTCCACAGAAGCAGAAGCCTCTATGGTTCCTTTACAGCCTGCATAACTGTGAGCCAATTAAACCTCTTTTTTTTTTATAAATTACCCAGTCTCAAGTATTTCTTTATAGCAATGTGAAAACAGACTAATACATAATTTATCTTTACAATTTTTGTCATGTTAAATCTCTATTACATTGTTTGAAATTTTATAATTCTGTCCACCTTGTTTGCCGTTGTACACTGTGCTAGTCATTCAACAACTTCTAAAAGGCTTTTTGTTTCCTAGTTCTTTATATAACAGAAATAGTTGCACAGAAGTACTCATTGTGTAAATGTGATGTGTGCGTGCACACACACACACACTCTCCTATTTTTTTCCATGTAAAGAATGTAATACATGCAGAGTAATAATTATGATGTCCTGTCTCTCTTTCTTTCTTTCTTCTCTTTCTTTTCATCTTTCTTTCTCTCTCTCGCTCTCTCTTTTTTTTTTTTTTTGGAGTCTCACTCTGTACCAGGCTGGAGTGAGGTGGCATGATCTCGGCTCACTGCAACCTCTGCCTCCCAGATTCAAGTGATTCTCCTGCCTAAACCTCCCAAGTAGCTGGTACTACAGGCGCACACTACCACACCCAGCTAATTTTTGTATTTTTAGTAGAGACGGGGGTTTCACCATGTTGGCCAGGATGGCCTCGATCTCTTGATCTCATGATCCACCCACCTTGGCCTCCCAAAGTGCTGGGATTATAGGTGTGAGCCACTGCTCCTGGCCTATTTATTTCTTTTAATGCACAATGTGTAAATAAGGCAGACATAAGTGTACTAGAAACCAATAATGGCATCCGAAGCAAGATCTCATGCAATCATAAAACAGGGAGTCCAGTGATATTTCTTTGAGGTCTATTCACGACTACTAATCTAGCCCAGTATAAAGTTAGCTTTCTTTATTTGATCATATAGAGGCCAAGGTACCATGTTTGGATAATGTCACACCATTCAGCAACATCACAGGTATTATGTAGGGTTTCCACTGAATGCTACTATCACTATTTTTAGTTCTGCAAAAGTGGTCTAGTGAATCTCAGTACAAACTTTCATTCAACTGTATTTATTGAATAGTACTATGAGTACAGCATAGTGATAATACCTAGACATTTTAAAAAATAAGAGATAACACTAATTCACTACATTTTCTATGCCATTTCCAGCGCTATGTGGTATTAATTGTATTTAATTCCCACATTAACACTCTGAGATGTGCACTATTAATGTCTGCTCTTTGCATGGGCAGTAAATAGGTCACATGAGTAGTAAATGAGGGAGCCAGGATTCAAACCCCAACAATCTGAATCTACTACTTAACCAGTACTTTCCATTGCCTGTCACTCAGATATAGTCATCATTACGACAAATTCCTAGAGGGCCAGAAGAAGGAATTCTGGTGATGTTCACAGCACACTGAGATGTAAGGATTTCCCCGAGGACCAGAATCGTAGTCTAAAATTAACTTGCAGGTTCCATGTTGTGTCCTCAAGCATGGCTACATAAAATAGATTGAATAAAACCTAACCAATTTCATAATCTTATTCCACTCCACTAGTGATGGGGTTTTGCTGCATTGACTATACCGACAACTGTAGAATATTTTTCCTTCTTGGTAATTATTATGGTAGGCAATATATGGGCTGACATTAGGGCAAGTCATTTTACATCTCCATTTTAAGGAATAATCAACAGCTACTTAAGGCAGGTAAATTTGGAGGTTTTAAGAAAAGTAAAGGTAGAGATTTACTAATGACTCTAAATATAAATCTCCAGACTTAATTTCCCTCTTAATTTCAGACCCATCGATTCATTGACTACTAACATTTCCATTGGGACTATTCAAGACGTATTAAGTTCTACTTACCAAAACTTAACTCATGGTTCTCTCCCCGCATAACTGCTTCTCTCCACATTCTCCATATCACAGAATAGCCTGACTACTCCCAGGTGCTCAAGTTTGAGGTTTGAGCATTTGCCCTGGCTCTTCCCTCTCCCTACACCTAGTGACAAGGCCCTGTCAATCTGAATTGCACAGTCTCTCCTTCCTTCGTTTCATCCTGTCCTATGCCACTTTCCTAGATTCAGAATATCATCTTCTCTCAGCCAGGGTCCTGCATTCGCTCATGAGTATCTGGGGTTTCTAATGGTGTGAGGAGCGAGCTGTTGATTTCTTGCTCTTCTCTGCCTATACCCACACATTTATAAGGCCATCTTGTCCCTGATTCCCTGGTCGCAACCCCTCTCACTCTTGCTCACTCTTGCTGTCATACTCACATACATATACACGTGTACATGCACATGCATGTACAAAAAAGAGAACACAACACAGAAATTTCTGCTTTAAGAGCGAAGGTTACAACTCTGCTAACATGACTGTCTTTTTGGTATATTTCTCTTTTTAGAGGGTGGACAATTCTGTTTGGTACCATAGTACATGTTCATTCCTCTCTCAACATTGGATTCTGCTCATCTATTCAGTCATTATAATGGTAGTGAAGATATATAAAGGTCCCCGATCTCATGGAGCAAACTTTATTGTGAGAAGAAAGCATAAGTAAACACAAACTATGATTATATAACATTTCCAGACAATCACAGGGTCAACACAGGAAATTAACACAGGGGGGTATAACAGGGAGTAACTAGATCATCCTTCTTAGATATTCTATAGCCTGGAATGTGCTTTCCTGTCTGCTTTATTCCCTGCCTGCTTATCTGCATACATATATATAACCAAGTACAGATAAATCAAAAAATGTAAGACAGGTAGGGGGATAGGAAGTAAAGAGATGAGTTTTGTTTTGTTTTGTTGTTGTTGTTTTTGACATGGGTCTCGCTCTGTCACCCAGGCTGGAGTGCAATGGCGTGATCTCGGCTCACCACAACCTCCGCCTCCCAGGTTCAAGTGATTCTCCTGCCTCAACCTCCTAAGTAGCTGAGATTACAAGCACCTGCCACCACACCCAGCTAATTTTTGTATTTTTAGTAGAGATGGGGTTTTCCCACGTTGGCCAGGCGGGTCTGGAACTCCTGACCTCAGGTGATCTGCCCACCGGCCTTCCAAATTACTGGGATTACAGGCCTGTTCCAGGTGGTCAGGACCTGAAGTTTTCTCTACCTTCAGCATCCTAGAAAATCCCTTAGCTGTTGTGTTCCTTGCATTTTCAGACCTAAATCATTCAATTCCCACTTTTTTCCATCATGAAAATGGTCCTCATATGGTTGTCTAAAACATTAGCACTAAAAAATCAACATGCTAATATCCATTAATTTCTGTGAAATTGATGATATAGAATGTTTAATTGCATATGCATTGTGGCCCAGGACTCCATTATCATCAGAATGAGCATGTATTCAGATGCTTTTTAGACTTTGAAGTAATCTAGAAGTATATTTGAGCCTCGCTCTAGAAAACTTGTCGTATAAACTTGAACAAGTTACACGTTGAGGTGTGCTGAAATGCCTCAGTTCCTCACTGTGAAATAAGGATATTCACAGCACCTACCACAAAGGGGTTTTAGGAACATAAACTTTACCCAGTGCCTGCTGCAGGTACGTGTTCAATAAATATTAGTTAATATGTTATAGCTTATAATATAGCCTTGCCAAAGTGTCTAAATTCTAGTATTGTGAAAATATTCCAAAAAACAGGCAGCCTGGCCTCTTACATCTGCTGCTCTCAGTCTCTCTCTCCACTCACTCAAGGCCTGTAAGCAAAAGCCACCAATGTAACAAAGTCACACAGTGGAAATAGCCTAGACCCCTGACTCACCATCTGGAGGAAACTCACTCAGAGGCGCCTCCTGACTTGCATGTAACCCTTTATGAAGGAAAAATTAACCTTTTCTTCATTAAACTACTAAGGATTTGAGGACTATTTGTTGCCCCAGCATAGCTTATCATGACTAAGACTCAAAGTAAACACTTCTGAGTTCATGTATTAAACAAACATATTTAAATTATAGTTAGCATGAAAAAACTCAACCCATTGAACTAAGTAACAGGTCATAATAGCTTCTAGAGACCAATTTTGTGTAAAGACATATAGCAACATTATCTAGCATGATTGAATGATCATTCACTAATGTCAGTATACAAATTGTTAAGTTTCTCTACACACACACCATCCAAATTTTGATCAGGTCATATGTTTATCCATACACATAAGCAATATTTGTTTGCAATGGAGGGAGAACAAATCCAACATAAGGAAAGCTTTATATAATCAAACTAAGTATATGCATGGTGTGTCATATAGAACTAAAGATCCCTTGAAGCAAAATCACTGCCCATTTCAGAAATATTAACTCTCAGAGGCAGTTTGCATTTTAACTGGCTTAAGATGGCAACTGCATAGCAAACAAATATTGCATAAGTAGTTTAAGCTAATTCCTCATCAAGCAATAAATATTTTTTCACAGAACAGAGTAGGGCTTGCAGGAAACCAGACACAGAATGGACAGCAATTATTAATTTTTAGAGAGCAGGCATTTCCAAAACATGAGGTACTTCCCAACATGGCAAGAGTAACGGAATCATATGAACTTTGGAATACAATAGTCATGGGCTTAAATTCCAACTCTACAACATGAACTACAAGACCATGTTTAACTCTGAGTCTGGTTCTCCATTTGTGAGATAGAGTTAGCAGCTTCTTTCTCATGGTGCTACTGATAGGATTGATTACCTGAAATGATTGTTCCTCATATATTAACTATCTTTTCCTATCCCAGCTCCCCATAGTCTTATCTCTTTCTGAATGATTTGGAAGAGTTACAATCACTAACTGTTCTAAATCATAATGGCAAAGGATGGCAAGTTCACATCAACTTTTTAACCACTGGGAGTAGGAGTCCAATGGCAAAATAAACAGAAAACTTCTGTTTTGGGGAAAGACTCAGGAATATGGAATTAACACCAGAAGTTGGGGAACACTTTTTTTGGTAGTATGCCTGTTGCAGGACAATGTGATGCATAAAAGGTTAAAGGTATGGGATTTTAGAGATGCAGCAAAATTTGGGGAAAACTGTCCTAGTAGAATGAAGGTTAAAGATATATGCAGCCATAAAAAATGATGAGTTAATGTCCTTTGCAGGGACATGGATGGAGCTGGAAACCATCATTCTCAGAAAACTAACACAAGAACAGAAAACCAAACACCTCACGTTCTCACTCTTAAGTGGGAGTTGAACAATGAGAATACATGGACACAGGGAGGGGAACTTCACACACCGGGGCCTGTCAGGGGGTGGGCGACTAGGGGAGGGATGGCATTAGGAGAATTACCTAACGTAGATGACGGTTTGATGGGTGCAGCAAACCACCACGGCACGTGTATACCCATGTAACAAACTTGCATGTTCTGCACATGTACCCCAGAACTTAAAGTATAATAAAAAACAGATTTATCTAACTTAAATTATTCCTGATGAGTACAAAAAATCAACAATCAAGAAACAAAAACCGAGACGGGCGGATCACGAGGTCAGGAGATCGAGACCATCCTGGCTAACAGGGTGAAACCCCGTCTCTACTAAAAAATACAAAAAACTAGCCGGGCGAGGTGGCGGGCGCCTGTAGTCCCAGCTACTCGGGAGGCTGAGGCAGGAGAATGGCGTAAACCCGGGAGGCGGAGCTTGCAGTGAGCAGAGATCTGGCCACCGCACTCCAGCCTGGGTGACAGAGCGAGACTCCCTCTCAAATAAAAAAAAAACAAAAAAAAAAAAAAAAAAAAAGAAACAAAAACCAGAGTTGAGTCTATGTTATCAATTTTTAACCAACAAAGAGGCGTTGTTGAACAGAGTATACCAGAAGGTAAGACCCATGTAAAACCAGAATCAGTATATGTAAAAGGAAGGAAGATACTGGAGGGTAGAAGTTTGGCTAATCATTTTGCAAGTGTCTTGGATAAATGTCATAGTGAAAAAAGAAATTTCCATTGTGTGCGCACATGTGTGTACACACACACACACACACACACATATGACTAATGTGTATGCATATATTTATAAAATTTGGGACATTACTCATGGTTTTTGATATGGTTTGGCTCTGTGTCCCCACCCAAATGTCATCTTGAATTACAATCCCCATGTGTAGAGGTAGGGACCTGGTGGAAGGTGATTGGATCACGGGGGCCATTTCCCCCATGCTGTTCTGACAGTGAGTGAGTTCTTAGGAGAACTGAAGGTTTTAAAGTGTGGCACATTCCCCCTCATCCGCTCTCTCTCTCTCCTGTCACCATGTGAAGAAAGTTCTTGCTCCCCCTTCACCTTCCAACATGATTGTAAGTCTCCTGAGGCTTCCCCAGTCATGTGGAAATCGTGTTCCTTCATAAATTACCCAATCTCAGGGAGTATCTTTATAGCAGTGTGAAAACAGGCATATCATTTTCTAATGGAGTTTTACTGTAATAACGATAACCAATACAAAGTCACTGAAGGGCCAGATAATCTGATCAGTACCTGTGACACACAGCTCATTTGACTGATGATATATTCCACAATTTCTACCATATAATGAACAGATACACACTACTCTCTTCTAATATTAGTTAGCAATATGAAGTTAAGTTATGTGTGCATTGACTTATTTTTCTGCTCTAATCATAAATTCATTTAACTATTTCCCTAGGTATAGCACATGATATGGTGCACAAATCAGTGAGAATAAAATTACAAATGAAAGCAAAATTGATAACTCTGTCAGGCCCAAGAAATACCAAGATAATGAGCCAGGAGACTCTAATTAAAAACAATCAGTTAAATTCATCTATTTATTCAACAAGTATTTATTGATACATGTGGGTACTCTGCTCATATTAAATAATTAAATAAATAAATAAATAAATAAATAAATCATCAAAACAGAATTATCAGTAGAGCTCCAGCATACTAATCACTGTGGGGTATTAGCTGGTCAAGAGATGTTTTATATATTGTTTACTTATAAATATATGATACATGTACATGTATTTTATTGTTGGTAATGCTTTACTATTTTTCAGAAAAAATATCATAAGGTGGGATATATTTAGCGGGCAGAAATGGAGGGGCTGGGAAAGAAAAAGTATTAGTAGAAGAAATAGTGAAGAAACAAGTTACATACTTAAGAAATAATGGGAACATTAAAGGGGTAGCACTTATTTAATCCCTCAGGAGAGATGAACCTGACTATGAGGTGAACAGTTTTGAGGGTCTGTATTTGTTCTTTCTGTAGTGGGTAATGAAGAGCTACTAAAGGTTTCCGTGTAAGAGAGTGCCAACATTTATTTTATCATTCCAAGAGTGCTAAACAAAAAGATACAAATAGGCTTGGCATGGTGGCTCATGCCTGTAATCCCAGCATTTTGGGAGGCCAAGGCAGGTGGATTGTCTGAGGTCAGGAGTCTGAGACCAGCCTGCCCAACATGGTGAAGCCCCATCTCTACTTAAAATACAAAAGTTATCTGGGTGTGGTGGTGGGTAATCCCGCCTACTCAGGAGGCTGAGGCAGGGGAATCGCTTGAACCTGGAAGACAGAGGTTGCAATGAGCCAAGATCATGCCATTGCACTCCAGCCTGGGTGACAGAGCAAGATTCTGTCTCAAAAGAAAAAAAGAAAAGAAACAAATAGTAGTCTAATAACATTAGGAATTATAAAAAGTAATGATGTTTTACAATACTGTGTAAACAGTCTGGAACAGGGAATTGAAAAGAGGTATATGCAGTAAATGAGAGAAATGCTACAGAGGTAGGAACAAGAGATTTTGCCAAATGATTGGCAAGTGATAGGAAGAAATCAACGGTGAATGTATTTGCAAGACTGAGTGTCTGTGTTAAAGGCTACATCATCGATAAAAACAAGGAAGTCAGGAGGAAAACGTACTGTGAATAGCGAATATAACAGATTGGAGTTGAGTATGATGAGACTGAGGTGCTTCTCAGAACAAAGATGTTCTTCATGGAGTTGAAATTTTGAATAGAGATGTCAAAGATATGGATGTGAAGATCACTAATATGTATTTAAAACTGAGGCAATGAGTTGGGCATTCAAAGAAAAAGATAGAAGGAAAAAAAAAGGTCAAGAACTGAGCTTTTGGATATCCCTAGATTTTAAAATAAATCAAAAGATGAATGGTCAAGAGAATAAATACAAGAGTTAAGGGAGTTGCAAATCTGCAGAGATACAATTTCAAACAGAGGGAATTGTCAGTAGGGTCAAGAGAGACTGAGAAGTCCAGGCAGGTGAGCTATGTGGGGAGAGGTGGGTTTACTGATTGGAATGCATCAGTCATTTTTGAGAGAGCTGCTTAAGAGTAAGTCAGAGGGCTACACAGAGTTGAATGAGGAATGGGACAAGTAATGAAGTGGAGGCAGCGGACGAAGACCAGTCTTTCAAGAAGTTTGTAATGGCAAGAAGAGAGATCTAAAGTGATAATTCTAGGAGACGGTAGGATCAAAGGAAGGATTGGTTTGCTTGTTTTCTAATAGGGATGAGCTCAAGAAAGAAAAGCCTGAAGATGCTGAAGGGAGACAGAGTACAAATCTAGAAAAGGGGAGAATGGATAGGAGGAAAGGCACAGTAAAGGCAATATGTAGGTACTGATTGAAGTACTTTGTGTTCCTGGCATTTTCTTTTCTTAGGCAGAAGATGATTCTGAGTAAAGATATGGACAATTTAGCAGCGTGGGAAGAACAGAGATTTGAATGAACTCACTTCAGATGTCCTTGCACTCAGTAATGCAGGAAGTGAGGTTATAGTTTTCTTAAGCTTAAATTAAAACAAAAAGAAATAAATCAGGTAGTCAATAAATAGCAAAAATTTCAGTTACTCTGATGCTGAAGAAAATCACGTTTCCTTCAAGGACATGGAAACTGCCTCTTAGAAGTGACAACTTGCTTTGCTTTTGTCGTGATAAAATTTACATCAAGCATATGCAAAACAATTGCAGTTCCAAGCAATGATCTTATAACCTGATGGATGTAAGGGAAGCACCAAATATTACCAATAAGGAGTCTGCATGTGCTGGATGCATCTGACAGCTGGCTAGTTTAATTTAAAATTACAATTTGAACCGATATAGACTCTTATTTCTTGACAGTCATTAACCGAGAGCCATACAAATGCCATCAATTCTTCAGTAGTCAGCAAAATGCTTTGTAATGATCTAACACTAATGTACCCCATTCCTGTAAAACCCCCATAGCGGCAAAGGTTTACTCTGTAATACTAGTTGGGTTTTCAGAAGCTTACAATCCCTGCCAATGCACCTGCTTTCCAGAAGACCATTAAGTAAAAATCCCAAGGCACCACAACCAACCTGGCTTTGGTTACCTTACCGTCTGGTAGAGAAGAAAATTAATGTTATTTGATGAGTCTCTCTCCCAAGATTGGCTAGTGTATAGTTACTGGACCAGCTGTCTAAGGGGTACTTGGGTCTGTTCTAAGCCAACCCAGCTCATTATCTGCAAGGATCCCAAGTCTCAACATAGCACACTAACACACCAACAGCAGCCTGCACCAGCTGTTACACTATTGTACAGGTACTTAACAGGATTACAGCACACGATTTGACAGCAAGTACTTTGTTGTCCAACCAGCTTTATGGTGACTCTCACAGAAGCCATCATACTTTGTAAACAGGCGTAAAACCAAAACACCAGATATGAAACAGGTATTCAAGACAAGAAGCCCAGAAGAAAAGAAAGGCTCCTAATACAGGGTTATTGCTAAAGTCCATATAACAAAGGATTTCTCTTTCATTCTCATTTCCTATGGAAAATAATACAAATTAGCATAGGAAAATCCTACTTTATCTCTGAATGGAGTTACATAGCCTTAATCTGAAATCTGCTTTTCTTCTTCTGGCTACGAGAAGCCAAGCAGGGCATCCTATCAAATTGCAAGGGGAGATTTGTCACATTTGACTAGTTCTCAGGCTATGGGTTGTCAGCTAGATGCTGATCTGAGACAGCAGTTACCCCCCAGCTGACACCTACACCCTACATTGGTCACCCAACGATTCTTCTCCAGCCAAGCCCTTTTCCCTTGGCTGCTGCTGAATGTGCTCAGGGAAATGGCAATAGATCAACACTTCCTTCACACGTCAGAGCTGTTCTCCAAGGAGGACTGCAGGAAAATTTCTTGGTTTTACATAACAGCAAACTCTGAAATTTCAGGGTAGAAAAGTAGCCACAGGCAAAATATAGTGGCTCTCACAGATTCTCCCATTTAACCATTTAAAATGGGACAAAGTCATGACTTTTTAGAGAGATGAAGCTTGCTTTTAGATTTGCATACAACATGATCACACTATTTTTTTAAGTTCAGATTTTCTTTTTAAACTAGGAATAAAATTATTTTAGGGCTGTTTTTAAAGTTGGTATCTGTAGGTACTACCTTCTACTACTTCCTTGTTTTGATGTAAACTGGAATGCCTTTGTTAGTGTTTGAAAATGTATATCACAATACATTTCTTCCAGTTATGCTTTTCAGATGATGCACCAGCAGAATTGATAACAATGATTAATTTAGGATGACTTTCAATTAATGTTCCATAGAAAGAAAACAATGTTTCCAAGTTTTTCAGTTTAGATTTTAAAGCATGTTAATATTTTTAAAAAGTGAATACATGCAACATCAATATACTTTTGTTGTTTGTCAATGTCAGTTATAAATTCAAATAAATGATAATCTGCGGCAGAAATATGCTCATAGAAGCAGGAAAAAATAATCCTATTAGAACTGCATAAATTCTACTTTGCATTTAATGTTCAATATTTTTATAAAAATATACAAACCTGTAATTACACAAGTGGTATGTTGCATATGTGAGGCAAAGACTATTTGTTACAAGGATAAATAATAAGAAAATTAATGAATTGGGGTTTGTGTTATATGACTATCAAGTGAGTTAACATGTTAGGCTGTTTGTGTGTGTGTGTGTGTGTGTGTGTGTGTATATATATATATGTATGTGAAAGTGTGGTGAAATCCTGAGACCCACACAATGTGCCCCTCTCTTACAGTTCAATTCTCTCTAACCAACATACACTATATAGTCTTGCCATTCTACAACATTCTCATGCACTTCTGATCATATTATTTCCTCTACCTTGAATACCATCACCTATCTGAGAACGCAAACTTCACAAAAGTTCTGTGAACTTTTCTCTTCTTTCTGAGGCAGAATCAAGTGCCTCCTTGCTATACTTTCTCACTACTTTGTAATTATTGCTATAATAGGAGTTCTGACATTGTATCCTTAGTGGCCTGCTGTACTGTGACATCCTGGAGTACAAGCATCATCTTTGCGTTCCCAGCATCTTGAATATTGCCTGGTGCACAACAGAAATTCAGTAAGTATTGATGGATGATTGAATGAGAAATGTGAAACTAAAATAGTGGCTAAATTAAGGAAGAACATCATCATATATGACTCCTAAACTATTAGCATTGTCAGTGATTTTGACAATTGTCCTCCTTGAAATTAGGTAATGCTATTCAGTTTGTGTTAGCTATGGCACTTACCACATTTTCTCTGGCCAAAGATAGCATTGCCTATAAAACATCTGGCAATTTAATATCAGCTTGGTGAAAGAGAGGAAAGGAAATACTATGACATTAAAGACATGTCTGAATTACACGTCTTTTTAAAAACATTTCCAAAAATGTTAAAAATATCTAAAGATATGTTTCTTTAGATTTGAGGAAATATGGCAATTTCCTTTCCAAGTAAGAATATCAGGAAATCATAATGACGAAGCTTTGGAATTCATCTGAACATTCTAAATCTAAAAGTCATAAACAGAGGTTACCTCTTTATTTGTATTACAAACATAAAATAAGGCTATCATACAGAAAGTCAAATTCCAGTTTCTTGAAGAACTTATTCTTTAGATGCTTTTATCACTAAATTTAAACATAAAGGCATATGATGATTTTAAGTAAGGAGTATTAAGGTAGTGTTCTGGGGAAAGTTTACACATATTTGGACTCAGTTGGAGAACCCCGCTGCAGTGTCTAAGAATAGACCTAATCCTACATATACTTCAGCACCAACTTGAACAAAACTAGAACAACTACCCAGGGAAGTAAACCAATTCATTCCTTGAAGCCATCACCTGTGGCTAAATCTGTCCAAATTTCTAGCTGTATATAAAAATAAATGTCGAGAAAAGTAAAAGACCATTTTTTTTATTTAGATGGAGTTTCACTGTTGGAGTGTAATGGCGCAATCTCTGCTCATTACAACCTCCGCCTCCCGGGTTCAAGCTATTCTCCTGCCTCAGCCTCTTGAGTAGCCTCCTGAATAGGATTACAGGTGACTGCCACCACACCTGGCCAATTTTCTTTGTATTTTTAGTAGAGATGGGACTCCACCATGTTGGCCCGGCAGGTCTCAAACTCCTGAATTCAGGTGATCCACCCACCTCGGTCTTCCGAAGTGCTGGAATTACAGCATGAGCCACTGCTCCTGGCCAAGACCAAATGTTTTTAAACAGAAAGAAAGTACCATTTTTGCCATTTTTTGTTCGTTTGTTTTCAGAAAGAGGAAAAAGATTATCTTACTTACAACAGAAGAAAAATGTTACCTCTAAAATCAAAATTTACTTACCAGACTTTAAACTACAGTGGATGTATGTCTACAGAGAAAGTAGAAACAAATATGAACATAAATTTTGTACATATGGTCACATTTTAATTCAAATCCTCTTTTTCAATTTACCCTACGTTTAAGTCCTCAAATTTTAATGGCATGATTTGGGAAAAATATTTGTCAGTCTCAGAGAAAATATTTGGGTCTCTATCAATCACACAGTTGTACAGTCACGGAAGAAAACTGAAATATGGTTTTGCTTCTAGGTCCTGTGTGTTCTGCCTAGACTTAGTCTGTTTCATTCTATTTCAAATTTAAAATGAATTTAAAGTATACACATATTATACTTGCAAGCATGAATATAAGACAAAACTTAGAATAATTTTATTTTGAGTCAAGATCTTGATTATCTAACTAAATAAGCAGATAGTAAAATGTGACATATTCAGCACATTCCTACCATGATAAATTACCCTTTGCAAAACTGAAAGACATACTGTAACTCAATATTAAGGTTGCTATGGCAAAGCATGCCTTCTGGACACAATTTCTCATTTCCAAATAATTATGTTTTATCTACCATAAGGTAACCAGTTTCTTCCTTTAGATACTGAACAAACATTTCTATACTTAACTACAATACTTCCCCAAAGTCTGAATTTCACCAAAATGTTGGATGCTTTACAACAAAGATTGTTAGCTTTTAGAAATTTGACAGTGTCAGTATTTTCCTATACATAGACCAAGATGTTTGTTCATTAAATTTTTATTTATATATGGGTAGTATATACTGCCATACTCTAGGAGGAAAAAGTAAATTCTGAACCAGTAACTGAATATTACAAAGATATGTATATCTTTGTTTTTTATATATATAACATTTATTACATATATATTACACATAGATTTGTAATATATATTGTTTCATATATATAATAAAGTTCCATTGACTTTTCTTCCTAAAAATATTTCAATTCCACCCATATGTCTGCATTTTTTACTGTATCCAACTAGGCTGCAATTAGCATCATCTCTTAACTGAACAGTACAAAACTGGTCTCATATATCCTGCCTCCTTCTAACACTTTCCACAAGTTCACTATAGCTCATCTCGATGGAGGTATATTTTAATACACAAACAAGATCATACCACATCTCTGCTTTAAATCTGCATTGAAGTCCTGGTTGTCTTAAGGTCAAATACCTAAATCCATAACCCTGTTTGCAAGACCCAGCACGATTACAGCCATCTCTTTCCAGCCTGATCTCATACTGCTCATTTTCAGTCACCAGCTTTCACTCAGTTCTTCAAATGTGCTCTTCCCTTGGCCCTGCTAGTCCCTGTGAAAAAAGAACCATTCTCTTTGTCTTGTAAATGCCTACTCATTTTACAGTGACACTTCTGGGGCACCTTTCCTCTGGCTCAAAATGATATTATTTGTTTGCAACACATCTTTGTAACATTTTATATTTTTCCATCATGATAGTTATCACAGTTTTAATTATTTTTGTAAAAATTTGATTTGTGCTTATCTGCTTCACTAAGTATGCTCCTTTTAGTTTTTAGGTTTTAGATACTAATAATTTTTTAAATTTGAAGATGGTTGTACATTATTTATTGGAAGATATCCATCTATGTTTTCTTTTCTTCTTTTTTAACATTTTTTATTTCTTAAGACAAAAATTAAGGGAAAAGGATTTTTTAAAAATGAACAAAGTCACTGAGAAATATGAGATTATATAATTATGTAAAGTAACCAAACTTACAAATTATTGGCATTCTTGAGAAATAAAGAGAAAAAGTAAACAGCCTGGAAGACATATTTGAGGAACCAATTCAAGAAAATTTCCCTAATATTGCTAGAGAAGTAGACATCCAGATGCAAGAAATCCAGAGAACACATATCAAGTACTATTCAAAATGAGCATCACCAAGGCATATAGTCACCAGACTTCCTAAGGTTAATGCTAAAGAAAAAAATCTTAAAGGTAGCTAGAGAAAAAGGTCAGGTCATGTACAAAGGGAGCCCTGTCAGGCTAACAACAGACTTCTCAGCAGAAACCCTACAACCAGAAGAGACTGGGGGCCTATTTTCAGCATTCTCAAAGAAAAGAAATTCTAACCAAGAATTTCATACCCTGCCAAACTAAGTGCGTAAGGGGAGAAATAAAATTTTTTTCAGACAAGCTATCATTAAGGGAAATTATTGCCACTAGACCAGCCTTAGAAGAGAATCTTAAGGGAGTTCTAAACATGGAGATGAAAGAATGATACCTGCTACTACAAAACCACACCTATGTACATAGCCCACGGATTCTTTAAAGTAACCACACAATAGAAACTATGAAACAACCAGCTAACAACTTCACAGTAGGATCAAAACCTCATATATCAATATTAACCTTGAACGTAAATGGTCTTAACACCCCACTTAAAAGTCAGAGAGTGGCAAGTTGGATAAAAAAGCAAGACATATCTATCTGCTGTCTTCAAAGGCTCATCTCACATATAAGGGCACCCATAGACTTATTTTCAATTTAAAAAATTTAAATTGACACATAATAATTGTACATATTTATTCAGTACATAATGAATAAACATTATGTGTGCTGCAACAGGGATCATATCAGGATAATTAGCATATCCATCATCTTAAACATTTCTTTGTGTTGGGAACATTCAATCCTCCTTCTAGCTATTTGAAACTATATAATATAGCATTGTTAACTATAGTCATCTTACAGTGGTATAGAACACTAGAACTTATTCCTTCTATCTATATATTTTATATACTTTAAGAAATCCCTCCCTATCTGCTGTTTCTCCCTATCCTTCACAGCCTCTAGTACTTTCTTTTTTACTTTTTAATTACATGACAATATTCTTTTAGCTCCCACATATGAGTGAGAACATATGATTTTTAACTTTCTGTTTCTGGCTTATTTTACTCAACATCATGTCCTCCAGTTCCATCCATGTTACTGTGAATGACAGGATTTTGTTATTTGTTATGGCTGAATAGCATCCCATTATGTATGTATACCACATTTTCCTTATCCATTCATCTATTGTTGGACACCATGTTATGGCTATTCTTTTTTTTATTTTTATTTTATTTTATCATTATTATTATTTTTTTGAGATGGAGTCTCACTCTGTCGCCCAGGCTGGAGTGCAGTGGCAAGATCTCGGCTCACTGCAACCTCCACCTCCCAGGTTTAAGCAATTTTTGTGCCTCAGCCTCCTGAGTAGCTGGGATTACAGGCACATGCCACCACATCTGACTAATTTTTGTATTTTTAGTAAAGATGGGGTTTCACCATGTTGTCAAGGCTGGTCTTGAACTCCTGACCTCAAGTGATCTGCCTGCCTTGGCCTCCCAAAGTGCTGGGATTACAGGCATGAGCCACCACGCCCAGCTTAGTTATGGCCATTATAAAATAGATATTGAGGATTTAGATATTTTACTTGCCCTTCAACATTTGGTATTAATTTTTCTATCACAGTTTTTATTTAAATCAATATTTAGTAATTATATCATCTTAACTATGTATATATGATTCATAGCCACATCATGTGAAACATTCTGATTATATTTCATTACTTATACAATGTCTTGTTTTCCCTGGAGTTAATATTGACCCTCCTTTTTGTTTGTTTACTGAGTATGTATCTATACATCTTTGCAACAGAGACTGATAGATGTCACCTGTTATCACCCGTCTCCTTCCAAAGAAGGAGAACTCCCAACTTTTAACTTGGCACATGATTACCCAAAATGAAAACTCCATATATCAGGCATGGCCAAGTTTCTAACCAGTGAGATACAAGTAAAATGCCATGTGGCAATTCCTAGGAGCCTTCCTGAAATCACTTCTGGCTCATGCCCTTTGCTAATTTTTCATCATCACCCTTTTCTCCTTCGTGCTGTCTTTCCAACAGATATAAAACAGACATAACTGGAAGTGAAACAGTCGTTTGGACCATGAAGTGACCTTGGGAAAGGAAGCCAGGTATGTCTATGCACATCGTTCAAGGGGGTCTACAACTACTACATTACAAATAAAATTGTACTTACATATATCCAGACAGGTGGGAAAGATCTATGGGAATTATCAGAGTTTTAATGAGTGGACCCTTACTCTAAAAATATTCATTGAAGTTTATGTAATTCAATCTGTTTATTTTACAAATAAGGAAACTGCGCTAGACATATACCTTGCCTTAACTAAGATCATATATAAATGTATAGCAGACACCGGAGTAGACCTGACTTGACTTGACTAGACTAGAATTGGCCCTCTTCTCTAACCTTTCTTCTCAACTTCTTCATCTCCCTGTCAACAAGCAGAGTTCTTCTTAGCTATAACTACTTGGAAGAAAAAGTTGCTGATTATGTTGAGATCTGAAATTAAAAGTGAAGAAAGTGAAGAGTGAAGGACATAGCTGCTCTATTTTGTTTACTATAGGGCCTTGTAAAGAATTAACTAGGTTTAAAATGAAATGCCTTTTGATGTATTTTACTTGAAATAGCATTCTTGCTTCAATTAAGCAGTTCCCAGAAAAGCAATAACCCAGTAGGATCAAATAAGCCGGAATTTGCTTATCCTTCGAGTTCTCTGCATTGCTAAAAAGTCAAACTCAAGATGCAATATCTGTGCTTTTGTTGATGAGTGCTCAATAAACAAGGAACTCTGAATCAATTGATGTTTTTGTCTTTCAGCTGGTTAGAGAAGTCAGTCTTATCAATGACATTTCTCACTCACAGGTGCAAGTTGTACTAATCTAACCCATGACTAAAGCAGAGAAACCTAAGGGGAGGTGGTGTGTCTCTAAGGTGGCACGTGGGACTGCCATCTTTCTCCTTCCTTTTCACTTTTCCTTTCTTAAGTGGAAAGATGAAGGAAGTGGGGCTAGAAACGAAGACTAGTACTAGAAATAGGAGAGCTGTACTTATATCTGGGAGTAACATTGGTTTTATTTGTTCTAACCTTCTAGGCATTAGGTTGTAAAAACTTATGCTAGGCTGGGCATGGTGGCTCATGCCTGTAATCCTAGCACTTTGGGAGGCTGAAGCAGGAGGACTGCTTGAGCTCAGGAGTTTGACACCAGTCTGGACAACATAGTGGGACCCGTCTCTACAAAAAAAAAGAAAAAAAAAAAAATTAAAGCTCATTGTGGTGGCATATGCCTGTGGTCCTAGCTGTTCGGGAGCCTGACATGGGAGGATTGGTTGAACCTTGGAGGTAGAGGCTGCAGTCAGTCTTGATCACACCACTGTACTCCATCCAGCCTGAGTGACAGAGTAAAACCCTGTCTCAAAATAGAAAATATCCCCAAAAACCTACGCTTCACTTGCTACAAATTCCCAAGCAGATTTGAGTAACCCTTTCTCAGGTATCTCTGCACCCAACAGTGAGAAAAGGCATTCTGTCATGTTATGTAATTTCATCCTGACAACAGCCCTTTCACTTTTAAAGATGAGGAAATTAAGGCTGAGACAGGTTTAACAGTTAGAGCCATTAAGCCAGAGATTTAATTTGGGATTCCAAATTAAATCATTCTTTTCATTTCAATGCAGCATTCTTCCTCCTGGATAGGGTACCCGACAGAATATGCTTTTGATTCTGAATGCTAAAGAAAAGACTGCATCATCTGAACTGTGAATATGACATAATATTTTAGCATTTCACTTCAGCCTGGCCCCAAACAACATCAGAAGGCTCAACAGTAAAATGGTTGCACAGTAGATATGTTAATTATAGCATTGCCTATGATAAGGAGGTCTTGGTAGCCACTTATATTTAAAGGAAGACTTATGCACAAGTTTCAGAATATTCATCTTTATTTTTGTAATTATTTCATATCTATGTATGTATGTAAGTATCTGTGAGTATGTGTATTTCCCAGCATATGAGAATATGAAAGCTTTTAGGAAATATGTATTGCTTATGATTTCTAAGCAAATACACTAAAGAAGGCAAGACATGACCATGCCAAACAGAACACGAAAAATCGTGTTAGAAAGTATTCTGGGAGAAATCATATCTGCTATTGTTCACATTTTTAAAGTCTTTCATTTTCTCAAAAAGATAAAATGTTGAAATAGAGGTGTGTATGCTAGTATGGGTTGAATTATATCCCTCCAAAAAATATGTTGAAGTCCTAACCTCCAGGACCTCAGAATGTGATCTTCTTTGAAAATAGGGTTATTACAGATGTAATTAGTCAAGATGAGGTCATAATGTTTTCTGATCCAATAGGACTGGTGTCCATATAAGAAGATAGCCCCGTGAAGACACAGACTCAGAGAGAATGCTAATATGGAGATGGAAGCAAAATCTGTAGTCATGCTGCTCCAAGCTAAGGAATACCTGGGGCTACCAGAAGCTTGAAGAAGCAGTGGAAGTTCCTCCCTAGAGGCTTCAGAGAGAACATGACATCTGACATGTTGATTTCAGTTGTCTGATCTTCACAGTGATAAGGTGAATTTCTGTTGCGTTAAGCCACCCAGAGACAGCCCTATGAAATTAATGTACATGCTAATACTAGTTTTCTCTGAGTTTCATTGAGAATATTGAAGAACATATATTTAAATATCTGGATCTTAATGAGAATACAAAGAAGCTTTTCACACGTTGGTATTTCTGAATCTTCATTTATAAAGTGTTAAATAACTTACGCCAAAAAGAAAAAAATTGGTCAGAAATTACCTCATATCAGTAAGTTCTACAGTAATGGAATAAATGCATCTAAGAATGACAGATGAAATGTTTCTCCTCAATGCTCCTGTAACACCCTGTGAATCCCTCTGTCTACTTATCTTTTTCCCCAAATGGACTGGTAAGAACTTGAGGATAGATATCTTGTTTTTTTTGGGAATTTTGCACCTACCAGAGTACCTGGGGATCTGGTCAAGAATCAATAACTATAGATCCCAAATAAATAAATGAAGGAATAATAAAATAGCATAGATTTTAACCCTTAAAAAATATAGCTATAAGAGGCATTTAAAGTAAGAGGCATTTTTGTTTTCTAAAAGTATGATAAATTCCCTTTATTTACAGGTTATATTAATAGATAACTTTAAAGGGACATTTTATCATCTTCAACTCTTGTCATAGTTCTTATCTCTATTGTTACATTTAGAAATATAATCAATCTCCTCTTTCAAAATGCATTCCATAACAGAAATAGTTTTGCCTATGATGCCACTTGGATTCTACTTATATATCCGAGTAGGTTGGAAAATGTGTAGATGTTTTGAAAGGAAAAGAACAGAAGTTTTCATTTTTCATTCAAGCAAGCATTAATAATAAAAATGAATATCTTCTGGTCTCAAGAGTAATAAGGAGAAAGAAAAAGAGGGAGAAAGAAAGAGTGAGAGAATGAGAGAGAGAGGGAGGGAGACAGAGAGAGAGAGAGAGCAACAGAGAGAGAGAGAAATGTTTAGGAAGGAGAAAGAAAGAAGAAAAATAGAAAAACAAATAGTTTCTTCATTTATTCAACCAGATATTTGAAAATTTTACAAGAATATCATATTGTTTTTTGGAAAAAGATATAATATTCTGATTTCAAAAGTCTTCAGTAGACCTCAGGTTGTAAGAGAAGCCATATAATCTTTCCATCTTCTGTGCTCATATTCAGCATAGCTCTTTAGGGAACTATTCCTCCTTTGAATAAAATACCATTTCCACTTTAGAAGACTTCATCTCTTATGTTGAAAAGATGATGTTTTAATCAGTTCCCTCACACTCCCACTTTGAGAAAACTTGGACTCTGGAAACTTGCAGAAAGGGAGCTCCACTATGTGTACTTTACCAGAATGGCTTAAAATAAAAACCTGTTGTGCTAAAAGGAAAGCAATTTACAAACACCTTTATCTTTCTGTTTCAGAACACTTCTAAATTAAAAACAATAAGCTTTTCGTAATGCATGAATCAGTATCTTCTAAATGTCTCCACGAAGGTGAAATATTCCTTTCTTTATATAATACAGAATGCTTAATTTTTCTCTTCTACTCACTTTCTTGGTTTTAGTTCATCATGCTTTCTTATTTGTAATATCCATTTCCTGAAATTATTTCTGGCATTTTTTCTAGTTGATAAACACTGTCAAGGTAATTATTAAGTATATATTTCTCTACTCAGCTACCTTGCCTTATTATCAAACATCACACTCTAAAAACTAATTGTATGTTAAGTCAACGGGCTGCATGTTTAAGAATTTTAATTACTTTTCTATGATCACTTTATATTCTGTACATAACATCCAGGTAACACAGCTTCTACAATGATAAGCAGTTTAATTAGAAAGCTTAGATAAGAAAAATGCCTTTTACGTTACCAAATTTGTTCATGCCAGTCGCGTGATAACTTGGACTCGTCTTTTCTTGCAGAATTTTAAAATGTGAAATGTTAATATTAGGTGAACCTTACTTCCTAACAGTCTAGCAAATGCTTGATTAATATGCCATTTGGTTTTCTTCTCTTTTGTACACGTAAACACTGCAGTTGTAATTAGATTGCAAAACGGAACCTGCCTTTAATCTTTGTGCCAGTCCAAACAAACAAGTTTTTTCTCACACTCCTAACCTGGCACGAGAATCACAACAAATAGACGCAAATGTAAGCTGTGAGCTGCCAATAGCATGCCTGCCCTTTCCACAAACTGTCTCAGAGGATCGCCATTGATTTCCTAGTTATTATGAACATGAAATTATTGAATGACAGATGATAGAGTGTTAGGTCCTACAAGTATTTTCCCAAATGGGTTATCCAGCCAGGGTTGCCATGGTAACTATGCTGTTTGACAGACCTTCCCACAAAGAACCCTTTGCTCAGAATTCAGCATCAAATATCTCTCTGCTTACTACAGGCTCATGTTAAATCACAGAACTTAGAATCCTTCTTACAAAGAAAAGAAGGGTTTTCTTGCTGGCTAAGTTCACTCCGTTATCCAAAGTACTAGCCTAAAATGATAGTGAGATATTATAGGTCAGTGTTATCCCCAAGTGGATGAGGACTTTGCCAAGGGCTGAAACTTGTACTATTAATAAAGGTAGTGTTAATTCACAGAAAATAAATGAATAGTTCCAAGAGCATAAGGTCCATGGGGACTGTAAGTTCTTCATCATAACACGCAGCTCATTAGGAGGAACAATGCTCATCAATCAGGCATTTCTGGAACACCTAAAGGTTGTAGCATTTCTTGTCAGTGCAATATTCAAACTATGAACGTGAGTCGGGATTGCATTTTTCTCTTTCTTCTGTTGGTGCCACACACACACGGGAAATAAAACAACATTTTCAAATTAGAATTGTCTTTTTCTTTTGGAGACGGAGTTTCGCTCTTGTTGCCCAGGCTGAAGTGCAATGGCGCAATCTTGGCTCACTGCAACCTCCGCCTCCCAGGTTCAAACTATTCTCTTGCCTCAGCCTCCCGAGTAGCTGGGATTCCAGTAGTAGAGTCGCAGTCTTGCCATATTGGTCCAACTGGTTTCGAATTCCTGACCTCAGGTGATCTGCCCGCCTCGGCCTCCCAAAGTGCTGGGATTACAGGCATGAGCCACCGTGCCGGGCCAGAATTCTCTTTTTAAGCAATGCATTTTTAAGGGTAATTTTTCTAGTTGATAAGTCTCTTCCCCAATTTTGGGTTCGCACTCAAGAGATTGAAAATGAGAAGTCGTAAGCTGGACTGATCAAGATGAGTTGTCTCGAATGACTGTAAAACAGTAATTTCACATCAGAACAACAAATTGAGGACATCACAGTAGCTTGGTAATGAAGTAGGGAGCCACCCTCCTGCCAACAGTAGGCATTGATTTTTTTCTTTTATACCTTTTTTTGTTTAGTTTTCAACCAAATTGTTTTATTTTTCAACTAGATGTATCATTTCCTCGTTTTATTTTCTTCTCACTAAATATAACGTTGCTCTTAATAAACATTGTAAAAATTAAAGAGCTTTAATATTGTTACTCGTTAGACTTATCTAGTACTTGTATTTTAGTCTTTTGGCAGAATCATCACTCAAAGAAAAGCAGAAGTTAGGTTACATTTTGGATACGTTTGATTTTTTTATTATTAACATATTTTGGGTTTTTTTAGTTTTAAATTTTATTTATTTATTTTGGATACAGAAGGTACATGTGCTGGTCTGTTACATGAGTATATTCCAGCCAGGTAGTAAGCATAGTACTCAACAGGTAGTTTTTCAACCCATGTTTCCCCTGCCCCCCACCCTGCTGTAGTAGTCTGCATTGTCTATTGCTCCAATTGTCTATTGCAATTGTCTATTGGAACAATAGCAATAGACAATTGGAACAATAGACAATGCAGACTACTACAGCATTAGACAGTTGAACACACGTGGACAACAGACAATGCAACAGACAACAAACAATTGTTCCAACTGCATTGTCTGTTGTCCACGTGTGTTCAATGTTTAGTTCCCACTTATAAGTGAGAACTGATAAGTGAGAACATGTGGTGTTGTGGGAAGTCAGGGACCCCAAATGGAGGGACCGGCTGAAGCCAAGGCAGAAGAACATAAATTGTGATGATTTCATGGACATTTGTTAGTTACCCAAATTAATACTTTTATAATTTCTTACACCTGTCTTTACTGCAATCTCTGAACATAAATTATGAAGATTTCATGGACATTTATCACTTCCCCAATCAATACCCTTGTGATTTCCTATGCCTGTCTTTATTTTAATCTCTTAATCCCGTCATCTTTGTAAACTGAGGAGGATGTATGTCACCTCAGAACCCTGTGATGATTGCGTTAACTGCACAAATTGTTTGTAGAGCATGTGTGTTTGAACAATATGAAATCTGGGCACCTTGAAAAAAGAACAGGATAACAGCAATGTTCAGGGAACAAGAGAGACAACCTTGAACTCTGACTGCTGGTGAACCATATGGAACAGTCATATTTCTCTTCTTTCAAAAGCAAACAGGAGAAGTATCACTGAATTCTTTCTCTCAGCAAGGAACATCCCTGAGAAAGAGAATGTGCCCCTGAAGGTAGGCCTATGAACGGCCCCCTTGGAGGTGGCTATCTTTTACAGTCGCAACTGAAGGGATGAAATAAGCCCTGGTCTCCTGTAGCACTCCCAGGATTATTAGGATGAGGAAATCCCCACCTAGTAAATTTTGGTCAGACAGGTTGTCTGCTCTTAAACCCTGTCTCCTCATAAGATGTTGTCAATGACAATCCTTGCCCGGAACTTCATTAGCAATTTTAATTTTGCCCCATCCTGCGGTCCTGTGATCTCACCCTGCCTCCATTTGCTTTGTGATATTTTATTACCTTGTGAAGCATGTGATCTCTGTGACACACACCCTATTCGTGCACTCCCTCCCCTTTTGAAAAATCGCTAATAAAAACTTGCTGGTTTTACGGCTCGGGGAGCATCACAGAACCTGCTGACATGTAATGTTTCCCCCAGACACCCAGCTTTAAAATTTCTCTCTCTTGTACTCTTTCCCTTTATTTCTCAAACCAGCTGATGCTTAGGGAAATAAAGAACCCAAGTTAACTATCGGGAGTGGGTTCCCCCAATAATGTGGTATTTGGTTTTCTGTTTCGGCATTAATTTGCTAAAGACTATGGCCTCCAGCTCTATCCATGCTACTGTGAAGGACATGATTTCATTCTTCTTTATGGCTGTGTAGTATTCCATGGTATATATGTACCACATTTTCTTTATCCAGTTCACTACTGATGGGTACTTAGGTTGATTACAAGTCTTTGCAATTTTGAATAGCATGGCAATAAATATATGAGTGCATGTGTCTTTTTGGCATAATGATCTATTACCCAGTAATGAGATTTCTGGGTCAAATGGTAGCTCTGTTTTAAGTTCTTTAAGAAATCTCTTAACTGCTTTCACCAGTGGCTTAACTAATTTACATTCATACCAGTAGTGTATAAGCATTCCCTTTTCTCTGCAGCCTTGCCAGCATCTGTTACTTTTTGACTTTTTAATAATAACCATTCTGACTGGTGTGAGATGGCATCTCATTGTGGTTTTGATTTGCATTTCTCTGATGATTAGCGATGACAAGCATTTTTTCATATGTTTGTTGGTTGTTTGTATGTCTTCTTTTGAGAAGTGTCTGTTCATGTCCTTTGCCCATTTTTTTTTTAATGGGGTTGTTTATTTGCTTGTTGAATTAAGTTCCTTATCAATTCTGGGATGAACAGTTGGTGAATATTTTCTTCCATTCTGAAGGTTGTCTGTTTACTGATAGTTTGTTGTGCAGAAGCTCTTTAGTTACTAGGTCCCACTTGTCAATTATTTTTTTTTGCAATTGCTTTTGGGGACTTAGCCAAAAATTATTTGCCAAGGCCAACGTTGAGAAGGGTATTTTCTAGGTTTTCTTCTAGGATTTTTATAGTTTGAAGTATTACATTTAAATCATTAATTACTTTTTGTATACAGTAAAAAGTAAGGGTACAGTTTCATCCTTCTTCAAATGACTAGCCAGTTATCCCAGCATCATCTGTCGAACAGGGAGTACTTTCCCCATTGCTTGTTTTTTTGGCCTTGTTGAAGATTAGATGTAAGCGTGTGACTTCATTTCTGAATTTTCTATTCTATTCCATTCGTCTGTGTGTCTGTTTTTGTAACAATACTGTGCTCTTTTTTTTTTTCCGTATAGTTTGAAATTGGGTAGTGTGATGCCTCCAGCTTAGAATTGCTATTCATGCTCTTTTCTGGTTCAGTATGAATTTTAGAATAGTTTTCTTTTCTCATTCTGTGAAGAATGATATTGATAGTTTGATAGGAAGTACACTGAATCTGTAAATTGCTCTGGGCAGTATGGCCATTTTAATAATAATGATTCCTCTAATCCATGAGCATGGAATGTTTTTCCATTTATTTGTGTCATCTCTGATTTCTTTCAGCAGTGTTTTGTGGTTTTCCTTGTAGAGAGTTTTCACCTCCTTGGTTAGCTGCATTCTTTGGCATTTCCTTTCCTTTGTGGCTATTGTAAAGGAGATTGTGTTTTTGAATTGACTCTCAGCCTGGACGTTATTGGTGTATAGCTCTCTGGGAACTTTTATCTCTGTGCTCCAATGTCTTTGGAATTTCTTTCACGCTGTCTCATAGATGCCATGCTACTCACATTTCTATGGCCATGTTTACAGTTGGTCTTCCGAATCTGTGGGTTTTGCACCTGTGGATTCAACTAACCACAGATCAAAAATATTTGAAAAAATAACAATACAATAATGTAGAATAATATAAATAAAAATGATATAGCATAACAACTATTTGCATATCATTTACATTGTATTAGGAATTATAAGTATTCAAGAGATGGTTTAAATTATGTAGGAGGATGTGCATAGGTTTTATGCAAATACTATGCCATTTTATATAAAGGACTTCAGCATCAGCACATTTTGGTATTCCCGAGGGCTCCTGCAGCCAACACCCCAATGGATACCAATGGACAACTGTACTCCCTTCTTATCACATATAGCTTACTGCAAATTATCTTTATACTTATCCATTTATTGGGTCTATATTTTGTTTGGTATTGCACTTTTTGTGATTTTTTAGAATTGCATTTCATATGCCCGGTACCAAAAATTAATTAACAAATATTTTGAATGAATAAATTGTGTGCTAGTATTGAATAAAATTTACCTAGCATCTCAGGGGACTCTAGTAAAGATTCTCTCTCACTTATTATCAGAAAAACAATCTCACGACTGTTCTAATTGAAATGTAAAGCCAAATTTTTCAGTAAGGACTGAAATATACTTACTCTTTCCTGTCATCCCAACCCCCACCAGAACCAACCTTGTATTTCTAGCACTTTTATTTGCTTATCATATAAAGAGAATATCCTGTAACTCCTAGGATCCAAAACCTTGGAGTAAGGGGCATATGTGATTTATGTGGAAGACTTTTTCAAAACAGCCAAAATATTTCCTCCCCCATCTCTCACGTTCCTGATGGAAATAGCTCATATTCAACATGTATTTGGGGGAGCAAAAGAGGTTTCAAAATTCATTTTTCTAATTCTACTGTTACAAATGGTCTTTCCAGCTCACAACTATTTTTTACAAATGAAGTTATGATATGAGAGGGTAGACATGAAAATCAGGGCAAAAAAGCCAGCCAAACAAAAAAAAGCAGATATTTTCCCAAACTTTCACTCTGAGATTTCCTAGCCACTGTGGCTCAGTATTAAGTGTGTGGGGAGAACACAAGTTCTCATCACATAGCTGGATGGTTATATGCTGCCTATTGCTGTGAAGCTGGGTTTAATTCAAATGAATGAGCAGGAGGAAGACACTCAATCAATTCTGAATTATTAGAAGTTATTATGGCTTCCCTTTTTAGACTTCTAGAAACAGGAGCAATTATAAATCTGGCTTGAATTATTACGCCAACAGTGAGATCTATGTTATCACAAAATATATCAATTCCCTAAATTTGATGCCACGATATTAGCTTCTCTTTGCAATTTAGCTCATGTTACACACAAAACACTATGTCAGGTGCTGTGTGGACAAATAAGACATAAGATGCTGACTCTGCCCTCAAAGGGCTTACTTTTTTGTTTGTTTGTTTTCTTATACAAAACAGAAAATAATTTTTTACCTCTAATCAATCATAAGTAAAAAATCATTGGTGATCTTGACTTTCAAGAGAGTATTAGTGCTCAGTAAAAATATATGTGTATGTGTACATATATACACACACACACGTATACACACATACACACATGTATGTGTGTGTGTGTGTGTGTGTGTGTGTATATATATATATATATTTTTTTTTTCCTGCTCCAGGAGTGGGAGGAGTGGGAAGAAGTTACAAGTGTGGTGAGGGAGTGGCACATCCATAGGGTGTTTTCATGCTGACTTCAAGGGATAGACAAAATTTTTTACATGAAGAGAGAGAAACGAGGGTGGGACCTTGCAGGTGAGGGGCACAGAATGTACAAGGCCCTGAGGAATTTAAGGGGTCACACAATGAAGAGGGTGACTCATTTTTGGCTGTTTTGGCATAGTCTTGGGAGAACTCTAGGAGATTAAAGATGGAGACTGGGGGACAGATCACAGTCTTTTTGTGACGTTCTACAGACTTTGGAGTTCAACTTGCAGATAATGTCAGTGTGTTTATGTTGGAAAGGAGAGATTCTGCCGACATCAGAGAGGCTAGACTGAATGACCAACAGGAAACATATTAGAACAAGGTAGATAAAGTATGGAAAACATTTGTACAAAAGTGAAGACTAGAATGGCAAAGAAGAGATGGATTCAAGAAGCCCTATGAAGGTAGCAGTCTGGCTCAGTGAAAACGGTTGAGGCAAGGAAGGAAGAAACTGAGGAAGATTCTGAGGTTGCTAACTCGATAATTAATGGAAAGTAAATGTAAGTGAAGAGAGCATTTTATAAATTATACATTCATGATAAACTGTTAAATTTAGTATACAGCACAATGTAAGTGAAACTTTAAAAGAAAACTGAAACATGCTTATTAGATATGTTAGAGAAATTGATGTTACTTTTATGAGCTACTGGAGAGAAACTTTCAGTTTTAAACAGCTTTCCTTAGTTCTTAGTACACATTCATTGTTTCCTAATAAGGGAAATGGTACAATTTATTCATTTGGCTATGATCATGCAAAATGTCGAGTTGGTGACAATTTGTATCTTCACGGGTATATTTAACTTATTTAGCAAGAAGATCAAGGGAATAAATTATTAGGCAAAATTTGTAACATTTACACAGAATACTTCAATAGACTGTAAGTGGATTTTTTGCTATACACCAAGTACATTATGATTAGCCACCTCTTTGAAAGGTAAACATTTGAGTAATGAGAAAGAATTTTTAAAATGCTTCAATATGAAATGAACGAGAATGTCAACTACATCATAAAATCCAGAATTTAACAATACAATTCAAAAGCCAAATAACAGTCAGGATTCAGGCCTACCTCAAAAATGCAAAGGATATAAATGCAGGAAAGCAAAGGAGGGCTAATTTTGGCCAAGTCAGCTGTATTTCCCTGGAATGAATTTAGCTTCTTGAACATTTTTATAAAAAGATGTTTTACGTTACTTGTAAAGCAACATCTGTTCCTAAAGGCACTTTTATAGGATAAGTCTTAATGAAATTATTTTTCATTGAGGGCTAGTTTAGATTCCACTGTAAGAAAGAACCGAATGATGCACTGGGGCAGTTTTACGGAGTTGTCTTCCCCTGACTACATCCCCCCATTCACTCCATATTTCTCCCTCTAGCTGTAAGCTGTAAACATTTTAGGGCTTTGTGATAGTCCCAGAACAAAACAGAACATATGTAGTATATTTTCATACAGGAAGAAAAAAACCCAAACCCATGAGGTCCTAATTTCTAAAGTATGCCTTCTGCCCAAAATGCACCCTTGATGGTGCCTCGAAACTGTTGCAAATCACTTAACACAAATTATTCAGGTTTAGATGAATCTGAAGCCCCATCAGAAGAATATTAGTGGACTATTTCACACAGAGCCCAATTATATGATTTCTATATCATTCCCTGACTACCTACTAAAATTTTGCTGATATTAGCCTATTCAGAATGCCTTTCCGGTATTTAAGTACCAATAGTGTCTACTACAAAATTCATCCATGGTTTCTGTCAGATTTAAGTTAAATGCACAACAGGGAGAAAAAGCTGCTAGAAAACTGCAGATTCAGTGGATAAAGAAACAAAGAGATATATTTGTGTATTGCTCTCATATTCTTGCAACCAGCACCTGAGTTATCTGATGACTGCTTTATAACTGAAGGCTGCTCCAATATCCCTTTCGAAAAGTTGCACAATAGATCAAGTTTAAAAGAGAACAATATCTTACATATGAAGCTGGTACAGAGGGCCAAGACATTCTCTCTCTTTTCCCCACCCCCTCCTTTTTACTGTGCCCTTTGCAGAATGTATGGAGCCTTCCTCGTCAGGCCAAGAGAGAAGACACTTCTGCATAAACAGAAGTGATTGGATTCTACCCTAAAAATGAAAAACCCATTGAACAATTAAGGAAGGAATATAAGGGGAAATTATTGATTTCTTTCTCTTGTGTTAATGTCAATATTACATATCACTATAGGTTGAAATACTTTTTTCTTTTTTTGAGACGAAGTTTCGCTCTTGTTGCCTAGGTTGGAGTGCAATGGCACAATCTTCACTCACTGCGACCTCTGCCCCCTGGGTTCAAGCGATTCTGCTGCCTCAGTCTCCCAGGTAGCTGGCATTATAGGTGCCCACCATCACGCCTAGCTAATTTTTGGTATTTTTAGTAGAGATGGAGTTTCACCATGTTGCCCAGGCTGGTCTCGAACTCCACACCTCAGGTGATCCACCTGCCTTGACCTCCCAAAGTACTGGGATTACAGGTGTGAGCCACCACGCCCAGCCAAAATACTTTTAAAACTCTATTAATTTGTAAATTTTTAAGTGTGTACCATTGAGAAAGAAAATAAAAGAAATCTTTAGCAAGTTGGCAAAATAGGCAGAAAAAATAAGAAATTGAATATAGGGATACAATTCACTATTTGAATTTTAACACGCGTATGCTTGCCTATGAGTATTAAATATGCATTATATATGTATATAACACCTGTTGACTGAATTTTTCTTCTTTTTTATATACCTTGGTCACTGTTATTTTTGGCAATCAATCTGTATTATTTGTATAATTAAAAATAGTGAATAAATTTAATGCATCAATTTGGTGTTTTTGAATTGCATACTTTTTTACTACATATAATAAATGCTTTATTTTTAGACCTTTCTAGTTTTCTATTTTTTTAACTAAGATCCAATAACTCAAATCCTTAAAAAATAATTCAAATAAGCAGAAGGATTGATATTTTTGAAAATGCTTGTTTTACAGCTGAGAATGTTTTACAGATGAATTTGTACAGATGAGATGAAAACAGTTTATTTGAATTTAATCTAATAAAATCTTAGAATTAGAGCACTAAGGGAAGAGTTTCAGATTAATTAAGTTATAATTCATGCAACCAAAAAATACTGAGCACCTACTGTGCATCAGATACTGTTGTAATTTCTGGAATAAAAACTTTTATATTATAATTTACATATAGCAGGTATGAAAGAAATGAGAAGAAAAAGCTTTATCATTGAATTTCTACCCCCTGGGTGACTGAATAGGCTTCAGTTGTGATATAAATTAAAGAAGTGTAACATCTAATTTTTAACAAAAGCACAAAAAAATTACTAAATGGAAGTTACACACAAGTTACATCTTGCAGCATTTGTAAGTCATTATAATTCTTGATTCAAATCATTATTGCTAAATATATCACCATGAATCTTTTGGTTATGATTTAATCTGTTCATTCTGTCAGGGAGCATTCTGATATTTTGCCAGAAAAGGGAGAACAGATCAAGGTCTTTTCCTTCCTACTTCTTTCTCTTCACTTTCTTTTCTAACTTGAACCACTTTTTTTTTTTTGTCTAATCACTGACCTCATCTACACTTTGTCCCACTTTCCCATTCCTTAATGACGTCTTCAGCAAATCGCATAGTTTCCCAGTCACCTTCAGTTGTTAAAAATTATATTTAACGTAATTTAAAACTCTAGTTTCATGATTGCTTTTAATCCACTCTTTCTCAATGCCAGCTAGACTTGTGATTTGGGAGAAATGAAATGAGAGGACATGGGGTCTGCAAATGGGGGTGCTTTTTAAAATGTATTATCATATCGAGAGTAGGTCAGTAATAGTAATAGAAGGCAAAATTTCCAAAACATATCATATGGCTCAGGTTCTTTGCTGGAAGCATTTTATACCTCAATTCTTCACATCATCTCAGAGACCTAAATAGGTTAATAACCTGCCCAAGGTCACCCAGGCCATAGGCAGCAAAGTTCAGATTTGAACTTGAGTTCTTGTGACTCTAATGCCAATTTTTTTAAAACAATGTTACCTCTCTTCTCTATAAGCGGCAATTTTGTGTATCTTCTACCATAAGACACAGCCTCTAGGGATAGGATAACATATAGTCATGTAATAGAGAAAAAATATAAGTGACTTAAAAAGTAAACTATCACTTTCTAATAATAGTACTATTAGTTCTTCAAGGGCATAGAGACCAATACATAACAGCAAAACTTTAAAATATCCATTGGCTAGAGTTGTTTTTGATTTGTAAGGGTAAGAATAACCCAGAAAACAAAATGAGGGCTCTTAACATTTCTCTGGATTTTCCCCAAAATTTAATGTACTAAAAAAGATTGAATTCTAAAAACAATTAAATACAGCATTTTTTTTTTTTTTTTTTTTTTGCCCAGCTTACCTTGTCAATCCTATTAGAAGAAACTCTAATTAAGACTGGAAAAGTGGTTATTTTATCTGCCAAATGAAAATAATTTAGTGCAAGTTAATAAGGGTTGGATTATTACTGATTGGCCATTTTTATTCCAGCTTGTTATAACAGTAGAAATTGCTTTCAAAAGACATACTAGTTTTGCCAGGCATTTACAAGCATAGGGCAAAGCAAGAATCTTTTGTTGTGCCTATTTTTGGATTGAAAATAGGACAGAAATCTGCTAGAGTACAAAGCTAAACACATCCTTAGAAATCACAACTGCATGTAGCGTGAAGGGAGAGAGAGGTCAATGAAGTAATTCCAGTATTTTATTAGTGTTTTATTTTAACACAATGTCATTCATTTAACAAATCAAGTATCAGTTTGGAATTTAAAGAATTTACAAATACAGTTATCTTTAAAACAACTAAGCATTTATTGCTTACAAGTAGAATATATCCACCAAACTATACATGCTACTTAAAAAATGTATTTTATGGGCAAGAGAATAAAAACTAAGTATTGTAAACACTGTATTTGGGAAGTTTTGTTTTTTACTTTACACGAAAATGATTTTCAGTCAGTGTTTCATCACAAAGTAACAGCTAGCAAGAGTGACTTTAAAATTCACTCTTGAATACCTGACATTCTCACTGCGCACACACTTAATCTTTTATCATTTTCTCCAAATATGTTTCAAAAATACAAAGAAATCACATTGTTTCCAAAATACTTTTCAATATGATTCTTCAGCAATATGAAGAAATCAGAAAGTCTTTACATTCGATCTTCTAGTTAAAGAACGTAATACAAACAGACAATGAAAACAGTCATGGATATAAAGAACTATGTAGTTTAATTACAAATGTGAATAGAAGTGTATCTTGGAAGTAGATCTTCCCTCAGTTCAGTTTTCTGATGACATTGCAGCCCCAGCCGACACCTTGATCAAAACCTCACAAGAGATTCTAGGCCTAAAACAGCCAACTATGTTGTTCCTGAATTCTTGACTCATGTAAATTGTGAGCTAATAATGTTTGTTGTTTTTAGCTGCTAAAATTTTGGGTAATTTGCTACACAATAATAGAAAGACAAATACAGATTTTGATATCTGGAAATTGTGTGCTGCCATAACAACAATAACAACAACAACAACAACAATAGCAAACACTAAAATGCAAGAGTAGCTTTTGAATCAGGCAGTGGGCTTTTGGGAGAGTATTAGCAAGAGCCCAGCATGCCTTGAAGAAACCATCTTATGATCTTTGATAGGACTGTAGAGGATAATTTTCAGGAAAGTGAGGTAAATATCATAGGAAACTAGAGGAAAAATAATACTTATTACGGAATTGCAGAAAACTTTCACAGCCCCTTTACCTGCAGTAACATGAAAATTAATAAATTGGCTAGTAAAAATGTGATGATCTAATTAAGGTCATTTCCAAGCAAATTATCAAAGATACTTTCTGGGTTCTTTTTGCTGTTTATAGTAAAATGCAGCAGAATAAAGATGAACTGGAGGAATGACTGGTAAACAAAAGGAGGTGAAAGTTGATGGTTTTGAAAATTCTTACTCTTTTTATGTGGTACATGATGATAAAATTTAAAAAATGGCTTCTGAGAAAAGATTGAACATAGGGTACTACCAAGAAAACTTAGTTCAAAGATAAAGTAAAGGGCATTCCTATGAAATCTTTTATTAAGATATCACAAGAATCTAAGGTAGTGTCCTAATATATTATTCAGCTTAACAAAAGGCCTCTAATGAAATCAGTGTGTGTCCAGTCTTCCAAATAAACAATAAAACTTCTAGAAAAATTTAAAGTGTTGTTCCTCAGCTGAAGCCTAAGGTAAAGATAGGTATACTTGGAAGATGGTTTTGAGTGTGACTTTTGTATAATGGAGTGGACACCAGTAAGTCAAAAAAGACCCAAATTTTAAAAGAATTATAAATGTATACACATCATTAGCTTATACTGAACAAAGCAGAGATAACACAAAATGAAATATGACTTTTGGACTTCAAATATTCAACTTGCTGGAAGCAGGAAAAGAAAATGACTCAGCTGTAAACATGTGCAAACTTTCATGAAAAACAGAGGATTATTTCAAGCCCAGAAGATGAAGCCAAGATCCAAGGAAAATCATTCCCAAACTCTGAGACCCAATCAAATAATTTCAGAATCACTATGGACCAGTGACTCCTTTATGGCTCCCATTTCTCTAATTTTTAAACAGGAATGCCTATATCAATTACAATATACCTGTTGTACTGTTGTATTTTGGGAGTGTGGGGAGCAGATACTTTGTTTTTTTAGTTTCACAGGTTTACGTATTAAGAGGTATATACTCAAGAGGCTATATTTAAGGATCTATAGCAGAAGAGACTCATCCACACCCACACTTGATATGGATGATGAAGTTCCAAATTTAGAGTTGATGTTATAATGAAATGATACTTTTGGGACCCTGGACAGTAGTGGGTGTATTTAGCATAGTGGGAGCAATGTAAATAATTTGTGGTCAGAAAGTGAACTGCAGTGGTTTAAATAATTATTTCATACTTTTTCCTCCAAAAAGTAGAGCTTAATTTACCCTTCCTTGCTGGTAGTATGGACATTCACTTCTAATGAATAAAAAGTAGCAGAAGTGATGGTATGCCACTCTCAAAGTAGGTTAAAAAAAGAATGTGGCTTCCGGTTTGGCGCTCTCTTTTTTGCCCTTTCTCTCTCTCTCATCTCTCATTCAGTCACTCTCTTTCTCTCTCATTTACTCTAAGAGAAGCCAGCTTCCATGTTATGAGAACACAGAAAATCTATGGTGGTGCCTGCATCGCAAGGAACTGAAGTCTCTGGTCAACAGGTAGTGAGGAACTAAGACCTCTAACAACCACACGAGTGACTGTGGAAACAAAATCTCCCCAGTGGAATCTTCAAATGAGATTGTAACCTTGGCCAATAGCCTGGTCAATCTCATTAGTAACTCTGAGCCAGCTAAGATGTTGCTGGATTCCTGACTCACAGAAACAGTAAGATAACAATGTTTGTGTTTTAAGCTGCTACCTTTTGGAGCAATTCGTTATGCAATAATGGAAACATAATACACTGTAATTACAAGGTACATTTTGTAGATTCTGCTGTCATACAAAGTCTTACAGATTTCACCTGTATCTCTTAGAAGGCTGTCACTCTTGGAACAGCATCTTTGGGAGTGTCTGGCAATAGACTGAATATATGTATCCCCCTAAGATTCATATACTGAAATCCTAACCCCCAGTGAGATTGGATAGGAAGTCAGGGCTTTGGTAGGTAATTAGGTCATGATGGAGAACCCCTGATGAATGGGATTAGGGCTCTTATAAAAGGAACCCCAGAGAACCCTCTCACCTTATTTCCACCATGTGAGGATGCAATGAGAAGACAGCTGTCTGCAACGCAGAACAAGGCCCTCACTTAATCTGATCATGTTCGCACTCTGATCTCAGTCTTCTAGCCTCTGAACAAGAGAAATACATTTCCACTTATAAGCCATTCAATCTAAGATATTTTGCTATATAGTGGCTCAAACTGACTAAGACATGTTCTGATCTGCCATGTAAGATATTCCTCTACCCTATAATTGTCATTGCAGAGATGCTACCTGTACCTGGCTACCTAACAGCCAGGTGTTCTGGTTATCAGTTCCAGTTGAGCCCAGCTGCACAACCATCCTGAGAAGGTCCCAGGCATGTGCCTCCTGCTAAGGCACCAAGCATGGGAGTGAAGTGGTCTTGGGTCCTCCAGATTAGCTCACCTTCCAGCCAGATATCGTTAAGTAACCTCCGTCACCCCTACATAGAGAAAATAATCACTCTGCAAGCCTTGCATAAATTCTTAGCCCACAAAATCATGAGACATAATGAAAGAGTTGTTGTTTTAAACTGTTGTTGAGAACCTGTTATACAACAATAGATATCTAGAACAGTTGCTGTTTTAATTCTAGGAAAAGCATTCTTTACACAGCAATGCATAATAAGAAAAGCTACATTTGTTTTTTATTTTAGAAGGGTTTCTAGATCTTTCCCGAGTTCGTAAGACCTTAGGAAGCCATATAAAGCCATATATATAATGAGTGAGGCGTCAGCATCCTACCATTCAGTTTTTTAAATATGTTCTTGCTACAACTAATTGGGTTTCACAGCAGCTACACATAGCCATGACAATAATGCAAACCTTTTAAATAAATCTAATATGTTTGTGCATTTACCCAGCAAATATTTATTAGCCTCAGACTAATTAGAGTGTTGAAAAGGAAAATTATATTATATAACAAATTCTGGTGCTATACAACTACTGCATGATTTTAAAAGAGGAAAAAGTACTACTTCTAAATACTCACTGCATGGTAAATCCTATAAATTGAAATCAGTGCTCAATGAAGGAACCAAAGAAAGGAATTGAAGAATTTAGTGGAATAGAAAATATTTTCATTCCATAGGCACTGGTGATAATGAGAACACTAATGCATTGTTATCATGCTTAACCTATAATGCCTGGGGCATAGCAGGTACCCAATAAGTCTTTCTGAATGAATGACACATTTGAATAAATAAATAAAGCATATGGTAGTAGAATGCAGTGGCTAAGAGCATTGCTTTGATTCCTGTCTCAAGGCTAATTGTAAACTTAGAATATTTTCCTCCACTATCTGGGCTACTTTGCCTTTTGGTTTGGTGTTCAAAACACAGCTAATAATAAAATGTTTCTTGGCAGCCATTTTCTACTGTACATGTAGTTTCATCAGGTATCTTGAGGAAAGAGATGGCTGGTGAAGAAGAGGCTTGTAGTGCTCCCACATACTCCAAATATAAAATAATGCCAACTATTTCCAATAGGATTCAATAGGTGATAGCTCACTTTCTTAATAACTTCTGGCATAATTAGGATGTACGTAAGGGAAGGACATTCCAAAAGGAATAATGGTGTGAACACAAGTCCACTGGAAGGAATACCCATATCATGTTCTGGTAATATGGAGCCTTCTAGTGCAATGTATTGCAATCAGCAGTTGTGAACCATTGACAAGCTGAGACATCAAGTTAGTGAAATATAGCCAGCCTTTTAAATGAAATATTGAAACCTAATATAATATACGTATATATTATAGAATAGAAAGCATTGAAATGAATCACATGAGATAGGAGTAGGTCTTTTAAAAATAATATTTATTTCTGATGTGTGTGTGTGTGTGTGTGTGTGTGTGTACACTGAGTCCCAGTGAATAAGCTCTTCTTTCTCTGGGGGTCATGATCAAAGAAGCATAAGAATCATTGTCCTAGAGGAACATCAGTGGAAGCCACTGGGGAATCTTGAATAGCAGGAACCAAAGCCTTTATTTTATTCTTCTATCACAGCAAAGCCTTTAGGACAGATTCATACTTTAATTCACCTCTAAGTGTTGAATTCACAAGAGTTCTGATATCAGTACATTTTGTGTGACCTAATTTTGCTAAGAATTACAAAGGACAAGTTTCTCCATTTTAGTGAATATGACATCTATAGCATAAAGCTATCCTGTAACCTCTTGTCTTTTTCAATTTTACATATTCTCCTTAAAGCCCTGTGCTACTAAGAACGATTTAATAGGATTTGAAACAAACACCACTCCAGGGCTTCCTCGTCTTCATCACTTGTTGATTTTTGACTGTGACACTTATTCAATTAGAACTGACTCACCAATCATGCACTTCTTCGCTAAAGTCAGCCTTCTCACCCCAGAGAGAAAGGCTATTCAGTTAGTAAAGATTTTTCAATGAACCTGGGGCCAAAAAGGAAAAAAGAAATTTACAGTGTTAAAGGATATAAACTTGTGATTGGGGGAGGAGTACATCTCAAAGACTACATTTTCCCTCATATTATGACATCCAAGAAATTGGTGGGTTGGAAGAGGGTTCAAAAATAATCATTTCAAAATGTTCCTGATTGTGAGATTATTTAATCTGTTCCTTGACACAGGCCTCAGTAAGTAAGGTGGCTCAAGCTCTTCCCAGTTATCATGTCAATTCTCTCTTGGCCACAGATTCCAGGTGACCAGAAAGTCCACCTTGTCATGTGTTGGTTATACGGTGAGCTTGGAGAGAGCAGGACTTGTTAAGATTGTCAAGTACCATTCATAAATTTATGCCTACGGAGTTGTTCCTCCCTGGAAGGGAACCAAATAACTCACGCTTTTTGAAAATTGCTTATGACAGCTTTTCAGTCTGCTTTAGGCTGGTTCTTTGGGGTGATTTGTATTTTCATATACTACTCATACATTAAAAAATTTACACCTGTCAGATATTGACAGAGTGCCTCCATCCCTAACCTTCTTCAGGGGGGCACTCTTTGCTTCCAGACATTATCCAAATAAGTTTCTATCAAGAGTGAGGGTGACATAGCAGGTGAAGCATACAAAATATAAAGCATGCGAGTACGGAATTTTAACAAGAAACTAAGTCTTTGGACTTTCTGAGGGGAAGAAAGTTGTAAAACTCTGGGAACATTTGAAATTGCATGTCCAGCCATAGGCTAATAGTGGGGAGAGACCATTATTCTAGTTGTAGTCTAGAATTTACAAAGTTTGTTTTATTGTTTGTGATAGAATCATATTTTCTTCCTACATCTGGGACTTTTCTTAGTATTAGAAAAAAAATAAGACTATTCATAGTATCTTCCTTCTTTGTTTTAAAATAAATGACAATAAATATTATTGCCAAGTTGTTTGCATTAGTTATTTGGTTTTATTTGCTTTTGAAATTGCTTGCACCACAGGAGCTTGTAAAATCTTACCTCCTGCAGACCACTGTTATATTATTCTTGCCAACAACATACTGGAATTTAAGACTATGTTGAATATTGATGGAATAATATGTTATTTAGCCCAGTTAGAAGGATATGTATAATCTAAACCCCAGAAATCATCGATTTAGAAAAAGCTTTTTCTTTTCTTTTTTTTTTTTTTTTTGTTGTTTTTTTTTTTTTTTGTTTTGTTTTGTTGCTTAGGAGTTCTCAAACACCAGACTACCAGGTGAAAATAGCATTTTACTTAGAGAGTATGGCACAAAGTTCTTTCAGAAAATACCCTCTAGCTCGTTCTCACTCCTTAGAAGGTCATATGGGTTGCTTGGGGGTGGGGAGCAAAACAAAATAAAACAACAATAACAAATAAGCAGCCCAATCAACTTGGGAAATAAAATGGTACAGGCAAAACATTAACGCAAATATCTCAGGCTGCATTTGATGAAGAAATAATTAATATTCATTTGAACATAAAAAATTGTTTTTTATACTCATCGTGGTTATAAATAACACCCCAGCAACTCTTCTGGACAGTAATACTTAATTACCCCTGCTCTTAAAGTCTAATAAATGGCTAGATTATCAGTGTTAAGCGTACACAATTTGTCAATTGTAAATTAATGTTACTGAAATTATCACGGTCCTCAACTACAAAAAGGGTTTTAATCTCAGGCACCCACCCAAGATTTACCATCCTTTCTTTGCCAATGACATACCAATTGTTGAATTATTGGCTTTTAGCCATTAATTTATCTTATTTTAAGAATAATCTGTCATTTTCGAAATTACCTAACGTAAGAGGCTACTGAAATCCCAAAGTGCTTAAGACTGGATTATTTGTACTCTGAGTGTAACGGTGAATGTCATGATTATACTCGGTGTTTTGCAGAAGGTGGTAAAATCCAGCAGAACCCGTGAGTGGAAATGTCTGATCACGCTTCCAGGTGAGTCCAACTTCCATTTGACCTCTTTGTGCCCAGCAAGAAGGGCAATAGCAAAGGAGAGTTGGAGGGTTGAGAATTGACAAGTCATAGTCCATAAACAGGGAACAGTGTATGGAAACCTGGGGTCACATGATGCTATAGAGATAGTCAAGTATCTCAGTAGACATTCAACTCACTTTATTTCTAATATTATATCTACACTGCTGAGGGAGTGACAGATTGCAGAGTAGATTGCACTAAATAATTTCTAAATCTCATGAAAATTAAGAAAGACTAATTAAAGTCAAGATAAACATGATATAGTAGATTACTGGTCCAGAAACAAGTAGATATGGATTTAAATCTCCCTTAGCCTTAACTAGCTACTTTCTAAATTCCCTTTCATTTATAAATTCTGGAATGGCAAGCTGTACTTGCTTACATTTGCAGACCATCTTTTTGTTCCAAATTAGGGCTTCATTTAAAATCCTAGAGAATGTCTTTAAAAGATTTTGGTAATAAAACGGGATGTGCTTTTAGTATTTTAAACATTAATTTAAATTTACTAACTGTAATTAGATGTTGCTCCATTTAGGAACATATTAATGTTCTCATTTACAGTGTTTTTTATATCTTATGATGGGCCTTTTGAGTATACTGCATTTTAGATCTAAGCATTTAAAAAGGAGTCAAAATTCTTAATTTGAACTAACATTTATTTTCTCGTACTTTTTCAAATAATCGTAAGTACCTCCAGAGACATTTAACAATCCAACCATAACCATCTATGCCTATGACATGTGAAATTATCTCAGCCATCACAGCCAACTTTATAAAAAGTTTCATCAGTGTCACTGACGAGCCAATCAGTTAGTCATTGATATTTGCTTATTACCATCCAGAGAGAAAAGTACCATGAGTATACATGAAGAAGACATAGTACACTGTTCTTACTCTTAAAAACTTACAATAGCTTTAAAAATAAGACAAATACTCAAAAAAGATACCTAATATTTGAAGGTAACTGGCAAAGATACCGTAAACTCAGTAAATGGAAGCTGCATCCTTTTAATTGCTTTAACCGAAAACTGTATAGATACCTTTGACTTTTTTTCTCTCTCCTACGCAAAATCCAATCCTTCTGAATCCATCTTCCAAATTATGCAGTTTCTGAACATTTCTCACCATCTCCATTCTTGACAATTTCTCACCTATACTACCCCAGTAGATTCTGAAACGTATGCCTCCTTGCACTTTTGGTTCCTTACAGTTTATTCTCAAAACAGCAATCAAATCAGAAAAAGGTATAGCAGATATCACAACAAGTTTGCTCAAAAGCCTCCAGTGGAGGCGGAACTTGCAGTGAGCTGAGATCCGACCACTGCACTCCAGCCTGGGTGACAGAGCGAGACTCTGTCTCAGAAAAAAAACAAAACAAAACAAAACAAAAAAATCTCCAGTAGCTTTCATTTCAGTTACAGTAAAAGCCAAAGTCTTGACAGTAGCCTACAAAACACTTCAAAAATTTGGCTCTTGCAATTCCTCCAACTTTCCTTTCCTTTTTTCTTTTTTTAAAAAATCTTTTATTTTAAGCTCAGAGGTACATGTGTAGTTTGTTACATAGGTAAATTTGTGTCATGGGGGGTAGTTGTACAGATTATTTCATTACCCAAGTATCAAGCCTAATATCTATTAGTTATTTTTCCTGATCCTCTCCTTCCAACCACCCTTCTCACTCTGATAGGCCCCAGTGTGTATTGTTCCCTCTATTGATCCATGTGTTCTCATCATTACATGTGGTATTTGGTTTTCTGTTCCTGTGTTGGTTTGCTAAGGGTAATGGCCTCTAGCTCCACCCACAACCCTGCAAAGGACATTATCTCATTTTTCTTATGGCTGCATAATATTCATGGTGTATATGTGCCACATTTTCTTTATCCAGTCTAACATGGATAGGCAATTAAGTTTGCTCCATGTCTTTGCTATTGTGGATAGTGTTGCAAGGAACATACGCATGCATCTTTATAATAGAGTGAGTTATATTCCTTTGGGAATATATCCAGTAATGGGATTACTGCGTCAAATGGTATTTCTGTCTTTAAGTCTTGAGGAATCATCACACCGTCCACAATGATTTAACTAATTTACACTCACACTAACAGTGTGTAAGTGTTCCTTTTTCTCCACAACCTCACCAGCATCTGTTATCTTTTGACTTTTTAATGATAGCCATTCTGACTGGTGTGAGATCGTGGTTTTGATTTGTATTTCTCTAATGATCAGCGATGTAGAGCTTTTTTTCATATGATTGTTGGCCGTTGTATGTCTTCCTTTGAAAAGTGTCTGTTCATGGCCTATGTCCATCTTTTTTTTTTTTTTTTATATGGAGTCTTGCTCTGTCACTCAGGCTGGAGTGCAGTGGCATGATCTCGGCTTCCTACAACCTTCACCTCCTGGGTTCAAGCAAGACTCCTGCCTCAGCCTCCCAAGTAGCTGGGACTACAGGCACACGCCGCCACGCCTGGTTAATTTTTTGTATTTTAGTAGAGATGGGGTTTCACTGGTTGCGAACTCCTGAGCTCAGGCATTCCGCCCACCTCAGTCTCCTAAAGTGCTGGGATTACAGGCATCAGCCACTGCACACGGCCTATGCCCACTTTTTAATGGGGTTGTTTGTTTCTTGTAAATTTGTTTAAGTTCCTTATAGATGCTGGACAGTAAACCTTTGTGAGAGGAATAGTTTGCAAAAATATTCTCCCATTCTTTAGGTTATCTGTTTACTCTGTGGATAGTTCATTTTGCTGTGCAGAAGCTCTTTAGTTTAATTAGATCCTATTGATGAACTTTCACTTTTATTGCGATTGCTTTTGGTGTCTTCATCGTAAAATCATTGCTCATGTCTACGTCTGAATGGTATTGCCTCAGTTGTCTTCCAGGATTTTTATAGTTTGGGGTTTTAAATTTAAATCTTTAATCTGTCTTGAGTTGATTTTTGTATATGTTGTACAGAAGGGGTTCAGTTTCAATCTTCTGCATATGGCTAGCCAGTTATCCCAGCATCATTTATTGAATAGGGAATCCTTTCCCCATTGCTTGTTTTTGTCGGGTTGTTGAAGATCAGACAGTTGTAGGCGTGCAGTCTTACTTCTGGGTTCTCTATTTTGTTCCATTGGTCTATGTGTCACTTTTTGTACCAGTACCAGGCTGTTTTGGTTACTGTTGCCTTGTGGTACAGTTTCAAGTTGAGTACTGTGATGCCTCCAGCTTTGTTCTTTTAGCTTAGGATTGCCCTTGGCTATTCAGGCTCTTTTTGATTCCATACGAATTTTAAAATAGTTTTTCCTAGTTCTATAAAGAATGCAAATAGTAGTTTAATAGGCATAACATTGAACTTATACATTGCTTTGGAAAGCATGGCCATTATAACGATATTGATTCTTCCTATCCATGAGCATGGAATGTTTTTCTATTTATTTGTGTCATCTCTGATTTCTTTGAGCAGTGGTTTGTAGTTCTCATTGTAGAGATCTTTCACCTCCCTAGTTATCTGTATTCCTAGGTATTTTATTTGATTTGTGCCAAAGTTTGACTTCTTCTCTTCCTATTTGAATGCAATGGATTTCTTTCTCTTGCCTGATTGCCCTAGCCAGGACTTCCAGTACTACATTGAGTAGGAGTAGTGATAGAGAACATCTTTGTCTTGTGTTGGTTTTCAAGGGGAATGCTTCCTGCCATTCAGTATGGTGTTGGTTTGGGTTTGTCATAGATGGTTCTTATAATTTTGAGGTATATTTCTTGAATACCTAGATTATTGAGAATTTCTAACATGAATGGATATTGAATTTTGTCGAAGCCTTTTCTGCATCTATTGAGGCAATCATGTGGTTTTTGTCTTTAGTTCTGTTTATGTGAGGAATCACATTTACTGATTTGTGTATGTTGAACAAACCTTGTATCCCTGGGATAAAGCCTACTTGATTGTGGTAGATGAGCTTTTTGATGTGCTGCTCGACTTGGTTTGCCAGTATTTTGTTGAGGATTTTTGTATGTATGTTCATCAAAGTTATTGGCATGAGTTTTCTTTTTTTGTTGCATCTCTGCCAGGTTTTGGTATCAGGATGATGCTAGCCTTATAGAATGAGTTAGGGAGGAGTCCTTCCTCCTCATTTTTTTGGAACAACAGGGATGGCACCAACTTTTCTTTGTATATCTGGTAGAATTTGGCTATGAATCCATCTGGTCCTAGGATTTTTTTGGGTGATGGCCTATTTATTACTAACTCAATTTCAGAGCTCATCGTTGCTCTGTTCAGCGATTCAGTTTCTCCCTTGTTCAGTCTTGGAAGGGTGTATGTGCCCAGAGGAATTTACTAGTTTCTTCTATATTTTCTAGTTTATGTGCATAGAGGTGTTTATAATATCCCCTGATGGTTGTTTATATTTCTGTGGGGCCAGTGGTAATATCCCCTTTGTTGTTTCTGATGATGTTTATTTGAATCTTCCCTTTTCTTCAACCTTACTTTCTACTGTGTTTTCTTTGGTCACTCTATTCTAGAACACCGGCCTTCAAATAGCCTAATAGCATGCCCACTTTACTTCACTTTAGCTGTTCCTTCTGTCTGGAATATCTTTCCCCTGTGACATTTGAAAGGCCATGTCCATTGTGCTTCCTTCATTCTTTGGCTCAAGTGTTGCCTTGTTTATCTGATCTTCCTTTTTAATTCTGCAACTCCTTTCTAGAATTTCCTATCACCTAAACCTTGCTTTGTTTTTCTTTAATGTACTTATCATATTCTACTATAGAGTATTTTTTCCTTACACATTTTTTTCATGGTCTGTCTCTTCCCACTAGAAATACTTTCCGTTTTTTAAATGCTGTAGGGGATCAGTGTTGTAAATCATACTTGGCATCAAGTAGGTGCCAAGTGGTTGTTGAATGAACGAGTAAATTGATGAATGTAGGATTCATCATGGTGCTTTCTAATGCAATCAGGTGTATCTTATCTGTAGTAAGAGGAAAGCCTTCAGTCACTGAATTCCTGCCAAGTACCAGGCAGGATTCTAAGTGTTTAGCATACACCACCTTTAATCTTAAAGTCCTTGGAGTTGAGCATTGCTGTTACTTCTAGTATTATTATTTCCTTTTTCCTGGGTGAAATTGAGTCTCACCCAGGGCACACAGCTGAGTTAATAGGAGATGTATGATTCCAGTCCACATATGATGACTTTGGCAGAGCCTGTCCTTTTTGCTTTACACTATACAACCGTTTGAGAGCTAAGTAAAGGGCCTCACAAGCCAAGAAATAAGAGAGAGAGTCAACAATTATAGTATACTCATAGTAGCTAGGATATACTGTCCTAGGAATTAACCCATTCCAAGAGCAGAGGACACCTGGGTCCCTCCAAGATCAATTCTACACTATTGGCAAAGTAACTGATTGTAACAACTTAAAATAACCCAGCACTATTGAATTCTCTTTGAAGACAGTATTAATTCCATTTATACTGAGTTGAAAAACAGGAAACCCCTAAAAGAAAGTTTTTGTCTGTGTTAAATCTAGTGTTGTTAAAGAGAAGAAAAGCACTGAGTAAGGAGGATATTACTAGCATTGTTTATACTGTGAGTGGTACAGAAATGTCTACCATGTTTTTCTGTAGCCTGGAAGAAATAGCCTGTAAAAAAGTCTCCAGAGTGAATGGAAAAGGACTTATAAACTGATTACCTTTTGCAAAAACATTATTCAAATTACTTTTCATTGTTATTTAATAAATGAATTAGCAGCCTGGGTGATGGGAGTGAGGGCTTGTCTAAAAAAGAATCATAAAAAATTAGTCTCCATAGAATCCCTTGAAACTGGGAGGCGGAGGTTGCAGTGAACTGAGATCATGCCACTGCACTCCAGCCTGGGCGGCAGAGAGAGACTCCATCTAAAATAACAAACAAACAAAAAAACTCCATAGTGAAACTGATATTACCAAGTTAAAATTCTCATTCCTCCTTTATCATGATGAACTGATTATTACAGGAGCCTCCAAGAAGGTACCTTGATTACAAGAAATTGACTACTGCATTCCATGAAAAGGTTTTCCCATATATCCCCAATACTTTTTGATAAATAAAGTAACATTTTGGTGTCTGCATTAGTCTTCTAAAACTTGCACTAGCGTAAATCAGCTACAAAGATCTCATTATCTTTTGGCAAAATTAGAACTTACGGGGAAACATTTATCTATAATATGGTATACTAAGTATTAGAATACAAACATACAAAGTAGCAGCAAACATTAATTTCAGAGTTATGAATCCATATTAAAGGAGAAAGCCATACAAAGGAGGGGTTTTCGAATTGATTCTGCAGAAGAAGGAGTTTACTCAGATCTTTTTGGGCTCTGGAGTTCTTTGAAACATTTATCTTTGCTAATCATCAAAACTCAGTATGACTTGGTGCTTATGAATGTATTCTAAAACATACATTTTTATTTAAGTTGGTGCTTTTACCATAAATATATGAAAGTATTTATTTCTATTGACAACTTTAAAACGCTCAGCACATTATATTGCTTTTCATATTTCTTTTCAGATTTTCTGCCTTCTTTTTCTCAGAATGCCTCCACAGAACAGCTTTGCTGGAGTCATTTCCATGGCAGAAGGGAAGCAAATTTCTGGAGAATCTACATGGCAAAAACTGATGAAATAGGGTGCTCCAAACTTCCAAATTAGGTGCCAAAGTCCTCATTTGTTGCTCTAAAGAGCAAAAAGGCACAAAAGGTCCTATTTCATTGGCCTCACACATCTGAGGACCTAGAGGCATAATCAGGTGTTGAACAGTCATATCTGAGGCTCAATGCATTACAAAAATCATATCATAAAAATGGAATTCACTTATGTTGCACTTAAATAAATACATTGTGTTCATTTACTACTTTTCTAGGGAAAACCCCAAAGAGAAAAAAAATATGAAAAGGTTATGAATCATTTTATGTTTGTCTGCAAAATGAAAACGGGCAAAAAAAAAAAAAAAAAAAAAAAAGACAAGCTTTGTTCTATATCAGTATAATGCATTTGTTAGCAAATAACCTAAGTAATTTTGTGTATTCTTCAGTATTAGCCCTTTCTTAACATGTTCTTGTGCTGTACAGCAATAAATGGAGATATAAATTAAAAGAATAGTTGTAGAAACACATTACATGTATGAAAAAAGATCAGTACATTTACACCTAAGTCTCTGCATGTCTTTCCCCAGCCTTCCACAAAGCTACTGAATAGTGTAATGGAAAAGGTGCATGTTGGAAAAGCAGAGAGATGGCTGATTAGCACATATGTAAACTTTGCCAAGTAATTTATTCCCTGACAGTCCCAGGGCCCTCTTCTGTATAAGTGCTAAGCCTACTTTGCATGGTAATTCCCTGAGTCAAGATTGTGGCAAGAATATGAACTTGCCTTTAATAAATAAATATTGATAAATCAACTAATGAGAGGATGAATAAAAGAACTTATACTCCAGAAAAGCTTGATGAACTTTAATTTCCTAAATTTGCAATCAGTTACCTTGGTCAGCCAGTGGTCATGCACAGACAGGGAAACTAGTCAGTGACCACACCCAAACACAGGGCAGAGCCTGTGGTCTCACCCAATTGTACAGCACAGTCTGAGGCTCTGACCAATTATAAAGCCTGGACAGAAGCCCATTCCTGAAAATGTAGCAAGAAGCCAGCAGCACTACTTGGCTGGGGAGCACATCCTGGGACCCCAGCTAACTAGGCGTGATAACGGAACCCATTCTGAAGCTCACTCCAATTGCTGAGTCCAACTAGCAGCACCACATGGGCAGGGAGTATAGCCTGTGACCCCATCTGACCAAAGGTGATTGTGGAGCCAAGCCTGAATGCAGAGTTCATCCAGCAGCCCTACCTGACTGGAGTCAGCCAGTGGTCAAACCTAAACTGAGAGCATGGACAGTGGCCCTACCAAACAAGAGACCTTGACAGCTAGCACTACCTGCCCATAAATGCTACCAGCTGGCCCATCCAGAAGCCCAGGTTGAACTGGCTAGAGAAGGGCTTTCCCTGTTAAAGTAAATGTCTAAGGGCTGGAAGAGGTCCTCAAACGTACACATACCAACGGAAGGATCAAGGAAACATTATACCACTAAGTAAATTAATAAAGCTCCAATAACTGACCCTAAAGAAATGGAGATGTATGAACTGACTAACAAAGAATCAAGAAAAACCCTTCAAATGAAGTTCAGTGAACTACAAGAAAACATGGAAATTAAGCAATATTAGAAAACAATAAATGAACAAAACTAAAGTTCAATAAAGAAAGATAAATATTTTTAAATTATAGAGTGAGAAAATTAAGAGCTGAAGAACACAATGACTAAACTGAAATTTTGAATAGAGACCCGTGATAGCACACTCGAGTGGAACAAAGAATCAGTGAACTTGAAGACAGGTTGTTTGAAATTATCCAGGAAGAAGAGCAAAAGAAAGAATAACAACAAGAAGTGAATGAAGAAAATCAACAAGACTTACGGCACACCACCAAGCAAAACTATATATTATGGAAATCAGAAGGGAGAGAGAGAGAGAGAAATAGAGAGAGACAGAAAGTTGCAGAAAGTGCCGAAAGTCTGTTTAAAGAAATAACAGCTGAAAATTCTCCAAATTTGGGGTGAGAAATGGACATCCAGATTCATGAGACCTAAATAGTCTTACATAGGTTCAATTCAAAAACGTTTACACTGAACCACATTGTAATAAAATTGCCAAAAGTGAAAGACAAAGAGAATTTTGAAAGCACAAGAGAAAAGTGACATCACATATAAAGGAGCCTCAATTGGACTATTAGAGTATTTCTCAGCAGAAACCTCAGCAGACAGTGGGGTGATATGCTTAAAATATTGAAAGAAAAAGATCTTCCAGTCAACCATACTATACATAGCAAAGTTATTCTATAGAAATGAAGACAGAGATAAAGACTTTTCTAAATGAAGAAAGGTTAGGAAGTTCATCATGACTAGAATTGCCTTAGAAGAAATGCCACATGGATTACTTCAAGCTGAAATGGAAGCATTAATTACAATGTAAAAACTTATGAATATATAACACTCACAAGATAAGGTAAATATACAGTTAGATTTAGAATTCTTTAATACTGTAATGGTGATGCATAAATCACTTTCAACTGTGGTATAAAAGGTAAAAAACAAATGCATTAAAAATAATGATAATTATAATCATTTGTTATTGAACACAGAGAATAAAACAAATGTAAGCTGTAACAGCAACAACTTAAAATGACTAGGGGGAAATAAGTAAAACTATGGAGTTTTCTACATGATCAAAGTTAAGTTTTTATAGCTTAAGTAGGATGTTATAACTATAAAATATTTTATTTAAGCCATATGTTAACCACAAAGGAAACCTGTAGCAAATACAGAAAAGATTAATAGAAAAGAATCAAAGTATACTGCCATGAAAAAGTCATCAAGTCACAATAGAAGACAACAAAAGAGGAAGAAAAGAACAAGGAAACTAACAACAGTCAGAAAACAATCAACTAAATGGCAATAGCAAGGCCTTATCTATTACTTTCAATGTAAGAGAATTAAATTCTCAAATCAAAAGACAGAGTGGCTAAATGGATTAAAAAAACAAAATCCAGGAACCTTAGTGCCCACAAAAGACTCATTTTAGATATAAGGACACAAATAGTCTAAAAGTGATGGAATAAAAAAAGATATTCCATGCAATGAAAATCAAAAGAGAGCAGGGTTGGCTAAACTTATATCAGAGAAGATAGACTGGAGGTGAAAAATGGTCATAAGAGACAAAGAAGGTAAATATATAATATTAAAGTGATCAATTCATCAAGAAGATACAATAATTGAAATACATATGCATCCAACATTGGAAGATGTAAATATATAAAGTAAATACTAACAGAACTGAAAGGAGACATAAATAGCAATTCTATAATAGTAGGAAACTGTAATAGTAGGAAACAAGGAATAGATCATCAGATGAAAATCAATAAGGAAACAGTGGATTTCAGCAACACTATAGACCAAACGGACCTGACAGATATAAACAAAACATTTCATCCAACAGAAACAAAATACACATTCTTCTCAAATACACATAAAATATTCCATAGGAAAGATCATGTGTTAGATCCCGAAATATCTCTTCATAATTGCAAGAAGATTAAAAAAAAATCAAGTACTTTTTGGGCCAAAATGGTATGAAATAGGAAATCAATAATAAAAGAAAATTGAAAAATTGTCAACTATAGGGATATTAAACAACACACTCTTAAACAAGAGCTATTTAAATAAAAAATCAAAATAAATAAAAAATTGTGATATGAACAAAAATGAAAAAAATGACATTTATGGAATGCAGTAGAAGTGTTCTAAAAGAAAAATTTTAAGCTATAAATGCCTGCATGAAAAATGGAAAGATTTAAAATAAACAATCTAATTTTATACCTTATGAAACTAGAAAAAGAACAATCAAAGCCCAAATTTGGCAGAATAAAAAAAAATAAAGCATTACATATTAAGTAAATGAAATAGAGAATAGAAAAACAATTGAAAAGGTCAACAAAAATGAAGGGATCGTTTTCTGAAAAGCTAAACAAAATTGATGAAACTTTACCTAGACCAACAAAAAAAGAAAAAAAGAGAGAGAGAGAGAGAGAGAGAGAGATAAGACTCAAATAAATACAATTCTAAATGAAAGAGGAGATATTATAACTGGTATTACAGAAATACAAAGAATCATCAAAGTCTACCATGAATATGTATCAATAAATTAGACAACTTAAAAAATGAATAATTTCCTGGAAACATATAACCTATGAAAACTGAATCATAAAAAAAGACACAATGATGAATAATGAAACTTAATTGGTAATCAAAAGTCCCCAGACAAAGAAAAGCCCAAACCACATGGCACCTTGGAAAAGGAGACAGACTGCAGATTACTACACATGTGAACTTTGCCAAATAATTTATTCCCTGAGAGTCCCAGTATCCCCAGTATTCACTAATGAATTTGACCAAATATTTAAAGAATAATTAATGCCAATTCTTAAGCTTCTCCAAAAACTTGAAGAGGGAGGTTGGGCACTGTGGCTCATGCCTGTAATCCCAGCACTTTGGGAGGCTGAGATGGGCAGATCACCTGAGGTGCGGAGTTCAAGAACAGCTTGGTCAACGTGGTGAAACCCCATCTCTACTAAAAATAGAAAAATTAGCCAGGCATGGCAGCAAGCACCTGTAATCCCAGCTACTTGGGAGGCTGAGGCAAGAGAATTGCTTGAACCTAGGAGGTAGAGGTTGCAGTGAGCCATCATGCCATTGTACTCCAGTCTGTGTGACAAGAGCAAAATTCTGTCTCAAAAAAAAAAAAAAAAAAAAAAAAAGAAGAGGGAAGGAGCACTTCCAAACCCAGTTTATGAGCCCATTATTACCCTGATATGAAAATTGGATAAAGACAATACAAGAAAAGAAAATTACCTGCCAATATCTCTGATGAACATAGATGCAAAAATTCTCAAAATATAGCAAATTGAGTTCAACAGTACATTAAAAGACTCATACACCATGATCACCTTCGATTTATCCCTGGAATGCAAGGATGGTTCGGCATAAACAAGTCAATAAATACAACCCATCACATTAACAGGAAGAAGAATGAAAATCTATAATGATAATTTCAATAGAGGCTGAAAAAGCATTTAGCATAATTCCACATTCTTTCTTGATAAAAACCCTCAACAAATTGGGTATAGAATGAATGTACATCAACATAATAATGGTCATAGATGACAAGCCCACAGCTAACATCATCTTCAGCAATGAAAACCTGAAATCTTTTCTTTTAAGATCAGGAAATTGACAAGCCTTCCCACTCTCATCACTTCTATTCAATACAGTACTGGAAATTCTAGTGATAACAATCAAGCAAGAAGAAGAAATACATGGCATCCAAACTGAAAAGGAACAAGTTATATTATATATCTATTTGCATATAATATGATCTTATATGTAGAAAACCCTAAAGATTCTACCAAAAAACCTGAGAGAACTAACAAATGAATTCATCAAAGTTGTAAGATGCAAAACAACATAGAAAATTTACAGAGTTCTGTATACTAACAATGAACTTTCTGAAAAAGAAATCAAGAAAATACCATTTACAATAAACTAAATCAATAAAATACTTAGGAATAAATTTAATCAAAGAGGTGAAAAATCTATACACTGAAAACCATATTTATTTATTTATTTATTTATTTATTTATTTATTTATTTATTTTTGAGTCTCGCTCTGTTGCCTAGGCTGGAGTGCAGTGGTGCGATCTCAGCTCACTGCAAGCTCCGCCTCCCAGGTTCACGTCATTCTCTTGCCTCAGCCTCTTGAGTATCTGGGACTACAGGTGCATGCTGCCACACCCGGCTAATTTTTTTGTATTTTTAGTAGAGACAGGGTTTCACCATGTTAGCCAGGATGGTCTTGATCTCCTGACCTTATGATCCGCCTGCCTTGACCTCCCAAGAAAACTATAATTTTTAAGAAAGACATTGAAGACAACATAAATAATTGGAAAACTATCTTCTATACAAGGATCAAAAGAATTAATATTGTAAAAACAGCCATACACTACCCAAAGCTATCTATAGATTCAATGCAATCTTTATCAAAATCCTAATGACATTTTTCACAGAAATAGAAAAAAAAATCCTATCATACATAACCACGGAAGACCCCTAATAGTAAAAGTAATCTTGAGAAAGAGCAACAAAGTTGGAGACGTCAAACTTCCTGATTTCAAACTGTATTACAAATCTATAGTAATCAAAACAGTATGATACTGGCATAAAAACAGATGCATAGACCAATGGAACAGAAAGAAGAGCTCAGAAATAAACCCAGGCATATATAGTCAACTAGTATTTGATAAGAGTGCCAAGAATACACAATGGGGAAAGGATAGTCTCCTCAACAAATGGTGTTGGAAAAACTGAATATGCACATGCAGAAGAATGAAATTGAACCTCTGTCTTACACAACTCACAAAATTTAACTCAAAATAGATTTAAAACTTAAATATAAAACATAAAACCACAAAACTCCTTTAAGAAAACAAAGGGGAAAAACTCCTTGACACTGGTCTTGGCAATGACTTTTTGGAGATGAAACTAAAAGTACAAACCACAAAAGCAAAAATAAGTAAGTGGACTATATCAAACTAAAATGATTCTGTACAACAAAGAAAAAAGTCAACAAAATAAAAAAGCAACCAATGGAATGGTAGAAAATATTTTCAAACCATATACCTGACAAATGGTTAAAATAAAACTATATTAGAAGCCCATAGAACTCAATAGAATAAAAGCAAATAATTCAATTAAAGAAACAGGCAAAGGGCCTGAACTGACATTTTTCCAAAGAAGACATATGGATGGCCAATGAATACATGAAAAGATATTCAATATAAGTGACCATCAAGGAAATACAACATAAAAACCACAATGAACTCTCACCCCACACCTGTTAGGATGGCTATTACCTAAAAAAAAAAAAAAAAAAAAAAAAAAAAAACAAGAGATAACAAATGTTTATAAGGATGTGGAGAAAAGGGAACCCTTGTGGATTGTTGATGGGAATAAAATTAGTACAACCATTATGGAAAACAGTATGACGCTTTTCAAAAAATTAAAAATAGAATTACCATATGATCCAGCAATCTTGCTTCTGGGTATAAATCTGAAGGAAACAAAATCAGTATGTTGAAAAGATACCAGCACTCCCATATTCAGTCTGGCATTATTCACAATAGCCAAGACAAACTAAAAAATTGTGAGATACACACAGACATACATATGCACAAATTGTATTTAGCCATATAAAAGGAAAAAAAAGAAGGAAATCCTGCCATTTGTGATGAAATGGATGAAACTTGAAGGCATTATGCTAAGTAAAGTAAATCACACAGAGGAATACAAATAATGTATAATCTTGCTTTTATGTGGAATTGAAAAATATCAGACTCGGAAATTAAACGTAGAATGGATGTTGCCTGCTGATGGGGCTTGGGGGAAATGAGAAGTTCAAAGGATACAAAATTATAAGCAGAAGCTCTGGGAATCTAATGCACAGCATGCTGACAAAAGTTAACAATACTGTATTTTACACTTGAAATTTGCCAACAGAGTAGATCTTAAATGTTCTCACCTTACAAATACAAACACACAAATGATAACTAGGTTAGGTGAGAGATCTTTTAGCTAACTTGATTGTGGTAATCCTTTCACAATATATAGGTATACCAAACCATTATATTGTATACTTTATACAATTCTGTCAATTATACCTCAATCAAGCTTGAAAATGAAACAGAATATTTAAAAAGAATATTTGTTAACTTCTCAGGGTTTTAATTTCCTCATTTGTAAAGGAGGGATAATAATATCTAGCTTATAGCCTTGCTATTACTATATTCAATGAGTTAGTACATGCAATTCATTGAGAATAGTGCTTTGGATATAGACAGCTCTTAATAAATTATAATGTTATTCAAGATTCCCTCCTCTTGAAATTTCATTCTATCAATCATCTAGTTATATAGCTCAAATGCCGTTCTACTTACAAAATTGTATATGATCATCCTTGGCAGAGATTGAATGTATGTATTGGCTCTTGTTGAATAGCACACTACCCTGAAACTTGATAGGTTAAAACAATTCACATTATCTTGTATAGTTTCTGAGAATCAGGGGTCTGAGCTTCCTGTGTGGTTCTGAATTGAGGGTTTTCACAGAGGTTGTAATCAAGTTGTAGACTGAGGCTATAGTCATCTCAAAGTTTTACTGAGACTGGAGAATTTACTGCTTACAACCTCGGTTCCTATCAGCTGTTGGCTGGAGACTTTCATTCCTTCCCACATGGGCCTTTCTATGAAACTGTTCTACAGGGTCACTAGCTTCTGCCAGAGCAAGTGACCTGAAGAGAGAGAGAGAGAGCCCCAAATCAAAAAGACAATGTTCTTTTTATAACCTAATCTCAGAAGAGGCATAACATTATTTCTTTCTTTTTTCTCTCTTTTTTTTTTTTTAGGTCATGCTATTTTTTTCTTTCTTTCTTTTTTTTTTTACTATTATACTTTAAGTTCTAGGGTACATGTGCATAACGTGCAGGTTTGTTACATATGTATACTTGTGCCATGTTGGTGTGCTGCACCCATCAACTCGTCAGCACCCATCAACTCGTCATTTACATCAGGTATAACTTCCAATGCAATCCCTCCTCCAGCCCCCCTCCCCGTGATAGGCTCCCGTGTGTGATGTTCCCCTTCCTGAGTCCAAGTGATCTCATTGTTCAGTTCCCACCTATGAGTGAGAACATGCGGTGTTTGGTTTTCCGTTCTTGTGATAGTTCGCTAAGAATGATGGTTTCCAGCTGCATCCATCTCCCTACAAAGGATACAAACTCATCCTTTTTTATGGCTGCATAGTATTCCATGGTGTATATGTGCCACATTTTCTTAATCCAGTCTGCCAGTGATGGACATTTGGGTTGATTCCAAGTCTTTGCTATTGTGAATAGTGCCGCAATAAACATACGTGTGCATGTGTCTTTATAGTAGCATGATTTATAATCCTTTGGGTATATCCCCAGTAATGGGATGGTTGGGTCATATGGTACATCTAGTTCTAGATCCTTGAGGAATCGCCATACTGTTTTCCATAATGGTTGAACTAGTTTACAATCCCACCAAAGTGTAAAAGTGTTCCTATTTCTCCACATCCTCTCCAGCACCTGTTGTTTCCTGACTTTTTAATGATCGCCATTCTAACTGGTGTGAGATGGTATCTCTTTGTGGTTTTGATTTGCATTTCTCTGATGGCCAGTGATGATGAGCATTTTTTCATGTGTCTGTTGGCTGTATGAATGTCTTCTTTTGAGAAATGTCTGTTCATATCCTTTGCCCACTTTTTGATGGGGTTGTTTGTTTTTTTCTTGTAAATTTGTTTGAGTTCTTTGTAGGTTCTGGATATTAGCCCTTTGTCAGATGAGTAGATTGCAAAAATTTTCTCCCATTCTGTAGGTTGCCTGTTCACTCTGATGGTAGTTTCTTTTGCTGTGCAGAAGCTCTTTAGTTTAATGAGATCCCATTTGTCAATTTTGGCTTTTGCTGCCATTGCTTTTGGTGTTTTAGACATGAAGTCTTTGCCCATGCCTATGTCCTTAATAGTACTACCTAGGTTTTCTTCTAGAGTTTTTATGGTATTAGGTCTAAGATTTAAGTCTCTAATCCATCTTGAATTAATTTTCATATAAGGAGTAAGGAAAGGATCCAGTTTCAGCTTTCCACTGATGGCTAGCCAACTTTCCCAGCACCATTTATTAAATAGGGAATCCTTTCCCCATTTCTTGTTTCTCTCAGGTTTGTCAAAGATCAGATGGCTGTAGATGTGTGGTATTATTTCTGAGGACTCTGTTCTGTTCCATTGGTCTATATCTCTGTTTTGGTACCAGTCCCATGCTGTTTTGGTTACTGTAGCCTTGTAGTATAGTTTGAAGTCAGGTAGCGTGATGCCTCCAGCTTTGTTCTTTTGACTTAGGATTGTCTTGGCAATGCGGGGTCTTTTTTGGTTCCATATGAACTTTAAAGCAGTTTTTTCCAATTCTGTGAAGAAACTCATTGGTAGCTTGATGGGGATGGCATTGAATCTATAAATTACCTTGGGCAGTATGGCCATTTTCACGATATTGATTCTTCCTATCCATGAGCATGGTATGTTCTTCCATTTGTTTGTGTCCTCTTTTATTTCACTGAGCAGTGGTTTGTAGTTCTCCTTGAAGAGGTCCTTTACATCCCTTGTAAGTTGGATTCCTAGGTATTTTATTCTCTTTGAAGCAATTGTGAATGGAAGTTCATTCCTGATTTGGCTCTCTGTTTGTCTGTTACTGGTGTATAAGAATGCTTGTGATTTTTGCACATTAATTTTGTATCCTGAGACTTTGCTGAAGTTGCTTATCAGCTTAAGGAGATTTTGGGCTGAGACAATGGGGTTTTCTAAATATACAATCATGTCGTCTGCAAACAGGGACAATTTGACTTCTTCTTTTCCTAACTGAATCCCCTTGATTTCTTTCTCTTGCCTGATTGCCCTAGCCAGAACTTCCACCACTATGTTGAATAGGAGTGGTGAGAGAGGGCATCCCTGTCTTGTGCCAGTTTTCAAAGGGAATTTTTCCAGTTTTTGCCCATTCAGTATGATATTGGCTGTGGGTTTGTCATAAATAGCTCTTATCATTTTGAGGTACGTTCCATCAATACCGCATTTATTGAGCGTTTTTAGCATGAAGGGCTGTTGAATTTTGTCAAAAGCCTTTTCTGCATCTATTGAGATAATGATGTGGTTCTTGTCTTTGGTTCTGTTTATATGCTGGATTACGTTTATTGATTTGCGAATGTTGAACCAGCCTTGCATCCCAGGGATGAAGCCCACTTGATCATGGTGGATAAGCTTTTTGATGTGCTGCTGAATCCGGTTTGCCAGTATTTTATTGAGGATTTTTGTATCGATGTTCATCAGGGATATTGGTCTAAAATTCTCTTTTTTTGTTGTGTCTCTGCCAGGCTTTGGTATCAGGATGATGTTGGCCTCATAAAATGAGTTAGGGAGGATTCCCTCTTTTTCTATTGATTGGAATAGTTTCAGAAGGAATGGTACCAGCTCCTCCTTGTACCTCTGGTAGAATTCAGCTGTGAATCCATCTGGTCCTGGACTTTTTTTGGTTGGTAGGCTATTAATTATTGCCTCAATTTCAGAGCCTACTATTGGTCTATTCAGGGAATCAACTTCTTCCTGGTTTAGTCTTGGAAGAGTGTAAGTGTCCAGGAAATTATCCATTTCTTCTAGATTTTCTAGTTTATTTGCATAGAGGTGTTTATAGTATTCTCTGATGGTAGTTTGTATTTCTGTGGGATCAGTGGTGATATCCCCTTTATCATTTTTTATTGCATCTATTTGATTCTTCTCTCTTTTCTTCTTTATTAGTCTTGCTAGCGGTCTGTCAATTTTGTTGATCTTTTCAAAAAACCAACTCCTGGATTCATTGATTTTTTGGAGGGTTTTTTGTGTCTCTATCTCCTTCAGTTCTGCTCTGATCTTAGTTATTTCTTGCCTTCTGCTAGCTTTCGAATGTGTTTGCTCTTGCTTCTCTAGTTCTTTTAACTGTGATGTTAGAGTGTCAATTTTAGATCTTTCCAGCTTTCTCTTGTGGGCATTTAGTGCTATAAATTTCCCTCTACACACTGCTTTAAATGTGTCCCAGAGATTCTGGTATGTTGTATCTTTGTTCTCATTGGTTTCAAAGAACATCTTTATTACTGCCTTCATTTTCTTATCTACCCAGTAGTCATTCAGGAGCAGGTTGTTCAGTTTCCATGTAGTCGAGTGGTTTTGATTGAGTTTCTTAGTCCTGAGTTCTAGTTTGATTGCACTGTGGTGTGAGAGACAGTTTGTTATAATTTCTGTTCTTGTACATTTGCTGAGGAGTGCTTTACTTCCAATTATGTGGTCAATTTTGGAATAAGTGCGATGTGGTGCTGAGAAGAATGTATATTCTGTTGGTTGGGGGTGGAGAGTTCTATAGATGTCTATTAGGTCTGCTTGCTGCAGAGATGAGTTCAATTCCTGGATATCCTTGTTAACTTTCTGTCTCGTTGATCTGTCTAATGTTGACAGTGGAGTGTTGAAGTCTCCCATTATTATTGTATGGGAGTCTAAGTCTCTTTGTAAGTCTCTAAGGACTTGCTGTATGAATCTGGGTGCTCCTGTATTGGGTGCATATATATTTAGGATAGTTAGCTCTTCCTGTTGAATTGATCCCTTTGCCATTATGTAATGGCTTTCTTTGTCTCTTTTGATCTTTGATGGTTTAAAGTCTGTTTTATCAGAGACTAGTATTGCAACCCCTGCTTTTTTTTTCTCCATTTGCTTGGTAGATCTTCCTCCATCCCTTTATTTTGAGCCTATGTATGTCTCTGCATGTGAAATGGGTCTCCTGAATACAGCAGACTGATGGATCTTGACTCTTTATCCAGTTTGCCAGTCTGTGTCTTTTAATTGGAGCATTTAGTCCATTTACATTTAAGGTTAAGATTGTTATGTGTGAACTTGATCCTGCCATTATGATATTAACTGGTTATTTTGCTCGTTAGTTGATGCAGTTTCTTCCTAGCCTTGATGGTCTTTACATTTTGGTATGTTTTTGCAATGGCTGGTACTGGTTGTTCCTTTCCATGTTTAGTGCTTCCTTCAGGGTCTCTTGTAAGGCAGGCCTAGTGGTGACAAAATCTCTAAGCATTTGCTTATCTGTAAAGGATTTTATTTCTCCTTCACTTATGAAACTTAGTTTGGCTGGATATGAAATTCTGGGTTTAAAATTCTTTTCTTTAAGAATGTTGAATATTGGCACCCACTCTCTTCTGGCTTGAAGAGTTTCTGCCGAGAGATCTGCTGTTAGTCTGATGGGCTTCCCTTTGTGGGTAACCCGACCTTTCTCTCTGGCTGCCCTTAACATTTTTTCCTTCATTTCAACTTTGGTGAATCTGACAATTATGTGTCTTGGAGTTGCTCTTCTCGAGGAGTATGTTTGTGGCGTTCTCTGTATTTCCTGGATTTGAATGTTGGCCTGCTCTACTAGGTTGGGGAAGTTCTCCTGGATGATATCCTGAAGAGTGTTTTCCAACTTGGTTCCATTTTCCCCCTCACTTTCAGGCACCCCAATCAGACGTAGATTTGGTCTTTTTACATAATGCCATACTTCTTGCAGGCTTTGTTCGTTTCTTTTTCTTCTTTTTTCTTTTGGTTTCTCTTCTCACTTCATTTCATTCATTTGATCCTCAATCGCTGATACTCTTTCTTCCAGTTGATCAAGTCGGTTACTGAAGCTTGTGCATTTGTCACGTATTTCTCGTGTCATGGTTTTCGTCTCTTTCATTTCGTTTATGAGCTTCTCTGCATTAATTACTCTAGCTATCAATTCTTCCACACTTTTTTCAAGATTTTTGGTTTCTTTGCGCTGGGTACGTAATTTCTCCTTTAGCTCTGAGAAGTTTGATGGACTGAAGCCTTCTTCTCTCATCTCATCGAAGTCATTCTCCGTCCAGCTTTGATCCGTTGCTGGCGATGAGCTGCGCTCCTTTGCCGGGGGAGATGCGCTCTTATTTTTTGAATTTCCAGCTTTTCTGCCCTGCTTTTTCCCCATCTTTGTGGTTTTATCTGCCTCTGGTCTTTGATGATGGTGATGTACTGATGGGGTTTTGGTGTAGGTGTCCTTCCTGTTTGATAGTTTTCCTTCTAACAGTCAGGACCCTCAGCTGTAGGTCTGTTGGAGATTGTTTGAGGTCCATTCCAGACCCTGTTTGTCTGGGTATCAGCAGCAGAGGCTGCAGAAGATAGAATATTGCTGAACAGTGAGTGTACCTGTCTGATTCTTACTTTGGAAGCTTCCTCTCAGGGGTGTACTCCACCCTGTGAGGTGTGGGGTGCCAGACTGCCCCTAGCGGGGGATGTCTCCCAGTTAGTCTACTCAGGGGTCAGGGACCCACTTGAGTAGGCAGTCTGTCCCTTCTCAGATCTCATCCTCCATGTTGGGAGATCCACTGCTCTCTTCAAAGCTGTCAGACAGAGTCATTTGCGTCTGCAGAGGTTTCTGTTGCTGTTGTTGTTGTTGTTGTTTAGCTGTGCCCTGTCCCTATAGGTGGATTCTACAGAGACAGGAAGGTTTCCTTGAGCTGCTGTGAGCTCCACCCAGTTGGAGTTTCCCAGTGGCTTTATTTACCTACTTAAGTCTCAGCAGTGGCGGGCACCCCTCCCCCAGCCTCACTGCTGCCTTGCGGTTAGATGGCAGACTGCTGTGCTAGCAGTAAGGGAGGCTCCGTGGGCATGGGACCCTCCCGGCCAGGTTTGGGATATAATCTCCTGGTGTGCCCGTTTGCTTAAAGTACAGTATTGGGGTGGGAGTTACCCGATTTTCCAGGTGTTGTGTGTCTCAGTTCCCCTGGCTAGGAAAAGGGATTCCCTTCCCCCTTGCGCTTCCCAGGTGAGGCGATGCCTCGCCCCGCTTCAGCTCTTGCTGGTCAGGCTGCAGCAGCTGACCAGCACCGATTGTCCAGCACTCCCTACTGAGATGAACCCGGTACCTCAGTTGAAAATGCAGAAATCACCGGTCTTCTGTGTTGTTCGTGCTGGGAGTTGGAGACTGGAGCTCTTCCTATTCAGCCATCTTGCTCTGCCCCTGGCATAACATTATTTCTGCCCTGTTCTATTTGTTAGGAGAAAGTCATTAGGTCTAGCCCATTCTTAGGGAAAAAGGAACTAAATTTCAACTTCATCTGTTGAAGAGAGTAGTATAAAAGAATTTGTGTACATATTTTAAGAACCACTACAATGTCCTTCCTCCCAATTGCTACTTTCAGGCCATATCTTTCTCCTGAGCTGTAGAGATGGTAGCCAACTTCCCTAAGGAAACCTCCGAGGCAGCCTTCAATTTATCCTCTCCATTCATGCTTAATTTCAACCAATCTTCACGTTTTTCCAGCATAATTCCTAAATATCTCTTGAACATTCCCATGTTTCTATGGACGTACTGCTATCCTTTCAGTCTAGGATAAGCATTTCTCTGAAGCCCTTGCTGATCTATTGCAAGAGCCTGTGAGGTCACTGCCCCTGTAAAATTCTGAGACAGAGTAGGGACAAGACTTGTCCCTCACTGGGATTTAGCTCCCAGCCCCACTAACATTTTTTTTCCATCTCCAGCAATTACCAGATCATGCACTGCCACCATCCCTGCTGACTGTATTGCCCACATGCACACAAGACCAGAAAAATGATTTATCTTTACTTCATGTCTCATTATAATACTAAACTCCCCTCCCAGGAAGGGGCTTATCTGCCATTTTTTTAATCATGTCATGTATGTTCTAACATGATTTCTCACTGTGCCTGCCTGTCCACCCTGAGTTCCACTCCACACATGTAATGATTGTTCATGTGCCTCATGCATTTTCACATCACCCTTCCTAAAACACTGTAAAGACCTATCCTCAAGGAGGTAGCCAGAGAACACTCGCTCCAGCGCTGTCTCCCTTGTGTTCAAGCAGTCCCTAATAAAGCTCTGTCTGTGGAACTTGCTTGACCTCATGTCAATTTCTATTTCATGGGAGCCCAAGAACCTACGGTGGGTAAAAGTTTTTTAAGTTTATCCTGAATAGACTTCTTTCCAAATTAAAATATCCTGTCATAACATTTCTCTAATCCTTGTCATATTTCTCCAGTGCCTTCAGGATAAAGTCTAAGCTGTCTTAAATGGCTTATAAGATCTTTCATGATTTAGCCCCTTCTCTAGACTTAACTGTGATCATACCTCCTCAACCCCTCACTCCTCAGTCAACATTTTAGCTACCTATGTGAATAGTTATGCAAATGCATTTATTACCATTAAAAATGCTATTCTCTATACCTGAACCAAGTTTATATCTCTGGTATACCTGACTCTTCATCTATCTGGCTCATTCCTATCATCCATCAGTTTTCCATTATATGTAACTTCCTCTGAGAAGTTTTACTTAAATTCCTTTAATAATAACTGCCCCACACTTTGACATTGAACTGTGTTCTTATTCCCATGTCAATATTTATCACCCAGTCTTGTGATTGCCTATTTAATTATCTACATTTCCCCCCGACTAGACTGTTTGCCTTTCCAGACTATCATTTTCACTGTTATATTACCAAAGTCTAGCATAACATCCACCACATAGTAGAAATACACTGAATAGTTGCTAAATGAATGCATAATAATCAATTTTTTATATCAGGTTTCATAATTACAAGTCTGGGCCACACTGTAATTTTCTGTGTATTTTACCATCTGTACTCAATGTGAAGCACTTTAAGGATCTTATCTTTCTTTTTTTTCCCCTTTTAATCCCTTATAGGGTATGGCTTTACATCTTTCCTTTAGGGGAAAATTATATGCAAAAATTTTTAAAAGACTACCAATAAAAACATGTACTAAGTCCCACACTGTAGTTAGCAACTGGAAATACAAAGGTGAATACATTCCTCAGCAGACTGACATCTAGCAGGAGTATAGACTTGCAGGGAATAAAGGGAAGAAACTAGGGAAAGTGTACTGAAGCCAGATTTGGATGACTTGCCACTTCACCAGACATAAATTAGCTAGGTTAATTTGGGCGAAGCATTGATGACATATCTCACATTCATCATGCATAAAACAAAGGAGGTCTCCTAGGAATATGGTGGACTACACTGATGAGACCTCACTTCTCACAACACATATATTAAAATGCTGGATTGTGTATAAGCAAACAAATTTTTAAAGTACATAGCAAGTTCAGAAAACAAACCAAATCAACCTACAAAGCATATAAACATTTGGCAAAAATAAAGTCAAAACCAAAAAAGCTAAACCCTTTAGGGGATGCCATGATAGCTCAGGCAGTTACAGACTCTTTTATTTGTTGTTGTTTAGTTTTTCTTTCTTATTTTGTTTGACTACAGAATCCAGGACCTAGTATTTTAATGCCTTGGTCTCAGATGAGACAAGGAGTTGGATTTAAATCTCACATGAACCAGAAATTGGTAGGGCTGTCTTCTTCCTGAAAAAAGACCAGAAAAAATTCACTCACTGACTCAGGATAGCAGAAAGAAGCCTGCTATTTTCCTGGAATCCTGAGAGGAAAACAATGAAACAATAACATAAAATTTCTTCTGATAAATCAAAATTCCAAGCCAGTGCCATATACAGTTTGTAATTTGAAGTAAACCTTATATTAATAGTTAGAGAATCTCAAACCAAAAATTTAACATAAAAAGTAGTGAAAGATTGGTCCTGGGATATAAATATGCCAACTTAAAAAAAATCAATTTAGAGTAATAATTAATATATATAGGATATATATTTATATGTAATATATAATAGTACTCTAGAATTATATATAAAAATCATCAAATAAGCACTTACTAAAAAACTGTAAATACACAAGGAGAGATGAACTACTTTATGGAGAGCCAGTTGATACAGAAAATCATCTAAAATAAAATTTCAGAAAGTGCATATAATAGGGGAATCTAAGAGTATAGAATATGACTAAAACGATCAGAGAAGTAAATGATTGAACCTGAATTATAAGAAAAAAGAATAACAACATAAAAATAAAAAGGAATATTTAAAATAGAATAATAAAAATAAACACAGTCAATGACTTTTTTTGAGTACATTAGAAATAGCTAAAGTGAGGAATGCATACACTGGAAGATAGATATGAGGAAATTAAAGAGAAGGCAATACGGAGTGACTAAAAGCAGGTAATTATGAAGACAAAGATACACATGGTTTAAAAATATCTAGTATAAATCTAAAAGAAGTTCCAGAAGAAGAAAACAGGGAAAATGCGGGAGAATGATAACAGCTATGAGTTTACCAGATTTATACAAAAATAAGATTCCTCACTGCAGGAAAATATCAAGCCCTGAGCAGATAAGCAAAAAGAAATCACACTCTAGACATAGTGTTGTATAACTGTAAAACATCAGAGACAAAGTGAAATATCTTAAGGAACAGAGAGGAAAGGCGGACTTAGTTATTTAACTGATAAAAGACTTTTCATTAGCAAAGTGAGAAATAAGAAATAATGGATAAATATTTTTAAAAGACCAATGGGAAATAACTGTCAACTACAAATTTTATTATTAGCTAATTTATTGTATAAGAGAGTGATCAGAAAAATAAATTTTCAGTATGAAAAACAAAATACAAGAATTTGCCCCAAGTAGACATGGTGAAAAGAATTAATGATATTTATTCATTAAGAAGAAAATTGATTCTAGAAGGAAGGAATAGAACTAAGATAAAAGAAGCAACAATGGGTGTAAATTGGTAAGTATGGTGATTATTTCAAATAGTATTGACTGTAAAATCATCAGTTATAATTAGTTTGGGGCATTTTAAACAAGGGGGAAATTAATAGATTAAAAACAATGTGTAATTTAAAATGGTGGATAAGAATTAAAATATCCTAAGGTCCTTTGAGAGAAATACAGAAATATTTATTCCAGATTTTAAATCAAGTATGCATACAAAAATTTTAAGACTAATTACTAAGTAATGAAAATGAGATGCTTAATATCTGAAACATGGGAGTAGATCTGGATTAAAACATTTTGATTAATCTGGTATAGAGGAATTGATGGGGTGGTGAAATGGAAGATAGAACATGGCAAATAAAAAATAAAAAGATGTTAAGTTCAGACAATAATTTCTTGTAATAATTTAACTGCTACTTTATAAGCAGTAAACATTATTCTGGTTTGTATTTAATTTGAATAAAATATATTCTATGACTTACATGTATACTTTAAAAATGATATAAATAAGGACAGAGATTCTGAAATTAAATTTAAAATAAATTAGAATCCAATTAAAAACAATTAAAATCTAATGTTGAAAATGTACACACTTAAAGACTTAATGTCATAAGAAGTTTGACAGAAAAGGAAATTACCAAATATCAATGAAATGAAAATTAAAAAGAGAATTGATACAATGTTAAGTGCAAACAAAATAGGCTTTAAAGGGTTATTAGCAACAAAGAACAATTTTACTTATAAATGAAATGAACAGTACAAGAGGAAAAGGTAACCATATTGATCATATATCCACTTAACTACATATTCTTACAAGCATAAAGAGAAAAATTAAGAGAACTACAAGGAAGAATTGGCAAATCCACAATTATACTGTAAGATTTTATCATATCATTCTAAGAAACTGACAACAGACAAAAAAGTAGTGTGGGTAAAATGAGACACTGTTTATAGTTCCTAGAAATATTATCTTCCCTTCCCAACAAAGTTCATTTAATAAACTATAATAAAGATAAGGTCATTAGATTACTCAATACTGTTTTTATATGACCACTTAATAGTTGAATTTAACACACACAAAAAATTATCTTTATGAAAAAACAATTTCAAAATAGGAAATGAGTACAATCTGGGCAGTACTTTTTAGCAAGAAAAGTTTAAAAATGATTTATTTAAAGTGAAAATGGAAAGTTACCTTCAAGATTTGTTCAATCTTGGGCAACTCTCTTACTTATGTAAATATGAAACAGTACACTTCCATTGTCCTAGGAGGCACCCAGCAGGAAAGTGCAGCCAGAGCTTTACATTTTCATCCAGAGCAGCCACTGACCACCAACCCCTTGGCTCTCCAGACTGCTCGGCACTTGGGAGGAGATGAGCTAATGTACACAGGAGCACCTAACATTCCCTTAAAGAATTAGCAATATCATAATGGTTTGAATGGAGTGAGATAATGCCAACTGAAATCTGCAGGCAAGAAAGATGCCAAAAGCCCCTACCCCAAAAAACTTAGGGGAGAGAAAATGGGGAAGACTAGACTGGGACTTCTGTGCTCAATCTCAGGGTGGTCTTGACTGAGACTTATCTGAAAAATAACAGCTGACAGCCTCTGTTTTAAGTGTGTGTGCATGTGCATGTATATAATTCCTTTAAATCTCACCAAATACTCATCCTTCCACAGCTCGATGAGGAACAGCTATATGACTCTCTCATGTGTATGAGTTTAAAGCACCTTCCTATTTATTCTCTGGCACTATTAGGTGTGCTTAGGGGGGAAATGGTTGAAAGTGAAGCATGAAGTCAAAAGCGGAAAATACTGGAAATGCTCAACAGAGTGGAACTGCCTCTCTAGAGAAACCATCCTATCCTGCACAGAGATCTGGACCAGCAAGGATATAATCACAGCTGTGGACAGAGTGGCAACAAACTGTGCAGGACCTATTTTCAACAGTGGCACCCTGTGGCAGACGGAAGTAAAGGCAGGCAAATGGTGAGGAACTATCTAATTCTTCATCTTTCTCTACTTTGATTTTAAAAGTAGGACTGGGCTTTTTGACCAAGAGGAGATAGAGAGGAAAGCCAAGTACCCTGCTTATTAGATAGGAAGGTAACTCAAGTGGTTTTGGTAAGTATTGGAAAAAGAGGACACTGTATTTTCTACTCTGTACTGTGGTGCATACAGGTTTCATCTGTTGCCTCAGCAGTCACAAAACCAGATTGTTAAACTCGGTGCCAATTAATTCAAGATATTTCTCTCAAAGAATCCTTCTTCCTTTTGGACACGGCTCTAAGATTTTTTTTTGCTAGTTTTTGCTTTCAATAATTAAATATGAGATTTTATATTATAATTAATTTAATTCATAGATTCCTCAAATCCTCTGCAGGTAGAATAATATGTTAAAAATAGTAAACTATTTGAATTTTTTCATAGCTATAATCCAAAATGGAACACACAAATTACCCCAAAGCTATTATATGTCAATAATAAGAAGCTCTCATCTTGTGAAAGTGTTCATGAAAGACAAATAGAAAGAAAGAATGTGCACCAATGAGACACAGATTTGCTGGGAAACATATTTCTTTCCTTCCTTCCTTCCTTCCTTCCTTCCTTCCTTCCTTCCTTCCTTCCTTCCTTCCTTCCTTCCTTCCTTCCTTCCTTCCTGCCCTCCCTCCCTCCCCCTCCTTCCCTCCCCCTCCTTCCCTCCCTCCCTCCTTCCTTCCTTCCTTCCTTCCTTCCTTCCTTCCTTCCTTCCTTCCTTCCTTCCTTCCTGCCCTCCCTCCCTCCCCCTCCTTCCCTCCCCCTCCTTCCCTCCCTCCCTCCTTCCTTCCTTCCTTCCTTCCTTCCTTCCTTCCTTCCTTCCTTCCTTCCTTCCTTCCTTCCTTCCTTCCTTCCTTTCTCTCTCTCTCTCTCTCTCTCTCTCTCTCTCTCTCTCTCTCTCTCTCTCTCTCTCTCTTTCTCTTGCTCTGTCACCCAGGCTGGAGTGCAATGGTGCGATCTCAACTCACTACAACCTCCGCCTCCCAGGTTCAAGCAATTCTCCTGCCTCAGCCTCCTGAGTGGTTGGGAGTACAGGTGGCACCACCATGCCTGGCTAACTTTTGTATTTTTAGTACGCGGGGTTTCACCATATTAGTCAGGTTGGTCGCACAATCCTGACCGCAGGTGATCCACCCACCTCGGCCTCCCAAAGTGCTGGGATTACAGGCATGAGCCACCACGCCTGGCTGGAAACAACATGTCCACCAATCAATTCAAGTTTCAGATCTTAAGCAATGATAGACTTGATTCCTATTTGAGGCCATATAAGTACAGGTACTAGAGAATGTAAGGGACAAAGGTGTTGCACATCCGGGGATTTGTGTGTCTGTATTTTTGCCTCTGGTAATCTCATGGAGTTGAAGTTGCATGCCCCATAGCCTAGGGAGGAATGGGCTCAAACAGCTCCTCCTAGGTCTAAATCACCTTTACCAGTCTCACAGGACTATCCATGCTCCGTATCACCACCCCACCCCCGTCTCATCCCCCAACTGCATTGTGGCCCACTCAGGCACATTTCAGATAATTCAGACTTGTGCTAGAGCAATTTGCAAAGACATTTTCAATTAAAATGCAATTCACAATTTCCTAATCTTACAAAAAGATATATTCTATTATAATAACTATAATGTAATTACAATTTATAGTAAATATTAAGGTAATTTTCTTATGGTAGTAAATGCCGAGAGGATCTATTGCCTTATGCAGAATTTTAGAATTTACCTTTCTTTGTCTAAACTTTCTTCTCTTTCAAACCCATTAATACCCATTTTATTGCTAAAGTCTTACTAAAGAAACAGGTTACCTCCAAAAGGAAACATTATGGTATATTCCATTAAACACAGTAAAACTTTAAATTTCACATAAAAATAGGTTATCCAATTACATGGTAAATGTGTCATTTGTTCATTGTCCAGTACACAATATATTTACAGGAAAATTACCAGGAACTTCTCAGCTGTATCAGATCTCAACCTTATATTTAGATGCAGTCATATATTACTGCTGATAATGTGATGTCAGTGAATAGATTGGAATTTTTCACTGTCCTTTATCAAGATAAATTGTTCTGTCAATAGCAAATGGCTGGCAAGTATTAACACTCTGCACACTATATGACTTTTCATTCCCTGCAAAAATTGTATTTAATGCTTTTGCACAAAATCTATGGCCGTGACTATCCTTATTACCTATTTAACTACCTTTTAAAAGGAGGATTTATTTCTGCAAATTAGGACCAGGGTAACAAGATGGTATCATGCATCATAAACTTTAAGTCAATACAAGGCAGGACACTTGCAGTTTGAATGGGAAAATACCTTGCTCTCATCTCTTGGTCGTCCAATAGTATTAGCAATCTGTGGTGGGAGCAGCTGCTCAGAGCAGAACTTTATCTTGGCCTCCTTCCATCTCCACTGCCACGATGTCCCACAGTAGCAATTTGCTCATTGGCCTATTACTTTCAATAGGTATTTCAGTAATTGGCTATTTCACACTTGTAAGGCTTGAACTGGCAGAGAGCAAAGGCCAGGCAACCAGTCTGTCAGGGTCTAGCAAGCTGGTCGTTCATCAATTATAATCAGCTTTTACAAGAGTGAGTGAATCCTCTGAAACCTTGTTTGCTCTGATCAGCTTTGCTACCAGTATAATTTGACCCCAAACTGAGCTGAGTCCTTATCTGAAGAATGTAAAAGTTGTTCTACAGTGACAAGCATGTTTGTTTATTCAGACCCCTGGAGAGACTGATGCGGGCTCAAAGAGGGGAAAGGGAATATGTTGATAATCTCAAGAATTCTGGGTTTCTTCTGCTTCTGTAGTTACTTGCTATCTGTCAATACAACACCCTTTCTTTTGCTAAAAATAAACATTCAAAGGGCATCAAAATAATTTATTTCGTAATGATTAATTATACAAGAGAGGGTCATCAAATTCAGAATTGAATTACTGTAAGGTGAGGTTTACTCTGGCCAGAGAGGTTGGGAGTCTTTTGCAATCATGTGCGTTATTTTAGAAATATCTATTTAAATAGAACATACAATTAAAAAACACACACACACATTATAATTACTGAACCGATGTATATGCTCATGTGGACAACCAATTACTTGATTTAATATGATGGAGGCTAAGCTAGAAAAACAGTTTGCTAGAAACTTTAGGTCCATAACAGTAAATCAATATGGACTTCATTCACATATAAAAATAGTATTTTTTCTCTTCTTAGTCATCCCCAATATCTTCTATTATTTCCCATTTTACTGAACTCTAAGAGAACAGAAAAACCTGACACAAATTAAGTTTTCAAGAAAAAAAACCTGAAACATAGATAAGATGTAAGACTTTGCAAAATTCAGATAAGGTGCAACTGCACCAGCAGTTTTAGGTCCTAGGCATGTGGGTCACAGTTAATTTATGTAACTCACCCCAGGGGGCTAGAAAAACTACATTTGTATAATTTAGAAAGAGAGAAAAATGCATCTTAACATAAAGGATTTATTTTTTTCTCACCACTGGCATCACTTTCTTCAAAAAGAATACGACAATCCCTACTTGAAATGCATGTGTACAAAATTACTAATGGAAACAACCAATCTTTATTACAATGTCTGCTACTTGCTATCCACCAGTACCTATGATTCCCGTACTACAAATCCTATACTCTCCCTTCCCAAAGGCCAATTCAGTCTGTTGACCAGCGGATGACAAGGTGATCTGTCATCTAGCAACTGCCTTGAGCACAAATAAAACACACAACCAAAAATGGAATCTATTTAGTAGAGATTTTCATAAAATTTCAACTTAAAAAAATGTAAAGGATAGATGATTTAGAAAGCTGTTAGAGATGCTCAAAAATCAATTCTAAATTTTGAAAAGACATGAGTAAAGCTCTTAATAAATCTACCTTCAAAGAGTTATGCACTCTTACTAGTTGAATAAATGAAGTGACACGGACGCATATCTAATTGTAATACATCACAAGATAATCTGTCAAGCCCAAGTGCTCAGGCCCTGTCACCTTACTTCATCCATTATTTATGTACAACCTTCACTGCCAGCAAAATCCCTATGAGGTGTGTAGCATGGCATTGAACACTGAGGTTCTGCCACTCAGCAAAAACTTTTAGAAAGCATACTGGATAATAATTATTAAACACTGTGTAAATGATCACTGTGGGGAGGGTACATTTAAAAAGCACCAGGATTATCCCAGAAAAAATCATGACACATTTCATTTAGCTGGGCAATACACTGGATGTTCCATACTAACAAAGCTTACTTGGGTGAAACTATAACGCCACCAAATACCTCTTCTTTGTCAGAGGCCAATCAAATCTCCATAATCTTCTTCCTTTTATTATTATATTAACTGGAAAAATGATAAAGTCAACTTATAACTTATAACACTAAACTTATAACAACATCTACTTCCCTAATAGGCAAGCAAATGAAGGGCCCAGTGCCATGATTTTCTTTCTTTATTCTCTCCTCTTTCTTTTTAAATTGCTAAGTTGGAGAAGTTCCAAAGATGAGGAATTATACATGTTTAACCACTTTCTCAATGCAGAAAGCCTGCGTCTGTCAGTTGCTGGAAGGTAGTCACCATTTTCTGCTCACCCTTTCTACCAGCACATATGGCCCTGCCCCATGTGCCTTTGCTGGGAACAGGGAACTGCTAAATAAATGCATGCTGAGCCAATGCAACCCAAACAAATGAAATCTGAATAAATGCATCCTTAACAGATCCATCCTGGGCAAGTGCAACCTGAACAAACGCATCCTGAACAGATGCATCCGGAACAGATGCATGCCAAACAGTTGCATCCTGAATAAATGCATCCTTAACAAATGCACCTGAACAAATGCACCTTGAATAAATGCATCCTGAACAAATGCAGCCTGAATAATTGCATCTTGATTTTACAATCAAAATTCCACAGTGTTGTTTATTTTGTTTGTTTGCTTATTTTTTCTTAAGGAATCACTATCATATTTCATAGTAAGCATATTTTTTTTCAAACATGTTCTTAAATAATGAAGCTAAAAATGCACATCTGAAACCATTTTAAGGATTCAGCCAGCTCCTCTGCTTCAGTCATGAGGGGGCAATAAGAACAAAAAGCTGCTTCAGGCATTTAGTAGTAGCAAATTAAAGTTCCTCTAAATTAGGTGGCTATATTCTCTCCCAGTCCAATTACTAGCTTTAATATTTGTCAATAAAGTACCAAATAAAAGATTAGTCTCCAGATAAGGCAGCTGTTGCCATTTGGACCCTGTGATACTTCACATTCTCAAACTGTGGTGTGGAAGCTGCTAATTTCAGCTTCATATCACTGACAGGTGCTGTAAGGCCCAAATCTTATGGACTTTTCTCTGCAAAGAAAAATTATAATAAAAGAACAGAATATATACATCATAACAAGCTAAGATTACACAAGATGCTGTTTTAGGGACTTGTAACATTTGAACTTGAGTTTTGGAACATTCTTTGTAATTAATAAAAGTCACAGTGTAGGTATATGATAGCTAGAAGTCATTCTGGTTTGAGGCAGTAACTAAACTGCTTGCCAGAGCCTCACACAATTCCTCCTAACTAGATCACATCTTGTTCCATAGCAGCTGCTTCTCATCACTTCCCTGCACGGAAGGGCAGCAGATTACATGCCTTTGCTATGGAGACCTATGTATCTCCTTGACAATGTGCAGGAAAGCCCACCATGTGGAAAAGACAAGTTTGCTCCTTTCCTTTGAAGATAGATATATGCTAAACTTACAGGATCATTAGGCTACCCTGTGAAAGAATAGATTTTCTTTAAGACTTTACTTCCCCTAAAGAAAAAAAAAAAAAAAATATATATATATATATATATATATATCGCCTCCATCTTATGTAGCTTTTAAGAGAGCTGCAATTAGGACATAAATTCAGGCTTATTTCATTTGATATAAGGTTCTTATATTTGAAGAGGTTTTTTTACAATTATTACTTTTAATCAGAAGCCAGCTTCAGTCTTTGAAATCCAGATTCTCTTCTCTAATGTGGATCAAAATAAATTCTCCCACATTGAGAAGTATAAAAAAAAAATCCAGGCAAAATAAAGTAATTATAAGTTTATTTTCACTTTGCAAGCAAGGGTGGTAGAGGAGTCTGGGCTGTACTTGATGATTGTAGCAGTACTAACAATTAATTTAGGATGATGGTGTGACACGAAAATAAAACTTCTTCTGATTGAATTTCAAGGACTCTTCTGTTTAACTAGCTTCAAGAGTCCTTTTTTGATCATAATAAAATTATTTGCCATATGGTTCAGATGCTTGTGATCCCCTCTCAATGAGAGGATTATGCATGAGATAAAATGCCTACTGTAGCTGCAGCCAAGCACACAGCTGGCTCTGATAATGCCAACAAATGGCTTCATCCATCTCAATGTCACGTAGGAGCTGGTGCGATGCGAGTCAGCCCCGAGTACAATTAAAATCTACATCATCTGTGAGAAAGGTGATGGAGGTTCTGACATCAGAGCTGTGCCAGATTCATCCTCTTTCCACAGTAACAGAAGAAACGTGTTGCCCCTTTCACCCCGTCACACTAATGATGTGCTGTGCAGATCCCTTCCTGTGCACATTAAAGGTACTAAATCAAGGGGCCTTCTATTTAAAAGCTTCACCTTTATCTGACATTCAGTAGCTAAGACGTACGTTTCTAAACTTCAGTTGTGTATTCCTTGCTTCTTTTTTTGTGATGAGATAATGTCATTTATGTCTACCAGTGAAATATAAATAGAAAAGTTTATGATCCATAAGGCCTCAAATTGTGGCAATATGCAGAAATTTTCTTGTTTTAATTCCACAATGTTCAACCACACTAATAAAATCAGGTTTGAACATCCATTTGTTCCAGAAAGCCAAATTTTATTGCTAAAACATTCATAACCCATAACAAGCAAGCTCAATACCAATTCAGGGACAAGCATCTTTATCTGCATATTTTAAGTAAAAATTAGAAGTGGAATTTAGGCTGGAATTTTGTTCTTTTTACCATGTTGTATTAGGAGGAAACCTTCCAAATATGTTTCATTAGCATTTCCAATGACTTTCCTTTAAAATTAAGTGGAATAGAAATAAGTTACTGAAAGCTAATTCTATGATTATTTATTTATGTACTTTTGTTATATACTTTGGTCTCTACTGAGCGATTATTCTTGAAAGACAAAACTGTGTAATCTGTAAACTGGCACACTAATCTTTCATGTAACTGGAAGACAAAAATACTCACACCAAATACGGAAATACATGCTCTAAAGTCAAAGGAAAATCTGTATAAGATGTATAAATGTGTGCAAGCATATATTTGCATATATTGTATATGAATGTATATACATGTGTATGTTCTGAATAATACACACACACACTCTCTCTCTCTTTACTTATTATTTGGAATGATAAATAGGTGTTTTGGGGAATTTTTTGCTCTAACTTTGTAACCCTGCAATAAGGTAGAAAACCTCATGCAACAGAAGGCAGATAATCATCAATGGACATATGGACATTAGCCATTTCAGATGGCAATTTTTCCATGCTCTTCCTATGTCAGTTATGGTCTATAATATGAAAAAGGGTAATTTTTAATCAAGTTTCTTTCAGGTAGTCTACTAATGTAAAAATTACACCTTTAGTCTATTCAGTTTATGAAAAATGTATAATAAAATTCATTAATTTTTTTGCACCAAATAAGTCATATAACTCACTAGGCAGTGTTCTGTCATAATTTCTATAGAATTGGTTGTGCTTATTCTAAACCAGTGGGTTTCAGCCTTAGCTGCATGTTAGTATTACTTGTGGTATTTTAAAAGTAAGGTTGCCAGTGACTCACCCCAAATATGCTGGAACTGAATGTCTGGGAGTGGGTCCTAGACTTTTGTGAAAGATTCTCCAGACAATAGCTAAAGCACCATAAAGCACCATGAGAGATGGAGAATTGTATCCTAAACATTGCCTAAGAAGTATTTTATCTTTGAATTTCCAGCACCACTAGAATTATTGTATTGGTTACAGATGTTTCTTGTGTTAAGCAAAAGAAATCAGTAACATTTCTGACACAAATTCATCCAATCCTATAAATATTTCTTAGAAGATTACAGTATGTTCAGTTCTATGAACATAATAGCTCTGTGAACATAGCATAGCTAGCTAGGTATTATGGAGGAATACAAAGGAAATATAAGTCATGGTTTCTATGTTCATGGAGCTAATCATCTTAGGAAAAAGACACACAACAATCTTAACCAAATGTCTTATAATTGTTACATTGAATGATGCTTACAATAATTGTCAAAGAGGCAGCTGAACTAGAAAGGAGGAGTGTGCAGGCATATGTTGATTATTCCCCTATGGAAAACTTCACCTAGTATTCCTATGAATAGCAAGATCCACTGCTGCTTCTTAGAAATGATTTTTTAAATTGTAGCACAAAACTTGTAGGAGTAACCTAACAGACTAACAGTTACAATAGAATAGACAAGGTACCTTGCTTTGTACATGTATGAGTCCGTTCTCATGCTGCTAATAAAGACATACCCCAGACTGGGTAATTTACAAAGGAAAGAGGTTTAATTGATGCACAGGTCCACAGTCCTGGGAAGGCCTCACAATCACGGTGGACGGTAAGGGAGGAGCAAAGCCACGTCACACGTGGAGACAGGCAAAAAGAGAGCATGTGCAGGGGAACCCCCATTTATAAAATCATCAGATCTCATGAGACTTATTTACCATCACGAGAACAGCATGGGAAAGACATGCCTCCATGATTCAATTACAGTTGGGAATTATAATTCCCACCTGTATGGGAGTTACAATTCAAGATGAGATTTGGGTGGGGACACAACCAAACCATGTCAGTGCAGTAAGTCCTAGCTTGCTAATTAAAGGTTCTGTTTCTTAACTCCAAATGAAGATTGCCTACGGAATATTGCTTTTCAGAATGCAGTACTGAAAGTGTTTAAGAGGTGGGCAAATCAGTCGATATGTTAATGTAGTAATTTGAAAACAGAAGTGTCCCTTTCTAGCCCAAATTAGCTATTGAAGAGATTTCTAGCTTTTTCAATTTCAATTCCAAACTCTTCTCAACCATAATACAATTAATCAGCTCTTTCCTTCTAAGAATAAAAAAAAAATTAGAAGTTTGGTGATTGAAAATGCCTTTGAAAAAAGTAGCAGGAATAATAATTCTGAATGAAAAATGTAAAGGCCAGAGAGAAGGAAGGACTTGTGGTAAGTCACCCAGTTAACAACATAATGTAAATAACAACAGAAATGGGCTGAAGTGGTATCATTAAACAATTTTCTAAACTTTGTTAGACAAATCAACCCCAGACCTTTAATCATTAAATTAAATAATTTAAATAAATTTAATAAGTAAAGGCCAATTGTTTCAGAAATGTTAGTAATGGAACCCAGTAGAAAAAATAAAATCTTTACTGAGTGGCTTTTGCTAAAAGAAAGAATCATAACCTAGCTTTGACATGTGCTCACAATATGTAAATGAGCATGCAAATCACTGAAGCAACTGGAAGATGAAAGTGTATACACAAAATAAAATCATCCATGGCTCTGTGCTTTAGAGTCAAAGAAAAACCTTTATAAGATGCATTGAAAGTTGTTAAATATATTCAAGTTTCACATGTGGGTGATTTACAGCTGTGGCAGGACAGTCTTGTCACTCAGATTAGTTCAAGGTAAGTAGCTTTGAAATCAAACAGACTCAAATTCTTCCCCGACTCTGTGACTTACTAGCTGGTGACATTGGGCAAATCAACATTTTTCAGCTTCGGTTTCATCTATACAATGGAAAAAAGTAAGTAGATACGAAAGTAAGAGTGTGGAAATTGCCCAGGACATTTTTCTTGACACATTGAAAATTTCACGAAAAGGCAGAACAATAATGATGCTATTAATAAAATGAATAACTGGGAAATTTATTGGCTAAATATAAGAAAATAGAGTTTAATAAAAATATTCTCTTTCTATGCTGAGGAAATATATATGAGAGTTCTGGTAAACTTAAATGTAATTCTTCATTTCAGCATACATAACTAGTTAGGGTGGTTGCTGCTACGCAAAGGGCCACAATTTTGAGGTTGTGATTTTTGTCAACCTCCCATAATCTTCCTGAGAAGAATATCAACTCCTACTAAGGGAACAAGCTTCTCTGAGGCATTATCACAAATCTGCAAATTCACATGGTTCAAGATGGAATGTTTTCAGACCTGCTAGTTGTCCCCATGTTTTATATCTTCCCCTCCTCACTCACGATTGTCCCCAAAGCAAGAGGCAGAGTAACAATATCAGTCATTATCTTGACTGAAGTGAAAGACATGAAAATTTGCTCTTGGGTTTCATATGGCCTGTTTCTCACTTATCAGAGATTTCCTCTCTTAGAGAGAGACTAGAGGGGATACAGCTTGTTAGAAAACTGAGGGATATCCAGGAACAATTCAGAGACTGATCTTGTATCTAATAGCTGGGTACTGGAACATTTTAGTGGCTGCATAGCTGTTGCTAAAACTCAAGCAGCCAGCCAAGGCTAACATGGTCATCAGAGACGAGCCAAAACCTATTGCCTCACAAAATTCAAAAAGTTGTGAGCATTACTGCAGGCCTTAGCAGCCTCATTAAATACTAGGTACAGTATATGCTTAAGCTAAAGCCTATGAATGTAGGAATTACTCATTGATGTAAGATCAATTTGTAAGGAGAAAATTACTCATATGCTGTCAACATCATGAGGCCAGGGAGCATGTTCATTTTGTTCATCTTTGTGTGCCTAGCTCCTAGATAAGTCTGAGACCTAGAAGACACTAAGTTATTTAATTAATGAATAAATGAAAATAATACCATACTGGTGAAGAGAATGGGCCTTAGAATATGTCAAGCACTATTTATTTAACTTTCCATGACTTCGGTTTTCTCTTATGTAGATGTATATAGTAATATAAATGGGCTTATTGGGTTGTTGGGATGAATACATTATTTATTGATAGTAAGTAGTGTAGGGCACACAAAAAGTGTTCTAAACATGATATTCTAGAGCATGGTCTTCATGTAGGGGTGTGTGTGTGTTAGTGTTTGTGTGGGTGTGAGAGAAGGAGAGAGAGAAAGAGAGAGACAGAGGCAGAGACAGAAAGAGACAGAGAGAGGGGAAGTTAATGTAAATCTTTCTAGATTTTGGAGCCAGAATTAATAAAATCACCCTTTTAGAGTTCTGTTTTTCATCTGCATAAAAAATTAAAGGCCTTTAAACAAACATTCCAAAATAATTCTCTACTGAAAACAGATTGAGAGTTTATTAGTTCTAACCCTGATTCCCTGAGGTAAACTGTGGACTTGTAGATTGGTAAACCTAAGTACTTGAAGTGAATCTTAAAATCACTCAATGATGAGGTCTCCCAACAAAAGAATATTGAAATAGTAATTTGGAACATTTTTCTGAACAGAATGCCACTTGTTACTCATTCTTCCCTTTAGTTGTTCAAAGACAAAATTGACTCAGTGATGGTGTGAGATCCAACTCTCTACCAGATGAAATCAGTTCTAAAAGGTCATAGTAAAATTAGGAAAGGCAGATGGAAAATGTGCTGATAACAGCTGGTACACCCAAAAGTGTGCACACTGGTGTAATTATGGTATCAGACATTGCTCTTTCATCTCTTTTCTCTACGTGCTTCTTTAATTCCAGGAGATACAATTATCTTGGTGGTTGAAATTCAATAACATACAATACAAATTGATGGTTGGGAAGACATCATTAGGTTCTTACCCAATATAGAATTCTTCTTGTCAATGTAGACTATCAAGGAATAAGCATGAATACACTCCTGCTTAAGGCCTCCAGTACAGATTCTAAAACCTACCACCTTCCAACTTTGTTATTTTTTATCACTTCCTCCTATCAATGTTAAAGAATAGAAAACATAAATTATATCTAAAAAGAGGAAACAATCATTTAACTTCTCCTGATTTTAATCAGTTTTCTGATGTTGAATCCAATTGCCATTAATTCAAACTTTTAAATATAATTTTTAAAATATTCTTATGATTCTTCAACTGGGTGCAGTTTAATTTAGCCAGCATGCAGTGTTTCAAAGATTCTTAGTTTCTAAATTGAAAGTGTACTTAGTTTATGTTTATTCTTACATCTTGGTCCTACATAGATTATTGAATCCATTGCTATATCAGAGAGATATTGGCCAGAGCAACTTCAAAGAGAGTAATTTTTTTTAGTCAGTTCAATTCTCAGAACTAAATAAAAACAAAAGAGGATCTTCGAATGTTCAAGTATAATTTTTCCTTTCACATTTATACTTTTGAAAGTCTATAGAGGCAAGAACCCACTTGTAAAGACAGTGGGGGTGATTGTCATTGTACTGAGTAATGGTATGCACATAATGCATGCATTCATTTGTCAAGCACCAAAAAAACACTCTCTCCTGGTTAGTGGTCTTTTTTTTTTCCTTCCTGTTAGATAACTATGCATGAAGCAAAAGTTTAATTCTCTGAACAAGCTCCAGAAAACTTGGAGACACTAATTCTTTTTTGATCACCTTCTTCTATTTCCATTTTTCATGTTGTGGGACCCAGCTGTCTGCTTGCAAGACTACAAAGATTTTGTTTAATACAGTATCAATGTTCTTGGTTTACCATTGACAGATTTGAAAAGGTTGTTAAAAACTGAATGCATATATGCAAATGTTTTGTTATTAAATGGAAACATTCCAAGAACTCAAATGATCCATGTGAAATTTTAATTATAACTTAACAGCTGCTTGAGCTAATTGAAGGATATCAGAAAGGTGATTTCCTTCTCATTGTAATTAAAGAGTTAAGCCTAATTTGCTGTTGTCAGAACAAGACTAAATACCAATCTGGTCTGCCTAATTATATTAAAAGGTAAACAGATAACTACTAGAAAAGGGTAGGGCCCATCCTAACAAAGACAACAGGTTCTCAATGTGTCAGGACCACCCCACTTGTATTGGAATATGAACGATGACCTTTAAGGAAAATAGCAACTGTTCTCAACTTCTGCTATGAAGGGTGCAATTTCATCTTGCAGCATCATCTGTTCACTCCCTCTGGTAGCCAATTTTATTTTCCTGAACCAGAGTTCCAATTTCTCAGTCCTTTTCCCAAGAGCCCTCAGTGATCTCTTCACTTAAGAGACAAGAAAACAGAGGCCAACAGAGGGCAAGAATATCTTCAAAGCAAACAATTAGTCAGTGGCAAAACAAGACTCTTGATTAAACAGTGTGGTGCTTCCCCCACTATTCTCTGTGCTTTGCATCTACTAGCATGGAATTTACCTTGCTCAATTCCACTGCATTACAATAACGTGGAAATATACATTGAAGTCTTCAGTTATCTTTGTAATGGTATGTATGATATTACTTGTCCTTTGTTCCAGAAGGTCTAGAAAGTTACATTTTTTAATTATTCTACAGGAATGTAATGGAGGAGTGTCATGTGTGAGCAATACAACCTTTAATATCCTAATTGAATGGGGTTAAAACTCTTATTCAGCAGTGCAAGGATCTTAGATGTAAAATAAAGGAATCATTTTATCTAAGCCTGGTATTTTCAGCTTCTCGTGATAGCCTTCCTCACTTATGGGTAGGCCTCCAGAGATTAAAACAGGGATGTGAAGTTCAGCTGCCAAGAGTTCTGGCAATTCTGATACTTCTTGGATAATTCTTGTTCCCCTTCATTTATGAATTCAAGTTCTTTCTATCAGCCCATAATATAAATGTAGCCAATATTTGTTTCTGTCCTTCTTTTTTTCACTTTCCAAAAAAAAGAAAGAGACTCATAGGTAAATTCATATGAATTCAGTATGGGAATGAAGAGGGAGAGGCTTATTTAATAATCTTTGGGTTGTTCTCAATGGACACTTGCTTCCTTCCCTCTAATGCAAATACATATTATAAGTGAGGCAAGGTTGAAAACAGAGAATAATTGTTAAACCACAGTTTCCATGTGTGCTCTATATGTTAGCCCTCAGGCATGTCAGGGAAGATTATGGAGAGGACCAATATTCTACAATTCTTCATCAGTGCAATAACCCGTTTGCTTAGAAAAGTAACTGACACATACCTTATTACTATTAAGATTTTGATTATCACTTCTCTAATCTGTGATCAATCTGATATTGCTATTACATAATCATGTATTTGTTGCATCTACTCAAACTCAACCTGTCTAACCTTTTCCCTTGCAAGCCAGCTACCTTGTTAATATGGCCCACTTCTCCTATGTGATCATTCTAGTTACTGTCTCTCAAATTATTTATCCTACATAACACTGATGTTAATCTTCATAAAATATCCCTTAGGTAATGCCATCCTACTATTCAAAATGCTTTCATATTGGGATAATTCCTATAAATTAAAGTTCAAACTCCTTAGGCTGATATGAAAAGCCCTCATAATCTCATCCTAAATTCTTGCACTTGTTATAATTCTTAAATGAAGACAACAGAATATTCTAACCGGTTAAAGCAGAAAAGGCAATTGTTGGAAGAATTACTGGGTTGCTTACGGAATTGTCAGGGAGGCAAGATAATTGATTTAGAAAATAGACATGAAACAAGAAAGGCCAGGCAGCCGTTGAGCCATTCTAGAGAGAATACTTCTGCCTCCACCACTGCCACAGTTTGCCACACCTCCTCACCAATACTGCTTGCTAGAGGTCGACACCAAATGCATTACCATCACTACCACACAGACTGGATGTAGGTGCCCTTGCTCTCCAAATTCATGCCTCATTACAACTGGGTTGTGATTCCAAGTTCCCAGACAAGTCATCTACTTCAGTTGAGCTTATGTCTGTGCCCTATTTTTTGTTATAAAGGCACTAGGTAAGCATGCATCTGGACTTGACAAGCTCAAAAGCAGTAAGGTCAGGCTCCTACCAATGCTCGTATAGGAGGAAATTCTGCAAACACTGGAAAGGAATTCAAATACCAGGAAAAACAGAAAATAAATCAAAATAAAAAGAGAAAGTGAATGGGTGAGCAAGTGAGAGAGTGGAATTCTAGGATTAACTAATGAAACCATCAACCCATTAAGTTATGGTGCATTCACTTGTTGCAAAAAAAAAAAAAAAAAATCCTATTCTGTCTCATCTTCACAAATAATTAAAATAATTATGAATATGCATATTAAAATATCTAGTATATGACCAACAAATAATAGTACCTAATTAACAAACATTTCTTCCATTCTAGATGAAATGCCTTTCTCTCTTCATTTTCCCAGATCTACCCGACCTAAGGATTTGCTTGCCAACTATCTTGTCCAAGAAGTTATCTTAGAACACCCCAACTTAGTGTTATTCATCTCTTCTAAATTCCTGTTGCATTTAATCCATATTATTCTTTATGGTGTTTGTCATTTATATTGTCATACTAGTAGCTACCTTTTCACGTGTGTAGTTTTATATCCTCAGATTGCAACCTTCATGACAATAAAGACTATGTGCTATAATTCTTTGTATCAACACTCACACCTATCATTATATCTTTGGGAAAGCAAGCACATAAGAAATGCTTACTGATTGCCTGTTCAGCCAAAAAGTTGGTTTTAAATTAAATTCTGAATCACCCACCTCCACATACTTTCTCATTCATATAAAAAGAAAAGTGCAGAAAAAAATTGGGTTAATAAGTGAGCTGATTTCCTATTAGCCAAGGCCTTATCATAATAAGCTTCTAGAATAATTCTACTCTCATATAATTTTTTTGTTTCACTTTAAAGCATGTAACAGAAGTTTTGGAATGCATAGAGTGAAAGAATTGACAACAATAAGTTTACCAGGGGCAGAAATGCCATGATAAATGAAAAGAACTCAAGGTCTCTTATCCTGAGTAGAACAGGAACTGCCAGTCACCCAAATAAATCACCCACTACTCTCTTGCCACTGGCTCATACTGTTAGCCTCTGACATGCTTAAGTCTATTCCATCTAAATCAACAAAAGCACTTTCTTGACAGTCTGTCCTTTGCAGGATGACACCCTCCTTTTCTCTCTTTCTTTTCACAGCCATGCTTCTTAAAAGTGTAGCACGTGCTCACTCTCCAAGCTGGCACCATCACTCCATTTAACCTGTTAATACTGAGTTCACCAGGTAACTTTCATTTGCCAAATCCGGTGCACCTTTGTCAGATGTATCCTACCTGACCACAAAGTGTAATCCAATACACCCCCACTTTTTTCCAATAGTTACCTCCTTAGTTTTCATACTATTTACTTCCCAGCTCTACTTTCTCATTTTTATTCATTTGAAAATTGTATTTTATTTATTTATTTATTTATCTATTTATTTATTTATTTTGAGACAACTGTCTCTCTTTGTTGCCCAGACTGATCTCACACTCCTGGGCTCAAGTAATCCTCCCACCTCAGCCTTTTGAGTAGCTGGGATTACAGGCACGTATCACCATGCCCAGTTTATTCTCTTGAGATTTTAAAAAATACCTCTCCTACTTAAGTCTACCTGTTTAATATTGAGTGTTCTCCAAATTATTGTCCTTAGCCTTATTCTCTTTGATATGGTTTGGTTCTGTGTCCCCACTGAAATCTCGTGTTGAATTGTAATTTCTAGTTTTGGAGGAGGGACCTGGTGGGAGGTGATTGAATCATGAGGGTGAACTTCCTCCTTGCTGTTCTTGTGACAGAGTTCTCATGAGATTTGGTTGTTTGAAAGTGGGTAGCACCTTCCCCTTCTCTCTCTCTCCTTCTGGCCAGGTGAAGATGTGCTTGCTTCCCCTTCAACTTCCACCATGACTGTGTTTCCTGAGGCCTCACCAGAAGCAGAAGCCTGTACAGCCTATAGAACCATAAGCCAATTAAACCTCTTTTCTTTATAAATTACCCAGTCTCAAGTATATCTTTATAGCAGTGCAAGAATAAATGAATACACTTCTCTTACCTTTTCATCTATTTATATGTCTGAATCCCCCACTGACTTTCAGTCTCTTTACAGAATAAGCTGTTTTACCTATAACACCATACTACTACCTAATAAAGAGGAATCCTCCTTGGTTTTGCTTTGCTTAGTTTTAATAAAATGGATAATAATATTCCTCTGGAATTTCTGACATCATGTCATGTCTACAGTGATTATCAACTAGAAGGTAACGACTCTAATCTATGTCTTCGTGACAGATTTCTCTATGGAAAACTCAAGTCATATATTTCATTGAGTTTTGGTTAAAAATTTAAGATGCTTCTAACAACCAGAATCATGTCCTTAACCCAAAACTCCAGAAGAAATGCATTTATTCCACTTCCTGTTGATTAGACTTTTGTCAGATATTGAAGCCTATCTAGAATCAAAGATTCAATACTCTCCAATCAAATTACACTGTGATGCATAGGTCCCTCTCAGGTGTGTTGCAGATGAAGGTAGGGAGGTATTGACTGCTGTTTCTACCCTGATAGGGAGACTGCTTCTGGGTCAGACATACTAAAGCCCAATTGTGGATTGATGTCCTCTTCAGTTTCTACATTCATAAAGTGGGTATAAGAACATGTCCAACATAACTGGGGGGATATATTGAAAACATGTATGTAACTTTCTAAGCTACTATTACTATATTTTTGAAAGTTGTATCTATTGTTTCCTGCATGCTTTGCAAGAAACTATGCTTTATATTTCATTTTGGCAGAAATTTATTAAGCTGAAAATCAGGCACTCATACTCAACTTAAACTAGAATACAATCCCCTTGAGAATGCATTTGTATTTGTTTATATTATTTTGCCATTGTTTGCATTTTTTACTAATATGTATCAAATTTGAGAGATTTCATAAATAATGAGGTTATTTTGAATCCTTGAGGACATGTTTTTTGTTTGATATCTTGAGTGCTTTAAGGACTTTAAAAATCTAGTCTCCTATAGACATTCATCAAGATAAATTACAAACAGTTGTTAATTCCCAGTGCCATCTTGTCTAGGCACCAAAGTCACAGGCATTACAGGTTAATGAAAAACACTAAACTCTGAAATTGCTTCACTTACCCAAGGTACTAGGAACTAATATTAATTATATCAGTAAGCCATGGGAGCACACTTGATAATCTAACAGCACATTAGAGCAATTTGATAGCAGGGGATATGTCTTATTTGTTTTTATAATCCCAGCATTGAACACAGTACCTGTCACATAAGATAAATTAAAGAAATATTTACAGAATGAAGGAATGATATGTTCACCAAACTGATGGAAGAGTCACCTACATAAAATATAAATTATATCTGCTCAAGCTTTATCAACAACTTTCCACTACCAATAGGATAAAATCTAAACTATTCATTTTTTATTGTGTTGCTCCTATACCCTTTACTCCAACCATGTGGTGTTATTTGCAATTCCTCATATATATTATGCTGTTTATTTCCTTTCTTTCTCAGCATGGAGTGTTCCTTGCAAGCATGTATGCATTTTTCGATAATTAGCTCAAGGACACTCCCTTTATGAGGCCCTTTTTGACTTCTGCAGGAAGAAATGACCACTGCATTTTTGTTATTGCTTCCCCATACCATGTATATATACCTCTGTTGTGAAATGCCTCATGGTAATTATGTATTTAATACACAAATACAATAAGTCTCCTCCCAAGCAAGAAAGCTCCTTATTCATTATTATATTACAAGATTCTCTTGTGGTGCTGGTTACATACTAGGAAGTCAATAGGTGTCAAATACAGGGTTCATTAATGTTTACAAAGGAGGACACATGGATTATTAGAGGAGGTAGAAATGCAAGGGCAAATAAATAGTGAGTCTTTCCAGTTACATAAAGCCTGATAAATTAATATTTATTTATCTCAATAACCTGTTTTATAATGGAGACATAGAAATATACCACAAAATATACAGATAAAAATAAATATGGATGGTAAAATGGGTGCCTATTAAAATCTCAAATTTGTTTATACGCTTTAACTATAGACAATGCAAAGAATATCCTAAACTCAGTCTTCTCTTTTGTTCAATTCACATGTCTTAATCTAGTATATATAAAGTATTTCACTTGACTAAATTGCAGTGGAAATTCCCTTTCTTATAGTCTCAAAGACTACTCTTAAATAATACAGTGAAAAGAAGTTAATCTACAACAGTGGTCCTCAAACTTCTATTTACAGAACATCCTTTACACCGGTTAAAAGGGTACTGAAGATTCCAAAGAGCTTTTTATTAATATAGGTGACAGCTCTTGATAGTAATAGTGTAAAAAAATGTGTAAAAAATTAAAATATATAAATACTTATTTAAATGACCCTAATAAACTTTTCACAGGCTAACATAAATAACATTTTGACAAAAAATAAATATACGTCACCAAACACGAAATCATGACAAGAATAAAATATTTGTATGAAAAATACGTATATGAAAAATAATTAGATTCATATAGGTACATACGTGGAACACAAAGGGAATTTTAATAGCTTTTACAGATAACTGTGGATATTCTTTGATACTACACCAAAACTTGACAAATGGAAATTTATTAAAAGTGAGCTATGATGTGAAATCTGAACCCAGTAGCTTTTCTGTCAATATCCACGGCGTGTCTGTCAATCTTTTATATAAAAATGGTGTTTCATTTAAAAAGTGAGTAATTCAACCTGCAACTCAATCACACAAGTGCTTTTCCTTGAGACCACCATTATCACTTAAGTATGCAGCAGAGTGCTGTCTGTATGTTTCCCATTTAATCAAACTATTAAAAAGACATGTATTCAAGGGTTGAGATCTAATAAAATTAATAACTTTACTACTTCATCAAGGACATGCTTAAATGAAACTGGCATTTATTCATTCATTTTATTTTTTTAAACTTTTACAGCAAGTCTGTAGCAGTAAGAACATACAACTACTAGCACAGTTTGGTGCCACTGCCTTAATTCAACCTAAGGCATAGCAGTTTTATCCATCATTGCTTCTGCGTAATCAGCAAAATACTCATACAATGAAAAAGGCAAATAATGTCTGAATCTTATTACAAAAATTGTCTTGACTTAGCAGATACCCTGTAAGAGTCCTAGGGACCCCCAGAGTTTTCCTAGCCACACTTTTAGAGCTGCTGCTCTACAGCACAGAACAGTTAAGATCAGCAATGCTGTACACTCCAGAAACCTAAATACAAGTGGGACTAGTCAGTGGTTTACTTGAACTTTACTAGATAAGGGAAAATCTCCCAAAACTTTATGTTTGTTTTTAATTTATAATAAAAATCATGAATAATATCACTTCTTAAAACCAGGACTAATCTTTCTTCTTTGAATTTCCAATACACATGGTCATTACCTTTCATGTGGTCCCTTTCATATTTCACTTTACATCTTAGTTCTTTGTGTCATGTCTGTTCCTCTTTATTAGGCAAAATTCCTCGGGGCAAATTTAGTATCAGGTGTTAGGAAACGATCATAACTATATAACAGTTACTTACAAATATTTGCTTTGTTCACTTAACTAATATACCTGACCAAACCAAAAAGAATTAGGTCTATGCCATTATATGCCATTTATAAATGTTTTAAATGTTTAAATGTTTAAATTTTACAGCTAAAGCTACAAAATTCTCAGAAGAAAACCTAGGAGTAAGTCCTTGTAAACTTGAGGTAAGTAAATGCTTTCTTAGATATGACACCTAAAGCATAAGTAACAAAAGAAAATACAGATTAGACTGTCTAAACTTAAAAACTTGTGCAGCTAAAAATATCATCAGAAACCGAAAAGGCAACCCATAGAATAAGAAAAAATATTTGCCAAAGCACATATCTGTTAAGGAACTTGTACCCAAAATATCTAAAGAACTCTTACATGTCAACAACAAAAAGACAAATAACCCAATTTAAAAATAGGCTAAGGATTCGAGTAGACATTTCTCCAAAGAAGATATGCAAATAGCAAATAAGCACAGAAAAAGATGATTAGTGTCATTATTCATTAGCAAGTGCAAATCAAATCCACAATGAGATACCACTTCATACCCATAAATATAGGTATAGTAAAAAAGACAATAGCAAGTACTGAAGAAAATGTAGTGAAACTGGAGTCCCAGTACATTGCTGGTGGGAATGTAAAATGATGGAGCTGTGAAAAACAATTTGGCAGTTTTTCAAAGGGTTAAACGTAGAGTTTAACCTCATGACCCAGCAATTCCACTCCTAGGTATATACCCAAGGAAAATGCAAGCAAATATCCACACAAAAATTCATATGTGAATGTTCACAGCAGCATTATCCATAATAGCCACATGTGGAAACAACTGGGAATGTCTATCAACTGATAGATAAACTAAATATGATTTATCCATGCAATGTAATATTATTTAGCAATAAAAACCAGTGAAGTACCAAATACATGCAAGAAAATCAATGCACCTTTAAAACATTATGCTAAGTGAAAGAAAACAGACACAAACAACCATATACTGTATGATTCTATTTATATGAAATGCCCAGAATAGGCAAATCTATAGGGACAAAATGTATATTAGTGAGAGGTTAGAGGAGTGGAGAATGACAGCTAACAGTATGGGGTTTCTTTAGGAAGGACAAAAATGTTCTAAAACTAGATTGTTGTAATAAAACAAGAAACAAAACATATCCAAAACCACTGAATTGTATGCTTAAAAAAATTATTTTGTACCATCCACCATAAGTTTTCAGTTAGATGGTTTATATCAATGCCAAATAAATATAGCAATACTGGTGTATCTGTATTTACTATATTAAAAATTAAAATTTAGAACACTAAAAATTAATGCTTAAAGAAAACTTCAAGGATGTGTAATATTATAGCATTTGACAACAAAATCAATTTTAATTTAATTTATAAACCAAATATAGTTCATACTGTATCTTTTCAGGTGATGCACACAAGATCTGCTTATAAACTAGGAAACATTGGACAAGGGGCTTAATCTCGTGTTCACTTTCATCATCTGTACAATTGGAAACTGGCCATTTCAAGATTAAATGAGAAAACATAAAGTTTAACACCAACTACATATCCTCCAGTAAACACTAAAAACGCTAGTTTTAATAAGACTAATAACTAATATTATTATTGGTAATAAAAGGCATGTAATATATTATCAGAGTGCTAAATACTTGATATTCACTGTCATGCCCTTTCAAAATAAAGATACATGACACACAATCCAATTGGAAAACAGTGATCATTCGTAGAAGTTTATCTTTCAGTTTTAATATTTGTACTGTAATTTCAAAATTCAATGAAAAATTCCAATACGAAAACTGGGGGCAAGAGGAAGAAAGGTGTGTGCATCCCCACGCTTTGCTTCCAGGATAAAAACACTGTCTAGATCAAATTTTTTTGCAACTCATCTCTCTCTAGCCTAACATAAGTAGATTTAAAGCAATTGAGAAGATAAATGATTCCTCACCAAAAGTGGGAGGGAAAATTAATTTGGGACTGGGACAACAAAACATTCATTTGTCATTACTGCACTGAGGGATCCCAGAAAATGTCTAGAACCCTTTGTATACTGTTTGCCTGTAAGAATCAATGTCTGTTTTCTGTCCTTTCCTTTGTCCATTTCCTCCTCCTGATGCCTCAGTTCATTCTCACTGAAGATTATTAGCAATATTAACCATCCACAGTAGTCGAGTCAGTAAAGAAGTGAGAAGAGGGAGGAGGAAGACACACCGACGGGAGAGGGAGGGTGGATCATGCATTTGTAAGAACTAATTTGTCTAATATTCAGTAACAAAAGGAACGCGTCTGTGCCGTGCATTAATGCAGCATCAATCGCTGACTAACTGCTAGCAACACATAATGAGAATATTCTCTGGCCAGCCCCATGGTCTGTAAAGACAGCTGGGGAGATAATAACCCAAATGGAATTTTTATTTTAATGCAACTCCCATCCTTTAAACACAAAAATGAAACAGATTAAAGTTGGTAAAATGTAACAGCCTTTCATAAAAGCTTAGTGTGATAACATATTTATTCCAGCAGTGATGCCTAAGAGCCTGAAATGTCTCCACTTGATTGTTGGGATTCTCCAGTTTAATGGCCCTTTTCTTTTAGTTCATTATGAGTTGCTTTAGACTCTCCAGTGGTTGTGTCTAATAGCATTGCTCATCTGATTACATTTCAGTAGTTTTTTCTTGAAACATGTTTGAAAAGTTGCACTTTATAATAACTAATTTTATTTTTACTTTAAATCAAAATTATATCCCTATTGATAATTATGTAAAATTTTAAATATATTTATATTCACATTACACATATAATAAATAAAAAAATTAATTATTACAAAAGTGCACAAAACCAGCATTATATTTAAAAACAGATCAGCTTCACTGCAACAGCAATATGGGTCCAATGTTAGGGAAAACATTTCACCCAGTTTCCTCTTCATTTCTCTACTCTAAAAAACAAAGGCTAGGCAAAAAAGTTTTTTTTTTTTTTTTTTTCGTTTGTTAGACAGTAGTAGTTTTTCTCTCCTAGAGATAGTTTAAGAATACATGTGAAAACAAACATGAACATGAAAATAGCTTTTGACATTTAATGATTTTCTAAAAAATAATAATCAGCAACTAGGAAATCTACCTGAGCTTGTCTAAGAGTGGGTCATGAGGCACAATGAAATCAGTTCACTAGGGCATTTGATATGTTGTCACTATTAGAAATAATGAACTGTCCAGGCAAGAGTTATTTCCAAAGACACTTTTAAAATGGTAAAGGGGCTGAGAGGAAATATGAAAAATAGTAAGCCTAACAATGACAAACAGGAGAAAAAAAATTTAATGAGGTCAAGTTGAAAATATAATTTAAGATAAAAAGCCTCATTGAACTCTGCCTGCTATTCTACTGCAACAGAATGATATAATCAGCTTATTTGATCACCAGTACAGACTGTAACTCAGGGAATCTGCTTTAACATGAAGAAAGAAACATAAAATGTCTGTGTTAAAAATGAGTATAAACCTGAAGTGTACAATTTTATAATATGCATTGCATTTTATTAGACCTAAAATAATTATATTTTATGATAAAATTATTTTGAGAATAATATACCATAAGGCTACCAGAAATCTATGATATCTTTACATAAATTGAAATGCTTTTTTTAACTTTCTTGTTTTTATTGGCACATTGTACTTATACATATTTACAGGGTACAATTTGATGTTTTCACATATATATATGTTGTATAATGATCAAATCAGGGTACTTAACATACTCATCACCTCGTGCATTTATCATTCATTTGTAGTGAGACCATTCAAAACCCTCTCTCCTAGCCTTTTTGTAATATGCAATACTTACTGATAACAATGGTTGCTCTACTGTGCAGTAGAACACCAGAACTTATTCCTCCTACCTAATTGTAACATTGTACCTGGTATATAACTCCCTCTATCCTCCCCTACCCCACTTCTCCTCTCTAGTCTCTGGTACCAACTGCTTTATTCTCTTCTTCCATGATATAAACTTAAACATTTTAATAGTTTTGGGCATACAGGTAGTTATTGGTTACATGGATGAGTTCTTTAGTGGTGAATTCAGAGCAGAACTAAAAGAAATGGAAACCAAAGAAAACAAAATGTAAATGAAACAAAAAGCTAGTTCCTTGAAAAGATAAACAAAATCGAAAGACCATTAGCGAGATTAACCAAGAAAAGAAGAGAGAAGTTTCAAGTAAACTCAATTAGAAATGAAACTGGAGATATTACAACCAATACCACAGAAATGCAAAATATCATTTAAGGCTATGATGAAAATCTTTATGCACACAAACTAGACAATCTAGAGAAAATGAATAAATTCCTGGAAACATACAACCCTCCCAGATTAAATCAGGAAGAAATAGAAACTCTGAATAGTATCTGTCTTTCTGTGTCTGGTTTATTTCCACTTAACATTATATCCTCCAGGCCCATCTATGTTGTCACAAATGAGAGTATTTTATTCTTTTTCATGGCTGAATAGGATTTTACTGTATATATAAACCACATATTCTTTATCGATTTATTGTTTCTCCATTCATTAATTGTTGGATAATTAGGTAAATTCCATATTTTCACTATTGTAGGTAGTGCCACAATAAACATAGGAGTGTAGTTGTCTCTTCTAAGTACTAATTTCATTTTCATTGGATAAATACCTAGTAGTTGGATTGCTGGAGCATATGGTAGTTCTATTTTTTTAATTTTTTGAGAAAACCCCATCTTTTTTTCATAGTGACTGTACTAATTTACAATCCCACCGATGGTGTGTAAGTGTTCCCTTTTCTCCATATATTTGCTAATATTTATTTTCTTTGGTATTGTAGCCATTTTAACAGGATTGAGGTGATATCTCATTGTGGTTTTTAATCTGCATTTTCCTGATTAGTTATGTTGAACTTTTTTTTAATATACCTGTCGGTTTAACATTTTTTTAATATACCTGTCAGTCATTTGTTTGTCTTCTTTTGGGAAATGTCTATGAAGATCATTTGCTTATTTTAATATTTGATTATTACATTTTTTTCTGTGGAGCTAAGTTCTTTATATATTCTGGATATTAACTCCTTGTCAGATGTATAGTTTGCTATAGTTTGCAAATATTTTCTTCCATTCTGTAGGTTATCTGTTAAGGGTTTCCTTTGCTGTGCAAAAGCGTTTTAGTTTGATGTAATCCCATATGCCTATTTTGCTTTTGTTGCCTGTGCTTTTGGGGCCTTATTTTAAAAATCCTTGCCCAGTCCAGTGTTATAAAGTATTTCCGCTGTGCTATTTTATAGTAGTTTCATAGTTTGGGATTTTTATATTTAAGTCTTTAATCCCATTTTGAGTTGATTTTTGTACATGGTGAGATGTAAGGGTTGAGTCTCATTCTACTGAATGTGAATATTTAATTACCCCAGCACCATTTATTGAATAAACTATCTTTTTCCCAATATATGTTCTCACCACTGTTGTCAAAAATCAGTTGGCTGTGTGTAAATTTTTTTCTGAGATTTTTATTATGTTCCATTAGTGTATATGTTTGTTTTTATGCCAGTACCATGCTGTTTTGGTTACTATAGCTTTGTAGTATATTTTGGAGTCAAGTAGTGTGATGCCTTCAGCTTTTTAATTTTTGCTTAGGATTGCTTTGGCTGCTCAGGGTCTTTTGTGTTTCCACATTAATTTTAGAATTTTTGTCTCTATTCCTGTGAAAAATGTCATTGGTATTTTGACAGTGATTGCATTAAGCTGGTAGATCACTTTGGGTAGTATGGCTATTTTAACAATGTTAATTCTTTAAATCCATGGACAAAATCTATCTTTTCATCTATCTGTGTTTTCTTCAATTTCTTCCATCAATGTTTTACAGTTTTCAATATAGAGATTTTTCACCTTCTTGGTTAAGTTTGTTCCTAGCTATTTTTTTTGGTAGCTATTATAAATATAATTGTTTCATTGATTTCCTCTTCAGGTAGTTCACTATTAGTGCATAAAAATGCTACTGATTTTTATATGTTGATTTTGTATCTTATAACTTTGCTGGATTCATTTAATTGTCCAAACAGTTTTTCAGTGTTTTAGGGTATTTTATATACAAGATCACATCCTCTGCAAATAGGGACAATTTAACTTATTATTATTTTTATTAATTTAACTTCTTATTTGGATGCCTTTTATTTCTTTTGTTGCCTAATTGCTCTGGCTAGAACTCTCAATATCACATTGAATAGGAGTGGTAAAAGTAGGCACCTTTGTAATGTTTCTGATCTTAGAGGTTTTCAGCTTTTCCCCATTCAGTATGATGTTAGCTATGTGTTTGTCCTATATGGCCTTCATTGTGTTGAGGTGCATATTCTCCATACCCAATTTGTTAAGAGTTTTTATCATGAAAGGATGTTGAATGTTGTCAAAGCTTTCTCTGCATCTATTGAAATGATCATATGTTTTTGTCTCTTTATTAATGTGTTTTAATGCATTTATTGATTTCTACATGTTGAACCATCCTTGCATGCCTGGATAAATCTCCCTTGATGATAGCAAATTATGTTTTTAATGTGCTGCTTGCTAGTTTGCTAGTATCTTGGTGAGAATTTTTGTATCTATGTTTATCAGTAATATTGGCCTGTAGTTTATTTTTCTGTTGTATCCTTATCTGGTTTTGGAATAAGAGTAACATGGCCTCTTAATATGAGTTTTGAAGTACTTCCCCCTCTTCAATTTTCTTGAAATGTTTGAGGGGACTTAGTATTAGTTCTTCTTTAAATGCATGGAATAATTCAGCAGTGAAGCCAATGGGTCCTGGGCCTTTTTTTTTTTTTTTTTAATTAAAACATTGCTGGGTATTTTGTAGCAACATATATTTATAGGGTACATGAGATATTTTGATACAGGGATTCAATATATAATAATCACATCAGGATAAAGGGGGTATCCTTGATCTAAAGCATTTATCATTTCTTTGTGTTATGAACAGTCTGATTATACTCTGGCTATTTAAAAATGTACAGTAAATTAATGTTGACTATAGTAACCCTGTTGTGCTATCAAATACTAGATCTTATTCATTCTATCGAATTATGTTTTTTGTTCTCATTACCCATCCCTACTTCCTCACCCCTAACCTCACTACCCTTCCCACCTCTGGGAACCATTATTCTACTCTCTAACTCCATAAGTTCAATTGTTTTCAGTTTTAGAATCCATAAGTGGGTGAAGACATGTGACGTTTGTCTTTCTGTGCCAGGCTTACTTCACTTAACATAATGTCCCCCAGTTCCATTCATGTTTTTGCAAATGACAGAATCTCATTATTTTTCATGGCTGAATCATATTCTATTCTGTACATGTACCACATTTTCTTTATCCATTCATCTGTTGATGGACACTTAGGTTGCTTCCAAATCTTGGCTATTGTAAACAGAGCTACAGTAAACACAGGAGTGCAGATATTACTTTGATATACTTATTTCCTTTCTTTTGGATATAAACTCAGTGAAATTGCTGGCTCATATGGGAGTTCTATTTTTAGTTTTTTTGAGGAACTTTCATAATGTTCTTCATAGTGGCTGTACTAATTTATAGTGTAACCACCAACAGCACACAAGTGTTCCTCTTTCTTCATATTCTCACCAGTATTCATTACTACTCATCTTTTTGATACAAGTCATGTTAACTGGTGTGCAATAATATCTCATTTTAGTTTTGATTTGCATTTCTCTGATGATCAGTGATGTTGATCTCCTTTTAATATACCTGTTTGCCACTTCTATGTCTTCTTTTGAGAAATCTGTATTTAGCTCTTTTGCCCATTTTTAAATTGGGTTGTTAGATATTTTTCTATTGAGTTGTTTGACTGCGTTACATATTCTGGCTATTAATTCCTTGTCAGATGGAGAGTTCATGACCTCCCTTCTGTGCATTGTCTGTTCACTTTGTTGATTGTTTCTTTCACTGTATAGAAGCTTTTTAACTTGATGTGGTCCTGTTTGTCCATTTTGCTTTGTTGTTTTGTTGCTGATGCTTTTTGAGTATTATTCAAAAAATCTTTGCCCAGTCCAATGTCCTGGAGAGATTCTCCAATGTTTTCTTGTAGTTGTTTCATTAATTTCAGGACTTAGATTTAAATCTTTACTTCATTTTGATTTGATGTTTGTATATTGTGAGAAGAGTCTAACTTTATTCTTTCGCAAATGGATATCCAGGTTTCCCAGCACCATTTATTGAAAAGACTATTCTTTCCCAAAGTATGTTCTTGGCATCTTTGTCAAAACTGCATGCACTCTAAATGGATGTATTTATTTCTGTGTTCTCTATTCTGTTCCATTGGTCTGTGTGTTTGTTTCTAATGCCAGGGCTGTGATGTTTTGGTCCCTATACCTCTGTAGTATAATTTGAAGTCAGGTAATGTGATTCCTCCCATTTTATTCTTTTTGCTCAGAATGACTTTGGCTGCTTTGAGTGTTTTGTGGTTCCATATACATTTTAGGAAATTTTTTCTATTTCTGTGAAAAATATCATTGGTATTTTGATAGAAATTATATTGAATCTGTAGAATGCTTTTGTTAGTATTGACATTTTACCAGTATTGAGTTTTCCAATCAATAGAATATCTTTCCATTTTTTTGTGCATTCTTTGATTTCTTACATTAATATTTTAGTTTTCTTTGTAGACATCTTTCACTTCTTTGGTTATGTGTAATCCTAGATATTTCCTGGAATTTTTTTTGATGAAAGGTTTTTTGTTTGTTTGTTTTTTTGAGACAGAGTCTTGCTCTGTCACCCAGGCTAGAGTGCAGTGGCGTGATCTCAGTTCACTGCCAGCTCCACCTCCCGAGTTCATGCCATTCCCCTGCCTCAGCCTCCCGAGTATCTGGGTCTACAGGCACATGCCATGACGCCTGGCTAATTTTTTGAAGTTTTAGTAAAGACAGGGTGTCACCGTGTTAGCCAGGATAGTCTCGATCTCTTGACCTCATGATCTGCCCGCCTTGGCCTACCAAAGTGCTGGGATTACAGGTGTGAGCCACCGTGCCCAGCCTAGAATATTTATTTCTTTATAATTTAATGTTGGTAGCTTGTATGTGTCTTAAGAATTTACAAATTTTTTCTATGTTCTCAAATTTATTGGCTTATAGTTGTTCTTAATAATCTCTTGTGATCCTTTGTATTTCTGTGATGCCAGTTATCATGTCTCCATTTTCATCTCTGATTTTATTTATTTGAGTCTTTTCTTTTTTTCTTAGTCTAGTTGAAGGTTTGTTGATTATCTTTTCAAAACACCAATACTTTGGTTGGTTGATCTTTTGAATTGTTTTTAAAAATAACTTTTTAATTTGTTTCATCTCTGAGATTTATTTTTTTCCTTCCTTCTACCAATTTTGGGTTTAGTTTATTCTTGTTTTCCTAGTTCCTTGAAGTGCATGGTTAGGTTATTAGAAATCTTTCTTCTTTTTTGCTGCAGACATTTACTGCTATAAACATCCCTCTTAGGACTGTTTATCCTGTGTCCTATAGGTGTTGGTATGACGTGCTTCCATTCTTGTTTGCCTCAAGGAATTTTCTAATTTTCCTCTTAATTTCTTCATTGACCCATTGGTTATTAAGAAGTATGTTTAATTTCCATGTTTTTAAGGTTTCTGAAGTTTTTATTGTTGTTGGTTTCTAGTTTTATACCAATATGATCTAAAAAAAAAGATACTTAATATAATCTCCATTTCCTTGGATTTGTTAAGACTTGTTTTGTGGCCTAATATATTATCTATTTTGGAGAATAATCCATGTGAAATTGCAAATAATGTATATTTTGTAGCTGTTGAATTGAATATTCTTTAAATGTCTGTTATTTCTATTTGGTGTACTTTAAGTCTGCTATTTCTTTGATAATTTTCTATCTAGATCATCTATCTGTCATTGGAAGCAGTGTGCTGAAGTTCTCTATAATTGTATTTTATTCTATCTCTCCCTTTAGATCTAATAATATTTGCTTCATATATTTTGTTGTTCTAGTGTTGGGTTCATATATATATAGAATTGTTATACCCTCTTGTTGAGTTTATTCCTTTATCATTATGTAGTAACCTTCTTAGTGTATTTTTACAGTTTTTGACTTAAATTCTATTTTGTCTGCTGTAAGTATGGCTACTCCCACTTGCTTTTGGTTTCTGTTTGCATGGAATATCTTTATCCATCACTTTCAGCCAATGTTTGTCTTTAATGGTGAGGTTAGTCTCTTGTTGGTAACATATAGTCGGTTCCCTTTTATTATTATTCATTTAAACACATTATGACTTGTAATTAGAGCATTTAATCCATTTACACTCAAGGTTATTATTGATAGGTAAGGTGTTATTCCTGCCATTTTATTAACTGTTTTCTGGTTGTTTTTTAGATTATTTGTTCCTTTCTTCCTCTCTTTTTGTTTTTCTCTGAGTTTTGTGGTTTTCTGTGGTTCTGTTTTGTTTCTTTTCTCTTTCTCATTTGTGTATCTGCTGTAATTTCTTTCTTTGTGGTTACCATGGAGCTAATGTGAAGAGTCTCATAGTTATAACAGGCTTTTTTTAAGCCAATAACAACTAATAGGGTCACATAAAAATATTTACATCCTTATCTTTTGTGTGTTTCTTAGCCACTAGTTGCAACTGTTGATGTTTTTCATTTTTTTCACTTTAAACTTTCATAATACAGGACTGAAAGATTTATATGGAACCATTAGAGCCCTGAGGTATTCTGAGTATGATTTGGATTTACATATACTGGTGAGTTGTATAATTTCATGTGTTATTATGATAGTAATTATTTTCCCTTTGATTCCAGTTGTAGTGCTCCCTTAAGCATTTCTTATAAGGCTAGTCTAATAGTGAATGAATTCCCTCAGTTTTTGCTTGTCTGAGAAGGTCTTTATTTCTCCTTCATTTCTAAAAAATAGGTTTGCTGTATGCAGTATTCTTGACTGATAGATTTTTTTTTCTTTCAGTACTTTGAATATATCATCCCATTCTTTTCTGGTCTGCTAGGTTTCTACTAAGAAATCTGCTAATAGTCTAATATGAATTTATTTATATTTGACTTGATATTTTACCCTGAAGTTTTCAGAATTTTCTCTGTGTATTTTACTTTTGACAATTTGATTATGATGTGCATCAGAGAGGATTTTGGGGGCTAAATCTTATTGAGGATCTTTGAGCTTCCAAGATCTGAATGTCTATACTCCAAACTTGAGAGAAGTTTTCAACTATTACTTCATTAAATAGATTTTCTGGGCCTTTCTCATTTCTTCTGTCTGACAACAATTTTTTTTTTTTGCTTACTTGTGTCCCATAAGTCTTGTACGTTTTCTTCATTCTTCTTTATTCTTATTTACTTTTCTTTTTTCTTCCCCCTCCCCTCTGATGGGTTATTTTAAAAGACCTGTCTTCAGGTTTGGAAATTTTTTCTTCTACTTGTTCTAGACTGCTGTTGGAGTTCTCCATTGTAATTTTATGTCATTCCTTGAATTCTTCAGTGCCAAGAGTTCTGTTTGGTTCCCCTAATATTTATCTATTTTTTTGAATTTCTCATTCAGATAATTATTTTCCTGATTTTATTGAATTGTTTATATATTCTTTTGTATCTCACTGAGTTTCCTTATGATGATTGTTTTAAATTCTTTTTTAAGCATGTTGTAAATTTCCTTTTCTATTAAGTCTGTAACTAGAAGTTTATTGCATTCCTTTGGGAATGTCATGTTTCCTTGCTTTCTCATATTTCTTATGTCCCTACATTGATATCTGCACATCTAGTGGATTAGTGATTTTTTCCATTTTTATGGAGTAGTTTTTGTAGCAAGAGGTTTTTCCTATAGATTGGTCCTAGGATATTAATTGGGAATTGTTGATTGGTTTTGATTCTGGGTGGATTCAGCAGTTCGGTCTCCATACAGATTCTTCAGCTGTAATCCTCATCTGTGACATTGGTGATTGTCTCAGCAGCCTAGGCTGTGGGAGTTTGTGATGGTGCTGGCATGTTTTTGCTGGGCATGAGGGTACTGAGTTTATTGTTGGGTCAGACATGTTTGGGTGAAGGGGAACAATAGCTTGTATGGTAGTCTCTCCAGGAGGGTGGGGCTGCTACCTGGCTGGCTGTTGATCCAAGCATGGGTGCAGTAGGCTGGGTGGCTGTGTGGCACCCTCTTTGGTGGGGTCAGGCTACTTCTGGGCCAGCTGTTGTGCTAGAGGTGGGTCCATGTAAGCCAGGAAGCTTCATGGGGCTTTCCTGCTGGGCAGCTCTGCTTGGGGGATAGGGTGCCTCATCGGTTAAGATGTCAGAGTCTTGGTCATTCTCTCAGGCCTAGGCTCAGACCATTCCTCAACCAGGGCATTGGTACTACAGGTAACCATGTGAATGTAATGAAATTATAGTGGACCTCCAGTTTCAAGATGCCACCATGCCATAGCAGGTCATGCATGTAGGTGATGCCAATAGGGTTCTTAGTCTGGGGCAATGCAGCCACGTGCAGTCTCAGCAACTGCCCATACTGTATTTGGAGACTTTGAGTACCAGGCATCCTCCTGCAGCAATGATTGCTAGTGTTTTTGGGGCTAATGGGAACCAGAGGTCCAGCTTACCTTTTCTCTGTAGGAAAAAGTCCACCCTGTCTCCAAACTGATGCTTGGCTAGGGGGCAGGGGGACGGACAGTGGAGTGCAGGTGGTATGTCTCACTTGCCTCTCTATGGTGCTATCTTGGGTTCCTATGCTCTCCAGCATACTTCTGCAGTCACTCCAGTTAAAATACAGTTGTTCATTATTGTTTTGATTCCTTTCAGTGGGAGGAATAAGTGCAAGGCAACTCTAGCAGGCCACCTTGCTAATATCCAATGCGACTATTTTAAGTATTTGTTTCTTAAATCTGAATAATACCTTTATTAATAAAAAAAACTATGAAATGTGCTCTGATCTCATTGAGATTAAGAGGAGTAATTTTGATAATGGGTCCAACAATTGCATCTATATTGTCATCACAAGTTTCTAGGTTTTTTTTGTTGTTTTGCTTTTGTTTTTTCCCAAGGTTTGTCTCTGTTGCCCAGGCTGGAGTGGTGTGATCATGGCTCAGTGCAGCCTCAAACTCCTGGGCTCAAGTAATCCTCTTGCCACCTACAGTCCCCGCGCAGTGACTGGGACTAAAGTATGCACCCCATTCACCTGGCTAACTTTAAAATTTCTTTAATAGAGTCAAGGTCTTTCTATATTTCCCAGGCCAAGTTTTTGTTTTAAAGTAGTTTTAGTTTCAACATTAAAAATCATCATACTCTTTGCAACAAAAATTAAAATTCCATACATACACCAAGATTGCCAGTTGACTTATTTCGTTAAAAAAGAAGAACAAATATTTATCTATTGTGTATCCCCACAAGTGAAGAAACAATGGTTAAGTTTAATTTTCTGTAGTCCATACTCAAAACAGTGTGTTTTCCTACTTCAAAATACACAATTACACTGTAATATTGGATATGCTTTTCCAGCTCTATATCTCCTCATCCTCTTTTCAGAATCACTGCTTTAAAGAGAGACTTATCTGGATCAGAATTCTCCAGAATACTTCTGGGAATTAGATCAGAAGCCTTTGATCCTTGCCTCCAACAGGGTGGGCTGTCTCTTAGTGGTCCCTTATCTCTTAGTGGTCCCTGTCTCTTAATATTCATCCCTTGTTTAATCCCCCTCCACACAATACCAGAGTTAACAATAGAAAATGGAAGAAGAGATGATGTGTGAGTTCGAGATGAGCCTGTTGCTTCAGTTGTTCACTTGCTCTTTCTCCTTTGGATCATTTACTCTAAGAGAAGCAAGCTTCCATGTTATGAGCAGCCCTGAAGAAGCCCATGTGGCAAGGAACGAAGGCTTTCAATCAACAGCCAGCAAGAAACTGAAGCCTTTTGCCAAGATCCATATGAATGAGAAAGAAAATGGATTCTCTAGCCCCAGTCAAGTCTTCAGATGACAGCAGTCTTGCCCTACATCATGGCTACAACCTCGTGATAGACAATAAACCAGTGTTACCCTGCTAAACTTCTGGATTCCTGACTCTAAGAAGTTATGAAAGATAATGAGTGTTTGTTGCTTTAAATTGCTCAGTTTGAGATAGTTACGTAGTAATTGATAACTAAATTTCTACTACTTTTCTATAATGAGGAAGAGTAAACACAATGCTAAAAAGTGTGTTATATTTCCATTACCAATAGACATGTTCTTTATCTTAGGAACTGGAATTGGTTCAACCTAACTACTATAGCAATTATCTAACTATAGATATGGCCAATTTCCACCTTTTCCTAGTGCATATATTCCTATGTAGTCTATATAATCAAAACCAAGCAAAAACAAAACAAAATGACACACCGATTGTGACCTACAGCATGTTGACTGCATATACATTATAATGAATCCTTTGAATACTGTTCAAAATGAAAAAATAAGGCCATAAGCATTTTACCTTAATATTGACATTCTGTTAAAAATTCTTAATGCTATTCTTCATGCATTGCCTAGAAATTTCACTAATACGAAGAAATATAAGGATTAGAATAGTTGGCACTGGATAAATACTATATGAATGAATGAATTAATTATACTTTCAGGTTACATTTTATTACTGAAATAGAACATTAAAAGATCAGAATAGATATCAATCAATCCTTTTGAAATAACAAAATTATATACTATAGTTACATACTTAGATATATTTAGACGTGATGTAGAAAATGTTCCATCCATTGATTTTCTAATTATAAATAGTCATCTAGACCATATTAGCAAGCAACAATAAAGACAGAACATAGGGGTTAGGCACAGTGGCATGCACATGTAGTCCCAGCTGCTTGGAAGGTTGAGGCAGGAGGATTGCTTGAGCCCAGCAGTTTGAGTCAAGCCTAGACAGCATAGTAAGTCCCCCAGCTCTTAAAACAAAAACAGAAAAAAAGACAGTACATAGGAAGAGAATGGATCTTGTGGCCTCTATGAGGCCATCTATGTTGATGGCCCAGCATCCTTCATTTCCTAGTATTGCTTTGGTCCATTTAAGAGGAGGATTGGTGTCAAAGATGGTTAATCTCTGTAAGATTCCAAGGAATGAATTCATCCTCATCTTTGCAGGTGATCAAGGATGCTGAAGCCTGGGATCAAGGTCATCTTATAAGTTTTCATGAGAATCAAGGAATGGCTCAGACAAAGAATAGCAGGGATTATAAAAATTGAGATCAGGTGATAATTATTATATAACAAACTGGAAGTCTATGAAATTCCACTGGGCTTCTCTGAAGAATCAACACACATATAAAACCAAAATCTGAGAGCAAGCTCCATCGCGCCTCCAGTCTATCTCTCGGAATTCTGAATTTTATTTCCCCATCCCTAAATTAACAGTTGAGAGTAATATTCAGGGCAAGGTTGGAGGTCCCATCCTCTTTGCATCTGGTTGTCCGTTTACTTTCCCCTTTTTTTGGTGGTACTGTTCTTCTTCTTTTAGGGTCAAAGCTCTGACCTGGACGGCGTTTATTGTGGGCACCATTTGAGAAACTAGAAAGACATGACAGGTATAGGAAAGCAGAGCACTGGTCCCATTTCTCGAGTGGAGAAAAGTTTAAAATTCTTAAATCCTCCCAGTCACACTGAAACCGCTTTTGCAAAATTATAACTGAGGAAACTATGACAGTGAAAAAAATCAGACCTAACCAACTCCATCTTGCTTCTAACTTTTCAGCTGTTCTTGTTCATTCCTGGGTATAGATTGAACTAACTTTGGGAAGGGATTCAGTTCATACTGTGACTCTGAAACAATATTGATAACAGCCCTTTCCCGAAAAGACCCCCTTCTTGTCTGGGGAGCCAGTCTGCCTTTGCAGGACTAACAAATTAGCTACAAGATTAGAAATTACAGTTTAGGGGTCATGCAGCCTCTGGCTCCAAAAGTCTGAACAGCCCCAAATTGCTCCTGGGATAACATCACTATTGTGAAACCTAAGATCAGTGCTGGAGAGATTCTGCAACCCCTGCCCTGGATGGATCAGCTGGTACCACACATACTGGTAATCTGGCCCAACCAGTTCTGCCAGCCCACCCAGGAACAGAAGACAGCGAGAAAAACTCACTGCGACCCCCATGATTCCATCTCTAACATGACCAATCAGCACTCCCCACTTTCCAATCCCCTACCTGCCAAATTGTCTTTAAAAACTTTGATCCCTGAATGCTCAGGGAGACAGATTTGAGTAATAATAAAACTCCGGTCTCCCGCACAGCCCACTCTGCGTGAATTACTCTTTCTCCATTACAATTCCCCTGTCTTGATAAATCGGCTCTGCCTAGGCAGTGGGCAACATGAACCCACTGGGTGGTTATGACATTGCATGTACAGAGAAAATTGATGTTCTGAACACATCAGTCACATGGCTACCACGTTAAAATTCTTCTTTAGGTTGACACTTCCTTATATGGAGAACTATATTTTGGGAAGAAATGTCAGTCTGGTGTTTTCATGGAGTTGGCCACTGACTGGACCAGAGATGAGTATCTGACTCAGCAGTAATCAACTTCAGCAATTAGCTCAGCAACTGAGCTGGTCAGCGACTTACAATGGTCACTACAAAAGCAGTGCATTATTCTCCTTCCCAAAACATCTACTTAGCAACCTCTCTCTATTCCTTCCCTTTGAATCGCATATGCCAGTATGAATTAGCTGTTCATTAATACATACATTATTATAGAGGATACATTATAAGATTTGACATATTATTCGCCAGATTTGTTGAATAGTAAGGATAATGGATTGTGTTGCCTCCGCATGCAATAAAAACTTTTGAATGAGAATTGTTAAATGAGGAGGAATGCCTCCCTAATGTGCATATAGATACATAAACCTAGAAAGGGCTATGATTATTTCTAAAAGAAAACTTTTTTATATGCCTTATCCTAAAAGGAGTTGTTCTGTGCACCAGAATGCTATTTCTCAAAGAAACTCTCATTTTAGTGCACTGACCTTTTATAGTTAAAATTATTTGGATGAATTATATTACAACAAAAGCATAAAATGTGACACAAAATTAAATAACAAGGTAAAGCTACACGTTGATTTTGTTAGGAGATCAAGAGTTACATTTCAGTTTGCTGCTCCAGTAAAATTCATAGGTATACATCTCGAACATATTAACTCTATCTGTTTTTTCCTGAATATTGTGACTATTTTCCCACTACTGAGCAAAGGTCCACAAAGTAATATTAGCCCCTTCATTCTCAGTGCTGTAAACCAGTGGAAAACTAATATCCTGGGCAAACATTATAAATATGTTTTATTGTATACTACGGAGTGTTTGCATATCTTAAAATCTTCAATATCTTCCTTCAACAACAAAGCAAATCAGGTCTGACATCATTAATTAGTTTTTCAAAAACTCAATAATTAACCTAGCTAAGAGTTATTGCTCCTTCTATCTGATTATTTTAATATATAAGAAGTACAACATTTGTGATGTACAATAACATAGAATGATAGCAAATACCTAATGTAAATGATGAGTTGATGGGTGCAGCACACCAACATGGCACATGTATACATATGTAACAAACCTGAACGTTATGCACATGTATCCTAGAGCTTAAGTATAATAATAAAAATTAATAAATAAAAAGAAAAAAAATAATCATAGCAAATAGGCAAATAGTGATTATTATTATGATTCTGTTTCAAACACTTTCTTTGTCAATATACTAAGCTGCTTTAGATGTGTAAATGAATCTCCCCTTTTCACCATTCAGAATATTGCATAAACAGTAGACTTTCACCTAAAATACCTTTATATTTAATATGTTTATAGTTTCATTTTTACCTACCCTATTTTTTCAAGGATGCTCTATCAAGATAATTTTACTTTGAAATATTAGGATAAGAATTCCAAAGCACATCAAAACCAGACTGCTGCTTTTCGAAGAAAAGACTGTCACAGACAGAGTTGAAAGACTCACATGTATTTCAGTCTGACTTTTAAATATATAGCAGTTTGAAAAAAAAATCTTATTACAATGGTGGTTTCTATTAGGGATGCTGACAAATTTAACCAATCTAGAACACAAGGTTACAGTTTCGGTGACAAGTGAATTAAAGGGAAATCAGATATTCTATAATCAATGATTTATCTCTTCTCCTCTATTTTAACCAAGGGATTAAATCCAGCCCCAGTTAGTGTAGTTATCTATGATGTGCAAGGCAGACATGATCCATTGTGTCCCCACTGTGAGTGACAGAATGAATGACAGCCTTTGCCAGTCAAAGCTGTGATAAGGCCTGGGTTCTGAGAGAAGCTCCTGATCCAGAGCCATCTGCATTGTCCCAGCCATCATGTCTGGCAGGAAAGCTGATGTGGAGATAAGGAGGTGATGGTGCTGAGCTTATTTCAGAGAAGGATCTCAGCAAACTAATCAGTGCCATCTGCATTTAGAACAACAGTCATCAATTTGGCTTCTTTCTTTCTTCTTTTTTTCTTTTTTTAACTTTTCATTAATGTCCCCCACTGAATACTTCTAAAGCTTCAATATATTTAGTATGCTACCAAAGATAGACTCTTGGTATTCAAGAGCAAACAAAACCAAACTAAACAAAAACACCGAAAAGATCTGAGAATAATGAAAGGCAGAAGCAAGCAGGCCTGTGAAAAATTCTGTTCTGAGGGACTCAGACTGGTATGAGGCTAGCAAAGACCTTGTTATAGGAGCTCAGAGATTCAAATGCTAATGAAGAGGCAAAGGTTTACTGGAGTCTTGCAGAGAGAAGGGTGGCCTTTGCCCAAGAGGTGTGCATAAATAAAAACAATAACAAAAATACTGCCAATAGAGAGGCAGTCTGCTGGTAATAAGGATCCCTGTCAGCAACTTGAAAGCCCAGTGGAATTAGAAAGAGAGGAAAATTTTGCTTTGGCCCAGGACTGTAGAATGTTTAATTGTTCAAATTCTCGGTATGTTTGTGCACCCCAAAATAGCTAAGTATGAAAAGTATCTTGGTTGAGCCAACACAGATTCTTCAGGAACTCTGATACTCAGATAAAAGCAAAGTTAAATATGATAAACCGTACAAATCATGATGTGCTTGCCTTTGCATAGCTCTTCACAAAAATGCACTCTTTGATAGTATCTGGAAACAGTTAATGCTCAATAGTCTATGAGAACTGAGGAAATTTTCTGGTGGAATGCTTTGGGCATAACAACATATTCCAGAATGTATTTTTCTTTTGTCAAATTCCATGTCATTCTGGGGATTGGCTATGGAGAATGGAGTGAAGGCAGAATGAAGGATTGTCCAAGACCTGGATTAGCTGAAGACTGGACAGGAGGTAGAACTCAAGACTGGAATTCAGAATCAAACACGCAGGCAATAAGCAATGACCCCAGTCTGAAGCACACGGCAGAACCTGCTGTCAGACCACTGAGGAACCAAGCTCTCCCCATTCATGGAGCAAGCAGTCTGTTCCATTATTTTGCATTTCACCACACAAAGCAGATAGGACTTTACCCAGGTTCAACGTGGGGGTGGTGGTCGTGAGGAGTAGTGAGAAGCTGCTGTGCCGGAGCACACAGCTGCTGAGTAAGAAGCTTTACAGGGAGAGCTGAACTGCCTCTCTATGTCTGCAGCATAAATCCCAGAGACCCACGATGACCTGTCTCAGAACCTTAGCTCATTGCCATCAAAATAGTCCCAGAGCAATCTGAAACTCAGTGAACACACTCTCCTACAGAGTTATTGATTTTCTCAATTTCCAATTAAGGTTTAAGGTGCTGCACAGTGGTGTACAGGTGCAAGCTTTGGAGTCAGGCTGCCAGGTTTGAATCCTAGCTCCATTGCTCACTAGTGTGTGTGACTTTGGCAAAGATACTTAAATTTTGTTGCCTTAGTTTACTAAACTGTGGATAGTGTCAGTAGTTCTTACTTCTCAGTAGGTTACTGTAATGATGGAATGTGTGGATCCATGCAAGGCATTTGAAATAGTAACTTGGCTCCCACTGAACTTGCAATAGCTATTTTGTTGTTATTGTCATTGTGGTTCCACATACTTCAGATCAAGGAGGGGGAGAAACTGTTTTTGTTATGCCCCCTCCTTCTTATTGCCACTTCCAGATTTTTTTTTAATCCTCTTGTAAAACTTGTGATTCTGCCCTCCAAACTACCCCCTTTGGAGTAGTTTGTACTCAGTTCTTGTCATTGCTCTTGATTCACAAATGAGTTCTACTTTGGACCCACTCTTCCTTACCACACAAACTTCAGCCAGTAGGCTGATCCATGCAATCACAAGACACCAAGGTTCTTAACCTTCTTATTTCAGAGGATATTTCCCATCACAGTATCTCCCATATGCTTTCTCCTGATCACCTGATCACTCTTCATCATCATCAGAATTGGCACCATCTCCAAATCCTGAGAAAAACATTCTGCCTTGGGACCATATTTCCTCTCTTTTTCTCTTCCTGATTCAATTAAGTTCTCTCCTTACAGTATTATGGTCCTGAAGACATTTAAACCATTGAGTTTTAACCTTCCTTCACCTTCCTCCTATGTTTACCTCTCCAACTCACAGGCAAAAGTTCATTATTAGAATCATATCAGATACACAGTTTCTATCCTGATCCTTTGTACTCTCCTTGAAGAAAACACATTCCAGGTGAACATAACCATCTGCTGTCTTAATGCTCCTTCCCAGGTACTTTAGTGTAGCTGGAGAAAATTATACAGCCTGGCATACTGTTTTTACTTCATGACCTTATATGTCAAATGGGCTCTCAATACTAACCAGAAATTCTCTTTCTCAATTAAACTCACTTCCCGATATCTGAGATGACTATTTCAAGTATTATCCTCTCTCATTTCCTACCACAGATGACTGTTTCAAATATTATTTTCACTCATTTCCTACCCTAGCTCTTTGACTCATTCTTAGCTAATGTTCCTGATCGATTTCGTTGTGTCCTCACCCAAATCTTAACATTGAATTGTAGCTCCCATAATCCCCATATATCATGGGAGGGACTGGATGGGAAGTAACCGAATCATAGGTTTTATAAGGGGCTTTTCTTGCTTTGCTCAGTTCTCATTCTCTCTTCTGCCATCCTATGAAGAGGTGCCTTTCACCATGATTGTAAGTTTCCTGAGGTCTCCCCAGTCATGTGGAACTGTGAGTCAATTAAATCTCTTTTCTTTGTAAATTACCTAGTCTCAGATATTTCATGACTGCAATGTGAAAATGGACTAATACAGTTCCATTCTTGTATTTTACTGTGAAAATAGAAATCGTTGAATGCCAACTTCCTTATAGCCAAATCTAAAACTTACTTATATATCCACAGAGCTTCTTTTTTTCCCTCCTTTCACATCTAAGAAATGTAAATGCCAATCTCTTGACAGGTGCTTAGAGTCCTTTTCAGTTTCTCTTTCAAGCTCTTTTTTCCCATTTCTAAGTTAAATCCAATAGTTTTAGCCCTTCATATCCATTAACATTATGAGAGATGTAATTGTTTCCAGGTTTATGTGGTCATTGACATATTTGTATACAGACATGCTCATCTGTAAATGGTCAGATAAACCTACTGAAATATAGACAATGATTAAGAATTTATTTAACATCTTTAAAACCATAAGACAAGTCTTAATGAAGTAGAATAAGTGAAATATTGTCCAAATATACCTGCTACTTCTCAGCTTTTCACAGTCATAAAATTAAAGTTCTCAGAGATTAAATATCCTCTGAATTTATTATGATTGTTTCATTGAATAGATTATACTTCTAAAATAAATTGGAGTAATTTGCAATTTGTGATGTTAATTAGTCTTCTCCAAAGTCTATTCAGATTTTAGATAGTTTGAGTCTGAATCCACTTCAGTAATACTCTCAGCTTTTTGGTCTCGATTGTTATGGAACAAAATAACTATATTAAAATTGTACAATATGTTATACTTTAAAGCTGGATACTGAAAACCTTTTAATGATATGAACTAAATGAAGTATCAAAATATTTCTGAGGTGATTTCTTGAAAGATTATTGCATTAAATGCATACAAAGTCATGCATATTGTTTCAACAACATTTTTTTCCAGAAAGGCAAATAAAGACTAATTATTCTTACTTTGAGAAACTTAAAAAATAATTTATTCTGAATCACTTTGGCTGCTGGATGGTATTACTTTGACTGTATTTCTTCACTCGCATATTGACCTAATATTTTTTGGTTTTTCTTATTGTAATAACAGTAAGAATAGTAACTAAAATTTATAGAAGCTTATTCCAGCATATTTGTATTGTGCTAAGAGCTTAGACACATTAGATGTTTAAATTTTCTCATGAGCTTTATGGAATAGGTACTCTTAAGGAAGATCATAGGAAATTGTCTGTTTTTGACCATACAGAACTGTAATTTATATGATCTAAACTGATTTTAATATCTTCATTTTACAGATGAGGATACTGAGATACAGAGAGGTGAAACTGATTGCTCAAGACTTATGTCACAGTCATGTCAGGTAGTTCAATAGCTGGAAAGACTTAAAACCCAGAATGGTGTCTTAGCAACACTTGGAATGTCAAGATAACTCTTTCTTCTAATGGAGAAGTTTGATCAATGACAACTAGTGAGTTCAGCAGCATGGGTCATCAATGGTTTAACTCATTCAGATTTTATAAAAAATAATTTGTCCTCCAGAGTAGCACTCACTATGCTAATTTGGGAAGTATAAAAGTAACATAAAATTGTTTAAACAATATATGATAATCCTAAATTATTTATTGTTATGGAAAATCACATAACAAAGGATTTTTAAATGATTTAGCTTTTCCTTTGAGGAAACATGAAAAAGCACATTATCTCTGTATGCTATAATTCTCAGACTAATCAAAATCCAGCCTTCAGACGAGGAATGTCCAGTGGCTATCATGAGAGAATCAGGTATAAAAGATTATAGGGGAGGATTGAGGATCCATCTTTAGGTGTTAGGTCTGATCAACTTGAGTAAAAACAGTACTTGGCTTGAATGATGGTTTACTCTACAGAAATACTTTCTTTGCATGATGATTTTATATATTTTCTCATAAATATAATGCAGTTGAATTTGTATAAACAATGTCAGATGAAACAACATTCATTAAAAAACCTAGAAAAGGAAGTTAAACAGCAATTAAGAATCTCATTTTGCCTGTTCTTAGTAGTCATTATTTTAGCATTATTCTATAATTATATTAAAGAAAACAATGCATATTAACATTACATTACTACACATACACTCACACCAAAAATGACAACAGATAAATTTATTGTCATAAACAATATGCTGAACCGACTTGAAAATATAATTAGGGAACTGATTAAAAGTGACTAAGATGGCTGAATTAACTAAGCAGAAGAAAACTTCACCAGCTACCATGGGATTTATAAACACATGCTTTGACAAATAGTTACTCTTTGATGAACTTTCCTTTTCAAAAATACTACAGGGAGAAAACATAGTGGATTAACATATGGAAAGTATCAGCATAGAATGTGTAGGTATTAAAGTTCGCTTCAGCCACGGAAGAACACATTGAAAACACATTCCTATATTAAACACAGTCTCACCTACTTTAGAAGAATGAGTAGGTGCAATACAAGCAACTGAGAATGCTTCAAAGGAGGTTTTCATCTCTGAGGCTTCCCAAACAAATGAACATCAAGCTATAATACCGAATAACTGGCAGCGGATGCTGTCAAGAAGATGCAATATGATTCTAACCTTACCTGTAAATTTACTTGCAGAGGAAGAACTTTAAAGTTGAAATAGAGGTGAGGAACAAGTCCAAACCCTAAACAGAAGATAATCACCTCAAGCTCAAGTTTGCTTCCATTCTGTTTTATAGTGCCCAATTTTGTTTAAGTTACAAAAGGCATTAGCGAAGTGTGTGAAGGTTGCTTCCTGGAGTACTGTTGATAATACTGTACTCTAAATCTTCTCCTCCTGGCCAATAAACAAAGTAACAAATCAGAAAAGCCTCACTCCCAGTCACAAAATAAAATCCACTCAATTATGCTTAAATATCTTTCCCCTGTCTTCCTGAGACTGGTAAAACTGGTAAGATTTCTTTGTTTTGAGTCACAGATACATGTTATCTTTCTCCAGAAAGAAGATGGCTGTATGGAAATATTAAGTCTATCAGTGAAAGCAGTACCATCCTCCATGCTGATGGGCTCTTAGAAAGAACTTAGGCACCTCATTTTTAGTGGAGATCCAGACAGATATAAACAGATTTTTAACAACCAACAACGTTTCTTTAAAAAGTTGAGCTATTTTATAAACAAACTTGCCAAATCTGCAGTTGAATATATATTCGATTTGTTTTAGATACAGTGTCACTCTGCTGCCCAGGCTTGAGTGCAGTGGCATTACCATAGCTCACTGTAGCCATGAACTCCTTAGGAAGCCATCTTGCTTCCTAAGTCTCTCATGTAATTGGGATTACAGGTATGTGACACCAAACTGGGCTATTTTATTTATTTTTTATTATTTGTAGAGATGGGGGTCTGGCTATGTTGTCCAGGCTGTTGTTCTATATTTTTCAGTATTATATACACAATATATTTTTTTGGACACATTTTATCTAGTACATAGCCATCAAATGTCAAAGAACCCCCAAACAATCTTAATCTGCTTTTTGTATAATGTCAATGACTCTCATCAAAGATTAAAAACAAGTATATTTATGATTAAAATTTAGATTTTGTTTTCAGTTTTATCTTTCACTGTTCTTTTATAGTGCATAGTTAATAGTTGGGTAAACTATCTCTTGCCTTCTGAGCCCCATTAAATATAGTTTGAATTCCTAATCATATATACTATATTTTTTCATATTTGACTTCATTAGTGTAGCTTTGCTAATATCAGCCATGTCCCAGCATAAACAAAAAATTAAAAATATTTTAATTGCTTCAGTGAGACTAAAACAAATATATTTGAATGCATAAGTATGTATAGAGGAGTGGATATGTAAAGTATCTCAAATATATAGGTATATCTCCATATTTATATATATACATACACACACACACACACACACGCACACCAACATACAGAGAGAGCAGTTTAACATTATTTTATATCCCAGTTAAATACCATGTGTGTTCATTTTTAAAGAGGAAGCACTGGAGAGGTTGTAGTGACTGGTGATTGTGCGTTCTCTAACAACAGAAAGTTAAAAGTGTTAGTAGCTTTTTCAGCCTTAAGCCCCTGGCCTTCTGCACTGTTTCAAGGGTATGCTGAGAACTCACATGATTTTTGCTGTTTATCCTCTATTGCACAAGCTACACATAGGTTTTATTCAAATTGAACAGGACTCTCCGTTTGTTTGATGTTCACAGCTATAACCACTTCCCCAAAATTAAAGCAGCAGAAATCAAGGTGCATACTCTAGCAGTGATAACAGTTGCCCTGTAAATTCCAAACAATGTGCTACAGCTTAGGTGTCTCAGGTACAGAGGGGAAAGATTTTGCAAAGAAGTAACATCAAAAGTACAGAGAGAGGCTTGTGCTTTAGCACTGTGGATTAACTGCAAAAGGAAAGTCCCCTAAGGAGCAAACCCACAGGAGGATATGCTCAAGCTTGCTGCCAATAGCTAGCAGCTGAAAGAAAGAAAGGGCTATTGGGGGAGAGAGAAAGAAAACAAAAACAAAAAAAGGCCTGAACAATGTAAGCTTGAGGCTGCACTTACCACCCCAAATTAGCAATGGAGAATATGTACTCAAATTAGAAAGAAACAAAGCCTCGGAGAAAACAGCAAGAAAGAGGAATTGCATCTTCAAGAGAAATAGAGATTGTCAATGACTATATTCCCCTGGAGAGAAACTGATTGGAAAAAATGGGGAGAGAAATAATTCAGTTCAGACATTCAGGAGCAAATAATATGTCATTCAGTATTATTTCTTTTCATTTTAATTGAACTTATTTGTCCATATACTTTATTAACACCAGGTTAACCTGTTGTATATGAAATTCACTTTAGCTAATGATATTTTACTTTTTCTTTAGATGTTTCAATTATACTCTGCTCTTGTGGGAATTGTTTGCTTCCTCATTTTCCAACTCTAAGCAGGAATACATTTTACCTTATCATGTGTATCTAGTTAGGACTCTTGTAGTTTCATGGAGGAAAATATACTGGGTCAAAGATAACTTCCTGTACCAGAATTATGCTTGATGCTAATAACCGTTGTTGGTTGCTTAGAGCTTCCTGATCCTCTCACCCTTGCTGAGGCCAGGGTATCCTGATCCCACTTGGGACAAATTTTCTACTCGCTTTTTAATCCTTTGCTGCTCAATCTTCAACCTTGCTCTGTGACTCCTGTCACCTGATATCCGCATAGAACAATTTCTGTGATTTTTAAAAATATCAAGATGTGTTTTTAATTAATGGATTTTGAAGTTCATTTAGTGGATAATAACCAGAAAATAAAAGCAAATAGGATAGAAACGATCAAAGTTCACCAGCTGCAATATAGTTAGGTAAACTGTGTGCGTATGTTGTCATGTAAGTGCATTGCTACTGGTTATGGTCAAGAAACATTGAAAGAGGCTGGGCATGGTGACTCACGCCTGTAATCCCAGGACTGTGGAAGGCCAAGGTGGGCCGATCGCTTGAGCCCAGAAAGTTGAGACCACCTGGGAAATGTGTTAAAACCCCATCTCTACAAAAAAATACAAAAATTAGCCGAGTGTGGTGGCACATGCTTACAGTCCTAGCTATTCAGGAGGCCGAGGTGGGAGGATTGCTTGAACCTGGGAAGTCGAGGTTCTTGTGAGCCATAATATCATGCCACTGTACTCCCAAGACAACAGAATGAGCCCTCGCCTCAAAAAAAAAAAAAAAAAAAAAAAAAGAGAGAGAGAGAGAACAGAAACATCAAAAGCACTGCTGTGGTAGAGCACTTATCCATGAAACTAAAGAGTCAAAAACAGTCCCAATGGAATTATTGGAAGGCCTTTTCAATGTATTTGATAACATATTTATTGTACTCAATCTTTCCAAGACATGCACTTTAAACCAATTTATTTCTTATCACAGTGTATGTTCCATATTGGGAATAATAGCTTGTTTGCTAAAATACATATCTTTTTTAATCACTCTGACTTTTTAATTTCACCATATCTAAGGTTCGAAAATCACATTAACTGAGACAGATCAATAGTTAAACTCTCTAGTAAATGATCTTTGACAGAAACTCTAAATTCTGGGCTTTGAGTGTTGCTCTTAACTAACCCTTAGTTGACCTTCTCTAGAAGGGCCTGTCTGGCTTCCCACAGCTCTCAACCTCCTTGCTGTTGACTTGAGCTTGTTGAGTTTCCAAGACTTGGTCTCCTCCTCCCTAGTATAATCCATCTTATCTTATTTCCTCAGAGATGGCTGGTTACATGTTTTTAAAATTGATTATTATACTATTTCTGATAATCCAGTTAAAGAGGACAATAAGCATGAAGATACTGTAATCGCAAATGCATACAAATGAATCTTGGTTCATTCCATTTTCAGAAAAATCCTCAAATTATGCCAAACTAAACACATTGGTACAAACAACTTTCATAGAAATGTTAACTTTTAACATAAGGTTTGCTAATTTTTTAAAGTAAGGATTCAAATGCCACTGAATTGTTACATAGTGATATGACCTAAAATTAGAACCCCAGACACTAGAATATTTATTATCAAGGATACTATATTACAGAGAAAAGGTAATAATCATGGTATTACACTTATTATTTCACAAACATTAATTATACACATTTAAATATCTCCATAGCTGGTCCACAGTTTAAGAGGGATATTTGCTGTAGTATATTAATTGATAAGATAGATAGACTGGAGGTATCTGGACCCATACTATCTAACAGCAATATAATGTGGGCACAGATGAGAGCCACATATGTAATTTCAAATGTTAAATGTCCTAGTGTCTACCTTTTTAAAAAGTAGCAGGGAACAGGTGGAGTTAATTCTAATATATCTTATTTAACTCCAAATATTCTTACATCAACATGTACTCAATATAAAAATTGATAAGGTGTTTTTATATTTTTATACCAAGCCTTTGAAATCCAGCCCTTTTCAATTCACACTTATCATGTTTTAATTGTTCAAAAGCCATCTGTGACTACTGACTCCTATGTTGGAAAGCACACAGATCCAGAATATATGACAAATACCACAATTACTTTTGCACTAACCTAATACCTATCTGGATTTAGAGAAATATACACCATAATGTTCTTTTAAATCACTTATTCTTGATGACACATGTATGACAAACCAGTTGTTGGATTGTAGAGTTCTGTGTCTAAAAGAAAAATATCGCTATTGTCCCAAAGACACAAGAGAAAATACGTAGTTAACGGATAGACAGTTTTTCAATTAAAATGTGTTTTTCATATAAATTGTATAATTTCTGCTCTTTCATAATGTTTCACAAAAAGTACTAGAAGATGCAGTTGTTTCAATAGCTCAACAAGCTGAACTACTGATTAAAACAGTAATCTCTTTCCTGATTTTAAAATATGGCCTAATCTTCAAATATTCGTTTTACTTACAAATTTGCACAGATATATTCTTTTGTAAAGTAAAATATAAATGGAATGTTTAAGGAGACATTTAATAACTTGCTGGTGGTGTCTGTAAAATCTCATATGGAGGAAAGAAAGAAGGAAAAATCAGATCCTTTTTATTTAGATATGAGTTTTATTTAAGCAATCATTCCATATCATAATGAATCACAGCATCATATTGAAAACACTCACTGTAACAGACAACATCCTATTTCATATATTACTGCAAGTGGGGTTTTGGAAGTTCAATTATAAGAATATGAATGTCTTATAATAGCTAAGTACCTAGAATTCAAAAGAAATAAACCTAAACAGTTGTTTATTTTCAAGGGCCACACAGCTAAAGTTTTGATTGTATCTTTATAACATGCTTTCTGTTTGAGCTTAATAATAATATATTAACTCAGGTTAATCTGTCATTTTAAAAAATTAGTATAAATCACATCTCTATGAGAAATTTTATAACCAGACTTATTAATAAAATAAAACTAATGTGTATTACTATATAAATGTGCAGAAAATGCTTAGATGTTTTATAATTCATTATTAGAAAAGAAAAAATTAGATGTTCAAACTATGGCATTTGTTACTGTATTAGTGACATACTTTTTGGATAATATAAATAATTTTATGACTGATTTAAAGCATGCATTTCAAATTATATAAAATGTATTATACTCTTCTTATTCTACAACTTGGTTATGATTATTTTTGCTTTTATTTGCCTGAACAATACAATAAGAAGATCAATCTTTTCATTTGGCAAAAATATTACTTTTTCATCTTCTGTTTATCTTGGAAGCAATCAGTTTCAATAACTTCATTGCTTTCGGGTTTTATTCTATCTTACTGTTCTTTTATCTTTTTTTTAGATGTCTATCAAATTCAACTAAAGATCTTATGTAAATGTAAGAATGAGGTCAATATTTTCATATATTACTAAGAAGCTAAAATATTTGTATTTTTAAAACTGACTTTGATCTTTCATTTCAATACACATGAATAATTACTTTATTTAGCTATTTCCTTTAAGGCATGTCCTTGCCATAGTACTGTTCCAGCATAGTCCTCCTGTCAATTTGAAGGTGCAACTGAGATGTTAACCTTAGGAGTGAAGCAGAGAACTTTATCCTGCTGGGTGTAAAGGAAATGCAATATTTTGATAAGATCCAGAAAGTCCCAAAGAAAAGTAATGCAACCACTAATCTAGCTGCCTTCATCACCAGCCAGCCAGTGTGGGATGAGTAAACACATTTCTTTACTGGACTGGCCTTATTTGCCCTCTTGCCACATTTTTCATTATCCTAGCAATCCAGTAGATACCATTTTCAAAATTTTAAAACAATCTGTTTTTTTTTCAAGATTTATGAGAAAGAAAAGAAAATGAAAGAAACAAAAAGGAAAGAAATAAAGAGATCATAATTCAGATTCCTTTAAATGAAGATATTTCCAATAACTTTAAGAAAATCAAAGTTTCCAGAGTTCATTTTATACATTTCATAATACACTCATCGTATAAAATGAGATCCAGCTATACAGTCTGGAGTACTTTCCTAGTATGAGATCCAAAATTACCCAGTAGGAATTCTCAAAGTCTGCCTACAAAAAGTTTGAGGAGTTGGGCACAGTGGTTCACGCCTATAATCCAAGCACTTGGGAGGCCGAGGTGGATAGATTACCTGAGGTCAGGAGTTTGAGACAAGCCTCACCAACATGGTGAAACCTTGCCTCTAGTAAAAACAAAAAAATAGCTGGGTGTGGTGGCATGTGCCTGTAGTCCCAGCTATTTGGGAGGTTGAGGTAAGAGGACTGCTTGAACCCAGGGGCAGAGGTTGCAGTAAGCCAAAATCACGCCCTTGCACTGCAGTCTGGGTGAAGAGCAAGACTCCATCTCAGGAAAAAAAAAAAAAAAAATTGAAGAAATCTTAACATTGGTGGACCCACCCAGAGGTGTGTTAAGAACCAGTTTTAAATCTATAATTTCTAATATGCTTTCTGGCTGGACAGGTAGTTTGACTGGTTTATGAGCATATCCACCTAAATGAAGGAGAAAACACTAAGTTTTCCAACCATAAATCAAAATATAATTATTCAAATTAGAAAGTTATAATAATTTCAAAATATCCTTGATGATAGCATCTCTGTTCAAGGAAATTAAAGGTTAGTTTGTCACATTTACACAGGCGATCATCATCTTATCATGTCTTCGTTTCCTAAGGCAATATGAGACAGCCTATTTATTTAAAAACCAGTGATTAAGACCTATCGGACTCCATCCAAAAAACCAAAACCAAAACAAACAAACAAAGCAAAGGAGTAGATGCTACAAATGAACTGAATAAATAGGTTACGAACAAAACGAACAGTGATATTGACTTGAATTTCTAGGAACTAAGGCAAATGAAATAATATTGGGTTAGTTTTTATTTTTCCATGAGAGAGCACACAGAATCTGTATTTAGAAACACACAGTTTACTAGGAATAATGTCACAAAGGAAATTTCTCTGTCAGGCTATGTGTAAAGATCAATGAAATCTTGGCAATATTATAAATTTCAGCATTAAAAACAGACCCAGAAATAATGTTCAAATGATCCTAATATTAGAAACAGGGAATATAGCACGAAACCTTAACTCAATGAAGGCATTTCTGTGCCACTGAAGCAGTGTAATCCAGGCACACCACTTCCCATGACTGACCTAATTTAGTAAAAGAGCAGATGGAAAACTAAAACACTAAAGGGCAATTTACTGTTTATCTGCATAATCAGCTTTTGTGACATAAACAGCAGACATTTTATTTTTAAAAAGTGCATATGAGAAGTTTTTGTTTAGTTCACTATTAGGCTACCCAGTATGTGAGAATAATTTTAGAAATTTATGCTGAAAAATGAAGATTTTACTTTATACTAAAATGTTTCAGGGGTATGATTATCCAAACTTGTAAAAGTTGTCATATATAATTATATTTTATTATAGAAGTGATATATATCTACTGTGAAAATGCTCGAAGATGCAAGCAAACAAAAAGAACAAAATAAAAATTACATAAAATTGTTACCACCTAGAGATAACTGGTGTTAGTTTTGTGGTGTGATTTCTTCTTGAATTTTTATAGTTATAAGATTATTTATTCTAATTAACTTTACTTATGTACTCTGCTGAATTTTAATTCACAGATTGTTATTCAAAAGGAGAGATGAGATTTCTTCTTTGTATTGTCACTTCCTACTTCATTCAACAAATATTCACGTGTTAAGACTTTTAAAACCATACTGAGTCAACGGCTTCACTGTTGACATCTGCTTCTCTCTGATTGCAGGACAGCCTGAGGTCAACTGGAAATAAGTATGTCTCCCTTCTGACCAGGTGCCCGGAGTCTCCCCATTCAGTTATAGGTCCACCGCCAGAAAGGAGGAACTGATAAGAGGACACCTCAAGGCAATGTGAATAGGGTTTTGTCCTGTGTTCTAACAACATCCCAGATAACAAAGCTCTTCCTAAATTAAGATATAAAACCGATGGCCATAACTGAGTTCTCAGCAGCAAGAAATGCAAACATTTATTGATAAACAAAATGAAAACAAGTGGAGTCTATTTAGTCAGCACACATCAGGAGAGATGAAATATCAACACGGGATCTAATATTGCTCCCGGGACACATTTAAGGAAACTGGTAGCACCCACACAGGTCTGCGAGTCCAAGAGTCCAATAGCATTCTCAGAAACCCCTCCAAGCCAAGGAAATGTGAAGTGGGATGGCAAGACCATCAGCAATTACCTGGAACACAGTCAAGGCCCTAGTGCTGAAACGTTCTCGCTACCTCAGCCCCCAGGTGGGACTGTGCGGAAGATGTGTAACAGCAGGTACCCGGACAGCAGCTACAAGACAGGCCAAGCAGGGGGCTGCAAGGCCCGGCCGTGGCAGGATACATGCCTAAAGACGTGCAGAAGCATAGTCTAAAGCCATGCTGCACAGCTGCAGCGGCTGGGAAGCAACAGGAGGGGGCCAACCCGAGACAATCAGCAGAGATGGAATGGCTCTTGTTGCAGAGAAGGGTAGGGCAACCGTACGTTTAAAAAGCACTTCTGCGAGGGTTGCAGGTATATTGTACCTGGGGAGCAACCACAGGGTTGCAGGTGAGATAAATCGTTTTTGTAGTTTTTTACCTCTAGGAACATTGAGTAATGACTTTCAACCTGGGTCACATGACTTTCAACCTGGGTCACATCTGAAAGAACCAAGGTGTCCTATCTGGGAAAAGAAAAAATTTCAACCCTGGCTGATTTTGGAATTGGTGGGCAGGTTATTCATGAGAGTCCTTGTGTGCTTGTGAGCTTTTGCCTTTCAATGACAGGAGGAGGAAAGAGATTTGTGCCAAGGTGCTGTGGAGAGACAGCAGATGTGGCATTGAGGAGGAGCGGTGACTGGTTTTAAGGGTCTCTGAAGCAAGCAGTTTGTGCAGAATGAGTAAGGGACTGTATTCATGGGAGGCTGTGAGACTGTGGCCACAAACACCGAGAACCCAGGCCGCCGATGACCTAGCTCAGGACAGAGTGAGAGCAGGTGATAGACTTCTCTTCCAACTTCGGCAAAGCAGTCTACCCACAGCTTCAGTACCCAGGGCATTCATCATTACAGCCACTACTGGAGGCTTAAGTCAGTTTTGAGGGTGCATCAAAGGCAGCTGGAGCAACAGAACATGAATAAACCTTCCAAAAACCCTCTGTGAACTTTTACGGAGGCCGAGGAAGACTTCAAAGGGAGGTTAAGGTCTCTGTTGTTGAAATAAGTGTCGGATTTTAGGCATTAATGTGACCATGATCTCATTTGTACTAGTGAGGTCTGAAGCATTGAAGTTGCATGTGAAAATTTGTGTGTTTGTTTTAGGTTACAGATGTTCTGAGAAATTAATTATACAACATACGTAATAGGGTTTAAGGTAGGTCCTGGCTTGAAGAAGTTACTTATTTCTTCCAGAAACATGGTACAAGGAACTTTACATGTATCTTTCCTTCTAATCCTTGTGACAGGCCACTTTCCAAATTATAAAATGATAATTATTAATGTCCCTGAAATAAGATTCAGACAGGTAGTAATCTATCCATCATCACGCAGTTGTAAGTGAAAGAGTCAGAACAGGAAGACACTTCCTACTCCGGTTTTCCTGTCCCCACTCACATTACACTTAGATTTCTCAAACAGAAGTGGAAAGGGAAGGGAGGTGATAGAGAAAATCATTAGAATCTGGTGTGCTTAGTTTTAAAAAGCACAACCAATAAATCTGCTGGTTTCATTATACAACTGCAGAAAGTAAAGCATGATACAAATGCTATCGGCTAGTAGGCATGGTGGATGATGTTATGTGGCTAGGGAGTCCCTACATCTCACCACGTTGACTTACCACAAGGACCTGGCATACGCAGAAGCTCGGTGAGACACCACAATGTATTAATAACTTGTTGTTTGTCTCTGGGTGTTGGGATTGTGGTTAATTCTTATTTTCTTCTTTGTTTTCCCAATTTTCTACAATAAGCATGCATCATTTCTAATTACAAAAGTAGTTTCTAAGGGTTCAGTTAATTTTGAAGTTTAATGCATTAGTATATTATGGAAATAATTTTGATTGGGTAGTCATAGTGAGAAGGTAGCAAATAGAATTATATATAGGTACTTAAATAAAATGTCTCTTGGAAAAACAATGAAGGAAAACATGCTAAATCCCAGGTCATTTTGATTATCTTCTGAAAACTGATCCCAAGACTCAAATCTAGGTAATAATAAACTATCTAAGCAACAAAGTTTTCCAGCAGCTCTGTTCTCTTTTAGGGTTGTTTTTTAAAATGGGATATTCAATAAATATAAATAAGCAATTTCATGAAAAGTCCATTAATCAGTAAACTACCTATTGTTTAAGGGATACAGCAATGAGAAGAATGAAAGGCTACACATGCCTCCGTGGGGAACATCAAAATCACCTGCCTGTGGTTTTTTCAACTTACAAAACCTGCCCGAACATTTCGTACCACCTGCTACTATCTTTTCTCAGATTTGGATACATCAGGGGTTAAAAATGGAAAGCGATTGAAAATCACTCTGGTAGTGAGTTACTACCCTGATGTTAATGTGTTCAATTCTTCCAGTGTGTGAAGGTGGAGAACAGTGGAGAAGGTGGAACCCAGACTTCATGTATACTGTCCAAAAGTGTCACATTGAAAATAGCAGGAAAAAAATTCTATTAGTGCACTAGGGACAATGTTCATTATAATTTATAATTATTCATAGTAATTATAATATTATTGAGGAAAATTTGAGTTAAAATAATCTCCACAGGGTTTCTTTCTTTGTTTTGCTTTTGCTTCACAAAGGAAGAAAAAAAATCTCATGATGGTTAATTTTATGGGTCAACTTGGCTAGTCACAGTTCCCATATATTTGGTTATACCAGTCTAGATATCTCTGAAGGTATTTTTTAGATGAGCTGAACACTTAAATCAGTAGACTCTGAGTAGAGCAGATTATTCTCCACCCTGTGGGTGGACCGCATCCAATCAGTTGAAGATCTTAAGAGAAAAAAAGACTGACCTTCCCTTAGGAAGACAGAATTCTACCTTCAGACTGACTTCCACCTTGAGCAACATCAACTCTTCCTTGCATCTCCAGCATGCTAGCCTGCTCTGCAGATATTGAATTTGCCAGCCCCACAACCATGTGAGTCAATTCCTTAAAATAAATTTATATCTCTTTATTTCTAGGTAGATTGACGTTTATCTATTTCTCTCTCTCTCCCTCTCTCTCGCTATATATTGATATATATACACACACACACACACGTATATATGTAATATACAAATATATATATGTATACTTCTCATATATATATTCTCTATATAGTATACAAATACACACACACACACACACACACACACACACACACTTTATATAAGTTACGATTCTCTGGAGAACCCTAACATAACACCCCCTTACTACCCAGAAGAGCAAGTGGCATTGGGCACTTGATGATTAAAAGCTTTTCCACCATTACAAGGCAAGCTGCTGTACCTGCCTTAGCCCTTATGTGATGGATAGGAAAATAGACTCACAGAAACATTGAGGGGAGTCAATGAGGTGGAGGCCAGGTTTTCTGGCAAATATTAGACAAACCTCAATGCATGACTGAAAGTATCAGAATTTAAAATGATATTATCAAATTTGGATTCATGAATGCTGTAAAAAATAAGATTTCAGTTTCTTTCATAGGAGGTAATTGGATTAAATTGCTTAAAGGTACTAACAAGTTAGACTATTAGTGATCTTACAAGCCATACAAACATAGGTACACATGATACAACATCTATTGATGCCATGTATTGGGATCCTCTTGAAATCGACATTTGTATTATTTTCATAGGTTATCATAAATATTTAGTTATGTCTATACTTGCAGGAAATTCCTTGTTCTGGGCTACATTTTTTATTTCACACACACACACACACACACACACACACACACACACACACACATATACACATATTTGCCTTTTTCCTCTAGTAATCACACTGATCGCAGAGCTGCTCATTAGAAATGCTTCCAAGATTATTTCTTCATGGTGAATGCTAATCATACAATGAAAGCACCATTCCAACTACTAAGAAACAAAAGCAGATCCTCTTCCTCACTGCTTCCCTATCTTCATTTTAATATATGCTTTCCTCTTACCCAGGATTATTTATTTATGCTGACGTGTCTTCTAAACTAGAGGAGTCAATACATGTAAAACAGAAACATTGTAATAACAGATTATGATCACTAGGTACGAACATCAAGAGGAAGAGAGAGCATTCAAGTTGGAATCAACAGCTTTCCTATTAAAAAAAGAAAATGGGTTACAGTTCTACCTGTTTTAGGGTTCCAAGAAAGAAAATACATTATTTTAAGACTTATTTCTGAAGGATTTGCCTCTCTCCCTGGACACTTCACCCTACCTCACTTCATAAGTCACACGCTGTCTAGACCAGCTTCAAGGTTCACTCTGAAAAGATTACATTCACAGGGTCACTGAGAGTGAAGGTGGGGGCAGGAGCTTTCAGACTGAAGAATGGAGCTTTGATTTATGTTGGGTTGCAAATTTAGGTACTGACCAGGACTTTCTACCTTTCCAATTTAAAAAGCTAGAACAACAGCAAAAGAAAAACAACTTGCAATGCAATTTAAATGAGTATAATAAATTAGGATAAGGGCAGGGCAATTTGCCTACATAGTATTTATACATAGTTCTAGAATAATCACTGTACTTTACAAGTACTGCATAATATTGTTTGAAATCCCATCACTGGATCATTCCTCATTTTCCTAGTGTTACAAGCTTATTTATATCAAAATGTCATTTATAATTTATTAAAGAAAATCACAAGAATTATTGTTTTATACTAACCAAGATTACAAATCAAACTATATTGATAACAAATAATATTGGAATCTTTATGCTCATGTTAATTTAATTGCTTATATTTTACTCAAAAAAGGGGCCATAGTGTTTATTTGCTCTCATACCTTTCATATGCAGCTTCATTTAATTCAAAGGTCAAATGCCAATGGTGTGGATCAAAGTTTTATAATATAATAAACAAGAGTGGGGAAAAAAAATCAAATGTCAGTTGGCTTTTTCACTATGGTGATCATGACAGTAGAAATAATAAACTAAACTGAATTTTATATACTGGTCGGCAGAGGAGGTTTTCATTGTTATGAAGTAGGCATGCATAAGAACAAGGACAAGTAGAGTTCATAAAATGTCACTTCAGAATGAAATATCTTCTCACTTGTTTCCTGTAGGTTTGGCTTCATAAGCTTTCAGACTGAAAATATGGATAATATAACCGAGTGAAATTCAGAAACAGTAAGAAATGCAGACAGATGAATTTCCCTGAACATTTAGGAATATGGTTTTGGCTTAGTGTACACCACTGTATACCATGGAAACAGATCACCTAGAGTCACAATTTCTCCTAGGTGACCTCTGCCTGCATGAGTTACCATTCTTGATGATTTAAAGCTAGTTTTTACATGAATATTTGAATTCTGAAATCTCAAGAAGTCCTTTCTTTATTCTGTTTAAAAAGACTTGCAATGGACATTTACCATAGGAAAACTTAAAAAAAAACTTGGAAAAGAAAAAAAGAACATAGTGAACAGTCTAGATATCTCCATATTGGGACTATCTGAATGGGAAAAACAAAAGCAAAAAGAATCCTACTGAAAGAAAACAAATAATCAAAATAAGACAAACCCAAATGACAAGACCTTCACATTCAGCCACACAAACGTTCCACTCTCACCCAGATGTTCCACATTCTTTTTGATGTCTACATTTTTATTCATGCATGAAATTGCCCTCTTCCTTCTTCCTTTTGGAATGTTTCTACTCAATACTCAAGACTCAGTTAAAATGCCTCTTTGGTGAAGGTTCCAAACTCCTCTATAGACACTTTTTGGACTATGCTACCACAGCATATTCTACATCTTTAAATTGTACTACTTACAGTGTATTGTAATATTCAAAGTATTTGTTCTGTGACCACCTCTATGATAGGGACTGTGAACTAATCTTGATATCATGAGCGCTAAGGAGAGTGCCTAATACTTAGCTGATCCTCAATGAGTGAGAAAGGAAGGGAGGGAAAAATATAAGATTGGAGGATCAGAAACTTAACTTGCTGTGATGAAAAACCAAATTAACTTTATAGGGATCACCTGTGAAAAGAACTTGACAGCATCTGGGCTGCTAGAAGAGGAGGGTATTGAGAAAATACAATTACTTACTACAGGTTATCCTCACCTAAAAGCTGTTCATACTTATAATAATAATAATAAAACCTGAATTCATTTCTGCAGCTTGTCTGATTGTAGAGACATCAAATTATTAAGAATAGGTGGTAATTTCTGAGGTAAGATGTAATAGGTGGTCTCAAAGGATTTGTTTTCTAACACATAAAAATGAATAAACATTTATCTTCTGATATAAATACAAAAGGCATTGGAAGCCCCTTACTCTGTTTATACATACAGATACACACAAAACACAGCCTTCAACAATTTTCTCTTCAAAATTGACCAAGATTTGGAGAATACAGGTGGTAGAATGAAATTAAAGGTGTTCAGAATCATTCATTGTGTCAAAAATCACTAAATGCTGACTTTGTACCTAGCAATAAAAAGTAGAGGTAACACCCCCTCCCGCCCTGCCTCTGAGTTGTACCTGGTCTATTGGAGGGATAGACTTATGACAAGTTCACACAGCAATGTGTGGCTGATGTCCATGGATGGGGCTCAATGAGGAGGAGGAAAAATTCCTTCTCTTGGAGAGTCAGGAAAGGCATCTCAACAGAGGTGTCTATTAGTGAAGATTGAAAAGTGGAGTTCTCAGGGAAGCTGGGGAGAGTGAATCGGATGGGGCCTTCTCGGCACCAGGGCAAATGAGCATAGGTACAGCAGAATGATTCACATGGGTCTTCCCAATAGTGCCAGTACACTGGACATAAGCTCGGTTTGCCAGCAAGAGCAACTCGTGAGTTTGAACATTTTTCAAAGCAGTAAGGCATGCTTTAATTTGAGTAAATAAATAATAAAATCATACAAAAGGCTTAGGATTAAGTATTGAATATGTGATGGGTGATTTAAGAGGCATTTAAGAGTGGGGTTCTAAATCAATAGGATAATTTTTGTATTTCTGGTTTGGAGGATAGTATGATAATGCTCCGGTTCACGTAGATGGATAATACAGGGGGAGGGAAGAGTATGGACATAAGGCAATAAGTGTCTTGAGTTTATGTTGCTTATGAGACATTCAGATAGAGATGCCTGGTGGACAGTCAGAATTTCTGGGCATAACACTAAGAAGGGCAGTGTGATTTGGCAATGATGGACGCAGGAGTTGCTAGCCTCTAGGGGCTGCAGGAGTGAATGAAATTGCCTAGGAACAGAACATAGAGAAAGAAGAAAAGAAGGTGATATGGTTTGGCTCTGTGTCCACATTCAAATCTCACCTTGAATTGTAATAATCCCCATGTGCCATGAGAAGGACCTGCTGGGAAATAATTGAATCTCGGGGGCAGGACTTTCCCATGCTGTTCTTGTGATAGTGAATAAGTCTCACGAGATCTGATGGTTTTATAAAGGGGAGTTCCCCTGCACATGTTCTCTCTTGCCTGCTGCCATGTTAGACGGCCGTTTGCTCTTCCTTCATCTCCCACCATAGTTGTGAAGCCTCCCCAGCCATGTGGAACTGTGAGTCCATTAAACCTCTTTCCTTTATAAATTACCCAGTCTTGGGTGTGTCTTTATTAACAGCATGAGAACAGACTAACACAGAAGGCCACACGCCCAGTCTCGGGACAGAGTATGTACAGCTAGGCAAAGTCATGTGAGCGAATGAAGATACTACAACACCTGGATTTATTAAAAGAACAAACCCAACGTTTGCCACATTGTAAGTTCAGTGGAAAGATTTTGGAAGTCTCTTTTTGCTATAGAGAAACTTGAAATGTGTGTGTGTGTGTGTGTGTGTGTGTGTATGTGTTTTTTCTTTCCCATAAAAGCGGTTTGACAAAGAGGGAAGGCTGCTCATAAATATAAAAATACTCAGAAAAAAATAGAAACCCTAAATGAAATATAATGATCATGAAGTCACTTTGGACAAAATGGAATGCAGCGTGCACATGTATTTTAAGTAATACTATTTAAGTTTTTGTATTTGGGCATGGTAGAAAAAGAACCCTAGCACTGACGGAGAAAAACATGATTTCAGCAGCAGGAGCAACCCAAGCTTTCCTCTCACTCAGCTGCCTGGTAGCTATAAAAAGTACTATGCCAAATCATTGGCAGCGAAGAATGTCGTTTTTAAAAAAGAAAAGATTTTTTTTCAAGTGACATATTTTTATATGCACCGTGTTTAAAAGAAATTGCAATAACTTTTTTATAAAGCTAAGCATTCTTTTGTAATACATGTAATAATTTTCTAACATGTTTTCTTTTAAAAGTCACATGATACCTATCAAGTCTGTCAAATGCACACATTTTTACACCTGATATAAATGTATTTGTTTCTACAGAGCATCAGTAACTCATACAGCAAGTAAAACAGTCAATGATTTATATGTATTTTTAAATTTGAATATAATCAACTGAAGTTTGACGTTGTTTGAAGACATTTTGTGTTCTGTCAGAATAGGCAGAAATTTGGGAAGTCAAGTCCCTGAAGTACTAACGACATAATTTTTCATTCTAATTACATCACAATGATTCCTGATATCTCAGTCTTAACATTATTGAATGCAGTAGCTCTCAACCCAGGATACATAGCAAAATCACTTTGTGGACCTTTAAAATTACAGATATTCAGGCCCACCTCAACTTACTGATGTGAAATGGGTATTCGTATATCCTGAAAATTCCAGCATGTGACATCGTACTGCCTCATTCTGAACTCCTATATTGTGTATTGCTGATTAACTTTCATAAGTAAAGGTATAATTTCCCCCACATAAGACTTTAACAGGGATTTTTGTTTTCTGAAAAAAAAAATTCTCATTGCTTATAGCATAGACATCATACCCAACATATATATTTATTGACTGGTGTGGTTTTTAAACAATTTATTAAAACCAAATGAATCTATATAATGATGTGGTACCAGAGGGATAGTTTGGGAGAAAAATTATATAGCATCCTAAATTGTTGACAAGGATAATCAAATTGTTTAATGCTTTCATCTATTTTTGATGATTTGGTGCAGTAAGAGTTTTGCAGATATGAAAAAGATTTTTAAATAGTTGTTATGTGTGCTGAAGTAAATGCATTATTAGCAGGAGGCCTAATTTACATTCTAGATCAGAGAAAGCTGGTAGTAGAACTTTCATATGCTCATGAGATTTAACTCTTAGATCTGTGTATTTCCCTTAATCCTATATGAACTTTACGAACATACAAAAAACCCTTTTATGTGTGTTAGAACCACTTGCCCTAAATGTAAATGAATTCTAAGGTAAAGTTACTAAAGAAAGTGATAAAATATTTGTAAGAATTTGTCTCATGAATAAAATATTACAACATGGTAGTATTTTAGAAATAGGATAATGTGGGGGAAAAATAAAAGTATCCTTTGCTTTTTTGTACAGCTTTCCTTTTATCTTAAGAAATATTTTGTCCTTCATCCTCAAGAGCAACAATTGACACTGATTACTTAGCAACAGTATAAAGCCTGCCATGGTCAAGCTGTGATAATGGAACCATCAGTGCAGTTATAATGTACTTAGGTCCTGAGGATAGCACTTGTAAATGAAACTGTGATCCAGGCTAAATCCTCTTTGCGAGTGTGGAAGGGTTAAGAGCAACTGAATAGAGCTCTTTAATACTGAAAGTCACAAGGTGAAAAAAAAAGGAGGATGAGGTTAAGAGTGAGATATGATCTTTAGAAAATTCTACAGATTGTTAACATGTGAAACCTATCACTTTATTATTTTTAGTCCCCAATGGACATTGATAATGTGCAAATTTTAGTAACACTTTAAATATATGCACACACAAACATACAAACAAAAATGAAAGTTCCTCACAAGGCTGGATGTAGTGGCTCACACCTATAATCCCAGCACTTTGGGAGGCCAAGGTGGGCGGATCGCTTGAGGCCAGTAGTTGAAGACCAGCCTGGCTAACAAGGCAAAATCCTGTTTCTACTAAAAATACAAAAATTAGACAGATGTGGTGGTACATCCCTGTAGTCCTAGCTACTCGGGAGGCTGAGACACAAGAGTCTCTTGAAGCCAGGAGGTTGCAGTGAGCTGAGATCACACCACTGCACTCCAGCCTGGGTGACAGAGTAAGACTGTCTCAAAAAAAAAAAAAAAAAAAAAAAAAAAAGAGAAAAAAGAAAAGACGGGATGCCATCTCTCAAATAGTGAAGAGATATCTTGCTTTTTTTTTCTACAACCATGTTGGATATTGTATATACTCTATTAATTTTTGTCAGTCTGATAACCAATAATTTCCATTTATTTGATCATTAGTGTGAAGTATTTTAAAAAAATATATTTTACCATTATTCAGTATTATCTGATGCTACTAGCTGTGCCTCATTTTCTATTGGATTGTTTAACTTTTTCTTACTTATTTATTTATATCAAGTCTTTACATATCAGAGCCATTAACTTTATCTGTTATTTATCATGCAGATATCTTCTAACAGTCATATTTTTAATTTTAATATTATTTATAGTTACTGGTTTGACTATGTCTCCCAAAGAAGCATGTGTTGAAAACCTACTTCCCAACACAACAATGTTGGGAGGTGGGGCCTAATGAGAGATGATTAGACCATGAGGGTGGAGTGAATGGATTAATGCCGTTATCACAGACTTTATAAGGGTTTCTTATAAAAGGACAAGTTCAGCCCCCTTCTCTTTCTCTCACTCTCTCTTTTTCTTTCCCTCTCTTTGTCCTTCTGCTATGGAATGACACAGCAAGAAAGCCTCACAAGATGCTGGCCCCTCAATTTTAGACTATCCAGCCTCCAGAACTGTGAGTCAATAAATTTCTGATCATTACAAATTAGCCAGTCTATGGTATTCTGTTTATAGCAAACATAAAACCGACTGAGATGGTTACTTTTATTTTTAGAATTTTCAAGTCTCAAGTTAGGTTTCTTGTGGTGCTTAGGACGGCCTTCCCTGCTGAAAGCATATGCAACATCAGATCCTATATTTTCTAGTTCTTTTATAGTATTGTTTTTGAGGGGAGTATTGTAGGTCTTTAATCTAGGTCTCTCATTTTGGGTCTTTAATCCTTCTGAAAGTTTTTTTATGTATAGTTTTAAATAGGAATATAAGCTTTTCCTCCCAAATGAAAATGTGAACATAAAATATATTGAGGTATTTTATTATAAACATATGTATGAGTGTGATAAATCACATTCTGCATAATGGTTTCTTAGGAAGAAAATAATGAATAGTATTCTTTATTCCCGGAATACTGTGTAAAGTATAAAAACAAACAATATGAATCTGACTACATTGGGTAAACTCTTTTCCTCAAAAACAATTTCCAGAATATTTGTCACTTAAGTATTCAAATATAAGTACATGCTCTTTTTGAACACAAATACGTACCCCAAAGCTTTTAAAATCAGATATAAATATATTCTTGTATTATTTGACATTTGCCATTGTCTAAACTTCTGTTTTCTCCCATTTATAAAGTCAATCAAGTTGACAATATGAGATTTATTTCTAGTGCTTAGTTTGGAATTTGAGACTGTCTCAGGATTTCATCTTTGATATTGCTTCCTGATACTTCTTGCTTCTGGCGTTATAATCTAGTTTACAACTGACTCACTTTTTTCAAACATAGAATGCTAAGGTAAACATTGTTTTACACATATGAATAATGTGATATAAAAAAGTGAGAATTATACATCTTCAAATCTCAGGTTCCTCAACTGATATTTAAGGATCTTAATGTCAATTCACAAGTCAAGGTGAAAATTAAATGAGAGGATACAGGAAAGAGTCCACTGCTGTGTCTTGTACATAGTGACAGGCAATAAATACGAATGCATTTACCTTTTCCATTTCTCAAAAACGTGTATATTATCCATGAAGTCAAAAGTATGTTTTTAGTTTTACCTTAATAAAAGGTAAAGGGAAAAATGTTAATAACTAAAAATAATATACAAACATTATAAATTTTTAAGTAAAATTTTTTTATGTTAGAATGTTAGAAAATAATAATATATATATATCGATCAGAATTACAGATATTGAAAGACTATGGTTATGGAGTCATGATTTTAAATTTAACCACTTAATAACTGCAGGTACTTGAGAAAAGTACTTAACCTAAGCTTTAGTTTTTGCTTTTTCTTCCATATATAAAGTTGTTGTTTTATTGTTCTATATATAAAGTGGACAAAATAACAGCAATAATCTCACATAAGTGATGTATAGATTAGATGAAATAATACCTATAAAACATATCTATTATACCAATGGTTGACACATCACAAGGTATTAGTACGTGTAAAGTATTACGATTTCAAATTGACCAAATATGTTTTCATATGTAATCAAGAGTGGATTTCACATGTAATCAAGAGTGGAAAGATTGTTCTGGAAGAAATGTGATAAGAAAAACAGCTGGATTTTGTGAAACTGCCATGGTATAATACAAATAAATGTTTACCAAAAAAAAAAAAAAAAAAAGAAAGAAAAGTCTGGCTTTCCAAAGGTCCTTCCTCATGTAAGGATCTCCTCATCTCTTGCTTTACTTATGGCCTCTTAACTATGCCCATTAAACAATAGTGCTATGGACTGAACATTTGTGTCCATCTCAAATGCCTTTGTTGAAGCTCTAATCTCCAACGTGATGGTATTCAGAGGTGGGGACTATGGAAGGTAATTAGGTTTCAATGAGGCCATGAAGGAAGGGCCCTTGTGATGGGATTAGTCCCCTTTAAGAAGAACAAGAGAGAGACAGAGATCTTTTGCCCTGAGCACTCACCAAAGAAAGGTCATGGGAAGAGGTAGTGTATAGATATATAACGAGAAGGCAGCCATCTGCACGCCAGGAAGAGAGCCCCCACCAGAACTCAACAATGCTGTCACCCTAATCTCAGACTTCCCAGCATGCAGACCTGTGAGAAATAAGTATCTTTTGTTTAGGCCAGATAGTCTATGGTATTTGCTGTGGCACCCAAGCAGAATAAGATAGGAATTGGTACTGAGAAATAGGGTGCTGCTGTAACAAATACTGAAAAAAATCTTGAAGCACCTTTGGAACTAGGTAATGAATACAGACTCATTTCAAGGCGCATGATAGAAAACGTCAGGGTTGCCGTAAAGGGATTATTAAAGGTGATTCTGATGAGAACTCAGAAAGGAAAGAGAGAGCTGGAGAGAAAGCTTTCATCTATTAGAGAATATGAAAATAATCATGTACAGAATGTTGGTAGAAATGTAAATGGTAAAAGCCATTCTGAGGAGGTCTCAGATGGAAATGAGGAGCATCTTAGTGGACAATGAAGAAAAGGTGATCCTCATTATATGGAGGTAAAGAACATTGCTGAATTGTTTTTGTGTTCTAGTGTTTTGTGGAAGGCAGAACTTGGGAGTGGGAGTGTTGAAGGAGTAGCTTGGTTTCTCCTGACTGCTTCTAGCAAAACTCAAGAAGAGAGAAATGAATTGAAGAAGAAATTGTTAAGAAAGAAGAACCAGAACTTAAACATTTGGAGAATTCTTGGCCTATCTGTATTGCAAAAAATGAGAAAGCATGCTCAGAAGAGAACAGTAAGGGTGTGACTGACTGACTGTTGGATACAAAGATTAGTATAGTTGTGAACTATGGACCAAATCACCCACCCAAGTCAACACATTGCCAGCTAGAACTGAAGGGGATGGAGGGAGAAGGAATGGAAGGATGGCTGTCAGACTTCTTTGACTGTACAGGGCAATAAAAATATTCAGCTTCAAATTTGTGCTATTTTTCAAGAAAAGGAAATAATGTCCCCAAAGGCAATTCAGAGATCATCAGGGCCACCACCTCAGTTTCAACAGACCCAACAGTCTCTGGACAAAGCCATGGGGGAAGGGCTGCCTGGAGCAATGAGGGTTTAATCCCTGCCCAGCAGAGCCATGGTATAGCCAGGGCCACCACAGAGAGCCACCACTTGAGGGGTGGCTCCCTGAGCCGTGGAGACAATGTTGCCACCATAGTGGGCCTGGGGGGTTAAGTATTAAACCAATAATGATTGTCCTCAATCCTTAGGATCTCATGGAATTTGCCTTGTTATGTTTCAGGTTTATCTGGGACCCATTCATCCTTTTGATTTTTCCCCTTTGGAATGAGAACGCCTACACTATACCTGTCCCACTATTGTGTTTTTGGAACACATGACTTACTAGTTTCACAGGTTTATAGCTGGAGAGGAATTCTGCCTCCAAAGGAATTATACCTTGAGCCTCAACTATATATGACTTAGATGATATTTAGATGACATCCTGGACTTTAGACTTAAAAGTTGATGCTGGAATAATGTAAGACCTTTGTTTTAACATTGTCAGGATGGAACAAATGTATTTTACATATGAGAAGGACACAAATTTTGTGGGTCCAGGGGAAGAATGCTATTGATTCAATGCTCATGTCGCCCCCAAACAAATGTATATGCTGAAGACCTAATCTTCAATGTGATGGTATTTGGAGGTAGGGCCTTTGGGAGGTAATTAGGTTTAGATGAGGTCCTGGGGATGGAGTGACCATGGTGGGGTTAGTGCCCTTATAAGAAGATGAAGAGACCTCTCTCCCTCACTACCTTTGCCATATGAGGACCCACCTACAAGGCAGCCCTCAAAAGATATTAAATCTTCTGGCAGCTTGATTTTGGACTTCCCTACCTCCAGCATTGTGAGAAATACATGTCAGTTGTTTAATCCACCCAGTCTATGGTATTTTATTAGAGCCACTTGAGTTGATTGAGATAAGTAACTAACACTTAATAGTACTTATTGCATGTTTGGCACTGTTCTAAGTGATTTAATCTACTTGTTTTCCCAGGTCTTCTCAACTTTTCTCACTGTTTCTGGTTTACTAATGGCATCCATCCAGATTTCCAAAGATGCAGTAGATTTGTTGTATGGGTGTAAGTTCAACAGCATTTTAGCAGGAGGGAAAACAGTGAAACGTGTTGGCTTTCCTCAGCCACTTTGAATAGGAAGCAAAACACCCGAGTGATTTTTCTAACACAAAACTGATAATGTCACCCCTCTACTGCATCCATGACAAAGTCTGTTCTCACAATTTATGTCATGAGCCCAATACCTCCCAGCCTCTCCTCTCCTAACTTCTCTGCAGACTCCAAAACTGGCCAAGCTGCTTCACCACCTTTGCCTTTTAATCTACTGTTCTTGCCTGTCCACAATGCTGTGCTCTTTTAACCCACCTGGTAGTGATATTCCCATACTGCAAGGCCCAACCATGTAGTATGTTTATGAAGTATGCTATGCAGTATGCAGTTATGCAGTATGTTTATGAAGGAAGTTTGTGACGTCTCCTCTGACTGCTCTCAGCCAAAGTGGAAGGCAATGTCTTATGTATTCTATGCCTGCTGCATTCTTCTATTGTTGCATTCACTACTCTCTATTGAAATGATTTGTTTGCTTGCATCTCTTATCCATTAGTCATTGAGTTTACCTAGAAAGAGAACCATATCCTATTCACTTTTATATCTCTAGCATTTGGCAGAATGTCTCTAAAGCATGCATTCTCATTGGGGCATGATATCACCTTCAGGGTAGCAAAACTTGTTTCTTAAGACGGGGTTGAAGAAATCTTAGCTCTTACAATGATTTGTGGCTCTCCGAAAGGCTGAAGTAGAAAACAGATATGATATATCTGAGGTATTGAAATTCCTGGGAAGAGAGTATTGAGTGGGGGAAAATTTGGAAAAAGCTTCGTAGGTGAAGATAACTTAGAAAACAGTTTGAGAAACATTGTTTTGAGATAAGCACTAAATCAAGGTTTATTTTTAGTTTTTAGATTTAGATAAGCACTAAATCAAGGAAGAAATGGATTAATTGAAACTCTGGTCTGACACCTATTATTGTGGTGACTGTGTAATCACTTAACTCCTTTTGATCTAATATCATACAAAGCTGGTAAACGATTAAAGCATATGACATATAGGAAAGCACTTTGTAAACTCAAAAGTATGTAAACAGCATACTCTTCCATGCGCGACTGTATGCCACCGGAATGCATTTCCTCACCTTCTCTACCCAGCAGAGTCCCATTTATCCCTCAGACAGAATTTTTCAGGTTTTGTGAAGGATTTTCTGACCTCCTCAGGGAAAGCTGCGCTAGTCTCATAATATCTTTATATGTCTGTGTTCCTTACCTAGAGCATGAGATTTTTGAGCCCAGAGTTTGTGTCTTGTTCATAGTAGGTACTAAAATAAGAGTCAAATGAATTATAAAAACTGAGGTCACACACTTGCATGTCTGCGATAAACAACCTCCCCAGTCATCCTGTCACACAGAGTGACAATAAAGAATCTGCCCCGTAATGTATCCAGAACTCTGAGCATACTCCGATCTTAGCCAGTCTGAAAAAGCAAAAGCACATAATTGAAGGCAACCAGCCTTTGGTGGACATGTGGAAGCCTAGGTGCATGCTACAGGTCTGCAAGAATCTTTTCAATCATATGCTCAAATACTGACAGTATTGGCATTATTTTCAAGTAAGCAAGACGATGACAAATCAGACATAGCTCCTCCAACATTTAAATAAAACATAATCTATATTGAGTGCTTAGCTAGATGAAGTCTTGTGGAAACCTAACTGAATGTGAGATTTCCAGAGGAAACAGGCGAGTTCTTCATTATTTTTATTTCTAAACATCATCTTTTATAATTATATGTATGTAGCCTTTGGCCTACGTAGAGATGGAAAAGTTTTAGAATATGGTTCATAGATGAGAAAACTTCTGCGAAGCCCGTAGGCATGAGATTGTACATAACTGTGATCAAACCACAGGCCAGCTGGAAATCACCCTTAGGCACTTAGCACAAAAGACTCAGGAGGGTTTTCTCTAAAAATCTCCTTTGTAATTATGCCACATCATATTTTGCCGAGGGCATGGTCTGACTGGTTGTTTTACTGATTTATTGGCCAACACTGACAACATTATAAAAATAGAAGGCTTGTAGTAATCATTGTAACTACTGTGGAGTCTCCCTGAAGACCGTCTTTATCCTGCCATGAGATCATGTGCTTCTAGTGGGTAATTCTTCAGATCATATGTGCCATGGCTCACTGACTGCACTCTATCAGTACTAGGGCCAGTATTAAGGGCTAAATACTTGTAGCTTTTAGATTTTCAACATAAGAGTGTGTGAGTAGTGTATGTTTGTGTGTGTGTGTGTATTATATACTATATGTATAAAAAATATTATGTATATGAAATCAGGCCAGGACTAAAATAGCATTCTCCTGGACAGAAAAATTTATAATGTGATTTACCCTTTAGGATACCCTTAGATTCTAAGGTTCCCTTAGATTAGGTACATCTCATGTCATCCATTATAGAGGGGAGAGGAGTGCAAATTAACAATTGATAAACTAAGTTATAAAAAATGACATACAGAAAACATTTCTGCAAGGCCGTGAAATCTCATTGAATAATTGAAGAATTTTTAACAATATAAAGAAACTCTTTTCCCAAAACGCACTGTGCAAATTCAGCATGAATGAAACGATTTAACTTTCTTTCCAGATTATGATTCTGATTCTATAAAAACCCACTCCCAAGAAAACAATTTAAGTGTCTATGAGAGGTATGTAAAGAGCACGTGGCTCTCAATAGCATCCTTACATCTTTAATCCTGTACATCATTACATCTTTAGAAAAATTTTGCACATAAAACATCCTGAAAATATCACTTGATGTTGTACTTTAAAAACTTTGGTATACACCCCTTCCCTTGGATATACTTTGGTGAACAAAAGGCACAAGAAGCTACAAAATCAACATTATCTTCTGGAGTGGACAATTTCACTTTAACAAGTGATGATTGTGGATATATTATTTTAATATTAAAATATAATGTAGAAATATAAAAGTACACACATTTTTAAGATTAAATGAACTTCAAAGAAATGTCATATTTGAGGTCAGTCTAAATATTCTGAGTAGTTCTTTATGTATGTACAAATATATACACACATATAAACATTTATATATACACATGTATGTATGCATATGCACATTTATAATCAGAAACATACACACAAGCAATACACACATACACGTACGTTATATGAAACATTCTATTAATGTTGTAATTGAAAACAGAGGAGGAAAGCTTATTTAGCCGATGCTATATTATGGACTTTGGATGGACATTTAAAATGCATTATCTCAAATAATGACATCAACAAATCTGAACATTAGCACTAGGTCACTTTTAGAGAAGAGCCATGTGAGATTCAAGAAGGTGAAATAACTTGCCTGAGACCACATGGCTAAAATTATGAAGGTTTGATCTCAAATCTAGAATTGTGAGACTCAAGCAAATGCTAGGCTCTTTCCATCCACATTTTGGTGCCAGGGATCCTGATACCTAAATTCTGCCAGCCACTATCTAATCTTGTTTTCTCTTGCTATGCCGCAGTGAAAAAGAAAAAAAAAGTTGTTTGGAAAGCATCGCTTATAAAATAGCTGTTAGATTTAGCATTATCTTTTTTGGGGGGTCATAATATGTAGTGTGATTGACTGCAATAAGTTATTGAATTTAGTGAGGTATTAAAATTCTGAATTATGTACAGGAAGAGATAGAACCCCAATAATGTGAATTCATTCTTCTATAAGGATTATATCCTTATGTCTTATCCTTATATCTTATATAAAGGTCATGAAATCTGTTCATAGTTGTATTTCATTTGGTACATACCTAAAATAGAAACAACAATCCTCATCATGGCAATAATACAGTTATTCCACCGTTTTGCAGAATAACAAAGGGAATTCTTCAAATATTGAAGATTTGAGAAAAGCTAAATGTATTAAATGTAAAACACTAGAGATCCTCACAGTGCATATGTGGACGAAAAGAAGAGTATATTCAAATAGGCATGATGTCTGTCTGTGTTTCCTTTCTCATCATTTCTGCCTCTTCCCCCACCCCCCTTTGAAAGCAAACTGCCAAATATTCACAATAACCTAAAGGGTTTATGATTTTGGGTATATTTTCCAGCAATCATCTATAAGCTAATAACTGTCGAAGGACAGAGATGATATCAAAAATAAGGTCAACATTTAGAATTGGAAACAAAAATAATCTATAATGATAAGAAATTCCCCTTATAGATAATCCAGTACTTTAAAAATAACAACAACCCCTTTCACCTTGGCTGCTTTCCTGCAGATATAAACAGAAGCCATAACACAGAACTCCTGTTTTGATAACCTTGATCTCTTGAGTCCACTGTCATTTCAAGTTCTGGGTCTAGAAAGACATATTTATTTTCCCTGAAGCTTTCCATAAAACACAAAGAAGTCTTGGAAGATATAATAGCTCTGAAAAATCACAAAGTTATTTTGTAAAACTACAGGAAGTTTTCACAATGGTCTCTGGGTATAGCTGACCATTATGTGAAAGGCCCTAGGGATATTTGACAAATATCTTATGGATATAATAGGGAGAATGCTTGAGGTTTTCATTTCCTTAATGTACATGTATCCTGAGGCCAAATGAGTATCTTTATTAGAGGACATTTCTCAAAGAAGAGATAATGATCACAAGGGAAAAAATAAAACCTACATATTATGAAATATTTCTAATATGTGTTTAATTTTAATTGGACACATTTCTGGGTGTGCCTGACAGTTTATTAAACCGTTTCATATAAAAATGTTATACATATATATCTCAAAATATAATTGTTATTTTAATTCTGTTATTTAATATCTGCATTTGAAACATTATTGAACTGTGATTCAGGAAAACTGTTAATTGTAGTACTAAATTTATCAGGTGTTGGGACTTTGGAATATCACTTATTGACATAGTACATTTGTTTTCTAAAAGGAAGATGCATAGTTATAAATACACTTATTTCAGAAGATTTTTGGAAGAGAAGTGTAAATGTGTATTAAAAGAGTAGCTAAAAGAGCTATGCAAAAGCAATGTAACACTGCTATCATTGTTACATAGTATTTTCCTTTTCAGAATGTACTTATCAATAATATATACCTAAAGATGACATAACAGTATACATTATATAAAATATGACACAAATACATCTATACATTCATAAATATTATAAGCTTTATCTTGGAATAATACTGGTAGAGGATACTCAGAGATCAAAATAGATAAACAATTGAATAAAGATATATGCACTAAGTCTATTTTTAATAGGGGATGGTGACATGCATCTATTTTAGAAAGAAACGTTGTTCATGAAAGCATCATAAAATAGTATTATCTATCAACTATTATTGTAGTACAAAGATAAAAATAACTTGTATAATATCTTAATATATATACTTATATGGCTTTTAGTGACTGAAATTGCTGAGTCTATTCTTGTGAAAGAAGAACTAACTCAGTTTTATAATGTAAAAACATAGTAGGATTATTTACAGTTGTTTCCCATAAGATTAAATTAAAATAATTTTATTGCCTGAACAACTACTCTGAAAGTTTTACTCTAGAAGAACCAGCAGATAAAAGGGAAAGGCAATTTTGTCTCTGAATAGTGTCACTATAAAGAAAGATTATAAGGATGCCATCTAAGCCTAAAAAAACAGGAGGTTATAAAGTAAATGAATTCTGGGCAAGAAAATAGCTAGCATCAACTTGGATGTGAACTCAGAACCAATAATTAAAATAAACTATACAAGTTAATTGTGTGTCCAACAGAAGCGTTCTGAGATTCAAGAAATCTTGATGATTTAATTAGATTACAAAAGAGAGGAAAAATCTAACTCTACTCATTGAGAAAGAGTGTCCAGACCAAGGCTTAATTGCAGAAAATGTCAATTTCTCCCTCTCTCTCTCTCTCTCTTTCTCATTTTACTCTCTGAAACCAAAAACAAGAACATTTCAGAGAAGGTTTTTGACTGATTATTTTTAGGGCTTAAAGCAGTTCGAGAAAATGACTAGCTCTCTTTATTTTTAATAAGTATTTGCCCTAGAATGTTGTAAAATGATGAATTCCTCCAAGAACCTAGGCTCATTCCCTGCTTATTGCTCTAACTGAAGAATGCATGGAGCAACTCTGACATTGGCCTCTGAGACAGCACTCTGTGAATGACACCAAAAAAAAGTGCCACAGAATAATAGGAATTAGAAAACAAGGCCAAAGGGGGACGCAGTGATCACACAGCAGATTGTTGGGGTTCTAACAGCAATGAGCGAGTGAATCCTAAGAGAACTGACCACCACTAAACCACTTCAAAGTATAGAAGGGGTATATATTGCCTTCTCAAAGAAAAAGAATATTCTCCCCAAATCTTATTAATCAATAAATAATGAGAATTCAAATGTTAATTATAATCTAGAACTTTTGTATTTCTTTCTAGAAGACATTGTACTGGTCTGTTTTACCTGTTTGGCTCATTTAATGGTGTTGGAAATGTTAATGGTATCAGAAGTAATTTAAAATAAGCTTCAGCAAATAGGCCTTAGTTTATACATTAAACTTCATTCTAATTTATATCCTAGCTCCATTAGACATCTTTTCTCATCCAATCCTAATCAGGTAATTTATAAAGAAATTTACCACAGAAAGCATATCATTTAAAAACATTCATAAAACAAATAAAATGAAACGTAAAAATCTGTGCAATTGTATCATAGGGGATAAAGCCTATGCAAATATCTAAAAACAAAAAGCAAATTTGACTGGCAGTGCAGCTTTGGTATCGTTAAGTCTTCAAATTTATTAATGCAGGATTACTCAACCAGAATAGCACATTCTTAGCCTGGAAAATAGGGAAAGAATGTATAATATACAAATAGCAAAATACGAGAATATACAAAAATAATCTTCAAGCACTACAAATTATTACTGGGAGCAATTTTGAAGTTCAATTATTAAAATATATTTGACCTATATATACACATATGTATTAAGAACTGTTAATACTGTTTTCCCTGGGGTAAGATTATTGGGAATTTTAATTTCCAACATTGTTTCTATAACATAAAAATGATCATTAAAGATTAAAACATAGATTTGGACTAGAAAATATAAATTGGCTTCTGTATTCTATAGGACAGACTAGGAATGGAGTCTGAAAGGGATAATGGAAAAACAGTTACGAATTTACTGTGGGAGATTTCAAAGCTGTCACTGTATTAATACAGCACTAAGTCTAAAATGGGATTCTCCAGGTTGCTTGGAAATTGTTTTAATCCATCTTTCTCTTCATTCTGGATTCCTGTGTCACTTAGAGGTTGACTATAATTAAATATCATATTTTCTTTTTTAATCTAATAGTCAGTTTGGTTAATTTTTTGTATTCTTTTACCCCAACTAAGTAACCGAGTGCCTGGGAATCACATGGACAAGGGTATAGGGCACAAATTACAGGTAGCTGTTTTCCACGGGGGTTGGTTGGAAAATGAAGGGTAAGGAAAGATTCTTCCCTTTCCACTGAATATTTCATATGTCCCACCAGTGGCACTTGGTAAACAGGCTACATTTTAACGAACCAGTTTTTTCAATGTCCTAGCACCTTTTAGGCCAGCCAGCACTAGTTTAGTGTCTTCCCTCAATTTTAATGGTGTCAGAACTAGTCAAAAATAAGATTCAGAGAACAGGCCTTAGTTTATACATTAGCTTGTAAAAAGTCACAGTGCCAGTGAAAGCACTCCTGTGGCCACATAATGAAGCTGAGGTCAAGGACAAGGACCAGGGCCAGAACTAGGGCCGTTGACATACATTATCCCCTGGGTTAAAGATTTTTTTTGTTCTGTGAGATTTAAAAAAATTTATTTTAGTCCAATGTTATTATCTCTGTCCTCTTTAAAATTCAAATATCCTAGTATTACAATTAAATGTTTTTTTCCTTACATTCCATCAACTGCTCAAAAGTATGATATATTTTGGTTTGTTATGCAAAGGAACTTCAAAAAGTTTGTGGAAAATGGAATTAAAAGATGAAAATTAAAAAAATAGCAGCTTTACTTCTCAACATAAACTCCATCAAGTTCAAGACACATTTATAAGTGATGATACCAGCCATTTAGTTCATCCCTAAGAAACTAAGCATCCTGGGAATTCAACCACATCAGTGTAGTCTTTTTTACACCATTAAGTGAAGAAAAATTGGTGCCCTTTGCAGATTTTGTTTATGTTTTTGTTTTTTGAGTCAGGGTCTTGCTCTGTTGCCCAGGCTGGAGTGCAGTGGCATGATTATGGCTCACTGCAGTGTCAACCTCCTGGGCTCAGGTGATCCTCCCACCTCAGCCTCCTGGTAGCTAGGACTACAGGCACATGCCACATGACTGGCTAATTTTTGTATTTTTTATAGAGATTAGGTCTTGCCATGTTGCCCAGGTTGGTTTCGAATAACTCAAGTGATCCTCCTGTCTCAGCCTCCCAGGTTGCTGGGATTACAGGTTTAAGCCGCCATGCCCAACCTTACAGATTTTTTTAAGATTAGAAAATAAAAAGAAGTAAGAGGAGCCAAATCATGACTGTGAGGTAGATGCCTAATTATTTCCTATCAAATCTCTTGAAAAATTGCCCTTTGTTGATGAAAGCAATGAGCAGGAACATTGTCATGGTAGAGAAGGATTCTCTAGGAAAGAGGAAAACTTTCTTGAGAATTTTTCTGTTAAACTGTCATCTAACTTTCTCAAAGTACCTTTATAATAAGGAGATGTTACTGTTCTTTGACCTTTCATAAAGCCAACAAGCCAAATGCCTTGAGCATCCCCCCAAAAATATTGCAAAGAACTTTGTTCTTGACCTGTCTACTATTGCTTTGGCTGGACCACAGTCACCTCTTGGTAGCCATTGCTTTGATTGTGCTTTGTCTTCAGGATTGCATTGGTAAAGCCATGTTTCATCTCCTGTTACAGTTCTTTGAAGAAATCCTTTAGGATCTTGATCCCACTTGTTTAAAATTTCTGTTGAAAGCTCTGCTCTTGTCTGCAGCTGATCTGGGTGCAACAATTTTGACACTCATCAGGTGGAAAATTTGGTCAACATTTTTTGGTCAGAATTATGTAAGCTGACCCAGTTGAGATGTCTATGGTATGGGCTATTGTTTCTGCTTTTAACCATAGATCCTTTTCAATTATGGTACAAGCAAGATGAACTTGTTCCTCAAAAAATTTAGTTTTTGAGGAAATGGATGGTCTGTGCCTGCAGGCTTCATCTTCAACATTATCTCACCTGTTTTTAAAATAAGTTATCCATTTGTAAACTGCTGATTTATTTGGGGCATTGTCCCCATAAACTTTTTGCAAAGCATCCATAATTTTACCATTCTTCCACCCAAGCTTCACCATAAATTTGATGTTTGTTTTTGCTACAATTGCAGTAGAATTCGGGCTGCTCTGACAGGGTCTCTTTTGAAACTGATGTCTCATCCTTCATAGTGCCTCAAACTAGATCCTGTTCTGATATGTTATAACATATTCATATGAGCTTATTTTGTGGCCAAAAGTTTTGAAATTCATACATAATTTTTTCATAATACAGATTTTCCAAGAACTTTTTGAAGACCCCTCTCATGTTTAGGCCATTATTTTCTTATGGAGTTTTTGATTATATAATTTTGGTGAGGGGGTAGTATAGGGATAATTCATTTCTGTATATTTGCTCTTTGTCTCACTTTCCTAATTACCTTTCTTTTGTCCTGCAGAGAAAAAAAAATGTCTTCCCAATTAACAATTTCTAGCTTCTTAGTAATTTTATCTTTGAGTTAAATCAATTTATATTATTTCTTTGTTTTACATTTTCTGAACCTGGGGACTATTTGTGATTTCATGACAATATGGGAACTCTTTGTAATTGACCTCAATGAATTGTTTCCAGTGTTTCTTATATCTCAAATCCTTTTCTTAATTTTCGTGATGGTTTGGCCAGAGTACACCTTGGAGTGACATCTTCACAAAGGGTGAGTAGAAGGTAAACTTCTGAAGTTCTTGAATTTCTGAAATTGTCTTTATTTTGACTTATCATTTAAAGACGTCTTGACTGGGTATGGAATTCCAGTTTGAAACATTACCTCTCAAAATTTGAAAGGATTGCTCCATTGTCTCTGCAGTGGTACTAATGAGAAATCAGATCTACTGAGATTTATTTTTTACATGTCTATGACATGTTTCCCTTTCTAGAAGACTTTAGGCTCTTTGAAGAAGATTCATGTCTTCATTCAGCTCTGTGACATTTTCTTTGTTCATTTACTTGATAATTTCCTCCATTTTCTAATTTCTCTCCTTTTAGTATTTATGTTAAGGATATTTAGCCTCCTGAGTTGATCTTCTATGATTTTCTGTTTAAGAGATCCAAGAAATCTCTTAAACCTTGTCTTCCAGGTTTACAATAGGACTTTAGAAAACTGTTTTTGTAATCCTATAATATGCAAAGCTCTGCCTTAATTTCTAAGTATTCTCATTGATGAAATGTGATTCGTTGAGCTTAGGTATAAAAAGAGATAATATTTAAGGTAATAGAGTTGTAATCATCTCTATTTTAATAAAGAAATTTAGTTTCAAAGTACTGTCTTTGTTATACTATTTTAAGTAAAATAATTTTAAATGATAAATATTTAAAATGAATGAATTCCCTTCTCTCATTTAATAGTCTTCATAAAGTCCTCACAGTTTTCACTGTTCTTTTTATATTTTTATCCATTGAAATCAACCTTGCCATTTATAGTTCATATACAATTATTAGTAGAAATTAATCTGTTTAGGAAAGAGGCAAGTCAGAATGCTAAATTCAGGTTTTGTTCTACAGCACTTAGTTTCATACACATAATAACATTGGGAAGTATATTTTACAGGTGAGAAACAGCCTGTGAGATGGCAAGTGACTTGCACAAGTGTGTTAAAGGCAAGACTTGCACCCAAGTCTGCCTGACTTTGAAAGTTCATGCCTCTCCCATAACACTACACTGCAAAGAGAAGAGGAAGTTTCAATGGCATGAAAGTTCAAGGTGAATATTTTGCCTGTGAAACACGTACTCTTGTGATACAAACAAGCAAACTATAGAGGAAAAAAAGAAACAAAAACAGAAACCCCACAACAACATAACTATAAAACTCTGAGCCTATTTATGTAAACATCTTCAAATTAATCCAAGCAACCCTATTGTTTATTGAATGGCATGTCTTTGTAGAATACTTAGGAAAAGAGAAGACAGATTCTTGCTTATTTGTAATGGTCATATTTTCCAGCTTTGATATTTAGCATTAGAAACTTGTTTTATTAGCTTTATTTTGCAGTGCTGTATCATTCTCCATGACATCTAGAATGAATAATTAAACAGGTAACTGTGAAACACTACAGAAATTAATTTTAAGAGGACAAATGGGATCAGGGAACACAGCATACACTGAATTTTACTGAAAACACCTTCAGCCATAACACTAAATAATCCATGTCACATCTTCTGGTAATTTCCAGGGTGATTTCCTTTTGCCAGGATGAGTTATTTCTGCCTGTACTTGGAGTACAACATACCAGTGATACGCATTAATGGTGAGTTTGCTTTTACAAAACAGGAAGAGAACAGTTAAAGATTCTAAGGAAATCTGCCGCATTGCTGGCACTTTGCTCTGACAGTCATTCTTAATAGTGGCGGAGAGAGTTGGGGGCAGTCACTGCTTTATGGCTATTTAGGTGATGGCTCTTGACAGAGCAGGAGTGCAGGTAGTAGGGGAGAACTGGAGAAGGTTGGAGTGGGGAAGGGGCTAGCTCAGTCGCTTGAGTGGAGAGGGCTAAGCTTTATAGAGGCTATGGCAGATACAGTGCTACATGTGTGTCCATATTTTTTTCCTTGTCAGCACCCGGAAAATTACATTGCCTAGGACAATTAATTACATGTCCTATACCCACATTCTACCAGCCAGAAGTTAGTCATGGAGTCCCACCTTGCAATGAGGTGGGACTTTTTTTAGAACTGGCCGTAAAATAACCATAAAGTAACCTGAGTGACCTGTTCTCCAGCATCCCTCCTATCTCCCATTCATTTCTACCTACCCAGAGTGAGCAGCCAGAAGCAAGGTGCATGTGCCTCCAAGATGGTGGTGGACCACAGCATGCACGGACCCCAGAATTCTGAGCCATATCTCAGAAAAGAGCCTCCCGAGAGAGCTGCCTGACCAGAAACATTCACACTGGTCTTTTCATAATAGTGAGGATTTGGAGTTGTTTATTAAAACCCCTAGCCAATTCTGTCAAATGTAGAGTCTAAAACATTACTCATAATGGTTTGATGCACAACTCTCTGGGACATACTTTCCAAGTTTGCTGAATCTTACTAAAGTGAACGTTCTTCTCCAAATTCCTTAAAGAATAAAGACAACAAATTAGCAGCATGCTTCAGCATACTTAGAATGTCATTTTAAGAACTAAAAAGAAGTCTCATGCTTCCAGGCATGGCCAAGGTGATATCATGTATAGTTAAAAAGTGAATAAATATCTGGGCTATCTGGGGTTCTAGACACTAATTCTACCCAAAGGAGTGGCAAAAGGAAGCACAAACCCAGTTTGGGGGGGGGGGTCCTGAAATATAAGAATCACATCAAGAAAAAACCCTAAATGGTAGCTTCAAAAATGCAATGAAAAGTTGTAAGTGAACATTTCTTACAGGACCCTTTATCACTTCCTTCTCTGACCTCTGCACTTTTGCCACTTTTTTTCTCTTGGTCTGCACTTCCTGGACACATGTGCTCTCCAGCAACATGAAACCACCTCTTCCTACACATAATGATCCTTAGAAGGCTTGGAATGCTATTCTCCCCTTTCATAAAGATTTTGAGCCTTGTGATGGGAATGAACAACTCTCTCTAGCTGTTTGCTTAAACCTTTGTTCTTCCCATTTTCTTCAGTCCTTCTGTTCACTGTAATTTATAACTTCATAGTTGTAAATATGGATTACATCTTTCTTTTGCCTCAGAACTGTTATGCCTGACCCACTTTTTTCTCTAACGCCTGCTACTCATGCTTTGCTTGTTGCTTGTGTTCCTGCTGATTAATTGATTAACCTCTGCTGAAGACTGCCAAACACAACCTGGGTGGATGCAGATCCTTTGGCCTGTTTTCCCAATGCCAGCATATTTCCAGTTATCCTGGTCCTGGCTTCCTCCCAGTTTGATACTCAGGGTTCCTGTGCTGAGATTCTTAGTAAGGTTGCATCTCATGTAAGGTAATGGGATGCCTCCTTGGAAATGAAATGAATACAATAGGGGGTCTCTATGGAGAAGAATAACTGCAGGATTTGCCCACCCTGCCATAGATCTTCCTCATGGTGTTCACAAAGCTGTCTTATTTCCTTCATAATCTTATTCCCTTCACAACCCCTGTTCATAAAACTTGAGCATATGAGGAGTACAAACCAAGACTCACGTAGTTCTGGCCTCACTCAATAACTATAAACATTACACATTTATAGTGTATTGAGCACCTACTGTGTTTAAGGGCTACTCTTGGCTTTGGGAGGCTTAGGATGAATAATGATTTTATGACATGTAAATAAAGAAAAATAATATTTATTGAGTGCTTTCAAATTTTCCAGAAACTCTGAAAGTCATTATTCCCAATTTGCAGATAATAAAACAGATTCAGAGAGTTTAAGTATATATAGAAGTTTATATAGCCACTAAATAAGAAATTAGGGATAAAACTGAATTCTGTCTACATCCAAGAAATGCTACAGTGCTCACAAAGGCCTTCACCTAAGCAAATATAAGGTAAGGCTATGGCTTTCTTGGCTCTTGCATTTAAATCTTATTCTTCAGAAACACTTTATATTAGAACAAATAATAGTGTTTCTGATCACCAATATCTCAGAAATTATACAACACTTTCAATGTTCATAATGTTCCTAGAAACCAAGTAAAATAAAATTTTTATATCTTTGTATTATACCTGTACAAAAAGTACATATAATCTAGTGGATAATATAATTCAGATATCTTGAAAGTGTTTTATAAGTTCTATCTTAGAATTTACATTACCCAAGATTAATTGTAGCATGTTTTTTTAAAAAAGCAACTTTGGAAGCAAGCAACATAGATACCATTTCTTTAAAAAGGAGACTTTTATTCTCTCATTTAAATATATGTTTTGTTCAATTTAGAGAGAGATAAATATAGGATTCAAAGAATGTTTAAGGAAATGAATCAAATTACTTAGACATAGAAAATTGTAAATTTTTATAAATGAAAATGAAAAATCTGACACTTCTAAAACGGGTATTCATGGCAGACCCAGAAAAGGTAATAAATACCTCATTAGACCATGAAAAATGACCGGTTATTCCTTCTCCAAAAGGTTTTTAAATACCTATTTTTCTGAAACTAGGGTAAATATATGAAATTATACCTCATAGGTTTAGTCATGGTCCATTTCAGAATTATTATTCCATGAAAGCTCATTAAGTAATATCAATACTAGGTTTTGTATTTTTCTAGATCTTTCTTCCAAGTTAAAGTGTATATATATATCAGAATGTGTGTGCTGTAGAACACTTATGTATGAAGATGTATAATTTTCCTGAAGGGTGATTTTTTTTCATATATGTGAAGGAATTTTCTGTTTCTTTTACATTTTCCAAAATAAAATGGCAAAAAGGAATTTCCTGGAAAGTGCGATAAATCAATGACCTATTTACTTTTCTTTTAAAGTGTATTCCACAGAGCAACCAGCTTCAGAATTTCTGTTTTCCAAACAAAAGATGTCTTGAATCAAAGAATTTTTAAAAGCCTTCACTGAATGATGTATAAAATTCCGTATTAAAGCATATTTGATATTTTGCTTTGAAAGTTTTTTTTTATTAAAAAACTGTCTTCCCTAAGTAGAAACAATGCATATTAGCCAACCACAGTTCTTTAAATCATCTTTCCTGTGAGCGTATGGTAGGGATGTTAAGAGGATTCTGTTCCAAAGCACAGTGGATCTCAAGCATCAAATTAATCTCCAGCTACACGTGAACCTAAAGGAAAGGCCCGCCACCAGTACTTCCTATGTACATAGTGGCTTCTCACAAATCAGTAGACAGTCTTAAGCTTAATATTTGATGGCATGCCCTACTTGCTGTCAAAATTTCCAAGCCTTTCATAACAATTACTGGAGATCCATAATGCAGTCAGAATTCCACTTTCTTCTTTAGGGTACACTCACAAAGCAAATGGAAGAGGTAAGTTAATGGCAAAGAACTTTGCACTGCTATTTTCTTCACTAGCCCCACTCTGGAGACAAAGAGAAGGCATCTGTCTTCAAAATTGCTGTCACCATAGTGCTTCATGCTTTGCTAATCTCTATATTGGACTGCAGCAATCTCTTCTGTGGGGGCCAGCTTGGAGGACCCGCTGGGGCAGAACAGAGGCCACACACAAGCCATTTGAAATGCGTAAAAGCCATGCCATGCCTTGCAAGCTGCACTGGTTACATATTTGCTTCAAAATGAAGTCAAGTTGATGTGGTCCAAAAGGCCCTCTATTACATAAACTCTAGTTTCCTTAGAAATTGACCATCTTTATGCAGCTCAGCTGGTGTGCTGCTGCTAATAGTCCTTGCATTTATATTTCAGGGACATGAAGGAGCAGTGGGCCTGAACTGTTATTTCCCACCTGTTTCAATCCATATATTTTTCTGGACTAGTTCAGAGTCTTTTGTATGAAAATCACGTCTCCACCCACATTGGTTAATATACCAGTGGATTAAAATGTACTATTGTTATAGTTTTATGACTCTAATTAGTTTGAATGTTTAAAATGAGCTTAAGTTATAGGTCATACTATTACACTGCAGTAAAAAGTACTGTGTGGATGCATCAAATCACTGTTTTCTTGACTGTTCATGGATGAGCATGAACTTAATATATGAATACTTAGTTCAAGACAGCAGAGGGTTGGGAAGTAATCTTATGCATCAAAAAGAAAGGGCTGAAGTTTTGTTTAGAATTCATTTACACAGTCGTAACGTAATAAAATAATGCCAAAATGAAATATCTGTCTCACCTCCTTCAGAGCAGCTGTTGTTTTCCATCTAGTGTTTCTTATAATTTTTTTCAGATCTTTGTTACCGTAGGAGAAAATTGTAATGTGTTAAAATTTCAGGTGTATATTCTCAGCCAAAAGAATAATTTAAAATGGGGCCTTGTCAACATATGTATAAACCATTATGCCTGCTGTTATCCTAGGAGAAATTAATACATACAGAAGGCTTGGCTATTTTAACAAAGTTTATATAAACATAATGCTTTAAATCCTACGATCAATTTAAATTCACTACCAAAGAGGCTGGTTTGCTACCATTTGAAATAAATGAGGTCATGGTGAACCGATGGCCATTGTAGTGCCAAGAAAAGCAGTTCCTAGAAAGGTATCCATATTTTTAAGAGGATAAAATAACAACAGTGAGGATTTATTGATTTCTCATCCATGCAAAGATAACTAAGAGTCAGGGTGAAGCGATTTCGAGCAGTTTCACAGTATTACAGAACAACTTTTATTTTTTAAAGAAATACTGCACCATATTGCAAATAGAGATACAAAGAAGAACTACAGTTCCAATTAGGACAAAATCAGCCACTCCAGGCAATAAAACAACAGGAGGCATCACAATATTGATACCTGAGAAATACTGCCACTTGTTATCTAACCATATCGCTCACTCAAAACATTACCCAGGAGAATTGGAGCCAGTCTAAACACTTCACAAACCATCCAGAGCCGTATGGCACACTATTCTTTCAGACCTCAGGAGTAAAAGTTAGACAGGGCCTACTGACATACTAAAATGATTTATTATCACAGGGCTGAACTAATGCATTCTGCTTTACAACTCTCCCAGCAGTCTAGGGGAGAGGCTGCGTTTATTACCTACAGTACATAATGCCCGCTGAAGAGCTCTGTATTATTCATAAGACTGCCTTTTTTGTGCCATCATAATGCTGATAAATTATGAAAAAATGCATATTTTATTTCAATTTATAACATATTGTTGTATACACATCAATACATCTCGTTGCAGCAGGCGGAGCAAGTATTATTGCTGACAGCTGTTGACATGCTTCAATAGAGCCCAAACAAAGGGGCTTCACCGATAATCCGAAGTCACAACTAGCATTCCAAACAAAAGGTCACTTCTGTCTCTCATAATATTTAGAGGAGATTTGAAGAAATGCCAGTGCTACATAAGGGAGAAACTTTGGTGAAAGTCCTGGGAGATATGTGTAATTTTCTACCCAAATTCACTGAAGGGGGCTGGGGAGGGGGGTCTTTTACACTAAACAATAAGGCTTCTGTAGAAACTGTAGATCGTCAGGTAAAAAACAGGAAGTCTAATTTATGAAAGGAGAATTCTTCTCAGAGTTTTCTATTTGATTATGTTGCTTTCTCTTTCTTTTCTTGCCTCAGATGGTGAACTGCCTAACTCTAAAGACACACTGTGGGCAGAAGGTCCTAAAAGAAGGGGAGAGATTTTCTATGAACTCTGACTTCCTCTGCAGTTTGCAGTTCTGCAAGTTATTTTCACATTAGTCAAACTGCATAGACAAATGATATTCGGATCTTTGCAAATAAATTTAGTAATTTCCTGTTTTAATTCCATGTACAAAGGAATTGTTTAAATGTAATGAATGAAAGCTAATTTGGGTAGAGTTGATACTTTTAATAAGGGCAAGTTTCTTTTAGACACCAAGAACTCACTTGATACAATTTTGAGCTAAAAAGGATCTTAGAGCTCATCCATTTAACTACTTTATTTTACAAACTAGAAATCTGAGCTCATGAAAAGTCTTCTCTAGGTTATGCCTCTAGCAGAACCATGACTATGGCTGTAGCAGAACCATGATTAGAACTCGGGTTTGTCTCTTTCTAACTTAGTCTTTCTGTTATTCCAAGTGCACCTTCTTGGAGTTTAAATTGCAGTTTTATATAGAAGATTTTTGAATGCTTTAAATAACGCTTGGATACAGTGATCTATTTCTGCACATCACTACATCAAAAGATGTTGCTGCCTGGGGTCCTCTGCAGACATTAGTTAGAGTAAGAAGGCTACAAAAGCTACCTTAGATGTGTTTTTATGTCTAAGGAAGAAAACTGTACTGATTAAAACAATGAAAACAAGTGGCATCACTTCCAAGCCTAGGTAACATAAAGACCATGAAAAGAAGGTGTAACAAATTAAATGATTAATTTAGAAAAATATCCCATATATTTTAAAATGTGAACAGTCATAATTTCACATTTATGAGATGTGTCATAATACATCATCAGAGTCATTTGCCACCGTGAAGTCCTAAGCTGCTACTATGAAATCAGTGCCTCTCTGCCCTATGGGTCTTCCGCAAACACCAGCAATGTCCAAAGCAAAGACTTGTAGTGAACATCCAAACATTTACTCTTCCTGGTGTTGACACATCCATTTACACATCCAGACAGTCACTTGTGCCTCCAAGAATAGTGAGTGGACCAGAAATGTTATTTAAACAGAGATTGCCTTCTTTTAATGAAATGGGATTGTGGAACAGCCATTGTACACAAACTTCCTCACAGACCTTAGAATGTGTGCCCAGTTGATCATGCAAACCAGGTCAGGGATTAAATGGGGAAGGTTTTTTTTTTTTTTTTTTTTTTTTTTTTTTTTTTTTTTTTTTTTTTAAATAGAGTCTCTAAGGAGGTTGGGAGAGTGGGGTAGTTCTCCCTTGGCTGCTAAAGTCTGGAGTGGGCTCCCAACAAAAAAGAAAAAAGAAAAAGAAGAAGGAAAATGATCTGTAAAGGAAAAATAGGACTTTCTGAGTGGTCAGCCTTCTTCTTTAGTGTCTATGTTAGAACTTAAAAGTCAGATTTTATGTTGCTGTTTTTTTCAAATATGTGCACTTTTAATATACCAGCATACTTAAATACAAAATAGTAACACAGAATTTTAGGTAGAATAGTCTCCTTAGCGTGACAACTCTTGATATGCCCATACTGAAGGGCAGCCTTACCTCCTGTCACATTCCCAATTCATCAAGCAATCAGGAGTTCAATTTTTGTTTCTTATTGACAACTTTGGTATTTTATTTTATTTTTTTCTCTTTTTAAAATTATACTTTAAGTTCTGAGACACATGTGCAGAAAGTGCAGGTTTGTTACATAGGTATACATGTGCCATGGTGGTTTACTGCACCCATCAACCTGTCATCTACATTAAGTATTTCTCCTAATGCTGTCCCTCCCCTTGTCCACCATCCCCTGACAGTCCCCAGTGTGTGATGTTCCCCCTCCTTATGCCCAAATGTTCTCATTGTTCAACTCCCAGTTATGAATAAGAACATGCAGTGTTTGGTTTTCTGATCTTGTGTTAGTTTGCTGAGAATGATGGTTTTCAGCTTCATCCATGTCCCTGCAAAGGACATGAACTCATTCTTTTTTATGGCTGCATAGTATTCCATGGTATATATGTACCACATTTTCTTTATCCAGTCTAATGTTGATGGCCATTTGGTTGGTTCCAACTCTTTGCTATTGTGAACAATGCTGCAATAAACATATGTGTGCATGTGTCTTTATAGTAGAGTGATTTATAATCCTTAGGGTATATACCCAGTAATGGGATTGCTGGGTGAAATGGTATTTGTGGTTCTAGATCCTTGAGGAAATTGCCACACTGTCTTCCAAAATGGTTGTACTAATTTACACTCTCATCAACAGTGTAAAAGTGTTCCTCCATATCCTCTCCAGGATCCGTTATTTCCTGACTTTTTAATTGCCATTCTAATGGGAATGAGATGGTATCTCATTGTGGTTTTGATTTATATTTCTGTAATGACCAGCGATGATAAGCTTTTTTTCATGTATTTGTTGGCCCATAAATGTCTTCTTTTGAGAAGTGTCTGTTCATATTCTTTGCCCACTTTTTGATGGGGTTGTTTGTTTTTTTTCTTGTAAATTTGTTCAAGTTCCTTGTAGATTCTGGATATTAGCCCTTTGTCAGATGGATAGATCGCAAAAATTTTCTCGCATTCTGTAGGTTGCCTGTTCACTCTGACAGTAATTTCTTTTGCTGTGCAGAAGCTCTTTAGTTTAATTAGATCCCATTTGTCAATTTTGGCTTTTGTGGCCATTGCTTTTGGTGTTTTAGTCATGAAGTCTTTGCCCATGCTTATGTCCTGAATGGTATTGCCTAGGTTTTCTTCTAGGGTTTTTAAGGTTTTAGGTCTTATGTTTAAGTATTTAATCCATTTTGAGTAAATTTTTGTATAAGGTGTAAGCAAGGTGTCCAGTTTCAGTTTTCTGCATATGACTAGCCAATTTTCCCAACATCATTTATTAAATAGGGAATCCTTTCCCCATTGCTTGTTTTTGTCAGGTTTGTCAAAGATCAGATGGTTTTAGATGTGTGACATTATTTCTGAGGGCTCTGTTCTGTTTTATTGGTGTATATATCTATTTTGGTAACAGCACCCTGATGTTTTCGTTACTGTAGCCTTGAAATATAGTTTGAAGTCAGGTAGCGTGATGCCTCAGCTTTGTTCCTTTTGCTTATGATTGTCTGGCCTATATGGGCTCTTTTTTTTTTTTTTTTTTTTTTTTTTTTTTTTTTTTTTTTTTGGTTCCATATGAAATTTAATTAAGTTTTTTTGTAATTCTGTGAAGAAAGTCAATAACAACTTGATGGAAATAGCATTGAATTGAAATTACTTTGGCCAGTATGGCAGTTTTCACAATATTGATTCTTCCTAGCCATCAGCATGGAATGTTTTTCCATTTGTTTGTGTCCTCTCTTATTTCCTTGAGCAGTAGTTTGTAGTTCTCCTTGAGGAGGTCCTTCACATCCCTTGTAAGTTGTATTTCTAGGTATTTTATTCTTTTTGTAGCAATTGTGAATGGGAGTTCACTCATGATTTGGCTCTGTTTGTCTGTTATTGGTGTATAGGAATGCTTGTTATTTTTGCACATTGATTTTGTATCCTGAGACTTCGCTGAAGTTGCTTATCAGCTTAAGGAGTCTTGGGGCTGAGACGATGGGGTTTTCTAAATATACAATCATGTCATCTGCAAACAGAGATAATTTGACTTCCTCTCTTCCTATTTGAAGACCTTTATTTCTTTCTCTTGCCTGATTGCCCTGGTCAGAACTTCCAACACTATGTTGAATAGGAGTGGTGAGAGAGGGCATCCTTGTCTTGTGCCAGTTTTCAAAGGGAATGCTTCCAGTTTTTGCCCATTCAGTATGATATTGGCTGTGGGTCTGTCATAAATAGCTCTTATTATTTTGAGATACGTTCCATCAGTAACTAGTTTATTGAGTGTTTTTAGCATGAAGGTGTGTTGAATCTTACTGAAGCCTTTTCTGCATCTACTGAAATAATCACGTGATTTTTGTCATTGATTTTATTTATGTGATGGATTACGTTTATTGATTTGTGTATGTTGAACCAGCCTTGCATCCCAGGGATGAAGCCAACTTGATGATGGTGGATAAACTTTTTAATGTGCTACTGGATTCAGTTTGCCAGTATTTTATTGAGGATTTTCGCATTGCTGTTCATCAGGGGTATTGGCCTGAAATTTTTTTGTTGTTGTATCTCTGCCAGGTTTTGGTATCAAGATGATGCTGGTCTCATAAAATTAGTTAGGGAGGAGTCCCTCTTTTTCTATTGTTCAGAATAGTTTCAGAAGGAATGGGACCAGCTCCACTTTGTACCTCTGGTAGAATTCGGCTGTGAATCTGGTCCTGGGCTTTTTTTTTTGGCTAGTAGGCTATTAATTACTGCCTCAATTCCAGAACTTGTTTTTGTTCTATTCAGGAATCTGACTTCTTCCCAGTTTAGTCTGGGGAGGATGTATGTATCCAGGAATTTATCCATTTCTTCTAGATTTTCTAGTTTATTTGCATAGAAGTGTTTATAGTATTCTTTGATGGTAGTTTGTGTTTCTGTAGGATCAGTGGTGAGATCCCCTTTATCATTTTTCATCATGTGTATTTCATTCTTCTGTCTTTTCTTCTTTATTAGTCTGGCTCACGGTCTATTTTGTTAATCTTTTCAAAAAATACAGCTCCTGGATTCATTGATTTTTTTGAAGGGTTTTTCTTGCCTCTGTCTCCTTCAGTTCAGTTGTCATCTTAGTTATTTCTTGCCTTCTGCTAGCTTTTGAATGTGTTAGTTCTTGCTTGTCTAGTTGTTTTAACTGTGATGTTAGGGTGTCAGTTTTAGATCTTTGCCACTTTCTCCGGTGGGCATTTCGTGCTATAATTTTTCCTCCAAACACTGCTTTAGCTGTGTCCCGGAGATTCTGGTACATTGTGTCTTTGTTCTCATTGGTTTCAAAGAACTTATTTATTTCCGCCTTCATTTCATTATTTACCCAGTAGTCATTCAGAAGCAGGTTGTTCAGTTTCCATGTAATTGTACAGTTTGAGTGAGTTTCTTAATCCTGAGCTCTAATTTGATTACACTGTGGTCTGAGAGACTGTTTTGATTTATGTTCCTTTGCATTTGCTGAGGAGTGTTTTATTTCCAATTATGTGGTCAATTTTAGAATAAGTGCAATGTGGTGCTGAGAAGAATGTATATTATGATGATTTGGGGTGAAGAGTTCTGTAGATGTCTATTATGTCTGCTTGGTCCAGAGCTGAGTTCAAGTCCTGAATATCCTTGTTAATTTTCTGTCTCATTGATCTGTCTAATATTGACAGTGGGGTGTTAAAATCTCCCCCTATTATTGTGTGGGAGTCTAAGTCTCTTTGTAGGTCTCTAAGAACTTGCTTTATGAAACTGGGTGCTCCTGTATTGGGTGCATATATATTTAGGATAGTTAGCTCTTCTTGTTGCATTGATCCCTTTACCATTATGTAATGCCCTTCTTTGTCTTTTTTAATCTTTGTTGGTTTAAAGTCTGTTTTATTAGAGACTAGTACTGCAGTCCCTGTTTTTGTTTTGCTTTCCACTTGCTTGGTAAATATTTCTCCATCCCTTTATTTTGAGCCTATGCTTGTTGTTGCACATGAGATGGGTCTCCTGAATACAGCACATCAATGGGTCTTGACTCTTCATCGAATTTGCCAGTCTTTGCCTCTTGACTGGGGCATTTAGCATGTTTACATTTAAGGTTAATATTGTTATGTATGAATTTGATTCTGTCATTATGATGCTAACTGGTTATTTTGCCCATTAGTTGATACAGTTTCTTCATACTGTCAATGGTCTTTGCATTTCAGTATGTTTTTGCAGTGGCTGATAGCGGTTTTTCCTTTCCATATTTAGTGCTTCCTTCAGGAGCTCTGGTAAGGCAGGCCTGGTGGTGACAAAATCCTACAGGGTAATCAGGCAAGGAAAGCATCCTGAACTGTGTTTTCCAGCTTCGTTCCATTCACCCTGTCACTTTCAGGTACACAATGAAACATAGGTTTGGTCTTTTCACATAGTCCCATATTTCTTGGAGGCTTTGTGTGTTCCTTTTCATTCTTTTTTCTCTAATCTTTTCTTCATGCTTTATTTCATTAAGTTGATCTTCAACCTCTGATATCCTTTCTTCTGCTTGATTTGGCTATTGATACTTGTGTATGCTTCACAAAGTTCTTGTGCTGTATTTTTCAGTTCCATCAGGTCATTTATGTTCTTCTCTAAACTGGTTATTCTAGTTAGCAATTCCTCTAACCTTTTATCAAGGTTCTTAGCTTCCTTGCATTGGGTTAGAACATGCCCCTTTAGCTCAGAGGAGTTTCTTATTACCCACCTTCTGAAGCCTACTTCTGTCAATCCGTCAAACTCATTCTCCAGCCAGTTTTGTTCCCTTGCTGGTGAGGAGTTGTGATCCTTTGGAGCAGAAGAGGCATTCTGGTTTTTGGAATTTTCAGCCTATTTGCACTGTTTTTTCCTCATCTTCATGGATTTATCTACCTTTGGTCTTTGCTGTTGGTGATCTTTGGATGGAGTTTTTGCGTGGTCATCGTTTTTGTTGATGTTGATGTTATTGCTTTCTGTTTGTTAGTCTTCCAACAGTCAGGCCCCTCTTCTACAGTCCCGCTGGAGTTTGCTCTGAGTCCACTCCAGACCCTGTTTACCTGTGTATCACCAGCAGAAACTGCAGAATAGCAGAGGTTTCTGTCTGCTCCTTCCTCTGGAAGCTTTGTCCCAGAGGGGAACCTGCCAGATGCCAACTGGAGCTCTCCTGTATGAGGTGTCTGTCAAACCCTGCTGGGAGGTGTCTCCCAATCAGGAGGCACGGGGGTCAGGGACCCACTTGAGGAGGCAGTCTGTCCCTTAGCAGAGCTGGAGCATTGTGCTGGGAGATCTGCTGCTATCTTTAGAGCTGGCAGGCATGAACGTTTAAGTCTGCTGAAGCCGCACCCACATTCACCCCATCTGTCTAGTGCTCTGTTCCAGGGAGATGGGAGTTTTATCTATAAGCCCCTGACTGGGGCTGCTGCCTTTCTTTCAGAGATGCCCTGCCCACAGAGGAGGAATCTAGAGAGGCAGTCTGGCTACAGTGGCTTCACTGAGCTGCGAGTGGGCTCCACCCAGTTCAAACTTCCTGGCAGCTTTGTTTAACACTGTGAGGGAAAACCTCAAGCCTCAGTAATGGTGGACGCCCCTCCCCGCACCAAGATTGAGTGTCCAAGGTTGACTTCAGACTGCTGGACTGCCAGCAAGAATTTCAAGCCAGTGAATCTTAGCTTGCTGGGTTCCATGGGGGTGAGCTCTGCTGAGGAAGACCACTTTGCTCCCTGGCTTCAGCTCCCTTTCCAGGGGAGTGAACGGCTCTGTCTCACTGGCATTCCAGGGGCACCACTGGGGTACGAAAAAAAAACTCCCACAACTAGCTCAGTGTCTGCCCAAATGGCTGCCCAGTTTTGTGCTTGAAACCCAGGGCCTTGGTGGTGTAGGCACCCGAGGGAATCTCCTGGTCTGTGAGTTGCAAAGACTGTGGGAAAAGCATAGTATCTAGGCTGGATAGCACTGTCCCTCATGGCAAGGTCCCTCAGTGCTTCCCCTGGCTAGAGGAGGGAGTTTTCTGACCCCTTGTTCTTCCCAGGTGAGGCGACGCCCCACCCTGCTTCTGCTCGCCCTCCGTGGGTTGTACCCACTGTCTAACTAGTCCCAGTGAGAAGAACCGGGTACCTCTGTTGGAAATGCAGAAATCACCCATCTTCTGCATTAGCCTTGCTGGGAGCTGCAGACCAGAGCTGTTCCTATTCGGCTATCTTGTCCAGGAATTCCTTATGTTGCTGTTTTCTACCTTAAGTTCTATAGACTGATGGAAAAAAGAAGGCTTCAAGTTTTAAAAATCTTATATGCCTTGCAGGTGGCCTTTTATTAATCATTATTGTCTCTTTATAGGCTATCTTCAATACTACTATAATTATCTCCAACTCTATTTCTTTGTTTCAACCCATGTCTTTTTCCCTCTATTGAAAGCATTAGTACTTCCTTGAAATAGTAGTATGTTTGATTTCTAAATTTTCAGTTTTAAGGAAATTCACATTTCACACAGACTGGAGCCAGGTCAATTAATATTCTTATCTGAGGACACAGAGACTTATTTACGTTAATAAATAAATAAATACAAGCTTTCCTAGGAAAACCAAAGTAGAAACTAATTATTTAATAATAGTGGCTCCTACTTATTGCTGAAAACTACTACCCATCTTTAAATACCACGACCATCATTTTTTATAAAATGAAGATGCTGCTTCTCATTTAAGTTCATAAATTGTGCCGATATGTTTTAGCTTTTTAGGTTTTAAAAACTGCCTGCCTACTTCATGTAAACAAAATCAAAGCTAAGATGACTAGACATAATATTTTGACAATTTTATTTTGTCTTTTTGATTGCTTAAGGAAGTTATTCTTAAATAATTTGAGTTTAAGGGAATCTTATAAATCTCTCTAGTTCAGCATTCTTATTTCATAAATGACTTATGTCAAGAATGATTGATTTGTTTAAAGTGTAAAAGGGCATTGGTTCTCAAACTTTACGAACCCAAACATTCGAAAAACACTGTATACCCGAACCCTGAGTGTAACTGGTTTCCCATTGCCCTTTGAGAGTCACTTAACAAGAATCCTAGCACATTGTTATTTTTATGTCACCCTGCCTTTATTTTTAGTGTCCCCCAAATCCTTCTGGAGTTACAAATATGGCAGGATATTTAACTGGGACCTTTTCTTTCTGTTTTGGCTGAAGGCTGAAAGGCTGAGATAAGGGCCATTATCTGTGCATCCTTAGTAAGGGCTCCATCACTATGCAGGGCTTGCTAAAATGGCATCCCAAAACAAATACTGAGACCCTCTGTTCAGTCTACACTAAGAAAATATTTAGAAGTTAGAAAGTTCAAAGGATGGAAGTGTTTGGAACAGAATTTCCTTAGAAACAGTTGTAGTGATGTAGCATTTTCCACTGTTCCCTTATCTCTATCTTGAGTAAGAGGACTTTCAAGGGAACTACTGGACAAGGTTTAACTTTGAATGAGGTAGAGAATTTTGATTATTAATAGACTGTTTTTTAATTAAAAGTTACTGAAGCTATGGGACTGCTTTGACTTTTCATCAAAAGCACCGAAATAGCTGGCCCCTCTAGCAGAGTTTTAGGGACAGTAGAAGGAAAAATAATGCTTTATATTGCACCCTATTGAATTCTGCTCTTTCAGTGTAATCGTTACACAAAGTAACCTTTTGTAAAGTCAATAAACCTGTTCATTTAACGGACTGCAAAGATTAACTAATGCGTGTACGTTAACCCATCTCAATGATTAACCTGCACAAAAGAAATTAAAAGTCTCCTTGAATTTGATGAAAAACATTATCCTGGTTAGGGAGATGACAACCTTTTATGGTATCTTGTGTCTATGTTTTTCTTCCATGACTTCTGAATATAACGTAAGACTCGGCTTGGAGGATATATCCAATCATGGCCTTGTAAAAAGCCGCCTCTCATTCAGTCTTATTATCTTATGAATCATGCATATAACAAAAGGTAAAAGGGATTTGAATTTTGAGTACAGCCAGGGAACAGGAGGAAAAGAATCTTAGTGTCCATGCAAACGTATTGAGTGCCAAAGGTCTGTGTTGACTTATAGCTACAGCTTTTACATCTAAGAGCACCATTAGCATAATTGGCTTTTGGATCAGATGGAGGCCATTAGCCTTAAATTCTTTGCTGAGGACTAAAATGTCTAACTAATATCCATTTTATTCTACATTACCTTTCAGTTGCTCACATAAATTATCTTCCTCTCCCCTAGACATAAGAAAAGAAAATCATCTTTATCCATATGGAACCTCTGTGTGTGAATTCTAGCTATAGCCGCTAATCTACCAAAGAGAAATTGATTTCCTCTAACAAACATTACTTTTCCTACACACCAAAGAGCAGCAGAGTCTCTTCAATCTTTGCAACAAGAGCTGTTCACCAACCTCATTTCAGCTGGAGGTTAGACTTTCGTTCCAGCAGTAACTCTAGATCAGTGTCAGCACAGCTGGGATCACGGATTAGTCCAGCTAGTCTGGTCTACAGAGTCAATCATCCACCCACCTAGACCAGGTGAGATATCACCACAGTGAGCATAAGGATAAGAAGACCGGCCATCTGTTTATAGACATCATACCTGCACTGGTGCATAAGCTGAGTTCACAACGCTCAGAATGAAAGCTGCCTCTTTCCTCAGCGGGAAATTCGCTTCTGCAGTGCCTGGGTGCTAACATATCCACCCAGAACTCACACCCATTTTATTTTCAGCAATAGCCCTGTAGTTAGGGGCAGCAGGATTTTATATCATTGGCCCTATAAATTAACTAAAACTACGTGAAAAATGAAAAGGCTTCATTTGCTGGGAAGCAGGGTTTTAGTACCCAGGTTCAGACGTTTGCGTACTCTGCCATCTGCTGGTTCATGTATAGAATGTTTGAAATTCCTGTGCACTCTCATTACTGGTTTTTGTTTTGTTTGTTTTGCATTTTCATTGTTCTGCTGAATTCATGAAATTGATTTTTAAAGTTGCAATTTAAAAGAACATACTCAATTCATTGCTAGAAGTGAATCTCTTTTAAAGAATTGTTATATTTTAGAATAGATTTAGATTTAGAGAAAAGTTGTAAATATAGTACAGAGAGTTTCCATATATCCAGATTCCCCCCTTGTTACCATCTTACATTAGTGTGGTACATTTGTCAAACTAGCTAACCAATATGCATAACGTTATTATTAAAGTAGAACCAAGTCTCTAAGAATGGCAAATACTGCTGACTCTGGTTTATCCAGACAAATATATGGTAATGACAACAGATGGATAATAAGAGTAGCTAACATTCCTGCCTGGCACTGTGCTTAGTGCTTTACATACATTAGCTGATGTGATTCTTGCAACCTGTAGAATACATATGACTACTTTCTTTTCCCAGTTTATTAGGAAAATAAATCTCATAGTGAATGCTGGCCCTAACATTAAGAGCCGTGTGATTTTGGGCAAGTTTTATTCAAATAACTTCTCATACATTTATTGCAAGGCTTTAATCAATGAATATATACTGGGAAACACTTAGCAGAATCTATGACACATATGAAATATGACATATAAATATGATACATGAATATATGAAATCTGTATTTTCATATTTCATAAATGTATTCATATTTCATATATTTATATTTTATATGACACATATAAAATAATCCCCAGGTCTATCTGAGTCTATCTGAGGCCAGGGTCTACTCCTTAAACTGCTACAATAAACTATAATATACTAAAAGGAGTACTTAAAACACTAGAGAACAGCTTATTTGTATAAACCATTTTCTTATATGGTTTCTGCTCTCTTGCATTAGGCCCCTGTTTCTTTTTGGTTCCCATTATCTCCCCACCACCTTCCATGTGAAATTTTAATACCACAAATATACTGTATATGTGTTTACATACTGCAGTTCTTTGGAGGGCCACAAACCATTGTAATATGTAAGCTTTCTTGCCCTCCAAGAACCAATATTTGTCCCTTGGGATTGCTGACATCCCCATCGAGAATGTCCTAGGCTTCCTATACCATTCACCCTTCCTCATTAATAGCTATGAAACTACTGCTAGTCAACCACATCTACCAAGATAGAAAAGCATATAAATCTGGAGTTTCCTCTGCCTGTAACCATTTACCCAACTCTGAAACTCACAAGTACTATCATATTCTTCTCTAGTCTCACATCCCTCAAAATCACCTCCATTTTTCACGTCCAGCCTGTACATTTTCTCTAAATTATTTCCTTAGATTCAATAAGCTTCCATTTTTTATTTTAAAAAATGAAATACTTTATACTCATCACTGAAACCTTTGTAGTCAGATATTAAAAGTTATTTCCTACTCCTATGGCCATATTTGGTTTTGAATCCTATCTCCTTTACTTACTATATATCTATAGCCTTTTATGTAATAATTCCTCAGAAATGATTATTTTTAAAAAAAATTCCACAATACCATCATAAAATTTTAAGGGAGATAAATAAAAATTACACCAACCGCCTAAGCACAGACCCTAGCATGCAGTGTGTAAAGATGTGGAGCAGAGGGGATCCATTTCCTGCCTGCCTCCCCTATCACTCCACTGAGCTCACTTCTTCTAAGTTTGTTATTCAGGCCAGTGCAAAAATCCTGCCAACAACTTGGCCTTGAAATCGTTTAATGGGAAAGAACTGAAAGATTGAATTTTTGGCAATGAAAACTATAAAATGTTGGGACTTACATTCTAGTGGGTTAGTTCAAGTAAACTGATAAATAGATATACGACAAGTGGTGGTAAGCATTATAAAGAAAAATGAGCCAGTTAGAGAGTTATGACGGGGAAGAATGCTAATTTTATAAGGTGGTAAGACAGTGGCTATCTGAAATATGGACGTTTTATCAGAGACTTTAATTAAATGAGGAAATGAGCCACACAGTTCCCTGGGATAACTGTCATTAGGCGTATCCACTCTCCCTTCCAGAGTTGCTTCTGGCATCAGTTTGATCCCATGCCAATCAAGCTTCTCAGCTTATTCATGAGTTAAAATGTTCAGCATCTTAGTCTAAAGCACTGATCCCTGTAGCATCCAGACCACATAGATGCATCAGCTTTCCAGTCCGACACTGACCCACCAATGAGCTCTTGGGCTTGAATCTACCTAATTATACTGTCAGCCAAAATTTTTCTATCTATAATAATTCAGTGGGAGACTTTGCAAATATTTGGCTGATTTCAGAGCATTTTTTTTCCTACCACATTTTCCTAATGGCGAGTCCAGTGATTCAGTAAACAGGAAGGGAATTAATCTTTAACTATCTTCAGATATTTCAAGGTCATGTGCTGTATGACCACAGCAGGCAAAGTTTGAGCCAGGGAATGCTAGCTATGATAGATTTGGCAAAATATAAGAAAACTTTTCCTAATGGAATCATCTGAATAAGAAGCAAGCTATCTTGGGAGATCTGCTCTCCACCATGGATTCAGGTATTTCAATGGTGTCTATGGATACAAGAGGTAGAGATAATGTCGATGTTTAACATAGACTTTAGTTGGTATTTAAAGAATGGCCTCTATTGTCTCGGAGTGTCTATGGTACTATATTTGCTTCCAAAGTATTTTCTTTTTTTTTTTTTTTTTTTTTTTTTTTTTTTTTTAATTTATTTATTATTATTAAACTTCAAGTTGTAGGGTACATGTGCACAACGTGCAGGTTTGCTACATATGTATACTTGTGCCATGTTGGTGTGCTGCACCCATCAACTCGTCATTTACATCAGGTATAACTCCCAATGCAATCCCTCCCCCCTCCCCCCTCCCCATGATAGGCCCCGGTGTGTGATGTTCCCCTTCCCGAGTCCAAGTGATCTCATTGTTCAGTTCCCACCTACGAGTGAGAACATGCGGTGTTTGGTTTTCTGTTCTTGTGATAGTTTGCTAAGAATGATGGTTTCCAGCTGCATCCATGTCCCTACAAAGGACACAAACTCATCCTTTTTTATGGCTGCATAGTATTCCATGGTGTATATGTGCCACATTTTCTTAATCCAATCTGTCACTGATGGACATTTGGGTTGATTCCAAGTCTTTGCTATTGTGAATAGTGCTGCAATAAACATACGTGTGCATGTGTCCTTATAGCAGCATAATTTATAATCCTTTGGGTATATACCCAGTAATGGGATGGCTGGGTCATATGGTACATCTAGTTCTAGATCCTTGAGGAATCGCCATACTGTTTTCCATAATGGTTGAACTAGTTTACAATCCCACCAACAGTGTAAAAGTGTTCCTATTTCTCCACATCCTCTCCAGCACCCATTGTTTCCTGACTTTTTAATGATCGCCATTCTAACTGGTGTGAGATGGTATCTCATTGTGGTTTTGATTTGCATTTCTCTGATGGCCAGTGATGATGAGCATTTTTTCATGTGTCTGTTGGCTGTATGAATATCTTCTTTTGAGAAATGTCTGTTCATATCCTTTGCCCACTTTTGGATGGGGTTGTTTGTTTTTTTCTTGTAAATTTGTTTGAGTTCTTTGTAGGTTCTGGATATTAGCCCTTTGTCAGATGAGTAGATTGCAAAAATTTTCTCCCATTCTGTAGGTTGCCTGCTCACTCTGATGGTAGTTTCTTTTGCTGTGCAGAAGCTCTTTAGTTTGATGAGATCCCATTTGTCAATTTTGGCTTTTGTTGCCGTTGCTTTTGGTGTTTTAGACATGAAGTCTTTGCCCATGCCTATGTCCTGAATGGTACTACCTAGGTTTTCCTCTAGGATTTTTACAGCCAATATCATACTGAATGGGCAAAAACTGGAAAAATTCCCTTTGAAAACTGGCACAAGACAGGGATGCCCTCTCTCACCACTCCTATTCAACATAGTGTTGGAAGTTCTGGCTAGGGCAATCAGGCAAGAGAAAGAAATCAAGGGGATTCAGTTAGGAAAAGAAGAAGTCAAATTGTCCCTGTTTGCAGACGACATGATTGTATATTTAGAAAACCCCATTGTCTCAGCCCAAAATCTCCTTAAGCTGATCAGCAACTTCAGCAAAGTCTCAGGATACAAAATTAATGTGCAAAAATCACAAGCATTCTTATACACCAGTGACAGTCAAACAGAGAGCCAAATCAGGAATGAACTTCCATTCACAATTGCTTCAAAGAGAATAAAATACCTAGGAATCCAACTTACAAGGGATGTAAAGGACCTCTTCAAGGAGAACTACAAACCACTGCTCAGTGAAATCAAAGAGGACACAAACAAATGGAAGAACATACCATGCTCATGGATAGGAAGAATCAATATCGTGAAAATGGCCATACTGCCCAAGGTAATTTATAGATTCAATGCCATCCCCATCAAACTACCAATGAGCTTCTTCACAGAATTGGAAAAAACTGCTTTAAAGTTCATATGGAACCAAAAAAGAGCCCGCATCTCCAAGACAATCCTAAGTGAAAAGAACAAAGCTGGAGGCATCACGCTACCTGACTTCAAACTATACTACAAGGCTACAGTAACCAAAACAGCATGGTACTGGTACCAAAACAGAGATATAGACCAATGGAACAGAACAGAGTCCTCAGAAATAATACCACACATCTACAGCCATCTGATCTTTGACAAACCTGAGAGAAACAAGAAATGGGGAAAGGATTCCCTATTTAATAAATGGTGCTGGGAAAACTGGCTAGCCATAAGTAGAAAGCTGAAACTGGATCCTTTCCTTACTCCTTATACGAAAATTAATTCAAGATGGATTAGAGTATTTTCTAATTCAGAACTTTCACTAATTCAGGCAATCCTTCTTTCTAGCTTAAACTAGGAAGGGTTCGCTAAACATAGAAAGAAGCTCAGCATTTTAAGTGTTTTCCATCTATAATGATCAAATCTATATATTCCTTCAAATTGCACCTTTATGCCATGTAAATTTAAATTTTGAAAGATTCATTATTTTAAGTAATGCTTGGTATGAAAGAAGTTATATAGTCAACAATTTTAACTACACAATACACACAGTGGTTACTAATAAAACGTATTACTGGTCCATTTTTTAAAAACCCTGACATTTTGAAAAGGAAAATATCAGCTTTACACACACTCATTAGGATGACCTACTTTTTGACATGTGGCTACAATTTACTCTACCACTTACTGGTGAGGTAGTTATCCCAGTACAAAATGAAAAAAAATATATAATGTCCTTACTTAAAAGGTTATATGAACTTAACTTAAATGCCATGTCCCACATAGAAGAAGGCAAGACCCCTTTTATGACAAAGCAAAGACAAAATGAGCTCCATATTTCTAGGGTTGCTGACCAAGCTTGCCTTCGAGGACTTTAGATCTTGATGCATTAATAAAAATGATAAATGATAATGGGATGACATTAAGGCATAATTGCTGAACTAGTTCTTTGGCATCTGCTGCCATGAAGGTAAATTTAATGAGAAATAGCATACATTTGGTGATTTTCTACTATAACAAGACATGTTTGCAAATCAACCATAGTTTTTGCAGGTAAACCTGAAAACATATTTTATCAATGAAAAATAAGATTTTATATTCAGTCATTTTTTAGGTATTCTAAAAACTTCTAAAATTGCTAATTTCTGACTGAATATACCTTGTCTTTAGTGAAACACCTCATTTATTGGTTTCTACATCATTTATAGAGTAGTGTCAAAACTTCCAAGCATAAAAGTTCCTTACTAGCTTCACCCTTTATCACTTCTCCCATCTCTAGGAGACGCCCTATGTGTAAGTTACAGTTAAGGCTGCTTGTAGTTTCTATCATGCTATACTGTTTCATTCTCTGTACTGAAATCACTATTCTTTTCAGAATACTTTTTTCTTCTTTAAGTGTCTGGGGAACTGCATTTTCAGATTTGGTTATAATGACTTTCATGACACTCTCCACAACCAGGTTTGATCATTCTTGCTCTTGCTAGCATACTGTCTTATGCAATCTTCCGTTACTGTACTTACCAAACTGGATTATAACTTGCTTTCCTTCTATGTCTATTTCCTTCTTTAGGAACACTTTGGAAGAAAACTGAGTCTCTTTGTTATTTCTATCCATGGTGCCTAACACATTACTTTATTAAAATGTACATTTTTGAATGAATAAAATTGATCCAAATGGATACTCAACACTTTGTTCATTTTCCATACCCATGATTGCTTAAATTTAACATAAACAGACTACTAAATGAAACCTAGACAACTTTAAGCAAGACATCAGGGAAATGTGCCTTTCAGGAACTGCCAAGACTATAGTTTTCATTGATTGCAGAATTCAGTTTCCTCCTAAATATTGTGATTATTAGGACTTTAATGTGACTTGTGGAAATTCAGAGTTACAACCAACAGCATCTATTTTGCTGTTCTCCCACCTGGACAGCAACTTAACCAACTCATCCCATGGTCACTCTAGAGGCCTTTAATTGACAATTTGATGCCACAAAGGGGAAAGAAAGCAGAGCACTTCCTAAGTAAATATGTTATTATAAAATAAAGATAGAAATGTTTTTCAAGCATGGCAAATATTTTTATAACTTCCGAACTGCCCATAAAGTTTTCATTTCTTTTCTGGCAGTCTTGATACATGTGCTTTAAAAGTGTATCAATTTCTTACTAAAAGAGTCAGTTATGCTGACTAAACACACCAGTGCCTTTTCCTTGTGAGAAGATAGAAATAACTGATACTATAGGTATATATTTATTGAGGCAATTAAATCCGTGACCCTTAAAATCAGTCTTAAGTAGCTGCAAAGATTTAATACTCATTTAACACAATAAATGGGCCGTTATAGTAATGATGCTTTAAAATTAATAAGTCAAACAGGTCACTTTAGGATCAATACATATGGTCTGTGAAGTATATTTCATACATATTCCATTTAGGAATATTTTATTTGAAGATCCTGATCTGTATGTCTCAACTGGGTTAGAAATTTCCATAGCCAAAGAAAACAATATTTTTACCAGTTGACTTTAGGCTGATTCACCACATATTGGCACTGTGGCTTTAAAACCAAAATAGGTTATTTATATATGAATTTTGTGCTCCTAAAGTAAATATTAGTGGAGGGAAAAAAAAGCAAGTAATTCATTGAATGGACATAGACAAAATCTTTGATTTTTATTGTTTATGTGAATTAAGGAAACAAGTTAAATGTTTGCCATTCTTTCATTCAAAAAAATGTACTCTATTTGGTAGAGAAAGGAATTGCTTTTTGAGATATTCTATATGGTAGAGGCTTATATAAACATAGAAATGATGTTTCAAAATCATTTGGTGCCTGTGCAGTATTGAAATATAAAGATCTTTTGTGAGATCAAAATAATGAAAACAGGCCTGGCAGCATGTGTTTTATTTCCATATTTCAGATATTCCCTAATGATAACCACAAGGTCCTCTGAGGGGAATGTATTTGTTTTCAATGCAATTGTAATAGAATGAAGGGAAGCTTTCACTTACTAACATGCTGCATTTCTAATAATTCTTTCCATCCACTTGCAAATGTGAATTGTCACCCCTGATTTATGTTCATTAATCAAAATGGCAAATGCATGTGGGGTGCAGAATCAGGGTCCAGGCTGTTGTCTGAAAAATGTGATCAATCATCACTGATTGGCATTTTGAGTTAAAGTATACAAGAATGTGGAAAAATAGATGCTTGCTAGGAACAAGGGAAAGGAAGTTAGGGCCAGGAGGCTAGCATTTTAATTGGCAGTATTCAAGGTGGTTAAAACAGACTAGACCAAAAATTCTGAGTTTTGGATTAAGAGAAAATAATTATGCAAAATCCAGGGAAGAATAACTTTTCAAACTCCCTTCATGTGAAAGATACCTTTAAAACAATGCTATAGATGCTTAAAAATGGTACCTGCAGTTGTGATTTAATAAGGTCATGAAAATAGAACTTGACCCATATTTTTTGTACCTAAGGGAAAGTAGCTAAGTGTAATGAGAATCAGCTATTCATAAAACAATGAACTTGGAAGATATTTAATGTATCCTGTCTCTATTTTGTGCTTTGTGTTGGAGGAGTGGATTTATTAAATTTTTTTTTTAAATCTCTAGATACAGTCATTCAAGAAAAAATAATAGCTATATTGTTTTAAGCTGATGAGATGGGAATATATTATATACTTTGAAGTTTAGATAATATAAAACACAAAATGAAATATAAAAGCAAATTATATAAGTCAAGTAGAATCATATGAGATGCTACAAAGATTTTAATTTCATATTTATAAAATAATTTCTTTGTGTAAAAATAAAGTTTTGACATTTTAATAATCAATTTTACTACTTTGTATTATTTTAAAACAAATTTTTCACTAAATCAGTTCAGGAAAGAGCACTTCTCATTAAAATATTACTTCCCCACTACATATACTGAGTTTTTAACACTCTTGTGATGGTATACACACAAGAATTATTTTGAGATTTCTACGTAACTAACAGATTAATAAAAGAATGAATAAATTTTGCACATAATCTGCATCATTTCTTCCAATTGGCTGCATCTCTATCCTGTTAGAATATAAAAATATCAAGAAATAGTTACTACAGAAGTAAGTACATTTATCGTATGATTAATCAATTACTTTAAAATTCTGAATTCTGTGAAGATAAGATGGAATAAAGATTCCAATTTTGTATCTTCACTGAAAGCAAGTGGAAATTTTGAGAAAACCAAACGTTCTATGAACATGATTTTTTAAAGAAATAAGCCTTTTGTTACACAAGTCATCTATGTGTTTTACGACTTAGTTCCCCTTACTATTAAGTGATAGAATTCAATTTTCTCTAACAACTTTTTCCGGCTACAAAATTTATTAATCTTTATTTCTATAAATTGCTTAAATTATAGCCAGGTTACATGCATTAACAATCTAATTCTAAATACACACACAGACACACACACACACACACACGCACACAAACACACACACAAACAATAGTTACAATCCAAAAATTATCCCAGATAATTGCAGAGTTAATTGAGTAAAATCTATTGTTACATCTATTAGCTCATTTAATTTATAACAATTGGTGATGGAAAAGTAATTATCACTGCTTTAGAAATGAGTAACTGACTCACCCATAGCTGTTAAATGGGCAAACGTGAAACTAAAGTCAAACCCAGGTTTATATGATTCCTAACTCAGTCCACTTTACAACAATGACCCATTAGAATTTATTCAAAAAATCAGAGACAGACAAAGCAAGAGAGAGAGGTAGGGCGAGAGACATTTAATCTTATATAGCATTGAACTGACTTTCTAGAAATGTTTCAGCAATATCGTGTGTGTGTATCAGAATGCTTATTATAGTTTAAAACCTGGTGTTGACTTCATTTCTTCCCCAAGGATAACCCACAGGCCTGTGCATAGCAAGTCTTTATTATTACATCCTTAATCTTTCCATCTTGTGCTTTATTTAAAGTTTGGCTTTTCATCTTTCTTTGGAATACCTCAAGAAATACAGCCTGATACAGTGGAAAATTTCAAAATATGGCATATAGAGTCTTGAACTCTGGGCAGGCTGTGTTAGAAACATGGAGAAACTAATGCCAGGCCTGGCCATGTCTTTATGCCCTGTAATGTTAAGGCTCTCAAATTGCTGAAAGAATTTGAAAATTGTTTTTTTACAAAATGTCTGTTTTGAACAATTTATTTAGTTTAGATCAGAAGTGTTTTCTCTCTCTCTTTTTTTCCCCTTGTAATTGGGAATGCATCAGAAGCCATGAAATGCCAACTGTGGTAACAAGGTTCTGTTGGAATCAATTATGCTGGGCTGCAAGAAGCTGTCTGCTTCCTGTATGATACATAACATCCGGCTTAAATAGTATCAACAATTATAAGCTGCTCTTAAGTTTTTATATAGCTTTCTCTGGGGAGAATTTGTTATTGTCAGTCAGCTGTCAAATGCTTATAGTATGATTAATGAATCATATTTAGATGATTGACAGTGAAAGTCTACTTTATAGAATGTGTCAATCATTTTTATAGTTGCTTTCCATTTTCATGGACACTAGCAATACTGTTCTTAGCTTCAGAACCATTATAACCTCAATTCTGTTTGCTGTAGGCCCCTAGCTACACAGAGATCTGGAGAAGATTTTATTCCATTTCCTTTTACGTTGCTCTAGGCTAAACCTAAATATCCTTGTTTGCTCTCCAAGCTTAAGGCAGGAGCTAGGTGAAGCAGACAATACATTTCAAGTGAAAAATTTATGATTGGGGGTTACCATACAGAATTGTATTATCTGGTTGATAATTTATAAGGCAAGGCATAAAGTGAAATCCCTTAGTTTCAATCATGCAATTTTCCATGTTTTTATCTTTCAATGATTTGTTCTTCGTATCCCTCTAATGTCCTTTCTTCAATTTAATTTGAACTTTTAGAAACATATCAACCTCTTCAAATGAAAGGTGCTCCATTAGAATAATATTAACATTGCTAAAAAATGGATATTTCATTAGTCTGACTCTAAAATTCTTTATGTTGGAAAAGAATGATGTATTTAATTGGAAATTATGATGTGATTTCCTAATGTGCTGGTTCTCTTTAAGTTTCATAAATTATATTTACAATAAAGTTTAACAGACAACTATCTTTGAGGGAAAAAGTTAAGTTTTTTGTATCTGGAAATAATTAAAAACCAAATAATGAGACCATGATAAAAAGTCTAGCATTGGTAATTCTAATTTTTGTTAACCTTTATCCTTCGGAGCCTATCTGGTTTAGTCAAGAAAACACATGTGAACAGGAGGCAGACTATGCCATGTCTGTTCTCTTGCTGCTTTTGTTATTTCCAGTGAATCCAGAGACAGATAAAAACACAAGTGAAACTATCTTCCTGCCCATCTGAGGCAACACAATATGAAGGACTGTAAATTTGTGTGTGAGATCCTGTCTCATCTGGCAGCTGTTTGATTACTGGCAATTCTCTAACCTTCTCTCAAGTCTCCTCATCTGTAAAGTTGACACAACACTACTTGGACCTAGGGGTATTTGGGGATTTCAATAAAATATGTTAATTATGTGGTATGTGACTTGTACAACACAGGAGCTGAGTTAAAAAAAAAAATCCTCTTTTGTATCTGTAACAGAACCTAGTACAGCAGAAACCTATGCATAGTATGCATGATGTTGCTTAATAAATATTTGTTGAATTTAATTTAATAATGTCAGAGTAGTTCAGAGTAGAGGTCTCTGGCTTCCCCTGGGCCACCATGGAAGCAATGGCAGCCTTAGTAACAGGCTCCTTTGTCAGGATTATTTTTCTTTGGTGAAAGGGATTAACAGAGCAACTTTCTTACTCACACCTTCTTCTTCCTTTTGTGTGTGTGTGTGTGTGTGTGTGGTTTTGTTTGTTTGTTTGTTTTATTTTGGGACTGAGTTTTGCTCTGTCGCCCAGATTGGAGTGCAGTGGTGAGATCTTGGCTCACTGCAACCTCCATCTCCCGGGGTGAAGCAATTCTCCTCCCTCAGCCTTTCAAATAGCTGAGATTGCAGGTGTACACCACCATGCCCAGCTACTTTTTTTTTTTTTTTTTTTGTATTTTTGGTAGAGATCGAGTTTCACCATGTTGGCGAGGCTGGTCTCGAACTCCTGACCTCTGTGACCCAACTGCTGTGGCCATCCAAAGTGCTGGGATTACAGGCATGATCCACTGCACCTGGCCCTTTCTTCTTCCTTTTATTGCAACTCCAATTTTTATCAGTATCATGGAGAAAGGACATTTCTAACTTCTGATTCAATGGAAAACCCTGGTTCTCTCTTATGTTTTTTGCTGTTGCATATTCTTATCTTTGTCTTTTTTTTTTTTCACTTTTTCCAGATACAGGAATGACATTCAGGTTAAAGTAACATGCCAGCTCCAGTTGATTGGTAATAGCTGTCTAGAGATGGGTTCTGATCAATTTCAGTAGGAATGACCAATTAGCAATGTCTGCCATAGGCACAGGAGGGGTAATACATTATGCATGCCAAGTATTTGCCATCTTATCAAAATCCCACTTTAGCTATATTTTTGTTTCATTATACACTGAAAGTCTTTATTTATTTTATTTATTTTTTTTGAGACGGAGTCTCCCCCTGTCGCCCATGCTGGAGTTCTGTGGCGCGATCTCGGCTCACTGCAAGCTCCGCCCCCCGGGTTCACGCCATTCTCCTGCTTCAGCCTCCCAAGTAGCTGAGACTACAGGCGCCTGCAACCACGCCCGGCTAAGTTTTTTTTGTATTTTTAGTAGAGACGGGGTTTCACCATGTTAGCCAGGATGGTCTTGATCTCCTGACCTTGTGATCCTCCCGCCTCGGCCTCCCAAAGTGCTGGGATTACAGGCGTGAGCCACCACGCCCAGCCTATACACTGAAAGTCTTAATCTGTTTTCACATTATCCATATAAGATGATAGCCAGAGTCTGGATAGGTTTGTCTTGGAGAGTCCATAGACCAACACTACAGTTATGTTTAACTAGCAGTTTGTAGAGCCCGTGAACCAAAGAGTTTCATGAGCAAACAATGCTTTGATGCACTGAGATGGTGGGCAGGTTGTCTAACTGTATAGATGGACAGATGGATGGACAACCTGATAGAATTCTGGAAATATGTACTACAAAATCTGTGAAAAAATTGAAAAGAGCATTTAGCTTTATGGTATTATCTTAAGAACTATTCATCAATGATTAACTGATGTATTGTTATTAAAAGATAGCATCATTATCAATTATAAAATAATTGAATACTTTCACAAGAAATATTTCACTATTTTAGAACAAAAATATTTTTTTCCCACCAAGCAAACATATTTCTGGAGATTTACACCGCCTTCACTGATTTAAAAAACAGGTCAGTCTAAGATTATGAGTGGACTAAAAAGCTAAAATGTTAGAACAACTAACTACTACCCCCACTTCCATTCTTGCCAGAATTGGTCTTTGTGCCATTCTTCTTTAATAATTTCACAGATTTCTTAAAATATCTTTTCCTAAGGTGGGTTCCTGACCTGGGTCAAAGAGTAGCCTGGAATCTAGCTTCCTGCTTCATATTTGCTTTTTACTGCTCAGAGGACCACTGACTGTAATTGAAAATGTAAATTGCAATCGAGCTCCCAATATCCAACTAGGTGCACAGGTAAAATGGAATTCTCAGTTCCATTTAGTATCAACACCAAGAGGAAAAAAATGCAATTAACTTATTGATTTTAATATCTCATTTTAAGTCATGAATGAAGCAACACTGGATGAAAGCAAATCATTTTATTATGAACTGAGAAGAAAAAGACTTTGATTTGAATAACTTATTTTCAGCTCTGCATTTTATATAGATATTAGAGCCATCATAATTTATTTTTATTAATTTCTTTTTTCAATGTAAACTATTTCCCCTATGTTTATTTTTATAGTACCCTGATATTTATGGCACATCATTCTGGTTTTCAATTGGTAATAGTATCCTTTACAATATGTTGGTTTAAGTTAAAAACACGATGCAATGAATTAACTACAGTACAAGTGGTACATGGATCTGGCTAAGAAAAAAGTGTGAATGACCTTTGTCTAGTCCACCCTTGGGCTAGTCAGCAGCTGCACGTATATTAAGAAACAACTGAGGACTGACACACAGATTTTGAAGAAAGCAGCACTCCTAATGTAGGTTTTTCTAGTGTTTTCCTTAAATGCTCAATTTTTTTTTGATACAATATATTTTAATCTAACCTGCAGGATTTAAGACAGGATTTGAGATCGGTCCTTGCTGTGTTTCTGCTGTCACATAGAGTGCTTTCTTAAAGTAAAACTATATCCACAACATATTGATTCTTAATTATATTTGAATTAAATAAAACTTTAAAGCTATGTTAAATTATATAAACTGGTTACATGAGTTCAGGTGTATTTTCAAACTTAGAAATATAACTTGGGTTGATGATCCAGTAGAAGTCTTGCATTAATAAACCATGCATGTAAAATATATGCTCTTTAATATAAACGATCGACTTCGAAAAGATGCCCAGGATTTCTTCACTTATATATGTAGATCTCTACATTTTTAAATTCCAAGCAAGTTTGTTATTCATTTTTAAGGAATCATTTTACATTATGTTGTGGATGAAAAGGTGTTTTTACAATTTATTTTAGATTCGGGGGGTGCATGTGCACGTTTGTTACATGGATATGTTGCTCAGTGCTGAGGTCTGGGCTTCTATTGAACCCGTCACCCAAATAGTGAACATAGTACCCACTAGATAGTTTTTCATTCCTTTCTCTCCTCCTTCTTTTCCTCCTCACTTTTGGAGTCCCCAGTGTCTATTGTTCCCATCTTTATGTTCATGAGTACCCACTTGTAAGTGAGATCTGTTTCAGCATTAATTCACTTAAGATAATGGCTCCAGCGGCATCCAGGTTGCTTCAAATGACATGATTTCATTCTGAAAAAGGTTTTCTACAATACAATTGTAGAAGGGACATTTACTGCACCATCTATTTGTATTTACCAAGTTAAATATACACCTGAAAGATTTAAATTCAAATTTAGAATAATTTCTTTTACAACTCTAAATATAAATGAAGGATGAAAATTCAGCTGATGGTTTGTGTTTCAGAAAAATAAAACACTAATAAAAAACACAGAATTAAATAATTCCTTTTGTTAAGAAGCCTGTTTTCAAAACTCACACAGAGAGACAGAGTAATACTGTTCTTTCACTAGTACATTTCCTCAGCTTCAGAGCAATATTATATTGCCCTCTAATGGATTTTTTGAACCACTACAAACCACTACCTAGATACAAAGAAAATAAGAGAAAGAACATGAAAATATCAATGGCAATAACAAATTTCCAAGAGCTATAACTAAGTTGTATTCTAACTACTATTGATATGATACTTTATTCATAATGATTTAAAAAAAAGTCATCATTTTGTAAATTGTATACACTCGGGTTGAAGTTTAACTTCATAAAGTCAAAGTCACTTGATCTTCTTTGCAATTAGAGAACAATTAGCTCTGCCAATAAAATGTTTTCATTATTTTGTTATCATATAAAAAACAATGTATTCATTGTACCTATAGCCTTAAGTAATTATATGGCAGCTAAATGATAGAATTTCGATAAGCTTTTTTTCTCTTTCCTTAAACTGGTATATTTATAAATCTGCACATATTGTTAACTATATTTTTAAATTTTCAGATATTGCTGAAATGGAAAGGATAAAAAGGTTAAGTCAAAGGTGTATTTTTTATGGAGTCAGTTTTTGGCCACAGCTTGATTTATAGTCAGGGGCGGTCTTTGATCACAGAGGTAAAAGCATGTTGATGGATAAATGTGAACCTATTATCAATACAAGGGGAAAGGAGGAGTCTCCTTCTTGTATTTTAAGATGTGGGATTATATATGATGAATATTTTTATTGTATAGTTTATACTAGTAACTCGCTTTTAAATTTAATATAAGCACAAAAATTCATGTGATTGCTAATTCTTATTTTCTACCAACATTTTGCTTTTAACTTATTGATAGACTCTATTTTCATTTTCTTTTGAGACTGAATTTTGCTCTGTTGCCCAGGCTGGAGTGCAGTGGTGAGATCTCGGCTCATTGCAACCTCTGCCTCCCAGGTTCAAGTGATTCTCCTGCCTCAGCCTTCTGAGTAGCTGGGATTACAGGCATGTGCCACCATGCTTAGCTTACTTTTATATTTTTAGTGGAGACAGGGTTTCACCATGTTGGTCAGGTTGTTCTTGAACTCCTGACTTCAAGTGATCTGCCCGCCTTGGCCACCTAAAGTGCTGGGATTACAGGCATGAGCCACGACACCAGCTAATTTCTATATTTTTAGTAGAGATGGGGTTTCACCATGTTGGCCAGGCTGGTCTCGAACTCCTGACCTCAAGCAATCCGCCCACCTCGGCCATCCAAAGTACTGGGATGACAGGCATGAGCCACCATGCCCAGCTATTTTCATTTTCTTTAAGTGAATATAAGATTCATTTTGATAAAGAGTCTTTGTCAGTACATTCCCCCACCACCACCAAAAAAAGATATCAGCATGACTAATTCATCTTATCTGTCTCATTGATACATGTACGTGTGTATACACACATACACATTCTTTTTGCTTTGAGGCCTCACTAAAGGAATCAGTAACAATTTTGAGGAATCACTGAAGTTAATAAATCATCCCCTTTCATGATTTCCTTTACCCAAATACAGACACAAGCACAGTCCCTTTTGATTTATCATTGGTAGCATGAGGTAATCTTCTATACCATGTATATTTTATTAAATAGTATATACCATGTGGTTTAGATTAGTGAGATACATTATATATACACATATATACCGTACTTTTTATCCCAACTTCAAAAATCAGGCTAAAAATGGTAACTTAATTGACTGACCTATTCATCTTTACGATTTGTCTTCAATTTAATTCTAGAAATGCTGACATCTTATCTTGCTCTAGTGATCTACATTTACCTTCTAATAATTTTACGTAGAATCCATCTAAAATGATATTTAACTATCAAAATTATCTAGCATATCTAAACAAACAGTATTCAGCCCAAGACTAGTTTCCCCTTGGGTTTTCTCTGTCAGTGATCACTTCTATAGTTTTACTTAACGGTGGTTATTAACCAATAGCAGTTTCACCCTTTCAAAATCCAATCTTCCTTCAAATATCATCTCAAATTCTGTGTCTTCAATGGAAGTTGTATCTTTGTATCTTCTAGCCTGTAACTCTACAACCATACTGATGCTATTGCATAATAAATTATTGTAAGAATTACACATTACAACATAACTGAATTTTTTTCCAGCTCCTCCACTTACTTGAATGTTTCTAAAAATCACGAACATTGACTACTTACTAATTTTTGTATACTCAGGCCATGGGCGTTTCATTTTATGAAGACACTCAACAGAAGCTTCTTAAACAGAACCAAATGTATGATAACACATCAGACAAGGGCCTGCAAGTGAACATTGTGGACACATAGGTAACTGTTTATCTTAGTACACAGCCATAGATAGATTGTGGTCATGGTCTTTCAGCAGGCAAAACTGTAATGAATGTTACAGCACTGTATCATCAATCAGTGCCACTGGGAAATGGAGAAAGAGTTTCAGAAGTCCTGATTTTGGAGAAGATGCTAATTTAAGGAACTGGACCAGTCATCTGGGAGGCATGAAAGAGTACAAATGAAATCACAGGGGGAGGCAATGGAAGGATGAATATTGGAGGAGAAATTGCAATCACCGGACAAATGTCTAGAGTTTAATGGGGAGCCAGTAAGCCCATCTTCAGGACTGCAGGCTGCCCATTCTGTACCCTTCCCATTCTTGTCCATCACCACAGATACTATTCTCCCCATCCCATGTTCTGTGGCATGGATCTGCCAGCCTAAGAGTGTGTTCCTCTTTCTTACATTACACTTCATTGTAAATTGTTGGATTTGGTAGAACTGAAGAGATTTCATAACAATAAAAAGAGAAATAGAACTACTTTGCCTTTGTAAAAGAATGAAATCTAATTTCTTTAATTCCTAAATTTTGATTAAGTCTTCAACTTCTGATGAAGCAGAATTCATTTGTCGCAAGTTATTAGATTTCTAACAAGTAATCCACATGGAACGGGGCTAACACATTTTCCCTTAGGTGTATTTTAAAGAAATCTGTAACTGCCCCCTACTAAATACTACAATTTACATTCTTCACAAATATTCTGAATACGTTTTTTGAAATGCAATGAAAAGTAGTTTTTCTTCAATAAAAATTGATATAAATTAGGATGAGAAACCCTAGGGAATTCTTGAAACCCTAGACAATTTGTACATCCGTAATAAACCAAGAGGACAGAAAATCCTATGTCTTTTAAAACTGGGATGTGCTATGGAATTTATGAGGCAACATAATAAATATAGTGCATCTTTCTGCATCACCAATTTAACTCAATTAATAGAAGCATGTTCTTTTTCTAATTAAAAAGGAGAGATAAATCATGGAGTTTGATCTCCATAAAAACCCAAGATTTAAAACGACCTTGACTACAGGGGGTGATATTGTAGAAAATCAGCAGAACCATGGGGTTAGAAGCTCATTATTTTCTGTCAGAGATATTTCAAATGTGAGAAATACTAATGTTTCTCTGTGGGTGAAACTAGGGAAGTGCAGACTGCAGAAAATCCAAATTATGACTTCAGTTGTACAACAGTTCAAATAAGATTCTTATTACTGACTTTAAAAAATATAATAGCATCACCTTGTCTAGACTCATAGTGGACACAACGGACACAACAGACCATCGATTAAGTATTTTGATGGAACTAATAAAATATTAACTTTTCCTTCTTATTTGCTGAAAATGTAGCAAGTATTTTTAATATCAAGAAATGTGTCTTTACTAATAAATAAGACAACCTTAGTTTCATAATGCAGTTACATAAAAATATAATTGTATATTAACTCATGTACAGTTGGAGTCATAACTTAGATATGCTAAATTCTGAATTTCTTGAAGCCCTTAGTTTATTTTAGTTTTGAGATAAAATAAACCTTCATAATGCCACTCAATTGCACTGCTTATTTAAGCAGAGACCACCCACAAAAGATGGCACTTCTCATAACCTTTGTTTAGTGGACACTCCCCACTCCACATATCTCTGCTGTTACGTTAGGGAAACTATACCAAAATGCTACTAGAAAATAGGATGAATGAAGTATTGTTGTTCCTCTCCTAATACATAAGTCAAAAAATAAAAAATAAAACACATGAAAAGGAAATCTTTCTAAAAATACGATCCAAAGAATTGGCCAAAAGAAAGAACAGACTGAAAGATCCTACTTTTGAAATGTGAATTTAGTTGCTTTCAGTATTTTTGATAGCAAATGCATTAGATTATTTTCATTTACATAATACAAAACAATTCCAAAGATTGCTTCCAGATACTCCAAACCAATAAGTTTGCCAACAGTATTCTAAAAGTAGAAAACGTCCTAGTGTGATTCTAAGCTGTTCCTTAAAGGTCAGCGTTCTGTCTTATCAGAAATACAGATGAAAAAGATATCTGTAACTGACACTTCGATTTCTATAGATTTGCTTGCAAAATAAATAGAATTTATAATCCTAGTAAGTGAAGTATTTACCAAGGAAGATATCTAAAAGAGAGGGCTAAAACTAAGCTGATCAGCTTAAAAGTAGCCTTCTAGACTAAACCATTTGTGAACAATTACATGATGCAAAGTAATCTGTCCGGCCAATATACTCAAATTTTTTTAAGATTTTATTTTTATCTTAAATGCTTAACATAGTTTTCAGACTTGTTTCTCTTGTGTCTTGAAGTTTTGTCCACAGATGTGGTTAGAGTCTGTAACAAAGGTCATCTGAGAGTCTAAGCAGGTACTGATTTAATTCTACCACGAGGAGCAGATCCAACCCTCAGTCTAATTTCATCCAACACAAATAAACACTTTCAAGTGTCAGTGTTTCTTGACATGCTAGTTTTGTTAAAATGCAGCATTACAATATTCAGTGACTGTTTTTAAAAGGCTATAACATGGTGATATTGTGTGAGCAGATACGTAAGCATGTCCATCACTCTGCATCTTTTTCTTAATATGAAAGGTTTCTATGTATTCGTGTTTTCATATCAATTTTTTATGTGTCTCTCTGACTCTTCTTTATTTTCTCCTGTCTTTCCCTTTCCATTCTGTCTTTTCTCCTCAATAGGCTCAATATGAAAATATTTAATGTTATTGTTTTCTTATTATAAAATTATGCATCATAGGACCAGTTGAAAGTGCTTATAATATACAGATGAAAATAAAAATCAGCCAACTATAGCCATATTATACATTATACTTTTGGTAAGTTTGCTTCCTGTCTCTTTTATGTGTGTGTTTAAATGCAGGTTAATTTCTAAATTTTTGCAATTGTTTTCAAAATTTATACTTCAGCCTGTGATAAAGAAGAGTGAGTGTTAATGATTTGCAGTGCCCCCTCTATGTACTACTTACTAGTGTCTTTACCAACATAAAAGCCAAAAAATGAGCTAAAGTCTGTACTTGCCATCTCCATCATCATCATCACCACTCATAATATTAATCAGACAGCACCTCCATCATTCCCTTTACTCCTTATCTTGCTTTTTCCTTGTGGTGTGTGTTACCACCTGACCTATCTCTTAGCTTATTTATTTATTGATCATCTCTCCTACTAGAATATAAACGTCATAAGAGCAAGGAATTTGGTGTTTGTTCATCACTACATCCCTAGCACTAGAATAGTGTCCGAGCAAATAGCATGCACTCAATAAATATTTGTGGAATACATAAATTACATGTAGTTTCACGTTTTTGTTACTTAATTTTAAGAGAGTAGTTTTTGTATTTTAATCATGCGTTTTATGGTTAAAAAAATAATATTTATGAAAGAATAGTTGCTTTTTACCCCCTTTTCTTTTAATAGGGGAGAGAAAAGATTTCTTAAAGCTAATCTACACAAACATAGCTTCTATCACCCATGACTCTTATTCTAGATTATGTGTAAAATAAGGCATTTTATTTCTAGTATTTTTCTTTCTCTCACTCTTTCTACCTCTCTGTTTCTCTCCTTTCCCCACTCCTTCTATTTGCCAAATAAAAACATTGAGACTGTAGGTATTATTCGTTCAAAAGGCTAGAAATTAAACAATATATAAATATTTTCCTTTGGATACTGGAAGAAAAAATAGAAACATAGAATTTACAATTTACAACACAATACAAAACAATTTGGGCTTAGAGCATACCAACTGTCCAGTATAATATCTGCCAGCTTCACATTAATAGAATAAATAGTGATGGAGTAACCCTCAGTTAGAAGTTATTACATAGGGAATAGCTCATTGTCTCTAAATCCAGGCCCTATCACTTGCTGTGTGACCATGCCCAGATCACTCAAGTTCTGGCACTGTTTCTTCATTTATAAAAAGGATAATAATATTACCTACTCTAAAGTTTGTTGAACAGGTTAAATAACATCAAAAGCATTAGCAGAGTAACATAAGTGCTGAATTAATGTTACCTTCTAATATTACTGTTAAATCGATAAACAGGCAAACTTTAAGACACCTGCAGTTCCTTTTCTAGCTGGGTCCCACTCATAGGAAGACAAATAAAATGAATGAATAGGTGAAAGGGGCAAATAAATCACAGCCAATTTCCATTTGAAAATATTTCCTCCAACTAGAGCAATAGTGAAATTCATTCAAAATAAACACAGTTGAAAGACCCAATCTCCTGGCAAATCACTTACTGAATTTCATGATACCACACTTCCCTGTTTTACTCTTTCCTCTCTAGCCATTTCGTTGTGTCCAAAGACTTTCTCCACTTCCACCGACCATTAAATATTGAATTTCTTGGAGATTCTCTTCTTCTTCCTCTAAGGTCTATTCCAGGGGCATCTCATTCACACCCAAGGCTTCAGTTACGTCTCCTATGCAGGTGACTCTCCATTGCTATGTTCTAAATCTGTGCTGAATCCCAATCACTAAGGCGATGGTATTGGAAGGTGGGGCCTATGAAAGGTGATTAGGTCATGAGGGCAAGTACCCTCATGAACAGAATTAGTGCCCTTATGAAAGAGGCCTCTGAGCTGCCTTGTCCCTTCCACCATGTGAGGACACAATGAAATGTCGGCAATCTGCAACCTGGAAGAGTACCATCACCTGAATCTAAACTGCTAGTACCATGATCTTGGACTTCCCAGCTTCTAGAAAACCATGCTAAGTAGTTATACTTATCTTAGGAAGAAAGAGAATTCATTCAGGGGTTTTCAGGAGCATATTTAGATCTACATTTGAAAAGCATTACTTGGGCTGCAATTTGGAGTACAGGTTGGTTGGGGTATTGAGAGGAAGTGAGTATAAGTAGATGATTCAGGAGGCACAGTCCAGGTGATAAATTAATGTAGCCTCAGCTGGGTTGAAGAATGTGTAGAAAAGTGAGTAGGTTCAAGAAATATTTAGAAGGCAAAAGCAATGTAATATGGTGATATGTATAACAGGAGAGATGGCTAGCCAGTTGACTAATTAGAGATGGTTTATGACTTATTCAGTTGGATGAATGGACATACCATTCCCTGTGATAGACAGATGACAGATTTGGTAGAAAAACAGAAGATTGAGATGGACCTTTTGAGTTAGAAAGGACTTGAGACACACAAGAAGATAGCCACAAGAAGATAGCCAGGTAGACACTTGGATATGAAAGTCTGGAGACAGTCATGATCCAGCCAAATGAATGTGTGTCTTAGTTCAGTCTGCTATGACAAATTACTATATAAAGTGAGTATCTTGTAAACAACATAAATTTATTCCTCACAGTTCAGGAAGCCCTAAAAATTCAGCTTTTCTTTGCCTTATGTCAAGAGAATAGAAAAGAGAAGGTAAATGTTGGTTTGTGTACAGGGGGATCAATATATTGCACCAGGTTTCTATAACACATTTTAGCTATTCCATACTTATTTATTGAATATTCAATTGAATGGAGACATAATCTCAGAGCATAAAAAGTATTTAAGTATTCCCTTTTGGCCAAACTTCTTAAATTTTTTGAAATGAACAAACAATCTTAAATATTTTCCTTTACGTTATACAACATAATCAAAATTTGACTCTGAGATAGTAGGACCTTAGAAAGTATTCAATAAATTTTTATTCATTTTAAAATATCCTGTTGGGAAAACTGTTTTCCTTTTACAGACTCTTTTACTTAGAATACCACTAAAATCACTTTTATATGACTAGGAAATAAATAGTTTTATTTTGAAAATTATCCTTACACATTTGTCAATGCATTTTTAAAAAGTTTTTTTCCTTAATATTCTTTCAGTGACCATAATTTTCATAGAGAACATGAATCCTCAAGAGCCGATCTGATTTGAATGTGTGTCCCCTCCAAATCTTATGTTGAAATTTGATCCCCAATGCTGGAGGTTGGGTTTGGTGGGAGGTGTTTGGGTCATGGGAGTAAATTTCTCACCAATGGTTTGGTATCCACCCCATGGCGATGAGTGAGTTCTTGCTCTGCTAATACACAGGAGACCTGGTTGTTCAAAGGAGCTTAGCTCCTCCCCTTGCTCTCTCTCTTTGCTCCCTCTCTCGCCATGTGATGCGCTGACTCCCCCGTCACCTTCTGCCATGAGTAAAAGCTCCCTGAGGCCTCACGAGAAGCAGATACTAGTGTCATGCTTCCTGTACAGCTCGCAGAACCACGAACCAATTAAACCTCTTTTCTTTCTAAATTAACCAGCCTCAGGTATTTCTTTATAGCAACACAAAAACAGACTAATGTAAAATCCTTCACACACACACTTCAGGAAGTTAAAATTTAATAAAAACAAGTTCCCTCAACATCCTCCTCAAGGCATGTTGGTAGACATGACACAAGGCAGAATGTAATCTAATCATTTCACTTCCCTACTTAAAACTCTCCAATTATTCCTACTACCCTGAAACAAAACAAAACAAAACACCACAAAACCAACCAAACAAACAAAACCCCTTCCTGTCGAAGTTTATGGAGTCACCACGAACAGCCCCAATTTAGATCTGTTGTCTTGGCATAATTATCAAAGTTTATATTAACCTTTACATATTCTGGTTTGCATGACAAACATACATGTCTTACCTAAAGGACCTGCATGATCTGGCCGCCCTGCTGGTCACTTCAGCCTTCTCCCTCACCACTTCTCCACTGTGCACTCTATACTCTGGCCTCACTCCACCTGTCTCACTGAACTCTGTCCTCTAGATTTCCCCATGAATCATTCTTGCGTCAATTAGTCCCCTTCCCACATCCAGGGAGCCGACTCTTTTTCTTTTCTTTCTTATTTATTTATTTATTTATTTATTCATTCATTCATTCATTTTGAGATAATGTGTCACTCTGTTGCCCACGCTGGAGGGCAGTGGTGTGACTACAGCTCAGCCTCGATGTCCTGGGCTCAAGGAGTCCTCCCACTTCAGCCTCCCAGGTAGCTGGGACCACAGACATGCACCAGCGTGCCTGGCTAATTTTTTTTTATTTTTTTATTTTTTGTAGAGTCTGGGTCTCCCTGTGTTGCCTAGGCTAGTCTAGAACTCCTGGCCTTAAGTGATCCTCCTGCTTCCCAAAATGTTAGAATTACAGGCATGAGCTACTGTGCCTGGCCAGAGCAACCTCTTATTAATCTATCAGTTCTCACTTAGACATCACCACTTCTAAGGGCATGGCTGCCTAGGCAGTGTGGTCTTACAGCACTGTGACTCACTCATTGCACAGCACTTTAACCTCTTTGTTTTACTGCCTGCATCTGCAGACCTGGGACTGCAGAGGATCTGTCTCGTCTCCCATACTCAGCATAATTTCTGGCACATAGGAAATGGTGAAATGTTTATTACATAAATGAGCATGGGTATAGTAGTCTACTCTCTAATTTGCAACAGGTTTTACATATGTCTTATTCAAACAACACTAAATACCAACGTTCCCATAATTATATAAGAAACTATTATTCAGAAAGGTTTTCATTTGGGTATAACTGTTAAGCATTTATAGTTTTGAGTCAGTCTCATTCAAATCCTAGCCCTGCCACCTATTAGCCATATGACTTTGAGTATCTTACTTAGTCTCCCGAAGCTTTGTTTTTTAAATCCTACCTTTTGGGTATTTGGGGAAGATTAAATAATATTATGCATATAAAGTGTTTCGTGTAATATCTTCATTGTGCTAAATAATAAACTTCTGCTGCTTCTGATCTCTGACAGTGCAGAAGAAAGTGCTGATTTATACTTTTGTCCCTTTTTCTTTTGAAATATTTTTACTTCATATATAAAGTGAGGTAAAATGTACATATATAATTTACCACCTTTACTATTTTTAAGTGTACAGTTAAAAGGTAAACACACACAGACACACATATATATACACACACATATATAATATATATATGCGCGCACATGCACGTGCACACACACACATACATATATGTGTGTGTATATGTGTGTGTGTGTGTGTGTGTGTGTGCGTATATATATATTTATTTCCTTTTATCTCCCCTCTCCCTCTTCCCTTCCTGGCCTCTGGTGGCCAGGAATCTACTCTCTATCTTCATGAGATCCACTTTTATTAAAGCTTCTATATATGAGTGAGAACATGCAATAATTGTCTTTCTGTGCTTGGCTTATTTCACTTAGCAAATGGGCTCCCGTTTCATCTATGTTGCTGCAAATGACACAATTTCATTCTTTTTGTGGCTGAATAGTATCTCATTGTGTATATGTATTGCATTTTCTTTATCCATTTATCTTTTGATGGACACACAGTTCCATATTTTAGCTATTGTGAATACTGCTGTGATAAACATGGGAGTGCGGGTATATCTTTGATATATTGAATTTCATCTTTTTGGCTATATGCCCAGTAGTGAAATTGCTGGATCATAAGGAAGTTTTAGTTTTAGTGTTTTGAGGAACATCCATCCTATTCTTCATATTGGCTTTACTAGTTTACATTCCCAGTAACAGTAATGGGGTTTCCCCTTTCTCCACATCCTCACCAGGCTCTATTATTGTCTGTCTTTTGGATACAAGCCATTTTAACTGGAGTGAGATGATACTGTATTTGGTTTTGAGTCTTTTCAATAGATAGCACTGATAAAACTGGATAACCGTATGCAAAAGAATGAAACTAGACCCGTGTCTCTTACCATACACAAAAATCAAATCAAAATGGATTAAAGTTTAATTCTAAGCCTGAAACTATGAAACTACTAGAAGAAAACATTGGGAGAAACATTCCAGGATATTGAGCTAGGCAAAGATTTTTTTGTATAAGACTTCAAAAGCACAGGCAACCAAAGCAAAAATAGACAATTGGGATGACATCAAGTTAAAAAGCTCCTGCACAGCAAGGGAAACAATCAACAAAGTAAAATGGCAACCAATAGAATGGGATTTCTACAGTTTTATCTCAGTTCCATGCCCACATTAATGCCACACAATTCCAAGTCTTGCTCCTTCCCATGTGTTCATCTCACTACCTATTCATTTGTTCTTACATACTCAATATTCATATTTTTCTTTCAAAGTCAACTTTGTTGAGATATGATTTACATACAATAAAATATACCCATTTTAAGTATGTGTTTGAAAATGTACACCCAACTAACCACCACTACAATTCAAGACCTAAAACATTTTCAGCACCTCAAAACATTTCCTAATGTTCATTTGTAGTAAATTATTCCTACCTACTCCCTAGTCTCAGGCAATCACTGATCTGCTTTCTGTTAAGACTGTTTTGCCTTTTTTTTTTTTTTCAGAGTCTTGTTCTGTCGTCCAGGCTGGAGTGCAGTGGCCCAATCTCAACTCACTGCAAGCTCCACCTCCTGGGTTCAAGCAATTCTCCTGCCTCAGCCTCCTTAGTAGCTTGGATTACAGGTGTTTGCCATCACATCCAGCTAATTTTTGTAGTTTTAGTAGAGATGGGGTTTCACCATGTTGGCCAGGCTGGTCTCAAACTTCTGTGATCCACCTGCTTCAGTCTCCCAAAGGGCTGGGATTACAGGCATGAGCTACTATGCCTGGCCTGTTTTGCCTTTTTAAGTGTTTCTTATGAATGAAACTTTTGTGTCTGCCTGCTACCACTCAGGATAACATTTACAGTTTGCGGCTATCAGTGGTTCGTTCCATTTTGTTGTTGAGTAGTACTTCATTGTATGAACATTTACCTGTTTGTGGGCATTTGGGTTACTTCAAGATATTGGCTATTATGAAAAGACTACCCTCCTATATTTGTGTCTTTATTTCTCTCTATTAAATACCTAGAATTACTGATCATACCATAAAGTATTTATAAGACAATGCCAAAGGTTTCCATTATATTACAATGCTTATTTTACTTCATTTTATTATTTATTTATTTATTTGAGACAGGGTCTTGCTTTGTCACCCAATCTGGAGTGCAGTGACTCCATCATGGCTTACTACGTCCTCTATCTCCTGGGCTCAATCAATCCTCCCACCTCAGCATCCTGAGTAGCTGGGACTACAGGCACATACCACTATGCCCACCTAATTTTTGTATTTTTTGTAGAGACAGGGTTTCAGTGTGTTGCTTAGGCTGGTCTTGAACCCCTGGGTTCTAGCAATCTGCTCACCTCAGCCTCCTAAAGTGCTGGGATTACAGGCGTGAGCCACCATGTCTGGCCTTATTTTAAATATAACATTTTTATAATTTGATTTGTTTTGTAAATGTTTGTTTAATGACTTGTTGACTATATTGTAATCTGACCACACAAGGCCAGTGTGAATGACTCAGGTAAGAGGGAATTGAAATGTTGGATGATTTATCACAGAACATATACAAAGGGTCTTCAAACAGTTCATGGAAAATGTATATTATTTTAAAAATTATGCATGGATTTCAAATTTATTTCCATCAAAATAAACTAATTTTTTATAGCTTGTCTGAACAGAATCTAGTTTGAAGAAGTAAGAAGGATAAGATAGTTTGAAAAGAGACCCTACCAGAGCAATATTAACTCTGCTAAAATTAAAGTAAGAACAAATGCCAAATTTATAATGAAGATTGGGAGGAAGAATGGTGAAATCATTCATGCTTTACAAAAGTTTGTAGGGACAGTGCCCCCACAGAAACAAGCAGTTTACAAATGGATAACTCATTTTAAGAAGAGATGAGAATGTGTTGAAGATGAAGCCCGTGGCAGCAGATTACCATATCAATTTTTGAGGAAAATAATTCATCTTTTTCGTGCCCTAATTGAAGAGGACTGATGATTAAAAGTAGAAACAACAGCCAACACCATAGATATTTCAATTGGTTCAGCTTACATCATCAGACTGAAAAATTGAAGTTGAGCAAACTTTCCACTTGATGGGTACCAAAACTGTTGTGCCCAGATCAGCTGCAGAAAAGAACAGAGCTTTTAATGGAAATTTTAAACAAATGCGATTGAGATCTTGAAGCAGTTTTTCAAAGAATTCTAACAGGAGGTAAAACATGTCTTTACCAGTAGAATCCTGAAAACAAAGTACAATCAAAGCAATGACTACTAAGAGGTGGCTGTGGTCCAGTCAAAGTAAAAGTCAAGAGCGAAAGTCGTGGCAGCAGTTCTTTGTGATACTCAAGGCACTTCGCCTGTTGAATTTCTGGAGGGTCGACAAACAATAACATCTGCTTATTATGAAGGTATTTTGAGAAAGCCACAACTTTAGCAGGAAAACACCCAGGAAAGATTTACTACTGTTTTTCCACCATATCAATGCTCCTGCTCATTCGAAAGTTTCAATAGGAAATCATTAGGCATCTACCTTCCAGTCCTAATTTGGCTCCTCCAAACTTCTTTTCATTTGCCAATCTTAACAAATCTGTCAAGCACACCCATTTTTCTTCAGTTAATACTGTAAAAAAGATCCCATTAGCATGGTTAAATTCCCAGGACTTTTAGTTATTTAGAGATGGACTAAAAGTCTGGCATCATTGCTTACAGAAGTATCTTGAACTTGATGGAGCTTATTTTGAGAAATATAGTTTATATTTTTTTATTTTTGCCTTTTAATTCCATTTTTATACAAACTATTTGAAGTTCCCTCATATGAAAAGAAAGCAAGATGGTGGTGGAATAATCAAGGCATTTCCTGTTAGTATGTTCCAAGAACAACGTTTCGAACAGACACTCTTGCCTTTCTTGAAAATGTTTTTGGAGGGGAGCAAATCAACAAGACTGTACTCATAACAACTGTTTTTCTTATAACACAGAACTCTTCCTGAAAATTAGTTGTTCATTTTTGCTAAATCATGGAATGAACCAGAAGTACAGACTAGTTACAAAAAAATAATATTTTGAGATTCTGGAGTGGTCAGAAGACACTTTTGTAATGCGCTTACAATGATATGTCTGAACACCTAAGTCAAGAGCAAACAAGTATGCAAGTTACCCTACCCATTTTGTCCATAGTTGTCTATACCATCTAGACAAATCTACAAACGATAAATCTAAAATAATAGTCCCCTTAATTGAGATTTCTGTCTCACGACTATGCATCCTGGGGTGAGTAAATTAGATTGATTTCCCATAAAACTGGATGGGGAAATTTAAACATACACACATACCCCTTCACTATAAATGAAAGCAAGCCTTAAGTTGCCAAATCCAAACTCTATCCCTATGAATGCACTCTGCTTCTTTACCTTCCTACTAGCTTCTACAGTTGGAAATTTAGTGCAGAGTAAGTCAAGAGAACATGTCAAAGTGTAAAGTCTTCAAATCAAAGGAAGGCTGCATAATACTTCAGGCCCCAGTAAGTCATCAGCAAAGCACTCTTGAATGATGATAAATCCATTGTTATGCTTCTTAAATAATTAAGGTTGAAAATAATCTGCAATAGCAAGGGAATTGTGTATTCCAGGCATCACAGTTATGTTCCTGTCACCCTACTACTGCCTTCTCTCCAGCCTCAAAGTCATTCATTCCGGTCCCTTCTTCCCCAAATCCTTACAATTCAGCAACAGAGCTAGACCACAGGTTTTACAGCAGTACTTTGCCATATTGTCTGGTATCCAAATGGTGTGCAAGTTCCCATATACTAATTTATTTTATCCAAAACAACTTCTTTTGACATGCTATATACAATCTGTACAAGTCACCTTCAACACAGGAATTTTTCCTAATTAGTGACGAGATACCTCTTCATGCAAAATATTTCTTATTGGTTTGTCATTATTTTTAATGGCAAAAATCGCAAGTACTTTTGCACTGACCCAATATATCCCATTTTAAGGTGCCTTTTTTCATACCTACCTGCATGTTCAGACATTGAGTCTTATAATTATCTTTTTGAAACTGATTCTCTATCTCTTTGTGTGTATATGGGTGTGTATACACACACACGCACATGTGCATATGCATGTATAACATGGTCATTTTTGCTTAGTAATAACCAAGAAGCTTTTACTTCAGAGTAATTTAAGATAAATACTGGGAAATCATAAATGTCCACTAAATCTAAGTACTATGCATACACGGTTCATATAATAACCATGACATCTAAATGCTTTCTGGTTATTACCAAACAAATATTACTTTGTAATCAGGTTGTAATGAGTAATGACATTACAGAAATTACTCTGGGATAATTACATTATGCCAAGCAAATAATCTATATTTTTTGTTTATTTTTAAAATACTACTTCACAATGCAATTATTTATAATAAGATATCTTTTAATATGCATTTTAAAATCTATTTCACTTCTAAGAATGCTGGTAGAATGCTTTCCAGATGTTTGCATTTTTGGTTAATTGCTATGTATAAAATATGTTAGAGCTCACAGTATATGTCAAAAACTGCACACTGCAATCATTAACATAAATGACCTGAGTTCTTTTTCTGACAGTCTACCATAATGATTAATTACTGCCATTCGAAACTCACAATTTCACACTGGCTTTCCTGAGTAGGAGGGTAAAATCTTGGCTATTACTGTCCATTACACACTAACTTACTGGATTTAGTCATTGAATTCTAAGTAAACATTTTGCTTTCAAGCAATTAAAATGTTACTTTTCTTGTCATTTGCAGTAAGTCTTTGTTTTCAGCATATGATGTGTAATAAGTAAAACCTATGGTGCATGTGCATGGTGATGAAATGTTTCTTAGCCAAAAGATTTCGGATTCCATTATAGAAAGCCTTGATAACCCATAAGATTTAGGTTTGTAAGCTTCATCTAACACTTTGGGTATTGTTCTGTATGACTCTAAAAGTACTCAGCAACTTGCCAGCTGAGGCATATCCATAATTTTCACACACTATTATTTGCTGAATCAAAACAAATAGGCAAATAATAATTTTCTAAATATAGTTGCTAACCCTCTGGACAACATCAGTTTAAATATCAGAACAAAGTGGTGAAAAGAACCTGCAACAACTAGCATCATTTCAATTCATTGGAGCCTGCTTTGTGCAAGTCATTTCCCATTTCATCATGACTGCCTAAAACAACAGTCCAATAAATTTCACATCTGTGAACCTTCAGCACATGGATTAATGCCATTGCTTTCTGTAGCTGAAATGCCTGATAATTGTATGCATGTCCCAAGTATGTTAACTTAAACCAGGATCTTCTAAAATCTTAGTTTGAGCATAGATCTTTTAAAATCAATTTCCAAATACCTTTGTTCAAAACTGGCTACCTTAAGCACAAATGCTATTTTTCTTTTTTAGAGTCTTTAAATATTTTGGAAATATAAGTATTTATTAAAAGGATGGGAGATAAATGGCACTTTAAAAAATTGTTACATCAATGTACATTCTATCTTCTATCCAAGCCTACTATGCCAAGAAACATATAACTACATCAATGTACATTCTATCTTCTATCCAAGCCTACTATGCCAAGAAACATATAACTACATCAATGTACATTCTATCTTCTATCCAAGCCTACTATGCAAAGAAACATATAACAATTAGTATGTTAGAGATTTATCATATTTCTCCAAGCTGGTCACAAGTAAAGCCAAGCCCAGGAATTAGAGGCAAGAGGGCAATGAACCCTACCACAGAGGAGGAACATTTGCTCATCACATAAAACATTTTAAAGGAATCCCCCAAATTAAATCAACAATCAATAACATATATTGGGTAATTTCAGTGGTCAGTGTGTGTAAATATCAGCTTGTTAAAACAGACTCTGGTACATCTAGTTCTAGATCCTTGAGGAATCGCCATACTGTTTTCCATAATGGTTGAACTAGTTTACAATCCCACCAACAGTGTAAAAGTGTTCCTATTTCTCCACATCCTCTCCAGCACCTGTTGTTTCCTGATTTTTTAATGATCGCCATTCTAACTGGTGTGAGATGGTATCTCATTGTGGTTTTGATTTGCATTTCTCTGATGGCCAGTGATGATGAGCATTTTTTCATGTGTCTGTTGGCTGTATGAATGTCTTCTTTTGAGAAATGTCTGTTCATATCCTTTGCCCACTTTTTGATGGGGTTGTTTGGATTAAGAAAATGTGGCACATATACACCATGGAATACTATGCAGCCATAAAAAAGGATGAGTTTGTGTCCTTTGTAGGGACATGGATGCGGCTGGAAACCATCATTCTCAGCAAACTATCACAAGAACAGAAAACCAAACACCGCATGTTCTCACTCATAGGTGGGAACTGAACAATGAGATCACTTGGACTCGGGAAGGGGAACATCACACACCGGGGCCTATCATGGGGAGGGGGGAGGGGGGAGGGGGGAAGGATTGCATTGGGAGTTATACCTGATGTAAATGACGAGTTGATGGGTGTTGACAAGTTGATGGGTGCAGCACAGCAACATGGCACAAGTATACATATGTAACAAACCTGCACGTTATGCACATGTACCCTAGAACTTAAAAGTATAATAATAATAAAAAAAAATTTAAAAAAAAAACAGACTCTGAAGCCACACTTTCAAAGATTGTGATTCAGTGAGTTTTACTGGGGCCTGAAAATCTGTATATCTAGCAACTTCTCAGGTAATGCTAGTTCTGCCAGTCTGCATACCTTAATTAGGAGATAATGTAGTAGCCAATATAATAAGCATCTTACTTCCAGAGTTCTCTTCTCAACTATCTATGATACATCGTTCCTCCATACTCTCCAAACATAGTAACTTATGTTGTACCTTGGACCATGATTATTTTGATATTAATTCCTTTACAAATTTTAAATTATTTGACCCTGGAATTTCATCAGCATTATAGTCCTCATAGTGCCTAGCACAGAACACTGGATATATTGGATCTCAATATATTTGTTGAATTTGAAAAAAAAAGGAAGGGATGGATGAATGACACTGAAATTTGTGAAGGCCTGAAAACAAAGTGAGGCAAAATATCCTAGCTGAAGACTCAATACAGAATGACCTCTTAACCTTTCAGAGTAAATGGAAAAAAAAGTAACTGTATAGAGTATCTATATGGAGCAATGTTTCTAGCTTCCAAAGCAATGCAGAGGTTGTTTTCTTCACTGTATTTCATGTTCGGTGGCATAACAGGACTCATTAGTGGTCCCAAGGCATTAAGAATAACAGAGTTGAACTCAAATTTGCTGTTTTACAACTCTCACTGAACGGGAAGGTTCACAGGATGAAGAACATGAGAGCAGAAACAGTTGCTGTAGGAAAATTGGTTGCGATGTCAAGCCCCTGCAGTTGATCTCACCAAAATGCCTGGAACTCGTTACCTCATCTATAGGTCCAAAAAACCACTACAACTTAACTGAAAAATATTAGATATAGTAATAGTGTCACAAAATGTCACAGGGCAACAAGCTTCAAACATTTTGGATGAAAACTTCCTCTGCACATGAAAGAACCCAATAACAAGAATATTTTAATACACAATTTCCTCGAGAGGATTGGATTTAGGTTAACATCCATCCATATCTATCCACACAGCATAATCTGTTGCCAAAAATTTAACTATATTGTAATGACAGCTTTTCAATCTAGAGTGAAATACACTGTCGATTAACTGTACAATTAACTGTACAGTTGAAATACATGTCAATTAACTGTACAATTGTTTTAAAACCTTGATGGGTATATTGGATTAATCAAAATCATATTCACTGCTGATAAAACAAAAATTATTTTTAAAAAATCTATGCAGACAGAGCTCATATTAAATATTGAAATGATAAAAACAAATGACATCAAAGCAAATTGTCAAAAAGACATTTTATTTCTCCGAGAAATCTCCCTGCAGTTGGAACATGTCTCCTGTCTACCCAAAGCTCCTCTATCTGCATGCTACTAATTACCATCCTAAATTTTGAAGACTTAAAATATCAGGTGGCTTTTGTCTCCCTGGAGAATAATTCCATATTCCTCCACATTCCAAACAAGGTCTTTCACTATCTCCCCAGACTACCCCTCTAACTCACCTTCTACCACCCAGCTCGATTGAGCCACATCTAATGTGTAGCCCAGGTATTGTTCTGTTTCTTTGCAGGGCAGATGTGACATAAGGGTGGGGTTGCCCTTCTTTTGCTGTCCATTTTAATGAGTTCTTGCTTTGATTTCCATGAGGACTCAGTCTAAATACTGTTTCCTCTGCGAAGACTCCCTGTCAGCATAGGAACAATAACTGCTCATCCATTATATTGTTATAGATTTTTTCACTTTGTATTATGGAAATGTTGAACATTTTAAAATATAGAAAGAATGAATCCCTATATTCTCAATACCCAGACTGAACATTTATGAACACATTGTTCATGTATAGAAATCATTCCCTCCACTGCATATCATTTTGAAGCCAATCCTAGATATCCAATTATATTGTCCATATATATTTCAGTGTATACAAAACTTTTCATAGGGCTTTACTAGAGGGGTTGTCATATCATATTCTAATTAATTTTGTGCATGTCTGTCTTTCCTTCTTGAAGGCAGAGCTCTTATTTTATTAACATTTGAATCCCCAAGAATTGAAATAGTATCAAGCATATAGTCAATATGTGTTTGTTGATAAAATAATTCACTTGTTCATTTATTCATTCAACAAATTTGTATTAAATGCCTAACAGGAGGCTGCACCGTTCTGGGTTCTAGAGATGTCATGAACAAAACAGGCAAAGTCCCTGTGCTCAGAAATCTTCTGCTTGGGGAAGTGCAATAAACCGATATGTATATAATACATAAGAGGGTGAGAATGCTATGAAACACAATAACACACTGCCAAGACGCTAACTAGACAGTGCCCAGGGTGGTAACTGGGAATGCTATTTTATATGGGATAATTGAGGAAAACCTCCCTGATAAGGTGACACTGAACCAGAGATCAATGTGAAGGGAGTGTCAAGACAGTTGTATGCTTGGGTGAAGGCCTTCCAGGGGCAAGCCTGGCATGGACAACACACTGAGGCAGGAGTCTGCTGGACCTGCTGAAGGAACAGGACGGGTTCTGGTTTGGCAAGGGTGGAGTAAGCAAAGGAGAGAGGTGTAAGAGGTAGGGTCAGAGATGCAACAGGGGAGCAGATCATGTAGAACAATGGGCAAGGAAAGGGCTTTGGATTTTACTGAGGAAAATGGGAACTCATTGAACTTTGAGCAGAGGAGTATCATGATTTGACTTACATCCACAGGAACACTCTGGCTGTGGTATGGAGAACACATCTTAGTGGCACAAAAGTGGAAGGGAGAGAGACCAGTTAGAAGGCTATTGAAATATTCTAGGAGAGTGATACAATGGCTTAGTGTAGACGGTGAGATGGAATCTCACGTAAGGTGTGGGAACAGGAGACAAGGGTGACTCTGAGGGTTTGGCCTAAGCAACTGGAAGAACAGAATGGCCATTTACCAAGTTGGGGGAGTATTTTGGGGGCAGGAATTGGAAATCAAAAATTTGAGATGTGGGGAATTTGAGATGTCTATTAGATGTCCAGTTGAAAATGTTGGGAAAGAAGTGGGAGTTTGGGCTAAAGGTCAGACCTACACATAAAATATTAGGAGGCATAAAGGCTCCTCCAGCCTTAGATCTGGCTGAGATCACCTGAGAGTAGACAGGAAATAAAAGCCACCAGAGTACTCAGTCTGGAGGCACATTGAAAGATTGGGAATATGAGAGGGAAATGAATGATGTTGGAGTGAATATCTTAGCTAAGCTTATGAAATAGGAGCATTAGTTATAGGGATATCATGTCTTCATATAAACTCCTATATTACATCTAATGTATTATAAATAGAAATGACAGTCTACTGCTGTGAATTAGCTATTGGGAAGTGTTATCCCATAGAGAAACTAAAAAGTCCTGAATCTGTAACACACAGTAAGAAAAATCATTACCTCAAATTAAAGTATGAAAGATAATTTTATTTTATTTTATTTGTAGTTAATAAAATATTTATTTTAATTGTAGTTGTGAACACAAAGGAACTCCAATAGATCTATCTGGCTTTAAATACGGACTGACTGAAAATATTTTTAACTAATTTAAATGCTGTCATATCACTTGCATGAATAATAACTTCTGATTCTCAGCTAGTTGCTTTGTCATTACCTTGGCATAACTCCTGAGATCTGGTCATAAACCTAAAGTATTTTAAAATCAATATTTTTCCTTGTTTAACTGACTGAACTTACTAACTTTTAAAATTGTAATTATTCATTGTAATACCAGAACAATTAACCAAGCTGCCCCAACTACTAAAAATTAAAACAAATCCAAGGGTAATGTCTGTGTAAAAGGTTAAAGTTGAAAATATTACTCAGAGAAGTCTGACCTTGACTATGTCTCTCTATATCTTGCTATGCTTTTCACTCCATGTGCAATCTGCTGATGGTAACAAGAACATTCTTCAGACAAGATGAAGAGATACAAGGAAAATTTCCATTTCATAGGGGAAAACTCTGCTTTCCTCTACACTCAAAAACTTTTTGATCCAAAACTATAGGAGGCAGAAGTAACAGACAAAGAAAATAACAGCAAAGGAAAATACTGAAAAGAATCTTACCTAGAATCAGGTATGACGAAAGCATTAGGACCAACACACACTGCAATTAGGTGAAAAAGAGGAGCCAGAAGTTTATTAAGAAAAAGCTGCTTCTGCCAATTATATTTACCACTGGACAGCAGCTATGCTGAGTGCTATGCTTAGAAGGGCACTGCAATTTTTAGGCTAAGTGCATTCACTCCACAGCTGTGGATAGCTACAGCAAGTGACAGCTGTTCTCCATCCTCAAGAACGTGTTAAGGAAAGTCGTGTTTTGCAGCAGAAGTTTTATCTAACTGACATTTTGGATGAAACAAGAAAAAAATCGAAGTCAGCCTGGGCAACATGGCTAAACCCTGTCTCTACAAAGAATATAAAAATTAGCTTGGCGTGGTGGCAGCTGTCTGCAGTCCCAGCTACTGGGGAGGGGCAAGGGTGAGGCAGGAGGATCCTTTGAGTCCTCTAGGCTGCAGTGAGCCATGACTGTGCCACTGCACTCCAGCCTGGGCAGCAGAGTGAGACCCTGTCTCAAAAAAACTAAAAGTCGAAGTAAAAGAAATACAAAGAATATTACCGATACGGGAAAGAAATTTAAAAGGTAATTATACCTTTAAGGATCCCTGGAACTCCATTGAAAATAAGATCATATGGAAGTAAATTTTTTAAATACAAATCTTCAGGATTCCTTAAACCCTATTGAAAAGAAGATGTCATATTGATACCTACTTTCTAGTCCATTTTCCAAAACAGTTGACTGATATGCTAAAAATAAACTTCTCAAGGAGGGAAAGAGAATTTCAAATGTGATTTGAAAGAGAGTTCTGCAGTCCATCACCTGATGATTTGAACATTTACAAAATGTATCTCAATAGCTTAGGTTAATATGTATATCCATAAATGTTATATATTGGATGTGATGTTAAGAATACTTCACCAGTTGCACAACTATCCACATAATCTCTGATTGAAGCACTGGACAAGGCAGCTTTAAAATTATTCAGGATCAACACAAAGCACTCTTGTTATTCCAAATTGTACCAAAAATTATTAAGAACTATTAAGATTAGGAAGCATTTTATTCTTGATCTTATGGACACACACACACACACACACAAAGTTGATTTGGATTTTGGATTTCCATGGACATATTTTACATGAACTGGCAAATCCATCCTTTTCAACTCCATTACAATGTTGACCAGCAACCACAAACATAGTGACCTTCTAACATCAAAATTCCCATCTTACAGCAAGCAGTAGAAGAGCTGACTTTGGGAAAATGGATAATTCTTTTAGATCATAAGCTTATCAAGCACTCTGTCAAGCCAGTCATTCGCAATCTATGTAATTTCATTTCTGTTTATAATAGAAGCTGGCAGAACAAATTACTTCTCTTACCCTGCAGCTGGGAGAACTTTCTAGTTTCACAAAAGCTCGGTTTCCCCAACCCCAGGGCTTCAGACTCACTCCTATTCACCCAACATAGAAATAGTCATATGTATTTATAAATGTTCACTTGATTCTAAGATGTCATCAAGCATAACTGACTCTCCTGATTTGTATTAGTTTTTCTGGGAAAATACTACATTCTCTCTTCACTTTCTCTCTTTCTGAATGTGTGTGTAGATTTGAGTAATTTCCTTCATGTCACATTGTTGTGGTCTAAAAAGAGGTAAATACATATTTATCTTACCATAATATATACATGTAGATTTATATATGTGTGTATGTGTATGTATAATTTTATATGGCCTTTAAAATGTTAGAGGTGATAATTTACATATAGATAACACGTGCAAGTTTTTATTTTTATCTTGATAAAATACGGATGATGTTTACACTGTCACACAAAAGTTAAAGTGAGGGAGAGCATGATGTAGTTTCATCCTATGTTTAAGTTTTACTTTTAAAATCTCTACTAAAACTTACTTATTCATTGCGCTGATAAACAGGATACAAATTATTTCATTTTCTTTCTTCCTATCTGTGGTGTTTCTCAGATTGTGGGAGTGGACGTATTCTAGGCGCTATGAATAATCTTCTTAGAGATTTCTATTTCCAAGGTGGTAGTGACCAAATCTTACCCTTTAGATCAACTGGCCCTCACTTAATACTTGATAAATGAGTAAATGAATAATAGGCGTGAGATTATGCTGGGTATAAGTCAGTGAATGATAATAACAGCACTCTCTGTGGTCCCAAACAACCTGGATCTGTTGGACAGGAAAGATACTGCCAGTAGACAAAGCCGGCAGTCACATGGTCATGGTGAAGTTCTCAGCCAATCGAGCCATGCTACACAGTTCAGTCCAGAAGTATTTAGTATTTATTGAATAAATTAATGAATGAGAAAAAATGAACAAGAGATCTCACCCCTTTCTAGAAAGAGGACTGAAGCTATTAAAAAAATGTAAGATTGGGGTAAATATAAGAAAACCATATAGCTTAACAGGCACAGACTGGCAAGTCCCTACATGTCATGTTTGACCAGGTCAGGCTGGTTATGAGAGACAATGAGTGGTTACTTTTCAGTAAGAGAATAATGTGTGTGTGCGCGTCTATGTGTTACCTTTTGCAATTATTTATTCTATGATTATTACTTCTTCTCTAAAAGAACTTTTGGCAAAGAGTTTGGAATGAAGATATGTGTATTTATATTGTAAAATGGAGATTTCATATTTGAAAAGTGTGTCAATTTGGGTTTGTGTAAAGAATCAGGAACAACAGGAATAAGAAAGAATTTGAAGTTTATTATAGAGATTAGGCCATAGACAATCGTGGGCACTGGTTGAACAACTAATATACGACCCTTGTGTCTGATGCTGAACTAGTATCAGAGGGGCAGGCAAGTGAGAATTAAAGGTGGATTTGATGTGAGGGAGAGGAAGGTCAGCCTGGAACCTGCAAGGATAAGGGGGAATGTTAAGTGTGATGTTAAGAATACTTCATTGGTTGCACAACTATCCACATAATCTCTGATCAAAGCACTGAACAGGGGAGCTCTGAAACCATTCAAGATCAACTCAAAGCACCCTTGCTATTCCAAATTGTAACACAAAATTATTAAAAACTATTAAGATTAGGAAGCATTTTATTCTTGTTCTTATGGACACGCACACACACAAAGTTGATTTGGATTTAAGTAAAACTTAAACGTAGGATGAAACTACATCATGCACTCCCTCACTTTAACTTTTGTGTGACAGTGTAAAAAGCATACATATTTTATCAAGATAAGAAAATAAAAACTTGCACATGTGTTGTCCAAATGTAAATTATCACCTCTAATATTTTAAAGACCTGCATTGCAACCAAAAACAAACAAAAAAAAAAACAAAACAAAAACCTGCCTTGCTCTTTCACTGCCTCCAAGTTTCCAATTTTGATGATGGAAGTGACCTGTGGGAGATGCTGACAATTTCATCACAGAGTTAAACACATACCTGGCTCAAGAGTTGGAGAAGCTGAAAAATCTTGCAGGAGTTAGAGGAACTCTGGGCCCACTTGCTTGCTGCCTCCTGCCAACAAGGTGAGCAGGCAGATCTCTCACACTCTGTGTGAGCTGCAACTGCAACTGGCCCTACCAAATTTCCAAGAGTGAAACACAGCTGTTGCTTCATTTCTGTCTTCTAAATCTGGCAGAAATTTCTCTTGTTGCTCATCTTAGGCCAAATCTATAGTGGAAAGGAATTCTGACAGACTTAGTTTTAGCTTAACTCTACTAAACGGCGTGGAATTGTGAAATCTTAAGAGTGGCTGAGACTATAAACAATCTAGGCTGGTCCCAGGAAAGTGTTCAGTGATCATAATAAAAGCATGAATACTAGTAAATACCTTTAATGTTATCTTAAGAAACACAAGGTTAAACCACCAATGGTTTATAAAGAAAAAAACAATTCTGTAATTCCTATTATAGACCTTGCACTATATGAAGTGTTTTAATATTTACTGTATTATTTAATTCTCACAACAATATTACAATGTATTTGTTATTATCCCCATTTTATAGATGAGGGAACTGAAATTCAGAGGAGATAAGTAACTTAACCATAACTACTGGGCCAGTATGTGGTAGAACAAAGGGTCAGGTCAAGTCAATCTGGTAACAAAAGCCTATGCTCTTTCACTTAGGGATTGATTTTTAAGTCAGTTTGACTTTAATGTCTTTTTGGATTAATTTGCCTAACCCCTTTTAACAAATCCAAAAATCTAGATGCACAACGAAATCAACAACCAAACACAGTACATCATAGCTCCAGATCTTAATCCCTGGTATCCTTTATCTGTACAGGTTGAGTATTCATAATCCAAAAATCCAAAATCTGAAACACTTCTGGTCCTCAGCATTTTGGATAAGGGATACTCGACTTCGAAAATAATAAGGAAAGGGCTAAAAGAGCTGGGGGTCAGGAGGGAGGAGTAAAATAGATACTGAAGTTTCACCACTCTAAAACTTCATAATCCACAATCAACACAGAATTGGTAGATCAAGAGACAAGTAGTTTATATATGCTATCATCTGAATGTTGTGTTCCCCCAAAATTCGTATGTTGAAATCCTAACCCCCAAGATGATAGTATTAGGAGGTGGGCCTTTGGGAGGTGATTAGGCCATAAGAGCTTTGCCCTTATGACTAGGATTTGTGCGCTTATATCAAAGAGATCCCAGGGAGTTAACTAGTCCTATGCACCATGTGAGGACACAATACGAAGGCCCTGTCTACAAGGAAGTGAACCCCCACCAGACACCACATCTGCCAGCACCTTGACATTGAACTTCTCAGCCTCCAGAACTGTAAGAAATAAATTTCTATTGTTTATGAGCCACCTAGTTTATGGTACTTGTTATAGCAGCTTGAACAGACTAAGACAATGTGACAGCCAGTTTGAGTCATTTTATTGATGCGTTCACTGTCTTCATGATAACTACATACTCGGCAGCCAAAAACAGATACAAAGTATAAATTAAATGCCTCTTCAGCTACTTCCAGTAAATTCACCTCTAAAATTTAGATTTTAGCTTTTTACTTTTTAGTATGGTGCTGAAAAATTACAGTTATTACACCTATTATGTTCTGAGACAGGGCCTTGTGTGGTCCTTGAATGCACATATTGGAATTGAATCTCATTACGTTGTTGATGGAGATATCAAGAAACAAATATTAAGGAATAACCACCCTCAAAGAGACTTCTGGCAAACATTAGCTAGAAATTTGTCAAATGCTTACAATTAATGTGAATTCAGTTATAATAACAAGACTTACAAGGACGATTTTTCAAAGCAGTGAGCAAAGAGAAGAAAGAAAATACAATATGCAATATAATTTGCCACATTTTCAGCAATATGAATGGCTGCCTGCTTCAGTGATTTACTCCATTCTGCCTAAGTGGGCAATATGTGCCTTTAAAAAAAATGTGCACGTTATAACTCTCTAAAAAGGGAAAACGGATTCTTGTGATGGATGTATCAGGGTTTAAAACACTATCAAACATCTTTTCTCTGACAACTTTTTAGCACAACCTATTTCCAGGTTTTCATTTTTAACATTTGTCTTTTTAAATATGTGCTTTTATATTTTTCAAAATCCAACATTCCACAACTCTGTTTACTCCTGTAGCATCTTCAGTACATCCGCTGCCCAGTGAATCAGCAGAAAATATAAGCTGTTTAAGAAAGGACAATTTGACTTTCTAAAGCTTCATAAAATAAAATTCAACTTCTCGAAAATGACTTATTTGATGTGCCTTTTGTCACCTTTCTTACCCTCAATAGCATATGGCACCTTTTACCTAGTAGTAGTCAGCTAATATTTGGTAAATGAATTGAACACAGTAAAGCCTATAATTTCCCAATGTTATTACACTATTTCCAAATCAGGAAAACAGAACAGGTGGCAGATTTATCCCCTATAGTATTTTTTTCCTTCATCTTTTAAGTTCAGAGGTACATGTGCATATTTGTGACATGGGTAAACGTGTGCCATGGTGGTTCGCTGCACAGTTCAACTCATCACGTAGGTACCAAGGCAAGCATTCACTAGCTATTCTTCCTGATGCTCTCCCTCTCCACAACATTCCTCCACCCGACAGGCCCCATTGTGTATTGTTCACCCCCCATGTGTCCATGCATTCTCATCATTCAGCTCCCACTTATAAGTGAGAACATGTGGTGTTTGGTTTTCTGTTCCTGTGTTAGTTTGCTGAGGATAATGACTTCCACCTCCATCCATGACCCTGCAAAGGACATGATCTTGTTCCTTTTTATGGCTGCATACTATTCCATGGTATATATTTACCACATTATCTTTATCCAGTCTATCATTGATGGATATTCAGGTTGATTCTATGTCTTTGCTATTGTTAATAGTGCTGCAATGAATATATGCATGTATGTGTCTTTACAATAGAATGACCTGTGGTCCTTTGCATATATTACTCAGTAACGGGACTGCTGGGTCAAATGGTATTTCTACCTCTAGGTCTTTGAGGAATCACCACACTGTCTTTCACAACGTTTGAACTAATTTACATTCTCGCCAACAGTGTAAAACAGCTCCCTTTTCTGCACAACCTCACCAGCATCTGTTGTTTTTTATCTTATGATTTTTTTAATAATAGCAATTCTGACTGGCATAAGGTGGTATCTCATTGTGGTTTTGATTGGCATTTCCCTAGTGATCAGTGATGTTGAGCTTTTCTTCATATGCTTTTTGGCTGCATGTATGTCTTCTCTTGAGAAATGTCTATTCATGTTCTTTGCCCACTTTTTAACGGGGTTGTTTAGTTTTCTTTCTTCCAAATTTGTTTAAGTTCCTTGTAGACTCTGGATATTAGACCTTTGTCAGATGGATAGGTTGCAAAAATTTTCTCCCATTCTGTAGGTCATCTGTTTACTCGGATGATAGATTCTTTTGCTGTGCAGAAGCTCTTTCGTTTAATTAAATCCTACTTGTCAATTTTAACCTGATAAGCAACTTCTGCAACATCTCAGGATACAAAATCAATGTGCAAAAAATTACTAGCATTCCTATACATCAACAGCAGGCAAGCAGAGAGAGCCAAATCACGAATGGACTCCCATTTACAATTGCCACAAAGAGAATAAAATACCTAGGAATACAGCTAACAAGGGAAGTGAAGGACCTCTTCAAAGAGAACTACAAACCAATGCTCAAGGAAATCAGAGAGGACACAAGTAGATGCAAAAACATTCCATGTTCATGGTTAGAAAGAATCGAGACTGTGAAAATAGCCATACTGCTCAAAGTAATCTATGGAGTCAATGCTATTCCTGTTAAACTACCATTGACATTCTTCACAGAATTAGAAAAAACTATTTTAAAATTCATATGGAATGAAAATAGAGCCTGAGTAGCCAAGACAATCCTAAGTAAAAAGAACAAAGCTGGAGGCATCACGCTACCCAACTTCAAATTGTACTACAAGGCTATAGTAACCAAAATAGCATGGTACTGGTACAAAAACAGACACATAGACCAATGGAACAGAATAGAGATCTCAGAAATAAGACCACATACCTACAACTATGTGATTTTTGACAAAGCTGACAAAAACAAGCAATGGAGAAAGGGCTCCCTATTTAATTAATGGTGCTGGGAAAGTAGCTAGCCATATGCAAAAAATTGAGACTGGACCCCTTCCTTACACTTTATACAAAAATTAACTCAAGATGGATTAACTACTGAACTGTAAAACCCAAAACTATAAAAATTCTAGAAGAAAATCTGGGCAATACCATTCACAACATAGGTATGGGCAAATATTTCATGACAAAAATGTTAAAGTATTAAATTAGATTATTTTACCATATATTACAAAGCAACACATACTGAGAATACAGTAGCAATAAACTCATGAAAACTTGTAATTGAGACATTTATTTAAACATGTATAGCAATAACATGGCCAATATGATCCGTAAACATATTTGCTACAAATATGTCCATATTTAGTGACCTTAAATTTGTCGGATGTTTTATATTTCCATTTTATTTTATTTATTTATTTCTTTTTTTTATTATACTTTTAAGTTCTAGGGTACACGTGCACAATGTGCAGGTTTGTTACATATGTATACATGTGCCATGTTAGTGTGCTGCACCCCTTAACTCGTCATTTACATTGGGTATATCTCCTAACGCTATCCCTCCCCCCTCCTCCCCACAACGGGGCCTGATGTGTGATGATCCCCTTCCGGTGCCCAAGTGATCTCATTGCTCAATTGCCACCTATGAGTGAGAACATGCGGTATTTGGTTTTCTGTTCTTGTGATAGTTTGCTGAGAATGATGGTTTCCGGCTGCATCCACGTCCCTACAAAGGACATGAACTCATCCTTTTTTATGGCTGCATAGTATTCCCTGGTGTATGAGTGCCACATTTTCTTAATTCAGTCTGTCACTGATGGACATTTGGGTTGATTCCAAGTCTTTGCTATTGTGAATAGTGCCACAATAAACATATGTGTGCATGTGTCTTTATAGCAGCATGACTTATAATCCTTTGGGTATATACTCAGTAATGGGATGGCTGGGTCAAATGAATAGCCACATTGTTTTCCACAATGGTTGAACTAGTTTACAATCCCACCAACAGTGTAAAAGTGTTCCTATTTCTCCACATCCTCTCCAGCACCTGTTGTTTCCTGATTTTTTAATGATTGCCATTCTAACTGGTGTGAGATGGTATCTCATTGTGATTTTGATTTGCATTTCTCTGATGGCGAGTGATGATGAGCATTTTTTCATGTGTCTGTTGGCTGTATGAATGTCTTCTTTTGAGAAATGTCTGTTCATATCCTTTGCCCACTTTTTATGGGTTTGTTTGTTTTTTTTCTTGTAAATTTGATTGAGTTCTTTATAGGTTCTGGATATTAGCCCTTTGTCAGATGAGTAGATTGCAAAAATTTTCTCCCATTCTGTAGGTTGCCTGTTCACTCTGATGGTAGTTTCTTTTGCTGTGCAGAAGCTCTTTAGTTTAATTAGATCCCATTTGTCAACTTTGGCTTTTGTTGCTGTTGCTTTTGGTGTTTTAGACACGAAGTACTTGCCTATGCCTATGTCCTGAATGGTATTACCTAGGTTTTCTTCTAGGGTTTTTATGATTTTAGGTCTAACATTTAAGTCTCTAATCCATCTTGAATTATTTTTAGTATAAGGAGTAAGGAAAGGATCCAGTTTCAGCTTTCCACTGATGGCTAGCCAATTTTCCCAGCACCATTTATTAAATAGGGAATCCTTTCCCCATTTCTTGTTTTTGTCAGGTTTGTCAAACATCAGATGGCTGTAGATGTGTGGAATTATTTCTGAGGGCTCTGTTCTGTTCCATTGGTCTATATCTCTGTTTTGGTACCAGTACCATGCTGTTTTGGTTACTGTAGCCTTGTAGTATAGTTTGAAGTCAGGTAGCATGATGCCTCCAGCTTTGTTCTTTTGGCTTAGGATTGTCTTGGAGATGCGGGCTCTTTTTTGGTTCCATATGAACTTTAAAGCAGTTTTTTCCAATTCTGTGAAGAAAGTCATTGGTAGCTTAATGAGGATGACATTGAATCTATAAACTACCTTGGGCAGTGTTGCCATTTTCACAATATTGATTCTTCCTATCCATGAGCATGGTATGTTCTTCCATTTGTTTGTGTTCTCTTTTATTTCACTGAGCAGTGGTTTATAGTTCTGCTTGAAGAGGTCCTTTACATCCCTTGTAAGTTGGATTCCTAGGCATTTTATTCTCTTTGAAGCTATTGTGAATGGGAGTTCATTCATGATTTGGCTCTCTGTTTGTCTGTTACTGATGTATAAGAATGCTTGTGATTTTTGCCATTGATTTTGTATCCTGAGACTTTGCTAAAGTTGCTTATCAGCTTAAGGAGATTTGGGGCTGAGACAATGGGGTTTTCTAAATGTACAATCATGTCATCTGCAAACAGGGACAATTTGACCTCTTCTTTTCCTAACTGAATACCCTTTATTTCTTTCTCTTGCCTGTTTGCCCTAGCCAGAACTTCCAACACTATGTTGAATAGGAGTGGTGAGAGAGGGCATCCCTGTCTTGTGCCAGTTTTCAAAGGGAATGCATCCAGATTTTGCCCTTTCAGTATGATATTGGCTGTGGGTTTGTCATAAATAGCTCTTATTATTTTGAGATATGTTCTATCAATACCGAATTTATTAAGAGTTTTTAGCATGAAGGGCTGTTGAATTTTGTCAAAGACCTTTTCTGCAACTATTGAGATAATCATGTGGTTTTTGTCTTTGGTTCTGTTTATATGCTGGATTACGTTTATTGATTTGCATATGTTGAACCAGCCTTGCATCCCAGGGATGAAGTCCACTTGATCATGGTGGATAAGCTTTTTGATGTGCTGCTTGATTCGGTTTGCCAGTATTTTATTGAGGATTTTTGCATTGATGTTCTTCAGGTATATTGGTCTAAAATTCTCTTTTTTTGTTGTGTCTCTGCCAGGCTTTTGTATCAGGATGATGTTGGCCTCGCAAAATGAGTTAGGGAGAATTCCCTCTTTTTCTATTGATTGGAATAGTTTCAGAAGGAATGGTACCAACACCTCCTTGTACCTCTGGTAGGATTCGGCTGTGAATCTGTCTGGACCTGGACTTCTTTTGGTTGGTAAGCTATTAATTATTGCCTCCATTTCAGAGCCTGCTAGTGGTCTATTCAGGGATTCAACTTATTCCTGGTTTAGTCTTAGGAGAATGTACGTGTCCAGGAAATTATCCATTTCTTCTAGGTTTTCTAGTTTATTTGCATAGAGGTGTTTATGGTATTCTCCAATGGTAGTTTGTATTTCTGTGGGGTCAGTGTTGATATCACCTTTATCATTTTTTATTGTGTCTATTTGATTCTTCTCTCTTTTCTTCTTTATTAGTCTTGCTAGTGGTCTATCAATTTTGTTGATCTTTTCAAAAAACCGGCTCCTGGATTCATTGATTTTTTGGAGGGTTTTGGTGTCTCTATCTCCTTCAGTTCTGCTCTGATCTTAGTTATTTCTTGCTTTCTGCTAGCTTTTGAATGTGTTTGCTCCTGCTTCTCTAGTTCTTTTAATTGTGATGTTCTGGTGTCAATTTTAGATCTTTCCTGCTTTCTCTTGTGGGCATTTAGTACTATAAATTTCCCTCTACACACTGCTTTAAATGTGTCCCAGATACTCTGGTACGTTGTATCTTTGTTCTCATTGGTTTCAAAGAACATCTTTATTTCTGCCTTCATTTCGTTATGGACCCAGTAGTCATTCAGGAGCAGGTTGTTCAGTTTCCATATAGTTATGCGATTTTGATTTTCTTAGTCCTGAGTTGTAGTTTGATTGCACTGTGGTCTGAGAGACAGTTTGTTATAATTTCTGTTCTTTTACATTTGCTGAGGAGTGCTTTACTTCCAACTATGTGATTAATTTTGGAATAAGTGTGATGTGGTGCTGAGAAGAATGTATATTCTGTTGATTTGGGGTGTAGAGTTCTTTTAATGTCTATTAGGTCCCTTTGGTGCAGAGTTGAGTTCAATTCCTGTATATCCTTGTTAACTTTCTGTCTCGTTGATCTGTCTAATGTTGACAGTGGGGTGTTAAAGTCTCCCATTATTATTGTATAGGAGTCTAAGTCTCTTTGTAAGTCTCTAAGGACTTGCTTTATGAATCTGGGTGCTCCTATATTGGGTGCATATATATTTAGGATAGTTAGCTCTTCCTGATGAATTGATCCCTTTACCATTATGTAATGGCTTTCTTTGTCTCTTTTGATCTTTGATGGTTTAAAGTCTGTTTTATCAGCAACTAGGATTGCAACCCCTGCTTTTTTTGTTTTCCATTGGTTGGTAGATCTTCCTCCATCCCTTTATTTTGAGCCTATGTGTGTCTCTGCATGTGAGATGGGTCTCTTGAATACAGCAAACTGATGAGTCTTGACTCTTTATCCAATTTGCCAGTCTGTGTCTTTTAATTGGACCATTTAGTCCACTTACATTTAAGGTTAATATTGTTATGTGTGAACTTGATCCTGTCATTATGATATTAGCTATTTATTTTGCTCGCTAGTTGATGCAGTTTCTTTCTAGCATCGATGGACTTTACATTTTGACATGTTTTTGCAGGGCCTGGTACCTGTTGTTCCTTTCCATGTTTAGTGCTTCCTTCAGGATCTTTTGTAGAGCAGGCCTGGTAGTGACAAAATCTCTACGCATTTGCTTGTCTGTAAAGGATTTTATTTCTCCTTCACTTATGAAACTTAGTTTGGCTGGATATGAAATTCTGGGTTGAAAATTCTTTTCTTTAAGAATGTTGAATATTGGCCCCCACTCTCTTCTGGCTTGGAGAGTTTCTGCCAAGAGATCTGCTGTTAGTCTGATGGGCTTCCCTTTGTGTGTAACCTGTCCTTTCTCTCTGGCTGCCCTTAACATTTTTTCCTTCATTTCAACTTTGGTGAATCTGACAATTATCTGTCTTGGAGTTGCTCTTCTCAATGAGTATCTTTGTGGTGTTCTCTGTATTTCCTGAATTTGAATGTTGGCCTGCCTTACTAGGTTGGGAAATTCTCCTGGATGATATCCTGCAGAGTGTTTTCCAACTTGGTTCCATTTTTACCGTCACATTCAGGCACACCAATCAGACGTAGATTTGGTCTTTTCACATAATCCCATATTTCTCGGAGGCTTTGTTCATTTCTTTTTACTCTTTTTTTTCTCTACTCTTCTCTTCTCACTTCATTTCATTCATTTGATCTTCAATCTTTGATACTCTTTGTTCCAGTTGATCGAGTTGGTTACTGAAGCTTGTGCATTTGTCATGTAGTTCTCGTGTCATCATTTTCATCTCTATCAGTTCCTTTAAGGTCTTCTCTGCATTGATTATTCTAGTTATCCATTCATCCATTCTTTTTTCAAGGTTTTTAGTTTCTTTGCGCTGGTTACGTAGTTCCTCCTTTAGCTCTGAGAAGTTTGATCGACTGAAGCCTTCTTCTCTCAACTCGTCAAAGTCATTCTCCATTCAGCTTTGTTCCATTGCTGGCGATGAGCTGCATTCCTTTGGAGGTGGAGATGCACTCTGATTTTTTGAATTTCCAGCTTTTCTGCACTGCTTTTTTCCCATCTTTGCGGTTTTATCTGCCTTTGGTCTTTGATGATGGTGACGTACTAATGGGGTTTTGGTGTGGGTGTCCTTTCTGTTTGTTAGTTTTCCTTCTAGCAGTCAGGACCCTCAGCTGTATGTCTGCTGGAGTTTGCTTGAGGTCCACTCCAGACCCTGTTTGCCTGGGTATCAGCAGCGGAGGCTGCAGAAGATAGAATATTGCTGAACAGCGAGTGTTGTTGCTGTCTGATTCTTGCTCTGGAAGCTTTGTCTCAGGGGTGTACCCTGCTGTGTGAGGTGTGAGGTGTGAGTCTGCACCTAGTAGGGGATGTCTCCCAGTTAGGCTACTCAGGGGTCAGGGACCCACTTGAGCAGGCAGTCTGTCCGTTCTCAAATCTCAACTTCCGTGCTGGGAAATCCACTGCTCTCTTCAAAGCTATCAGACAGGGGCATTTACCTCTGCCAAGGTTTCTGCTGCTTTTTGTTTCTATACTTCCATTTTATAAGAAAAAATTAGGAAATACATTTTTAAAAAATATATTATGAAATAATTATGTTATTTCATCAAGTATTTGTGGACTGTATACTCTGTTCATTTGAAAACTCTAGATTCCCATTTTCCCCAAGAAGTGCCTTTGAGAGGGCACCAATACCAAGAAGGTATAATGATTAGATGTTAATATCACCTAATTGTATTTTTATCTTCATGTTCTATTTTTCCAATGATGAAAGTTAGCTTTGTGAATTCTAATCCTTCTTCCCTTTTTGCAATCTTTGTTATTTATGTTAAATGTTTCCTGTGTATACATTTGAAATGTTATCAGTCTTCCATTTTTAGAGTATAATATGAAAAAGACATTTTCTATCTTCTTTGGAGCACCCTCTTCAATAAACCCCATATATAAAATAAAATAGACCCAGAAGCTTAAAATATAAATTGTTATTGGGCTATGTAGGAAAATCCAAGTATCTATGGTCTTAGCACACCTTCCTTATTCTGTTGGTTGTACTGAAATTCAGAAAGAATGGTGAGCCAATAAAGTGGGAAGAAAAAATGAAGATCTAGGTCTAATTGTTTCACTTGCCCTATTGGTAAAAAGAAAAAAAATATCAATCCCCAGACTGTCATATGCTATGATATCCAATTCTGTTGCGTCTTCACAGCCCCGCTCCCCCACACCCATTCAAGTCCTCATTATCTATTGCCCATACTATTGAAATGGCCCCCTAACCGATCTTTCTTCTCTCTTAGTCTCTTTTCCTTCATCTCTAATTTGTTTTGCAATGCACCAGCCTTATCTTCTTCTCCTTCTATAAAGTCCTAAAACAGGCACCAACATGACACCGAAGGCTCTCTGTAAGCCTGCTCTAAATGAGCCTCCCGCCTCACCTTCACTTTGTTTCCTCTGTGCTCCAGGCATGCCAGATTTCCCAACACTCAGTCCAAGTACTGTGATGTACCCTGCCCCCAATTCTGCAATGTTTCACTCTGTCATACACATCTGAAATGCCACTTCCTTCAAGGTGCTTTCCTTGATCTTTGATCCCCTGCAAATAATCAATCTTTCCCGCTTTTGTGCTATGAAGGCACAAAGAAAATAATTTTCTTCTCTCTCTCATGATGTTTGTACATTTACTTTTATCTGTGTTATATTAAAGGTAGTCTTTCTTACCCACTAGATTGCAAACTACTTTGGTTAGAAACTGTATTCAATCACTCTGCAATGTCTTTTAATCTAGGTGCTCAGTAAACATGGGTTATCGGACTGTAAAAAACATTTCAAATAAATGTAGAGTTTATTTTCTTTGGGATTAATTTGATTGCTGAAATGGCTAAGTTACCAACTTATATAACTAAATATAACTCTTTAGTTTTAATTTAACTTCGAAAGTTCAACAATGAAAAAAATGAGTGTTAGACATTTGGAAATGAAATTATGTAATGCTGATGCCTGGTAATGTTCAAGCTGGTTAAACAAATATTTTTGGTGTGCCTATGATACACAAAGCTTTCAGTTTGTGTATATCTATGCAATTCAGAGGTTGTAAACTGATTGCCTGTATGCCAGATAGCCCCTGAGGCCCACGTGTATGTGGTTTGGTTCTTCATAGAGGGTTTTTTTTTTTTTTTAATTTTCAAACCAGCATTTAAAAATTGAGATGTTTTTTACATCTATATTTACGTTTCTGTTTTTCTCAAAAAAATGTAAGGTCTAGCATTTCTGGGCCCACATGTTTTTAAATTAACTTATGTGTCTAGTTCTCCAAAATCCTCACCATTCAGAAGCACACCGTGTGCATAGGAACTCACTCCCTGATTCTTCATGGGTGAAATCGACCTGGCCCTTCTAGGCTTTTCCAATGTGTGGCCCTGGTTAATATAATTGTTTCTCTTCTTTGTTAGTTTAATATTTTCTATGAAAAACCGTAATATTGTAAAGCTAGACTTTAAACCCATATTGTTTTAAATTTTGTTTCATTTTTTGGCCTTTTTCTTATTTTCCTAGGAGAATATATTGTTGCAAAAGAAACACAATGGCACAACAATGCATCAGGTGAGAAGGTCATAGGGCTTGAGCCGTCCCATTTGCTATCAAGTTGAAGAGTTCATATTTGATTGTACTACATTAAAAGTTTATATCTGAACAACATAAAATTACAGTGCTCATCTCAAAACCAGTATTCTTTAATTCTTACTCTATAATTGAAAAGGCAGACCAGGCATATTTAGGAATACCAATTCTCTGAAAGGTGTTTCTAATAGGTTTCTAAAGGACGGTGTGTTTAGGTAACCTTCTAACCCCTGCTGGTGTAGGTTAGTGGGGTCATTTACACAGACTGTTGGCTGGCTTCAAAAGCTGGGGTCTGAGGAGTGCCAGGAATGCATCCTTCCTCAATCTCTCAGCCGGTCCACTTCAATTAGTCTCATATTTATTCACTCATGCTCGTTGACATTTCATCTTTGAAGGCTGAGACAGGCTGTCTCCATCTGTCATAGGGTTAAATAACCATCTCCAATTTCAGGAGATTCAATGAGCTAGAAAATACAGCTCTCATCCAATCAAGTTTTAAAGGACATATTTATATAACCACTGAAGAGCAACCAGGAAAAGAAAATGTTTTCCTTTAGGGTTTTTATGCATGTGATTATTCCATCTCATACGTGACACATATGTACATTGAGATGAACCACAAAAGCTTCCTATTTGCTCAAATGCGACTACAAACTCTTATCCCAGGAATCCAGAAACCATCATTAAACAGTCTGTCTTTCTAGTTAGATATCTATATTGGTGATAACATGAAAATCTTATATTTTTCACAAAAATTATTTCACATTGTGATTATGGAAGTCCCTTTTTATAAATGAAATGCACTCATACCCTCTGCCTAGGTTCTAGATTTCTCTGTTTTGAAGCTCTGAAAAGTACATTTGAACTTTTCTAAGATAACTTTTCTGACCAATGGTTTTGAGTTTCTATTTTAATCCTGGCTGCTCATATTTCTAATTTACATGAGAATTCCAACTGTATGAATTCAGAGAGGGTATTCTTTATACGCATGTTTTGAAGGTAAAGAAAAGTACAGGTTTCGATACTTGCCAAAACAATTTTGAAAAATACAGTGACGGTCTTAGTAGTAGCTCTATAAATTGGGGGGTTTAAAGGAAAACTATCGACATATATTATCAAGCAGATGCTTTCCAAAGATTGACCTTTTTGAGGTTTCTATTAATCAAGGGGCAATACATTCACTAAAATGAATATTCCTCAACAGGCCAATATTGCTTTCTGACAGGGGCCAATCAGAGAGTGGTTTTCTGTTACATCTGGGAATAAGTTTCTTTGTTATCCATCTCCTTAAGTGCTAAACATGTAAGGATAAGAGAACCTTCATCTAGAGGCTAAATAAATTTCACAATGAGCTGCCAAGTTCTAGGCCTTGAGGATGCAGCTGATGAACACCTGCTTACAGATCCAGGAACTGCATATAGAAAAATAGCAAAGGAATTTTCTTTTCTCATTGTACATTCAGTGTATGGTGAACCAGGGAAAGCATAATAATATCATTTCTTGTTTACCATCCTCTGCTGAAGGACAGGTGAGTCTACATAAGCATCACCTTACACCTGCTTTATTATGAAAATAAATATTCTGCAACAGTATATGAAGACAGCACTTCATTAAAACTTAGGAATTTAAATTTCAGCTCTTACTTTTTTAGCATGCAGTTCCCTAATTGATTTATATCTCAGTGGGTCCGCTGCTTCAGAGGGCATTCTACAACATGCCTTTGCAATTTTCTAAAAATGACCTTTTAGACATAGTCAAAATTTTTTTTTATATGCCTCATCTTTGTTTAGAAACAAGGAACTAATGTAAGTAAATCTGCAAATAATTCACTTATTAAATCAATTATAATTTCAATGATTTTTAAATTTAATAAATTTAGTATACTTTAAATTTAGTTATAAACAGTGCCATAGTAGTTTGAAAATGCTACTATATAATGATCCTGTCTTTTTCAGAATAACTTCAACAATAAGAATTATCAGCCCGCTTTCATGGAACCATACATTTTTGGTACCAGAACTGACCGCAATTCAAGATGTAGTTTAGTAACTGTAATTGACAAATAAGGAAATCACAGTTCAGAAAGTGTGAGAATTATTCACTGCCATATAGCAAAGTTAGGGCTTGGCCCTATAAAACAATAGCTTCAGGTTTTTCTGTCATCACTATTTAGTAAAAAATGAAACATTTTTGCTGCTTCAAAATTATATTAAAGTAAATTCTTATAAAGTCTAAGAAAAGATGCCATACCGTTCAGTGCATAATAAGAAAACACCATCACTCTGGAACAATTATACCTCCAGGGAAACCTATCTGCATGCCACCATCACTCTAACAACATGGCAGTCAAATAGATCGGCAAGTTAGCTATATTTCCTTGCAGTGTTTGTGCTGTTATGCATGTCACAACAGACCAAATCTGATTCTTTCTGCAATGAATGGTGTCACTGGAAAATTAAGCAATGTAAATGCCAACAAATGAGTTTTTAATGCTGATGATGCAAAGGCATTTTAATATACATGTATTTTTCTCTAATAAAAATCCTGAATAAAGTGATTGAGAAGTTTATAAAACCCGGAATGGTAACAGAGCAATCTTACTGCTCAAAGGCTTATCAAGTCTAAATCAGCTCCTAACTACCTGTATCTGTTTAGCTCTAATGAGTATTTTTCATTCAATACATCATGTTACTGTAGGAGGCAATGTGAGTTCATGAATGAATTTCTATTTCATATATCCTTGATATTTCTTTTTGAAAATACACATGAACATGTGTACACTCACATGTACACACTCCATTAAACCATAGGGGGAGTGATGGGAATTACTTTAAATTAATCCTACCATGGCAGATTCAGGCAGCTCAGAGACAAATGAGAGTATATTGTTATTTTTGAATGTGGCTGAAACACAGGTTTTCCTGTTTCCTGGGTAAAAAAAGAGATTAGCTGTGTGTTAATATAAAAGAACTGCCATGCATGTGACTATTACAAATAAAAACAAGTATAAGAGTTGGAAATGAAAGACAAAAATCGGATATTTTTTCTGAAAATTTCTAAAATAATTGAAACACTGTCTAAGAATAGCAAATGACTTCAAAAAAGATGAAAAATTTTCAAGTACACTGATGTAGATGAAATACACTTTATTTGGAATCTACCATTTCCAAAGATGGAAGACTAGGATGTTATTGATTCCACACTACTATTAAAACATGCCATCTTTACTTCTAACTGATTGCATTTATAACTTATCAGTAATGATAAATTCTTTGGGATACATGCCAATGGAGAGAAGTAGAAATAAAGATAATCCAGCAAAGCAATAATATGGAAATCACAAATATGACCTTTGACTGAGTGGTATGATTTTCATTTTGTATTTTAACAGAAGATGCAGTTACTAGTTATTATTTCTTTAGAGTAATGAATATTCATTACAGTTCTCCTGCCTGGACACATTCCAGTGATAGGTAGAGGGGTTGGGAAGGCAGTCAGGGCTAAAAATCTGCAACTGAGGCAATCATAGATGTGTAAGTGTCCTCTAATATAGTTTCAAAAACCTCCCTACTTTCACATGGAATGCACTACCCCTTACCCAAAACTTAAAGAGCATATGCACTCTGCTTGATCAACTTAAAGCTGGAGAGGGGGTGCTTCACTTTAAATTGTGCTGACATAGTGCCCTCCCCAGCAGCAATGTACACTATATTCAAAAATGTTATCTGGTTTGTGATTTCTGGCCTCCAGGAGAGACACAGATGGTTTTGAAAAATGATTACTGTTGAATTATAGGGAAATCCCCAACACAGCAATACGAATCAGGTCATAAAGCAGCTTTGACAAAAGCCACTTGTGGAAACTTGGGAAAAACCACTAAGTCCACCAACTTTATAACAAAAATTATTATATTAAAAGAATGTACAGCTGGATCATCCCTAAGCTTCCAGCCTGGCAAAAGAGAGTGACTTCCTAGTAAGAAATGTAGAGAATGTCACTGACCTCACCTTGAACTCTAAAGGAAGAGAAAGGCTGTTAATAAAATGGGAAATCTCTCAGGTCTCAAGCCCTGAACATTCATTCACAAGACTTCTGAAGGCCAGCACAAGAAGGGTTACAAATAAAAAAATCCAAGGACACCATATCCAATGGTGCCAGAGGTCATGGAGTTCTTTTAAAGAATAATGTGAAACTCAAGGAAAGCAGATACCAGAACTGCATCTATTTCTATGCTTTGATATAGCAGATAGGGAGTAAGACAAGGAAAAGGTCACGGCCTGAGGGAGTGGGGCCTGGGTCAAGCAGTATTTACGTAGTGTGCAATTGTAATAGGCTACTCATGCTTACTTGAAATCCAGAGAATCTGCTGTTTAATGAGGAAGCAGATTTAACAGAAATCACAATGCACTGGGAATTTTGGTTGTGATCTTGAACCTGCCATTTTTGATTATAAGGCTTTTTAAGAATCCTGTCTGACACTCTGTTTTATCTGAATAGAAAATTTTTAAAAATTCTTTCATGAAACAATTCTGGGGTTTGCCATAGTGAGCATCTTCAAGTTCATATTTTTGTGTGGTCCATTACTAAGTTAAACAGATCATCTGTCTCAGGTTATCAGTGTAAACATTAGATGAAATAATGTGCAATTAGATGAATTAGTGAAAGAATGGTGGAAATTATGAAGCACTGCATCAAGCACAATTCGATTGAGGTCATAGGTTTACTCCAGGGAGAAAATTTATATTTTTGGAAAAAAGGATATCATATCTTCAGAATTCTTTAAGAATCTAAGCGTTAAATCCCATCCAGGCTGATACTCCAGCATAAACTCTTCTTCTGTCTGATTTTTAAATTCTATGAGATTATCTCTGTAGAAACAATTCATTTATTTCACATATAAAAACACAAAGAGTTTGAGAAAATCACCTCAGTTCATTGTATATACTATTGAATTTCATAGAAATAGCTAATGAAGTACTAAGGAACACTGTTTCCTTGAGCTACTTAAAGGAAGCTGTCAACCTGAACTTTGTTTTCTCTCTAAGAAAACTCACGCTTATACTTGTCAATGATATTACAATTGTCTGATTCATGAAACTCAGAGCAAGGCAGCCTCGTGAGCATAGCATACCCAGAACAAAGGTAGCCTTTTTATTTAGGAAGATGATAACATTCTCCTGGGATGCTTAACCCAATTAACACTTTAACCCACCATACACTTTCTTTTTTTGGAAAAAGGCCTTTCAAAATCCAAGAGTCAGTCTTTTTTTTTTTTTTTTTTTTTTTGACCTATTATATCCAAGTTAAACAGACGGTTCATGTAATACTAATGGTGTTGTGAACTTTCTTGAATACTCACAAATTCTCAGAGCAGCACAAAAAATTACTCTGTAGTCAGTAGTCTGACTTCTGCCCCAATACTTAATTAAAATTAACCTCCAGCCTAAAGAAACGCTCATGAATTTCCCTTCTGTGCTTTAAGATAATTTGATGACATAAATGGTGATGTATTGATGATGGCTGCCACTGTTCAAGTGATTGGAGAAACAGTTGAAAACATCTTCACTGGGCTCTGGCACATTCGGAGGAGGATTGTTCATAACTTTCTGTAATAAGTAGATGTGGTGTTCAGTGTTTCTGGCTCCATATAACTTCCATTCAGATGACTGTCTTGTCCTGTATCATTTTATTTTGTCTTTTCTTGTAACACTTTATTTCTACTGTGGATGGCATCAAAGACCTTTTCATTTATAGTATAATCAGTCAACTAAATAGTACTGGTAAACATCTCTGAAAGTGATTATAATTTTAGAGTATGGTAATATACAGTTTCAACCTTTCAGGGGTGTGTGTGTGTGTGTGTGTGTGTGTGTGTAGATTTTTGCTTGTTTTCTTAAGACATGACTTTTGCTTTTCCTTTCTATTTCTACTTTCGGCCATTTTGTTTCATTATCACACTTCACACAGGAGACAAGTAGGCTGTGGTTCATTAAACACCAAACAGCATATATCTCATATGCATATGGTCACACTAGAGATCCTGGTAGCATCAATGTCTTATTGTTGTTGTTGTTGTTGTTGTTGTTATTGTTGAGACCGGGTCTGACTCTGTTACCCAGGCTGGAGTGCAAAGGCATGATCTCAGCACACTGCAACCTCTGCCTCCTGGGTTCAAACCATCCTCCCGCTTCAGCCTCCCAAGTAGCTGAGACTACAGGTATTTGCTGCCACACCTGGGTAATGTTTGTATTTTTGGTAGAGATGGGGTTTTGCCATGTTGCCCAGGCTGGTTTTGAACTCCTGGGCTCAAGTGATCCTCCCACCTTGGCCTCCCAAAGTGCTAGAATTACAGGTGTGAGCCACTGCACCCGTCCTGATGTCTCAGTTTGCAGCTGGTTAGGTCATTTGCAAATTCTATATTGACCCTGACAAAATATAGAGAAGCAATGGGGTTATTCAAAATCACTGGGGATTTTAGTTCCTTGATCTAAGATAAACAGAACAAACCTCAGACTTTATCAGAATTACTTCTGAATACCACTTGACTGAACAAAGTTCCCATTCCCTGAATGTCGCACATCTATCTTTTTAATTCACTATTATGCTTATTTTACTTAGTATCTGTGAAAAATAATCTGACATTAGTATACCTCCTAGCTATCATTCTAAATATGTGTATTTGTCTATAGTTTTGAATAACTCTACCAATTTGGATAGGGAAAAGTTATCCGTTTAAGATGCATATGCCTATTTGCAATTTGGGATATTCTGCAACTGCATGATACAAACAGGCAAGAAACCTGTGTATTAGATAGTAAAAACAGCAAGTACAATATGGTCAATAGAAAGTCAGTTTGACACAAAAAGAATCAGAAAGAATGCTCTACACAGGTCTTCAGAGGGTCTTCAGTCACAGCTCAATATTATAAAATTTGGCCACTGATTATTTGGTATTTTCTTTGGGTCTTAACAGTTTTTGTAGCCTTAACATTATTAAAATACCAGAATGCATGGCAGGTGCAATACCTTGAAACATAGATTAGAAATTTGAATCATGTGGCCAATGTTTGAGCCACATACATTTTTTATGACCTTCACTGTTTTATACATCAGAGCTACATTTAAAATCAGGAGGCTCTGTGCTTGACTCCATGAATGAACCCTTAAGTCAGGGTTTCTTTACCTTCATTTTTTTTTTAAGATTATGGACCCCTTTGGGAATCTAATCAAAGCTTTGTTCCTCTGTAATTCCTTATTCCTTCAACAAAATTTACTGAGCAGCATCTAGGTACCAGTCTTTGCCCTGGGCTCTGGAGTTCTTTGCAGTGAACCAAAACCCAAAAATCCATGACCTCAAAGAACTTTTGATCTAGTGAGAAGTAGATAGAGAAAAAAAATCTAGGTACATAATGCAGTACATTAGAAGATGCTAGTACTATGGAGAGAACCAGAATAGGGAAGGGTGGCAGGAAGCGCTAGAGGTGGAGAGATGCAATTAAAGAGGGTGATCAGACAGATGCTCACCATGGACCTCATACTGGAGCAAAGCTATGAAGCTGGTGAGTAAATGGGCCAGGGAAAGGTCTTTATTTTGTAACACAAATAGGACAATATATGACACACATCATTCTCCAGGCAATTTCAAGGACTTTGTGCTAAAAAAAAAAAAAAAATGACACCAAATGATCAGTACAAACCTTTCAAGACATCATTTAATCACATCATAGGATAAAGACACTCAGAATGGGTAAACTGTACGGACCAGAAAGAATGCCTGGAGAGGTAAGAATAGCAGGGGAAAAAAATCCAAGTGGAGACAGGAGCGTGCTGTTGACAAGGATTACCTACTCCAGGGGTGTGCCTGGCTCGAGATAGCTCAGGAGGGTAGGAGAAGGCATGATGAAAATGAAATTCCGAGATGCCAACTCCTACAACACCTTATAGCTGTTATTATTAACATGCAAAACAAGCTGAGACAATGGATATGGCACAATTGATGACAGAAATGGCCGGGGCTTGTATTGATTCCTGACTTGGAGGTAAGGGTTAAAATTTCTAGATCCCCCACCCCCATATTCAGTTTTCTGTTACTTAACATCTTAGCACTTGGAATCATCCATTTTGATCCAGAAAGAAAAGAGAGTGAAATTAAAATAGGTGTGTTTCGTAAACATTTGTTGAAAATATTTGTGTTCCTTTAGCTAAATTTAAAAATTATTACAAAACCATTTAAGTATAAAGCACTAAATTGTAAGATACTTTTCCACAATTATATGTGTTTGGTTTAAAGGTAATACAGGTGACAGATGACATCAGAAAAAAAAAACACAATGTAATATAAAGGGAATTATACTTCCCAATATGAATGATGAAGTACATCAATTTGGAGCTTTAAATTTAGCTTTCTTCCTTTCAATTTATTACATCAGATACAACCACCCAGAGTTTAAAGCATTAAGATGTTATTCTTCCTGTTTATAGACTGAAATTACAGCTGTCTTTATTTAGCTTTGAAACTTAATGTGGTAAATAGCTGCAAATTCTGGCAGTAAAAAATCATCAACATGATAATGTAAGTCCAATAATTGATTCATAAAGTACTATTTCTTGATAAAAATATGAATAAATGAAATCTATATTATTTTTTCTCAGAATAGCATGACTTTTTATACTCTGGAGACAGAAGAACTGTATATAGTTATAATGACCATTTGAATAAGTAGAACTTGTTCCTATTTTTCTTTAACTATTCTATTTTTATTTTTCAGGCCAGGTATTATGATTTATGCTTAAGAAAACATGATTTCTATTACTAAAGTAGGATGGGCAATATTAGGGTGTTATTACGTAGTGATTAAAGCAATGAGAACTAGAGTTAATCAGCCTGCATTCAAATTCTGATGAAGCTGCTGATCTTACAGTGTTCATTTCCTCATCTGTGCAAGTGGAAAATTAGCAACAGTCACTGCTGTTGCAGCTCTTGTTGTTATATAATAAAGGGTATATTGAACTAAGAGTCAAGAATTTTGACTTCTTGTCCCATGTCTAAGATTAAAGTAGATAAATCACTCTAAGACACAAACTCAGATTTTCTTACCTATACTATGAAATTGGAATTATCTTCATGATCAGAAAATAGTCACAATTCTCTACTTCTCAGAACAGAAATTCTCTTGATTTTCTCTTTACTTTGTTCCATAACCCCACTAAAAGCACTATTACTTGATCTGTTCCTCATGAAAGCCGTTTGAACGTGTAAGTTTATCAAGTGTCATGCACAGGAAAAGTTCCACTCTTGTTCATACCCCAGCTATTAATTTTGGCAGTAATATTTAATACAATAAATGTACAAGACTGCAACAAAAATATGAATATGTATCAATAGATGGCTCATAAGCTGTCACACGTTAACTGGCCATTGGTTAAGAGAGTCATGGCACGATATGGGGCAAGTAACGTAATCTCTGTAAGCATTGTTTACCCATTTGTAAAATGGGGTTAATAAAAGCCCCTACTCACATGCTTCCATGAGGACTGAATGCCACAGACTGGCACATAGTGAACTTTCATTAAATGATAGTTCCTGGAGAGCCCAGCTCCAGGACAGAATCCTGTGTGTGACCTCTCAGATGCAACCATAAACAATTGCAAAGCTTTGCCTGGCAGGCCTCAAGGGCAAGCTGCTCTGACCACACCAAACTTGGTGCAGTTTTCTGCAGAGAGTTGCATTCTAAAACCTAATCCCCTCCTACCACGACCAGGGCCCTTCTGGTCAGAGGCCTCTTTACTGGAAGGCCTTGGCTGAGACACTTTTCTCCACTGAGATTCTGTACCTTTCCACCCCTAGCCCTTCCCTTTAACCCTGCCCTGGACCCACAGGATCATAAAGGGGCTGGAGCCTTATTTTTGGGGTTTGTCAACAGTGAGACAACTCCCCCTGCCTGTGCTGCACCCGCCTGGCCATCGCCCAGTGCTATTCCACAGAGAGAATGGGGTTGAGGAGCTGGCAGCTCTTTTTGCCTCTTGCTAGCTCTGCTGCAGTGGGTGGATACAGGCTTGAGTACTACTTCAGCTCACTGTCGTAAATGATCACCTCGAGACCTAATGGCTCAACAGCTCCCAGCATCAATATTATTATCTTATTGCTAACATTTTAAAAATAAAAATTACTCTGATTTGGAATTTTGTATGTGGAATACAAAAGATTACACTTTTAAAATAAAACAGCATAATCAGTGTATTCTGTGTCTACAGGATTTGAGAGCAAGAGGTATATGTTATTCATCTTTGTTTCCTTTGTGTGATTATCTGAACTAAATACATATAGATGGGCTGGGTAGGGGGAGAGAGGGAGGGAGGAGTGGAGAAGAGAAGGAAGAGACAGGGAGAAATAGGGATGAATAGAATTTAGAAAATTTTAAAAAGAACCTGACAAGACTAATCTTTTCTTTAATATATACATACACAAACCATCATAAAAGTAATTTACTTATTATATTCCAAATATTGATGATACGGCTCTGGATACAAATAAACCCATCACGTGTACTATGGGTTCCTTCAAGGTATTGCTTCGTATAGAGTCTAAGAAGAGCCAAATAAATATTGTAATACCTACCTGTTGTGCAAGCCTTACCCATTCTTTATATTAGACTGATGCGAAAGTAATTGTGAGCTTTGCCATTAAAAAAAAAAAAAGGCAAAAACTGCAATTACTTTTGCACCAAGCTAATAATAAAGCAAAAATGGACCTTTAAATCTGTAATTTGGTTACCAAACATAAGCTACTAAAAGTGAATAGTTCTAGCCAAGATAAGAACTATAAGATATACACCATAGATACCTTGGGTTCTATTTAAGAGGTTTCTTACTATAGAAACACAGCTTATAGTAGTTTAATAAAGCTGTAAATAATCCATTACAGGCTGGGTACAGTGGTTCATGCCTGTAATCCCAGCACTTTGGGAGGCCAAGGTGAGTGGATCACGAGGTCAGGAGATTAAGACCATCCTGGCCAATATGGTGAATCCCTGTCTCTACTAAAAATACAAAAACTAGCCGGGCCTGGTGGTGTGCACCTGTAATCCCAGCTACTTGGGAGGCTGAGGCGGGAGAATCACTTGAACCCGGGAGGCGGAGGTTGCAGTGAGCTGAGATTGTACCACTGCACTCCAGTCTGGGTGACAGAGTGAGACTCCATCTCAATAAAAAAAGAGAAATAATAGTAATACATTACATTTGAGACAAACTCTATCAGAGCAATCTCATGAAATTTAGTATAAATTTTATACAAAATGAGTTTTCTTATTTCTATGTGACTGAGTACAGCAACAACCTGTTCCCTCTCAATCTGTACATCACAGCTGCCTAAGGGCAGATAGCACTCTAAATAGGTGAGGTGGACAGGAAAAAAAAAAAAATGCTAAAAAGGACTTTCCAAAATGTGCACAAACATTTTTTTAAAACAGTTAAATAAGTATCCATTAGCAGGAAATGAGCTGCAGGTCAAATGTCCATGCCTAGCAAAAAATGCCATATGGCCCATGACCTATGATGCACACACAGTTTATGATAGTCTGCATGGTAGACTATGTGCTCCATGAGGAAAAGGCGGCACAGAGGGCCTCTGGTCATATGCTGGCACTCTGATGGTGCCAACCCACCACCACTGTCAACTCCACATGAAGGAATAATTTGTGAGACAATGCTGCTTCTGTTTCTTTTACCACAGGAAGACAATGTTCTTTGTTGTCCATGGCCTCAGCTCTAACCCTAAAACGTTCGTCTTGTCTAGTATTTTTTTCCTGGCCAAGGTACAAATATGTCTCGATGAGTATTCCCTGTAGGGGACTGGATCTTTAAAAGCTGTCAGTTGTGCCAGAACAGTTAGGGGCCCAGTTTTCTCTCCTTTCTTCTCCGTTGCCTCTTTCTCATCACTTAACTTTCCTGAGGACAGCTAAAGGTTATGAGACTTGAAAAGGAAGGCCACACACACCCTTAATCTGATTTTTTCTCCTGAGTCACCGTAATTTGACTGCTAACTGCTTGAGATCTAGAAGCAGTTGGCTTTTCTAAGCCCGAAAAGCCTTAAATTACTACATTTAAAAAAATTCCTTACCAGTTCTTCTCATAAACTAGCCAGTTCTTTCCTGAATTCATTTCCTTTTTGTGACATTTTGCCAAACACAGGTAATTAAAAAAAAAAAAAAAAACCACACTAATAAGGTTCTGTTTTTCAACCTTTTTCCTTAGAGCTGTTGATATATTGTCTAGCTTCCACATAAATGCTCGGCCAAATGTGTTGCCCCTAAGAATATGGATTAACATTGCTTCATCTTGATTATCAGCTTCCTCCTCCCCATGTGCCTCATATAAGTTGATGCAATATATTTGGGTTACAATAGGACACCCACTTCACAGCACTAATTTCTGTGTTAGGATGAGTAAGTGCTGTAACAAAAAACCCTCAAATCTCAGTGACTTAACATTAACTTAACAAGCCTTAAAAGTTTGTTTCTTGATCACTTAAAGTCTGAAGTGGGTGTTCCCAGTTCAAGAGCTCTCCTGGGTAGCCCCTCCCCAAGAACTCTGGAATTTGACCTCCTTCCAGTATCCTTTGTTTCCTGACTTGTGGTCAGGAGAGAGAGAGCAAGGTCAATTGCTTGGATGCTTCATGGCCTAGAAACAATATTACTTCCATTTGTATTCCTTTGCCTAGAACTCAGTCATATGGTCCCACCTGTATGTCCACAGAAAAACGAAACAATGCAGAAATGCACAACGTTGCCTCAGCCATAATTGGGTTATAGGCAGTGTATGTAGAAAGATGGAGCCTAAAATAGATGCTTTTCTCTACAGTATTTCATTTTGCTTCCAGCTTATGGTTGTGCTAACCACGAGTACTCAGATTTAAGTAGTGTCAAGATTAAGACATCATTATTACGGATCTACCTTCTTGACTTATGCCCAACATTTTTCTGAACTGCTTGGTTTATTCCATAACCTCTGCCTCATTCCGCTTGCTTGCGTTTTAGGTTTATGGAACTGACTACAAATTTACTATGTATTTCCTTACCAGAGTCTAGTTGTATACACTATCCAAGTCAGCTTCTGGCATCAGCTCCTCTAGGGGCCATTTGTTTGTTCTTTCAAATACTTATTTTAAAATCATGTTACTGAGTGCTACTAGATGGCAGGTCCTTCCTCTAAGTAGTGAGGATTCTCTTCAGTGCTAAATTACATCCCCTCTTCCGGCTAAATTTGTATGTTGAAGCCCTTAATCCTCAGTACCTCCAAATGTGACTGCATTTGGAAATAGGGTCTTTAAAGAGGTAATTAAGATTCAGTGAGGCCATCAGGGTGATCTCTAATCCAATATGACTGGTGTTCTTCTAAGAAGAGATTAGGGCATAGACATAAAAGGAAAGGCCACCTAAAGACACAGCAAGAAGGTGGCCACCTACATGCCAAGGAAAAAGGACTCACGCGAAACTAACCCTGCGGACACTTGATCTTGCAATTCTAGCCTCCAAAACTGTGAGAAATTACATTTATGTTAAGTTACCCAGTCTGTGGGACTTTGTTATGGCAGCCCCAGCAAACTAATACAGATTGTACAGAGGCAGGGTGGCGGAAAAGTCACAAACATAAAAATCTTCATATCCTCTTAGAGCTTAGCTTCTGGGTTCTCCTTATTGCTGGGCACAGACCTTTCTGACTAGTCTTGTCTTCTTTGTATTTTCTGCTTTTACAGAAAGCACTCACACAGATTTACCCTCCCAGTGAGCAGTGTCAGACATCTTGAGGTCAAACTGACATAGAAGAGTCGCCAAAATTTTCCTAATTAATGTTGTTGGTTATATTAGTAGCAGAAGCTACAGCAGTTCAAAATTGTTGCTGAGTATATGGAATTCCTAATAAAATTTGTGAATTGCATAACACAGCTTTGAGATATTCATTTAAAGAAAAAGATTCAGTTTTCTACAAAACCAACAAATACCCACAGCTCATTTCCAATGATCATATCAAGGTTGCTTCTTCATACACTTCTTGAAGTATTACTGTGTGTTATCTAATAGTGAACTTTGTGTCTCCTCAAGGCAAGCTCATGTTTCTTGGGAGGCAGCTTTAATATCTCACCTAACATATTTCTTTCAAGTATTTGTGCTGTTTGAAATTCAGATTATTAAGAACATTACCAAGGCTGCAATTGATTAGCAAAGAAGGGAAGCTTACTCCCACTGTTAAAAGTGCCTCATTTCAACTTCTAGAGCATTATCACTAGATTATTCTTTGTCCTTCATCTCCATTTTAATAATAAAATAGTTACAAAAAGACAATACTCGGAGTAAATATAATCTGAGGTTTAAGACTATGCAGTTTTCTTCTCCCTACCATTTTCACCTCTAATCTTGACTGAACTCCTACTCAATCATCAAAATTCATGTCAGAGATCATGCTCCCCATGAACTTTCTCAGTCTTCTTCCCCTGGCTTCTTCCCACCATCTCTAGCTAGAACTAGGGTATCTTCTTTAAGCTTTCATCACAGCGTGCAAAAAACCCAGTGTTGTAATTCTCTAATCACCTTGACCCCTGAAAGGCAGGATCTGTATCTTTGTACACAAGGTACCCTCTGTAAATGTATATTAAATCAGACTCCATTTATTTTTACTCTTAAGTTTCTACATTATTATTCCTGTACTTAGGAATAATAATATTCCCAGTAAAATAATATTCCTAGATCTAGGAATATTCTAGGAACAATAATATTCCTAGCTATTGGAATAATAATGTAGAGACTTACGTGTAAAAATAAATAACTGCTTAAGGTTTTAGAAACATTTCTACAGTTAAATTTCCTTCACTTATAGCCAAATATTTGAACTTGCCATAAAAGAACAGAAATTAACTGAAAATGTGCAAGGAGCAATGGATAGGAAATATTTGAACATACTTTAATCTTTGTAATACATATTTGCTGAAAGTGAGTTGTAGTTAATGATTTTCAAAAGTTGGTTTTATATTATTTTATTTAACAGATACAACCAAATTATTTGAGAGTCCTTCTTGAGGAGTCACTTCTTATGCCCAACAATTGTTATTAGAAAGAACACTCTTTGCAGAAGGTATGTCAGTACATGATAAAATTTTTATATAATGAGCATTTTCCTAGACATTAAAAATTGTTTGAAACAAAAGCATCAGAATGTGAGATGCGCATCAAAAGTGAATTTGCTATAGCAGATTAATAGTACAGAATGAACATTTTCACCTTTAAAATGTTCATAATCAGTGATCAGGCCTGCTCTGAAACAGAATCACATTTGTCAGTCCTTGATGTATTTCTGTAACACTCTTAGAACCTCTCCGATGTGCCCTATCTTCTTTATCCTGCCTTCCCCTGACCAAGGGACAAGCTATCAATTGAAATGAAAATCAAATAAAGCAATGAACTAGAAGAGGAGTACAGATTCATATAACAGACAAAAGGAAAAGGGGCTTTCCCTTGAATTATGTTGCAAATCAGACAAAAGAAAGATCACTGCTTTTTAAAAATTGACTTAATTCTTTTAATAAGTTCATTATGCAGAGGGAGCAGCCTGAATAGTGGAAAGACTTGGAAGACTGCTTTTGAAAACTGGCCTTCCTCAAAAGTTTCAGTTTGGTGAATGAATTCATTTCCACAGCCTTTCAGCCCTCTGCTCTCTGGCTTGTACATTCCAAGTCCTTTTCCATTTTGGTGGGGAAGGCAGTGCTCTGTGGGAAGTTTATATGAATAATATGGTATCTTTTTTTCAGTATTTCTTCAGTGAAGTTATGGATGGGATTTAGAAAGTTCTTGGGAGCACAGAGAGGAACTCTGCAAACTGGGAAACAGGGCCAAAACGTAGCTTTGTCTATCTTATTGGCAGCCCCTGGTAAGCAGGCCAAGGATGGAAGGTGTCTGTAAGTTTCCAAGCAAAAACAAGGAGAGGAGGCTGTGGTAGAGAAGAGAAAATGATCTGTTTTACCCAGAGAATAGTCTTCCTTCAGGCTAAACTGATTTTTAACAATCAGACCTATCTATGTCTTTGTTGACTGTTTCAAATATAAACTTTGTCCTTTTAATGGGAATGTCCTGGGGAAAATCTGGCATTACTATCTGATTGGATCTCTGAAACCTGTTATTTTTTTCTCATGTTAAAAAATGACAGCACTCATTTGGTGCTTGTATTTTGTTTTGAGATGGCTCTGCACTAAGGGATGAAAGCCTTAGAGCAGGACCAGGTTGCAGAGCCCAGCACAACATGAAAATCATTGTTCAAAAACGATCAGGAATTTAAAGATGGTAATAGTAGAGCATTAAAGTAAGGATAGGAACCCTCTAAGCCCGAACCCTGTGTAGCTGCTTAGGTACTCACCCATGAAGCCAGCCCTGCCTTAGATATTTCAAACAAAGACAAAATGGTTCATTGAGTTGCTCTGATTTGGAACATTGGCCTCTACTTCAGGAGCTGCTTGAACCTGAAGACTGAAAGTCCAGTCCATACACCACTCTAGCTTTAAGCACACTATTGCCTCATCTGCTGCTTAAAGTGGCTTCTAACCTATCGGTTTTGACCAGGCTAACAAGACAGGGATATGAAAGGATCATTCACAACAAAGGGAAGAAGCTGAAATCCACCTATTTGTTTTGCGAAGGATATGATATTGGGGAGTTGATTTCTTCGTGAGACAAATATGTATTTCTACATGAGGAAAACTTCTATACAAGACATTTATTATGAACATTAGTAAGGCAGGTGCCTTCATTTTAGGAAGAATACAGGGACATTAATTTAACTCAGCAGGTTGATTTGGTGATTATTTTAAATGTAATAAAAATATTACATTATTTTTATTATGTAAAATATAAATTTTACATAATTTATATTTGATGATTCCATATTTCCTAAAGAAAAGAAAGGATGCCAGATATCTGGTCTGTGTTCTGAGATGAATTAATCAGATGATTAATCAAATGAATTAATTGGATGAATTGATCAGAGCAGATCAAATAAACAGACCCAGAATACCTTACTCAATTATTGCCTGCTATAGAATAGTCTAATGCAAAATAGGACATAAATTTAGTTTTTGGAATATGCAGGCTTTCAGATCTGATGAACTATATGTTTTTTAAATAAAAAATAGTTAATTTAAAAGATACCAAAGTTTTCCCTGGTTTTAAGTCTCAAATTTTACAGATAAAGTTGTTTTAGGAATGATTTCTGTCTTGTATTCAAGTCAAATTCTTTGTAACACAAGCTTCTAAAATCCTACCCATCGTTCAAGGTCTATACAGAATCCTTGATTCCCTAAAACTTAATTTTATTCTTCTTCCCTTAAACAACTTTCACCCCCAGTACCTTCTATCTTGTTAATGGCACTGATTACATAAGAATTTGCATAATGATTGCTTGCATTTCTTATTCCCTCTTTTTAAAAATCTCTATAACATTATCAAGAACATTTACATTACTCATTATTTCTCTATAATGTCCAGAACAATACTTTGAATACTAGTTGTACTAACTGTACTCAATCTGCATTTGGCCTATGGATGTTACCTATTAGTATCAGAGTTAAAATTTTATTTAACATAATTAAATTTGCTAACTAGTATCACTGAGACCAGAGTTCTGAGAAAGAAAAGAAATTGATAGAATGAGTTTGACAGGACCACAGGGGTAATAAGTATTTTTAGGTCCTGAACTAGTAATAGTATATTACATTTGTAGAACACTTTATGACTTACAAATGTTTTCATGTAAATTACCTAACTAAATCCTGTCAGTATCCTGAGATTTAGGAGAGCAAATTAAATTCAATGATAGATTTAAAAAAACAAAAAAACAAAAAAACTATGAATTCTTAGAGTGTTTATGAGACTTATTCAAAAACAAGTGGTAGACTCAAAGCACTGTATTTAGACCACTATGGGAGAAAGTGGAGAAAACTGATACTAGGATAAGAGGTGAAATGATAAACCCAGATAGACTTTGCCTAAGATGAAAAATTTGCAAGTTATACTTCAAGTGGATATAACAATTACCTGTAAAAAAATCCTACAATATCTATGTAATCATCATGGCAGATTCTAATGACAGTAAATTATCAGCCAGAATGCAAATAAAACTAAAGGTACTTGATTTACTATTCTACTAATGAACATAAAATTGTATACTTTTTGTTTATTATAAACTTTCAACATATCACTCGTGATAATTTAAAGTGATATTCAAATGGCATTCAGGAACACCATCAAGCAAACAGCGTATGGATCTGAGTAGTCTAGACCTTAGAGATTATTTCAGTAGGTCTGGGATCGAACTCTGGAATCTGTGTTTTTAACAAGTGCCTCAAGAATCTGACATATATAATTTCTATACTATAGTTTTAGAACCTCTTCCGTAGAAGTCCTTAGTTAATACACACTGAGATTGAGACAGCCCAGTAAACAATTTCCATTTTTCTAAGCCATTCCTTAATACCAAGATATCCTCAAAACTTAAAGAAATTCATCCCTAATGGTGGAAATTCAAGCCAGGTAATCGGTGAGACATGGAACATTTTGGTCAGGAAAGCAAGTTCACTATTCTTCATATCACAGAAGTGGCTTACCAGGCACCTGTGTTTGAAGGCAATTTTCCATCCTAGAAAAACATATACATCTCCCATGAGTCTCTTAATTTCATACATATATCTCACAGCTTCTTATAGTTAATGAGAATCATCTGCAAAGTGAGAGTATTAGATTTTACCAGCTATAAAACACTTCCTTGAACATTTAATGCTTTTCAGACATTTTTTTTTTGTCTCAAATGGATATATTATATAGCATCACCAAAGTTATGATCAAATTTGTAAGTCACAGACTTCTGAAATCTTTTATTATTACCTGTTATAACTATTTTGGGTAACCGTGATCTGTGTCATAGGAATTTAGGTAAACTGCTTAATTTCTCTAAGCCCTAATCTCCACAGTAAGACAATGTGAAAAAAAGTCATCTTTAATGGCTTTTAACTCTAACATTTCATAAATGCAGTTGTAATTTTAGTCTCGGCAGAAAATCATATGCTACACAGGCGGAAGAAATTAAGTCTACACACATTTTTCTTTTTAAAATATAACCCTTTCTTTCATCTTTTCCCTATGTATTCTAGCCAGAATTCTAGTCAAGTTCAGATCTAGATGATCATTTATTATTTATGTTTGAGGAATTTCTCAACAGTCCCAAATAGATAGCTTTTGGGGGGCGGGGACAGGGTCTCCTTCTGTCACCCAGGCCAGAGCGCAGTGGGGTGGTCACGTCTCACTGCAGCTCAAACTCCTGAGCTCAAGCCATCCTCCTGCCTCAGCCTCCAGAGTAGCTGGAACTACAGGCATGTAGCCATGTCTGGCTAACTTTTTTTTTTGTTTTAAATATGGGGTCTCACTATGTTGCTCAGGCGGGTCTTGAACCCTTGGCCTCAAGCAGTCTTCTGCTTTGGTCGTCCAAAGTGCTGAGATTACAGGCGTAAGCCAATATATCCAGAGGGTAACATAATCAATAGATTACACAAGATATTTAGGTCAAGAATTATCCCACTACATCTCTGATCAAGCTGCAGTACAAACCATACAGTCACCCAGATTTAATAATTTAACAAAATTTTTACAAGGGTGGCTATGTACCACTCATTGTTTTAAATTTTTTGAAATATTAACTTGTTTAATCTTGAGAACAACTCTGAGGTGGGCACTGTTGTTATCCTTATTTTAGAGATTAGGACACAGAGGACCAGAGAGGGTCAGTGACTCTTCCATACTAGAAGCAACTGGTTGCAGGGCTGACATTCCAATGCAAGCCACTGAACTCCAGAGACTGGGCTCCAAACCAATGCCCTATGCTATCTTCTTAGATCAACTATTTGCAATGATGCTTTCCAAAACCTTGCTACGGGTTAATCAAAAGACAAAATGCCGAAAAAACTGAGTCCCTTATATGTCATCAGGAAGTCACTTAAAGCAAGCTTGTCCAATCTGTCTTATTTTGTTGTTGTTCTGTTTTGTTTTGTTTTAGGCTTTCAGCATCCTGAAGCCATGGTTTTTAGTTTCTGTCTCTGGTGATAAGCAGAAAGAGGGATGAGGAAAGGGCTTTACTGGCCCAACCAGAAATAGAAACTAAGAACCCATGGCTGTACAAGTGAACTGTCAGTGTGGGCATTGCATGCACTCATGACTGTTTATTAAAATGAAGAAGAGTAGCATTATTATTGCTAGACCAAAAGGAGGATGCCTGTTGCTTATGGCTTCCCTGAGTCTGTTCTTGAAATATATGTTGAAGCTGTGGGTTTTGTCTCCACTGCCAAACCCCTCATCGACACCACTGCCATCTGGCATCTGAACTACTGCTCTGGCTGGCTAGCCAGCCTCCCACTTCCATCTGGATTCCTCAAATCCACTTGCAACATTACAGCAGAATGATTTCTTAAAATGGCAATTTGATCATGTCACTTCCCTGCTTAAATACTTTAATGGGTTCCTATTTTTCTTGGAATTAAAAAAGAAAACCCGATTTATAAATGGAGGAGGATGTAATTTAGCATCAAATTGCGGCACATTTGAGAATAACTAGGAGTGTTAGTAATCATTTTGCCAGATCAACAAGGCTACCGAGGGCAACCCAGATGTATAGTCAACCTGTTTGAGAGACATTCCAAGAAGTAGCCCCTCCCACTCTCCGATCCTTGCTGAGAGCCATTCTTCCATCAGCTTTCTTTCAATTCCCATAAAACACTAAGTTTTTTCCTATCACAGAGCTTCCACACGCACTCATCTGTCTGTTTAAAAATCTTTGTCCTCAAATCCTTGCCTAGCTAACACTTCTTCATGTTTCTAGTTATGTTATAAATGTCACTCTTCAAAGAAAAAATCCTTGATGTCTCCGATAAAAACCACCCACTCTACACCCATTATTTCCTCAAACAACAGCTAGAACTTCCCTCCTACATTTACTACAATTTCTAATTTATTATTTAACCTCTGTCTCTATTACTTTACCATAATTCCAGTGTCTGAGGTGTAGCGTAACTAGTATTAGCACAGTAGCTGGCTTGTAGCAAAGGCTAGGCAAATATTTATTAAGTGATAAAATTAATATTTAAAAAAGAGAATTAGAGAATATATACTCTTCACAGAAGTTATCAATTTAATTCCAGACAAGTATTCTTATATAAAACACATCAAAAATAAGACGAGGCTGTCAACTTTTCCATATTTACAGGACATGGGTATTCCACTTGGAATGATGTATGTAAACAAAAATAGTAGGGAAAAAATCTACCTCTGAACAAGAAGCTTCTTGCATAACTAATAGTTCACAAACCAAATCAAACACAACAGGCAGAAACACTAAGAAATGAAAGTAAAATATCATTATATTGATATTGTAATATGTCTAGATATAATAACAATACTTTAGTCTGAGAAAAACAAATGCTTAAATATCCATATGAAAGTTTATGTGCCTCTAATGACAATATAATCTAATTAGGGCCCACAGAGATTTTGGAACATGTGCTGGTATAAGGTAAGATTGGGTTAACATGAGATTGAGCCCTCTTACCATTAGGCTGACAGGTACAGGGCCCAGATAAAGGTTGATTCTGTTCCAGCGTACAGTGACAGGCAAGAATATAAAATAAAATATGCAAAGGGAGTTTCTCCATAAAACTAAACGAAGGCACATCCACCTATTTTAGAAAGCATATACAAAGAATCATAGTGTCATATAAAGGGACCATTGAAAACCGCTGACAGTTAAATATCTGCAGGTGAACGCACAATTAAATGCCTCGGGATGGGTTTCTGGTCTCGTTAAAAACTATAATCCTGAAACTATGCTTTCATTTATATTTTAGCTAGTGTAAGTGGCTTTTATTCTGCCTAAACTGATCTTCGTACAGCTCTTCAAATTAAATTGCATTAATATACATAAAGGCTTCTGTGCCTCCTGCCTAAACAGTCCAGTTATCAAATCTGCAGAGTGTATCTACAGGTGGACTTCTTCCTGAATTTCCTTGTATTTTGTTGGTTTGCAGTTTCTGGATAATAGTTTTCTGATTAAGATCATATCTCTCTGTTTAAGTGACTAACATTAATCATGCTAATGATAATACATGAGCACCTCAGAGAAAAGCTTCTTCAACAATGTAGGAATTACTAGAAAAAAACAGATCTATCCACAAGGCTTTCTGTAAGGGCCACAAAGGAAAAGAAGTAAAAGTAATGGGCAAGTATGAAAGACATAAGAACCTGCCTTATATTCTACAACAGATTTTCTCCTAAAATAAACCAAAGCAATATAATCTGAAGTTATCTTCTAAGAACAATCCCAGAACTGGGTTGGCTTCTGAAAATTAAAATACCAATCTAGAATCTAGTAATCTTTCAACATCTTCTAATTGTTTTTCCTCTCAAGGACAAAAGGGATATTGACAATTTCAATAAGTGAATTATATATAAAGTATACTGATGTGGCAACTCTGACAGCTGGAAATATTGGCAATGAAATAACTTATCTTCAACTCTGGGTATTTGCTGAGGGCATGAAACACTGTCTTGTGATTTTTTTTAATTTAAGATTTATTTGTATTCTCTGGCATTGTGTAGACATAAGTTATCTATAAAACTGACAATGTTTTAGAAATTACATTTGAATAACAGCTTGACTTAGAAGAGCTATAAATAATTAACAGAAATATATTTCAATGATTTATAAGAAAAATGAGCTAGCTGTTTTTGGAATTTAGTGTCTTTTGGTGAAATGTTCTAAACTAATTTGAAATCTTAAATATGGTTTGAGCAATTCTAGAGTTTTAACCTCTAGCAAAATCCTTACCTACCAATCCATGACAGGAAATACGCAAAAAATATGGAAAATCACAGGTTATATTTTGGACTCTAGGTAAGTTCACATTTATATGTGGCTTTCAAAATTTCCAAGATTTCTCCTCCAAAAGAAATAGTGGGTTTTAATAACATCTTTTCACCATGGTTTCATTTTTCAACAACTGTACACAAGTAAAATAATTTAAAGTTTTTTTTATATTTTGACATTTTAAAAATGTTCAACTGCTACAAATGAAGACTAGATCTAAAGTATAATATTTTCTTCACTTTTTAAGACAATAGTAAAATTTTAAGTATATTTTAACACTTCCCTTCCAAAAGATATCAATAATAATTTAACATTATACACTCATATTGTTTCTTGAACACTTTCAATAGAAAGCTTGCCATTGACATTGTGCTTATGGATAAAGAAAATGATGCCTAATTTTCAGGTGTCTTCACTTGTGCTCAAATTACCTCTTAGAAAGCTAAACAAAGTAACTGTTGATTTTAAAACTCATTTCTGGGGGGCGCCCAAGATGGCCAAATAGGAACAGCTCCAGCCTCCAGCTCCCAGCATAAGCAACACAGAATATGGGTGATTTCTGCATTTTCAACTGAGGCACCAGATTCATCTCACTGGAGCATGTTGCACGGTCAGTGCTGGTCAGTGGGTGTAGCCCAACCAGTGAGAGCTGAAGGAGGATGATGCATTGCCTCACCTGGGAGGTACAAGTGGGAAGGGAATTCCTTTTCCTAGCCAAGGGAAACTGAGACACACAACACCTGGAAAATCGGGTAACTTCCACCCTAATACTGCACTTTACCAAGGGTCTCAGCAAACGGAACACCAGCAGATTATATCCCATGCCTGGCCCAGAGATTCCCATGCCCACGGAGCCTCCCTCATTGCTAGCACAGCAGTCTGAGATCTAACTGCAAGGCGGCAGCGAGACTGAGGGAGGGGCGCCCGCCATTGCTGAGGCTTAAGTAGGTAAACAAAGCCACCAGGAAGCTCGAACTGGGTGGAGCGCACCACAGCTCAAGGAGGCCTGCCTGCCTCTGTAGACTCTACCTCTGGGGACAGGGCATAGCTAAATAAAAATCAGCAGAAACCTCTGCAGATGTAAATGCCCCTATCTGACAACTTTGAAGAGAGCAGTGGTTCTCCCAGCACAGAGGTTGAGATCTGAAAACGGACAGACTGCCTGCTCAAGTGGGTCCCTGACCCCTGAGTAGCCTAACTGGGAGACATCCCCTACTAGGTGCAGACTCACACCTCACACCTCGCACGACTGGGTACACCCCTGAGACAAAGCTTCCAGAGCAAGAATCAGACAGCAACAACACTCGCTGTTCAGCAATATTCTATCTTCTTGCAGCCTCCGCTGCTGATACCCAGGCAAACAGGGTCTGGAGTGGACCTCAAGGAAACTCCAGCAGACATACAGCTGAGGATCCTGACTGCTAGAAGGGAAACTAACAAACAGAAAGGACACCCACACCAAAACCCCATTAGTACGTCACCATCATCAAAGACCAAAGGCAGATAAAACCGCAAAGATGGGAAAAAAGCAGTGCAGAAAAGCTGGAAATTCAAAAAATCAGAGTGCATCTCCACCTCCAAAGGAATGCAGCTCATCACCAGCAATGGAACAAAGCTGAATGGAGAATGACTTTGATGAGTTGAGAGAAGAAGGCTTCAGTCGATCAAACTTCTCAGAGCTAAAGGAGGAACTACGTAACCAGCGCAAAGAAACTAAAAACCTTGAAAAAAGAATGGATGAATGGATAACTAGAATAATCAATGCAGAGAAGACCTTAAAGGAACTGATAGAGATGAAAATGATGACATGAGAACTACATGACAAATGCACAAGCTTCAGTAACCAACTCGATCAACTGGAACAAAGAGTATCAAAGATTGAAGATCAAATGAATGAAATGAAGTGAGAAGAGAAGAGTAGAGAAAAAAAAGAGTAAAAAGAAATGAACAAAGCCTCCGAGAAATATGGGATTATGTGAAAAGACCAAATCTACGTCTGATTGGCGTGCCTGAATGTGACGGGGAAAATGGAACCAAGTTGGAAAACACTCTGCAGAATGTTATCCAGGAGAACTTCCCCAACCTAACAAGGCAGGCCAACATTCAAATTCAGGAAATACAGAGAACGCTACAAAGATACTCCTCGAAAAGAGCAACTCCAAGACACATAATTGCCAGATTCACCAAAGTTGAAATGAAGGAAAAAATCCTAAGGGCAGCCAGAGAGAAAGGTTGGGTTACCCACAAAGGGAAGCCCATCAGACTAACAGCAGATCTCTCAGCAGAAACTCTCCAAGCCAGAAGAGAGTGGGGGCCAATATTCAACATTCTTAAAGAAAAGAATTTTCAACCCAGAATTTCATATCCAGCCAAACTAAGTTTCATAAGTGAAGGAGAAATAAAATCCTTTACAGACAAGCAAATGCGTAGACACTTTGTCACCACCAGGCCTGCCCTACAAGAGATCCTGAAGGAAGCACTAAACATGGAAAGGAACAACAGGTACCAGGCCCTGCAAAAACATGTCAAAATGTAAAGTCCATTGATGCTAGGAAGAAACTGTATCAACTAGCGAGCAAAATAACCAGCTAATATCATAATGACAGGATCAAGTTCACACATAACAATATTAACCTTAAATGTAGGTGGACTAAATGGTCCAATTAAAAGACACAGACTGGCAAATTGGATAGAGTCAAGACCCATCAGTTTGCTGTATTCAGGAGACCCATTTCATGCAGAGACACACATAGGCTCAAAATAAAGGGATGGAGGAAGATCTACCAAGCAAATGGAAAACAAAAAAAGCAGGGGTTGCAATCCCAGTCCCTGATAAAACAGACTTTAAACCATCAAAGATCGAATAAACAAAGAAGGCCATTACATAATGGTAAAGGGATCAATTCATCAGGAAGAGCTAACTATCCTAAATATATATGCACCCAATACAGGAGCACCCAGATTCATAAAGCAAGTCCTCAGAGACTTACAAAGAGACTTAGACTCCCATACAATAATAATGGGAGACTTTAACATCCCACTGTCAACATTAGACAGATCAACAAGACAGAAAGTTAACAAGGATATATAGGAATTGAACTCCAGTCTCCACCAAGTGTACCTAATAGACATCTACAGATCTCTCCACCCCAAATCAACAGAATATACATTCTTCTTAGCACCACATCACACTTATTCCAAAATTGACCACATAGTTGGAAGTAAAGCACTCCTCAGCAAATGTAAAAGAACAGAAATTATAACAAACTATCTCTCAGACCACAGTGCAATCAAACTACAACTCAGGACTAAGAAAATCAAAACTGCATAACTACATGGAAACTGAACAACCTGCTCCTGAATGACTACTGGGTCCATAACGAAATGAAAGCAGAAATAAAGATGTTCTTTGAAACCAATGAGAACAAAGATACAATGTACCAGAATATCTGGGACAAATTTAAAGCAGTGTGTAGGGGGAAATTTATAGCACTAAATGCCCACAAGAGAAAGCAGGAAAGATCTAAAATTGACACCCTAACATCATAATTAAAAGAACTAGAGAAGCAGGAGCAAACACATTGAAAAGCTAGCAGAAGGCAAGAAATAACTAAGATCAGAGCAGAACTGAAGGAGACAGAGACACCAAAACCCTCCAAAAAATCAATGAATCCAGGAGTTGTTTTTTTTAAAAGATCAACAAAATTGATAGATCACTAGCAAGACTAATAAAGAAGAAAAGAGAGAAGAATCAAATAGACACAATAAAAAATGATAAAGGGGATATCACCATCGACCCCACAGAAATGCAAACTACCATCAGAGAATACTATAAACACCTCTATGCAAATAAACTAGAAAACTTAGAAGAAATGGATAAATTCCTGGACACATACACTCTCCCAAGACTAAACCAGGAAGAAGTTGAATCCCTGAATAGGCCACTAGCAGGCTCTGAAATGGAGGCAATAATTAATAGCCTACCAACCAAAAAAAGTCGAGGTCCAGACGGATTCACATCTGAATTCTACCAGAGGTACAAGAAGGAGTTGGTATCATTCCTTCTGAAAATACTCCAATCAACAGAAAAAGGGAATCCTCCCTAACTCATTTTATGAGGCCAACATCATCCTGATACAAAAGCCTGGCAGAGACACAACAAAAAAAGAGAATTTTAGACCAATATCCCTGATGAACATCAATGCAAAAATCCTCAATAAAATACTGGCACACCGAATCAAGCAGCACATCAAAAAGCTTATCCACCGTGATCAAGTGGACTTCATCCCTGGGAAGCAAGGCTGGTTCAACATATACAAATCAATAAATGTAATCCAACATATAAACAGAACCAAAGACAAAAACCACATGATTATCTCAATAGATGGGGAAATGGCCTTTGACAAAATTCAACAGCCCTTCATGCTAAAAACTCTTAATAAATTCGGTATTGATGGAATGTATCTCAAAATAATAAGAGCTATTTATGACAAACCCACAGCCAATATCATACTGAATGGGCAAAACCTGGAAGCATTCCCTTTGAAAACTGGCACAAGACAGGAATGCCCCCTCTCACCACTCCTATTCAACATAGTGGTGGAAGTTCTGGCTAGGGCAATCAGGCAAGAGAAAGAAATCAAGGGTATTCAATTAGGAAAAGAAGAAGTCAAATTGTCCCTGTTTGCAGATGACATGATTGTATATTTAGAAAACCCCATCATCTCAGCCCACAATCTCCTTAAGCTGATAAGCAACTTCAGCAAAGTCTCAGGATACAAAATCAATGTGCAAAAATCACAAGCATTCCTATACACCAATAATAGACAAACAGCCAAATCATTAATGAACTCCCATTCACAATAGCTTCAAAGAGAATAAAATACCTAGGAATCCAACTTACAAGGGATGTGAAGGACCTCTTCAAGGAGAACTACAAACCACTGCTCAGTGAAATAAAAGAGGACACAAACAAATGGGAGAACATACTATGCCCGTGGGTAGGAAGAATCAATATCGTGAAAATGGCCATACTGCCCAAGGTAATTTATAGATTCAACGGCATCCCCATTAAGCTACCAATGACTTTCTTCACAGAATTGGGAAAAAAAAACTGCTTTAAAGTTCATATGGAACCAAAAAAGACCTCGCATTGCCAAGACAATCCTAAGCCAAAGAACAAAGCTGGAGGCATCATGCTACCTGACTTCAAACTACAAGGCTACAGTAACCAAAACAGCATGGTACTGGTACCAAAACAGAGATATAGACCAATGGAACAGAACAGAGCCCTCAGAAATAATACCACACATCTACAGATCTTTGACAAACCTGACAAAAACAAGAAATGGGGAAAAGATTCCCTATTTAATAAATGGTGCTGGGAAAATTGGCTAGCCATAAGTAGAAAGCTGAAACTGGATCCTTTCCTTACTCCTTATATGAAAATTAATTCAAGATGAATTAAAGACTTAAATGTTAGACCTAAAACCATAAAAACTCTAGAAGAAAACCTAGGTAATACCATTCAGGACATAGGCATGGGCAAGTACTTCATGTCTAAAACACCAATAGCAATGGCAACAAAAGCCAAAATTGACAAATGGGATCTAATTAAACTAAAGAGCTTCTGCATAGCAAAGGAAACTACCATCAGAGTGAACAGGCAACCTACAGAATGGGAGAAAATTTTTGCAATCTACTTATCTGACAAAGGGCTAATATCCAAAACCTACAAAGAACTCAAACAAATTTACAAGAAAAACACAAACAACCCCATCAAAAAGTGGGCAAACGATATGAACAGACACTTCTCAGAAGAAGACATTTATACAGCCAACAGGCACGTGAAAAAATACTCATCATCACTCGCCATCAGAGAAATGCAAATCAAAACCACAATGAGATACCATCTGACACCAGTTAGAGTGGCAATGATTAAAAAGTCAGGGAACAACAAGTGCTGTAAAGGATGTGGAGAAATAGGAACACTTTTTCACTGTTGGTGGGACTGTAAACTAGTTCAACCATTGTGGAAAACAGTGTGGCAATTCCTCTAGGATCTAGAACTAGAAGTACCATTTGACCCAGCCATCCCATTACTGGGGATATACCCAAAGGATTATAAATCATGCTGTTACAAAGACACATGCACACATATGTTTATTGTGGCACTATTCACAATAGCAAAGACTTGGAATCAACCCAAATGTCCATCAGTGACAGACTGGATTAAGAAAATGTGGCACATATACACTATGGCATACTATGCAGCCATAAAAAAAGGATGAGTTTGTGTCCTTTGTAGGGACATGGATGCAGCTGGAAACCATCATTCTCAGCAAACTATTGCAAGAACAGAAAACCACTGCATATTCTCACTCATAGGTGGGAACTGAACAATGAGATCACTTGGACACAGGAAGGGGAATATCACACATCGGGGCCTATTGTGGGGAGGGAGGATGGGGGAGGGATAGAATTAGGAGATACACCTAATATAAATGGCGACTTAATGGGTGCAGCACACCAACATGGCAAATGTATACATATGTAACTAACCTGCACGTTGTGCACATGTACCCTAAAACTTATAAAAGTATAATAAAAAAATAAACAAATAAAACTCATTTCCATTCAAAATAAACCACTGCTTCTTATGATGCATTAACTTAGCCACTCCTGTAGTATCCACGCAGCTGTTTCCAAAATAAAAATTTAAAAAAATTATCTTACAAAGTGTTGATGCATTACTTTCAAACAGGGCAGAGAAGGAGAAAACACACATGCATGTATACACACACACACACACACACACAAATACACACAGTGAGAGAAATTCACCATGTTCAAGCACTTTCTCAACTTCATGTAACTTAACCTTCACAATCCCAAATTCCTACAGCATGAACAAGGTGAAAATTCATTATCTTTTACATGTAAAACTTCTGGAAAATCTTTTTCCCCCCAACAATATTTTTTAAAAAAAGGAAAGAAAAGAAAAAAAAAACACAGAAAAACAAGAAAAAATAATGTTCATAAAAATCTTCACTTTCTTTCCTGAATAATGCCTTCTCCCCAGAGAATAAACAACAGGCTTCTTACTATTGAGTTATTTTTAAGAAAGAGAAAGTACTATATAGCATGCTTCCTACACATTAGAGGTTCAAGCTTTTATTAAACAAAAAAAAAATTCTTCCTTGATTTTGATATTAAAAAAACACTTCCATGTAAGGAATCAATGTGAATATGGTAGAGATGATAAGCGAATGCATTGGGTTGTGATCATTCTAAAAGGTCAGATTTCTTCAGCTGCTACTGGTTAAATAATTGACAAAGATTAAAAGCTAAATCCCTAAACAGATGCAGATATTACTGAAAAATCCCTTAGAAGCAAAGAGATGGAGACAATATACATGAAGATAAAGGTTTCTTTAGCGAAAACATTTCATATAGAAAACCGCCTAAAATATTAAACTTTGGGAATCACTCTCAGAGCAGCAAAATCTCTTCAAATTATTCCCAGAATTGGATTTAAATATTTCCCTTGAACCAAATAGTCGAGTCTTAATCGTAAAGCTTACACTTAAAGACTTCTATTTTGGCAGGTCAGATATTTCCAATAGATTATAAACCCTGGGATTTAACAGTTGAATCCTGGGAATAGAAGCAATAGTGGACAACAGATTAACGTTTACAAAGTTTAAAACACACAAAAGGATGTTCAGAGCTAAGGATGACTATCTGTAACTCTGCTCCGTAAAATGTTTTGGGATCTTTGAATAATGAAAGCTATTACAAACTCCAAGTGCCACAAGAAAACACATAATGATCACTATATTTCATTGATTTTTTTTTTTTTTTTTTTTTGGTAAACTGTAAACATGGCTAATTCACTTGAATTTCACTAACTGGCTTAAAGAAGAGTTGGAGCCATCAACTCCATAGGTCTCCCCTACGTGTTACAGCATGTTTACTATTCCTTCATATTAATCAGCCATATTTCCTCTTCAGACATAGTGAAGTTTATTCTGATGAAATTGACCATATCAAAGTTTAAGTTTGTTATTGTTATTCACTAGAATCCTTTAATTGCACCAAGGTGTTTATTACATAGAGCTGTTTGCACAGTTTGGCACACAATAAGGAGTTTACACATGTTAACTATTTTATAACCATCATCGTCCTTACTATTCTGATTGAATATAACAGCCATTTGGCATATAATTTATATTATGTGTTGAGGTATGTTTTATGAGTACTCCCTGAATGAGACATATATTTATGAACTACAGTGAGACAATTTATATGGCAGCTCATGATCCCACATTATAAAATATTTAATTATATAAAATATGCCTAGAATAATATTAAATGCATAATGTGTAAAATATAACATTTTTGTATGAAAATTACATGAAAATTATTTTTCAATTGTTTATTAGATAATTTTGAGTCAACCAATTTTTTCAGCTCTAAAATTCTATCTTGCCAGCTGTATGTCTGGGAATCTAACTTTATCTTAGGGTTAACTAAGTATGCCTCAATGACTTAATTCTGAATCAGTAGAATGTAACATTACCGAATTTTAATTTGGATCAAAAAAAAAAAAATTATACCTGTCTCAGAAAAGATATGCATTACAAAGTTCTGTGTTACAAAAAGAAACGTCCTCTAAGTGAAAGTTCAGATAAGAAGAAAAACAAAGAATTTTTCTTCTTTGATCATCCTTATCTGTTGAAAAGAATTACGTCTCTTAAAAAATAACACCCACACATTCAGAAAAAGTGAAAGGATTTGTAACACAGTGTATCTAGGCCGAAAGTATTAGTTTAGGGATCATATTAATCTTTGTGACACTATAACAAAGAATTGTGAAGGGAAATAGACAGTGTAAGACTGGTCCTTCAAAAAGAATAACATTAAAAATTGAGCTTGCCAAGATGATCAAATGCGATGTCAAAAGAAACGCAGAATTACTTCTCTTTCTCTGAGAGAAAACCAGGTAAGATAGGAAGTATTTAATTGCTTTGTGATAGATGTGTATTTAAAAGAAACTTAGAACACTTTTATTTATGCATTTAGTGCATGTTTATTGCACACCTCATATATGTCAGGCACAGACTTTTAATAGCAGGGCTAGATTTGCTTTATCTTTGTAGTTAGTAGTACTAATGTATTCATCAAATAGCTGAGTGCTTGCTGAGTGCCACTGGGTGTTGAAGGCACAGCAAAAGGCAGGATTTCTAAGCTCATCATGGTACTTAATAAAACAGGAGACTGAAATGACCAATACACATCCAAAGATTTATTTAACTTCATTAGACATCAAGGAAAGGCCAGAATCATCTGCATACACCATTTCACCAGATGGATGAAATTTTAAAAAACACACAATACCAAGCTTTTGCAAGTATGTGGACTAAAGGAAACTCTAAGACACTGCTGATGAGAATCTAAATTGCTACAACCATTTGAAACATCTGTATGGAAGTAATGACTAAAGCTGAACATTTATATGTCCTCTGACCCTGCAAATATACCCGTAAATGTGTTTGTGTGTGTGTATCATAAATGCATGCATGAGTCCACAAAACAAGAATGTTCAGAGCACTACTGTTGTAATAGCCTAGAACTGACAATTCCATTGAAGGTAAAATTGATAATTAAGTTGTGGTATAGTCATACAGTGAAATGCTACAATGCTACACACCTATAAGAATGAACAATTACAGGCAGCAATGGGAGTGGACATCACAAACATAGTGTTGAATAAAAGAAGTTGAACTGTAAAGAATAGCTATTGTGTGATTCTATTTATATAAAAGTCAAAAATAGGCAAAATGTAGAAGAAGGTAATGAAGGAACAGGGGAAGAAGGGAAGGTTTTGGGAATGCCTGCTATGCTCCGTTTCTTGATCTGGGTGCTGGCCTCGTGCATAAGTTCACTTTCTGATCTTTGATTGCACTAGACACTTATGATCTGTGACTCTTCTGTAAACATTTACCTAAAAAGAAACAGGTAATTTCTAATTGTGATATTGCCAGGAGAAGGCAATATGAAAGAGCATCACGTGGGATTAGAGTTTAAACATGAAAGTCAGAGAAGGCTTGTCTGCAACAGTGATATTTGAGCTGAGTAGAAGGAATGAGGCTATGAGTAGAAGTTAATGAGGTTAAAGGAGGGGAAAGAGACTTCCAGTGAGAAGTCCTTGAGACGGGAAAGTGCTGAGCGCATTCTGGAACTGAAAGAGAAAGTCAATGTAGCTTGAAGAACGTGAGCTAAGAGGAGGGTGGACAAAGGAACTGGATTTATAGATGAGTGCCAGAGGAGGCAGGACCTCATTGAATAGCTTAAGAACCTTGCATTTTATCCCATGCGCAGGGAAGGTTTTCAGGAATTATAGACAGAAGGATCATAAGATGTAATTTGCATTCATAAATGATCTCTCTGGATGCTGTGAGAGGCATTGTTACTTAGAGTGGACAAGGACCAAAGACCAGTGCTAGGTCACGAACAATTTCTTACTAATCTATGATAGGATAAGTACAGAAACAGAGTACAAGAACTTAGAATCATTTATGTTAACTTGGTAGGACACACGTATGTCTGATGAACCTAATAATAATAAATACATAATAAAAATGGGCCTGGTAGTATTTTGTCTCATTTTATTTCATTTTCTTCTAGTAATACATTTTTATCTTATAGTGTACGATTCATAAAAATAAAATAAAATAATTAAATGTCTTTTACCACAAATAGTTCAAGTAGCACTGGCGTAGAGACGGATTTGACAGAGCACAGAAATGGTGGGTAAGAAACCATATGAAGTAAATTGCTATATTCTAGGAGAGGGAAGTTGACATATTTGATTGAGAGAAAATTTTGTCTGAACAAAAGCTCCAGTGTCAATAGTACTTCTAAATATATCAAATCAAGTTTAAAAGGTGAACAGGCTCTGATATGTTTTGACTGTGTCCCTACCCAAAATCTCATTCTGAATTGTAATCCCCATAATCCCCACATGTCAAGGGAGAGACCAGGTGAAGGTAACTGAATCACAGGTGTTTCCCCCATGCTGTTCTCCTGATAGTGAGTTCTCACAAGATTTGAAGGTTTTATAAGTGTTTGGTATTTCCTTCTGCATTTACTCTCCCTCCTGCTGCCTTGTGAAGAAGGTACCTTGCTTCCCTTTTACCTTTGGTTATCATTGTAAGTTTCCTGAGGCCTCCCCAGCCACATAGAACTTTGAGTCAATTAAACCTCTTTCCTTTCTAAATTACCCAGTCTAGGGCAGTTCTTTATAGCAGTGTGAGAATGGACTAATACAGGCTCCAACTGGCCTAGTACTTCCAACACCCATCTTATTACTGCAGGATCTTTTCTAAAAAGCCTGCAGTAGAAAACAATGCTTGAACACCCTAGTTCTTCTTAAGGAACTCTCCTGTCCAAAGGGTAACCCATCAAGACTTTTGTCTCTCTTCCTTTCTCTCAAGGCTTTTTAGAGGACCTCTTTGAACCAATACCATCAAATGACTTCCTAATAGACATAGGGGATATATTTCCATAGTCTATTTATACTAAACATCATGACACCGTCTGCAATGAAGAGAATAAAAGAAAGGATATATAACCTCTGTTGTAGTGGACTAAATTCTTGATATAAGATGATGATAAGCATACTGTTGGAAAGTGAAGACAAGGGAAAATGTTCAAGATAAGTGTAGTGAATAAGATAACTAGGCTATCAGTACCTTCTGGTACTTTTCTATTGTATTTATTTGCTACAAGCCCTTACTGCCTCATATAAGGACAACTGTGATACCCAACCATTAGCGTCCCATCTCAAGTTCTTTCACTTTTCAAGTTATTTATATACCCCAGTGAAATTTATCTTGGAATTTAATCTTTCAATCATTGCTTTGCTCATGTCATTCCCCTGCTCAAACCTTATCACTGACTCCTTGTTGCCTATACCATAAAATGCAAACTCCTTAGCCAAGCATGCAAGGCCTTCCCCTAATTTCTTCAAAGTCTGGCTTCAACAAACTTTTCATAGATTACCTACCATGAATCACTTATGTAATTCTTAGTAATAGGTAGTATTAAGCAATGGTTGAGGGCACAGATACAGGAGCTCTTACTCTATCACCTTGGCAAATTACTTGATCTCTCTGTGCCTCAGTCTTCTCATCTGAAAAATGGGACACCATTAATACCTACAGTACCAACCTCATAGAGTTCTGTGGAGATAAAATGAATTAATACCTGTAAAAAATCCTAAAGAATGCTTGACGTATAATAACCAATAAGTATTAGCTATAATAATGTTTTTCAGGTTAATCGATCAAATGGCTGCCAAGCAAGACACACAAGTTCTACCTTGTCTTTGATTCATGGCATTCTTCCTAAATATGGAAAGCTCTTATTCTACCCTCTCTCACCTCCTAATCCCTCTCTGACTTTTCCTGTAAGAGTCCTTTCAAGTACCATTCCCCCTTAAAGCTTAAAGCTCTTAGGCTACCAGAATACCAAAGAAGTCTTCTTGGTAGTAATTCTATACCAATCACTCATTCTGTGTTTCTTTTGTTGTTGTTGTTTTGTTTTCTTGTTGCTTGTTTAATTAATGTACAACTATCTTCCCATCTTGATTATAAGCTCTTTAAGGTACTTCCAATCAATAACAGGCTTTTTTTCAACCTTCAGCAACAAAAGCCTATTATCATTTAAACATGTGTTTATGTACTTCATGAATCATGTTTGTAGCAAATTTCACTGTGAAAACTACCTTTTCTATAACTAACAAATGTTTGTTAACTATTTTTTTCTGAAATATAATTTCATAGAGTAAATCTATTGTTTCCCTTAGCTTCAGTGTAATACATTATGTAAATAAAACATCAAATCACCTAATTTTACAAAAAATAACAATATTTTCATTTAACATTATATATTTTGTTAGGTATTCTATACCACATTGCATCATACACTAAATTATGAAAAATATTTATTTCTTTAAGCAGAATAGTCAGTTGCTCATCTAATCTAATAAATTACAGATTTATTGCTCTACTTTTACAGCAATACAAAATTGTTTAAAATATTCAAAACCACATAATGAATAATGTCTATTCTTTGGGGTGTTTTTGATATGAAGATAACAATGAATCACCTCTGAGTTGCTGATTGTAAAAGAAGTGATACATTCTTTTTAAGAACACTGTTATCTTCTTAAGAAAGAAGAGCAAAGCTAATTAAAAGTACTGTCTATAAAGCCATGGGACTGTGATGTGGCTCTAATAATTCATAAGCTTAAGAGGATCAGGCACCAAATCCACCCAATCCATGTCAGTCGCCTTTCTCTCCTTTGTGACACTTTCTCAAGACATTGGGAAGAACAATAATTTTTAGAAAAGACTGGGAAAGTTTCTATTCCTATCTCTTTGTAGAAACACTAAAATCTACTAGGAATACAACAGCATGTACTTATGAAAGTACAATCTTCCTAAATTTGCCTTAAAAAGTTCCCAGCATCAAGCTCAGTGAGCTGTGCTTTAAGCTTCTTCAGAATGCCTCACAGCTGGGGCTACTGGTAATTATTTCAAGCAGCTCTCCCCAAGAGGACTTCAAAGAGGCTCCTGTGCCATCCCCAGTGCTCTAGGAAGCTTCCAGCTCTTTTGGTCTTTTCACCAGACCATTTACAAGGCTTGGAAACATTGAAAATATCTTTCATCTTTTTAGTTCCTCTGCAGTCAATCATGTTTTTGTTCAATTTCATATTTGGTCCAGTGCCATTCTCTGCACATCTGCTTTGCAGACAAGCATGTAAATTCAGGCAGCTTTACCAGGGTTGTTCAAGTTCAATAACTAACATTCTGCAGGAGGGTGAAGGTGAGCACACATGTCTTTAGATCCAATTCAAGCATTTACATGAACAGAATTTAAAACATTGCCTTGTAGACTTGGGTTCTTTCTTGATTTATAGGCTATAAGAAATAGTCTAGAAAGGTACAATTGCTTTGATCCATTGTGGCTAGATTTTCAAGGTCTCACAACTTAAGAAACAATAATCTTTCAACTTCTGATTATCTAGTAATAAATATATGGTGAGAAGGAATCAAATGTTACAGGAGAGCCTTTGGGGACTGCCCACCTGGAAAAATGTTAGGGATGTTGAAAAACTCTTGGATCCATACCATAATGCCTAAAACCTTGACCTTGAGATTCATCCATTCATTTAGTCCATCATTCAAAGAAAATTCACAGAATGTCTGAAGTTTCCCAGGCACAATGCTGAGAGCAAAACAGATGGTGAAGATAGTAGGTTCAATAAAATACTAAAACCACTTCTAAGAAACCCATACATTTGTTGGGGGAAAAGAACATCAAAGAATAAATATATACCATAATACATGAAAATGCTATGAAAGTGAGAGGTATAAAGATCTATTAATAATGGAGAAGAAAAGATAGTATTGCTTAGTGGATTGCAAAGGGCTTCCAGGAGTAGAGGATTTTTGAGGATGCAAAGGAGTCTGTCAGCTACAGAAGGCCATGGCACAGAATACCAGTTAGACAGAAAGCAACAAATAAAAGTAGAGAGGCCTGTTGATAGGAAAAGGGTGGAGTTTCATGAGACAACAGTAGAGGTTGTGTTAAAAAAAATTGCGCAAAGAAAGTAAGGGTTTCAAAGGGCTATTTTTGCTTCACGAAAAAAACCTGGATTTAACCTATTGAAAATATAATGCCAATAAAGGCCCCTAAGCAAAGGAGCAAAACAATGACAAGTTTTGCTGAGGGTAGAAAACAAGTGGAGTTATAGATAGCAGAGGCTGGAAGGAAGGAAAGCTTCATCAAGAAGCTACAGTGCAGGCCCAGGTGAAAATGATAAAAGCTTAGGTGTCATTAAGGCATCATCTCTAGTTAAAGTTTGGATACGATGATGGAACAAATGTATATGGCTCAAATGGTGCAAGTGAATGTAAGGACCTTCTTTCCTGACAAGAAATGTTGCGGGGGAATAAGAAAGAGAGAAAGGAGGTGCCAGGTGCTCAGGATGATTGAAAGGAAGAAAAGGGCAAAAATCAGTACATTAAGGCCCCAATTTGGAATTTTACCTAAAAGCAACTTTGGATCACAATTTAAAATGAATCAAATAATGTTACAGGTGTTCTGATGAGATTTTTATAGCACGGAATGATGACGAGAATAGGAACCACATTGAGACCTTCAGAGAGGGACACCAAATCCAGCTGTGCCATGTGCAAGCTGCACAGTAAAAAAAAGGTGGCCCTGTTTCCCTTCTCAGGAGTTTAGCACTAACAAGTCAAACAAAAGTTCAAGTCTTAGAAGTTTAAAATGGATAGAACAGTGCTTAATACACTCAATAGTATAAGGATCTTTCCAGTCTTTTTTTGTAGGCTGACATAAAACTATGTTTATTAATAATAAAACCTCAGTGGTGTGGCAAAACCATGATGACCACCTAGTTGGAAAATCTGAGGGACTGTCTATGATGACACTTATACTTACAGGAGAGAAACTGAGAAATGGAAAAGTTGAGAAATCTTTGAGTGATAATGTGACACAAATTCAGGGCCAAAATCCAGTTTAACGCCTGCATCCTTTCCTGAAACTATGAGGCTGCCTCCATCCACAGATTCTACTGTTTCCCTACCCAATGTAATGATTTGTAATCATGAATTAAACTAACTTCTAGGAGGACAGGGACACTGAATAAATCTACAGTGTCACTTCATTAAGGCAAGGTAGTAATGTCCATTTACACTCTTTTAAAAATGTATTTGTTATTTTTATAGTTTTAGGGGGCACAAATGCAGGGTTTTTTATATGGATATATTGCATCATGGTGAAGTCTGGGCTTTTAGGTAACCGTCACCTGAATAAGATGCATTGTACCCACTAAGTAATTATCAGCCCTCAATCCACTTCCCTCCTCCCACCCTTCCACATCTTAAATGTCTATTATTCTGCTCTCTATGTCCATGTGTACACATTGTTTGATTCCCACTCATAAATGAGAATATGTGGAATTTGACTTTCAGTGTCTGAGTGATTTCATCTAAGGTAATGGCCTCTGGTTCCATCTGCGTTGCTGCAAAACACACAATATCATTCTTTTTTTTATGGTGGCACAGTATTCTGTGGTGTATATATGCACACCATATTTTCTTTATCCAGTCATCCACTGATGAACATGTAGGTTGATTCCATGACTTTGCTATTGCGAATGGTGCTTCAATAACCATACAACTGCAGGTGTCTTTTTCTATTATGATTTTGTTCCTTTGGGTAGATACCCAGTAGTGTGACTGCTAAATCAAATGGTAGTTTTATTTTTAGTCCTTTGGGAAATCTCCATAGTGTTTTCCATAGGAGTTGCACTAATTTCCATTCCAACCAATAGTGTATAAGTGCTCTCTTTTCTCTGCATTTTCACCAACATCCGTTGTTTTTTGACTTTTTATTAATAACCATTTTCTGACTGATGTAAGACGGTATCTCACTGTGATTTTAATTTGCATTTCTCTATGATTAGTGATATTTAGCTGTTTGCATTAGACATAAATTTGTCAAAAAACTAACTGCCCAGCAGATTTATAGGCAACCTATAAAAACTTGTAAATGCTTCTTATGCATCAACAAATTTAGCACCATTGCTTTGTGAGATAGTAAGGTATAGTGCTTCATTAGGTATATACAGAGGTAGCACCTTGTAGATCTGATTCAATAACATTCCTAAATGTTTAGCTCTGAACTGCAATTAATTTTCCTGCTTTAACAGCTACAATCTGACTATGCAGAGTGTTAGCTAAATAAACAAGCAACTACCGAAGATTTTCATTTTAGCAGTACAGACAGTGACCACAGAGAATGCAGAGGTATAATATTACAGAAATAAAAGAAAGTGAAGTTAGCAGTCTGGCGTTAGTTAAAAAGTTTCTGATTTGTGAAACTCTTTCTTCTGGTAATAAACTTAGCACTTAATGGAAAGTGCTACACTGACACTTCAATGTGGGAACTATTTCTAAAGAAAAGGAAAATGCTTTTTATGCTGCATTGCATTATGAATTTCAAGGTAAAAAATAGAATAAAAAGATTTTAATATATGCACTAAAAAATAATCCTCTGCTTTGTGCTCCGACCTATTCATCTCAAAGATTCCACAGACCTTCAGCCCCACTCTGGTCTCCAGAAGTTGAGAGAAGCACTGTGCCTCCAGCACTTCCCTGTCAAACAGCATTGGCCTGGAGCTGCAGGGGTTAGTGGAGTGCTGGGAGAAGAAAGTGTAAACAAAGAGCCATGAGTGATTATCCACCCTTTCCCACTCTGGAGTTGGAGTTACAGTTGCATTGCCTGCTATCAGCATCATAAAAATAGGAGAGAGACTGGGCACCATGGCTCACGCCTGTAATCCCAGCATTTCAGGAGGTCAAGGTGGACAGGTCGCTTGAGCCCAGGTGTTCAAGACCAGCCTAGGCAACGTGGTGGAACCCCATCTCTACAGACAATTCTTTAAAAAATTATCCAGGTGTGGTGGGGTGCACCTGTAGTCCCAGGTACTTGGGAGGCTTAGGCTGGAGGACCCCTTGAGTCCCAGAGGTAGAGGCTGCAGTAAGTTATGATCATGCCACTGCATTCCAGCCTAGGTGACAGAGCAAGATCCTGTCTCAAAAAAGAAAAAAAAAAAAAAAAAAAAGAAGAAGAAAGAAAGAAAGAATAGAGGAATCGATGCTAAAAGCAACAGTGAACTTTGTTTCTCAACTCCCTCCCACATACCACTTAGGCATCCTAACATCATGAGAACTACATTAACGGTCATGCGCTCTTCCAGAATTGTGCCCAACTCTTCGATAGGATCAGGGATTTTCTGTGATTCTTTTGATTCTTGAAAGAATGAAAAACAGCCTACTTTCATTCGCTGTATACTGTGATGAATTATTGGCATATGTGAATTTCTGTGATGTTTCAAAACGCCTTCAACAATATCTTCTGCCTTTTCAGTCTCCAGTGATATTTTGACATCTAGTATAACTCAAATATCACAACTGATTTTTTAAAATTTACAAGCATAAATAGTTTAACAAATATGAATGTGGAAATAGCTAGAAACTGGTTAACATAGTTGCTTGTGGAGACCGACTCCAAAAATTAACTTGCCTTATATTATGTGAAACACATGACATAGATTTACCTAATGACAGTGATTTTTATTCTTTTATTATTCTTGAATTTTATCAATAAAATGCAGAATATTAAAAAATAATACTTTACTAGCCTTTGTTGAACTGTACCAAACTATTATAATTAATATATTTATTACAGTTTATAAAATATTTTTAACCATCAACAGAACAAAACCTTTAACATATCTACTTCCTCATTTACGTGAATAACTTTGGAAAATTTTATTGTTTTTTTAAAATAATTCATCAACTTGTATGTGTGCATCAAGCAATTAGCTACACAAAATATTTTTGAGCATATCTTGACTATATATAAACCATAGAATCTCTTATTGTTTTATTTTTTATTTCAGTTATATATCAGTAAATTCAAAGCATTTAGTAATGTGTCAGATTATGCATAAGTCATATGGATAATTTTATAATATGTGAACTAGTTTGTACTCTTTACATTGTTAACAAACTTATTTGTTGCACCAGGTTTAAATCAGCATGACCATTTGAAATTCAAAAATTGATCCATTAAATTTGTTCAATGAACAAATCATTGATCACGAAACAGAAAAGAAATTATTATCTTTACTTTAAAAATCTGTTTTAAAATATGCATCTGCACATTTTAAACTGATAGATTTCTTCTCAATTTTCCATTAGCTAAAAACTGCTTAAAGTTGACTGATATCATAATGACAGAGAAACTAAAATAACTGGTAAGCATCAAATATTTCTAACTTTAATGATTACACAGAGTTCTTTTACAACATACATATACACACAAGAAGAAACACACTATTTGTTTAACTAGATATCAAAGTCGCACAAATATCTATTCACTCAAAAAGCTGACAGCATCACTGAACAACTAAGCAAGAGTGATTTATTTCTAATAATCTTCTTTCTAAAATATTTCATGCTATTTAACACGCAACATTCTAGAAATATGCACATCATCTAATCCATTTCTTAACTGCAAATGTGGTCACATTGATCCAGTCTAGAACTATAGCATGTATACATAAAATCAGTGTACCCTGGTATAAAAGACACATTGAAAAATCTGTATCATTGAGACAAATTTCAAGCTCTGGTCATTAACTGCTAATATATGCAAATCAAAGTGAATAATAATACCACAGCTAGTTAAATTTCACTTGAATTTCTATGGTTGATCTCTTTACTTTTTATCATACAGGGTTTAAAGAAGATTAAGTTGACATATATTAGTAACAGTACTATATAGGTGTCTAGATGCACTGGATTTTTTCAACCATAGTTTTATAAAATTACCTCTTTAAAAAAACCATTAGGTTTGTAACCAAATTGTTGTATGACAACATAAAAAAATTCTTTTTCTCTTTTAATGTAACATTAATGAAGCATACATAATATTGTCACCTAGCTAGCATAAGTTTTTAAATTGCCAACACATATTTCTGTTGTGTCTGTGTGTTTGTGTGTGTGTAACAATATATGTATTCAGTTCCGTCAGTTCTTCTAGTAATATCAAATATAAGACTTTACTTTCCACTGGTAACTGGACAACTTAATATGTTTTTGAGATAATGCAGAAAGTAATAGGGACAATCTTCTGTTTAAATTATGTTGCCCTTTAGATCATACTGCGCACATTCTAACTTTAGAAGCTACCGTATGTGAATGTTTCCACCAGGCAAATTGTCAAGACGAACTGGATAGCAACAGCAAAAGTAGGTCTGCACTTTCTTGGCAACAAAAATGGAAGAATAAAATCTTGATACAAGAGACCTTTTTAGATATAAATCACAGTTTTTTTTTTGTTTTGTTTTGTTTGTTTTTTTGGCAAAAGACAACTCTTTTTTTTCTAAATTGTCTAGTCAGTTAATTTATAAATGTTGTGATCTTTTTTCCCAAAACAGAAAACTATTGGCTGTTCTATATTCTTCACCCTTATTCTATGTCAATTCAGTAAAAATTCAACTTTGTTTAGTGCACAGACGATTAATGAAAATCTAAAACTTTATTCAAAATTTAATACAGAAAATCTGCCTCCATCATGATAGTTTATATAAATATTCAGAAAGATAGCACTAGTGATTATATAGCCTAGAATGAACAGAATTTTTAAAAAGAATAGTGGAGTCAAGTAAACCTTCCAAATTCCTATTTGTACCTTTACTAATACATTGGAAATACTCACTGATAAAAGTATCTTAACCATTTTTGGTAACAGCAACTAATATTGTCTTAACCAGTTAATAAAATGTCAAAAGGACAGAGATGGCAGATGGCAGGGACATAAAATTTCATTATCATAACCCAATTTTACTAGCATATAGGTGCTCACTTTATCACCCCCGAATAGAACAATACAGTTACAACATACAAAGAGTTCTCACCAGATTTTCACAGCAAAGAGAAAAAAAGGTATTTCCCCTTTTCTTTCATATAAAAGATAATGACATGAACCAGGTAGCCATATTATTACACTAAGAAATATTACAGGTATTGTATAATTTCTTCCAAACTCTCTATATAAAATATTAATTACAAATTTAATTTGTAATTAGTTAAATTACAGAGATTTATCATCCTTTTTTGAAATGTTATAATAATCCTTTAATAAGCAAGTGACATCATAGTTCATGGGAAACACAAGTTATTAAAACAGAGGTATTCATTAACACATTTGGAAACTCCAGGTATTGTATTCTTTCATCACAATATCCAATAAATTATATAGAATCATAATAGAGTTTTACATCTTTTTTGAGACAGCGTCTTGCTCTGTTGCCTAGGCTAGAGAGCAGTGGCCCACACACAGCTCACCACAGCCTTGACCTCCTGGGTTTAACATCGAGTGATCTGCCCACCTCAGCCTCCTGAGTAGCTGAGACTGTAGGTATGTGCCACCAAGCCCAGCTAATTTTTTTGTTTTGTGTTTTGGTAGAGATGAGGTCTCACTGTGTTGCCCAGTCAGGTCTCGAACTCCTGAGCTCGAGTGGTCCTCCTGCCTCAGCCACCAAAAGTGCTGGGATTATAGGTATGAACCATCTCTCCCAGTGACTTTTACATTTTTTGTAAGAAAGTAAAAACGATAATGCCTTTACTGCTACTACGAATGTATATTCTAATAAGCACTACACCAAAGTAAAGTGATAAGTTTGGAAACTTAAAATATCCAAATCTTTCTTGCAAGGATCATATACATGTTTTATCATTGTCTTACCTCAATGATTTTGTCATGAATTTCCAGGCCATCTGCTCTGTCAGCAGGTCCATTTTCTAAAATTTTTGAAACATAAATTCCTTCAGTCGATGTTCCTTCCTGACTGTTCTATTAAAAAAATCGTTAACAGAAGAGAGACGTAAGCAAAATTTAAATATTATTAAGGACAATTTACCAAATGTAACATTACCAATACTCTGTAAATCTGCAACTCTCTTAGCTGGGGATTTGGCACAGAATTTAACTTACTTAACACCAACTAGTCATTAATCAAGATGGCAGTTTTAATGAATGAGTCCAGGGTCTCTGACAAGATTATCTATTAACTTCACATTTTTTAGTTCACATTAAAAGCTATGGGAAAGGGCATGTACAAGGTGAAATAAACTGGCTTTTAAGTATTATTTATAAAACATTTCACTTCTAAAGAGATACAGCAAGTAAAAGGGTGATAAGGTTAAAGAAGGAAAAAAACATGTGTCTGGTTCCCACTGTATAACTGGTTTGAGATGTGGTCAGAGTTTTGAAATATAATTTAGCTTTTTGATGTGACAGATTTAGAAACCTAGCTCTAGCTGTGTCTATTCACAGGAGAGACTGGTAGCTTACTCAAGTGTAAAATCTCAAATGATCACATCCAAACTGCAAGGGAACCTATGCAAAAGGGAGCCCATGCAAAGCTCATTTTTACATATTTCCAGGTGCAATGTAACTCGTGAGTTAAACCTCAAACATAGCCAATATGGTAAAAATGGGACAGTTTAGACAGTCACAAGAAGCCAAAGCTTATTTAGGGAAAATATCCAACATCCTATAATAATACATCATGTAATTTTAAATGTCATTTGACTTCATGGCAGGTTAAATAAAATTATTTCTCTTTAGCTGTCCTTATCATGAATTTTAAGAGACTTTTTAAAAAGGTCCAATGTCATCTAAATGTCGAATACCAAAACAGAATCTATAAAAATATTCCTTAGGGAAAATGATAACCAAAATGATATGATGAAAAGACTTTCATCTTAATAAATGAGGACTGTTTTAAAAAGAGAAGCACAGCAGTCATTAGTTGCTAGGTTTTCAAAATACTAAACACAAGGAAGAAATATGTCACTGCCATCCTTACCTAAACAGAGCATATGACCAACAACACTAAGACAGTTTCCTTGAACAACATCTGCAATGCAGGATGCAAAAATTTCATGGCAGTTTATTGAGAAAATTAAAGAGCATCATTTTTTAAAACTTAACCACCTTTTTCCAGTTATGGTGAAAATTAAGTTGACACAGGAATTCAATGATATAAAAGAACTTTGCAACTACAGTATATTATGTAAGTTTAAAATATGCATTTTGAAAATTGGCATCAACATAGAGAATATTATTCATGCAGTCAAACAAAGAACTTGGTTTGGGGAGCCAAAAATATTTCTAATCAACTGTTTTTCTTTAACATGGTACTTCCTATTGAATTCAATCATCCCTTATTTCAACTGTTCATTCATTCATTCAATATATATTACTTTCTTCCTAGTCTGTATTAGCATCTTCAAACTGAGTAATTTCACTTAATAAATAGGAGATTTAACCAGGCAGTACAATTGCCTAATGTTATCAAATAGAAATTGCCTACATATGGTATTGTGAAATAGGTTTATTCAAGAAATTTTCCAAAAGTACAATATAATTTAGATAAAATGTGAAATGTACTTTCCTTTTCTTCTTTTAAAGTAGCAAAGAGAACCAAGTTTGCTAGCAGTTGTTTTTTGTTTCTCTCAAAAACAAAGACCAGGTGCAATGGCTCCAGCCTATAATCCCAGCACTTTGGGAGGTGATGCAGGCAGATCACTTGAGGTTAGGAGTTCTGGACCAGCTTTGCCAACATTCTGTATTTTCTCTACCACAAATACAAAAATTAGCTGGGCGTGGTGGCACATGCCTGTGGTCCCAGCTACTCAGGAGGTTGAGGCAGGATAATCACTTGAACTGGAGGCAGTGATTGCATTGAGCTGAGATCATGCCACTGCACTGCAGCCTGGGCTGCAGAGTGAGACTCCATCTCAAAAAGGAAATAATTTTAAAAAATTTTAAAAATAATAAAATCAGGGCCAGGCGCGGTGGCTCACACCTGTAATCCTAGCACATTGGGAGACTGAGGGGGAGTAGATCACTTGGGGTGAGGAATTCAAAACCAGCCTGGCCAACATGGCGAAACCCTGTTTCTACTAAAAATATAAAAAATTTGCCGGGCATGGTGGCAGGTGCCTGTAATCCCAGCTATTTGGGAGGCTGAAGCAGGAGAATCGCTTGAACCTAGGAGGCAGAGGTTGCAGTGAGCCGAGATTGCACCACCGCATTCCAGCCTGGGCAACAGAGTAAGACTCTGTCTCAAACAAACAAACAAATGAAATAACTAACTAGCTAAATAAATAAATAAATAAAATCTGGGCAGGTACTGGAATATTTGCATTAAGAAATCTGATATTTGATCACAAGCATAATTTTAAAGATTAAACCACTATTTTTCTTACTCAAAATCCACAAACGAAAGCTAAGTCCTCTATTATTTTATAAGCAACGAGTAATGTTTATTAATGCTTATGTTATAAGGAATGAGTAATGCATTAACAAGGTGTTTTACCTGATTTGGTCGACCTCCTATAATATTGAATCCCAAAGTGTCATATTCTCTTTCTAACACAATAGTAAATGACTTATGTTCTCCATCCTAGAAAAAAAATGTATAAAATGACTAGGTAAAAATATAAAAGAAAAATAAATGCTACAATAAGTTTTTATGTACCGTAAGTTAACTGACATGTGAAAAGAGGAAAACTTTAAAATTAAGAATGGTTGAATGTGGCAGAAGTTTGACATTTTCTTATACTTACTTTGTAAGTATGTATTTGAAAAAGAACAACGGTGCATGTGAGGGGGAAAAAAACCCCCTATTTTCAAAAATTACTGAATGGCTTTGCATTTTGAGACATGCAGCTCTTTTATCCTAATGCAGCATCTAAATCTGATTTCATTGTAATTGAAAACAGATTTCTGGTTAAACCTTGGAGGTATCTTTATTTTTCCCTCCATTACAGAAAAGTAAAATATAAATTATCAATAGTGTAAAATTTTTATTTTGTAAAGTCTTAAGGAATTTAAGAAACATGAACTATTTATAAATTTTAGTCATAATATTCATGTCGCTGTTGTAATGCAGGATATGTTAGGCTACTGTAGTCCTAATTTTAAATTATATTCCTACTTGGTTTTGCATAATTCCTGCAGAATAAAAAAGTAAGGGTTTGTGCTTGGTAAAGTAGTATACAGTTTTTTCCTGCTGGCCAAATAATAGTAAAACAAATAAGAATTATAGCTACAATGTTTATTAGTAAAGACTAACTTAAACATTGGATGAATTAGTGCTGGACGAGGTGGGTTTATTCATGGTTATAGATGTTATTAACCTTTACTTGGAAATTATTTCTGAATGATAACATTCCATATGCATCATCATCACTACTATCAGCATCACCATATTTTCCCAGGAGCTTTTCCTAGGCAGTGCACAGAGCAGCCCCTACTGGTAGGAGAAAAACATTTCTGAGAAACACATAGAGGGTTTTGGCTAGTCTGCAAATCATGGGCAGTTTTTCTCACTTCTCAGAATCATAGCTTGACTTGTTGCATGGACTTTTCTGTAATATTATTCTAACTGTTGCTCCTTTCCTCCAACCACCGGTTTCCTAGACCTTGGAACCTGGACTGGTAATACAAAGCTTCTATCTATGCTTTTCCCTGGGTCCTCCCATTTTGTAAATTTACCTGTGTATATGCATGTATGTATATGCATATATGGACTAGGGAAAGAATCCTTGGAACCAGTCTTTTCATACACAGTGTGCATCCATTCATCAAGGTGGAAACATTTTAGTCCCTCTCACTTCAACGTTCTCTTTTAGGTTCAAGATGGGCGCTTCTAAACTCAGTGCCTGAGTTGGAGGCAGTATGCAGCAGCGAGTCCCAAATGGGAATCTTTCTGGGTTGCTCCTCCCCGGGAGTGCTGAAGAATGAAAACAGCTCCTTGAATGGATCGCAAATTCTGCTAAATGCCTGCTCACCATGGCAGCGACCAACAATGTCAAACACTGCGCAGAAGTCCTCCAGGAGAGAAGTTACAGCTTTATAAACAAGCCTCTTCACACGGGGTGCTGCAAAGAGGCTTGTTTATTCGGTCTGAAAGCGGGCAGGCGGACCAGGAGCGCAGTTCGGGGCCAGAAGCTTAGACAAAGAAGGGAAACAGCCGCTGCCTGGGGGCTTGCAGGGCCGGTCTGACCACAGATGGAGGCTCTCGGACTGGACTTCCCAGGTCGCACACACACAATCTCAATCTCTCTCTCTCTCTCCACCAGTAATGAGATCCCGAGGCAAGGAAGGCTTATTTAGGGAAAGTCAGAGTGATGAAAAGAACTCTGCAAGTCTAAGAAACCCCATCTCTCAGCTCCTGAGGCCGTCCTGGCCCCCACATGCCTCACAGTCCCCAACTTAGTAGAAGGCAGTTGATTCAGGCAGTGGCAGCGCAAGTGTCATCAGCACTGACACCCGTCCCAGGTGTGCGGCTGCCAGGGCCGCGGGGATGCTGGCGTCCGCGGGAGAGGAAAGGCTGGGCGGGGAAAGTCTGTGCTTTCCGGCTTTCCTTCTCGGATTTGCTTCAGGCACGGGACAAGGGTTCAGAAAATAGGCAGAGACGGTGGGCAGGAGGATGAAAGATGGAGAAAGTGAGTCTGGATGGAAAACGAGTTTTCCCAATTCCTACTTTCCCGGCACAAAGTTAGAATCGAATCTGTTTAACTCTTTCCAATCGTAATATAAGCAGAAAAGGGACGATCCTTAACTTCGATCACAATCCATTCGAAAGACAATGACAGGAAAGTAATGATCAGGGTGTGATGCTTCCTGCTGCACAGTGAGGAAGGATGCCTAATTCCAAAGGAATCCTGAAGTGTCAGAAAGAACCGTTCCTCTTCCCACCCCAATCGACCATGCCCGCGGTGCCCACCCCCCTTTGCTTACCCTGCGGTGGCCGCCACCCAGGTCGCCGGCGAAGTTGCGGACGTGAGCCATGTATTGGGTGAACTTCTCCTGGTACCTGCGCGCCGTGAGCTGCACCTCGCCCTGCAGCGCCCAGAGCTGCGCCAGCAGCGCCTTCTCGCGCCGCCTCCAGGCGAGGACCCGAGGCCTGGGCCCCTGCCCGCGGCCACAGCGGCCGCTCGGCGGCCCCCCGCGCGCGCCCCCGCCCCGGCCAGCTCCGGGTGCAGGACTGCAGCCCCCCCGCGCGGGCACCTCCCCGCCGCCCAGCCCCGAAGCACAGCTCGGGCGGCTGCGGAGGCGGCTGGCAGGGCCGAAGTCGCAGTGCTCGACGTGCGCCTCCAGCTCCTGCAGCCTGACCGAGTGGCCACAGCCGCGGGCGCGGTAGTCGCACTGGACGCGCAGCTTCTGGATGAGGCTGCGTAGCGGCAGCACCCGGTACAGCTCGCCGGGCGCCAAGGTCTGGCACTGCAGAGGGCACCGGCGCCGCCGCACCGCCCAGGGCAGCAGGCAGCTGGCGCAAAAGACGTGCCCGCACGGCGTGCACAGGGGCTCTTCAAGCACCTGACCGCACAGCTTGCACTCCAGAGCCGGGTCCACGGCTTCCGCGAAGCGCTCCAGGGCAAAGCCCATGTTAGGGATGGGGAAGAAAGGGGGAGTGAAAGCAGAGTCCGTCTTCTCCAAGCCCCCCTGCCTTCCCCGGCCCACCCCCGGGGCAGCCTCCTCGCGGCGGCGGCCGTGGCTAGTCGGAGAGAGGTGGCGGGTGGGAGGTGTGATCTCAGAGTTTGTTTGGCTTGAAGTTTTCAGGCTCCTGCTAGGTCCCCTGACTTTGCCCGTATTGACGCTAATAGAAGTAACCTCCAGAGACCCCCGCCTCCTTCGCTGCCCTGCGATTTATGTTCTTTCAAATTTTGGCCGCCAGCTTACAATGGTCCTTGGGAACACTGTATTCTCCTTTGCCTGAACAGTGGACTTCAAGCATCGAGGCTCCTCGCCCTGGGTAGGGCTGATGATGAGTACAGCGCTAATGTTGAGAAACAACTTTTAAATCCACCACAATGTAAGCTTCGAGAGAGCAGAATCTTTTTGTCTATCTGGTTTTCCGCTGAATGCTCATGGCCCGCCCGGCGTCAAGTCTATCTCCAATATGTTTGAAATAGAAGCACTTTTGTTTCTTTCACATCAAAACTACAAAATCAGAAGTTAGGAAACTGTTACTTTAGAAAGTCACTATTAGGAAAATAACACTAGGAAATCCACAGAGCTAGGCTTCTCAAACCATGATCCAGAAATCAGGTGAGTTAGAAAGGCGCGATCCTCGACCTAGCAGCAAAGATGGGGAAAAAGCCAAGCGCCCGCCTTAGGACACTGCCTTCTTAAGGAGCCCCTGAACAGCCATGCAAGGCCTGCTCCCGAGTGAAGCTGGGATTCTGAGTCTGACTCCAGGTTCAGTTGCCACAGCATCCATCTTCTACTTCCACAGGCATTTTACTACTGGGGACGGGAATGTGATCATTTGGGAACCTGGAAGGGAAAATTAAAGGGAAGGATGATGAAAGAAAGCAGCGAAATATAAATAAAATCTTAGTGGCTGCTTCCTTCTACTTACCCTGAATGAACCCTTTGGATCCAAATTGCCTCCCCTCCCAGTTTGACTCTTCAAATTGTGTAGCATGACAAGTCGTCCTGAAAATACGCAGTAGGGCATCATTCCAAACCCTCCTTACTCCACTTCCTTTACCATCTTCTGAATCTTAGGAATGCAAAGAGATCCTGTCACCTGGCTGCATATTACTTACTGCCATTATCCTGAAGCTGCTACCAGATGCTTGGGTGGGTTTTATAAATTCATCATTGATGATTCCTTGCTGCCAGTTGAGCCTTGTTCCTGGAAAGCTTGTACTTCTCTATGACACCAAATGGCATCAGTTGGAATTGATGAGAACAGCTCCAGACTTTGTCTTTTAAATCCTTGGAGCTAACCGAAGAATTAGCGAAGACTAATAATAGAGGTTAATAACCTTCTGAGCCTTCTTTCCGTATGAAAGATGAGATTTTGTTAGCTGTTCAGTAACCAGTGAGGATTGGTGTGCTAGATGTTTAATATGCTTTTAAACTCTTTTTCAAAATAAGATGCTATATTTCTCATTTAATACATATAGATTCATATGTGATAAAGTAACATTTGCCACTATGTTCTGAGTTTCCCCCTCTCTTTTGACCTGTCTTGCTACAAATAAATAGGCAAACAATAAATTTCTGATTAAATAAGAAATCATTTAACAACAGCATGAAAATATTTTTTTGAATTGCATAAACTGGAGATGCATGTTCTAGAATTTCTTCAAATACTTCTGGGCAGGAGAAATCCATTCCTTTTTTTAGCTACAGAAAAAGTTGTGACTTACAGCTATAAACAGTAATAGTTATAACCGTGCATATACAGTTATAGCTATAGCTTGACATTTATTGGTTTTACAGTAAACACAATGACAGTGACAGCATTTTTAACAAGAGATAGAAGAGATGGAATCCAAAAATATTCCATTGAGACATGAGACTGTTAGGACCATGAGACTTCAGTTACTTGAGAAAAAAAGTTCATATGATGTCCTTGGTATACCCATGCAATTCCTATAGTAAAAGTAAGGAGCATGAGCAAATTATAGTCTGAGTAACATAACATTTTTATTATTAAAGAAAAGCAGATGTCAAAAAGCAGATGTCAAAAGTTGTCCACAGAGAATAGCAAGTTCAAAAATGAGGACATGTAAAGTGAAACTAAGTAATGAAGTAGGCCAAACAGAACAGGAAAATCTTTTACATAATCAAATAAAAGCCTGAGCACTTCCAAAAGAGCTAAGTATAAGGAAAGAACGTGACAAGAATTGAACTCTAAGGGAATGGACACACCCAAGTGAACCTCATAAACTTTTGCCGTCTGGAAACATTGTGGCATAAGTCTGTGACATCAGTTGAGTCAGATAGTCTCTTTCACTTCCCAGACTGTAAAATATTTTTCTACATATTAGCAAAATTGTAATATCGCTGAAAAGCTTGAGTGAGCTAGGAACATGGAGCCTAATTAAATGGAAGTAATTAGTTTGAGTAAACAAAGAAAGCACTTGAAATGAGTTTAAAATATGCACAAGTATTTCAGCGAAACAGATCCAACAATATTTAAATAAATGCCTTTTGGCAAATTAGACAAATTAACACCTTGCATCTTTAGCTTGGGCATACCCTTATGTGTTCACTGATCATAATATTCTATCTTTTAAACATCCTTAGATAGTGAAAATTGCAGGCTGAATATTAACACTGGGGGAAGAACTGAAAGGAAAGCCACTCTCTTCTTGTTGGGCAAGGCCAACTTCTAGCTGTGTTACACATTGTAGCCAAAACCAAGCCTGTTACATTTCTCATAACCTTTCATTCAGCCTGGACCTGAGAATGTGCTTTGCCAACCAAGAAACAAAGGAAAGACTACAAATTCACTTAGCTTATTTCCAAGCCAAGAACCAAGGCTTGATTCAAATTATCTTTAAGCAGCAGTTTGGGAGGCCAAGGCAGGTGGATCACTTGAGGCTGGGAGTTCGAAACCAGCCTAGTCAGCATGGTGAAACCTCGTCTCTACTAAAAATATATTTTAAAAACTGCCTGGCATGGTGGCAGGTGCCTGTAATCCCAGCTACTCGGGATGCTGAGGCAGGAGAATCACTTGAACCTAGGAGGTGGAGGTTGCAGTGAGCTGAGATCGCATCATTGGCACTCCAGCCTGGGCAACAAGAGTGAAACTCCACCTCAAGGAAAAAATAAATAAAAATAAAAACTTTAAGCAATTGGTTGAGTATTTTCAGCTTAGTAACTAGTTTTTGCTTCAATCGGCTATCAGCGGTCGTATATTCATGAAAAGAGATTAAAACATTAACTTGCTAAATTATTTGGGCCAATTCCTAGTGCAGTAATGAAACTGGAATGTGCCTTGGGTGTTGCCAGTGAGAAGAGTCAGGGTCTCATCCCAGCTCTGAGTCATACCTACTTCCAAGAATGAATCTAGGAGGTATTGGCTGTTGAGTCAAATGCTAAAATTCCTAAAATAACATGCTGTATTCTAAGACTCAAAAATGATGAATAGAGAGGTAAAATGTGAAAGGGAAAGACTTTTTTCACCTCATGCACAGATAATGTTTTGTCAAAACCAACTCATTTTTGACTCTTTTTCATCTTTTATGCATTCCATTAAGGGCCATGAAGTTGGAAAGGTTGGGGGAATTTTTCAAAGAATAGGACTTTAAATCATTTATTTTATATATGTTCATATAGCATAAGTTAGTACTTGAAATATAACAACAGTTTTTCAATTCTCTATTATATAAATTTTCTCATAAAGAAAATTTCATTATCTGTGTTTTTCTTCTCTCAATTCCCTGGTCATTTATCATAAATTAGTACTATTTCTATAATTATCCCAAGTGCTCTAAATTCCCAAGTGCTTTATATGTAATCTGTAACTATATAAAACTACTCTGGTAGCTGAGGCAAAAGTACTTAGCCACTGCAGGCCAAAATAGTTCCTGTGGAATATGTTCATCTGTGTTGAAGTTAACAGACTTTGTTCTTATCTTGATAATTTTTCCATCATAATCTAGGATCAGATTTGTGCCTAGTAGCATAATGACTATGTTTGTAATGCATGAGATAATAACAAGGTCTCTTTGACAGTACAGAAAAATTCCAAACTTGATAAGAACAATAAAAGATACTTTGAAGTTGAGTTAGTTGAAAGTTCATTAAAAATGAGGCAGATTTTTTTTTTTTTTTTTTACAAAAGTAGGCTGATAATACATTATGTTAGAGAAGTGATACATTTTGGATATGTTTTACTCTGAATAATACAGAATCAGTTAAATCCAGAGAACACAGAGCAGTATCAATTCTTATAATTCTTGTCTGTTGACACTTAATCCATTAGGAGTTATTTGCTCTTATCTTGCTTTCCTGCTATCTTTGGCAAAATGTAGTTAGAAGGGGTATCATGACAGTACAGACTGCCATTTGTAAGAGGAATAAAGTGGTGTGAATAAAACTATTATGTACACCAAAATCACGTAAATAATTTACAGCAATTGTGCAGTCTCTGCAGGAATGAATTATCAGACACAGCAGAATAAGGAATTTGAAGAAAATCAAATTAAAGTGAGGTATTAAATTAAAAATTGTGGCAACTTTCAATTAGATTACAGACGGATTCTTCTAAAGTCACCCAAACATCAGGAAGGGTACTATTACTCTATTTAAGAAGGGACTATTGTGAGAGATGGTTTATAGAGAAAAATAGATTAAATTCTGTATTTAGTTAACTTTAATTTTGTGTTATATCTTGTGGGTCATAGACACTGACAAAGAGGGATGGTATAAAAAACAACCACAAGAGCTAATATATAATAACTCTCACTATGTGACAGCCACAGCACTACATTCCTTACATACACAATCTCATTCAAGTCTCCCAATGACCATTTTGGGTGGGTACTATTATTGTTCCCACAACTTGACCAAGTTCACACAAATCAAAAGTGGCAGATCCTAGGCTTAAGCTAAGATCAGCCTCACTGAAGAACTCGTACTCTTAAATGCTACATTGTATTGGCTTGTTTTTCTTACATTTGCCATGGGGTTGTTTTAGAATAAAATACACTATCAAACGTGATATGTCAATAGACACTGTAATTGCATTCATTTTATTCCATTGTTTAAAAATTCTGTCTGGCCGGGCGCGGTGGCTCACGCCTGTAATCTCAGCACTTTGGGAGGCCGAGGCGGGCGGATCACAAGGTCAGGAGATCGAGACCACGGTGAAACTCCGTCTCTATTAAAAAATACAAAAAATTAGCCGGGCGCGGTGGCGGGCGCCTGTAGTCCCAGCTACTCAGGAGGCTGAGGCAGGAGAATGGCGTGAACCCGGGAGGTGGAGCTTGCAGTGAGCCGAGATCGCGCCACTGCACTCCAGCCTGGGCGACAGAGTGAGACTCCATCTCAAAAAAAAAAAAATTCTCTCTTTGTTTTGCTTCCTCTGATGAGGGAAGTTCCAAGGTCATGTTTATTAGAGGTCTTTGAATAATTTATGCAAATGAGAATATTGATTAACTGTTCTATGCAATACCAATACGGCTATTTTCGACTATTTGGTTCCACTTAACTGGTCTTAAATAGCTAAAAGTTTTCTATGTAATAAACCAATTGTGTATGTTTCTTAAGTTTTATCTTAATAAATCAATCACTATATTATAATTTCGATCAAACTCTTACTTGTGCTTAGTTCAATAAAAATTTTCTGTAGTAATATTTTTCTGAATGTTTCTGCAAAATTACAGCAATTTTCACAGAACTTAGAGATGTCAGCTCATTAATTTGGCTTGTTGTTTAGTGAAAGGAAGCAAATTATTTTGTCGATTGTCATTTTTTACTTTTTATTACAGTGATGTGGAAACCATAATCTAAAACCAATGTAAGGAGGGTTTCAGGACAAGACCAGGAAAAATGTCACTGACCTCATTTACGGTCAGTATTACTTTGGGCTTCTGAAGCCACTTCTTCGCTCATTCATCCCAAACTCAAGGGAAATATGTACATAACTAGTATTATATATTAATAATTTATTACATGAAAATATAATTTTTTAAAATAACTGATACTGGAAATTCCACATGGAAATTCTGTTGACTAGAATGATGTCTAAGAAACAAAGAGATGCTTTTGCCATGATTTGCTCTGCCATGCCATAAATTCGACATAAATTATTTAATTTCAGTATAATCTCATCTATAAAATGAAATCATTGATACCTGTATCATCCTACCTTCCAGAAATCTTGAAAGCATAAATAAAATATCTATACTATGTTTTGAATACTTCAATTACCATTCACAATTGTTGTACAAAATGATTATATATTACAGTAGAACTCAGAGTGTCCTCTTATTTATTAGTGTAAAGCAAATACCTGTCCCCTCCTATGAAGAACCAAAGGCCCTCCCACTCTCAACCCAAAAACAAGATAGCAGTTAGAGTACTGAGTGCACTAGAGTCTCTCAAAATACAGTTAAACTTGTATAAATGGGAAGGCTTAGAGAATTTCTAGAAAAAATTCTTGTAGTTTGCTATTTGTAATGACTGTTTAAAAATATGTTTCTCTGTTTCAGTTTAATGTAATTTCTCTGTATAATTTTATACTAAAGAGAAAGTACTTCATTCAAATGTATACTGTTTGCCATAATTAAGAAAATGTCATATAGATTTTCATGTTTTCAATAACTGTCATATAATTAAAAATCACAGTTACCAGGATTTGTAACTCCAATTACTCTGTGTCCTAGTTCTTACCTCCAACTCAGTTTGAAGCTTAATAACTTCTTTAACATCAGTCCAAACTCACATAAGATGGAAGAGGAGTCAAACTAGGAAATGATCCATTGATTATTACACAATAAAAATTCAAGAAGTTTTCTTTTTAACAGTTGATAAGTAGTATTGACAGTAAAGTTTTACATTTAAAAGATAGTTAAAAGTATTGCATTACTCAAATGATAAGAATTTAGTATTTTCAGTAGGCTGGCCACAGTGGCTCACACCTGTAATCTCAGCACTTTGGGAGGCCGAGGTGGGCAGATTGCTTGAACCCAGGTGTTTGAGACCAGCCTGGGCAACATGGCAAAATCCCATCTCTACAAATAAATAAATAATAGCCTGGCATGGTAGTACACACCCATAGTGCCAGTAACCAGCAACTTGGGAGAATGACGTGGAAGTATCACCTAAGCCCAGGAGGTTGCAGTGAGCCATGATCATGCCACTCCAACAGAGGGAGACCCTGTCTCCAAAAAAAAAAAAAAAAAAAAAAAATTTTCTTCAGAAATAACTTGCACTAAGAACGTTGTCATTGCAATAAATAAAATTTAGATGTAAATCTACTAAAATAAGAACTGATACAAAATGTACCCCTTATCTATGAAGAAATCTTCAGCAGTCCAAGGTGGATTTGGTAGCCATTTTTATTCTCTAACTTGGTTAGTTTTCTCTTCTTCCTTTCTTTCTCTCTCTCATTTTTTTGAAGTGTAACTGCTTTTTTATGTTTTCTCTGATTATAAAATTGACATGTGCTTATTGTTGAAAATAATCCACATTCAGAGATAACAACCATTAATATTTGTTGTATGATTTTCCAGAAATATTCTTCAGTATATACAGCCCTACTGTAGAATTTTTCAACAAATGGAGACCAACTACCCAGCTTTGTAGTTTGTCTTTCTTCACCTCACCATATAAATTCACCACTTTTCCAGGTGATGAAACCAACAACAATATATATTTAAATTATTTTCTAGTCATTCATTGTATAGATGCATCATCTTTATAAAACTGAATCAATTATTAATGGATTTTGTTTGCTTTTAGTGTTTGCACATTATAAATAATATTGCAATTAGAATTATTTTATATTTTTGTTTTCATGTCAGACATAGAGCTGGAATAAATTTCAATAAGTGGAACTTAAAACAATGATGTTTTTATTACCTTTTTAATAGTTTTGATACTTATCACCAGAATGAGAATCACTGTAAACTCTGAAGCCAGGTTGCCTGTGTTCAAATCATAGCTTGTCTTGTTTGGAAAAGAAAAGAATGAGTCTTTGTTTTGTATGTGTCTTACCACATCTATTAAGTAGATATGCATTCCTTGTTACAAGCCTAGAGAGAAGAGTATGTCATTCAATGGAACTTTGAACAAGAGCTAGGGAAACCACTCTACCATCTGGATTATTGAAGCCCCCAAAACATATTTCATATATGTTGCAAATCTTGTTCACCAGTTTTGTGACAGCATTATCGTTATCTGATATTTCCAGTGCTAAAATTATATATTTTTATGGAGAGCCAATTTCTATGCATGTTTGTATGCACAATACATATAATCATCAGTGAATGTTTGTTTAATGTTTAATAAATATGATAGTTTATGTGCAATTTTGGTTCACAGTTAAGACTATGCTTAAATTATTCATTTACAAAGTCATCTCACAACTGTACACCAAATTTCTGACTGGAATAAAGAGGTTGATCAATTCCACTCATGTACTCCTCGCCCACTTCCTAGCTCCATGTTCCTTTCTCCTATCTGATTCATAATCATCCGCCATATTTTACGCCCTTTGGATTGGTTGTCATCCCCATCTCTTTCTGACTGTGTGTCTTTCTTTTCTTTTTAAAACTATTTGACATACTTGTTTATCTTTTTAATCCGATGCTTTGCTTCTTTTACAATGCCCTTTTATGTAATCCCTCTTCTGTTTCCAAGAATCTTTCTCATGTATTCAAACTTTCCTAGAAAACCTTTAGTCTTCAGCATTTCGACATTCAGCAGGATTTCTTCTGGCACCTGAGTTCCCCCTCAAGTGGAAGTAGTTCATTCTCCTAATCTCTAAAGTCTAAGAGCTAGGAAAAATAACATTTAACTGTTTCTATTAACACAACTTTTCACCTACGGCACCAAAAATTGAACTCATATTGACATTACCAATAGTTTGGAGTATAAGGGTAGAGCAGGCTTTGTGTTTGCAGGCAGAATGATGCCTTCAGTGACTCAGGTTCTTAACTTCTATGGCCCTGGCTGGCTTCTAAGGCTGGTTTTCCTCATAGCTAAAGAATGGGTGCCTGTCATTGTCAGGGTTCTGTGTTTCCTCATACATGTCAAATAGTCAGGGAGGTAGTTCTTCCTGGAAAAGCAAGCAAAGGGCCTTTCTAGAAAAATCCCAGCAAAAATCTTGATTGTCACTGACCATAATTCCTTATTAAAGCCATTCCAGAATGACTCACCACTAAGGAGCACAGAATTATGCTGATTGACTCAAACTAACCAGGAAAACACCTGGAATTGAGGATGAGTCCAGCTTCCCTTGGGTGAACAGGGCTTTGAGGAAGAGGAGTGAATATCTGAACAAAAGAATAGTCCTCTTAGGAAAAATAACAGGAAATCATTGACTGGAAATATCCTGCAAACTGTCCTAAGCTTTAAATATGTTTTAGTCATTTAGGAGTCAAAACAACCTGAGAAAGGAGATATTATTATATTATTACTGAAACCATCTTTGTCTTATAGACGAAGAAGGTGACATACAGAGTTTGAGTGACATGCTAAGGTTTCAGAGTTCTTAGTGGCAGAACTGGAATTTATACTTGGACATCTGGCTTATAAGACTTCGGTGTTAACCACTAAGGCATGCTGTCCTTCTTATAGCCATACACCATCTTGTTTTGAAGTTAATGATGAAAGATCCAGGCTTTGTAGTTAATGTAGTTCTTGAATTGAATCCTAGTTTCTGTATGTACAGGCTGTACAATTCTTGTGGGAGATGACTTAACCTTTCTGAATACTAATTTCTTTACCTGTAGAATGAGTAAAATAATGACTACTACACATATATTATGTTAAGAATAATCAAGTAGTGCTTATTTCTTTCACACGTAGGAGGTGTTTAATAAATGGCAGGTCTTGTTATTTTCTCTAGGGCAAACATAATTCATGGTACAGCATTTGTAAATGTAAAATGGACATAATAATAAAATGTCTGATTATTCTATTAATCATGCTACACAATATATAGACCTTTATTCCAATGATATAGAGAGTAGAATTTTACTTAAAGTATTTTCATAAAATCTGACCCACATTAATAGATATGAATAAAACTACATATTGTATGCACCATTTCTCAGAAATACTGTTTTTTGGTTAAATAATCTAAAAAAGAACTGCATGTAAAAGCACTTTAAACATTAGATTTTTTTATTTAATTTTTCACACAGTTATAAAGTTACTCTAACATGCCCCTGAATGTTGGCACAAAATCAAAATTTCAACTTAATGTGAATTCTGCCAAAATACTTAAGAAATATAAGCCCACAAATCTGGAGAACAATCTAGCAGCACCTAGTGACATCAAGAATGTACAGCCCTATGACCCGGCAACTCTCCCCTGGGAGCCTCTTCCAAAGGTTGATCTGGAGGTTCTTTGCAGCTTTGTCTTGAGACCAGGGAATTATGAGAAACCTAGGTGCTCGTCTCCAGTAGAAGAGAAAAAAAGTGTGGTAGATTAGCCTCTGGGCTGTGCAGTGGTCAAGAGCAATGATCTACGTACAGCTCAGTCTATGGCCACAATGTTGAGTTAAAAATAACAATAAGCACATCTGTTGCAGAATGCCATGTTTATAAATTTAAAACAGATACATTCATAAAACAACAATGCACATTTTTCAAGGATACATAATTTAAGTGGGGTAGGTGACTATATAAAGAAGGGAATAGTCGTGAAGAAAATGAATAAAAGCAAAAAATAAAATAAAGCAATAGAGTGACTTGCATAGACTAATAATGACAGTGTGTCATGAATTGAGAATTATTGTTAATTCAATTTCCTATTTTTAGGGCTCAGTATAAACAAAATAGAAAAGAAAAACAGTGAGAGAAAGGGACAGGGTAGGAATGAAGGAAAAGGAAAGAGAAAATTACAGGCAGGTCCTACTTCATGCATATCCATTTAACAGCTTCTCTTTTAATCTTGTCATAGTAAGTATAATTCAATGTGCATACCTGCATATCATCAAAGCACATTTCCTGAAGATGGCTGCATATATTGTGTCTATTTGTAATGTCTATATGGTGATTACAGAGATATTTAGGTATTAAATTGATTGATTAAGCCATATTTAGAGTAAAAGCAGGAAAAGCAAATTACCTTTCCACCTACCTTGGTCCTTTACTAGGTCTGCTGAGCATTTGCTATAACACAATAGTTTTTATAGCTATATTTCAATCCTGTTTTTCAGAAAGAGAAAATAATAGTCAAAGGTTAGAGTATGTTTTGTGAACATACTGTGCATTGATGCACAAAGATAATATGTGTTATATTTTTCTAAGTTAATTTTTCTGCTATGAGATAGTTTAGCTAAGATAAAGGATATATCAAACATTAAGAGAACCTAAGAGGAAAGACAGAATACAGACACACACAGCATCCCTTTGGGCTGTGAAGATACCGTAGCTTATAAGACACAGGACAGAACCTGGATATTTAGAGGGGTGAATGAGAAGGAATGGAGGGAGGAAATTGGCAGGGAAGAGAGGTGACTTCTACACAAATACTGCAAGAGCTAACATTGAGCCAAGCCTTCTCAAATTATCTAGTCCCACTCCAGCACAAAAATTGGGAAAGGAACAGATTATTCAGTAAATGGTGTTAGGAAAATTACCTACATATTATATTGGAAACAAAATCCATTTAAGTTTTAACCAATTTCCATTTGCCTAGATAAGTTCTACATAATAAAAACATACTGAAATTCTAAAAATCTATCTGAAGAAAATAGAGAAAAATTTCAGTAGGTTTGCCTGCATTAAATGTAAAACTTCTGCAAATTAATAACGAAGTGAAAAAGTGAGTAATAAACATGCATGTTATAAATCTCTAAGAAAATCATTGATGTAACAACAGAAAAATTAATGAAGAGCAACTGCACAAAAATTCCAATAACTAAGAAATAAACAAAAATTTAACTTATTAAGTCAAAAATAGGTTACACAAAGATGCAACAAAGGAATAGTATTTGTTATTTGTCTAATGAATTAATAAAATTAGTTTGTTATTGAGAGTGTAGATGTTTAGATACCTGTGTGTGTTTATACACGTGTGGACTCTCTGTTTACTATGTGTCTGTGGTCTGTGTGTTCATTAGTGGGATTTACTTAATTTCACATTTCAAGACTGTGGGAAAATATAACCTTCCATAAAGATGTAAAAATCAGTCTTATAAGGTTAATTGTTATTCACAGTTTTATTTAGACTACACAATATAGAAGAATCTAATTAACCTACACTGAATCACATGTTTATGACAAAGTTTAGTCTACAGTACAATGTGAGTGAATACTTTTCAGAAAATTAGATCATTCTGGGTCAATTTGATAACAATATTGAAAAATATAATCATCCGTACCATACACAAAATTTTAAGTATGAAAGTGATCTAAATGAAAGGTATGCGTATCTACATATAAAAGAAAAAAACAACAAAGTCTTAGAAAAACAGCATAGAAGAACATTTTTTTATTACCAGAAGAGGATAAAATTTCATAAACAAGATACGTAACATACTAACTACAAAATTAAAAAATAATACGGCTGGGTACAGTGGCTCACATCTGTAATCCCAGCACTTTGGGAGGCCGAGGCAGGTGGATCACCTGAAGTCAGGAGTTCAAGACCAGCCTGACCAACATGATGAAACCTTGTCTCTACTAAAAATACAAAAATTAGCTGGGTGTGGTGGCAGGTGCCTGTAATCCCAGCTACTCGGGAGGCTGAGGCAGGAGAATCACTTGAACCCGGGAGGCAGAGGTTGCAGTGAGCCAGGATCACACCATTGCACTCCAGCCTGGGCAACAAGAGCAAAACTCTCTCTCAAAAAAAAATAAAAATAAAAAATAATAAACTGGGTACTAGCTGAAAGAGTGGAGTCACAGAATTTTTGTAAAATTAGATAATCTAAAGCATGTTTGAATACTGATTAATGTGCTCTATTAGACATGGAGAATGTGATTATGTAGGAGAAAGAAGGCATTGGAGAATTGTCACAGGTGGATTCTAATATGGCCCCAATGATCCATAGTTCTTGAGTATTCATCCCTTTCCCTGAGTGTTGGCTAGTCTAGCAAATTGCTTCTAATGGAAAGTGGTAGAGATTATAGGCTGTCACTCTCATGATTATGTTACATAAGACTATGACTACTGTCTTGCTATCAGACTCTCTTCAGCTTTGATAAAACAAGCTGCCATATTGAGAAGGCCCATGTGGCAAGCATCTGATGATGGGTTCTATCTAATAGCCAGCAAATAACTGAGTCTCACAGTTAACACAAGTATAGAAACTGATTCGTGTCAATAGCCACATAAGTGAAATTAGAAACATTTGCTTCCCCAGTTGAGTCTTAAGATGAGACTCCAATGCTGGCTGACACCTTGATTGCAGCTTTGCGAAAGACTCTGAAGCAGGGGACCCTGGTGCGACATGCTCAGATATCTGATGTACAAAAACTTTGCTAGTAAATGTCTATTATTTCAAGATGCTAAGTTTTGGGGTAATTTGTTACACAGCAATACTAATGAATACAAGAGTAAAGAATTTGAGGCAGCAAATAAGAAATTCAAGAGCCATACAAGTGTTTGTTTGGACAGAAGCAGAGAATACTTCAACTACATAAGAAGAAAAAATTCAAAAATGTGGAGAGCCAATTTATGTGAGAGCCAATTTGGTAAGTTTGGAAATTGAACAATCAAAGGGGTTTGTTTATAAATAAATTGTGGAGTAATTTCATCAAAGAAGACTAAGGAGAAGAGAAAAAAGATGTACTAATTTTAAGAGAGAGAATGTTTGAAATAGTAGCTTTGAAGAATGGTGAAGCAAACATCTGGGAAAGGGTAGTAGGAGTTTCAAACTTTAAGGATTATCTGCTCGTTTGAGAGACAGCATAGGTTCAGGATTGAAAACACAGACTATGGAGCTGGGCCACCTACAGATTTTCCTAGTGTTGTCCCAGCAAATGACCACAAACTGAGTGACCTACAACAGAAATGTGTTCTCTCACAGTCCTGGAGACCAAAAGTCAAAATCAAAGTGTTAGCAGGGCCATGCTTGCTCTGGAGGCTTTAAGGGAGATTCCTTCCTTGCCTCTTCTTGTTTATGGTAACTTCAGGCATTCTTAGGCTTGTGGCTGCATCTTTCCATTCTCTGCCTCCAAGGTCACGTTGCTTCCTCCTGTTTTCTCTTCCTTCATTTGTCTCTTAAAAGTACACTTATCATTGAAATCAGAGCCCACCCAGATAATCTAGATGATACCTCTCAAGATCCTTAATTTACATCAGAATATTTTTCCAAATAAGATCACATTCATAGGTTCCAGGGGCTAGGATGTGGGCCTCCAGTCACCCTTCAACTCACTATATGTCCAACTCGTGGTTCTGCTGTCTCTAACAGCGTGTCCTTGGGCAGGTCACTGCACTTCCTTGTGCCTTCGTTTGTTCATCTGTAGCACAGGAGGTTATTGAAGGGATATTAGATGAGTCAGTATATATGTGCCTAATTGTTATTTTTATGTGTTAATTATTAATGAATTATGACAAAATGTGAACACTATTTACAATGGGAAAAAATGACATATAAGTCAGATATTGCTAAAATACACTTTTTTTCTCATTCTAATAGTTTATCCTGAACTCTTATTTTTGATGATGTCAGACTCTGACCTTGACTCGGTAAAACATTTTTAAGGTTTTGTCATATATTTGTAAAGTGTGCATTTTTGCAAATTTTCTGATTTGAAAAACATTATTATAAAGAACTTCCTTCTCAAAATGTGTTCCCTACCAGACAAGTAATTCAAGAATTATGATTCATTTGTCTTTATTATTTTTTTAAATTAGAATACGAACAACAGGACTCTCCTATAAACATCCTGGGGAGAGGGAAAGAGGAGCAGAAAGACATATTTGCAAACATGCATAATATTTTGCAAAAAATTAAATAATTTTCTATTCCAATCTAAATCTGATTTTCCCTAGTTATGATATACCATGTGGCTTATCATGCAAGGAAAAGAGAGAGCAGATTTTACCGGGAATAAATTCAAAATTAACTTTCCTGTGTCCATAAGAAGGCATTATTCTCGAAAGCCAGGGCTTACAGTAAAAGAAAATACTATTTTTTTTTTTTATTTTCAAAATATACATATCAGGAGCAACACTGAAGACGTACCATAAGCTACAGGTAGAAGGGACTCAAGATATGACACAAATACAGTACCCACTTGATGTCAGAAAAGAAAAGAGAAAAGAAGCTGAAATGGTCAAACACATGGACTGTTTCCCTCTTTCCTACCTACATCCCTTCTGTGGTTAAACTCAATGTGAACATTCTTAGAAAAGTGTGTTATTTACCTCCATCCTTACACTTTCAAACCTCCTTGGAAATACTCAGGGCTTGAAATAGCAACCCATCTCCTTATTTTCCCTCTGCTTTTGTGCCATATGAAGTGAATTCAGAAGTTGTTGAGCCCTCCAAGTAAGAGGTTTTAGGAAATTAGATGAGTAGAGAGATAGCAGTGGTTGCCATGGAGGAAGGATAAGGTAACCCTGAAATAGAGACTTCAGGACACACCAAACATTGGATTGGTTGGAGCAAGAAGAAAAGGTCTGGACATTGGTAGCACTGACAAGAGCTGAGCTTGGGCCAAGTCAGAAAAGGGAGGAACATCAAGCCCCAGGGTGGCCACTTGGTCAGGTCTTCGTTAGACTGAGTTCATCAGGAGAGCATGAGACTTTCTATTTCAAAGCCAGGAAGGTCCTAGGAGAACCAAGATGAGTTGATCCTTCTACCAGGCCTTAACTATGCTAAAACTAGGCCATAAGTTTCCAAGAACTCAGACTTCAGTGACAGATACCAGAAGGATACCCAGCAGGTACCTAAGCGTATGAGGTCATAACATACTCGAATTTCACACAATCTTACAAACCTGATGTCATATCCAGATGTCAACTTAGCTACAAGAAAAGGTGAAGGCAACAAGTCCTGAGTTGTTGAAGAAATACTTAAACACTATTTACATGAAAGAGATTGATTTTGTCCCCCAAAACTGTTTAAACCAAGGAATATGCATTTAACTGTTAAGCTTATGTCCTTCCTTCTTTCAGCACTATGCAAGTGGGGCTCAGGTGCAGGAAGAAGTCAGTTATAGAATGTGAAGGCACTCTAATTTCTTGCTCACCTAAGATAAAGAGTATAAGGTTTTGACATCTGTAGATATGTGTGGTGGCATTGTAGTGTATCAATTTAGCTAAACTGGATTGATGTTTTAAGAATTCCTTTCCCTGAATGGTTTTGGATTATGATAGGCCAAGAGCATAATTTGTGCAAGTTTTGGAAGGCAGAAAAGATGCAGCAGCCATATGTATGCTGGGAAGGTTGGTAAAGGGTCAGGTGCTGTGTGCTCACACATCGTGTCCTAGATCTGCTGGCTTGCCTCATTGGCATGGATCAACAGCTCCTGCAGCTCCTACTGGATACACCTTCAGTTTCTCCAGATCTGGGCCATTTCATATACAGCTCCATGGCAGTGTCACCAACTTCTTCAAAGTTGGAGGCCAAGAGGCAGTGAGACTCAGATGCAGGTGCCAATGAAAGACAGAAGCAGGCTACAGCGTGTTCTTATGGGTTCCAGCTCATCTTCATGGTCCTCAGTTTGTCTTTGTTCTCCAGACTTCTCATCTATCTCCCCTTCCTTGCAGTTAGCACTTGCTTACTTCAGGCACAGCTTCAGATACAGGAGGGGAACACTTAGACAGATGCCCAACCAGATGTCACAATCACACGAGATCTAATTACCATGATCAATGTGTAACATCCCTCAGAATGGTTCAGCTTTTGTGATGGAATCCACAGGATCCCCAGTTGGTGATAGCAACCTTATTATCATCTCAATTTTTGAGATGAAGCCACCATAGGTAACAGAGTTTAAGTATTTAGCCCCAAGTCATACAGCTCATAAGTTGCAACCTGAGATTTAAATCTGGATTTCTCTGGTTTCACATACCTCACTTTTTCCAAGTTGACTTTCATTAGTCATTATCATCCCAGGTCAATCAGTTGATCATGTTAGCCATTGCCTATCAAACTTCTGGAAGAATGAAACAGAGGGCAGGCAAATTATAACTTAGGAGAATGGAGAATGGGTGCTGCTGGGGAGGCAGACCCAGGTGGAAAGCCATGAAGTCTAAATTCTGGTTGCCTGGGTTTGAAGGCCCTAATACTAGGAAATAACATACACTGTGTGTCAGGCTTTTCCTAAGTGCTTTACACTTATTAAATCATTTAAGTTTTACAGCAACTGTAAGAGGTGGGTATTATTACTAATCCTACTTTACAGATGGGTAACATTACTCAATCAGTTGGCATAGACCAAGGATTAACACTCAGAAAGTTGGTTTAAGGAGTTGTATTCTCTGAACAAAATGGAAAATATACTATATTACTTAGCGTTCAGAAAAGTAATCCCCTAGGATAGTTTTAATAGTGTAGTCTTTCTGTCCATTGACTCATAAAATCACCCAAATTTAATTGTTCTGTGTATATTACAGTTGGCAGTGTACAACTTGAGTTTAGAGCCTAATCTAATAACCGTGTCTGAAGTAAATTTTTAACAGAAAATCTTTTGAAATGAGGTCTTACCAGCCCCCTTTTCTCAAGTAGAAGATTATTTTGATGGGTACATTGATCCGTGACATACTCTGTGTCACCATTGAATAATACTTCAGTTTCTACAATTGATTATAATAAAATCAAAATATTAATATCATTATCTACTTATAAATATATTCTGTTGCCTTACTAACCTTTTTCTCTTTTCCCATGACCTGTGGATTTTGCATCTATTTTCATACTTTTCATATGTTATATCTCACCACACTCATGCCTTTACTTTTGAAAAGGAGACATTGCTTCTTACATTTTAGTATAATCATTTACTTTTTAACAGACAGGCATTTATAGTCCTCATTTCTAAAATTTTATTTTAAAATAATGTTTATAATCAGCCTCACAAATATTCCTAAATAAATCATCTCAGTAATTTTGAAATTTACATATCATCTTGCCCTCCCTACATATTCCTTAAATTGAATAAATCACAAGTACTTCCTGTTAATATTTAAAATTAGACATACTAATTTTTAAGGATATAAACCTAAACTTCACTGGTTCGTAGTGAAGTGCAGGCTTAAATACTATGCCCTATAGAATTCTTTGTATGCAAACTTTCCTTGAATCACATCTGAATTTGTTTAGTTTCTGAAGAATCCAAAATAACTTTTAATAATATAGATTCACACTCACGAAGTAACCCACAGCATGTACCTTGAAGATAAAGTTGAATAAACTCCTATGTTCTTCTTCTAACTCTGAACTTAATGTTCAAAAAGCATGTGTTACTAAAATAATATAGTCTACTGAGAAAGTCATAACATACCACGTATTTGCTTCTCTAGAGAAGGGTTGTCAAACTATGACCTAAGGGCTGAATCTGACCTGCCACCTATTTTGTCAATACGGTTTTATTGGAATAAAGTTACATCAATTTGTTGATGTATTGTCTGTGGTTTACTCCTACTACAGTGGCAACAGGGACTGTGTGGACCTCAAGGCCTAAAATACTAACTATCTGCAGGCCCTTTATAGAAAATTATCTAGAGCATTGTGTACATAGCATCAGGGTGACCACATACCTCATCAACCCTATCAGAAGGCGATGTCTATATTCAAATGTTTATATAACCCATTGGTACTTTACAAATTAATTTGTATGGTTTTGTCAACCACACAGCTTAGAAAAATAAACAGTGCAAATTTTAAAATAGTAAAAAGTGCTTCTTCAAATAAAGAAAATCAAACCAATGTCCCTGATACAGCATAATAAAGCAGATAATAGAATTTTAATTGTTTACTTGATGTAGAATACCAGAATGAAGAAAATTGGAGAGACATAGTGTTTGAGTCTAATTATTAAAATTAGAGAGTGAAAAAAATAGCCTTATCAACAGGAGTTTTTATTTTTTATTAAATAATTTTTTAAATGTTTATGGAATGAAACTTTGTAGAGGACTATGTGCTTGCAAAAGAGGCATAACCGATAAGTCCTGCTCTTGCAAAGGAAGCAGGGCGTTCCTTCCCTGTAAACAGGGAGGACAAAGGAGCCAGCTGCTAACAGCAGACCCTGAGGGCTTGTTTATGTGTAAACATCTTGAAAATCCAGAAAGTCAGGGAAAGGTCAGAAAAACAACAATGTATCTCATAACTTGGCAACATTCCACAAACGACTGTATAAAATAAAGCAGAGCGCGCCATTCGAGGCAGCCGCCATGTTTGTCTTGTCTTGTGTTGTCTTGTGTGTTCATTCCTTTGTTTAGGAAACACACGGACCCCAACAAACTTAATACAAATGGCTTTAAGTATGTAAAGTATACAATCAGTCAAGAGTAAAAAATTAAGCATATTCAAATAGGAAGAGAGACAAATTGTCTGCCAGTGACATGATCCTACATCTAGAAAACTCTATCATCTTAGCTCAAAAGGTTCTTAAGCTGATAGGCAACTTCAGCAAAGTCTCAAGATACAAAAGCAATATGCAAAAGTCACAAGCGTTCCTATACAACAACAACAGGCAAGCAGAGAGCCAAATCATGAATGAACTCCCATTCACAAGTGCTACAAAGAGAATCAAATACCTAGGAATACAACTAACAATGGAAGTGAAGGACCTCTTCAAGTAGAACTACAAACCATTACTCAAGGAAATCAGAGAGGGCAAAAAGAAATGGAAAAACTTTCCATGCTTATGGATAGCAAGCATCAATATCGTCTAAGTGGCCATAAGCTCAAAGTAATTTATAGATTCAATGCTATTGATGTTAAACTATCATTGAAATTCTTCACAGAATTAGAAAAAAAACTATTTTAAAATTCATATGGAACCAAGAAAGGGAGGGCTTGTATAACTAAGACAATCCTAAGCAAAAAGAACAAAACTGGAGGCATCATGCTACCTGACTTCAAACTATACTACAAGCCTACAATAACCAAAACAGTATAGTACTGGTACAAAAACAGACACATAGACAAATGGAACAGAATAGAGAACTCAGAATAAGACTGCACATCTACAAGCATCTGATCTTCAACAAACCTGAAAAAAACAAGCAATGAGGAAAGGATTCCCTATTTAATAAATGGTGCTAGGATAACTGGCTAGCCATATGCAGAACATTGAAACTGGACCCCTTCCTCACACCTTAGACAAAAATTAACTCAAGATGGATTAAAGACTTAAATGTAAAACCAAAAACTTTAAAAAACCTTAGAAGAAAATCTAGACAACACCATTCAGGACTTAGGCACGGGCAAAGATTTCATGATAAAGTCACCAAAAGCAATTGCAATAAAAGAAAAACTTGACAAATGGGGTCTGATTAAACTAAAGAGCTTCTGCACAGCAAAAGAAACTATCAACTGAGCAAACAGGCAACCTACAGTGTGGGAGAAAATTGTTTCAATCTATCCATCTGAAAAAGGTCTAATATTCAGAATCTACAAGGAAATTAAACAAATTTACAATTAAAAGAAGATCCCCATTAAAAAGTGGACAAAAGACATAGACACTTCTCAAAAGAAGACATTCATTTACCCAGCAAACATGAATAAAGCTCAACATCACTGATTATTAAAGAAATGCAAATCAAAACCACAGTGGGATACAATCTCATGCCAGTCGGAATGGCAGTTTTTAAAAAGTTAACAAACAACAGATACTGGTGAGGCTGCAGAGAAATAGGAAAGCTTTTACACTGTTGGGTATGTAAATTAGTTCAACCACTGTGGATGATGGTGTGGTGATTCCTTAAAGATCTAGAACCAGAAATACTATTTGACCCAGCAATCTCATTACTGAGTATATATGCAAAAGAATACAAATCATTCTATTACAAAGATGCATGCTCCTCTCTGTTTATTGCAGCACTATTCATAATAGCAAAGACATGGAATCAACCCAAATGCCCATCAAAAATAGACTGGATAAAGAAAATGTGGTACATGTACATCATGGAATACTATGAAGCCATAAAAAGGAACGAGATTATGTCCTTTGCAGGGACATGGATGTAGCGGGGAACCATTATCCTCACTAAACTAACAAAGGAACAGAAAACCGAACACTACGTGTTCTCACTTTTAAGTGGGAACTGAGCAATGAGAATACATGGATACAGGGAAGGGAACAACACACACTGGGGCCTGTCAGGGGGTGGGGTGAAGGGAGAGAGAGCATCAGGAATAATAGCTAATGCATGCTGGGCTTAATACCTAGGTGATGGTTTGATAGATGCAGCAAACTACTGCGGCACACGTTTACCTGTGTAACAAACCCTGCACATTCTGTACATGTATCCCAGAACTTAAAATAAAGATAAAAATTTTAAAAACCCACCATTTCAACATGTCAATACAAGAAAAAGTGTAAAATATACATCATAATAATGAACTAGAACACTTCAGTGAATTTATTATTTAATTTTAGTTAAATGTTTCCACAATTTGGTTGTCAATATGCTAATGTTAATTTGTAAAAAATCTGAATTAGATTTTTTAAAAGAATTTTATTATTTTTAAACATGTCTCATGAATGAAATGTGGTTTATCACTGCTGGTGACTTAAGGGTTTGGGGAATGTGTAGCATCCTTCACTTATCAGGTGTTGATGGCTATGCTAGACATATTAAGATGTTTTTCTCACTTACACTAGATGAGAACATTTACTGTCAGATCAATTAACTAATAGTATTTTACACTCATATATTCACAATATAATTACTTCTCTTGAAGAGGACTCAGGCGGGGATTTGAACTAAGTCTTGTCTTACTCTTTACTACCTCTTCACCATAAATTATCTCATTCTGTTATAAAGCTTTCAAGAGATCAGATATGATGTACCTCATTTAGCTTTGTATATTAAAAAGTGAACATTGTACACAGGAGATGCACAGGAGTTGAAAGAAGGAAGGGGTTGGTAATTAAATATTGGTGCTGAAACAACAACAAGGAATATCTGATTACTTTAAATAAAGATACTTTTTTAAAAAAAATAATTAGGCTAATACACTCCAGAAGAACACTTAAAACATACCACAAACAAAATATTAAAAAGAAGCCAAGCATGGTGGCTCACACCTGTAATCCTACCACTGTGGGAGGCCAAGGTGAGCAGATTGCTTAAACCCAAGGGTTTGAGACCAGCCTTGGCAGCATGGTGAAACCCCCGCTCTACAATAAGTAAGTAAGTAAATACATACATACATACAAAAAAATTAACCAGGTGTGGTACTGCATACCTGTAGCAGCAGATACTCAGGAGACTGAGGTGGGAGGCCAACCCTGGAAGTCGAGGCTACAGTGAGCAGTGATCACACCACTGCACTCCAGCCTGGGTGGCACAGCAAGATCCTGTCTTGAAAACATAAATAAACAAAGAGATAACCTAGCAAAGTTTTATTAATCTTTATAGGAATTCTTCTTTTCAAGGCTATCAATGACCTTCATGTTGATAAATGTAAAGATCAAGTCTCATTCCTTCAGTTTCTACCATCTTCCAAAGAATGACTCCTTTCATCCCCCTTCACTAACTCTACCAACCTTAACCCACTATCAAATATTCTTTGATGAATGTAATGAACCTTTATTACCTTACTTTTTATGTACAAACTTTAGGTATTTATTTTCAAATCCTTTAAAATATATAAACTTCTTCTCATTCAATTGAAACATTTTTCTACCTATGAAAGCTGGATATCTTTGGGTGGAATGGGGGTATATCTAATAATTTTTCCTATTAGAATACATGGAGTTTTTTTCACTTAACAATTTTCACCTAGCAGAAGAGTTTTCCTGAAAAAATTAAAATTATTAGGCCAGAGATAGGTGTATTTTTCTAAAACACCCATTTGGAAAGAAATGCAGAGAAAGTGCCCACATCATTCTTAACTATTATAGGTTGGGTGTGTTTTATTACTGTCACTCTCAAATAACTATTTAGAAAAACTACAATTTGTAACTACAACACAGATGTAGTTCAGAAAATTTTACTTTTAAGAAAATTACATTAAAATGCAATTATTGCATTTATAGTCCATAAATTCATGTATGTCTGAATATGCCCCACCAAGCATTTGACTGTATGCCTGATTATGTCCCACAGGTATGTAGGCACGGCAGGATGTGGATGCTGAAAGGGGAGAGTCTCACAATAGTTGGTCAATAGTTATTAATTGGCTAGTATACGCTAAGAAGTAAAGGTTCATGGAAATTAATAATTCTTAACTTTACAAAATGTGTTAATTTATACATAGAGAATCCTAAATGAATTATAGCAGCATCTTAGATTTGTAAATCTGACTTGAAGCAATTAATCCTTTATTTCATTATCAATTGAGTCATAAATTCTAAAGCAGGAACTTTTAAAAATAGTGACTGCTTCAATAAGAACTGTTGGAGTTTACAACTTTCCAAAACTGCTGTAGTTTCTTTCAAAAAAACTGATTTCACTTCCTGTCTACTTTTATATATGGGAGGCATGGGATATATTATTTATGCTCTTTAGAACACAAACTGATAGTCTTGATGAAAATAAAAGCAGATCTAATAAGTGGAAATCTATAATATTTTTATTTTTATGGGGAAGGGAAACTGAATTAACACCATGAATGTGCATGATTTTGATAGCCTACTTCCAAACTGGGCAAGTCTTATCATTGATGACATGTTAATTATGTTATTTAGAACACTGAAAAATAGTTTTTCCCTCCCAGATTTTTTGGTTACTTTATTCTAATGTAGTATTAGTCAATCAACATTACACAGTATGGGTTTGTGCTAAAGTTGTAAAAGTTATTATTTAATGTGTGCCTGAGAATATCAATATCAATTATATTTCTAGAAATATGTAGCAGAAAAAATGTAATGTCTGTGTTAGTGGTGGATCAATAGTTGACAGTTGGAGTTGAAAACAGAAAAGATTGAATAATTAAAATCAGATTGGTACCTAACAAGCTGTTCATTATTTTGGTCTAAGTTATTTAGGGCCAGTATATATATATATTTTTAATTATGAAAAGTACCTACCATATTACTTGATACATAGTAGACATTAAATACTTTTTCACTTACTTTAAAATGTGAAATAAAAGCGCTGAAGTCTGAGTTTGCTTCAAGAAAATGCATTTCAGAAAAGGGAAACAAAGATAGGCAAAGTTAGCAACTCTTTGGCTTTGCGATGTAAATGCTCCTGGAACCTTGGTATGGCGACATGAATATTAGACTCTGATTCAAAAATTTAGGTAATAAATGAAGCATCAAATTGCTAGATTAAAAGTGGGTAATAAAGTACATTAATTCTTAATGTTGGATCACAAAGCCTACCAAGATACTCATGCATGTGTGCCTACACATAACCACAAAAAGATTTTAAGAGGTTTCTAAAAAGAGCATTAAAGAATATTTTAAATGTATTATTTTTACTACAGATGACTTGTGGCAATGAGTAACTGTCATTTTCTTCTCTCCTTCTCCCAGCTACTATGGAAAAACAAATTACTTGCTATATAAAATACAGGTTATCAGCAATATTGCTAATTGATGGTATAGCTGCCAAATTCCAAGTCACATTCTGACAAAGAATATGACCTAATGTTACTCAATAACGTTTCATCAATCACAAGCCAGAAAATAACCAACAGTCAGTATTTTCTTTGGATCAGTAGTGCAACCTAATAGTGGCAGTTAACATTAAATTAAAGGCCAGTAACCAGATTAAAAAGTCTTAGTTTGTAATTTTTTTTTAACTAAAAAAGGATATGTATTAAATGATGTTTGAGCTGAATCCAAAATATGGGAAAATCCCACCAATTTGATTAAAAAGCTTTCAATGAGTATTTAATGGGTACCTACCCTTGCCCAGTGAAGGACGCTCTTAGGGATATAATGGTAGAGAGTATAATCTCTGCTTACCATGAATTTACAATATGACTGGGTAAAGAAAACAAGCAGATTTAAAGCAAAAATCAAAAGCTCAGTGGCTAAAACTGAACACTATAGGAGATCTGAGACTGAAGAGAACTATGTGAATTGTCATGGTCAGAAAATAACATTTCATAAAAAGTTAATTTAAAGAGAATGTGGGAAAGGAAAGCATTTCAGTGGTTCCTCTTGTCCCTACAAATTAACTTCCCTAAACAGCTGAACTGGCACATACAGAGGTAACTGTGTAGCATATCAATTTTTTAGGACACAAGAGCTTAATGCAATGAAAAATGATATAGGTTGTTTTGAATGTTGTAGCTGTTAGCATTCAAATGGCAATTTAAGTTATGAATATGTACAAACTTGAGCAACTAGACTTAGGATCAGAAGCAAAGGACCAAGGATGGAATACTGAGTGATGCTGGAAAATTACTCATTTCATTCACTCAGTAGTTAATGAGTAGTTAACAGTATCAAGGCAGCTTGAGTGAGATAAAAATTAATATTGGATTAATAAGCATCAAGTCATTGGTGCCATTTGAGAAATGGAAACAAAGACCAGAATGAGTGGATTTGTTAAATAAAATTGGCAGCAATTTTTGGAAAGATAAATTTTTTTTTAAAAGGTGAGAGAGTTTGCATGTTATCTAGAACATTCTGAAAGTGCTCACCAATCTTACTCTTCTAAAAGGAAAATATCATTGCTTTGGTGGCTATTGTGACATATCATAACAGAGAAAAAAAATCTTCAAAAAGTAATCATTTTTCTCCTATTAAAAAAGTAAAGCTAACCATGAACACAGAAGACTGGCTGTTTGGTATTCCATAGGTGAATAATGCATGTTTTCATGGGATTCTTCCACACCATGATGTAGCACGATAGATGACTAATTTAGTTGTCAGAACACAGCAGCTCACTAACGTTAAAAGAGCTATGGCATCATAAGTTTGTTTTGCTGTAGTACTTATGTAAGTAGCCAAACATTACTCATTCTCCCTGCTAACCTGTGTTCAACTTGTTCTTTCATATTCATCACTAACCCAAATATGATAACTTGAAAAATTAGAAAAGAAATTTTTAAAAAGTCAAGATATTTAAAGGAAAACTATGTCTTAATTTCAGTGAAATATATGAAACCGTATAGTGGCTAAAAACAAATACCAAAGTTGGAGTCAATTTATTTAATAATTATAATAATAAAATAATGAAGTGATAAAAATGAAATAAATAACAAAATATATATGATTAAACAGTACTGATATTTTATTTCAACAAAATATTTCAATAAAATAAGAGTTTCAGAAAAAAAAGAAGAAGATGGGCTTATCTAAGAAATAGTACAAAAATATTCTTAGAATAGACACATGTGAGTCTCTAAACTAGAAGAGATCATTGAATTTTTGACCAATGAATGGAAAATGACACCAGGCACATCATTAGGAACATTGGAAACTAAGGGGAAAACAATGACCTTAAAATCTTTTGGGGAGTGGGGAATAAAACCTGGTCACCTACGTAAGATTGAGAATCAGCATGGCCTTGGGTTCCTCATCAATAGTGGAAACTTAAAGACCATACAGCAATGATTTCAAAATCCTGTTGGAAAATTATTTCTGAACTAGAAATCTATAGCCAGACATTATTTAACACATATGAGGGTAGAATAAAGACATTTCAGGCACTCACATTTCACAAATAATTTGTCTTCCATATACACATTCTTTGGACACTATTATCAGGGTATATTCCACCAAAATGAGAGAGTGAATAAAGAGAACAACTTGGACGTTAAATGTTGGAACAAAGAAAACTGGAATCATCATAAAAGAGCCCAGGGAGATCTCAGGTCAGTAGCTGAGTTGCAGGTCTAGAAAACAGCAGTATATTTGAAAGACCAGCAGGAATATCTTTAATGAAAACAACAACAAACTGGAATGAAAAGTTTATTTAATGTGTGGCCATGTAAAATGTGGTGTTCAGAAGGGTTCAGCGTTCTGAGTATTTGAAATAATTGGTAATATAGGAATAAATGACAACTAATAAATGATGACCATTATTAATTCCAGAAGAAAATATGTTGCACAAGAAAGAAAATATATATCTCTTGATTTGTCAATGAATGACATTAACATAATGATAATAAGGTAATTTCTGAATATTAAGATTACTAAAAAGTTTAGAAAAATGAAAAAATGAAAAATTAAGGGAAATGTGAAAATACTAAATTCATATATTCTGTATTAGGAGGTCAGTAGATAATATCTTAAAGAATATTAGACAAATATCTTAAATTTTAGAGGAAATGCAAGAAAAATTAGCTACAGGTTAAAAAGATTGCTTCTAGGGTATGAGTTTCGATGACGGAGTTACAGTGGTTCCTGTTATTAGCTATAAGCTTAACAGCAGTATTTTATTTTTAAATTAAGAACGTATGTTATTTTGATACCAAAAAAACTAATAAAAATTGATACAGAAGTCACTACATAGTTATAAGCAGAAAACTGTTATGTTGTGGCTTATATTTTAAATGTCAATAATATATTAAGTGAAAAAGAAACAAGATATAAATATTTATGTATAGCAAGATCTCTTGAAGGATGCATACAATTTGTACTTAAAAGCAATTAACTCTAGGTGGTAGAATGTTGAGTGATTTTTAAAATAATGAGTGCAGGCTGGGCACAGTGGCTCATGCCTGTAATCCCAGCATTTTGGAATGCCAAGGGGCGGGGGGTGGATCACCTGAGGTCAGGAGTTCGAGACTAGCCTGGCCAACATGAAAAAACCCAGCCTCTACTAAAAATACAAAAATTAGCCAATCGTGGTGTCAGGCACCTGTAATCACAGCTCTCTGGGAGGCTGAAGCATGAGAATCACTGGAACCTGGAAGGTAGAGGTTGCAGTGAGCCAAGATCATTCCACTGCACTCCAGCCTGGGCGACAGATGGAGACTCTGTCTCAAAATAAATAAATAAATTAATTAATTAATTAAAATAAATAAAAATGATGAGTGCATTTTATTATTTTTCTATAACTAACTTGTATTACTTGTCAAATGCCTGGAATAAAAATGCTTGGAAGTCAGGGATGCTCAGGCAGGAGCTAACAAGATGAAGCTTAAACTTGAGGGCCTCTCACTAGCACAAGGCAATGCATTTCATGTTCTGTTGTCTTTTGCTCTCCCCCTACCTACTGTGTAAGCTTAGGTCCCACAAAACCTAGATCTTCCTTAGACTTAGGTTCAAATTTTATGCCTGCTACTTACTATGGTGTGATCTTAGGGAACTTACTTTATAATTGAGGCAACTATTCTATAGTGTCCTTATTTGGAAAGTGAACATACTATAATTTCAATATCAGAGTTATTGTAAGGTGATAGGGTTTGGCTGTGTCCCCACCCAAATCTCATCTTGAATTGTAGTTCCCATAATTCTCACATGTCATGGGAGGGACCTGGTGGAAGTGATTGGATCATGGGGATGGTTTCCCCTATGCTGTTCTCATGATAGTGAGTGAGTTCTCATGAGATCTGACAGTTTGGTAAGCGTCTGGCATTTCCCCTGCTTATATTCATTCCCTCCTTCCACTCTGTGAACTGGTGCCTTCCACCATGATTGTAAATTTCCTGAGGCCTCCCGGGTATGTGGAACTGTGGGTCAATTAAACTTATTTCCTTTATAAATTACCCAGTCTTGGGCTTTTCTTGTTAGCAGTGTGAGAATAGACAAATATAGTAAATTGATACTGAGGTAGTGGGGTGCTGCTATAAAGATACCTAAAAATGTGTAAGTGACTTTGGAATTGGGTAATGGTAGAGGTTGGAACAGTTTGGAGGGCTCTGAAGAAGACAGCAAGATATGGGAAAGTTTGAAACTTCTTAGTGACTTGTTGAGTGGTTTTGACCAAAATGCTGATAGTGATATGGACAATGAAGTCCAGGCTGTGTTGGTCTCAGATGGAGATGAGGAAGTTCTTGGGAACTGGAGCAAAGGTCATTCGTGTTATGCTTTAGCAAAGAGACTGGCGGCATTTTGCCCCTGCCCTAGGGATCAGTGGAACTTCAGACTTGAGAGAGATGATTTAGGGTATATGGTGGAAGAAATTTCTTTTTCGTTTTTTGTTTGAGACAGAGTCTTACTCTGTTGTCAGGCTGGAGTGCAGTGGTGCTATCTTGGCTCATTACAACCTATGCCTCCTGAGTTTAAGTGATTCTCCTACCTCAGTCTCCTGAGTAGCTGGGATTACAGGCACCTGCCACCACACCCGCTATTTTTTGTATTTTTAGTAGAGACAGTGTTTCACCTCAAAAGCATCAAAGTTTGGAAAATTTGCAGACTGCAGATGTGATAGAAAAGAAAAACCCATTTTCTGGGGAGAAATTTAAGTCTGCTGCAGAAATTTGCATAAGTAACTAGGAGCTGAATGTTAATCACCAAGACAATGAGGAAAATGTCTCCAGGGCATGTCAGAGACCTTCACAGAAGCCCCTTCTATCACAAGCCCAGAGGCATAGGAGGGAAAAATGGTTTCCTGAACTGGGCCCAGGGTTCCCCTGCTCTGTGCAGGCTAGGGATATGGTACCCTGCATCCCAGGTGCTTCAGCTCCAGCTTTGGCTAAAAGGGGCCAAGGTATAGCTTGGGCCATTGCTTCAGAGGGTGCAAGCCCCAAGCTTTGGTGGCTTCCATGTGGTATTGAGCCTGTGGGTACACAGAAGTCAAAAATTAAGATTTAGGAACCTCCACCTAGATTTCAGAGGATGTATGGAAATGCCTGGATGTCCAGGCAGAAGTTTGCTGCAGAAGCAGAGCCCTCATGGTGAACCTCTGCTAGGGCAGTGCAGAAAGGAAATGTGGGGTTAGAGTCCCTACCAGAGTTCCCACTGTGTCGCTGCCTAGTGGACCTCTGAGAAGAGGGCCACTGTCCTCCAGACCTGAGAATGGTAGATCCACTGATAGTTGGCACTGTGTGCCTGGAAAAGCTGCAGACATGCAATACCAGCCCATTAAAGCAGCCAGTAGGGGACTGTACTCTGCAAAGCCAAGGCCTTGGGAGCCCACCTCTTGCATCAATGTGAAATGTGGTGTCAAAGGAGATCATTTTGGAACTTTTAAGGTTTAATGACTACCTATTGGATTTCATACTTGCATGGTACCTGTAGTCCCTTCATTCTGGCCACTTTCTCCCATTCAGAACATGTGTATTTACCCAATGCCTGTACTCTCATTGTATCTAGGAATTAACTAACTTGCTTTTGATTTTACAGGCTCATAGGCAGAAGGAACTTGCCTTATATCAGATGAGACTTTGGACTTGGACTTTTGGGTTATTGCTGGAATGAGTTAAAACTTTGTGGGGCTGTTGGAAAGTCATTATTGTGTTTTCAAATGTGAGCACATGAGATTGGGATGGGCCAGGGATGGAAGGATATGGTTTGGCTATATCCCTACCTAAATCTCATCTTGAATTGAAGTTCCAATAATCCCAGTGTGTCATGGGAGGGACCTGGTGGAATGTGATTGGATCATGGGGTGGTTTCCCTCAAGCTATTCTTGTGATAGTGAGTGAGTTCTCATTAGATCTGATGGTTTTATAAGCGTCTGGCACTTCCCCTGCTTACACTCACTCCCTATTGCCTCCCTGTGAAGAGGTGCCTTCTGCCATGATTGTAAGTTTCCTGAGGCCTCCTTAGCAATGTGGAACTGTAAGTCAATTAAATCTCTCTCCTTTGTATATTGCCCAGTCTCAGGTATTTCTTCATAGTAGTGTGAGAACCGACTAATACAGAAAGATTAGATTACATCCTAAAAATAAAATGTCTTTCACTGAGTCTGGCATATGAGAGACACTCTCTAATGTTAATTCCTCTCTGTTTAACATCTTTTAAAGAATAAATCTTAAAAGGAACTTTATGCTTCTTAAGATACCAGAGCTATCCTTAAATTGCAGCTGAATATACTATAAATGTTTTGTCGTGGGACATTCAGAATTCTTTACCTACTCTGACAGGCGTCTCTGGATGGCCTAATTTACACTTTGTTGGTAATTACATGTATTTTGCTTGTTTATTTTAACTGAATACATGTCATTGGCCTTATATCCCCATGAAAGAGAAAAATATGGTCATCTGTGAAAACCCTGTATATTATATTAGTTTTCCTAGGGCTGTTGTGACAAGGTACCACAAACTGGGTGGCTTAAAACAACAGAAGTGTATTCACTCACAGTTCTAGAGGCAAGCAGTTCAATAGAAAGTTGTCAGCAGAGCCACACTCCCTCCTAAGGTTCTTGGGGAGAACCCTTCCTTGCCTCTTCCTAGCTTCTAGTGGGTGCAACAATCCTTGGAGTTCTTCCTGTTGTAGCTGCATCACTCCATTCTTTGCTCCCATTGTTATCACATGACCCTTTCCCTCTGTGTGTGTGTGTGTCTGTCTGTCTGTCTGTCTGTCTGTCTGTCTGTCTCTAAATTCCTTTTTTCTTTTGAAGTCATCAGTCATTGGATTTACGGCTCAGACTAATCCAGATTGATCTCACTTTAACTTGATTCATTGTAAAGACTATATTTCAAATCAGGTCACATTCACAGGTACATATCTTTGGGAGGACACAATTCAACCCCACAACACATACCAATTGTGTTAGCCATCCTGAGATACACTTAGCTTCAAACTTTATTCTATTTTAATTGGCACATTTTTCTAATTTCTAGGGAAAAAGGCAAGGTTTTATGAAGCCTTAGTAGAAATTTAATGAATCCAACATCACTTTAATTTGAAGGTGGTTTTAAAATTGATTTCACTTTTCAATTTATGAAAAAAAATATCAAAGTGTCCATAATGGCTTCTTGCTTTACAAAATCATAATGTGAAGAAATGTTTTAGCAAGTGTTAAAGAGCATTAAATTACCAACCTACTTTTTCACTCATGATAAAAAGTAAACTGATTGCTAAGGCTTGAATCTAAATCTAAACTAAGGTTTATTTTGGAAACCTCTAATAAAACCTTGATATCTCAAACTCCATTTCATGAGTCATACCCAGTATTCCCTTCAGGCTAGCAGGATGAAAAAGTTTACTATAGCTAAGCAGTTTACATCAAATCGTTGGGCATACCACAAAATAAACTTAATGGGCCCTAATAAAAATTGCTTTGCACAATAGATCCTAAATTAAGAGTGCAAGTACTGCCTATTTGAATATTACATTGAAGACAGTGACTTACCTAATTTGAAAAAATTGAGCTAATTGCTTTCTGCTTTATAAGTATATCTGTGTTTTACTCTTATGCAAATGAAATATATATGTACATACACTATTTCTGAGTCTTTTCTTGAATTCTATATCAAACCACAGTTCTGTGTATGCTTCAAAAAGTAATATATTAATATTTTTATTATGTTACAAAATATTAAATATCTTCTACTTATCAAACTGAGATATTTTATATTTATGTATTTTGTTGCTCTTTCCACAGCTTTCAAATTGGATATATTTTTGTGTTTCATAATGTTGCACTCAACCTAATTTTGCTTTGAATACTAAGCACAGGATAGATTTTTCAGAAGAATGTCTTAAGTTTCTTAATGGCAGGCACTGAGGCCTATTTGACTACTTGTATCTTTAGTGCCTAGCATAACCTGGCACACAGTAGGTAGTTGATAAATGGTTTTGACTGAAGGAATGATACTGGCATGGTGAAAATGGAAAGTTTGCCTGTAGTTAGTAAACACCCTCTTAATTCCGTAAGTTTAGAAATGGGGAGTGGAAAACATATCTTCTTAGGCATCTATGTACTTGTTCCGAAATGCCCTTGGCATGACTTTTAAACCCAGAGGCACCTCAGATGGCACTGGATTATTTTAAATAAAAATATTTCTGTTTCAATCAGAATCCAGGCAGGAAACAAATGAGGTATTTGGGGAGAATTTAAGGACAGAACTATTTACAAAGTCATGGGTAGAGTAAAGAGCATGGGACAAGGGATTGCATCTAAGGGTGCGGGGAGGGACTAATCTCCTCTAGGCCTCAAGGAGCAAGGAGAAGGAGCAATGACAAAATCCTGAGAGATCTTTCCACAGAGGAGCACAGCCATTGCAACCCATTCCCAGGAGGAAGAGTCGGAAAATAAACACCTGTTCTCCAGCTTCTCTTACTTCTGGATCTTCTCTTGGTACTTTTATTGACTGGACCCAGCTGGAAGCCAGAGGGGAATGCAGTCAAAAAAGGGTCACAGAACAGGGTGGAAAGGAGAAGAAAGTGAGTCTGGAGGGACAAATGGTGCATATCTAGTGGACTTTTCTTTTTCATTTTACTGTTTGACGTATAGTCTAAACTAAAGGGTAAAGAAAACTTTCTTAGATACCCTCTGAAGGATATTTATTTAGTAAGCATAAAAGAACTTTAATACAGTTCTAGAGACAACTAAGAAACTTTGTAGTCTAGAACACCTAAAATTGGTATTCCCAATGATCCATCAATTCACTATTTACGTAGAGCATGTTTCATGCCAGGTACTGTGCTGGCGGTGAAAAGATACACAAGACAGACATGTCCTGCCCATATAAAATTCACATGTTGGAGAAGATGTAGACAATAATAACTAGAAAGAGAAGCAGGATGACTGCTGTTTATAAGCGTCACAAAGCTGATAAACATGGAAGGAAGATAGAAAATAACCAGGTAGGCCACTTTAACAAACAACAGGGAAACCTCTCTGAAAAACAAACCTGAAGCAAAAGGAAGAGCCATTCCGTTGGTTTTCCAACACTGGGTTGTGGGTCATAAACATGATTTATAGGGCCCCAAATGGCATTTTCTCTTTATGTAAATAGAATACAACTGATCAAAGTGCTTCACACATAATAAGTGAGAGAGTGGTATGTGAGACTCTGCTTTCTTATCTGTGGATATGCCATGTTTGTGGGCTGGATTTTTAATGTAAACTTACCCTTTAGGTGGATGGTAATCTAACACTGCAGCATCTAATCTGCCCTTTCTCCAGATCTCACCCTCCAGATCTCTTCCATTTTTGCCCTTTGGAACAAATAGCCAATCCCTTTTTCAGTAACTTATTTTCTGAACATTCCTCTTCTTGTCTTGTCTTGTCTTGTCTTGTCTTGTCTTGTCTTGTCTTCTCTTGTCTTAAATGAAATGTGGCCATCGTATCCTGCTGATGCTGCACTCCTGGCAAGACTCTGGAGTAAAGAGTGTTTTGTTTTGTTTTTGTTTTCCTTGAGCATACCTCAGGGCTCAGAGAAGGGGAAGGCTTGTCTTCTGCCATTCCCGGGGCTGTTTCCATGCATTCTCCATCCCTCTCATTCCAATACAGCAGGCTCTCTGAAGTTTGTGCCAGCAAGCTTTATCAACTGCCACCCTCCTTCTGAGTTTCACCTGCCAGCCTCCGGGCCACACCCCTTTCATTCATGGTGGCTTCAGTGGTTGTTTCCTGCCTTCTTCACCACACTCACTCTGGGACAGTTCCTGCCAATTCTACGTCTGCTTATATGATCTAACAAATACCTTGCTTTCTTAATGCCTTGACCTCACTTGCACTTTTTAAAAATTTCCCCTCAACTCATTTAACAATATCATGGTCTTTCCACATTATAATAATAACAAACTCAAAGGCCACCAGAAATTTTATTTCAAACTTTAGACTTTCACTGTCCCCCTCCTACAGTTAGCTTACCTAGTCTCGTTCTCGTACTCTAGCAATTCTTTGCTTTCATTGAAACCTTTAATTCTTTACCACTGTTTTCTATAGCAACTACATTCCTGTAATTCTCATTGCTATGTTTATACAGCTTAGATTTCATGGCCAATAATTAAAAATATGTTCTTCCCAAAACCCTTAACTCTCATGTATCTCTCTCCTTCCTCCAATATCTGCCTGGAAAACTCCAAGGGTGGTAAACCTCAGCCATTCTGATAGATGCAGGAGGCAGATAAGGGAGGATCCCCAGAGGATCTCCAACTTGCCCCAAAGGTGTTTACATCAGATGCTTTTATGCAGATGAGGGAAACTGCCCCAGGCCTTGTCTGCACATGACCACAACAGACTGGGGGCCCACCTGTACACTGGGAGAATGGGGTGGAGCCACCAGAGCTTTGCACCTTATGCAATGGGGAGGAGCCTGGACTCTTCAGCTCATGTGTGTGGTGGCCTGGTATTCAATCTGTGAGGTAGGAGCCTGTTGGCAGTACCCTTTCTCTTTCCACTGAGAACTTTCTTTTAATAAATTCTGCTCTCCTCACCTTTCAATGTGTCTGCATGCCTAATCTTTCCTGGTCATGTAACAAGAACCCAGATGTTAGCTGAACTAAGGAGCAAAAAAATCCTGTATCAATTCCCCTATTCAATACTTGAGCATATAAATGTTGCTGGAAAAAACACACAACTGTAGCAAGTAGTCTCACCTTGTATTCATGACCACGAATCTCAAGTGAGGGCTCAACTTTGGTCAGGAATCCTACTCTATCACTCTAGAACATTTGTTCTCCTGTTATCTAAAATATTTATTTCAAATTACCTCCCTTTCTCAAACTCCAACATTCTACCTTCCTTTCTTCCTCTTAGCTAATAACTTCAAAGGGAAAATAGGAGCAATTAGGCAGAAGCTCACATACCCATATACCCCTAGATCTACCACTCTTCTGACACCCTGTGTCTGTCCTGTTACAACAGATGCAGTAACCCTGCATCTGTTGTAACACATCAAAGGGTACGTGCCCTCACTTACTCCTTGATCCCATCGCCTAATCCCCTAACACGCTCTCAAGTGCCTCCCGCCCGTGTCCCTTCCCTCTCCTGCATCCCCAATGTCACCATCTCTGCTACTCTGCTGGTTCATTCTCATCAGCACACGTACATATTATAGGAATTTGCTCCTTTAGCTCTTCCAGTGTATTTCTGTTATTCTTAAAAATAGAATCTTGAAAATTGTACCAGTGTAATCTCGCTACTAAATAATTTCTCATTCTTATTTTCAACTTACTCCAGTATAATTTCTATCTCTATCACTATACTAAAATTGATACTGTCAAAGTATTAAAGTCTTCCTCATTTCCAAACCCAGTAGGTATACCTGCGGCCTCATCTTACTCAACTTCTCCAACTATTCAACATCATTATATATTCCCTGATTCTTGAACCCTTTCTTCTCTTGACTTCTGAAATATCACACTCTAGTGTTTATTTTCTATCACACTGACATCTTTTTTAGTTTCCTCTGCTGATTTTTCCTCCTTGTCTTAATCTCTAGATGGGCAGAGCTTTTTCTTCTGTGTGTGTTTTTTGGCTGGGTAATATCCTCCAGCTCAGGGCTTTAAATAATATCTACATGATGATTTACAACAAGTTTATAGCTTCACCCCAGACTGATCTCCTGGACTGCAGACTTGAATATCTAACTGCTCACTTGACATACCCACCTGGATATCCAGTAGTCATCTCAAGCTTAGAATGATCCAAAGGACACTCTTATTTATTTATTTATTTATTTATTTATTTATTTATTTATTTTTGAGACAGAGTCTCACTCCATCACCCAGACTGGAGTGCAGTGGCCCGATCTAAACTCACTGCAACCTCCGCCTCCCAGGTACAAGCGATTCTCCTGCCTCAGCCTCCTGAGTAGCTGGGACTACAGGCATGTGCCACCACATCTGGCTAATTTCTGTATTTTTAGTAAAGACGGAGTCTGACCATGTTGGCCAGGTTGGTCTTGAACACCTGACCTCAGGTGATCCACAGCCCTTGGCCCGGCAAAGTATTGGGATTACAGGCATGAGCCACTAGGCCTGGCCCAAAGGAAACTCTCAATTCACTCCACTCAATCAAAACTTGTTTTTCTCACAATCAGACCCATCTCAGAAAATTTCATCTTCATCCACTTAATTGTTTAAGCTAAAAACTTACAAATCACTCTTGCTTTCTCTTTTTCTTCATCTCATCTTATTGATTAGCAAGCCATTTCTCTATCTCCAGATGTCCCATTTGTTACATCTACGGTGATAACAGCCTGGTTACCATATTCTCTAGCCCAAGCTGTTTCAGGTTCTCTGTGACCTGATTTCCCTGCTTCCCTTTTGCAAGTTAAAGTTATTTTTAGCTACTTATATCTGAACATAGCACTCATCTACTTAGTCTGCTATAATGGTTTATGATTAAGTGTAAACTAAAATCCAAAATCCTTACCCTGAAATAGAGGTCCTACTTCATCTGGCCCCTGCTTCCCTCTTTGCCTCACCTCTTACTATTCTTGCCTTCACTCACCAAGTTCTAATCACTCTGACCTTCTTTCTATGCTGTTAATATGCTATATTTACTCCTTCCTGTGCTCTCAACTTAGAAAATTCCTCCTCTGAATCATCATTAGTGTTTTTTGTTTGTTTGGTTTCTTTTTTTGTCACTAAGATCTTAGCCTAGATGCAACTTCCTTATAGAGGCCTTCTTTGAACCATCAATTTAAATCAATGCCCCAAACACTCTTTACTACATCCCTTTGATTAGTTGCATCATAGCTCTAATCACTATCTGATGTATTCTTGTTGGATTGTCTATTCTTTGCATTAGTTTGTTGGTTTCATGAGAGCAGGGCCTGCATTTTTTTTTCTGAACTTCTCAGAATGCCTGCCCTATCATGATTTCATAATACATTTGAACATATGAAAGAATGCTTCAGATCTCTGTTTTAGTATGATTTATTATTGTTTTCATGGCTTCATGGCTTTCTTTGCCTCTCTCTTCCACATAGCAGTTGCAATGGAGAAACTCAGTTTATAGATCCAACAGCTTGAGATGGCTCTTTCTTTTCTTCCTCTCTTTCTCTTTTAAATCAAACTTTAGGCCCTGTGCAGTGACTCCTTCCTGTAATCCCCTATAATGAGAGGCCAAGGCAGGCAGATCATTTGAGCCTCAGGAGTTCAAGACCAGCCTGGGCAACATGGCGAAACCACATCTCACAAAAAATTTAAAAAAATAAAACTTAGCCAGGTGTGGTGGTGTGAGCCTGTAGCCAGTTACTGGGAAGGATGAGGTGAGAGGATCACCAGAGTCCAGGGAAGTCAAGGCTGCAGTGCGGTGAGCCATGATTGTGCCACGGCATTCCAGCCTGGGCGACAGAGTAAGATCCTGTCTCAAAATAATTGATTAATTAATTAATTGAAAAAATAAGCCACATTTTAAATTCTGATGGAAGGGATGTTGCTGTTAAAGAGTTCGTTACTATTATTACTATTTTATTATTCTTTACATTCTGGGTTACATGCGCAGAACACGCAGTTTTGTTACATAGGTATGCACATGCCCTAGTGGTTTGCTGCACCCATCAACCCATCACCTGCATTAGGTGTTTCTCCTAATGTTACCCTTCCCCTTGCCTCCCACCCCCCAACAGGCTTTAGTGTGTGATGTTCCCCTCCCTGTGTCCACATGTTCTCATGTTCAGCTCCCACTTGTGAGTGAGAACATGCGGTGTTTGGTTTTCTGATTTTGTGATAGTTTGCTGGGAATGATGGTTTCCAGCTTCATCCATGTCCCTGCAAAGGACATGAACTCATCCTTTTTTATAGCTGCATAGTATTCCATGGTGTATATATGCCACATTATCTTAATCCAGTCTAACATTGATGGGCATTTGGGTTGGCTCTAAGTCTTTGCTATTGAATAGTGCTGCAATAAACATACATGTGCATGTGTCTTTATAGTAGCATGATTTATACTCCTTTGGGTATATGCCCAGTGATAGGATTGCTGGGACAAATGGTATTTCTAGTTCTAGATCCTTAAGGAATAGCCACATGTCTTCTGAAATGGTTGAACTAATTTATACTCCAACCAACAGTGTAAAAGCATTCCCATTTCTCCACAACCTCTCCAGCATCTGTTGTTTCCTGACTTTTTAACGATTGCCATTCTAATTGGCATGAAATGGTATATCATTGTGGTTTTGATTTGCATTTCTCTAATGACCAGTGATGATGAGCATTTTTTCATATGTCTGTTAGCTGCATAAATGTTTTCTTTTGAGAAGTATTTGTTCATATCCTTTGTCCATTTTTTTGATGGGGTTGTTTGGTTTTTTTTTTTTTTTGTAAATTTACTTAAGTTCTTTGTAGATTCTGGATATTAGTGCTTTGTCAGACGGATAGATTGCAAAAATTTTCTCTCATTCAGTAGGTTGCCTGTTCACTCTGATGATAGTTTCTTTTGCTGTGCTGAAGCTCTTTAGTTTAATTAGATCCCATTTGTCAATTTTGGCTTTTGTTGCCATTGCTTTTGGTGTTTTATACATGAAGTATTTGCCCATGCTTATGTCCTGAATGGTATTATTATAAGCAGGGCAGACATTCCAAAAGGTCTTTGTGACCCAAGCTAGGTTCCTTTATGCTTCATGTCTTTGTGTTTGTTGCATCTTCTGTCTAGCATGCCTCTGTTTGACACCACTGCTTCCTCTCCAATTATACATGAAATCTAACATTCCCATTGGGTCTTATTTGTGTTAGTTGCTTTTATGTCTGGGCTCCCTTTGCAAGCGTATATATCCATATCATAAGACTAATTATTGGCTTTGCTATGAAGTTTTATTAATATGCCTGTCTCTCCAACTGAATAGAGTGCATGTAAGACTGTGAATCATATCATAATTTCTGCATATCCATGGCTGAGCACAGTGGAAGGCCTTAATTAGTACAATTTCTTCACATGTGGCAGAACAAGTAGGCAGGCAGAAAATTAAATTCATATAAATTTGGTAGCAGTGAATGGAACAGTGGGGCCAAGGAGGAGAAATAAGAGAGGGTTAGAAAAAGGAAGTTTTAAATTTTTATACGAAAAGATTTGGGGGTCAAGGCATTGGAGTAGAGATTTCATAGATGAAGAAAGAATAGGCTGGATTTAGTAACAGAAGGAAGGAACATATTGGGAGCATAGAAATCTTTTGCTACCTAGTAATTCTCTTTCAAAATTTCCTTTAAATATCTTAGGAAAAAAAGTATCAGAAATGTGATAGAGGTATAAAATGTACATGAAATCAGTAATATATTATGTTGGTGCAAAACTAATTGTGTTTATTTCCCATTACTTGTGTGTGTGTGTGTGTGTGTGTTTTATTATATTTTAAGTTCTAGGGTACATGTGCACAATGTGCAGGTTTGTTACATAGGTATACATGTGCCATGTTGGTGTGTTGCACTCACTAACTCATCATTTACATTTGGTATATCTTCTAATGCTATCCCTCCCCAACCCCCACCCCACGACAGGCCCCGGTGTGTGATGTTCCCCTTCCTGTGTCCAAGTGTTCTCATTGTTCAGTTCTCACCTATGAGTGAGAACATGTGGTGTTTGTTTGTTTTTGTCCTTGTGATAGTTTGCTGAGAATGATGGTTTAATAGAGAATTATGAGTCATTGTTTGGCTTTTTCTTTACCAGTGCAAATTATTCTAAATGATTACATTATACAACAGTAAGCATTGCAACAGAGCTCTCATATTTACAGAAGGTGAGTTATTCCTATTGATGTAGGACAAACTCAGCCATCTGAATTTTTATGCAAAAGATACATTAAAATAAAAAGAAATAAATGTTAATTAAAGTAAATAATAAGTGAAAATAAAAATTAAATAAAAAGGATAAACAATACAACTCTCAAGAATGCCAGGCCCACATGGTCCACTCTTAATGTCATTGAGTTTATGTTCAAGGAAATTCTATATGGATTTGAATCTATCCATGACACTTTCTAGATGTGAACTTGGATAATTTACTTAACATCTCTAAGCCTCTCACCTGTAAAATTAGGTTTTCAAGAGGATTACTTAAGAAAAACTCATATAAAGGCTGTATTTGTCACATCTTTTGAGTAGCAAGAAACTCAACACAAATTAACCTAGTTAAGAAAGCAAAGAATACAAAACATACTGACTCATGTAACTGAGAATTCCAGCAGAGTTGCACCCAGGGACTTAAATGATATCACCTAGGTTTGTCTGTGAGCTTAATTCTCAGGCAACCTCTTTCTGTATCGACAGAAAGAAGAATGCTGGCAGCCTCAAACCTGAATTCTTAGTCTCATAGTCCAAAGAGAGTTGAGACGTTTCTCTTTGGAAAAGACTCTTTAGAAAGACTCTGATGCTTTCAGGCTGGGACACATATATGCTCCTGTATAAATCACAGTATCCCGAGGAATGTAGAATTGCAGGTTAAAGATGCTCTTATACATATCTCTGGAAACTGGTAGGGCATCATAATTTACAGTTCCATCACGAGCCCTTGGAGACAGAAAAGATGGTTCCCTGAGGGAATGGATAAGGACCGTTATAACCATAGTTTCTACCACTCTATAAATTGCCATACCTATGAGATGAGGGGCTTGTAAAGGAAGATGTATGTCGAACAAGCAGAAAATGTGACCTTATTCTCTCTTCCTACGTCTCCTCTTTCCTCTCCCTTCTCTTTTCTTTCTTCTCTACAAAGTTTTCTCTTGGATTATTTGAGTCACTCTGCATTTTACTTAGAAATCATCTTAATTCTGCATCTGTCTGTGGCAAAGCTTAGATGAATGAATCTTGGCAGAAAATTTAGGTAATTCTAGTTATGAAATTAGACACTCTGATAAATTTCTATAGTGCATTATCATCTTTATATTGGCACACAAATTGAATTGTAGAAGCAAAACAAGTCAAGTCTAATGTCATTCTATCATAATAGTCATGGTATTATTTACAAATATCTCTGCTTTAATGTTGCAGCTAGGTGTAAACTTGTTTCCTTCAAAATATTTAAAGATTTAAAGATTATTGGGCCCCAAAGACACAAATAAATAGATTGGAGGCAGAGACTTTTACTCTCATTGTTACTGGTCTCACAGCATGATGTCTGAATTGAGGTAGGTGCCTCGAAGGTTGACCCTCACTGGTGGAGTAATGATTGCAAAACTTTTCAAACTGAGCAGTAAGCTTTTAATTGCACACACATAAAACCTGCAATTTCACAGCATGGTAATATGGAACTATGTGGCAATATTTAAAACTTTTTGCTTGCAATGTATCTTTCAAGACAGATTCTTAACATGTTTCATAAACCTTCACAACTACCCCTTGAGGTAAGTTTTATCTTCTTTTTTTCCCCATCTCCAATGAGGTCTATATTTTCCCCAGACTTGAAGGGCATCATTTCCATAGTATATAGATACTTTCTGAATGCAATATCCATAAAACAAGGTTTTTAATAAAATAAGGTGTTAGGTATGCAATTATCTCCTTTGTTAGATGTAGATATGTTCTAGGTATTTTACATCATCAGCAATGAGTTTCTTCAGCACTTTAGAAACAATAGTGAGCAGAAGGAATTCTAATCCTACATGTATGTGTGTGGTGGGATGGGATTGTGGTTGGTGAGGTATAAATGTGTTTGAACAGAACCAGGCAGCATGTTAACATCTCCCCCTGCATTTCCTCCTCAATAAAGCAGGTGTTGGCTGTCACAGGGTGGTGTTGGGGGGAATAGGGTTCAAGGTTGAAGCTGTGCCAGTAGGACATGACATATCAGATATTTAATTTTTACTTGAAAATGCTTCCCATTGTCCTGATTCAGCCAGGAACTAAGAAAGAATAGGATCAGTTCACTTTCTTAGACAGTCAATTTTCACAAACTTTACCAGTCGGGGGGTTTGCAAGTAATAGCTCTCAGAGACAAGGTTATGAGATGCAACATTTCAATGCAGGGATACTATCAATCTGAAAATGTAGCACAAAGATAAAGAATTATATTTTGACATTTAAAAGCACATGATATAAACAATGATAAAGAAACAATTTAGATTGATTAGAAATGCACTTGACTGGGAGATATGAAATGGGTAAACCTGGCTACCACTTACTTAACCCTGAGCTAGTCCAGGCATATCTCCTATGCTGTTCTTTATCTACAAAATGAGCGGCTGGTTGCCATGATCTAAAGATCCATTCTGGTTACAACACAGATTGGAAAGTACCATTGGGCAAATCATTTAATTCAGCTCTGCTTCCTCATTTGTGAAATAGCAGCAATACCTGCCTTGAGTTTCTCACATAAGTACTGTGCAATTAAATGAGGTTATGTATATGAAAACCCTTTACAAAATAACAGTTTATTCAAAGGTTAACTTATTCTTACTACTAAGGTGAAACAACTAATTAATTGGAGGAGTTGGATACTGGTCTTATGACTTTTAAGTAATTTATCATTGGGAGTCTTCATTTGGAAATTCATCATATGAAGTATCAGAAACAATTTGTCCTCATTGCTGTACCCATTCACACTTTAATTTATCTGCAGCATTTTCTAATTTTCTGTACACTTTACTGCTCATTCTCTCACTTTTCCTCCAGTTACCCATCAAATATTCATCCATTCATTTTCTAAAGTCAATACATAATAATAATGTATAATACATAAGCCTTATTTGCACACAAGATATTCTCAAAGGAGGGTACCTGTCATTTAATTTTTCTTTTTTCATGGGCTTTTCTCTTAATTTCTTCATTTACTTTTCTTGAATTCCTTACCTCTCTTTCTTGTATCCCATTTAATAAATCAGAAAACATTTACTGAGCACCTACTAAAAGGCTAGGGACAGTGCTGAATGCCGGCATACAGAGTCCTTAGAGAACGACCCTTTATTGCAGAGATGAGTAAAGAAACTCTGACTTGCAGCAGAACATGGTCAGTCTTCCACAGAGGTAGACTTGAAGTGTAATGGAAGCACACTGAAGAGTCAATCAGACAAGGAGTTGAAGACAAGGGCCCTGAAGAAACATACCTGAGCTCAGGTTTGAAAGATGACTAGCATTTGACTAAACCAATATGGAGACAAACTATTCCAGGGACCAGCAGGTGAAGGCAAAGAAGAGTGTAATTCCTTTGACGGAACTACAGATGGATTGGTATAGATGGAGAAAAAATAGGTTCTGTGTGAGGGAATAATAGGATTTAAGCTCCTGGGGAAAGCAGAAACCAGGCTCCTAACACTTATACACTAAGCTAAGTAGTTTGAACTTTATTGTGAAGGTTATGATGAATCATTATAGGTCCTATACAGATCAAATTAATATTTCAGCAAGGTTGCCCTAAGAACTGTGTGCATAATGGACTTGTTTGGAGAAACCGGAGGCAGCTCTGCTAGCTGTGTTAAAGTTGCATTTTCTTCAACGGCAGCTCAACATCCAGAACTAAGGAAAATCATCAGTGCTAGAAATTAGAGGGGAAGCTGTCATTTTACATGGAAAAGGACATCTTCAAGGGTAGTGAAATCTCAGCTTCCAAGCATGAATTTTGTGGTCTTCTTGGCGACCATATCTTTGCAAATATATTTTATTTTATTCCATTTTTATAGAAACATGATCTCACTCTGTTGCTCAGGCTTGAGCGCAGTGATGCAATCATAGCTAATTGTAACCTTGAACTTCTGGCTTCAAGTGATCCTTCCACTTCAGACTGCTGTGTGGCTGGGACTACAGGCATGTGCCACCATGCCTGGCTAACTAAATAAAATGTTTTCTTTTGTAGAGATAGGGTCTTCCTATGTTGCCCAGGCTGTCTTGAATTCCTGGCATCAAGCAATTCTCCCATTTCGGCCTCCCAAGTTGTTGGAAATGCAGGTGTGAACTACTGCGCCCAACTGCAAATGTATTTTGAAATAGTCAAACATTTTAGATAGGTTTGTTATTTTATAGTTTATGCCAACCATGTTGCCAAATGCAAATTCAAGCAGAAACAGAACTTGATGGCCCAGAGAACAGCACTAGAGGGACTGCGGAGGGTTGATCTGACCCTTCTTACTTTGGCAAATGGCTAGAAGAGTAATTAGAAAGCTGTTGCCATTTTCTAGGAGATAATTAATGACAGACTGGTCCAAGAAAATGGCAGAGAGGATGAGACTGGTAAGAGAGCTACCAAGGAGACAGACGGCATGGCATCAGGGCATCAGATAAACCTGAGCTGAAATCCCCAGTCTGCTAATAGCCATCGTGTAGGCTATTTTTCCTCTTTGTTTCTTATTTTCCTTATATGCAAAATAGTGAAGATCTCATGGATGGTTTGAGGATTAAATAAGAAAATGTATGTTAAATGTAGAGCACATCATGCTCCAGTTTCTAGTTTAGAGTTAGTGGGTCAGTGGTGATAGAGAACAAATACAGCTGTGTTTTTCTTTTCATGTCTGTTTCTTTCCCCCTTTTGTCCTCATGGTTAAAGATATTATTTTTTCTTCTTTTTTACTTCTTCTTATTCCCACCTTACTCTTCTTTTGCAAATCTGACCATCTCTTGTCACTTTTATTTTTATGAAGAACCACTCTGAGAAAATGAAGAAATGGCACTTTGTTGAAGATGTCACACTTTATTTAGAAGAGGGTTCCTCTCACCTTACTAGTTCTTCACTACAGGACAAGCAAGCTAGCCTGTCCCAAATCACCCTGAAGACTTGTGGTGAGGTTTGAAGGCATCATCTCCTCCATTCTGGGGCAGGGGCATTCCCTGTCTGCTCCACACTGAATTGGACCCTTCTGTTCTGTGTTCCACAGCACCCTGTGCTCATTCCAACATTAGGTAAAATGACATATATCATAATAATCAGTTCACTGTGTGTCTCCCTTCTTTGTTAATTCCCCAAGGGTGGAGTACTGAGTGTCACTGACTCTATACTAAGAGACTGATGACAAGTTTATTACTTATGATGTTTGCCCAACTGCTCACTCTTCCAAGAACAAATAGATCTAAACTACGTGTTGAGATTGAATGTTCCTTTTTTTTCTTACAAGAAATAAATAAATAAATGAATAAACCTCCCCTTATTTGAGAAAAAAGGTACGTGTTGATGTTTGATTGGGACGATGTCCTCATGGAGTAAACATTTTCTGGTAGTCCAATATTCTAATGGGAAATGTCTATTACAGGAGATATTAAATCCCACATCTTAAATCACATGTAACACTTATGATACAAAAGGAAAATATAAACATTTTTATTTTCTATGAAACATTTGTAAAATATGTTTGGCTACATGGCTTAATAAATATTGCATTATATTATGCAACCCTTTTGAAGAGTATAATGTCAAATGAGAGTATCATATATGTATATGTATACATACACATATACATGTATACACATAAATATATTAGATTTTTACACCAACAATTCTTGTGGAACATGGCAACCAAATGACATCGTTATGAGTTACCTTTGATTCTTCATGCAGGGGAACCTGCTCTTCGGTCATGAAGTCTTTACAAACCAATGCTATCATCTATAGAGTCTTGAGGCTAATTTATGTGTTTGTTTCTTTAGAAATTATATAATAATATGCAGAAAAGTAAAGTTAGCTTTACATATTGTTCACTGTTTTGAAATAGTAGCTTTAAGTTGAGTTTACTTCTGATATCATTAGCAAATATTTTCTGCAAAGACTTTACCCTTCTTTACATGGTTTGGAAGAATTGCCTTGTCCTTATTGGGTTTTTTTGTTGTTTTTCAGTTCCAGACTAATCACTGATATCATGGATTCTCTATTAAACATAGAATGTATTACTAACTGAACCATGAGAAAATAAAATAAATGAATAGAAACAGAAAATGCAATAATGAAAGAAATCCAAGAAAAAGTGTGCGTTAGGCCATTCCTGCATTGCAATTTTCTATTTTAGTCTGTTCTTCAACTGCTATAAAAAAATACCTGAGAGTGGGTAATTTATAAGAAAAGAGGTTTTATTGGCTCACAGTTCTGCAGGCTGTACAGGAAGCATAGTGGCATCTCCTTCTGGGGACTCCTTAGAATCAGGCACTTCACATGGGAAAAGCAAGAGCAAGAGGGAAAGAGTGTGTACCACACACTTTTAAACAGTCAGATCCTAAAAGAAGTCTCTCACTATCATGAGGGGAGCACCAAGAGGATGCTGCTAAACCATTCATGAGAAATCCACCCCCATGATCCAGTCACCTCCCACCAGGTCCCACCATCAGAATTAAGACTACAATTCAGTATAACATTTGGGCAGGGACAAATATACAAACGGCATTATTCTGCCTTTTGATACATACATTTTATTATTTTTATTTTGTTCAAATAGAACGCTTTTCCTGTAAGTTCCTCAAGGCATGCTAAAAATCTTAGTTAACATGCCCTGACTCTCATGACACAGGACTATAGATCTTGAAATACAGAGTTTAGTCTGCTAGGGCTGTCATAACAAAATTCTACAGCTTGTGTGGCTTAAACTACAGAGATTTACTTTCTCACAGTTCTGAAGGCTAGAAGTCCAAGAGGAAGGTTCCTTCAGGGTTGATTTTTGGTGAGGTTTCTCTTCTTAGCTTGCAGACGACTGCCTTCTTGTTGAATCCTGGCATGGCTTTTTCTCTTGGTGCATGCTGAGAGCAAGAAGAATCTCGTGCCTCTTCATCTTCTTATGAAGACACCAGGCCTAATGAAATGTGGCTCCCCCTTATCACCTCATTTAATCTTAATTACCTCATTTAAGGTCCAATATCTACTTACAGTCACAATGGGGGTTAGGGTTTCAACCTGTGAATTCTCAGGGGACAAAATTCCATTCATAACATAAAGGATAAAATTAATAGGTCTAATAAGTTGAAAAGATTTTTCATAATAATTTCTTTATTCATTATAAAATTCATGTGGCTGTCTCTGCTATGCCATATTCAAAAGGGAAGGAAAGTCAAAAGGGAAGGAAACTCCAAAGTTAAAACTCTATATTAGAAAATCTTGCATATAAATTTAGGTCCAATATTGACTGAGAAGCCTTTGGCTGACTGTTGAGAAGATTTAAATCCATAAACATGGGAGAAAAGCTGTTATATTTTCCTTTGCCACAACTTTCCTTTACTTTATGAGTTCTCTCTCATGTCTGGGATTTTTTCCCCATTACTAAGAGAGATATTTTCTAGATCATGCCAGTCACAAGAGAAGATTTATTGATTGTGATTAGTATTAAGCATGCAATTACCACACTATAAACTACACTAAAACTTTAAAGCAATTTGAAACTGGAAGACAAAGAGACATCCCCTTCAAGCCTCTGCAAAAATTATAAGCTCCATTTCAGCTTTTCTATGATATTTATAAAATTCACAGAGAACTTTCACAGATATTATCCTTTGAATCTCAAATTATGCCATGAGATAGGGGAAGAAAAATATTGTTATTTTTACAAAGAAAAAAAAAGCTGTCCTAATTACCAGAGACAAAATCAAAACCTGGTTTTATTAACTACAACTCCAATACATTTTAGAATTCATTTACATACATTTTACTGATGCCTTTTCATTCAGATGCTTGTTGCTTCTTCAGTTTCTTCAAACTTTCTACCCAACCCCAAAAGAATAAATATGATCAAAGGAAAAACAAACACACGAGTATTTTATTACAAGTACTCTAAAAATAATTATTTATTTTCTAAAAGAAAGGGAACTATAAAAATTGAGATCCAGAATCAGCCAGTTTTCAAGGAGGCTTCATATTCTCAGGCATTCTTTATCTATAGTAATCTTTACAAAATGTTCACCTTATCAAAATCCCCTTCATAAAATGCTTCCATGTTTATCCTATATCTACATCTAGAAGAAAATACATTCCCATTAGGATGCTGAACAAGAAACGGACTTTGTCTACCTCTGAAGCTTTGCTAATTTAGATTCCAGTCTTGATGTTCTTCAAAAAAAGCTTGCCTTTTCCTATCTCAATACCTACTCATCCTTCAAGAATCAGTTCCGATATCACCCTAATTTGCAAAGTTTATCCTTGGTTTTCACGAGAAAAACTTGTGTTTCTCTTTGTACTCTAAACAATGATTTATTTTTATTTTTATTTTTAATTTTTCTCTCTCTCACCTTGAGGAAAGTCTGGGAGGCCAGCCACTCTGTTCTATGCAACTTTAGATTCCAACACCTTGCCCTGGGTATATAATAAATGTTTGTTAAATAAGCCAATGAATTAATAAACTAAAACAAAGATACAGGTTGGATATATAGAGGCAACATCTTGTCAAGAGGTAAAAACAAAAATGGACCTTAGAATTGGATCTATGTTTGAGTCCCACTTTTGACACACATTACCTAATACTAACCATGGAAAACTTACCTTATCTCTCTGTTTCAACATCTGTATAATAAAGATACACAAAGGAGCCTGCGATGGTTAGCACTGGGCCTGGTTCATGAACTACTCAACATAGGCATCATTTTAATTGTAATATTAATAGATTTTACTGAGGGAATGGCTAATAGGGTATGGTTGGTAGATAGCCACTCTAAGCAAGAGGGATAGGTCAAAGCTATTGCTAAAGGACACAGAGAAAGAAGTTTCACAGCATGCCGTATTATAATTCTTTGAGAAATTGCTCTCCCTGCCAACAGCCCTGCCTGTATGATGGATGAGATGATGTAAGACAAGCTGAGGTGAAGCCAAACAGCAAATGGGGCTGACTTTTTAAAAAGAAAAATAAAAGTGCTATTAACAAGCAATAGTCAAAATCAAAGCGTGATCTTTATGAGATCTCAATGTGGCTACCAGTCACCTAACATGTTTTCAGCTACAAATTCCCACAAAGCTAGTGATCATAGCTACTTTAATTCTTTGTAATACAAAGTACAAAAAACATTAACTAAGATGAATTCTCCTCTTCATCAATCATCCTCTATTCCCCATCAAGAAAAATTAGTTATGAAGCCCCCATCCATGGGACTGTGCAGAGAATTATAACCTTTGTGAAAGCATCAGATATTCTTAGAGAGAAAATTAAATATCTCTGAAATAATATGCAGATACTCTATTGTGTTTATCTTTTCTCATCTCTATTTTATAAAATTAAAAGCACTGTTATCAATGCTGATTATCAGTGTCTTTTGTTTAACAGTCCCAGTTTTGTAAATACAATAACACTTTAATACAACTTGTAATAATTCATCACAGAATTGTAGCGGGACTCGTGTTTAATAAACTTTAACATTTTACTCTTTAAGAAGTATTGGCTAGCAAATTAGTACTAAAATCCAAATTTTAGGTTGGAAATTGGACATATTTAGGAGACAATATTCATTAAACACAATCTAAAATATTCACACATATCTGGTCTGGAGTCAGGGCCAATCAATCCTATTACTATTTAGTCATAATCAGTCTTTGACAACTCCCTGCTTTACTTGGAAATACTATTAATTTGCTCAACAGATCAAGTTGATAATCAAGTTTGGGAACACACACACACACACACAACTGTACACTCAAACCACATGAAATAATTTTGTACATTTAATGATTTTCAGGAAAATTAAAATAAATATTTTTAAATTATTTGCAGCAGATTCGTTTTAGACCACAAACACAGTGTGCAAAAAATTATTTTTCTTATCCTGCTTAAATAAACTCCCATCCTATTGAACCTGTGAAAAATGGATTCTTAGTCATGATTAGAGACAATGTCTAGATTTACATTTCCTTCCCATCAGTGAAAGGGCCCTGAACTGCAATCTTTTTTTTTTTTTTTTTTTTGAGACGGAGTCTCGTGCTGTCGTCTTGAATGTGTTCAAATTCTCATTTTCCAAGTGGACAGGCAGTCCCTGATCTGTGGTAGCTTTGTCGTTCAGTGCCCAAGATAGGGTATGGACAGGCTGGTGTGGACTGGGGGCCTTAGCATTTGATTCAGCTTCCCAAAGGCCAGTGGGCCCTAGACTTCACATTACCCACAACACCTTCTTACCAGTGCCCTAAACGCAGAATAACTCTTGCCTTTAGGCTGCATCTACTTTCAGTTCTGCTATGTTCTCTCTGGTTTTTACACACTTTGGCTATAGGATTAATGCTTGAAACCTGGAATGGGCAGGGGGAAGCCAGGTGGAGTGGAGAGAAAGAGATGAACATATAGCAAGAATCAATCCAGATCATTGTATCAGCCATTTCTCTCATCTCATTTTAAAAATAAGTCAGAAGACAGTGATGAGTTTTAAGATAAAGCTTTAATCATTGGAATATCCTAGAAGTCACTGAGTGTTTCTTAAAAAGGCAAATGACAGTAATAAATCAACCTTAGAATAAGAAGGCAGAACTAAAGGAAAATTAACTGTTTTGAAGCTCATCTGAATTGTGATTGTTAGTTTTATGTGTCAACTTGACTAGGCCATGGGATGCCCAGATATTTGGTTAAACATTATTCCTGAGAGTGTCTATGAGGGTATTTCTAGAATAGATTAACATTTGAACTGGTCAATTGCATAAAGCAGATAAGATTCCCCACTGTGAGTGGATATTGTTCAATCTGTTGAGGGCCTGCATAGAACAAAAAGGCAGAGAACACTGAATTCCCTCTCTGGTTGATGGTTGAAATGGGACATGGAGCTTCTTCTGCCCTTGGTGCTCCTGGTTTTCAGGTCTTCAGACTTGGACCGGAATCTATACCATTGACCTGTGACTGTCAGGCCTTCAGACTACACCAATGGCTTTCCTAGGTCTCCAGCTTGCAGACAGCAATATCAGATCATGGGACTTCTCAACCTCCATATGTGCACCAATACTTTGTGATGAAGAAAGATACTCTATTGGTTCTGTTTGTCTGGAGAACACTGATGAATACATGTAAGCTTTTAAAAGTGTCCCTTTAAAATCTATGTTTCTTTTAAAATCTCCTTTATGTAGACTTTACTCCATAGCATAAGAAACCTTTCTTCATTCACAATATTTCTTTTGAAATGATTGTCTTACTGTGTCTGACTCTGGAGTCTCCTCTGAATTTTAGAGGCCGCCTGTGGGGAGGTGAAAAATGAATTAAGTAACCTGTGTTCTACAACATCTATTATTCCCATCGAGCAACCCCACTCAGATGTATTCCATAGAGAACTTCCTAGTAAACTGCTTTCTGAAAAAAAGATTCTCTAGAAAAAAAAGTATGAAAAACTACTATAGGGTATCAGAGAAATGACTATTATGATAGAATAAAAGGTAGATGCTCAAACACATTTTATAATCTATAAAGCTAAAGAAATTCTTTATCACGTGAAAGGGCAAAGGCAACAGTAGTAAAATTAACGATCAAAAGATCTTATTAACTATCAAAGTATCTATATTTCTAGTCCTCTCAGCCTAACATTTTTTCGGTAAGCATTTTATAATAAGTAATTGGAAATTATCTCTGTAGGAAGAAAATTCAATACTCAGAGATTTTAGAGGAAAATAGAATATGAATTTTAATTCCTCTTATATATCAAAGTATGTTTTTCTACATATTTTCCTTAAAAGAGACCTGTATTTTATTTATCATCTATAATATTCACATTAAGTAAAAACTCAATGTATATTAATAATTATTATTTTTAATAATAGTGTTATTAAAATAAGAAAAAAGAATAAGAAGAGGAGAAGAAATCCAGTTTAGGAAAAAAAAACCACACCAGTAACAACAGAAGCAGCTCTGTCTGAAGGCCTAGTTTACCACCTAATGTGTTGTTTAACTTCTCTGAACCTCAGTATCTTCATCTATGAACTGAAGTGAATGACGTTAATGATAACTTTAACATGGAGTGCCAGGAACTTTTCTAAGCATGCAGTATCCATTAATTTCATTCTCACACAACCCTATGAGGTGGTTGCTACTATTATCACCATTCACATGGGGAAACTGAAGCCCAGAAGAGGTAAATACCTTGTCCAAGTTCACTGTATTAGTCTGTTCTCCTGCTGATAATAAAGACATATGCAAGTAATTTATAAGGAAAGAGCCTTAATTGACTCACAGTTTCATATGGCTGGGGAGGCCTCACAATCATAGTGGAAGGCAAATGAGGAGAAAAGTCACATCTTACATGGTGGCAGGCAAGAGAGCTTGTGCAGGGGAACTGCCCTTTATAAATTCATCAAATCTCATGAAACGTATTCACTATCAAGAGAACAGCATGAGAAAGACCCGCTCCCCATGATTCAATTACCTCCCTCAGGGTCCCTCTCACAACGTGTGGGAATTATGGGAACTACAATTCAAGATGAGATTTGGGTGGTGACACAGCCAAACCATATCAGTCATGTAGTCACCAAATGGTAAAGTTGGGATTCAAACCTAAGCAGTCTGACTCCAAGGCTACACTCTTAGCCACTATTTTATATTTCATCTTTAGGGAGTTGAGCCCATACATTAAGACTACAGAGTCTTTTTTCTTTAGCCCTTGGTTGATAGCTTATCATTTATTCTACAGATATTTATTTGCATCTACTATGGGTCAGCTACTCTTGTAAATAATGAAGATACCTAGTATATCTAGTAATAAAGGCAAGACAAATGATTACCCAAAAATGCCTATGATATACTAGGGATGAAACAAAATAATCAAACAAAGTTTGTATAATATGTCAGGTAATAGTAAGTGCTAAGAATAAAAATAGAAAAAAAAATGGATTGAGATAATAGGGGCAGTTCCTACTTGATTTAGAATAGAGAATTTCCTGACATGGTGATGCTTGAATAGAGATACGAATAAAATGAGTGAATTTTCTGGAGTGATTAATAAGGACTATATGAAATAGGTACATACAGCTACCTAAGAGGGTAGCTGTGTCATAATAGGGGCTGTCAATTGTACTGTCTTCTTGAGAGAGGAAAATTGAGCCCTAGTAGGAGCAAAGCTTTGACGGAACACCTTTTCCATTCAAGCTAAATTTTTATTAAAAAAATAAAAAACAAATATGACCAAAAGTCTCCAAATCCCCTTGAGCACTCAAATTTACAAAAACAAAAGCACTGCAAACTGAGATAAGTACAAGCTGTGTGTCCATCTGTTTGTGTGTGTATGTGAAAGAGACAACAAGAGTTCAATGACAGAGTAACAGGAGAGAGAAAATTTGATAGAGACATTCAAGGGTTTAAGCAGAAAGTGCTGACATACTTGTGAGCATTTCTGAGCATGAAGTGTCTGATGTGCTAATAAATGATGCTTCAGAATTCAGAACTTTTATACAGTCAAGGGAAGAAGAACATTTCACTGCTTCTGGATTTCAACCAGCTCGATTAATACCATATATACCATATGGCTCACCCAAATCCATGAATCACAGGTACAATTACCATTGTGTTTTAAACAGTACCATGACTATCATAATGCCATGCAGAGAAATTAAAGTTTCCTTTGGGAAAATTATGTGGATTTTAACATTTTATATGACTTACTTGAAAAAAAAATTGGGTTGTAGTATTTCTAAATTTCTTTTTGTAATATATAACTATGAATATCCATCAAAGTGTATGATTTACCTGAGTCCAGATTGTGCTTTTAGGGATTACATCATTTCATGGTTTCAGTATTAAATTAAAGTTAAATTCCTATAAAAGTCTACCTGAAATGTAATACAGAATCCAGGTGCAGGGATAGCAAAATAGTAATTACTTTGGCCTTCTTGGCTTGGACAGGTGGATCAGACCAGGTTAGTGTTACCTTACATCACATTGCTGTTGTTGCATAAACTTTGCAGCCACTTACTGATATCTGTGCCCATCTAATTTAATTTAAATACTTAGTTGATAGATATAATACAGGGACATTTGAGTAATGGAAGGTGGGGGACACAAATGTGCTTTTGTTTCTCTAATGGTAACAAAAGTTCTTTGCAGGAGGAAATAATTGGAGGAACTCTAATCCAGTCAGCTGCTCTCTGTTCCACCTATTGCATGATTTGATTAAACTTTTGGCTGTGCTGGTGGAGGTCCTTGCCAGAGAATGAGGTGCTGCAGAAGACCACACCCTTCGAGCAACTCCTCTCTGTACTCTTCCACCTTGCCCTTTCCTTCACCCAAAACTTTCAGCCTTGCTTTTCCAAACTTTTACACATCATGTGCTCTAACTCAAGCTGTTGCACTCCTCTAAATTGCTGTTTAGATTATTTTATCTAAGAAGGGAATTCTCCAAGTTTAAAAGTATCAGGCATGCAATATTTCAGTCACATAATCTTTTTAGTATGACCTCATGCCATGGCCCTTCAAAATACATCAAATTAAAGTTTTACAAACTAAACACTGTCAGAAGGAATAGTGTAATAACTCCTTTGAGCGGCTGAAGCCTCTATTCTTCATCTCCTCTCTATATTTCTCCATAAATTGCAAGCCTTAATTTGTTTGGAAGGAGGTGGTAACTATGATAATAACAAACAGTATTCTGCAAAGTCAGAACACTGATTCTTTTTTATCAAAGTATTATTTTACTTAATAAATTAATAGTAAAATCAAATATTAATCATAAACATAGCTCTCAAATGAAGCTCTTTAGATGAAGTAATTTCTCTGAGAATAGATCCACCCATATCTATTTCCAAAAATCTAAATTGCAAGAAACATTAATGCAACATGACTTTTTCACTAACAGAAAAAGCATAGTAGTTGTGCTGGTTTATTTTAAAATAAATATTCAATATGAAGTTTACATAATAATTTGACTTTACAGGAATTTTATATTTTAGTAACTAAGTAACATGAAAAAAATACAGTGACTTATTACTTCATGTAAGATAAGGATAATAGTATTGTAACTATGGAAACAACTTTTGATCAAAAATATTGTCAAGACACAGACCTTTCCATGAGTGTTGGCTTCTATGTTCACACCCTTTCTAGGTGTGGTATGACTTTTCTTCATTCCTTATAAAACCTAAATACTAAATATAAATATGCTTAAAATGCACATGCCATATGGTTTACACTGAAACAGATAGGTAGTTTTAATTTCAGAAAGCCACATTTCTGATTTTATAGCAGCCCCTATGTATCATTTATTCATTTAAGTTTTATCTCAACCCTCAGAGGAAACTTATTGCATATCCTATCATCAAACTTCAAAAGACACAGTTTGTTATCCTAAATAAGTATTCTTTCCTTACAGTGACAGCATAAGCCTACAAATTTGATTTCATGAAAACTTTCTTTACCTCCGATGATATCCACTGTACTTTTTTAGATATAGTCCTAAGGCCAACAGGCTTTTGCCAAAGGAGATAGTGGGCAAGTCTGTGACTACAAATGGCTTTGTTGTATTTTTGAGACTTCTGAACCACTTTTCACATCCACTCCCAATCAGTTAATACACTAATTAGTTGTATTTTGAGACATCTAATATGTATGGGAGAAGCAAAATTCCCTGTGCCATCGAATTGGGTCATCTTGAAATATAAAATATAAACAAGTGTTAAATGGTGTGATGAATTAGGAAGTACTAAATGAAATCAGAGGAGTAAGTCAGCTGAAACACTTGTAGAGACTTCAATATCACCTGCTTTTGATGAGTGGGCAAAAATGAAGAGACTGGAAGGAAAGAAAGAAATTTCAGGTGGAGGAAGAGACTAAGCCTTGGAGACATAGACCTGGTTAAGAATATTCTCCAGAAGTGAAAGGGATTGTTCTCTCTAAAGTTTAATGGGAAATGATTTTAGTTTGAGTGAGGGCAGAAAATGAAGGACTTTGAAATCCTGGTAGTGAAGGGATCTGTAATAGTAGCCTCTTAAAGTGAACTCTTGTAAAATCTTCAGCAGGTACATGAAAACTGTATGTGAGAAATCTTGACATACTGGATTGGAATTTAAGAGAAACTGAGGTCATAGGACCACACAGTCAGGCAGAGGATTGTTCTTCCTAATGTCCAGACAATTATTATAGCAAGAAAATGTTGTTTGTGAAGAAATGAATTTGAAAAGTCATCAAAATCAAAGGAAGAGATAATTACTCTCAACCAATAATGACAGACTAGTGGAGGCTTTAAAAAGATTTGTAAAGTTTATTGGGCCAAACAGGTGAATACTTATTCCATAGCTGTGCCTGCCTTCTTCTTACTGCCACACTTTAGATGACATCATTATTTTGTCTGGAATGCGCTTCCTCTCCCTTGCTAACTATAACAATGATAGCACCTGATATTTACAGAATGCCTTATACTTGTGAATTTGCAAAATGGTTAACTTCGTTATGCGGGTGGAACCAGAAAAAAAGTGATTTGCCCAATCAGATAATCTAGAATAAGACTAATTCTAGTTCTTGAGGTCTTTAACACCTCTATTTTTTTTTTTTAAGACTTTGATAAAATAAAGACCAAAATAAAGTTTAAAATATGGAGCTCAACTATAATGTAATTCCTGAGGATTGCTCTTGAGTGATGATAGTAGTTATTCCTATGTTGACATGCCAACCTGTCAGAGGAGCAGTAAAGCTTGATTTAATCCTCATCAAGATTAAATTAAATTAAATCAATTATTTTTCCCCAGTCTTTCTTAGATGTATGATCTTCACTCGTTACAACCTTCCCACTGTGTGTTGGTGGAAAATTCACCTATTTCCTCCTTGGCCTTATGCTTAGAAAGGGGCACAGTTGAAGGGCCTTTCCAGGGGTTTAACAATAGGCATGAATATATGTTGTTTGCACACAGATTCTGTTTTCCAGGCAGAGTGCCCAGCTTCATTTGCATTTTTGTTTATTACTTCTTCAGCATTCCACATGCTATTCAGCTGGCTGTTTTGTGAATCTGATCACATTTGGCTTGCTATTCTTTAAAAGGGAAAATGTCATTTTAAGATGGGGAATAGATCTATATCCGGAATGGGATACAATTTGTAATTCTGAGTCTTTTGTGTTGTTCCATTCATTTGTTTATCAGAGCATTCTCTGAATGCTGTAGGGGTACCCTATGGAAAGAAGGCTTTCTGAGGTTCCTATTATAACACGAAAAGAGAAAAATGAGGGAAAATGGGATCTATGTCAAAACAAAACAATATGCTAATTATTTACCACGTTTAAGTTCAAGCAGGTTTTCAGTATTTTTTTTTTTTTTTTTTTTTGGTAGTAGAGTTTGAGATACGTGGTTTACATCCAGCTAGCATGCTTCATGTAGTTATGTGTATAATGTGTCAGGTGTGTGTATGTGTGCGTGTGTGTGAGAGAGAGAGAGAATTAAGAGAGAGAGAGATAATTGGAAAAATATCACGAAACAGTCCCACCTGCACTAAGGTGCTTCCTCTACCATCATGAATCACCAGCCAGGAGGCTCCTTTTTCTGGTGATTCGCTTCAATTCGATTTTATTAAAAAATTATTTCTTGGTTTATGGCACTGTGAGAGACATTGTTATGGATGTTAAGATGAATAGATGTTTAATTAGGGCAAAGGGAGAGAGAGAGGGTGACAGCCACAGGGAGCTATCTCTACAAATAAACGGGCTTTCAGTAAAGCGAGGCACACCAGGAAATGGAGGTCCTGCGCATTTGCATTATAGTGGGGAATGGAGAGATGGCCATGGAGGATGAAACAGGCGAGGTTCTAAGGATAGGAGAATGTACTGTATGTTATTCAAAAGGAATCAGAATTCATTCTGATCTCTCTGTAAGGGTAACTACTATCAACATTTTTATTTAGACACAGAACACGGTTTTTAGTTTCTGGCCTATATTCTATCTCCCATTCTCCACCAACTCTGAAGTGATGAGTGGGAGTAGTAAAGGCATTCTCCCTAATTTTATCTTTGTCAGTGCTCTCACAAAACGTGTAGGGCGGAAACAAGTGCCTAAGAGCTTCAGTTCATATATAGACATAGTTTGTAGATCGGAGAACTAGTGCCTAATAGCTTAAATTCGTATATAGACATTGCTGGCTTTATCGCGCAACGAGATTTCAACTTTCTGGATTCTCAGTCAAATTTAGTCTGCAGACCACAGGCAGCATGCTTCCTAACAAAGATCTATTGCCTTTTTGTCTCCACTTGCAGACTAGTTCACTCTAACCTGAAATTTTGCTGGAATTTTGTGATACAATTGTTTGCTGGAAGTTTCGAGAAGCAGCCAGCACACAGACACCTTCTGATTTTTTTCCCACTTATTTACCCAGGGCTACAGCACTGCCTGTTACTTCATTTATCTTCCAAAGTAAGATAAATGTTAACAGTATGTTTTTCAAAAATAATTTCAACTTTTATTTTCGATTCAGGAGGTACCTACACAGGTTTGTTATCTTGCTGTATTGTGTGATGCTGAGGTTTGGGGTACGATTGATCCTATCACCCAGATAGTGAGTATAGTACCCATCAGTCAGTTTTTCAGCCCTTCCCCTGGCCCCTCTTCTGTTAGTCCCCAGTGTCTATTATTGCCATCTTTAAGTCCATAAGTGCCCGATGCTTAGCTGCTGCTTATAAGTGGGAACGTGTGCTATTTGGCTTTCTGTTCCTGTGTTAATTTGGTAAGCAATATTTTGACTATGCTTTGCAATTTCTTAACCAAAGTCACCAGGCTTCCAAGCTCCACAGTTTATATCCCCTCTACCTCTACTGAATCAATGCCATATTTTAGATTTTTTATTTTTTTGCATTCTACTTCTATCAAATTTTGGCAGTTAATACAAATAATAAACAAGGACCAATGCCAATTTTGTTAGTTTTCAAAGAAATTTTAAAAATAATGAAAGAATAATGAAAAAATAATAAAACAAGTACAAATTCAATGACAAATAATAAATGTGAAGTAAAACTGGTACTCATGCATGCATATTGGCAAAACCACGTTTTCATTTAATTAAGCAACACAGATCAAGATTAATAAAATATTTTGATATTCAGTAAGTAACATTGATGCAAACCTTTTAAAGAAATAATAAACTTTATATAAAAACAATGTGTGTGATTTGCTTCCTGTCATCGACAAAAATAGGAAGTTACTTGTCTTAGTCTGTTTGGGCTGCTATAACAGAATACAATAGACTGAGTGGCTTGTAAACAAGAGAAATATATTTCTCACAGTTCTGGAAGCTGAGATGTCTGAGATCAAGGTGCTGGCAATTTGGTGTCTGGTGAGGGTCCACTTTCTGGTTCACACATGGTTGTCATTTGGCTGCATCTTCATATGGCAGAAGGAACCAGGGAGCTCTCAGGGTCCTTTTATAAAGGCACTAATCTCACCTAGGATGGCTCCTTCATGAGCCTAATCACCTCCATGCCCTAATCACCTCCATGCCCTAATCACCTACCAAAGGCACCTCCAAGCTCCATTAAATTAGGATGAGATATCAACATATCAGTTTTGAAAGGGACATAAACTTTTCATCCTTGTTCTACTTGAATATTGAAATGAAGAAAAGTAGATAAGACAATTATAAAACCTCTACTCAACAGAATATTATGTAGCTCTGAAAATAATTATGAAGACTATGTTGTCACATGTTAAAGGGCTGATTGTATAAAAGCCAGGATATAAAATTACATGTATGTAATGATTGCAAGCAAGTGAAGTAATGTATAAAAGATTATTGGATATGATTGTAGCTAATTGATTATAGCTGTTCTATTGAGTGGTGAGATCATGTCATTTTCCTACAATTTCCAAGGTTTTGTCCAGGAAAAATACCAAAAGAATTATGGTCTATGAACTGACATGACTTACCTATAAAAATAATAAACTGAACCTATATTATTAAAAGAGTTTAAAAGGTACATATTACTGTAGTCTGGTGGTTTAGAGTGAAAACGTATTTTGTAAAGCTTGGGCTTTATGCTACTTGCAGAACAGCTGTCTTTATCCATTTATCCATTAATTATTTTCTATAACTTATTTACTTAAAGTTATACAAGCTGCTGGTAGTTAATGTTTTAAATTCCATAGAGGTTTACCAAATTAATTCTTAGTCCGTCTCCTCTGGTAGTGTTTCAGACTCAGTTTAAAATTATTTTTGAAATATACACACCAACATTCCACAATATATCTATAACTCTTATAAAATGGTTTTCCATTTTCTGTTTTTTTTGTGTTGTGTGTGTGTGTGTTCATTTTTTTTTTTACCGTGAGCTTCTTCTATTTCCCTAATTCTGCCAAACTATATCTGAAGTATTTAAAACAATATTTTTTAACTTGCCACAAAATAACTTTGGTATAGCTAATGGCGGAATGTCAATATAAATTTGACAGGTAGAAGATCAAAGGCAGAGTAGATTTTTTTTTAAAAAAGGACAGACATGTTTGCTATACATATAGTAAATTCCCTTGGTTTGGAATCCTGTGATCTGAGTTTAGCTGAATTCCCGGCCTTTTGTTTTTCCCTGTTGGAACTCTTATATCCACTACATGAGTCTATTCTTCTCCGTGTTAGTACTTTTATAAGAATACCGGTGACCATTTTTTTATGGGGAAGCTCATGTGCTACATAGTGTTTCTCTTCCAATTGTTTATCTCAAGATAAGTCTATTTTCATTTAAACAAACTATATTACCTCTCTTGAATAAATATCGCTTTTATAATTTTTGCAGGATAAATTTTTAGAGTAATTTGTAGTAGTCCTGGTAGCTCTCCCAATAATAATTCTAATACTTGAGTTCACTCACTATTACGCCTCCCTTATATCTTACTACTATCATTTGTCTTTTTCTTCCGCACTTTGGGGGAGCCTCTCAAGTTTGTCTTCCAACCTTTGATATTCATTGTTATTTAGTATTTTAGTTTGATTTTTAGTTTTCCTCCACCCTGTCTACATCTATCACACTTACATTCTTTTGTTTGTAACCTTTACAACTATACCTGCTTTTATAATTGTCTCTATTCCTGGGCTGGAACCTTTATCTCTTGAATTAAGGGAATCAATTTCCCAAAATGTTTATCTGGCTTAGTAAATATTGGTATTCCTCTGAACCTTTAGGATATTGATTCTTTTTACTTGCTCTGTAATAATTTTGCCTGAATATTTGTGTGTGTGCTCTGTGTGTGTGTATGTGTGTTAACTCATTCTTGTCTTCATAGAAGTCAACACAGAACATGATATTGATAATAACTAAAATTGGTGATTTGCTGTTTACTTGGTTGATGTGAACTCCAAAACAAATGTCTAGCAGACTCTTGTCTAATTCAGATTTGTGGGACAAATGCGAGAACACCTTACAATTACTAAGACCGTTATGTTTTGTATGAAACTAAGAAAAATATTTATTTATTTAAAGATAGGTTCTCACTATGTTGCGCAGGCTGGTCTTGTTGTTCTGTCCTCAAGCAATCCTCTAGCCTCTGTCTCCTGAGTATCCGGGATTATAGGCATGAGGCACCATGCCTAGCAATAAAAGACTTATTTTTAAAAACTACATCCCCCAATTTCAAATACTTTCACCTTTTTCCTGTGTGCTCTCCATCTACATAATTTAACTGTGGGGATTCTACTTCCAAGACCTCAATATGACATTCTCAGTATCCTTTCTTCCTACCCTTCTCCCTCAGTAACATCAGTTTCCTAAATAACATCACCAAATCCCTAACTCGACACTCCCACCCAACCCACCGTATGTGTTTTGTTAGTACTTATGGAATTTAAGTCCTCAAGTATGTACAGCAGGAAAGAGAAATTTTAACTGGTTGGATAAATATAGCAATTATGATTTAACACCCAAAAAACCAAAGGTGGGTGTCAACTTTTCCAGTTTTTCACTCCATGATTATTATTTTATTCAACAAATGTTTATTAAGCTCCACTATATGCCAGAACTGAACTAGGTACTGGAAATATCGTGGTAATAATAAGCAAGCAAAAGCTATTATCTCTATTTTCATAGACCTTACATTCCAGTGGGAGAGATAAACATGAATGATCATAATGTCTCTCTTTCATTTTTAATACAAAATTGTGGTAAATATGACAAAGGGAAAGCATAGAGAAAGGGAAAGTCGAGGATTAAGAATGATTCTCTGGGTAGATGACATTTAAGCTGAGGACTGAAGAATGAGAAGGGGTTAACCATGTGCTGAGCATAAATGTAGTTGTCAGGTGAGAACAGGGCTGGAGAGCAGGCAGTGGGAACACAGCCTGCTAAATGCCCGGGGGTAGCAAAGAACTTGGCACCAATCTCGTGTGTCTGAAAACGAAACCATTTAGTTAAGGAAAACGAAGCATAATTTTTCCTACAAGTGAACCTGATGCACAGAGGCCATTACCCCTTTTATTGTTGTTTTATTTTGCCAGTTCTATTATAGCAAGTAGACAGTAGGTTCTTCTTTATAGTGTCATCATGAGTTTTCAATATTAAAATGCATATTAATAAGTATTTCCACTGAAGGAAGATTTGCTAATTGGCTGACATTTTAAGAAGAATCTATCAAGTGGTCAGGCATTCCCAAAGCAGAAGCACAGTGACTAAAAAGACCACAAGGATGGCTATTACAGTTGTGAGGTTGGCTTGCACCCTTCCGTAGGTTTGGCTAGTAAGGAGTCAACAGTCCTAGATAGATCCTGACAATTTGCTTCTTATGCAAAAGCAAAGCAACATTAGCATGGTGATGTCAGCTCCCCACATTCCTGGTTCTACATTATGACACTAACCCAAGAGTCAGATGGTGGGTGACACCAGTGAAGTGTCACTGTGTCATGGAGGAGCAGCCTCTATACCACAGCCAAGCAGGTTTATAAACTTAGTCAAGAAGTCTGCAGCTGTACTCCAAGTGAGGGGAGGTAGAAAAGTCCTTTACTCAACTGAAACCAGAATCATCCTGTGGGAGTCTTCCACAAGATTGAAATGAGAAACTGCCTTACAGCAACTCCTTCAAAGATATACCTCCCCTTACACCAAAAAGAGAGTCACAGGAATCGCCATCAAGTCTTGAGTCAGACTATGGTCAAGCGTTGCCCTGTGTGGAGTTGTGCAAGATTGCCAGGGCACCGTGGCAGAGTCACTTGCCTACAGAACCCCCAGTTTGTTTTCAATACTCTTCTAAAATATGTGCTCACAGTGTCCTTTATGATAATCAAAAGAAGTTCATAGCAATGACTTATAGAAAAATAATGCAGACTATTATGATAGTAAAAGAAAATGACAACTCTCTTCCCCCTTTCCATATTTATACATATATTTTCCATCACTCTCTCTCCAATATATATTCCCTAAACCACAGGCTTTTGCCCTAAGTTTTTGTTATTCAAGATGAATAACACCCCCTTTTTAGGGAGATGGAAATAATTTCTAGACAATTTTAAGGCTATAGACTAACATAGATAGGTAAAATTATCTCTGATTCAGAGAAGAGAATCCTTAACCCTATAAAAGAAATTCAGAAAAGACTTCTGGAAAATATGACACCAAGGCTAATATCTAAAGGAAGAGAATAAATTCAATTAATAGCTCTACTCTTGGCATATAATAAGCATTCAAAAATGTCAGATGAAGGATGATACACTGTCAGTGTTGTGGTTGGAAATAAAGGCCAGGACAAGCCAATGTAGCATCTTGTATAACTCTCTAAGTATTTTACATTTTACCTTGAAGTTGATTTTAGAAGTTAAAATTATATATTTTTAATTTATAATTTAAGATTATATTTATTTATGTATTAGACAGATAACTCTGGCAATAGGGAGCATAGGTTCATACCCTCACTATCCCCCAGCCCCAGGAAGCTAACTCAAATGGAAACAGAACAAAACAGAAAATAAATTAGCAGGGCTTCAAAATGGAAACTGAAAATCTGCCTCTAAAATTTATATGGAAATTCAGAAGACCAAGAATAGCTAAGAAATCTTGCTTTATGGATATCAAGACTTGCTATATGGTAGATAATTAAGAGAAAGTGGGGCTGCATCAACTATAGACACATAAACCAATGCAATGAAATAGATGCCCAGAAAAAAGACTCACATAGATATAGATATTTGATTTATGCAAACATTAGTACTTTAGATAAATAGAAGAAAGAATACTCTAGTCAATATAGAGTACTGGGTTGTTTGGATAACCATATGGGAAAAAATGTCTTCCCAAAAAAATTGTTCCTAGGTAGACACTAGACAGAAATACGGAAGGCAAAATAATAAATCATCTAAGTAAAGATAACAGAGGAGAATATCTTCATGACTATTGTTAGGAAGTAACTTTTAAAATAAAACATAAACACAATCATAAATTCGTTAAACTACTTCAAAGTTAAGTACTTTTAGTCAAACTACACCATTTGAGAGGCTGAAAAACAGGCTACAAAGTGAGATAACTATTTTTTTCATTGATAACTGAACTCATGAATGATATAAAGGACTCCTACCATTGCAAACTGAATTGTGTCCTCTGAAGAGTCATATATTGAAGTCCTAACTTACAGTGTTTCTGTGTTTGGAGATACAACCTTTAGGGTCATAAGAGTGGGGCCCTAATATGATATGACTGATGTTCTTATGAGAAGAGAGCAAGACAACAGAGTTTGCCACTCTCACACAGAGAAGAGGCTATTAAGGACACAGTGAGATGGTGGCTGTCTGGAAGCCAGGAAGGAGCCTCACTAAAATCCAGCCCTGATGGCACGTGGATCACGGACTTTCAATTCCAGCACTGTGAGAAAATAAATTTCTGCTGCTTAAGTCACCCAGTCTGATATTTTGTGATGGTGGTCCAAACTGACTAAGATACCTGCCAATCAATAAGGAAAAGACAACCCAGCAAGGAGAAAAAGGCAAGAGACTTGAACAAGCACCTCACAAAAACATCTCAATGGCTGATAAATACGACAGAGTAAATATAGCATCAGGGATCTGCACAGGAAAATAGAAGCTACTGTATGTATTCCAGGTGTGAAGTGCTTTATTAGAAGGAATTGGAAGCTTATACAAACATTTAAAGAGCTGGGAGAACTCAGAGAAGCTCCCACTCTCTCAGTCTACATCAGCAAAGCAAATAGTTCCCAAGAGTCTGTGCTCTCTATATAATAGTTCTCAACAGGCTTCTGTGAATCTAATGTCTGCCTATGAGTCTTGCTACAACCTCTTCTGAAGAATGTGACCTTCCCTTCTCTGAATTGCCTCTAAATGTTGGACTTCAATGTGAAATAAGGCAGGCGGTTGTTAGGACTGTAGTCTCCAGCTTCCCCTCTGTCATGCAGAAAATATCTTAGCAGGGATGCCAAATTTAATACAATTCAGAACAGTCTTCAACTTTTCAACTTTAATCAGCAACATAGGAAGCAAACCTATTTACAGGTTCACTACACACCCATTAGATGGCTAAAAGTAAAAAGATTGGTAATACTAAGTGTTAGTGAGTATGTTGAGTGATAGTAGTCCTCATAAAAGTGTAGAAGTGTGAATTAGTGTAATTAGCTTAACCACATTGGAAAGCAATTTGGCACTTTCTATTAAGTTGACCATATGCATATCGTATGACTCAATCCACTTTTAAATATATCCGATAAAAATATGTAAAAACATGTACCAAAGACCATGTTCAATAATGTCCATGGTTCAAATATTTGTAGTAGGCATACCCTGGAAATAATCCAAATGCCCATAAATAATGCCTAAATTATGGTAGACTCAAGCAATGGTATACTAAAGAGCAAATAAAATAAGTAAGTTGTACCTATATGCAGCAAGATGGACAAATTTTAGAAATGTAACGTAGCCTGAAAGAAACCAGAAAAATATACATACCTTATTATTTCACTAATATAACACTTAAGACAGGCAAGAATGAACTATTGTGTTAGGAGTCACGAAACTGGTCACCTTTAAAGGCAATAAATCAATGAGGAGGAGGAGGAGTTCTGGTTCCTGAATATTATCCATGTCCTAGAAATATTCATATTGTAATAATTTATTGAGTTGTATAATTACATTTTGTTGATCATTTTCTTTGTCTTCTACATCATAATAACAAAGGTAAAATATATTAAACAAACAGCAAATATGCAAATGAGTAAACAAGCAAAAACTTCAAAATTAGGAAAAACAATCTCACCAAGACAGACCCAACAATGAAAAGCTATAATTTAGTACTTTGTCTTAAAAAGTAACACAAAGGAAATAAAATGTTCCTTCATGTCTTAGTACAGTTCCCAAACCTATCCCTGCTGTTACCTCCCATATGTGCCAAATGTGATTCCCAAAAGCTGAAAAAATTCAGGAAATGTTTACTTCATGAGAAGTGGATGCAGGGGAAAGTGGGAGCTTGGAGGAAAGCTCTGAAAGACAAGGGCAGAGCTGTGAAAGACAGAGCAATTACCATTGCTGTGTTCTAGCTTGACAAAACAACAACAACAACAACAACCACCACCACCATATATGTATGTATATATGTATGTGTGTGTGTGTGTCACTAGGCCTCAATATTCTATAGGACTCTGTTCTGAATTTACAGAAAGGAAGAGAACATAGAAAGAAAAAATTCTAAGTAACAACCTAAGAGAAAGCTGAAAGTCCATTAAAAGAAAAGAAGACAGATATCCTTGTGGATGATAATTGGTGTTTTTGAAGTAGAAACCACTGAAATAAAATGATTTGAATATATAATAGAAAATAATTTATTTGATATAAGAGCTAAATCTGTATTTTAAAAGTTTGGGAAAGATGCAAATATCAAGATGTATTTTGGCTGTTATTAAACTTTCGGCATGAATGTGGACAAAGAAAGTTACCAACAAAGAGATCAGGCTGGACTTGGACATTCTTATAACAATAATCAGTATCAGAAGATAACAGATCGTGCTCACGAAGTCTTGAAGGAATGGATATTATGGCCAGTTATTTTTGATTCCCTGAACAAGCATTTTGCAAACATTCAAAAAATTTAGGAATTATTGTGCCCATGATTACTTCTTAGAAAAAAAAAAAATCCCAAATGACTGAATGATTAAATCCAGAAAATCAGAAGAAGAATGGAAAACTAGTAGCAAAAATCAGTGAAACACCTAAAAGCAGGAAATACAAGGAGCAAGGTCTGTAGCATTTTGGTTGGGAAAAAAGTAAATAATTGTTTGCCCCATTAGGAGAAAAGTTCCTCAAGCAATTCAGGAATACAGATCTTACAAACCTTTCTTGTGAAAAGAAGAAAAAAATCTTATATTGAAATCTGAGGTAGGTGGAATTCTAAAATGCCCTTCTAAGGTTCCCAGCCCCTGCAATACACACACCTTCTCCCAGTTATTCAATTCAACACCAATCTAGGTACACAGATTTTACAAATGTAATTAAGGTGCCAGATCAGTTGTTCTTACAATATGAAGATTTCCCAAGTGGGTGTGACTTAATCACATAAACCTTAAAAAAGAGTGTTTTCTCCCACTCGTTGCAGAAGAAAAAAGTCAGAGATGTATAGCATGAAAAGAATGTGGTTCAACATTTCTGGCTTGAAGACAGAAGGCGAGGCAGGCAAGTAGCTTCTAGTTGCTGTGAGCGGCCCCGGCTGACATTCAGTAAGTAGCAAGGATGAGAATTCTGCCAACAATTAGAATTGCTTGGAAGTTACCTTTTCCCCAAAGCCTCCAGATGAGAACTCAGCCTGACTGACACCTTGATTTCAGCCTGTGATTCCCTGGGCAGAGGACACAGGGAGGCTGTGCCAGTCTTCTGACCTATAGAACTGTGAGTGTTGGGTTACATCATTAAGTTTGCGGTAATTGGTTACATCGCAGTAGAAAAATTTAAAATCTCCAGACAATTCAGAAATATATAAACAATAGTAATAGGGTGAGGGGCTGAATTTATATAAAAATAGAAGATATGAATAATCAAGAACAAAAAAAACATTAAAAAATCCTGTAGCAATTATTCACTCAATTTTTTTCTGTAAGCAAATGTCAAGTTCCTATGACACTATTGTCCCAGGCACTGAACCTAAAATAGTGGACAAAACAGGGAAATTTTCTTGCCCTTGTGGAAACATTCTAATAAAGGGATGGCAAATAATAAACAAAGTAAGAAGTAAAATGCACAACATGTCAGATGGTGATAAGTTCTATGGAGAAAAACAAGCTAGACAGAGAAATGGATGGAAAGTTTGAAGGCAGGACTGTGATTTAAGTCAGGAGGTCAGAACAGTATGGCAATTTCTCAAAAAACGGCAAACAGAACTAAGATACAGTCTAGCAATCCTACTGCTGGGAATTTATCCAAAGGAAAGGAAGTCAGTATATCAAAGAGATACATAGACTAACGTGTCCATTGCAGCATTATTCATAAAAGCAAGATATGGAATCAACTAAGTGGTATCCATTAACAAATGAATAGAAAAAAAATATGGAATGTGTTTATACACAATGGAATATTATTTGACCATAAAAAGAATTAAATCCTACTCTTTGCAGCAACATGAATGGAACTGAAGGGCATTATGTTAAATGAAATAAGTCAAGCACAGAAAGACAAATGTTGCATGTTTACATTCATACGTGGGAGCTTAAAAAGTGGATCTCATGAAGTTAGAGAATAGGATGATGGTTACCAGTAGGATGATGGCTGGGAAGGGTGTCTTGGTGTTGGGGAGATGGTGATGAAGAGAAGTTGGTAAATGGGTACAAACATACAGTTAGATAGAAGGAATGAATTCTAATGTTCGATAGCAGAGGAGGGTTACTATAGTTAACAACAATGCATTGCATATTTCAAAATAACAAGAAGAGAGGACTTAAGATGCTCCCAACATATAAAATAATAGATCCTTGAGATGGACATCCCAAATACCCTCAATTAATGGTTATACAGCCTATGCATCTAACAAAATATCACATCACATGTAACCCATAAATATATACACATACTTGTGTCAATAAAATATTTAAACCAATCAATCAATAGGGTGGTCAGGGAAGACCACCCTGAGAAGTTGGCATCTGAGTAAATCTTGCGACAGAGTCTGAAGCAAAGTGGTTCCAGAAAGAAGAAACATCAAGTATGAAAAGCATGAGGCGGGAACATACCTGGTGTATTTGGGAAGGCCGGTGTGGCTGAAGTGAAATAGTAGGAGATGGGATGAAATGAGTAACAGGGCAAGATTGCACTGGCTTTCTAGGCCAATGTTAGGGCTTTGAAGTGTTTTGCTCAAAGGGTTAAAATCATTTTATTGTCTTTGTAAGAGCATCATTCTGTCTGCTGTGTTGAGATGTGACTGAGGGGCCAGGGCCAGAGTAGAGCAGGAAGGCCAGGTGGGAGACTGTGCAAGGATCTGGGGATGAGGGATGGTGACCTGGACCAGGTTATGGCAGTGAAGGTGCTGGAAAGTGGGCAGATTCTGGAGACATTTAGGGGGTAGAGCCAGCAGAATTTGTATATGGTCTGGAATTGGAGTGAGGGAGATGGAGAGGACTCAAGAATGATGAATGACTTCAAGTTTTATGGATGAGCAAGTGGAAGGCTGAAACTGCTTATGCCCCAAATGGCCAAGACATTAGGAAGAGCAAGTTTTAATCTACTGGAGAGCTGGCAGCTGGTCATATTGTGCTTGAGTTATCATGAAGAATCCAAATATTACAGAATAGAGTGTAAGTGATATAAACCTTCAGAATATGATTTAAAACAGAACAAAGTAAAATAAAATAAAATAATAAACAAACAAAAACCAAAAACAGGATCACTAATTTTAGGTGAAAGAAGAGGGGTGGTAGGAGGTAGTGTTTGAACGTTCATTTCCTCGTCTTCATGTGAGCCATTCATCTACTGCCTGCAACTGAGATATTTAGCTAAAAAGAAAATGACTTAACAACTTAAAGTGTTTTGTAATCGTTTAAAATTTAATTTAGATGAATATCTTAGGTCATGTTATTTTTTTATGAAGAAGCAATTATCAAAACTTTAACAACAATTCATTTCATTTTAATGCAGCATTGTTCACTGTTAAATTTTAAATTAAAATAAAATAGCATGTCATAATTTTGAAAATGAAAATAGCAAGTACAATTCTATTTTAATAATGTTAGTTTGATCTCAATCTAGTTATCTGATATATCTCTATATTTCTTTATGAATAGAGATGTCTTGAATAAGGTAACAAATTTAACAATAATTATTTCTAGTTGATAGAATTTTTTTAACTTTATTTTTTATGTTGTATGGCTTGGGTTTTTTTTAAATATACAAATGTTTATAATCAGTCAATATACATTTGTTACAATAGGTATGGGTAATAAAGTACAGGTAATAAAAGTATTTTCTATTTCTATATTTAAAAAATTGCAAAATAACAATTGAATGACTGAGAGTATCTCTGGGAAACTGATTTTCAAGCGAGACTCATGACTATAAGTATCTATATTTACCAGGTCAGTAGTGGTAACCTTATAAGTAAACACCACTGTCTGAAGTGATTAATATATAATTCCGTTCAGGAAAGTGAAAAGTGAATACAATCAGTTTTGTGGACCAGTAGTTTGACACATTAATTGATGAAACTGGATTATTCATTGCCAGAATTCTTGACACCATTTTGGAATGACTTAATCCAGTGTCCATATTCATTCACCCAGAAGAGCTGAGTTGCTCTGATAGAGTTTCACTGTTTCCTCTTTCTTATGATTAACAAATGATGAGTAATCATGGCTATTCGAATAGGTAATCTACATCCTAGAGCTTCGACATCCAACATGCCACTAGTCACATGAGGCCATTTTAATTTAAATTAATAATAATTAAACTAAACTTAAAACTTAGTTTCTCCTCACACTGGTATTTTTCAAGTTCTCACTGGCTAGTGGCTGCCACTTTAGATGGTGCAAATATAGAATATTTCCATCATTTCAGAATGTTTGAGGGGACAGTGCTGGTTTAAAACCAATTTGTTCCATGAAGAAAGTTTTTTGAAATGTTTTTCTAAAGTGCATTATCTCCCTTTTAAGTTATTTTTCTAGGTCATTTTTGAAAACTGTCATTTCATAAAAAGAAAGATGTATTATATATTATCTTGTGATTTGACAGTTTAAGAATTTGGAATAGAATTACAAAAATAACTTGTGAAAAGACATTAAAGCTGACTTCAAATGATGATGTCCTTGTTGACAAAGCTCTGGTCTTAGGGCTAGCAACAATCTTTTTTTTTTTTTTTTTTTTTTTTTTCCTACTTGAGAGGCTTCGGCAGGAGAATCACTTGATTCTGGAAGGTGGAGATTGCAGTGAGACAAGATCGCACCACTGCACACCAGCGTGGGTGACACAGTGAGACTTTGCCTCAAAAAAAAAAAAAAAAAAAAAAAAAAGAAAAAGAAAAGAAAAGAAAGAAAGAGAGAAAAAATGAATAGTCTTCAAATCTTGGTCTTTGAGTCCACAAGAATTGTCCATAGAGTTTATTTATAAGTCTAGGTTAATGACAGGGGATCACATAAATTATAGTTCAGATTAAATGCAAAATCTTTGTCATTATTTTATACTTTTTAATGAAGTATTTTACAAAAGTTTATAAAATATCTACTAAACATATTGAAAATTCATTCTCAAACATTTGACTTAATTTTTCTGTATCTGGAAATTTAAATGACAGCTGAATCAACCTACATTTAAGGTACCATGGGAGATGATTTTTTCTTAGGACTAACTTTCCCCACTAGAAATCCAGGATCTGATCTAAAAATGGCAGTCAGCCAACCAACCTCAAGGATTAACTTAAAATATCTCTCGCTTACTAAGCAAAATGGCAAGGCCCTAGATATTAGAGTCAATTTAATTTAATTTCCTCTGCCTACAAATAATGAACACCTCTCACCATAACTGGGGAAAAGCATTTATATTAATGAGTAATTCTGTTGACACATATTTAATACTGCTGCTTTATATTAATTGCTTTTCAAAAATAATAGTACTTATGGTTTCCAGGACCACAAACAAATCATAATCACCAGCATTTAAAGTGGATTATTGTGTGAACTTGGAATTGCTTTCTGTGAACATTCCATAAACTTGTGGGGAAACTGATGTTGCAATAGGTTATTCTTTACACATTTTGTTTCAGAATGATTCCCTCTCCTCAGCATTAGTTCAGGTATTTGGTTTCATAACATTTTTTGAGTTTTTAAATATGTGTTTGCAAACACATCGTCATCGTGAAGCATTAAGGATAAAGACATGATTTAATGTTTTATGTGGTATGAATAAAAATGTAGTCTTCTAAATTATATTTCAGGAATTAAGAGTTCTCTTATCTCTCTTAATGTTTGTTTATAGACTAAAATAAATAAACCAATTATGAAGTACCAAAAGTAAAATCAGATTTTATAAAAAACAACCTCTGAGTCAAAATATTTGTTTGAATGATTATTGGTCTTTTTTCTAAATTGCAAAGTTGTATATACACATTTTCCATCTCTGTTAGCATTTTTGAATATTTAATAAAAAGTACTTGGGATAAACACTGGCTTTCATAATTATTGCTTTACTACTGAGGTTGAAGTTTAGCCCAGACAGAAAAAATCTAGATGTCTTAAGAGATAAAATTCCATAGGCTCATGATCCCCTTTTTTGAAAGGTATCATGAAAACAAAGGAATAAAGTCAGTATTGGACATAGGTGTTTGGTGATACACGTGGACTGTTTAACTTCATTGTAGGGGCTTGAGAGGATTCCATGCCTTCTGGAAATTTTGGGATCCCTAAGGATCAAGAGTGACCCTGTGTAGGCTGTTTGCTATGTATTATTTACAACACAGCATAAGGAAAGATGGAGATGAAGACTCAGTAATCTACGAAGGGTTTGCCCCTCTGTTGACACCTAGGATGAAATCTCCAACTCACTATTTTGAATAACGCAGTTAGTTATCTCCTCAGCATATTGGAGGATCTGTCTCCATTCTCTAGCTGCACTGAACCCAGTTATACTGGCTGCTTTCAAGAGAACATACTCTGCTGAGCTTAAATCCCTTTCTTTCATGGTTTGGGAGATCTAGATGCTCAACAATACCAAAATAACAATAATCTGTATGAAAAAGCACCATGTAAACAAAGTTAAGAGTAAAATAATAGACTGGAAAATATATGTAACAACATATAACAGACAATAATTAGAACATGTCATCATGCTGATGAAGATTTTGGTAAATCTATATCTCATGATTGTTGATTAATTTAAATTGCTTCAGTATTTTTTTTCTACAATAGATCTTGGCAGTCATCTAGCTGTTAGACTTCATAATGTACTTTTTTAAAACCCAGTTGTATTGCTTGCTCAATATTCATGTTCCTTTTTTTATAATAAGACTCTGATATTTCTTTAGAAATCAATCCCATCTTTATCAAATTAAATTGTGTTGAAACTGCCAATCAAGGTACCCCACCCTTTTCAAGGACAATAGGCTGGCATGTGATTTAAACAGGGCTATTCATGCCTCACTCCTTGGACTTTAAATCTTGACCAGGATCTGAAAACACTGAAGTGGTAAAGAAATTGTTCATTTGTAGATTTCATCAGTCTATGATGTCATATATGTTAGATATACCATTACTCTACATATCACTTAGAAGAAGGTATCAATTTTACAGGATATGTTTTCTTAGCAAAAGACAATTTTCTCTTTAGCAGAAGAGCTCTTTTAGATGTACTTAGAAATATATTACTCTTGCATGCAAAAAGAAAAATATAAATGAAATAAATTGGCTGAGGTATGCCTAAATCCTCTTCATTTTGTGAATCATTTTTGACTGTGTGTTCTCTTATAAATCACTTTTTGACTCTGAGTACTTAGCGTTCTTAATTCTATAAGCCTCAAAGACAGTAGATGATGAAGCACATTTTAGTCTCACATATTTTCTTCCAAATCTCTGACAACCATTCAGCAACTTTCGGTACTTGCAGTCATTTCTTCAACAGTGAATATTTACTTCACCAATATAAAATGTATGCACTGCTGCTGCTTTTATGTGTTTTTGCATACACAGTAACCTTTTCAATAAACACCAATTCATAACATAATCAAGATGTTCTGGATGTAAACACCACTAGGTGTGGTTCTCCAGTTATGGGTCATGTTTGTTACCTAGCTGTAGTGAGCACAGCATTAAGGTCAAGACCAAGTTCTCAAGTCCTCAGACAAGGTCATTTACTTGAAAAAAAGCCTTTTATATGATGATAATTATGAGATATCATCAATGATAAGACTCATCCCAATTTTATAGATGCATATATATATATATGCATATATATTTTTTATATATATATATATATATAAAACTACATTTATTTCACTGAGCAGTGGTTTGTAGTTCTCCTTGAAGAGGTCCTTTACATCTCTTGTAAGTTGGATTCCTAGGTATTTTATTCTCTTTGAAGCAATTGTGAATGGAAGTTCATGCATGATTTGGCTCTCTGTTTGTCTGTTACTGGTGTATAAGAATGCTTGTGATTTTCGCACATTAATTTTGTATCCTGAGACTTTGCTGAAGTTGCTTATCAGCTTAAGGAGATTTTGGGCTGAGATGATGGGGTTTTCTAAATATACAATCATGTCATCTGCAAACAGGGGCAATCTGACTTCTTCTTTTCCTAACTGAATACCCTTGATTTCTTTCTCTTGTCTGATTGCCCTAGTCAGAACTTCCAACACTATGTTGAATAGGAGTGGTGAGAGAGGGCATCCCTGTCTTGTGCCAGTTTTCAAAGGGAATGCTTCCAGTTTTTGTCTATTCAGTATGATATTGGCTGTGGGTTTGTCATAAATAGCTCTTATTATTTTGAGATACATTCCATCAATACTGAATTTATTGAGAGTTTTTAGCATGAAGGGCTGTTGAATTTTGTCAAAGGCCTTTTCTGCATCTATTGAGATAATCATGTGGTTTTTGTCTTTGGTTCTGTTTATATGCTGGATTACATTTATTGATTTGTGTATGTTGAACCAGCCTTGCATCCCAGGGATGAAGCCCACTTGATCGTGGTGGATAAGCTTTTTGATGTGCTGCTGGATTCTGTTTGCCAGTATTTTATTGAGGATTTTTTGCATCGATGTTCATCAGGGATATTGGTATAAAATTCTCTTTTTTTGTTGTGTCTCTGTCAGGCTTTGATATCAGGATGATGTTGGCCTCATAAAATGAGTTAGGGAGGATTCCCTCTTTTTCTATTGATTGGAATAGTTTCAGAAGGAATGGTACCAGCTCCTCCTTGTACCTCTGGTAGAATTCAGCTGTGAATCCATCTGGTCCTGGACTTTTTTTCGTTGGTAGGCTATTAATTTTTGCCTCAATTTCAGAGCCTGCTAGTGGTCTATTCAAGGATTCAACTTCTTCCTGGTTTAGTCTTAGAAGAGTGTAAGTGTCCAGGAAATTATTCATTTCTTCTAGATTTTCTAGTTTATTTGCGTAGAGGTGTTTATAGTATTCTCTGATGGTAGTTTGTATTTCTGTGGGGTCAGTGGTGATATCCCCTTTATTATTTTTTAATGCGTCTATTTGATTCTTCTCTCTTTTCTTCTTTATTAGTCTTGTTAGCGGTCTATCACTTTTGTTGATCTTTTCAAAAAACCAACTCCTGGATTCATTGATTTTTGGAGGGATTTTGTGTCTCTATCTCCTTTAGTTCTGCTCTGATCTTAGTTATTTCTTCCCTTCTGCTAGCTTTTGAATGTGTTTGCTCTTAAAAGCCAAAATTGACAAATGGAATCTAATTAAACTAAAGAGCTTCTGCACAGCAAAAGAAACCACCATCAGAGTGAACAGGCAACCTACAGAATGGGAGAAAATTTTTGCAATCTACTCATCTGACAAAAGGGCTAATATCCAGAACCTACAAGGAACTCAAACAAATTTACAAGAAAAAAACAAGCAACCCCATCAAAAAGTGGGCAAAGGATACGAACAGACGTTTCTCAAAAGAAGACATTCATACAGCCAACAGACACATGAAAAAATGCTCGTCATCACTGGCCATCAGAGAAATGCAAATCAAAACCACAATGAGATACCATCTCACACCAGTTAGAATGGCAATCATTAAAAAGTTAGGAAACAACAGGTGCTGGAGAGGATGTGGAGAAATAGGAACACTTTTACACCGTTGGTGGGATTGTAAACTAGTTCAACCATTATGGAAAACAGTATGGCGATTCCTCAAGGATCTAGAACTAGAAATACCATATGACCCAGCCATCCAATTACTGGGTATATACTGAAAGGATTGTAAATCATACTGCTATAAGGACACATGCACATGTATGTTCATGTCGGCACTATTCACAATAGCAAAGACTTGGAATCAACCCACATGTCCATCAGTGACAGACTGGATTAAGAAAATGTAGCATATATACACCATGGAATACTATGCAGCCATAAAAAAGGATGAGTTCGTGTCCTTTGTAGGGACATGGATGCAGCTGGAAACCATCATTCTCAGCAAACTATCGCAAGAACAGAAAACCAAACACCGCATGTTCTCACTCATAGGTGGGAACTGAACAATGAGATCACTTGGACTCGGGAAGGGGAACATCACACAGCAGGGCCTGTTATGGTTGGGGGGGGGAGGGATTGCATTCGGAGTTATACCTGATGTAAATGATGAGTTGATGGGTGCCGACGAGTTGATGGGTGCAGCACACCAACATGGCACAAGTATACATATGTAACAAACCTGTACATTATGCACATGTACCCTAGAACTTAAAGTATAATAATAAAAAAATTTAAAAAAATTAAAAAAAAAAAACTTCAGCTTGGAATTGATTAAATATATTTTTTGTATATATTGGTGATGTCATAGAGCCTATGATCTCTAAAACCTGATCTTTCAGAGTTTTCTTAATTTAGCAATTCTTATGTTTCAGACACTCGCCTAAGTGCTTTACATGGGTTATGTAATTGGAATTCTTGACACACCATATGAGGTAGATACAGTGTGTTTGTGTATATGTATAGCACCCCAGTTGTACCTGGCATGGGGGCATTGGTTCCAAGACCCACTGTGAATTCCAAAATTCATTGATCCTCAAGTTCCTTATATAAAATGGCATAGCAATATTTGCATATCACCTACACACATCCTGCTATATATTTTAAATCTTCTCAAGATGACTTATAATACTTAATACACTGTAAATGTTATGTAAATCGTTTTTATAGTATATTCTAAAATTTGTATTATTTTTTACTGTGTTTTCCAACTATTTTTAATTTGGTATTGGTTGAATCAGCAAATGTGGAACTCAAAGATATGGAGGGCCAACTCTATATATAAAATATATAAAGAACATATATAATACATGCAAGTATATACAAAATTCTATGTAATAAAAATTAGAAGCAGTCTAAATATCTTTTAGTAAAACAGAAATTAAACTATACATGTATGTTAAACTAAATTATAACCAGCTTCAGTGTTAAAGTTGCATAGTGACTCAAGACACTTCTCTAGTGACCTTGCTTATCTACAAAGTATGAGCTAACCTGGCTGTCCTTGTCCTTGGGAAAGTGTGTGAAACAGGGGCAGTATCAACAAATGCCTGTGGGGCCAGGCAGCTGGCCAGTGGGTTAGGAATAGGAAGGCACAGCAACCTCTGCTATCTGCAGAGTAAAGGCCTCCTTTAGAGAGGGAGGCTGTACTCAATTCCAGATGCTTCCTGGTGGACACATATTCCGTTGCTGCTATATCTGTCAGCTTTTTCAAGAAAAGCCAGGAATCCAATATTTCACATGAAATTTACTGACAAGTAGTGAAAGAGACAACGCAGGCCATAAATAAATAAATGCAGAACATCATTCAGCTTGGGTAAGGTAAACAAATACAAAGTAAGATAAAGAAGTCAGAGGACTGTCTTGCCTCAGCCTTCATTTTTAAGGTACATGGCCTTCTAGGGAAAAAGGACTACATTTACCAGCTTCCCTAAGAAGAAGGTAAAACTTTGTCACTTGGTAGATTTCAGGAAGCTTCATTAAAAGCAGCTGGAACATGCCCTTTGCCTTTTTTCCCCCATCTTCTTCTGTTCGACTGCCTCGAACCCTCTTAAATCTTGAAGACTAGAAAAAACAGATTGGTAAAATGGAGGGAGCCTAAATTCTCAAAGACTTTGTGGAACAAAACTGCCAAACCAGTTCTCTTTCTTCTTCCATACTTCTAAGGGAAAAGAAATATATTTCTGTATTTTTAAAACCAATATTATCTGCATATGAAACTAATGTTAACTTGGAAAATTAAATTAAAAAACTGAGGAACAGGCCGGGCGCGGTGGCTCAAGCCTGTAATCCCAGCACTTTGGGGGGCCGAGACGGGCGGATCACGAGGTCAGGAGATCGAGACCATCCTGGTTAACATGGTGAAACCCCGTCTCTACTAAAAAATACAAAAAACTAGCCGGGCGAGGTGGCGGGCGCCTGTAGTCCCAGCTACTCGGGAGGCTGAGGCAGGAGAATGGCGTGAACCCGGGAGGCGGAGCTTGCAGTGAGCTGAGATCCGGCCACTGCACTCCAGCCTGGGCGGCAGAGCGAGACTCCGTCTCAAAAAAAAAAAAAAAAAAAAAAAAACAACAAAAAAAAACCTGAGGAACTTGCTAGGCTTTGCAAAGCAGCTCATTAAACTGCCTCCTGTAGCAGCATGCATCTTATATAACGTGGCTGCTGAGGTTTAAGTTACCAAGCAGAAGAGTATCGGAATGAAGAAAAGTGTTGTCCATTTTGGGGATTGTTCAGGAAGCATGTACGAGAAAAAGACAAGCCATATTCTAAGTAGTATTTGAAAACAAGGAAACAAAAGAGTATATGTCTGTGTTAAGAGTATATGTCTGTGGCTAGAAGTTTAAAAGAGCTGAAGATCACATAATCCTGTTACACATTTTTGTGAGTTGCAAAACATTCTTCGATTCTTTGAGTCATGTGAAGGCTTCAGTAAGCAAAAGCCTAGAGATGAAAACAACAGTGGTAGGGACTAATAACAGAAAATGGGAAGAACTATAAAATTCTATACAGAAAATGCACATTAAATATAAAGACAAAAATAGTAAATAAAAGAATGCAAAGAGGGAACACTAATCATAACAAAACTGGAGTAGACATATTAATATGAGACAAAGTAAACTTTAAGATTAGAAATATTCCTAGAGATATTGAAAGATATTTTATTAAAAGGATCAAGTCATCAAGAATATGTGACAATACTAATTGTATTTGTACCCAATTACAAAGCTTCAAAATACAAAACAAAAAAAACAAAAACAACAACAACAACAACAAAAAACCAAAAAACAAAAAAACAATAGAACTGAAAGGAGAAATAGGCAGATTCAAAGTTATAGTTCGGTACGCAACTTTCCTCTCTCAGTTAATTATAGAATACAGAAAATTGGTAAGGATATAGAAGATCAGAACAATACTAACAACCAACGTGACCTATGATATTTTTAGAACACTATTCATACAAAACAACAGAATGCACATTTACTTCAAGTGCACATTGACTAATCACCAAGAGAGACCAGGTGCTAGACCATCAGATAAGTCCCAATGTATTTAAGGGGAACAAAATCAAAGAGAGATCACCAAAATTATATTAAATTAAAATTAATTAAAATAGATTTTAATCTCACAGAAACAGAAAACAAACACTGGATGTTCTTGCTTATAAGTGAGAGCTGAACAATGGGAGCTTAAAGTGAAAATTGAACAATGTGCTTCTAAATAACTCATGGTTCAAAAATCGCAAAAGAATTTGAAAATATTTTACCTAAATAATAGTGGAAACAGAACATTGTGCAATGCAATTAGAACATTGGTTAGAGAGAATTTATCATTTTATTTTATTTTATTTTTAGCATTTTATTTTATATTTACTTATATTTTAATCAACTTTTATTTTAAGTTCCGGGCTACATGTGCAGGATGTGCAGGTTTGTTACATAGGTAAACTTGTGCCCTGGTGGCTTGTCCCACAAATCAACCCATCATCCAGGTATTAAGCCCGGCACCCATGAGCTGCTCTTTATGCTCTCCCTCCCTCCGGCCCCCTGACGGGCCCCAGTGTGTGTTCTTCCCCACCATGTATCCATGTGTTCTCATCGTTCAGCTCCCACTTATAAGTAAGAACTCGCGGGGTTTGGTTTTCTGTTCCTGCATTAGTTTGCTAAGAATAATGGCTTCCAGCTCCATCCATGTCCCTGTAAAGTACATGATCTTGTTCCTTTTTATGACTGCATATTATTTCATAGTGTGTATTGTTGTGGGAAGTCAGGGACCCCGAATGGAGGGACCGGCTGAAGCTGTGGCAGACGAACATAAGTTGTGAAGATTTCATAGACATTTATTAGTTCCCCAAATTAATACTTGTTTAATTTCTTATGTCTGTATTTACTGCAATCTCTGGACATAAATTGTGAAGATTTCATGGACACTTACCACTTCCCCAGTCAATACCCGTGTGATTTCCCATGCCTGTCTTTACTTTAATCTCTTAATCCTGTCATCTTCTTCATAATCTGGGGATAATGAAAGTTGCCTCAGGACCTTGTGATGATTGTGTCAATTGCACAAAGTGTTTGTAGAGCATGTGTGTTTGAACAATATGAAATCTGGGTATCTTGAAAAAAGAACAGGATAACAGCAATGTTCAGGGAACACCAGAGATAAGACTTCTGGCTGCTAGTGAGCCGGATGGAACAGAGCCATATTTCTCCTTTTTCAAAAGCAAATAGGAGAAATATCGCTGAATTATTTGTCTCAGCAAGGAACATCCCTGAGAAAGAGAATGCGCCCTGAGGGTAGGCCCCCTCAAGGCTTGCCATCTTTTTTGGTCGAAGCCGCAGGGATGAAATAAGCCCTGGTCTCCTGTAGCGCTCCCAGGCTTATTAGGATGGGGAAATTCCCGCCTAATAAATTTTGGTCAGACAGGTTGTCTGCTCTCAAACCCTGTTTCCTGATAAGATGTTATCAACCACGATGTGTGTCTAGTCCTATGATCTCACCCTGCCTCCATTTGCCTTGTGCTATTTTATTACCTTGTGAAGCATGTGATCTCTGTGATCCATACCCTATTGTGCACTCCCTCCCCTTTTGAAAATCACTGATAAAAACTTGCTGGTTTTATGGTTTGGGGAACATCACGGTTCCTGCCGACATGTGATGTCTCCCCTGGACACCCAGCTTTAAATTTCTCTCTCATGCTCTTTCCCTTTATTTCTCAAACCTGCCAAGACACCTAGGAAATAGAAAAGAACCCACATAACCATCGGGAGCGGGTTCTCCCAACAGTGTATGTACCATGTTTTAAAAATCTAGTCTGCTGTTGATGGGCATTTGGACTGATTCCAGGTCTTTTCTATTGTGAATAGGCTGCAGTGAACATACAAGTCCATGTATATTTATAATAGAATGATTTATATTCCTTTGGGCACATACCCAGTAAAGGGATTGCTGGATCAAATGATATTTCTGCTTCTAGATCTTTGAGGAATTGCCACACTGTCTTCCACAATGGAGGAGCTAATTTACATTCCCACCAAAAGTGTAGAAGTGTTCTTTTTCTCTGCAACTTTCCCAGCATCTGTTGTTTCTTGACTCTTGACTTTTTAATAATTGCCATTCTGACTGGCATAAGATGGTATCTCGTTTTTGTTTTTGTTTTTGTTTTTTGTTTTTTTTTTGAGACAGAGTCTCACTCTGTCACCCAGGCTGGAGTACAGTGGTGCAGTCTCAGCTCACTACAGCCTCTGCCTCCCGGGTTCAAGTGATTCTCTTGCCTCAGCCTCCTGAGTAGCTGGGATTACAGGTACGTGCCACCACGCCTGGCTAAGTTTTGTATTTTTGGTAGAGATGGGATTTCACCATGTTGGTCAGGCTGATCTCAATCTCCTGACTTCGTGATCCACTCACCTTGGCCTCCCAAAATGCTGGAATTACAGGCATGAGCCATGGCATCTGTCCCCTCATTGTGGTTTTGATTTGCATTTCTTTAAATCCTTACATGGAAAAGAAGAAAGGCCTTAAATCAGGTGCATACATTCTTAAAAATTATTTTGTCCCATGCTGATATTTTAGTGAACAAAGGGGACAAAAGGAATCTAAATTCTTTTAGAAAATAGAAGAAGGAACATCTTCTAACTCATTTTATGAGGCCAGGAATACTGTGACATTAAGCCAGACAAAACTTTTAAAAGAAAAAAAAAAAAACTATGGATAAATGTCTTTCATGAACATACAAAATTGACACAAAAATCCCTAATAAAATATTAGCTGATCAAACAAGCAATGTATAAAAATGGATTACCCAAGAATACAATATTGGTTTATCATTTGAAAATCAATCAATGTAATTCACCATATTAACAGATCAAGAAACAAAATACGATCATTTGCTAGCCAGCACCTAGCGTTTTATTGTGAGCAAGAGACCTCATTTTTTCTTCCATTTCTCTGTCTCTTTCGTCATGATAGACTTGTATATTACTTTTTCAATGATTTATAATTCATTGCTGTCCTTATTTATCTTGTTCAAATGGTCCCAGCTTTGACGAGTGGCAGTCCTTCAAGTTGGTTCTTATTTCCTTGTGAAATGTTCCACATCATGTTTTGGGTAGCTCTTACTTTCTGGCAGAACTAATGTTCCAGGCTCATCTTGTACCTGCCCTGCCCTAACCCTGGAATTAGTCATTACTCAGAAGCGTCCTGGTTCCTTTTTAGGTTGAGTGGTAGTAGAGACTAAGATCTGGTAGCTAGACATGCTCATTGCAGTCATTGCTGTTGGGGACCTTTGCCCTTTCAGTGAACTAAAATAGAAAATATATGCATGTATATACTCATACATACATACTACCCACATAGATCATATGCATGTTCACATAAACAGGCATATGTATATGTGGGTAGACAACCATACATATACATACATATGTATTTTTATACATATGTACATGTACATGCATATATACATCATACACACATATTTTAGAAATTCTAATCCATTCTAATAGGGTTGTTTCTTGCCTTGCCCCATTCCACATTTTATGTCCCTTCTAGGTGGTGCATTTTTATATTTTGCTTTTATTTTTAGTTTCTGGTCATATTGCACTGAGGTCAGTGTTTATGGAATATTTCCACTGCATGAAACTTACTATGTTTTTATGTGTCTTAATATAGAGTCAATTGTTGTGACTGTTTCATGCATACTTGAGAAAAATTATTTTTTAAATTTTGGGGTATAGTGCTTGATATATACCCCAAAACATCTATATTATTATGTTGTTTAGATCCTTCATGTCCTTATTCTTTTGTCTGCTCTATTATGCTGTATCATCTTAAGTTGTATATATGCAAATTATGGAATATTTACTGTTTCTTTTTCTCTTTGGTGTGTCTTTTTTTCTTTTTTAAAAAATAGTTTCAGTATTTATAGAGCTTTATATTTTATTCTAGTGGCTAATTTTATATTAATACATTTTATAATGCCTTAATATTATTTATTCTGTATTTAACCTTTTTAGTATCTTCCATATTAGTTTTAAATAGCATATTTTGATGCCTGTTACCTATACAAAAGTTAATAACATCATTCTACTTTCTACATTCTCCCTTGTTTTCACCTTTTTAAAGTTGCATTCTTTCTACTCTGTCAGAAAGTATAATGTTGTGAAATTATTCTTCTATGACTTCACTACGGTTTAAGTTTTAGCTTTTCAATTACGTGCAGTATTCACCATTAGTTCCTTTGCTGGAATTCTCCTTAGCTTTAGTTTGTATAAAGCTTACCCTGCAGTAGATTCCTCAAAAAGGGCACAGGTGGAGAGCATCTGATGAGTTCCTCCATGTTCAAAATGTGTTTCTTCAGCTTTGATATATGAAGACCTGAAGACCTGTGGTTTGCATTTTCTTTCCTTAGGTTTCTTGAAAGGCGGCTCTACTGCTGTTTTACTTTGTATGTTATTGGTAGCCTGATACTAGTGGAATATTTTTGTCTTTGTGATTTTTGATGAGACAACAATAAATGTCCTATTGGATGAGTTTTATGTTGCGTTGACCATTTGAAAAGTTTACCAGGTAATTTATAGTATAATGTCTTACATATTTTGTTATTCAGAATAGTAACATAAACTTACTAACTGAAACAATCACATTGCTAATGGGAATTTTTTTACTGAGATTATCACTCCAGGAAAAGAAATATAAGTTGGAAAAACAGAAGACTTAATAGTAGCTCTCTAAGATATTGGGTCCAATCCCTGGAAACTGCAAATTTTAATTCATGTGGCAAAGACTTTACATGTGTGATTAAGGATATTGAGGTAGGAATATTATCCTAAATTATACGGATTAGTCCTAAATTCAATATGTGTCTTTATAGGGGGGAGACAGAAGAGGATTTGACATGTATGGAAGAGGAAAAGGCAAACAGGAGAAGGGTAGAGGTTGGACTGATGTGACCAGAAGCCAAATAAGCCAAAGAATTCTAGCAGTCACAAAAAGCTAGAAGCAGCAAGGGATGGATTCTCCCCTAGACCCTTTAGAGGGATTATGACCCTGACAATGTCTTGATTCTGGTTCACTGACACTGATTTGGAATCTCTGGCTCCAGAACTGTGACAGAAAAAATCTCTGTTATTTTAAGCCACCAAGCTTGTGGTAATTTGTTACAGTGGTCATAAGAAACAAAAACAAGTGTCAAAGGGAATGGAATATTTTTAAAGCGATCATCGATTTTGCCATTTAAGAGATTATGCACTGAAAATTATTTTATGAGTTGTATTATTGTACATGGTCTACAATTATTTAATTCTTAAATGCCAAATTTTATGAGAGTAGATAAACAGAAATTTACTACGAAAGTTCAAATAAGTAAGTCTATATTTAGCCTCACATCTGCTACAAATCTTTTGAATCATCTTCCCAGAGATCCTAACTAAAAATCCAAACCAAACTAAATCAAATCTGGTAGATCCTTTAAATAATTAATGAGAAAATATATTTTAGCAGCCTTAAAAAGGTCTGCATGGTAAGTGTGTTGCCAGCCGCTCTTCAGCTCGTGAGAAGCAGTTGCTTTCCACTACTTAACTCCAACCTTCTCCTGATTTTATGAGTCTACTTCTTCAAAGCCAGCATAGCCCAATTTTAAAATTTATTTCCTGAATAGCAATTGCCAGATTTTCTGTGGTGTGGTTTTTTTAAGTGACTACATATTTGAAGTTTTAGAACTCCTATAGAAACTCTCAAGAACTATAGCTTTCTGAGAGGTGTTATCAGAAGACACAGGTAAATGAAGATATTTGAAGGAATGATGAATAAGATGACATGTGTCCTTAGCAGATTCTAGAGAATGAGCAGAAAAGGGGCAGCTGCTCAGGAACCCAACCCCAAAGAGCAGCTTGTCACAGAAGGTGGAGGGTGATGGGACAACCTGGAGATCAAAGGGCTTCCTGTGGTTATTCTGGGGACAGACATCTGTCTGAGGCAGCTCTTTGATCTGGGCTTACTGACCCACATGGCATTTTACGCCTCTCTAGGATGGCCACCCAAACTGAGCTTTTCTGAGTGCCAGAGAACAGCGTGCTTCCCTTGAAGATTCATCACGAAGGAAAATAGTGTTATGCTAATCAGAATTTTAAAAATAGGGAAAGAAAGGAAAAAAGTAAAATAAAAAAAATTTCTGAAAAGAATATATTGGCAGAGCATTGTGGCTTGTGCCCGTAGTCCTAGCTACTCTAGAGGCTGAGGATGGCTTGAGCTCAGGAGTTCTAGGCTGCAGAGAGCTATGATTATGCCAGTGCACTCCAGCTGGGCTGACAGTGTGAGACCCTGTTTCTAAAAGAAAAAAGAAATTATGAACTTGAATAGGTAACATTCTTTATTTGATCATTAATGAATCATGATTTTGTATAACTTTATAGTGGCCTTGAGGCAGTATTTCTCTGCCTAAACAGTGTTTGATTATGGAAAATAAATAGAAAAATAAATTCACTGTAAAGTTCTAGGTGTCAATAATGAGAAAGGCTGTGATTTCTTTTTGTAGATTGAGATAATGAAAATAGTATTATAAAAATATGTTATATTTTTCTTCCTCCATTCAAAGCACAGAAAGAGATTGCTTGTCAGTTAGGACTTAGCTCACAAATGATCAGGACCAAGCATATTTGTGGCATGAGATAGAAATACTGTTTATATGATAGATGTGGGATCCAAGTGAATAATTAAAGGGGGACGTAATTTATTTGTCTTTTTGTTTAATATTAATATTATAGAACTTTGGGATTCAAGTTGGAGGAGATTTCTCTTTCTGCTTGATTTGATGATACAGAGAGGTTGAGCCAGTAATTATTTACGTAAACTCCCTCCTATTAGAGTGAACAAACCTGAAATTCACAAGGATCATTTATTTAGGTCAATATCTCTAGATCTGGGATTCCACTCTATCATTTAAATCTTCTAGTAAATTTTTTTTCAAAGAGCTGCTGTGTTTTCCAAGATTTTTCAAGTGGTTTTTCAATTCCTCCCAAACTGGATTGCTTAGATTATGCCATTTCATGCCATAGGAGCCATTTCAGAAATAAGCAATCTGCCAAGCCATAATAAGATTACTTTTTTAAGAACAGGAGTTAAAATTCAAGTAAGAGAAAGTCATGAATATACAGGATCAATAGTGTCTCAAGTGCCAAAAATGTCAATCAGTCAGTCTTATCTGAGAGCTTGCTTGCATTAGCAAGGTACACAATCCCGTTGGGGCCTGATGTCATTTTCTAAATCTGCCTCTTTACTTTCCTGAATAACTTTAATTCTACACAAGTGTATCTGAAATGAAAAGTGTAACTGTATCTGTATTTACTAATATTAAGAATAATTTTATTAGATATTCACATTATGCTTTACATTCTTCCTCAGTCCCTCTTTAATCACCTTCTTTATCCTGGATTATAATCACTGTAAACTCTGTAATTTTAGCACGTTCTGAAAGCTTCAGACCACTACAAATGCTTTAAATATTGACCACGTCCTAATCCCTGAATCAAGCCAAAAATGTTGTATTTCCTTTTCTTCAAAGCCCTTCTCTTATCAAATTATTTTGAGTTAAGGTGTGAAAAGGTTGCCTGTGCTATTCTTTACAAATAATATTTGCATTTTAACTGTTGCCTATCACGACTTAATTTGGGGTTCCTCAACCTGATTCTGGTCTAAGAACCTGCTTCCTGCAAATTCTGAGAGTTCTAAGGACAATTTAAAACTTCTGATCGTTTGGTGATTATCTTTGGATGATATCTTTAAAAATAACACAGGCGTATTCTGGATCTTCTAAATGAAACTAAATGTTTCCTATAATTGTATTCCTAGAGTATGTATTTACAATTTCATTGGTGACAAGTGCCAACTTCATTGGTACAATTTCTGGTTAATAAGAAAGGAACAGATGTGAACTTAATGGTAAATAATGATTTTGCCCTAAGTGATGCCCAGATGTCAGCACTGTCTGCCAAAAACTAGGATAGAAAAATATTGTGGAAGGATTCAAATATCTAGGCCCATGGGCAGCAAATCAATTTCAGCAAAACAACATCAATAGTCGTATTAAATCAGTTATTAATTTTAATATTACTAGCCCTGTATCTTTGTTTTATTTTAAAATTTGCTTTGGTATGAGTTACAAGAACAAGAAGTTTATAACTGATTTTACATTGTATATATTTAAATAACATTTTAATAATAATTTTAGTCAACTGAATAGCTTGCGATTTTTGAATTGATTTATTTGATTTCAGCTATGATTTCCTAAAATTTAAGGGACACTCGTTTAAAGGCAAGAAAGATAATTATATAGAAATCTACAATTCATCAGACAGTTTGTACTTTTGGTAATTTACAAAGCACTCAATACTAGTAGTTTTCATCCCAATAATTGGTTTTGGAAATGGAGAATAAATAAGTAGTCAGTCAATGTTTCTGGCCACAACAGATTAATTGAGGAGGGAAATGTTAATCTATCCATTTTTAAATTATCTATACGACAATATTCTCTAAAGGAGAGTCTCATCATTTATAAACAATGAAATATTAGAGAGAGAAACTTTTAAGTAATATAACCTGTTTCTGCTTATCTCAGCAAGTCTTTTGTAGAGTCATGATGATGTTTCGGATTTTTATTTTACAGACTAACATGCATTAAGCTGTCCTCCACTGTAGTCTGAATTAGGTATAAAAGGCAAACATTATTATTTCACCATTTGTTTACCCTCCAAGGTGGCCTATTACTTGTTAGATGAAGCACAGGTTTGTTTTGTTTTGTTTTGTTTTGTTTTAGTGGGGTCTGTAAAGCTCTCACCATCCACTTTTGTCCATCACTCTGGCCTCAATTCTCATACTGCAGCCATACTGTCCTTCTTACAAACTCTGAGCCTCACTAGGCTTCTCTCAATTTGGTGCCTTCATAGTGCCTTTCTTTTTGCTTGGCACCTTCTTCTCCTCATTGGTCCCCATGTAATACCCAGGCCTTTTCTTTTCAGGTAGTCTCATATCCATCGTTCCCTCTGAGAAACTTCTCCTGGTTCCTAGACTGCTGCTGCCAAGCCCACTCCATTTTCAAAGCATCTTAAATCTTCCCTATCATAGGACTTACCACACTTGATTATAATTTGTTCTTTAGTCATCTGTATTTCCTGTTAACCAAGAATAATAACTTTTATAAGTCCCTTGTAGGACATATGTGTATGAAATAGTCACACTCCCTATTCTAACAATTTTACCTTAGGACATAATTAGAAATGCAGAGTTATGTACAAATAGGTTTAGTGAATTTTTAGTATCTTATTGAAACATAACATGGATATATATAAAACTGCGCAAGTCATAAGTGTAAAACTTAATGAATTTTCACACAGTGCAATTACTACCCAGATTAGGAAAAGCCATCTCCCTAGAAGTCCCTTCACACTCCCTGACAGTCACTACTCTCACCTGCCTTTCCAAATATAACCAATATCCTGACTTCTAATTAAATAGACCCATTTTTCCTGTTCTTATACTTTTTATTGATATATAATAGTTGTACATATTTTGGGGGTATGTGTAATATTTTGATACGTGCTCAAATGTGTAGTGATAAAACCATGGCAATTGCTGTCCTTGAACTTTTAAAAAGTAATCTTCCAGCATGTATTATTTTGCGTTTGGCTTCTCCATCCTATTTATGTATGTAAGATACATTCCTGTTGAATGTAGTAATAGGCTCTACATATTCATTGTTGTATAATATTTTATTATATGAAAGTTACCTGTCATGGTTAATTTTATGTGCCAGTTTGACTGGGCCAAGGGATACCCAGATAGCTGCCAAAACATTATTTCTGGATATGCCATTGAGGATATTTCCTGAAGAGATTAGCATTTAAATCAGTAGACTGAGAAAAGAAGATGGTCTTCACCAGTGTGGCTGGGCATCATCCAACCTGTTGAAGGCCTAAGCAGAACAAAGAGGTAGAGGAAGGGTGAATTTACTCTCTCTGTTGGAGCTGGGATATCCATCACTTCCTGCCCTGACGTCAGCACTTCTGGTTCTCAGGCCTTGTACTTGAACTGGAACTGTACCACTACATTTCCTGGGCCTTTAGCTTGCAGATAGGAAATGGGGGGACTTCATAATCATGCGAGCCAGTCTCTCGTAATAAATCTCTGGCCCTCTATCTATCTTTCATTTATCTATTTTCTATCCTATTCATTCTGTTTCTCTGGAGAACCTGACTAACACAATACCACAGTGTATTTATCTAAGCTATTATTGATGGGCATTTAGGTCGATTTTAAATTTGAGCTATTATGAACAGTGCTAGCATGAACATTCTGATACTTGGTGCACATATGCACACATTTTTCTATCATATATACCCATAAGTGAAATCGCTTGCTCATAAGATATGTGCATTAGTCCATGTTCATACTGCTAAGAAGAAATACCTGAGACTGCATAATTTATAAAGAAAAAGAGGTTTAATGGACTCACAGTTCCACATGGCTGGGGAGGCCTCACAATCATGGTAGAAGGCAAAGGAGGAGCAATGGCACATCTTACAGGGCAGCAGGCAGGACAGCATGTGTAGGGGAAACGCCTTTCATAAATCCATCAGATCTTGTGATACTTATTCACTATCATGAGAACATTACAGGAAAAAAACCGCCCTATGATTCAATTACCTCCCACTGGTTGTCTCCCATGACATGTGGGGATTATGGAAACTTCAATTCAAGATAAGATTTGGATGCTGACACAGCCAAACTGTATTATTTTGCCCCAGCCCCTCCCAAATCTGATGTCCTCATATTTCAAAACAAATTATGTCTTTCCAACAGTTCCTCAAAGTCTTAACTCATTTCAGCATTAACTCAAAAGTCCACAGTCCAAAGTCTCATCTGAGACAAGGAAAGTACCCTTCCACCTGTGAGCTTGTAAAAACAAAAGCAAGTTAGTTACTTCCTAGATACAGTGGAGATCCAAGCATTGGGTAAATACACCTATTTCAAATAGGAGACATTGACCCAAAAAAGGGGCTACAAGTCCCACACAAGTCCAGAATGCAGCAGGGCCATCACACCTTAAAGCTCCAAAATGATCTCCTTTGACTCCAGGTCTCACATCCGGGTCAGGCTGATGTAAGAGGTGGGTTCCCATGATCCTTGGGACCATATGGCTTTGCAGAATATAGCCCCCATCTGGCTGCTTTCCCAGGCTGGCATTGAGTGTCTGTGGCTTTTCTAGGCACATGTTGCAAGCTGCCAGTTGATCTACTATTCTGGGGTCTGGAGGATGGTGGTCCTCTTCTCACAGCTCCACTAGGCAGTGCCCTAGTATAGACTCTGTGTGGGGGCTCCTACCCCAGATTTCCCTTCTGCACTGCCCTAGCAAAGGTTCTCCATGAGGGCTTTGCCCCTGCAACACACTACTGCCTGGACATCCAGGTGTTTCCATACATCCCCTGAAATCCAGGCAGAGGTTCCCAAACCTCAATTCTTGACTTCTGTGCACCTGCAGGCCCAACACCATATGGAAACCACCAAGGCTTGGGCCTTGCATCCTCTGAAGCAGTGGCCTGAGCTGTGCATTGACCCTTTTTAGCCATGCTGGGATGTAGGGCACCAAGTCTTGAGGCTACACAGAGCAGCAAAGCTGTCGGCCCAGCCCACAAAATCATTTTTTCCTCCTAGGCCTACCAACTTGTGATAGAAGGGACTGCCATGAAGACCTCTGACATGCACTGGAGACAGTTTCTCCATTGTCTTGTGATTAACAATTGACTCCTTGTTATTTATGCAATTTTCTGCAGTCAGCTTGAATTTTTCCTCAGAAGATGCATTTTTTTTTTCTATTGTATTGTCAGGCTGCAAATTTTATAAACTTTTATGCTTGGCTTTCCTTTTAAATATAAGTTTCAATTCCAAACCATATCTTTGTGAATACATAAAACTGAATGCTTTTAACAGCACCCAAGTCACCTCTTGAATGCTTAGACATTTCTTCCACCAGATACCCTAACTCATGTCTCTCAAGTTCAAAGTTCCACAGATCTCTAGGGCAGGGGCAAATGCCACTAGTCTTTTTGCTAAAATATAGCAGCAGTCACCTTTATTCCACATCTCCATCTGAGACCACCTCTGCCTGGCCTTCGTTGTCCATATCACTATTAGCATTTCGGTCAAAGCTATTCCTTAAATCTCTAGGAAGTTCCAAACGTTCCCACACTTTCCTGTCTTTTTCTGAGCCCTCCAAATTGTTCCAGCCTCTGCCTGTTACCCAGTTTCAAAGTCACTTCTACATTTTTGGATATCATTATAGTACCCCACTCTACTGGTACCAATTTAGTGTATTAGTCCATTTTCACACTGCTATGAAGAAATACCTGAGACTGGGTAATTTATAAAGAAAAAGGGGTTTAATCAATTCACAGTTCAATATGGCTGGGGAGGCTTCCCAATCATGGCAGAAGGTGAAGGAGGAGCAAAGGCATATCTTACATGGTGGCAGGCAAGAGACCATGTGCAGGGGAACTGCCCTTTATAAAACCGTCAGATCACATGAGACCCATTCACTGTCAGGAGAGTAGCACAGGAAAAACCTGCCCCTATGATTCAATTACCTCCCACTGGGTCCCTCCCATGACATGTGGGTTTATGGGAACTACAGTTCAAGATGTGATTTGGGAGGGGACATAGCCAAACCATATCAGTATGTGTATGTTTAAGATTTCTATAGAATGTTAAAATGTTTTGTTATGACCAGACAATTCACAAAAGAAAAATATATAAGTAATAATTATACAAAGAGGTGGTCAGAACATTTAGTAATCAGAGAAATGTAAACTAAAACACTGTATACATGACCAGATTGGCTAAATTTTGTATCTATATAATATCAAGCTTGGATGAGAAAATGGAAATCCTCAACTGTTGAAAGAAGTGAAAAATTAGAGCCACCTTTTCAAATTGGTATGACTTAATTTTTCTCATTGCTGTATCCTTAACACGAAAAGGAGAAGTATGCTGTTGAATGAGTGAATATGCATGATAAATAATATATTATTCACATGTACAATAATCTAGCAATTCTATTACCGAATTTATATGCCAGAAAAATTCCCATAGAGGTACATAAAGAAGCATGCAAATAAATGTTTACTCTAAAATTATCTCTAGTGGGGAGATTATAAAACAGAATGGGAACAAAGGGATAAAATGTACCAAAATTAACCAGAGGAATAAACTAGACATACATATAGATATATCAGAAAAAGTAATGTTAACCAAAAGAGCTATGAAGCCAAATAGAATATGCAGCAAAATATAATTTATATAAATAAAACCAAATATATGAATCCTATTTATTGTTCACATAATAGTATATAAATAAAATAAAGATTAATTGAAAGGACAAGCATTGAATATATGACAGTGAAAGCATGGTGTGATGTGGGATTGGAGTTAAAATAGAGAAACACATAATAAAATATATAAATAAATACATAAAAATAAATAATAGATGAGACATTGTGCATAGTGCATTAGTGTGTGCCACAAACTGTAGAGTATTATTGCTTATGTTAATATGATCTAGCACTCCTGTGGTGCAAACATTTAGAAATGAAATGTTGCAGAAACAATACTCAGAAGAGGAGGTCCTGGATATGTCCTGGGTGTACAACTGTAGATAAATTTCTTCCTCTTTAGTGATCATCCTTCAATGAGCCTTTTCTCCACCTACAATTTTTTACAGACTTAAACCTGTAAACATAGCATTGTCAAAAACCGATTGGTATTTTAGTAAAGAGTTCTCATGATATTAGAATATGTGAAATAAGCAAATTATCAACCAAGTAACATAAAAATATTTCTAGAAAATATGCTAATCTAACACTGAAAATCTAAAACCTCTGTTTTTTATTCAACAATCCATTCACTATATATGTATTGAGTCCTTATTTCATGCATGGGCTTGTACTAATGTGTGAAGATGTAAAGAAATAGTGAAACAGTTGAGTTAGACAGAATTCTTTGAGCTGTTGCCTTTATGATAGCTGTAAAGATAAAAACTATTTCCCTGGACAACCATGCTCATCTCAGTTCCCAGTGGGTCCCAGACAGCTAAACTGGAGTCTTGCATCTTCAGTAAACCAATTACTCTTCAACATCCTAACCTAGATATAACTTTCATCTTCTTTACCCTAAATTTAGTCAAAGAAGCTGCAAGTGTTCATAAGAACTGTTACGTACCATATTTCTAGAGCACACATTTTAAAAATATGTTAACATCTCTTAAAATAGGATGCATCTTAAAATTAATGGTATATTTCAATTGCTGTTAGCCAGGAGACAACTATGGCAGAGTTGTTATTGCCTACACATAAGTCACCTTATCATAACTGTTTATATCATCATTACTTCAATTGAGTTGGAAATATTTTGGAGATAACACATGAGTTTGAATGCTTTTTAAGTGTCTTATAATTCAGCATTGAAATTAAATTGTTATAGCATACAGAAATACATGAAAATAGAGTAGTTGGGCATATAGGGTTACCTTTGTTATTTCTATTGGTCAAATTGGACAAATTCATTTGCTTAAAATGGTGGAAACCAGTGTGGCGATTCCTCAAGGATCTAGAACTAGAAATACCATTTGACCCAGCCATCCCATTACTGGGGATATACCCAAAGGATTATAAGTCATGCTGCTATAAAGACACATGCACACATATGTTTACTGCGGCACTATTCACAATAGCAAAGACTTGGAATCAACCCAAATGTCCATCAGTGACAGACTGGATTAAGAAAATGTGGCACATATACACCATGGAATACTATGCAGCCATAATAAAGGATGAGTTCATGTCCTTTGTAGGGACCTAGATGCAGCTGGAAACCATCATTCTCAGCAAACTATCACAAGAACAGAAAACCAAATACCACATGTTCTCACTCATAGGTGGGAACTGAACAATGAGATCACTTGGACACAGGAAAGAGAACATCACACACCGGGTCCTATTGTGGGGAGGGGTGGGGAGGGATAGCATTAGGAGATATAACTAATGTAAATGACGAGTTAATGGGTGCAGCACACCAACATGGCACATGTATACATATATAACAAACCTGCACATTGTGCACATGTACCCTAGAACTTAAAGTATAATAAAAAAAGGAAAAAAAAAATTGTCAACAAGTCACTTAAGAGTCTCAATCATATGCCAATTGTACAGTTATCTATTACTATATAATAAATTACTCCAAAATATAGTGGCTTAAAACAACAAATTATTACTATCTCAGATAGTTCCTGAAGGTCATAAACCTGGGAGCAGACATTTGGGCGATTCTAGCTCAAGGTCTTTCATTATATGGCAGTTAGGCTTTCAGCCTAGACTGTATTCATCTGAAGGCTTGACAGGCTGATATGCTTGCAAGATGGCTCACTCATAGGGATGCTGGCAGGAGGTATCAGTTTCTCACTATATGAATATCACTATATGAATATCTCCACAGGGCTGGCTGAATTCCCTTAGAATATAACAGCTGGCTTCTCAAAGAGCCATTGATCTGAGAGAGAGAGAGAGAGAGAGAGAGAGAGAGAGAGAGAGAGAGAGAGAGAGAGAGAATGATTAAGATGGAGACCACACTGGCTTTTAATGACCTAGTTTCCAAAGTCCTCCACTGTCAGTTCTGCTTGATCTCATTCTCTAGAGCTGATTCATTAAATTCAGCGCACTCTCAAGGGGACCAGAGTTACTTTCCACCTCTTGAAGAGAAGAGTTTATGAACATATTTTTTTCAATGGCCACAATAACTTTCTGTTGATGACTGGTAAGATTGAGAAAACACTGGCAGAATAGGCATCAGAAGCTTGAAAGAAATATTGGAGCATCCTTTAAGTAATGATGTAGACACCACTACCACCAAAATATGACATTTTGTAACAAAATACAAATATCAACTACTGAAAGTTTAGGAGCGATTTATGAGGCTTATTCTAAATGTAAAGAATTTGTCAGACTATCTTAGCACAATTTTTGTACAGCTTCTTTGTTGCCTATGCATGAGTATAACATCATAAAAACATATGTACAAATAAATAGCTGTTTCAATAAGAATAACAATTCTACATGATAAACAAGCATTGTGTTATAGTTTAATTATAAATATTTTTTCTTTTTTAATAGTAAAATTGGTGGCCTCTTAGAGCCAGTGGAGTTTGGTAAGTATCTGTGGTAGATTACATCATTTGGCTCCAATTCTTCAATACTTCCTATGTCCACATCCTCTGCTGTACCTTTAAAATGCCCACCCGCATGTGTGGGTGACCTACCATGCCTCTTGGTTCCGGGTTTATAATATGACTCGATTTGGTCAATAGGATGTTAGCAGACATGAAGCAAACAAAAGTTTGAGAGAGTAGCTACATGTTTCCACACGCTTTCTTGCAGCTCTGTCAGCTGTGAGAACGTGCCAGGTCTAGCCTGCTGGACAATGGGAGAAAAGTGAAACGGAGCCAAGTTACCCTAAAGGCCCCATCTAAGGGCAGCTTTGGACAGCTGACAGTCAACTGACTCCTGAACATGCGAGGGAGTTCAGTTCAGATAAGCAAAGCCACATATCTGACCTACTGCTGTTCAAATGTGTGAGCAGTTTTTACTGTTATATGCCACTGAGGTTTTGTGAATAATGAATATAGTTCACTTAAAATAGTGCATGTGTTTGCAACACTTTAATGTGACACGTCCCTTCCCTGTGATTACTTGAAGTGATTGTGTAATGTGGATAAACTTTTCTAATGAAGTTTCGAAGTCCCTTGGAAACTTGTACTATAGTTGAATATTCATGTCATTCTTAGAAATAATAAAAGCACTGTAGATGGGACTGATTGACCATGGTTTCCCCTCACCTTTCATCACCAGGAATAGTGTACATTTGAGATGTGGTAAAAGGAGGGTTTTCGTGCTGACAGGCATCTGATATTTCTTCTAGGGGAACATCCTTCTCCACTCCATCTAGTCCTGGTGGGATTTTTTTTTTTTTTTTTGAGACAGAGTCGCACTCTGTCACCCAGGCTGGAGTGCAGTGGTGGCACAGTGTCAGCTCACTGCAACCTCCATCCTCACGGTTCAAGCAATTCTCCTGCCTCAGCCTCCTGAATATCTGGGATTACAGGCACCCACCACCACGCCCAGCTGATTTTTTGTATTTTTAGTAGAGGTGGGGGTTCCGCCATGTTGGCCAGGCTGGTCTCAAATTCCTGACCTCAGATGATCCACCCTCCTCGGCCTCCCAATGTGCTGGGATTACAGGCATGAGCCACCATGCCCGGCTGGTGGATATTTCTATTACAATGTTTGTGCCACCATTTCACTACCCAGAAGGGTAGACAGGCTATCCAAAATGGCAAATAAAATGTACTACATTCCTGGGAATAATCTGAGTCTTCACTGAGATTTTCTATGTATGCTGAGTCAGAGTGAGAGAGGCTCTAATACTTTTGGACCATTGATCAGGAGGACGTAGGTTTGGAAATGTCAGCACCCCGGATTCCTTCCACAAAAAGATAACCTGCCAGAGATGCAGAATCCATGGATGAAGAGAAACACTGAGAACATTACTAAAGCCCTTATATCTATTCCATCTTAGAGACTACATTATTTGAGCCAATTGACTCTTTTTTTATTATTTCCTTAAAGCTATTGGAGTTGACTGTCTGTCATTTGCAACTAAAAGAATTCTGAACAATTGAGAAGTGTTATCCCTATTTTAGAGAAGAGGAAACTGCACCTCAGAATGCCGTATTTCTTGTCCAAGATCTTATAGGTAATAACAGGTAGCATTAAAATATTATCACAGATCTGTCCAATGGTCATGATCTTTTCAAAATTTCATTTTTAAAAAAGTTGTTTTAATGTACATACTGTAAAGCTCACCCTTTTGATGGGCAATTTTGTGAGTTTTGACAAATGCATAGATTTCAGTCACCACAACCAGTTCTATCGCCCCTAAGAGTTCCCTCATGCTGCTTCTGTGCAGTCAGACCCTCCACCTCCTCTCAACTCCTTGCAACCACTAGCATTCTGACTGTTTCCGAATGTTCTATAAATGGCATCACACAGCATTTTGAATCTGGCTTCTTTTCACTTAGCATAATGCATTTGAGTTTCATCCATGTTGTTGTAAACTATCAACATAAATGCTTTCTGAAAAGATGCTTAGAGCAGCATTTCAGTCATATCCACATTAGTGTGAGTGACGCATATCAGGTTTTAAAAAGAGGAAATGAGAACTATACTAGGTTGAGACAAAATATATGTCCACTCAGTACCTGTGAATGTGACCTTATTTAGAAATAGTGTCTTTGCATATGTAATTAAATTGAGGTTATGCTGGATATTAAGGTGGTCCATAATCCAGTGACTGGTGTCCTGATAAAAGAGAGAAATGTGGACACCAAGACTCACAGGGAATATGCCATGTGGCAAGAGTTAGAGATCGGAGTGTTACAGCTGCAAGCCAAGGAATATCAAGCACTGCCTGCAACCATGAAAAGAAACGAGAGAGGGGTTTAGAACAGATTCTCCTTCAGAGTCTCCAGAAGGCAGACTGACACCTTCATTTTAGACTTACAGCCCCCAGAAAATAAGAGATGTGTTGTAAGATGTGTAAGATGTGAGAAAATAAATTATGTGTTGTAAGCCCCTTAGTTTGTGGTAATTTTTACTGCAGTTCTGGGAAACAAATGCAAGAAAAGATTAAGATATTTGGCTTTGCTTTCAAGGCAGCATCTGTGAAAGAAAATGATCCTGAATGAAAAAGGATTAACTTCACAGTTGTGCTTGAGGATGAGCCTGACTGAATTCTAGAGCAAAATTAGTAATGGCATTGTAGGAACTGATATATATTACCCCAGGCAGCGGACTTATTTCTAGTAATGGAAAAGTGAAACTTGGTTTTAAAATAGGATGAACAATAGTGAAACCTATAAACTAGTTTACAAGTCAATTCATTCAAAGTCATCATATGTCTATTCTGAAGAAACAAATACTGAAGTTTGGAGGAGGCTTTCATCATTTTTTTTTTTTATTAGCAACCTCCAGAAGATGATAGACTTGGGAAATTAAGTATTAAAATTTAATTCATTTTCCAAGTATCATGAAGGAAAAAGAAAAAGTCCACATTCCTTTAGAGGAAAAATCTTCTGAGGTGCATTTTTGTCTGCAGTCTGGATCCTTTAGAGGAGAAATCTTCTGAGGTGCATTTTTGTCTGCAGTCTGGATACAAACAAGGTAGGGTTTATTTTTGCCAGACAAAAAGTGCATTGTATTTTGATATTAAGATGTAGAACAAAATAAGAATAATTATAAACAAATCAGCATTTTAGGCAAGCCAAGGTTATGGATTCTTTTCTTTTAAGAGATATTAAGTTATGTAGACATGCTATTGAAATATATTGTTCTTTCAGTTGACACTATCAGTTAATCCAGCCTGCAGTGATCATGAACACCTCAAACCCAACTCCCTATCAGATAGTACTGAACATTCCCTCCAAAATATAGCTCAGTCCCCAGATTCTGATTTGATAAATCTGGACTGGGGTCCAGGGAATTCATTTTAATTTTTCTAATTCTCCAGGTGATCCCGATGGGCAACCAGGTTTGAGAATCATTAACATGGAACACACTCTCACAGAAAGAAGCTTTGATCTCCCAAAGCCTGGAGAATCTGAGCTGGGGTCAGTCGAAGGTCAAATACCAAATACAAAATATTAGAAGGGAGCTAATCTAATACTTAAGGTCTAGAAACAGAGACAATGTCCAAACAGGAAAACCAGAATCCAAGGCGAAGCACGCTTCATGAAACAGGAAGGGAGATGAGAATTCCAACGCGAAACCACTATCAGAACACAGGCAGCCATGGGATGCAGTTTTCTGGGCCCAGCCTGCCTCAGGACTCAGAAGCTTTACCTGTAGCAGACTCCTCCCATAGATTCATGCCATTATGCAGATACCTCTATTCCAGGCTCAGCTCATTCTGGGTTAAAAAGTCTCATTTTTTTTTAGCATCTAGCAGCTTGCTTTAGTGTTTCAGTTTACATTGATATTCACTGACATCTTCATGGGTTGAAGTTATTTACCAGGTGATCTTATTTCAATGTAATAATGACTCTGTGTGTGTTTCTATGTGCATACTTTTTGTAGTATCTTCAAATACTGAACTGTTGCTTAACCAGAATATTTATTTCCTGCTATTGAACTTGTAATTAAAACCTTCTAAAAATAAATTGAAACTTGAGGTAAATTGAAAGGACAATTGTTCTTTCTTGGGTAACAGTAAGACATTTATTACTTTATACTAATTTTTTTTTCATTCATAAAAAGGACAAAGCACAGTCCTATACTACTCCATTGAAAAAATGATAAAAAATAACTAAAAAATCAATTCAATATTTATCAGTATCAAATAAAACTACCATCACCTTTCCTGAAATACAAAGAAACAACAGATGTATCTATACCTATATAAAGTTTAATTTAGAATCTTGCGTCTTAAAGCAGATGATTATTAGTTAGCTTGACAACAGTTTAAAACTGATGGTCCCGGTTAAATCTGTACAACTGTATGAGAAAATGAAAAGCTTGAGTTATCAGTGTACGAGAGATTTTAAACTACTTTATCTCTGTCAGAAATTCAAAACTAAACAACCTCCAAAGTCTGTTTTCCTCTTACCTTTCAGAACCATTTCATGCAAAATCTAACCAGTTTTGCTCATTATTGTCATATATTAGAAAATAAAAGGCAAGCATGCATTTGGCAAAAGGTTTAGTTGTTGATTATATAAAAATGCCCAACATGGGTCACATTGCAAAAGTAAAACCCCAAAGTGTAACAATGAAAACACAAACATTTGTACAGAAGGTATACAGAGTATTCGTTTCCCTAAAGTATGAAGACATTTTGTTTCTTTTTCAAATACTTAAATATTTTATGAAATCTTGCAATGATCTTAAGACTGTTGACGTACTTCCACTGGGAAATCATCCATTTCACTTATTTTTAAAAGTTTCATTTTATAACAAAGAATTAAATGTAAACTAATGAAATATTTATTGATATTTTCATAATGAAGGCTCTAAACATTTACACATCAATATATAGTACAAAAATTATACAAATTAAAGAAAGGGGGTAAAGTAGTAATAGATCTATTTTGCTTCCTGTAAATATTTTTTACGAACCTGTATGGTATCCTTTCTAAAAAGATAAACTCTAATTAGCTAGCAAGTCTGTGCTAATAAAATAGGATTATACCTCTTGAAGCATCCAACATTGCACTATTTCATGAGCCAGCTAATTCTTTATTACTCGATTTCTTTTACATCCACATTCAAACACATTTCCGTGCACACCATGGAGAATGAATAAATGTGCATCTTCCTTTTCACAACTTATAAAAACCCAAAGCACCAACACTTGGGAGACACCATTGGAAAGACACATTATTTGCCTCCTCCTGGCCTTCCAGTTTTGCATACTCTTCAAAGTACCATTAGCAATATATTGATTTGGTATTTTTAGCCCGTTTTCAGTATTGCATTGAAGTGGGAATTGAGCTTAAAACTAATTATTATTATTATTATTATTATTATACAAAATGGAATGCTGTAGCTTTTTCAACCTACAGGTGACTTTTTGATCTGACATCTGCAATAAAGAAACGTAATACTTAGGAATGAAGCAGAAAAACCAAGATACTAGTAATTGTGATATTCACTTAACTATCACTTATTCCTAACTGTGTAAAGACTGTCACATCTCAATAAAAAAGGAAGCACTCTACTTTTCAAAATTTGTCATTCCACATATGAACAAATATAGCAATATCATGATATTCTAGATAAGAGCTGTGATTTTTGAGATTTGAACTTGATAAGAAAAGCATAAAGTAACTTCAGAGTAGAATATAAAAGTGAAAAAAAATCTTTATACGGTATGTTAACTTTACTATTAAAAAACTGATTCTGAAAATCAAATATTTAGAAAATTATTTACTTTGAAAATAAAAATACTGATAGTAAGTTCTAGAATTTGGTTTTCAATAGTCAAAATCTTTCAACTCATGATTTGATAACGGGATTTATGACAAAATATTTGTTACACTTTAAACTCAAGATGTCAAGAATGATAGGGGCCATTCAATAATACGCAGTACCCAAAACAGTGAGGAAATTACAAGAGACTGTATTACTCTTACATTTACCACATACAACCAACAATTCAATCTCTATTATATTTCACAACTTGTTATTAAATTTAAAGCACCTGTATATGGTGATTTGACTTTCACTCTACAGCCTATAGTATTGAATTGAACACTGTAACTTGTCCCATTGGGTTAAATCATGCAACTGTCACAGAATCAGGTTAAGTGGTTTATAAGGCATATTGGAACGAGTTAAAAATCATTTATATCCATTTAAAAGTTTATTCTTTTGGATGAAGGGGTTCCTGAATGCCTCAGTCATCGTGTGAGTTGTAAATCAGTTGAATAGTTTGTTAAAGTATAATTTATTTGGCTTAGGATGGAGCCGCAGAAATTGGAAGGAATTGTGGTCATCCAAGGGATGAAGGATGTCTTCTGAGCTGGGGTGGGAACAGCAGCTATCACAACACATTCAGAATTCCAAGTAGACAAGGATGCCAAGGGCAGGCAGCAGCAAGCCGAGAAGACTTGGCGATGGGGCGGGTGCACCTACAAGGTAAACCGAAAGTGTGCATATTATTTCATTGATAAACGCCACTATTGCTCATTGAGTCTGCTTCGGCTAAGGCAAGATTGCATAGCCCTGGAAAACAAAGGGGTCCTTTTACAAAACAGAGTCTCTTATGCTTACATGATTTAAGAAAAACAAAAGCTTTTGATCAAAGATTTTGTGTGTGAGATCATGTGAACTGTTTACACAACATGATTAATCATTTAAAATAATATCACAAATGTGTATGTTGTCCCTATGATCTGGCAGTCCCAAATTCCTACCAGAAGGCAAAAGGTCAAGAAACATATATACAGGTGTTAAAAAAGTAAGCTTTATAAAAATAAGATAAAGAGGTAACAGTAAAAATACAAATAATTTTTCCTGAGATAATGACAACATAGGTATGCTAGGTAGATCTTGCATAATTTCACATCCCAATGGTTTTAAGACATTTATACACTTATATGGAATGATTTAAGTAATGTATTTCTGATAATATTAAATAATCTCATTCAATTTTTACCTAAAGAACAATTGCCCTGAGATATTATACCGTGAATTAAAAATTGAAATGATGTATTATAATATGCTATGGACTTATTTCATATCTTGGGTGACACTTAGAAGGGATACTCCTATAATCAAGTAAGTTTATGGGTCCTGACGATATGAGGATTTTTGAGAAACTGCTGTAAAGTAGGACCAAAAAGTCACACTCTTTCTTCCCAGTGTCCACAACTATTAGGCACTATCTTCTTTTTTAATAAATTAATTATTATCTTTTAAGAGACAGAGTCTTGTTCTCTTGCTCAGCCTGGAGTGTAGTGGTTCAATCATAGCTCACTGCAGCCTCAAACTCCTGGGCCCAAGTGACCCTCCTGCCTCAGCCTCCCAAAGTGCTGGGATTACAGGTATGAGCTACTATGCCTGGCTGGTACTATCTTCAATGAACATGCTGCTAGAATGAGTGAAGGCCTAAAAAATGTAGTCAGTGGCTTACAAATGTAACAGTTTTTGTTAATTTTTGAAAGTTTATTCTCTAAATTTGAAACCACCAAATAAATTATTATTATCTATCATATTAAAAGTGACCATAAACAGCTCATTCTTTAGCATGGTCCTTTTATATTCAGGGAGATTGATTTAGGGCATTTCTCCTGAATCTCTCATCATTAAAAGCACATTCATGTTCCCTATAAGGTGGAAGATAATAGTGTCTTTCTACTTGCTTGTCTTCAACATCGCCCTGCCTGGGGCTTTTGGTGCTGCCTGGAAACATAAGAGGGAAAGCTTTATCAGGTACAGATAAAGTGGTTCTTAGTAATGAGCAGGAAAGTGAGTGTCAAAAAGTCAGCGCAGATAACAAGGGCAATATAAACAGCCCTCAAGTAGCAGAGCTCCTAAGGACACTATCAATAACAAACAGTAAACTTATCATTACTATGAGCGATGCTACTTACTGCCCTACGGCCACCTACAAGACTATGTTGGCTCATTACATGTATTATGACATGACTACAACAACATACACTGGTAGGTCTTCTTACCCCAATTTTATATATTTTGTAACTGAGTCAGGTAAAATGACTTGCTCAAGCCCAATAGTCACTAGAGAGCAGAGACAGGATTAGAATTCAGATCTGTCCAGCTGCAAAGGCCATGCTCTTTTGACCTGTCTGCCGTGTTCCTGCAGGTAACTTTAGCAAGGGACCAGTTTCAGAAATGCAGAAGGACACAGCCCTCTGCACTTAACGTGTCAAGGCGAGGACACAGAAGGAAAATAATAAATGTCATATGGAAAATAGCTAACACATAAACTTTCAAAGAGGTCTTTGTATTCTTGTAATTTTTTTTTACCTTCTACTTTTCTACATATTTTAAAAAATATGCCACAGACCACACATTATTTTATTCTGATAAGATGCCCAATAATAAACCTCAATCACAGAGTAAAACCTTTAAACTTCAATGTTTGACCCAGTGTAAATGATCTTTCCTGAAGCCTTTTTTGTCTGAGGATGACTGCAGGGACTCCGCAATGCTCTTTTGACCACAAATTACATCTGTGACGGGGACACGTTTATGTACTTGGCTGAATATGTGGGTTGGCAAAGTACAAACTGTGGCTGCTCGAAATAAATTTAGTCAATTGTGGATGCCATCTTGATGTTTTGGTATTAGTATGAAACCAAATACAATTTCATAATTTGTGGCTTTGACATCAGGATATTTGAAATAAACTCCCCATGTTTATGTGTGTTATATTTAATTTCTCTAATGGCTCAAGCTTATGTAATTTTGGTCTTCATCTTCACTTCTCTCCCACATCCCAAACATAGAGACCTAATTGAAGTACTATTTAATGTCATTTTAAATGACATATATTCTTGAGCAGTTTTTCAATATATATTGGTTTTGAATCCAACAGCATATATATATCAGAATACTGCTATCAATTATAATTCTGCTACTTATATGGTATATGGTAAACATATATTTTCCTTTTCACATAGCTGATGAATGTTAAGCATGAACAAATCATTGATCTTGTGAGTAATTTTTCCCTATCAGAAGAAATGTAAAACCAATTTGGAGTACTATATCTCTTCCATGGGAATTTCTTGATTTTTTTTAAGTCTAAACTTTGATTTAATACTTCCTTCAGGAGGACTTCCTGCTATAGGGAGAGAGATGCTGAAAACAGAAATTTCAATTAAAAGTTGAGCAGTACTGCAGGCTTTCTGATAAGTAGAAAACTGCTCTACTTGGTTTTTAATACAAACCTCCTTTCTGATGCTTCAGTCTGGACACTGTGATGCAGTCTCCATTTCTACTGCTTGCCTATTGCTAATGATGCCATAACATTTAGAGTTTTCTCTTTGTGGTGTCATATTTTGTGACCACAACTGCTAATATCTGTAGATTATGAACAACTTCAAGACAGAGATGATATCCAAATCATACTTTAGCTGTGTTGACTAATACCAAGCCTAGTACATAGAAAGTGCTCAACCTATAATGTTAAATGATTGAGTTATGCCTCCATTGTAGGCCCTGAATTGTTTTTGATTACAGAGCACAGGAGGTCTAAGGAAGAAGATGGTGAGAGGAAACCACTGTGACCTTCAGTGGGACCCCTGATATTTCTTTTCATTTTATTCTCTATTGCATAATCTATCTAACTTCTAGGAACCTGGGCAAAGAAAGGGGTTATATCTTCCTATGATTACTTTTGCTCAGAAAATAGATTTTCCTATGAAAGAGATGAAATTCAAAATTCATAATATATCAGAAGACATTGATTTCACTACTCAGTCCAGGAGTCCTCCAACTAGTCCTGGTTCAACATTATTATTATTATTATTATTATTATTATTATTTTGAGACGGAGTCTCGCTCTGTCACCCAGGCTGGAGTACGGTGGCGCATCGCTGCTCACTGCAAGCTGAGCCTCCTGGAGTCACCCCATTCTCCTGCCTCAGCCTCCTGCGTAGCTGGGACTACAGGAGCCTGCCACCACGCCCGCCTAATATTTTTGTATTTTTTTTAGTAGAGATGGGGTTTCACCGTGTTAGCCAGGATGGTCTGGATTTCCTGACCTCGTGATCCACCCGCCTTGGTCTTCCAAAGTGCTGGGATTACAGGCATGAGCCACCGCACCTGGCCCCGACATTATTTTTTATTCTTCCAAGGTCTATTAATGACCCTAGCCATATGAAAGAAATGTTTTTATTAGATGGTTGATTCCCCATTGCCTAGAGGTGTGCCTAATATATATAAGGTGTATTAGGTACACATGAATGGATGTTTGTGTTGAAAATTGTTGAGTTCAATAAAACTCCTGCTGGGATAGCAGCACGTTTGGAGAACTGAAAGAGTAAAAACATCCCTGTGACCAGAGTGAAAATCAGCTCAGACAGAAAAATAACAAAACCTTTATTCAGATTCATATGACAGACATGGATAATGCTAGCTGTAAAGTTTGCAGGAAACACTACCAAGATCACAGAGCTGCTGTAGAATGCCATCGTGACCTGCTCACCGAGTGGATGGTGCTGTTACCAATGGTGCCCCAGACCTGCTCTACTTGTCCCATCTATTGGTGGGAATACTCAATTGGTGGACTGCACTCCCCTCATGACAGCCCCCAGCTCTAATTAATCCCTGCTCCTCCTATTCCCACCTCAGAAACAGAAACTAATCGAGATCTGACTGCCACTTTATTTCCACCCTCTTCAGAATTCTTCAGCAGGAACTCAAACCTTCCATAAGACACTTCTCCTTCACACCTGCATGATATTCCATGATTGCTCTGGTATGTGTTTCTTTGCTACATCCAGTCAATAACTCTGGCTTTGTCAGACTACAGGTTTCTGCTTGATCTTTAGCTGTTTAAATTTTAACAGGACAAGCTGGCTAATAGGAGTATCAATAAAGCAGGCAATGAGGGCCCGTCCTAGTAGGAGCCACAAGGGTATACTGGGAACAGTATCACATGGCAGCTAAGAGTCAGACATTCTGGAAACAGGCAAAGTAAAGTTCAAACTTTACCTCTGCCTTTTACTGGCTGGGTAATCTGGGTAATCTTGAGCATGTTATTTAATTTTTTTAATTTAAAAAAATTTAAAAAATTTTTAAACCTTTTTCCAAACTTCAACTATAAAATAGGGATAATAACATGTCTCATAACATCTATCTATCTATCTATGTATCTCTCTATATATAGATATAGATCTATCTATCTATCATCTATCTATCTATATAAATGCTGAAAAATTCTAATACTGCACCTACCTTGACTGCATCCCAGTGGTTACTCATAAAAATGGCTCCAGTACTCCAACAAGTTCACTGAAATTGTTGTCTTCAGTAGCTAAACAGAACACTTGCTTTTCTTGTGTTGATTAGCCTCAAGCAATTGGGAAAACAGCTAAAAGCTGAGAAAGGCAAATTACAGAGGTTTTAAATGATACAGGTGAGCGAAGTCCTGAAATACGTTTTTCCAATTACCACAAAATTACCAGAAAACATACTTGTCCACAGCTGTGGGCAGAATATGATTCCTGTGTGATGGTCCTTGATAGAAAGATGACTGTGATCAACAAGTTTGGGGGATACTGATTATCCTCTCTTGCTTTGGTGATTCTCAACATGCACTTACTTGCTCTTTTTAGATGAGATTAGTCTCATCTGTGTCTCTCTCTCTATATATATGTATATAAAATATAGATTTTCTGTGTATATATAGATTTTCTATTATATATATTTTCTGTCTGAACATCTCTCTCTCTATATATATATACATAAATCTCTATCTATATATATAGATAGAGAGAGAGGTAGCATAACCTTTCTTCAGAAGTAATGATACGTGAAAATCCATTATTGAACTGGGTGAAGAGGGGATGTTTTACTCAAAGATGCGTTTAGGAGCAGGAGACCACCAGATTTTTGTCTTCTCTATTTTCATGCTGGCACCTGTACTTCCCCCAACCCCATCACCCCATGGAACATATGGGACTCTGCTTATCATGGTTTGAAAACAACTGCTTTATGTAAAGCATATCACGGTTTGAAACAACTGCTTTATGTAAAGCATTTCAGAAATGCATGATTAATAGATAACTCTCAGTAAATGGTAGCAATTCCTACTACATTTGATGATGTTTATTTCTTGCTCTATACCTGCACTGTATTTCTGGAAAAGTAGTTGGAAAAAATAAAGCAAACAATAGCATAAGCTGGGCATACTAAGGTTTTCTGTAAGAGTCTAGCTTCCAGTTCCAGTGTTTGTGTAGCATGGTAGTCAGGGATCTTTGGTTTTAAGAAACAGAACCCCTTGGGAGGCCGAGACGGGCGGATCACGAGGTCAGGAGATCGAGACCATCCTGGCTAACACGGTGAAACCCCGTCTCTACTAAAAAATACAAAAAACTAGCCGGGCAAGGTGGCGGGCGCCTGTAGTCCCAGCTGCTCAGGAGGCTGAGGCAGGAGAATGGCGTGAACCCGGGAGGCGGAGCTTGCAGTGAGCTGAGATCTGGCCACTGCACCCCAGCCTGGGCGACAGAGCGAGACTCCCTCTCAGAAGAAAAAAAAAAAAAGAAATAGAACCCCAGCCTAAGAGCTGATGTTGTACTGGCCTGAGGGACAACTGGAGCAGATAATTGAATACCTGTGTCTTCCAAGTCTCTGGCTTTCACCTCTTCTTCTTTTACAATTTGCCTCACATTCTCAGACTGCTTTCAAGAGAGACATGAGCTCCTAGCTCACATCACGTATTCTTAAGAGCAAACAGACTGGGCTATCTTTTTGCCCCAACTCTAATGAAAAATTCTTAAGGAAAGGCTCTGCTTTGCAAACATCAGGTCACACAACTATCCCCAGACCAATAACTGCGGCTGAGTTAGTGGCTTCTGTGATTGAACTAGCTTGGAGAAGGTTTCCGTCCCTCAATTAATCACTCTGGCTGAGGAGGCAGGGCCACGTAAGAAGATGGTAGCTTTCATTCTTATCTCAGGAGGAACAGTACCTTCCCCAGTGAAAGGGTTGTGTGGATCCAGGAGCAAAAGAGGAGTTCTGGGGTGAAAAAGAGACTATTCTCATCTAAAAAGAGCAAGTAAGTGCATGTTGAGAATCACCAAAGCAAGAGAGGATAATCAGTATCTCCCAAACTTGTTGACCACAGTCATCTTTCTATCAGGGACCATCACACAGGAATCCTATTCTGCCCACAGCTGTGGACAAGTATGTTTTCTGGTAATTTTGTGGTAATTGGAAAAACGTGTTTCAGGACTTTGCTCACCTGTATCATTTAAAACCTCTCTAATTTGCCTTTCTCAGCTTTTAGCTGTTTTCCCAATTGCTTGAGGCTAATCAACACAAGAAGAGCAAGTGTTCTGTTTAGCTACTGAAGACAACAATTTCAGTGGACTTGTCGAAGTACTGGAGCCATTTTCATGAGTGACCACTGGGACGCAGTCAAGGTAGGTGCAGCACTCGAATTTTTCAGCATTTTTAATCTTATTTATTTGTACAGAAAGGCCTAATGTGAGTTTGCCACTTTGCAAATTTAGTCACTCATAAGAATTTGTCTGAAAAAAAGGTAAATTCATGGTGAAGAGCTTTGTTTTGGAGTTAGTCTAACCAGTTGGGAACTTTCTGGGATTCTTTTACTGGTGGTGTTCCATTCTGAAGATTACTGAATTGTGTTTGTTTCTCCATTGGATTGCTGTCAGAACTAAGTGAGGAAATCAGTTAGGTATTTATTAAATTTTGTGGCAGAAATGTGTGAAAACAAACATTAAAAGAAGCAGAGGTATGTTTTAGTTTGAGAAACTGTAATCTAACTTACTGTATGGTTAATTTTCTGACAATGATAATTTTTAAAAATTCATGCAGTCCCATGTACTTCCATGAATTCACACTTGGTCAATGTGAAGCTATTGAGGTAAAAATAGATGTTTTAAATGTATTAACTGAGATTTTATGAAATGTCTGAAACAAAGGAATCTTTGAATTATGACTGCTTGATTCATTTTTGGCATTTCTGTCCCATCTTTGTCTCTTTCTCCTTGCACATTTTCTCTTGCATATTTTTTTTTTCTTTCCAGGTTTCCATCCTGTCTAAATGTTATCAACAATGCAAGTATAGAATAGAGTTGAGTTGAGATGTAAAACTTACAAACCCATAAGTAGAAAAGTTGTACTTGCCTGGAAACTAGCATGCAATTTTCAGTAAAACTGCTGTTAATTCAGTGAGGTTATTGTTAACATTTTCTTTGAACTACATATCAAAATTATTATTTTTATGAATGGTCTAATGTTGTTAAGAATTAACGGAGGTGTCGTTTTAGAAAGTTAGCTGAATTGGCTTCAAACCAGTTTCTTGGGGAAAATGCTAATGTCATTTTCAATTTTAGATCAAATATTATAAGCATTCACTTCATGACTTTGACAAAATAGAGTAATGGATAGTCACACTAATTGGTTTTAAGAATTTCTAAAGAAGAAACCCAAAGAGAAATTAGAAAATAAAATGGGTTTGAGGTTCAGCAGAATTCTTGCACATTTGATGATTTTTGTTTTTTTCCTAAAATATCTATTTTATGATATTGTCTGTGTATCAGCTTGCTTATTTTCTTTTGATGATTTTATTTCCCTTTGCCTATTTGAGATAGCAACACTCAAATACTAAGCTAAGTAGAGAAGAAAAAAAGACAGCTTAAGACCTACTTCCAGTTCTGTCAATAGCTAGTTATATAACTTTAGCAACAGAGAATATTTGGGCTCAGGACACGGTTCTGATGCTGCTGTGATCTTTGGCTGTTTTACTTCTCAAGGACGTGGATTTTCCTTCGGTAAAATGATAGGGTTCACTGTTACAAGTCTTAAGGTTCTTACTACAGCCCTGAGTCTATAATTCTAGGCAAACTCTAATATATTTGAGAACATCTAGCATTGAGTCATAAAATTTGCAAACAGATTTGTTATATTCCCCTTATTTATGCTAATCAAAGTTGATATTAGTTTATAAATATACATTGAGTGCTTGATCATCTAAGTGCTAGTGGCTTTGCTGGGTTTTTCCATCCAGTGAAGCCCATTAATCTTGCTGCTCCTACTCATTTGGCAATTGTGAACCCAAACCCACATGCCAAGCAAAATGGATTTTTGTTTGTTTGGCAGAGGTACATGATTTTCTGGCAGCTTATCCTGGCAGTTGTATTTGTTCCTTACTGTTGACTCTGGCCCTTTCCCTGTCAGAAAACACCAGATCACCAGAATGCCTTTCCTCTTTGAGAAAGGAGTTAACATTTCCGGTAGAGTGATAACCAATTGATTTGCTGGGAAATATAAAACCAACTTCTAGCTGCCTCCTGGCCAATAAGCGCATGCTCAACAAGCCCAATTTTGATATTTTTGGGCAAGGTGAGACCATAATTATGAGGACTTTTTAAACTGGCTTACCTACTTCTTTAGAAATGCAAGGTGACATTTACACAAAAGTATCAGAGTCGAAGTGAGACAATTCTATCTGGATACTGTTGCCACTCTCTTGAGTGTGTGGTCTCTTACAAGGTACTTAATCTCTCTGTGTTCCATTTACTTACCTGTAAAATTGGGAGTCTAATACTTAAATAGTGGAGATACAATGCATGGTAAAATCCATCAGTTGTGAATTTGAAATATGAAATATGGTTTATTCATTTGAAAAGATACTTGATTATTTAGTGAGTATTTAGTGAGAATATACTCGGTCTAGAATGAGACAGAAGAGGCCCAGACCTTGGTATCTAGGTTCTATTCTATAGAATACACAGAATTATATATAGTGGATTTCATGGGTTTGTTTTATTCCCAATATATACAAAATATTTTGTAAATAACATTCAAGTTTTTAATTTATGATTAATTAACCAATAACCAGAGCCAGTTTATTAGGACATCTTTGCACTTGGCTTTGGAAATAGGTGTTTGACAGAACATTCTCACATTCACAGCCCTGACTTTGTGTAACTGAGTTACCACCAGGAGCAACTTTTCTCAGCCTCAATCAAAGTTAAAAAGACTGGGAACTTCAAATGCCCATTACATTTTGCCATACTTATAAAAGCAAGTGCTAAATTATTCCTTCCACTGCCTCTACCTTGCCGTCTCCAAATTAGTTTTTGAGGCAAAAAGACAAGTAGAGCCAGAGAGAAAGTTTGAAAATGTATGTATTCTACCGTGCCAAAGTTAATGGTTCCTCTTTAGTGCAAGTCTTGAGGGACCAGTTGAGCACTGTAACTAGGAGTTCTTGGACATTTTCAGAAACAACAGATACATGGCCCTGTGGGTTTATTTACAGATAAAGAAAGACTGTTCCTTGCAATCATCCCCCCACAAAAGTTGCATGTTATATTGCTTTGCTTCTCTCTTTTTTGGTGGAAACTGGTTGATATTTGGGGGTAATGACAATAAAGAGAGAATGAAACTAATTGGCCATGAGAGTCAATTTTCCTTAAACTTATTGTAAGTGTATCTTAACAAAAAAAAATCCAAGCTAAGGGAAGCAGATACAGTTTCCCACAAAGCCCACTGAGTTATTCTGAGTCCTTCTTTGACATGAATTTGAATAGATGATCTATTGCTGGTCTTCATGCCTATGCTCAAGGTCATAGTGGGCACAATGTTTGCTTCTAGTTGAGATAATGGAACCTAGGAAGCCTGCACTATCATGAGGCTAGACATTACAGCTATTCATTCATGAAGTCTATCTTGTATGGTCATCCATAAAATTATAGGAGAGATGATATATATTCAGGAGACACACATTTGCATACTTGTAGTACCAGTATTTGTAGAATAAATCATTCTCTAGTACTAGGAGGACAAGGCAAAAAGTTGCCCACTAAGTTTTCTTAGAACAGAAAACCCATTAGACAGATGAGGGCTGTGGAGATGACACAGAAAAGATTCTGTTCAATTGGTGCGGTGACCCCCAAAGTAGAAATTGTATTCAGTTTCATGAGGCTCTTTTGTGAGACCCTAATTAGCACAGCCACTGAAGTGGCTGGCCTACCTGGGAGTAATTCGCATTTCAATTTCCATTTCACAAAGTGTAGATGCAGATTAAGTCCGAGTTTATATTTTACTTCTGCTTTTCTTTGTAAAATAAAATCTTCGCCTAACAATAAGGAAAATTCTGAAATTTAAATATACAGAAAGTGATGATATAAGAATAGTGAGAAAAATATTTCCTTAAAATTATTTCATTTATTCATAAGATTCTGGACAGCCTGATCCATAATATGTCATTAACAAATATCTGTTCAGTTTTTTTTTCCGACAAACTCACTCAGTCACCTGAGTGAGTGCAAAGGTGCAATCACAGCTCACCAAAGTCTCTACTTCCCAGGCTCAAGTGATCCTCCCACTTCAGCCTTCTGAGTAGCTGGGATTAGAGGCATGCATGACCATGCCCAACTAATTTTTTATATTTTTTGTAGATACAGGGTCTCACAGTGTTGCCAAGGCTGGTCTGGAACTCCTGGGTTCAAGCAATCCTCTCACCTCAGCCCCACAAAGTACTTGGATTACAAGCGTGGGCTGCTGCACTTGGCCTGTTCAATGGATTTTTAAAATTTTTTAAACCACTTAGTAAGTGCCTAATTTGTCTAGGACACATTACAACATTTATTTTACTAAATTCTTACAATACACAGTTAAAGTATGTATCACTATTTATATTTACAGATTAGGGACCTAGGGCTTACATTTACATACCTAAAAGACAGTACGCTTAGGTATTGAACATAAACTAGAATCTAAGCCCAGTACTATTTCCTCTACCTCCTGACTGCTTCGTGAATATCTCTAAATATTGCTAGAGAATGCAGTGATGCCACCTTCCTTAATGTAATGAGTTGAGAGTTGAAAAATGACTAGAGGTATATAAATGCCTCAATAGCAATGACAGCCAATAATCCCATTCTCTCACTGGTTTCAAATGGTGGTGCAGAGACACAACTACCTTGGAAACTTTCTCAGGATAAAACTGGGGCAAAAAGTTCTGTTGATCTTCAGTCATCTTTGGCTTTGAGGCTATGACAAATGAATGATTCACCTATTTGAGGCTGTATTTTGGTATTTGGTATTAAGATTAGCATTAAGATTTGGTATTTCGTATTAAGATTTTTCTTCCTAATGTATTGGTATTTGGTATTTGCTATTAAGATTTTTCTTCCTTTTATGACCTTGAACTCATTTGTTAGACCCTGGGACCTTACTGCACAATTCACTGTCATCCATCTATCAAAAAAGATTAATTGGTGTCTCTCTATTTTGCTATATGCATGTGAAGTTCTTATAAGAAACTGTCCTGGATTCATTGATTTTTTGGAGGGTTTTTTGTGTCTCTATCTCCTTCAGTTCTGCTCTGATCTTAGTTATTTCTTGCCTTCTGCTAGCTTTCGAATGTGTTTGCTCTTGCTTCTCTAGTTCTTTTAATTGCGATGTTAGAGTGTCAATTTTAGATCTTTCCTGCTTTCTCTTGTGGGCATTTAGTGCTATAAATTTCCCTCTACACACTGCTTTAAATGTGTCCCAGAGATTCTGGTATGTTGTATCTTTGTTCTCATTGGTTTCAAAGAACATCTTTATTTCTGCCTTCATTTCGTTATGTACCCAGTAGTCATTCAGGAGCAGGTTGTTCAGTTTCCATGTAGTTGAGCGGTTTTGATTGAGTTTCTTAGTCCTGAGTTCTAATTTGATTGCACTGTGGTCTGAGAGACAGTTTGTTATAATTTCTGTTCTTGTACATTTGCTGAGGAGTGCTTTACTTCCAATTATGTGGTCAATTTTGGAGTAAGTACGATGTGGTGCTGAGAAGAATGTATATTCTGTTGATTTGGGGTGGAGAGTTCTATAGATGTCTATTAGGTCTGCTTGCTGCAGAGATGAGTTCAATTCCTGGATATCCTTGTGAACTTTCTGTCTCGTTGATCTGTCTAATGTTGACAGTGGAGTGTTGAAGTCTCCCATTATTATTGTATGGGAGTCTAAGTCTCTTTGTAAGTCTCTAAGGACTTGCTTTATGAATCTGGGTGCTCCTGTATTGGGTGCATATATATTTAGGATAGTTAGCTCTTCCTGTTGAATTGATCCCTTTACCATTATGTAATGGCCTTCTTTGTCTCTTTTGATCTTTGATGGTTTAAAGTCTGTTTTATCAGAGACTAGTATTGCAACCCCCGCTTTTTTTTGTTCTCCATTTGCTTGGTAAATCTTCCTCCATCCCTTTATTTTGAGCCTATGTATGTCTCTGCGTGTGAGATGGGTCTCCTGAATACAGCAGACTGATGGGTCTTGACTCTTTATCCAGTTTTCCAGTCTGTGTCTTTTAATTGGAGCATTTAGTCCATTTACATTTAAGGTTAAGATTGTTATGTTGGTTTTTTGAAAAGATCAACAAAATTGACAGACCACTAGCAAGACTAATAAAGAAGAAAAGAGAGAAGAATCAAATCGACGCAATTAAAAATGATAAAGGGGATATCACCACCGACCCCACAGAAATACAAACTACCATCAGAGAATACTATAAACACCTCTACGCAAATAAACTGGAAAATCTAGAAGAAATGGATAATTTCCTGGACGCTTACACTCTTCCAAGACTAAACCAGGAAGAAGTTGAATCCCTGAATAGACCAATAGCAGGCTCTGAAATGGAGGCAATAATTAATAGCCTACCAACCAAAAAAAGTCCAGGACCAGATGGATTCACAGCTGAATTCTACCAGAGGTACAAGGAGGAGCTGGTACCATTCCTTCTGAAACTATTCCAATCAATAGAAAAAGAGGGAATCCTCCCTAACTCATTTTATGAGGCCAACATCATCCTGATACCAAAGCCTGGCAAAGACACAACAAAAAAAGAGAATTTTAGACCAATATCCCTGATGAACATCGATGCAAAAATCCTCAATAAAATACTGGCAAACCGGATTCAGCAGCACATCAAAAAGCTTATCCACCATGATCAAGTGGGCTTCATCCCTGGGATGCAAGGCTGGTTCAACATTCGCAAATCAATAAACATAATCCAGCATATAAACAGAACCAAAGACAAGAACCACATGATTATCTCAATAGATGCAGAAAAGGCTTTTGACAAAATTCAACAGCCCTTCATGCTAAAAACGCTCAATAAATTCGGTATTGATGGAACGTACCTCAAAATAATAAGAGCTATTTATGACAAACCCACAGCCAATATCATACTGAATGTGCAAAAACTGGAAAAATTCCCTTTGAAAACTGGCACAAGACAGGGATGCCCTCTCTCACCACTCCTATTCAACATAGTGTTGGAAGTTCTGGCTAGGGCAATCAGGCAAGAGAAAGAAATCAAGGGTATTCAGTTAGGAAAAGAAGAAGTCAAATTGTCCCTGTTTGCAGACGACATGATTGTATATTTAGAAAACCCCATTGTCTCAGCCCAAAATCTCCTTAAGCTGATAAGCAACTTCAGCAAAGTCTCAGGATACAAAATTAATGTGCAAAAATCACAAGCATTCTTATACACCAGTGACAGTCAAACAGAGAGCCAAATCAGGAATGAACTTCCATTCACAATTGCTTCAAAGAGAATAAAATACCTAGGAATCCAACTTCCAAGGGATGTAAAGGACCTCTTCAAGGAGAACTACAAACCACTGCTCAGTGAAATAAAAGAGGACACAAACAAATGGAAGAACATACCATGCTCATGGATAGGAAAAATCAATATCGTGAAAATGGCCATACTGCCCAAGGTTATTTATAGATTCAATGCCATCCCCATCAAGCTACCAATGAGCTTCTTCACAGAATTGGAAAAAACTGCTTTAAAGTTCATATGGAACCAAAAAAGAGCCCGCATCTCCAAGAAAATCCTAAGTCAAAAGAACAAAACTGGAGGCATCACGCTACCTGACTTCAAACTATACTATAAGGCTACAGTAACCAAAACAGCATGGTACTGGTACCAAAACAGAGATATAGACCAATGGAACAGAACAGAGTCCTCAGAAATAATACCACACATCTACAGCCATCTGATCTTTGACAAACCTGAGAGAAACAAGAAATGGGGAAAGGATTCCCTATTTAATAAATGGTGCTGGGAAAATTGGCTAGCCATAAGTAGAAAGCTGAAACTGGATCCTTTCCTTACTCCTTATACGAAAATTAATTCAAGATGGATTAGAGACTTAAATATTAGACCTAATACCATAAAAATCCTAGAGGAAAACCTAGGTAGTACCATTCAGGACATAGGCATGGGCAAAGACTTCATGTCTAAAACACCAAAAGCAACGGCAGCAAAAGCCAAAATTGACAAATGGGATCTCATTAAACTAAAGAGCTTCTGCACAGCAAAAGAAATTACCATCAGAGTGAACAGGCAACCTACAGAATGGGAGAAAATTTTTGCAATCTACTCATCTGACAAAGGGCTAATATCCAGAACCTACAAAGAACTCAAACAAATTTACAAGAAAAAAACAAACAACCCCATCAAAAAGTGGGCAAAGGATATGAACAGACATTTCTCAAAAGAAGACATTCATACAGCCAACAGACACATGAAAAAATGCTCATCATCACTGGCTATCAGAGAAATGCAAATCAAAACCACAATGAGATACCATCTCACACCAGTTAGAATGGCGATCATTCAAAAGTCAGGAAACAACAGGTGCTGGAGAGGATGTGGAGAAATAGGAACACTTTTACACTGTTGGTGGGATTGTAAACTAGTTCAACCATTATGGAAAACAGTATGGCGATTCCTCAAGGATCTAGAACTAGATGTACCATATGACCCAGCCATCCCATTACTAGGTATATACCCAAAGGATTATAAATTATGCTGCTATAAAGACACATGCACACGTATGTTTATTGCAGCACTATTCACAATAGCAAAGACTTGGAATCAACCCAAATGTCCATCAGTGACAGATTGGATTAAGAAAATGTGGCACATATACACCATGGAATACTATGCAGCCATAAAAAAGGATGAGTTTGTGTCCTTTGTAGGGACATGGATGCAGCTGGAAACCATCATTCTCAGCAAACTATCACAAGAACAGAAAACCAAACACCGCATGTTCTCACTCATAGGCGGGAACTGAACAATGAGATCACTTGGACTCGGGAAGGGGAACATCACACACCGGGGCCTATCATCGGGAGGGGGGAGGGGGGAGGGATTGCACTGGGAGTTATACCTTATGTAAATGACGAGTTAATGGGTGCAGCACACCAACATGGCACAAGTATACATATGTAGTAAACCTGCACGTTGTGCACATGTACCCTACAACTTGAAGTTTAATAATAAATAAATTTAAAAAAAAAAAAAAAAAAAAAAGAAACTGTCCAAATTCATTGAATCACTGAAACTCTTAAGAGGATCATAACCAGCTGAATCTTCTCTTTGTACTTCCACAGCAGAAACAGTTTTTCAGCTGTTTTAACAATAGTCTGAAATGTGTAAGGAGTCACTGACTAGAATTGGACATTGACTAGTCTAAAGAATTTCTAAGACATTGTGCTTGTTCAGTTTCTCATCCTGAAAATATAAAATAATTCTAATAACTTTGGGTTGTATCTGCACAGAATTTCCTTGGTTCTGTTTATATATTTTTCAGACTTTCTTCTTTTCTGAAAAGGCTCATCCTTAGTCATAGTTTCATGGTGCTAAACCTTGAAATTTTAAGTTTTCAAATTCTTTTTAAGTTAAACAAAGGCAAAAAAAGATTAACTTTCATCACTTTTGCAGGAGTTTATTTATAAAATCAGCAGAGCAGTTACTTCTTTCTAACCATTTGGAATTCTGGGAAATTCTTTAAGAAACCATTTTGTTTACATTGAACAAATCAAATTCCCACAAGTGAATGGAACTGAAATTCTTTCAATACCAGCATTTCTACCAGTATTTCCAGGCTTCTTTTATTCATTCTATCATACAATTTTTAGTTATTATTGCTTTTTCTCTTTTCAAGACTTGTGTCTTATTATACTCATTTATCTTGACAGTGGAAACGGGGACTTTTAGATGTTTGTCAATGACGATATACTAACATGTATGAAGTAATTCATAATGAATTTTCTAGGTGTTGAGAGAAATGTTAGGAAAGCTAAAAGAAGCTTGGGAGTGCTGACTCATTTTGGATGTATTATGTCTTACCTGAACTGTTTTATCTCTTGTTCACTTTACCTGTTTTTCCATGTTGGGGTTCTTGCGTTTGTCACAGAACCACTTCTCTCTCCCTCTGTACTCCCTATTCCGGCCACTATTCCTATAAAAACTGTCCATCGTCCTGCACTACTTAGTTCAGTTCATGAGGTACCATGCACTTAATTATTCATAATAGAAAATGCAGTCATTTGCAAAGTGCTTTTTCTTCCTCATCTATAGTATATCAACTTGGGTGCCAAGTCCATTTGATCTCCAGTATAGGTCTAGCATCTCTCACGACTCTTCACCTCTATTGCCTGTGCATTAGAAGTTTAAGACCTCATCATCTCATGCTTATGTATAAGAAAAGCAAAATACAAAAATAAAAACATCACGCCAAAACCCCAGAAAACAAAAAGCAAAGACCACAAACTTAATCTTCTCCCTTTACACAGTCTAAATATAACTTATACTTCAATCATACCTCTCTACCTTTATTTTTTAATCTCCCATTCCAAATTCACCAAATAAGATTTAAAATCAAGCCATTAGCCCATCTAAACCAATATCCACTAAAGTGCTTAATTCAGAAATATGAGCAAAGTCTTATGTTGATATTCCATATTCTGAGAATTACATTGTTAGCTAGCCATAGTTTGATTTTATAATATATATCAAAAAGATTTCACCAAGCTAAATTAGTTGCACATTAAACTTTAACATTTTTTTCCTTGTAAAGGGTCTACTAATGTACATGTGAGACTTTTAAGTGTTATTTAGCCCCTTTCTTCCTTTCTGTAGTGATTATGGTCTATTTTAAGTTAAGCCTGTGTTTAGAATATAATTTTGGACCAGGAATACATGGCTATTTCTTTAGAGGAACATATTTAGATAATACTTTAATTTGACTATATAATTGGTGCTTTAAATATGTTAGTTTTAACTGAGTCAGATGAATTTCCCACTTGTACAGATGGAGTCTAGAAGATTAAAAGAAAGTAATCTGAGTTTATTTAATTTTTTCCTCCTCCAAGAATCATGTGAATTCCGTCTATTTAGATAATGGCAAAGGCTATGTCAGGTCCTCTCCCAAATAGTTAACAAAATTTGGTTTGGAGTTGGAGTGCTAGAAATTTTAGCTGTGCCTATCTGGCATTCTCTATTTATTCTGCAATATAGTAGTTACTTATAGAATGACCTGGGTATTTCTGGGTATTTCTGTTTCTCTTTTCTTGTTGCTATGTCATGTCCCAATATCAAGTTCTTGCTAAAAATTGCCATATGGTACTAATCTCATCCTAACATAGTATAGAGATTAAGAACACATGCTTTAGTGTTAGAACTAAATCATTTGAATTCTGGCTCCTAGCTTAACCAGCTGTATGACTTTGGACAAGTTACATAAACTCTCTGAATTTCAGTGACTTCATCAGTAAAATGGTGATAGTAACATTTAGCTAATTGTGTTACTGTAACAAAGATACAGAGTTCATTGCTATTATAAATAAATATTTCATGATTGGTGGCTCTTTGTATTATTATAGCTGGAAAATTATTTTCTAACTTACTTCATTTGTTGAAAAATGAGTGCCATTTTTCTGTGGTCTCTGCAGGCCACATTCCAAATAATTCTGGTAATGGACTCAGGAAAGAAGTATCTGCCAGGTCCAAACTAAAGGACATTAGAAGGTAACACCTGGGATTTAGGATACCACTTAATCTAAGCCAGGAGGAAACAGGGCTCTTCTGACTACAACTTAACTACTCTGCATCTCCAAGGTTGTGCAAACTCAAAAGAGGATATAGGTACTGAGGTACCTGTGCTTCTTCAAAGTAAGAGCAGATCCTTGGCTGTAATGTCCCTGTGTGGGAAGCTGAGAGGGAAGAGAGAGGAAGTCACTGCTGAGAAAGGTACATTGACATGATCCAACTTACAGATAAGGATGCTGGTTATTTTAACTAAGTGGGCAGGAACCATCTAAATGTGATTAAAATGTGTGTTTCTGTCCAAGTCATTTTTCTTTCTTTAGGATTCCTTCTCAAAGTTTTAATATAACAGGAAAAAACTTAACTGCCAAATCTCCATTCATGAATTTCAATTTAATAATAACTCACTACTACTGTGGTCAGTACTGGGTGCAGAAATGGCCTTTCTTCTCAAGAGATCTTGGTTGAATGATAGTAAACCACAACTGTAGTATGGTGTCGTAAATACAATCGCACTTAGAATGCCAAAGATATGAAGGGAGCAAAAAGGAGGGTCCTTCCAGGTGGCAGCAGAAAAGGGGTTTCCCGGAGGAGGAGGAAAATACACTAAGAAAGAAGAGGTGGGGCAAAATATATGAATGGGTTTTAGAAACACCTACTGTTGGGATGATAACAAAATATTTACCGAGAAATGCATTGCTAAAAAGGGAGAAGCTAGTGAAAGTTATCCTGGATATTCACAAAAAGAAAACTCTTATTCTAAACCATTGCTTATAATACTCTAAATTAATGTAAAGTTATAGTTGATCCTCTCAGGTATATTGATTTCCATTTCATTAATTCATAGACCAATCCAAAAGAATAAAAACATAAGATTTCAACATATTTTATCTTTTAGGACATTAATTTTATAGAAGGCAAATACATATTCTATTAGACTATATTTTGAACACAGTTGTGCAAATGTCAGAGAAGTTATTAACCTAGAAGAATAGCCACAACAAAAATATTTGCTACTTGGAATGATGCCTAATCTTCAGTTTTAAAACTTGCAGTGTTGGATTTTGTCTAATTAAAAATGGCTGAAGATAAATGACAAATGACATACTGTTCATTGACTATGCAGCAGAACTGTGTAGAAAATATATTAAATGATTAAAACAATATTTTAAAATTAACACATATAAATGAAAATTCATCAAATTTGCAAAAATATATTGCATGACTTGACATTCTCTAAATCATATAAGTACATTTAAGTACATCTAATAACTAGAGAATGAGTTCTTTAAATGTGACATGGCAACTGATAATGTAATTTAAAGACATTATTCTATGTGAAGTACCTTATTCGTGTGCTAGCTTACAGAATGTATTAGTAACTGTTGAAGATAAAGTAACTGAGCAACTGCTATGCTCTGGGATAAGTGCTTTGGTTTATATTATCAATAGGTTAATTGTAAAGACAGGAAATTTGTTTATGTTTAAAATGAGGAGAGAATTACTATTTCTCTCTTTGCTAAAGCAGAGACTCTAATCATATTCTCACCGTGATTTTTCATCTTTTTTATAACTAACCTTGCCTCATACATGTTATGTTCCAGGAAAAATATGTTAAGATATTAGGCATTGACAACAATATCTACTTAATTTGTAGAAAAATGTTTACAGTCAAATGTGTTCTAGGAAATATGTATAGTACTATGCTTACTATTGCCTGTAATATAGTTGCCTTATTTTTTGTCAATATCAATGCTATAACTCCTAGCAAAACTTATTACTAATTTTATCATTCTCAAATTTTAGAAAAATAAATCTTATTCCAGAAAGGATAGTATAGAGACTTTAAGGTGCTATATAGTCCTAAATAATCAAAGAGCAATAAGAAAGCATCCTTATTTTCACTTTAATTTGAGAATAATGTAACTTTTATTTCTTTGAGGAAAGGGAATTAGCCTCTAAAATTCAGATATAAAACATGTTTCCTTTTATATTTATTTTATCTGGCTTATAAAATATTGATGATTGTTTTACAAGTTTCCCTGAACATAATTAAGAGCTGGCATATAATATATATTTTTAAAGAATGAAAGAACAAGAAGACAATAGAGTTTTGGCGACTCTTGCCTTCGTACACTGTATTTATTTTCAAAATGGGTGAAAAAGGATTAAAAAATCAGAGTAAGAAAATGCTAAGTTAAATGATTCTTTATTCCTTTAACTGAATCCAAAGTTCCACAAGTATAATAAAATATGAGCTAGCATTATATTATTTGTAATGACATTTAAATATACGTTAGTTATTTTAAAATCTGTTAAAGATTAGTTAAGTTCTTGATGACAACAGTTTTCAGTCCCAGGAGCAAAAGCAAAAAGAATAACATGTGGCTGCAGAGAACTACAAAAGATGTGTTCAAACATCTAAATCATCAATATAAAGCGCAAAATAATTAACAAAATTACGAAATAACAAGAGTTTCCAGAAATAAGCAACCTTATAAAGAACTGACACTGCATTATTGGCAAAAAAAATATGTATACTTAGTGAAAACATAAATGAGTCAAAAAGCTAAATAAATTTTGTCTATGAACTACTTTTTCCTCTACATTAAATTCCTTTTGGGTATCATATATCCATGGCAGTATATTTATATGTTTAGAAGTTTAGTCAGCCATTCATAGTGATTGTACAAAAAGAAATAATGTCTTTTTATTTATAAAAACCAAGACTTTCTAAAAATAAACTCAGAATATATAATGTCATGGAAGCACTTGAGATACTTGGAAGAATATAAGAATGATGATGATTATATTTTTCAAATGTGATGGCATCATTACTTTTTCTACTTCAAATATTTCTCTATCAAATTGGTTTGCTTTATATTTTAGACTTCTGCTTGGAATACAATATCTATGTAATCTTAGAATCACACATGCCAGTTCTCTGTTTGCTAAGAACATTTATTACACTAAATATATAAGTGCTTTCTAATTCTGTTCATTTTTCTTATGCCCATTTTATTTTAAGGATTTTCTCTTTATATTTTATTGGCTCTCACATTTTAGATGCATTCTTTATAACTTTAAATAATATTTCAAAAATTCTTTTGGGGCTAAATTTAATTATAAAGCATATATTAGAAATCTGATTCATGTTTTATAGTTCTTGAGGATAAATGTTAAGACATTTACTACTGAAGTCTTCCAGATATTGTAATCCAACAGTATTTATCTAGATAACTTTCTTTGCTAGTTAAATTGAAAAAACAAATACTGAGTCAAAATGGTTTGCCAGGTTCTTTGGGGATAAAATATAAATATTTACTTATGAGCAATAGGCTACTTCATTCTAAAAAGGCTTTCTGATAGTTTATAAAGACAGATGAAGTATGATAAAGAAAACAAATAAGAAAATTGAGAGGAAAAAAGATAAAGTTAGGAAAAATGATACAAAGCAAGAGGTAATACCAAAATAGCAGCAACATCAACTAAAGCTAGTATGAATATTGCGAATATTTATTGTGTCTATGTTGTTCCAGGCAGTTTTTAAAGCCACTGCATATATAGCCAAACATTTTAAAGTAAAATATACGATACTTTATATATTTTGCTAGAGGCATGTAGGAGATTTGGCTCTGAGCTTTGGTCCTGCAGTGCAAACACACAAATACATCAGTCACTGAGTTTATTATCCAAAAGACAAAAACAAGTAATGTCTCAGGAAGAGCTTATCTACTTCTGGTCTTAAGACCAGAGACAAAGTTTAAGGGACAGTCTATTTGGGCAGATATCCGGGATATTATCTGTACTGGATGCCAACACAGTACTAGAAATACAACAAATTGGGAACGCATATTTATCACAGTATTCTACCCCCAGAGTTCTTTTAAAGTAGAGCACTCTACTGAAGGAAGATGCTGATAAGTTATTTAGAGTGTGTGTGTGTGTGTGTGTGTGTGTGTGTGTGTGTGTGGCGGGGGAGGGGGGGAGAATGACTCTCCTATTTAATACATTCCAATAAGTAATATCTAGACTGCTCACAGAGAATTGATTATTTAACTGTAGGTTTCTTTTTTTTATTTATTTTTATTTATTTTATTTTAGTGTGTGTTTGTGTGGAGTGGATGTTAGGAGATGAACTGTTCCACAGTTTAGACAGAAGTGACCCTCCTTACATTCTTCCTCTTACAAGATTTCTCCATTAAATACATAGTGTGCAGGAATTTCAAGACTCCTCATTTAATGTTAATATTATATTATTTTATTTACACATTAAATATTTATTGGCCTAGACAAGGGTGCTCACTTCTATAGGTTCACCCCTATCTCAGAGAATTTTCATTCACAGTTCTTTAAAAAGAATACATTTTTGTGTGTGTCATATAGAAATATATCCTCAACAATTATAGAATAATATGATAGTAGATTTTGTGTATTTTTTTGTTTTGTTTCTGTACTTTTTTTAAATTGCCCTCTATCTAAGTCAATAGCATAAGACCAAAGTACAATTCAATACAACATTAATTATATAAGATCACAAAACAGGCTGGGCATGGTGGCTCACGCCTGTAATCCCAGCACTTTTGGAGGCCGAGGTGGGGTGGATCACAAGGTCAGGAGATCGAGACCATCCTGGCTAACACGGTGAAACCCTGTTTCTACTAAAAAATACAAAAAAATTATCCGGGCATGGTGGCGGGTGCCTGTAGTCCCAGCTACTTTGGAGGCTGAGGCAGGAGAATGGCGTGAACCTGGGAGGCAGAGCTTGCAGTGAGCTAAGATCACACCACTGTGCTCCAGCCTGGGCGACAGAGCAAGACTCCATCTCAAAAAACAAAACAAACAAACAAAAAAATCACAAAACAATGTGTTCTAAAACCACAGCTCACCGAAGGTTTGGATTGATTGATTCATAGAATTTACTATCTCTAGGGAATGGAATGAGTGAGAATCTCCATCGATCATGCATTCTCAATAGGGCCAACATGGCCTCCAACTAAGTGAAAGTTGGTTCTTGTGGGTTGGGAAAATCTGAAATCTCATAATAGTTTTGGATTGCTAAAGGGCCACAGAACATAAACAGCTATACAGTAGATATTTGGTATGAAAATTTCATAAGTGGTAACACTTGGAAAAATAATGTGTAACAGGGCTTCCTAGGGAGTCAATAATGAAGAAAGTTTGAGAAGTATTGATATTGAGTGTTATCTTTCCCAGTTATACTTCTGGTTAGAATTGGGTGGCAAAGGTTTAAGACATATAAAAACAAGTTTTAATTTACTCATTTATGGCTCATATCAAAGGTAGACACCATTATTCTCATTTATGCAAAAAGAGAACATACCTATGCTAAATAATCAAGGCATATGATAATGGTTTGGCTGTGTCCCCACTCAAGTCTCAGGTTGAACTGTAATCCCCAGTGTTGGGGGAGGGACCTGGTGGAAGGTGATTGGATCATGGGGATGAATTTCCCCCTTGCTGTTCTTGTGATAGTGAGTGAGTTCTCATGAGATCCAGGTCTTTAAAAGTGTGTAGCACTTCCCCCTTCTCTCTCTCTCTCTTGCCACTGTGTGAAAATGTGCTTGCTTCCCCTTCACCCTTCTGCCATGATTATAAGTTTCCTGAGGCCTTCCCAGCCATGCTTCCTGTACAGCCTGTGAAACCGTGAGTCAATTAAACCTCTTTTCTTTATAAATTACCCAGTTTCAGGTAGTTCTTTATAGGAGTGTGAGAATGTACTAATACAACATATAAATAATAAAAAATACACAAATTTATAATAATATTATAGATATCTTGGCTGGGTGCAATGGCTCTCACCTGTAATCCCAGAACTTTGGGAGGCCAAGGCAGGAGGATCACCTGAGGTCAGGAGTTCAAGACCAGCCTGGCCAACATGGCAAAACCGTGTCTCTATTAAAAATACAAAAATTAGCCAGGCCTGGTGGCATACACCTGTAATCCCAGCTACTTGGGAGGCTGAGACAGGGTAACTGCCTGAACCTGGGAGGTGGAAGTTTCAGTGAGATGAGATCGTGCTACTCTGCACTCCAGCCTGGGTGATAGAATGAGACTCCATCTCAAAAAAAAAAAAAAAAAAAAAAAAAAAAATTACAGATATCTTAATTAGTTAAATCAAATTTTGTAGTACATTGGGAAATAAACAGGCTTATGTTTGCCAGAAACTGGCTTATATGTCATGAGCTGGGGAGTTAATGGTAGTGACCAAGATTGGCAGAGATCAGGCAAAATACAAATATGAATATGATCTAGTTCCCTTCTCAGATAGGAAGCCATTAAAGGTTTTTGTGCAGAGACATGAGAAGAGCTGACATATTTTAAAATAATCACTGTGGTCATTATATTAAGAATGAATTGTAGGTGTTAAGCACCAAGCGAAGAGCACAATTAGATGGCTAGTGCAACAATCATGGAAACAACACATGGTGGCCGGACCCTATGATGGTAGCAGCAGAGGTGGATATTTCTAAATACATTTATTTTAGTGGTAAAACCAACAGGATTTCTTGATGAAATGAATGTGGTGTGTTAAAGAAAATGACAACAAAAATCACTTCAAAGAAGATTGGAGATACTTTATTGAGATGGGTAAAACTGCAGAAAAAGCAAACAAAGGGAGATGGGGAAGAGTTCAATTTAGATGTCTGAATGGAGATAGCAATCAGGCAGCTGAATAAATCAGAGAAGACTGACATTTGATTGTTTTCAGCAAATACACGCCATGCACTTAAAGCCTTGAGACTGCATGAGATTACCTAAGGGCTAAGAGGAAAAGAACTATTGATGTACTGAGTCCTGGGAGATTTTAAAGTTCAAAGGTTGGAATGATTACCAGAAACCAGAAAAGGAGACTGAGAATAGTAGCTCATAAGGGGAAAAGAAAAATCAAAACAGACTGGTGCCCAGAAAGCCAAGAAAAAGTGGCCATATGCATCAGTGCTGCTAAGAGGTTGAGTAAGGAGAGGACTACTCCTAAATAAGAAACATGGAGGTCATTAGCAACCTCAACAAGAGCCGTTTTGACAGGGTGTTGGGGTGACAATCTGATTGGACAAAATTTAGGATAGAATTTTGGAAGAGGAATTAGGTGGTGAAGACGATAAATTATTTGTTGAATTTTACTCTGAAGAAGATAATAGAACATGCGTTAGTTACTGGCAGAGATTTTCTTTTTTTGTTTTTCTTCATATCTTTTTTTTTTTTTTGCCTGCCTTCCCTTTCCTTTCTTCCGTCCTTCCTCCCTCCCTCCTTCCCTCCTTCCCTCCCTTCCTCTCTCCCTACCTCTTTCTCTCCTTCCTCCCCTCCTTCCTTCCTTCATTTTTTTCCTTCTTTCTTTCTTTCATGTTGCTCTGTTTTGTTTTGTCTTATTTGTATTTTCCCACTTAAAGGTGGGCAATATTGCAGAATACTTGTATGGTGATGAGAAAAATCAAATAGGAAAAGAGAAATATAATGATGTAGAAGAGGAAGGAAAGGGTAGTTGAAGCAATATTCTTGAGTTAATAAGATGTGTTAGAATCTGGCTTCCATGTGGAGGGGTGTCCTTAGGAACACAGAGCATTCAGCCATGATCTTAGGAAGAAAGGCAGGTAACATGGGCATATATATAGGTGTTGACTGCTTCAGATTGCTTTTATTTCTCAGAGAAATAGGAAGCAAGGTCATTGACTGAAGACGGAAGATGGTTAAGCTGTGTTAGAAATTAAAGGAAAGAGAAAAAGAAGGTGTGAAATATTTTTCTAGGTGAAAATGCTAGGAAAAACTAGTGGAATGGCCCAGCAGCACTATGGGCCCACTTGAGGTTTTGTGGTCATGAATTCAAGGTGAAACCAGTGTTCATGTTGGCATTCTTCTCTGGCCACCTTTAGCTGTGAGAGTGTAGGCTTGGAGCAAGTAGTGAGTTAAATTTAATCCATTACTTTAGCCAAGTGAGTATAGTGAAGTGACAGAAGCAAAAGAGAACCTCTGGGTGGAATGGGTGGTCTATGCAAGGGAATAATTATATGGATGTAGGATTTAAGCTTGATATGGAAAGAGTGGGGATACAAGGAAAGTAAGGGACACAGACAGTGGTCAGATCAGTGGCTTTTGCTTCCTGATAGGTCAAAAAATTTTGGGAGTCTGAGTACAGAAGTAAGAAGAAAGACAGGAAGTGGGCAGAGGATAGGATATTTGAGATTATGAAGACATTAATGAAAAGGGTTAGGGTAGAACTGTGGGAAGAACATCAATACGAGAAAGAAACTGAGAGGACAGAGTAATGCAAAAATCATTTACACCTACATGTATCACTAGAAAGTATGAAAGAAGTATGAAAGAGAATGGCATTCTCTCCAATGTCATTTGGAAATAATGAAAATTATCTGAAAAGTAAAATCTTCAACGAATGAGTAAGAGTGACCCTGGTGGTTGGTAGAAAATTTGGACAAGAAGGGGAAATGGGTGGGAAATGGTTATGGTATGAGATTCCAAGCAGAGATTCTTAGACAGGAGACAAAGAGAATACTGTAGAAGTGACAAGAAGGAAGGTCATATACCCTCCACCAGGTGCAGCCTTCAAGGGGTATGAGAGAGCGAGCCACCACTTTTGAATAGACTGCAGAAGGAGCAATGTCATCAGGGAGAGCAAGATTTCAGATAAAGTTAAAAGGTGAAGGAAATATTCAGTGAATAGATGGAAGTTACAGAAGATTCTACTGATAACTGATGGTGAGTTTTAGAGGAAACAGTGGGAAGGTTTTAAGAGTAAAGTATGACTAGAAGTGACAGAAAACAGGCACCTGGATCCGTGTTAATCAGAGAGTCCTGAGTTTCTGTACGAGACTGTCATAAACAGGGCTGAAGGGCATGAACAGATTAGATTTCAGAGTCTCCAGGTATGTGGTGCTGGTGAGAGGGTGAATGCTGGGGATGGGAATGCAAGGGGGATGGGAATGCAAAGGGGAGATCTTGGTAGGGGCATATGGTTTCTGCCTGGATGTGGACACATAAAATGTGAAGTTATATTTAATATGAGTTTCGGTTTAGCCATGTGAGAAGCATAAAAAGGGAAAGGGACAAGGTATATAGGGCAGTTGTTGTCAATATGAACCATGGAATCTGAGCTCACATTCAAGGAGGGAGCTGAGGACATAAGGATGAATGAAGAACAAAAAAATAAAAGGAACAAGCAATAGGATCAATGGTAGTCTGGGTGGGGGAAAGTAGAACTGCTGGAGTTGGGAAGAGATTTCAGGAAATTAGAAAAAGAAGAGTCAGTGGTCAGAGAACACAGTATTTAAAATCAAAATTAAAAATGTTTGCAGTAATTAAGTAATATCAAGATTTACAGGGGTTCTCAAACTTTTTTATGTCATGGACCCATTTAGTGGTCTGTGGATTTCTGAAAATACAGAGAATAATGCTCTTATTACACGCATAAAATATAATACATAGAGTTTTTAAAAAACCTATTATATTGAAATGCATTTATAAAAGTATCAAGAAACCAAATGTACATTACTAACACATTCAAATAGTATGCTTATTAACACGTTAAATAACAGGATCTAGGAGTAGATTTAAGAAATATATTATTTGAAGTAATACTTCAATAGCTGAAGTATATGAGAATACCTGTGATTGTTATTGGTGACAGAGTAATATGTGACCTAAATTCATATATTTTAAAATGCCAAATTTCAGTTAGAAATTCATGAAAATTATAATGTAATTTTTTACCATCCAAGTTTCAGAAACCCCGCAAATTCAAATTCACACTGAAGTCTGTGAATTCCTGTTTAGGTTGTGGTCATGAGTGGGTGGCTGAGGCAGGACACAGGGCAAGATCATCAGAAAAGAAAAGTTAGATAAATTAAGAGGCTAGGGCATTGGATGGACCATCTACATGGATGTTGATATCCTAGAGATGCATGACTTCCAGACACATCAGAATACTAAGGCATCTCTATGGGCTAAGGGTCTTGAGTCAGTCTCTGTACTCTGCAACACCCTCGACTCTTCCTGCATTTTTTGTAAACTTCAATACCCTTCACTCTTCCTAATTCTCCTGGCCAGGTGACCTAAGGCTGGTTATTTGCTTTTGAACCCATTTTTAAGAAAAAGAAATGAGAGTCAAGTATGCAAGCCCTGAAATGGAAGGTTATAGAAGAAAGACTACTGGCTGGAGAATGTCATACTCTTGAAATTATTCTAAGTTATTTATTTTGTTTTTGTCTGGATCATTTTACAGAAGGTGTCTATAAAAACTGCTTCTGGAATGTCCTTTGCACTGCTCTCATACTGTGAATAATCTACCAAGAGGCCTGGCTTCTAGCCTTACCCAACTATGGGAATTTCTTTGAGACCTAAATGTTCCTTCATAAATCACTAAAGCTGGTCCCTAATGTAGTATCGAATGGATCATTTTAATATGTTGACATATCACTTTCCAGTTTAAGCGTTTTATATTCCCCCTTATTATGGCATTAAAGGCTTCCAGTTATATTTATGAGAAATTTCAAGGCTTTTATTTTTAACAATCACAAAGTCACTTTCTTTTCTAAATGGTTTTCAAATTTATGTTATAGTGAATAAGTGTCAAACCTCAGGAGGAAAATTTAAACCCCAACTCCCATTCTCAGAACAGACAATTGTCTTTACATTTTCCTAAGAGGGTTACAAATTTCAACATAGCCTATAATGTTTCAAAGGAAATTTAATTTTGAAATTTTGTTTTGATGGTTGATGCATATATCTATTAAAGATAATCTGATCGTTTTAATTAACTTATGTGTTGCTCTTATTTCAGGAGAGAATGTAAAGTAATATGATTTGGGGTGGGGGTAGGTGTATCTTAGTTCATCCTTAGGAATAGATGTTTTCAATCCACTTGATTGTAAAGAAGAGATATCTTAATGTAACTTTAATGTCATTAGTAAATCAACATTCATAGAAAATATATACAATTAGGCTTACTAACAATTTAAAAATATCCATATTCTCATGACTAATTTATTCATGCATATATCATAAAATTGGTTGAAACTTACAGCTAAGTTTCTCAAACCTTGGTGTTACGCATACAGGAGAGAGAAACACATCGCTTTTTATTAAAACTAAAATTTTGCTAATACCCAATATTCTGAAAAATAAAACCATCTTTGAATAAAGGTATTTCCCTTAGGACTATTGGTTCATTCTCTGAAAATTCTTCACTATAATTACATTCTCCAAAAATGATTAATTCCTTTAATTTCTGACCTTCTTTTCCAAAGCACTCACTATATATGGGAGTTCCTCCTCATGCTAGGTTCCAATTTTAGTTCCTTCAGCAATTTTCTTTCCAGATTCTATTCTCCCAGTATAACACTCTAAATTTAGAATATATCACCAAATGCAGCTCTTTGAAGTGAACGATTTGCCTCATAGATTTCAAAATTGTGGAATAACTAATCTAAAATATAAAACAAAACAAAAACATTTACAACTTTTTATGTCATTAATGATGTAAACCAATCCTTAAATATCCCTCTCTACTTGACTACTTAAATATTATTTAACAGTGATAGAGCCAAATAATATATTTTTAAAGGATAAACCTATGTTTACTGACTTTGTTTGAACCATAGTTCTTACAATTCAATTTATTGACATAATCCTTGGCAATTTGCCCAACATCATAAATTGTTGTTTTAATCTCAGTATCCATCTTGTCAGCAATTTCTTTTCTTGAATCCAAAACAATCCTGCATTTTGAAGCTAACATCCTAGCTTTTCTGTAAATTTCCATTCCTCTTTCTCTGCATTTTTATGAAGCTGCTCTTTGACCTAATTCTTCTCCCATTTCTCTAAGTGTATATCCTACGTCTGTGTTTATTTACCTCATTATTTAACTTTGAACATCATGCAAAAACCTTTCTCTGCTTCTTTGCTAATACACTCTTCATATTTTGTTCAGATATTATCACTCTTCAAGGAAGATTTTCTCAATCCCAGACCAGCAGTGAATCTGATCACTTAGAGCAATTATAGAAATGATCTTTACTTAGTTTAAGGAAAGACTTTTGACACCGTTCTGAACATTATGGGGAAGGTTTTTCTGAGGAGCTTCTGTGAAAAGCTGGGCTTTCTTTGAAGATGGAGCTTCAAAAGAGACAGAACCTCTTTTTTCTTGGACATTGTAGGGTCTGTGTGATTCCCAACACTTCTGCAGATTCTTGCAACCACAGAGAGGACAAACCTTAGAATGAAGCTGAGACCTCTAAAGTGGAGAAATGGAGAAAATCTGTTCTTTAGTTATATTTTTGAGACACTGATTCCACAAGGGCTTTCATTAGTAATTTTGAGTTGAAAGTTTGTTACTAACAGCTGAAAATATTCTAATGGATACTGACTCTCTGTTCAGAAATTTTTAATTATTCTTTAACTAGAAGTAATAAATCCTTGTGCCAACTTTGGGCAACACCAACAAACATCTGCTATCTTTGTTTCCTCCATCTCCATCCAGGCTGGTATGCATTGCAAATAAAGTTATATAATTATGCCAGTTGATTCTCTGACAAGTTGATGTCATCTGAGCTCAGCTGCTTTCTCAGTTTTGCTAGATGATACTCTTTTTCTCTCTCTCCACTTGGATGTCTCAGAGGCATATTGAACTGGCATACTGAACTCAGCTTGTCAAAATTTGAACTACTCCTTCTTTTCTTCACGTATTTTCAGTAGATGATTCTGTTTTAATACATAATTCTGCTGGTTGTTTCAGTAGATGATTGTGCTGGTCGGTCTAAATTCTTTAAAGTTCTGCCAAATCCATTTCACATACCTCATAAAATTATCAGAAAATACTGTTGAGTCTTCCTCCATATAAATCCTAAATATAACTACTTCCCACTTCTACTTCAAAGCTATCTTCACCTCTTGGACTATCACCTAACTGATCCCCCTGTTTCCAGAGATTCACAGAGATTTGCACCACCCTTCATGAGATTTCTACTTTCCTTCCAAAGAGTGGTTGAGATGCTCTATTGTAAAATATAAATCTGATCATGTCACTTCCCACTTTAAAATGGTTCAATGGCTTCTTATCACCTTTAGGATAAAATCTAAAGTCCTTAATCAGGACCTATAAAACTCTATGATTCAGATTCACCTAAGTCTTCCCCATGGCTTGCTTGGCCCCAGCTGTACTAGTCTCCTTGCTGTTCCTTGAACATCTAAACATACAGCCAGTTCAGGGCTTTTGTACTCTTCTGGTGGGAATACATTTGCTTCCCTCCAGATAACTTCTTCGACTTTTCTCTCGCTTCATTCCATTTCTTTTCCAGTATTTCCTTATCAGAATAAGCTCTTCCCTGGCACTCTTAGTGAAAACAGATGCCCTTGCTCTCTCCCATCAGATGTTATTGCTATCTGACAAAATTATGTATTGCTATATATTATTCCTTTTGCCTTCTTGCTTTAAAATGTAAGTTCTATGAGGTTTGCTTACAGAAATAAGACTTTCACGCACACTATTTTTGTGAAAGTTGCTCTCTTGAAACTACCAATGACCTCTGTTTGGGCAGAATTTTGTCCCTCCCAAATTCATATATCGAAGTTCTAATGCCCTAGTACCTCAGAAAGGGACTGCATTTGGGATAGGGTCTTTCAATAGATAATTAAGGTAAAATAAAGTCATTAGAGTGGGTCTAATGCAATATAAATGGAGTTCTTAGAAGAAGAAAGTACAACACACATGCATACACACACACACACACACACACACACTGAGGGAAGGCCACGGGAAGACAGGGCCATCTACAAGCCAAGGGGAGGGGCCTTAGAAGACACCAACCCTGCCAACACCTTGATCTGGCCTCCAAAATTGTGAGAAAATGAACAAAGCCACCCAGTCTGTGGTACTGTCATGGCAGCCCTAGAAAACTAATACATAGACCTCCAAAATGCCAAACTAACTATTCTTTACTCAACTACTTCAAGCTTCTTTTGACTTTGCCACTTAAAAATAAATTATGTAAATTAGTAATTTTTAAAACTTTATTTATTTTTGAGATGGAATCTCGCTCTGTCGCCCAGGCTGGTGTGTGGTGGCACATTCTTGGCTCACTGCAACCTCAGCCTCCTGGGTTCAAGCGATTCTCCTGCATCAGCATCCTGAGTAGCTGGGATTACAGGTGTGTGCCACTATGCCCGGCTAATTTTCATATTATTAGTACAGATGGGGTTTTACCACTTTGGTCCGGCTTGTCTCAAACCTCTGAGCTCAAGTGATCCACCCACCTTGGCCTCCCAAAGTGCTGGGATTACAGGCATAAGCCACCATGCCTGGCCTAAAAACATAATTTAAAAACAATACCATCAATGCCTGTGCACTCACTGGCCAGGCAAAGAAATAGAACACAGGCATTACCCCAGAAGCCTCTTCCTGATAATTCCCCAGTCACTCCTCAGAGGCAACACTGTACTGAATTTTGCATCAATCATTTTATTTTTGGGGAAATTTCACATGTTATATATAAATATGTGTGTGTGTGTATTTATATTAAACACACAAACCTCTTTAAATATCAATATATTTTCTATTTTTAAACTTCATATAAATGGGCTTATAGTTACGCGTAGCTTAATGACAGGAATGTCTTCATAGAAATGTGTCATTAGGCAACTTCCTCATTGTGTGAACATACGACTATACCTAGAAGGCATAGTGTATTTATTGCTGTCAGGCTACAGACCTCCACAGCATAAGCATATTACTGTACTGAATACTGTAGCCAATTGTAATACAATGGCAAGTATTTGTATATATACACATACATACATATAGAAAAGGTACAGCAAAAATGTGGAATTATAATCTTATGGGACAACCATCTTATATGTGGTACATCATTGATGGAAATTTTGTTATATGATACATGACCTTATATGTATTATTTTGTGACTTTTTGTTTATGTTCATTATATATTTGGGGACTTTTATAATCAGAATTCATCATTTTGCATAAAAATAAACCATACCAATCTATCACAATCACATTTAAAAATAAACCTGGAAAAATATTTACACAAACATGGCAGGAAATGTTTTATAATCTTCCTTTATTCATTGATTATAACATTTTAAAGAAAGTTCTTAATATGAAACATAGAAAGGGCATGAACAGAATTTTATAGAAATGGAACTATAAACAGCTATCAAATATATCTGTATATTTACATTAATAGTAATAAATAGTGAAATAGTATTTTTGCTTAACAAAGATTTTTAAAAGGACAAAATGCTACAAAAAAATTGTTTAATGATAAAACGCAGGCATTGCTGTTTAGATGACAGTTTGGCAAGTATATGCTAAGCGTTTAAAAAGTAATGCCCTTTAATCCAGTAATTGCACTTCTAGCAATCATTCTAAGAAGATAATTGGGAATCCAGAAAAAAGGTCAATACACAAAGATATCCATTATGAGTTTGTCACAATACTGAAAATGAAAATATGGGAAGTAACTAAATATAATGGCTACACTATTGTCTGTGGGCCTTGATAATTAGGTTATATTAATCACTATTTTCTGAATCTTGAGTAAATCTTGCTTCTAAATATCTTCATCATATCACTTCAGTATCTGGAGCTTTTGTTCTATAATTTTAATGGTGCTACTAAAAATATCAATTTCTATACCATGAAATTGATTTAGAAGCTAATAGCTAATTTATTTTCCTTCTTTCATTTCATATTTCCTAAAATATCCACATTTGGCTTGTTTCTCTAAGTTAGTTTTGATGATTATCATATGCAACTCTTTAGTTTTTGAGAAGGTATGAAGCATTTTCTCTCAGAATCTCAGCATCATTCTTCTTGCTCTCAGTGCCCTCCTGTGTCTCCCTGGGGTAAAAATGTGGACACTACATTCCCTCCAGACTCCTGCCAGCAAAAGGCAGAAGGGGAAGAATTGGGAAGTCATAGAAAAGCAGGAGCCGGGGTCTTCACATACACTCTTTAATCATTTATCCTGGAAAAGATCTTGTCATGATTTGCTTTGCTTCTTAGAGTCATTTAAAAAACCTGCAGTAGCCTATAAATTATTTCTGAAAGAGAGTGCCTTGTTCTGATTGTGTCTCAGACTTACTTTCTTCTCACCAGCTCTATCAACTCCCTCCCCTTTTATCTCCAATCTATTTTCTGCACAAAAGAAAAAAATGATCTTAAATTAGATCACATCATTTATCTCCTGAAAGCACATCAACATTTTTCCATTGAACTTACAAGAAATTACAAACATCTGAGTATTGCCTTTTAGATGTAATCAAGGCCAGGCTGTTCATAACTGTACCCCTCTTACCTCTCCAACCTTATCCCACATGACTCTGTATCCTCACCACACACTAGTTACACCAGCCTCCTTTCAGGTCCTTGACATGACAAGCTCTTCCTTTACCCACACTTTTGTCATATGGCTAGTTCCTGTCCTTTAGATTTCAGCCTACATCACCTTCCTAGTGAGGCTTGACCTAATCATCCTACCCAAAACTATCTCTTTTTATATTAGCCACTCATTTTTCCTTGTGTTTTTATTAATTCTAATTGTTTTACTATTTGTTTGTTGGTTCTTTATTCTTCTGATACCCATTAGAATGGGAACTTCAGGAGGGTTTGCAATTATTAACCCAATAGCCCAGCAGAATGCCTGACATATGGTTGGTGTTTAGAAACTTATTGAATGAATTAATTTACTAGGGAACAAAGGTGTTTTTGAAAATCTGTAATGTTTGAATAGTTTATTTTATCATAGGAAAAATTCATTTGCACATCATACTAAAATATAGCTCTGGAGACTAAGACTTTATTTTATTAATGAAAATTATTGTGGTAGAAAGCAAATCTTGGAGGATTATTTTAAATTTTCCTTTCCATTCTTACATGTGTTCCATTGAGGAATGTTTCAGCAAAATTATTTCTGAGTCTAAGTAAATGAGCAAAATAAAATGCTGAAGTTGTGAGAACTTGGTAGCAGCTAATAGAAACCTTGGGGAAATTTTCAAAAAAACTCAGGTTAGTTTCGATACAGAGGTGCTACTTATGGCCTGGCATAGAGTTAAAATGTGCTTCTAGAAGTTATACTCAAAGCTTCTGAAGGACAATTAAGACTCTGGAAACTCCCTGTGCTGGGAGTTGCCCAACAACTGCTGGATCAAACCTGGTCACTGCAGGAGTTATGTTAATAATCATCAAGGCTATGAGTTGCCTCCCAAAGTTGAATTTAGAGACTCACAAAATATTACTTTGTCCAAATAATTTATCTTCCAACTTCATGTTTGTTACAAAACTGGGAGTGCTAAGTACATTTCTACGGTTAGGCAAGGCTTTGAGTGATTAGTCATGATTCAATGGTAATGAACGGAATACATATTTTAGAGGTAATTTAAATGTAAGCTATTTGTCAACCTAAAAATATATAGGCTGGATTTATATACTTGAATGTGCAAATGGATCCCATGAAAAATAGTGTAAAGGAAAATAAAATATTTGTTTATTTCAAGATGGTTGAAGAGACAGCATTTCCTGAATGATATCTGATTGTGACTTACAGACTAAATTTAATAATGTATGAAATGAATCTAAACATCCCACTATCCTCTTGTTCCTCTTATACCACAAGATTTAGGAAGTGGAGAAGGGAGCACAGGAGTAATGATGGAGTTAAACGTGTAAAAGTTCTACCCAAAAACTAGTTTTCTAGACCTTCCTCTTCTACTGGGCAGAAGAGAACAAAGCAAAACAACAAAATGTGTTTTCCATCACAGTGTTTAAGTCAGTGGGTTTGATTATATAGCTTAACTTAATAGCTTGGAGTTAACAAAAATAGTAGGTTAAATATCCAGATTACATCATTGGTGGTAATATCAGGATAAATTACAGATTTATTAGAGACAAAATACACAAAATGAATATATAGTAACTTTAAATCAAATGGAAAAAATGCCTTGCTCTTTTAGAATCTATCCTAGACATCCACCACTGTCTTCTTTCCAGTCCAGGACATCATTATCTTTTTTCTTTTCTTTTTTTTTTTTTTTTTTTTTTTTTTTTTTTTGAGATGGAAGTCTCGTTCTGTCCTCAGGCTGGAGTGCAGTGGCACAGTCTGTGCTCCCGGGTTCACACCATTCTCCTGCCTCAGCCTCCCGAGTAGCTGGGACTACAGGCACCTGCCACCACACCCAGCTAATTAGTTTTTTTTTCTCTTATTTTTAGTAGAATGGTCTTTCACCGTGTTAGCAAGGATGGTCTCGATCTCCTGACCTCGTGATCCGCCTACCTCAGCCTCCCAAGGTGCTGGAATTACAGGTGTGAGCCACTATGCCTGTCCCAGGACATCATTATCTTTAAATAATTCTATGGCAGTAACCTTGTACTTCATCTCCTTACATCTTAGTCCCCTACTATATATATTTTCCACAATCACCAATATGATTTTTCAAGTGAAAAAATCTGATAATGTTATTCCTACCTTAAAAATTTCAAATGACTACTTCTTTCTGTAGAAAAATATTCAGACTCTAAAATGTTCTGAAAAGTCTTTCTCAATTCAGCTACTATTTAAAACTAAAAAGAAAAATAAAGACTGAAAATATGCATGTTTGCTACAAATAATTAAATATGTGCTTCTCTGCAGATATTTATTTATGACCAAGGATCCTTGTCAAATGATATTCTAAAATTTATAGAAAATATGTAGTAATCCAAATTAGCTTATTGAAATTAATATTGAAAATTAGAACTGTATGTATAGTTTCTTAATTTGCACATAATAATTTATTTAAATGGTTTTTAAAGGATAATATAGAACTTATTAGAGATAGTATGTATGTGATGAAACATTCGCGGTGTTACGTTTGCCTTGACATGCACTACAAATATTCAATGAGGAATAAGTTATTAAAGCAATGGATAACAGCATTCATGTCAGAGAGAGGTGCAGTTACAGATAATCAAATATAAAGTATTTCCAAAATATGTCTAAAAGGAAGTCTCAATTTTGTTAAGAATCAAATTTTTGGATCAGCACATGACATAATATAAATCATGCACCTAATGGGGAACTACACCAGATTTCTAGAGATGAAAACTATAGTTTTAAGTTGCCCAAGTTATTCTTGTTTGTGAGCTTTTCTCTACACATAAATCATGAACTAATTCAACAGTTATTTGTTAAAGTCCTGCTACATGCCAGATAGTTCCCTAAGTGCTGGAGATTCAAAGGCCAACTGAGGCAAACAAGAGCTTGCTCCCATGGAGCTTAGCTTCAAGTAAGGATGAAGAGAGATGTTATAAACAAATACAAATAAGTAAGATATTTTTACATGATTACTAATATTAGGATGAAAAGTAAACAGTGCTATGATATAAGGAAGATTTACTCAGAGTAGGCTGCTACCTTAATTGCTGGCCATATAGAGAGCTTTTCTGAGAAGGTGACATCTGAACAGAAACAAGAATGCGAATGAATCTAACATGCCAAGATGCAGAGAATTCCAGTCAGAAGGAAGAACAAGTACAGGTGCCTCAAGGCAGGGATAACACTGGTGTGTTCAAGAAGAGAAATGTCAATAGAGAAAAGGATAAAGCACTTAATTTAGATGAGAGAGACAGTGAATTATATAGACCACTAAAAACCACAGTAACAAATGCAGATGTTACGTATGAGTCATCTTTTTAAGAGGAGAGTTACATAATTTCATTTGTGTTTTAAAAGACCCCCTCTGTTGCATAGATAATAGGCCTTAGGAGGCCCACACGGGGAGGCAAGAGGATCATTAGAATTGCAGCAGGGTCAGGGAGAGATGTGGGAATATGTAAATCCTAGCACATTTTAAAGATGTGAACTGTGACTCCTGTATTGTAGGCATTTAATGTCTATTTGTTGAATGAATGAATGAACAGCATAATACTTATAAACATTAAAATCTAGTAGTGTGTTATAATCCTGGCTGCGTATTTGGGGGCATAAAAACCAAAAGAAAGGAAAGTACTAAGAGTCTTTAAATTTAGAAGAAAACCTGTAATTTCTGTTTGTATTTGCACATTTTCCTCATTAAAACTTAAAAACAAGAATATTCTAGAATGGTGTTATTCACCAAGCATATGACATTTCATAATGTTAATTCTACAGTTTATTTGTACAGTTATGGTTAAAATAAGAGACAAATAATAGAAATTCTGAAATCAATAAGAATGTTGTCCATTAGTTGGCAAAACAGAAAAATATGAAAAATATATGGAGTTAAGTTTGGGATTTAAAAAAAAAAAAAACTCTATCTCTTCTATACATGAGCTATTTATACTGAAATATCAAATTACAGCTGTAGTATGCTGAAATCAACCCATACAACCCCTGAAATCTGATTGTGAAATTTTTAGGAAATGTATGAGCAATGTGTTAAAAACATAATTATTAAAATAGGATTTATGTAAACTTAGTTAACTTTAAAAGCTTAAAACAAATGTAGTAAATACTCAAAACTTATCACTTCTTAATATTTTAGTATATTACAATGTCAATGTTTTTGAGGTTCTTATTGTATCTGTATGGTGCCAATTACATATAATGATGTGCTACTGGGTAGCTCTTCACATTGAGTGACATCACTTAGGAAGCTTGAAATCACACATAGTGAGAATATTTACACCACAAAAATAGGCAAACATTATAAACAGGGCTTTCCCCTATCCCTAGTGATTCAACTGTTTAACATTTACTGGTGCCGTTAGTGATAGATAAACTGATGTTACCATCACTGCTACAGCATTTCTTGCTGAAAACCTCTAGTCTAAATCCCAGAAGCTAGGTTCTCCTTTCCATGAGGAATGATGAACCAAGGGTGAATACAGAGAGCAAAAGCTCGCTGTGGATGGCTTCTACACAAGAGAAAGAAGGCCCAGGGTTCAAGAACAATTTATTTAGTTACTTTATGCTTTACCTTCCTTGAAATAATGGCAATATTTCCCTCTGATTTCCTTTTGTGAAACAGCCTACTAAGTGTAAAACTATTGAAGGTGTCAACAAACTTTGGAATATAGAAAATGTTTCAAAAATAAGAAAATTCTTTTTTCTCCTGTCAAATTAGCAATGACTAAAAAGAAAGACAATAATATTAGAGTAGTGCAGTGAGAAAAGCACTTACATACAATGATAATGGGAATAGAAATTAGTAAATGTTTTTAAAGAAATTTGGCAACCTAAAACACTGTCTTATATTTAAATTTAACCTGAAGAAAGATTAATTTATGAAAGTGGACTGTAAAAGTATTATTTATAATAGAAAAAAACTTGAATGAGTTTGCATATTTGTTTGAAAGAATATCATTTATAATTTTAAATACAATTTACAAAATAAATGGAAACTGAAACATGAAACTATGTATACAGAGTGACTATAAGTAAATTCAACTAAGCATTAGCAGTAGCTATTTTAGGGTATTTGGAACATGATTATTTTCTTTTCCTTTCACATGTCTGTAATTTCTATATTTTGTTAAAAGACAAAATTATGATTACACTAAAAAAATCAAAGTTCTATTTTGATTTGTAAAGGATGTATATATGAATTGTGGCAAATTTCACAAAAACATGGCATACAATTGAAGCCAGCATTTATTAAATACCATTAAAGACTCTGGCATTGTGTTAAAGGATTTTTTGTTGGTTTAATATATAGCATATTCATTTATTTAGATCAAAATCACCAAATTTTCAATTTTCTTTTATTTTTGTTTTAGTTTTCTTAAAATTTAACTTTTATTTTAAGTTCAGGGTATATGTGCAGATTTATTATATCGGTAAACTTGTGTCATGGGGTTTGTTGTGCAAATTAACTAAATTTTCTTACAAATTATTTATTATCATCTTTGATCTAGGACCTCCTGGTATGTCAAAGCCTCTCATACATTTCTCAAATTAACATGTATTGAAATTCAGTATAATTAAACTATATCATGCACATAGGTTGAGAAAAATATATCAAAAATTAAATAACAGAGTGCTACAAATAAATAAATTACTGCCTCAAATATATGTATTTCCAAATCAAAGTTGGGAGAAATAGAGTTTGTAGAAAAATAATAGATAAGATAGAGAAAGAGAAAAGGCAAAGCGGCAATAATTTAGTGTTTTTCTCTTATACTACTATATCAATATGTATAGACCAAGTGAAAGAAAGTTAGAAGAGTATTAAAAATAGCCTAGTGTATTTCCTTTTGATATAAGAGAAGTTTGGTTATTATTAAATAATAGCCTAGTATTATATAGTATTCAATAAATTATGTCATTTTAATTGTGCTTTTTATTTGAAAATATTTCATTGACAAAGATTAAATATATTCAAGGTGAACAACATGAAGATTTGATAAATGTATACATTGTATAATGATTACCACAATCAAATAAACTAATACATCCCATACTGTAAATTGGATCCCAAAAACTTGTTCGTCTTATGTCTGAAAGATTTCAGCTGTACTTTGACATCGAGATAATAATCAACAAGTATGTGGTATGTCACAGATTTACTTTTGTGACTCATAAGAGGAGAAATACTAAGTTTCAGGGAATCTTTGATATGTCAAATCTACTTAGGAATATGTGGACACTGGTGTGAGTATCAGGCTTATCCCTACCCTTGGGAATCCATAGGGTCTAGAAACTCACAAATACTTAGTTGAAATGTGTCTTAAATGACTCACTTACCTGAAATTTTGACTTGAGACACCACTCCATCTCCTCCATCACTGTGTGCGCGAACCTCCACAACGTATTCTCCATCTCTGGGGATTGGGACTTCTATGGAGTGTTTGTGAGTTGAATACAGTTTGCCATCGTGCTGACCATCAGGTCTGTAGAGTACCTTATAAAATACAGAAATGTAAATATGCAGTAAAGTCATAATAATGAGCCAGTGCTCTAACACTAAAACCAGAATAAAAATGCTTACACTTTGATTAACAAAAAGTAATAAATTTAAACAAGAGGAAAAAATTAATAAATTTAAAACTAGATGAAAAAAAATCATGTTAGTTTCAATTCACAATAGTTGATTTTTGCAAGTTTTTAGGATTATCCAAGGAGATGTGATTTAAGCATCTAAATTTTATTTTTTGAGATGACCCAAAATAAAAATATAGAAAGAATATTTTTATTTTTTTTTTATTTTTTATTTTTTTATTTTTTATTTTTTTATTTTTTATTTTATTTTTATTTTTTTTAACAAAAAAGCCCCAAATGAGAACTTTTTAAATATGTTTAAATAGTCTGAAAATTGCTTCTCAATTTTTATTTCTACCATTTTCCACAAAATTTGGTATCCAGTGAAAAATGTGAAAGTGTGTGATATAAAGAATATATTTAAAATAAGCTTTTCTCCTTTTTGTTCATTTATAAACAGTAACTCAGTTTATAAAGGAGTTTGCTGGGTGCTGGGCAACCCTATCATAATCATTGCCAAACAAAAATAGTTGCATTCTGTCTCCTCATTAAGCTCTGATTATTGTATTCTATCTTTAAATCATTCTATTTATTTTACACTTTTGACTAACATTTTGCTGAAATTCACTGAAGATAATCTTTTCCATTTCAAAATGTACCATGGCACCATGTCATCTGATTCTGCTCTACAACTATTGAATAGAATAAGAAAGCTGAATGGGGCTGGCCATGGTGGCTCATGCCTGTAATCCCAGCACTTTGGGAAGCTGAGGTAGGTGGATAATTTGGGGTCAGGAGTTCGAGACCAGCCTGTCCAACATGGCAAAAACCTGTCTCTACTAAAAATACAAAAATTATCTGGGTGTGGGTGTGGGCACCTGTAATCCCAGCTACTTAGGGGGCTGAGGCAAGAGAATCACTTGAATCCAGGAAGCGGAGGTTGCAATGAGCCAAGCGTGCACTACGGCACTCCAGCCTGGGTGACAGAGCGGGCTTCCATCTCAAAAAAAGAAAAGAAACCCATCTTGGGTTTCACGGAAACAGCAAGAATTGCAAACATTAATCATCACTATTTGTAAATACCTTATATCCTGTCACTGTAGATTCATTTGATAGTGCAACGACATGATCCCAGGTGATTATATAGCGTGAACCAGACCTTATTGAACTGATGATCCTTGGAGGCTGGCTAGGAGCTGTGAAAAGTAGTAATATGCAATCAATGGTCACCATATCCAATCTCAATTCTGCATACTCTATTGCATCAGGTATTATAATGCTGATGATAATAGTACTGACACCACCACCATCTAATTTTAACAAGTGTTCACAGTATGCCAGGCACTATGCTAAGCACTTTACATCCATGAGTCCATTTAATGTACCCCATGGCCCTGTGAGGTAGGTAATATGACTTTTATTCTCTTCTCATCGTGCTCTGCTTGGGCTTCTTTCTCCACTAGTCTTTTCAAATTGCTATTTGCAGGGTCATACATCACCTCCACTTGGCTAAATCTAATGTTACTTGTTTATTCTTTTCTAAATTTAACATTTTTGGAGCATTTCACAGAATTGACCATCTTTCTTGAATCTCTCATTTTTTTCTTAAATTCAGATCTTAACAACTGGGTTTTCCTTCTACCTCATGGGCTGCTGCTTCCCATTATTCATGCTTAGCTGGCTCCCTCTGTCAACTTGTAACTGTTGGAAGACTTCGGACTTCACATATGTACCCTTCTCTACCCTCTCTGAATCTTCCCCAAGTACTGACACTTAGGCCCATGGCTTTAAATATTCACAGTTCTGTCTCTAGCCCTAATCTCTCTTTCAACCTCTAGACACATGTGGCTAGAAGTCTCTCTGTCTAGGCAGATATCAGCCTATTTCTACTTGAGTCTCTAAAAGATTTCTCAAATGTAGTATAATCAAATGTAATATATTTTTCAAATGTAATATAATGTCACGTATACTCAAATCTTTCTCCAATGAGTCTTTGCCATCATCAGCAAATGGCACAACCAAACCCCCTAGTTTCTCAAGCAGAAATTCGGTATTTAGTCTCTCATCTCACTCATTGCCTACATCCAAATTGGCAGCAAGTTGTCAACTCTGCCTACAGAAAACTTTCCACTTCTATCTCCATTTTCACTTAGTGCTAGCCGCTATCAATTCTCTCCTTGACTGCTGAAATACTCTTCTAATTGGCTTTTCTGCTTTCACTGTTAATCCATCACAATCCACTTTCTGTCTAGAAGCCAGAATGAGTTTTTATAAAACAATATCATAAATTAGATATCATTGTGTTTTAAAATCTTTCAATGGCTTCTTATCATGTTTAGAAAGAACTCAAACTCATCCCAATTACTTAAAAGGTTCTCCATAATTGGGCCCCAGAACTCTTCCCCCTCCTTACTCAGAACCTATGCCCTGGCCCCAGCAGCCTTTCCACACCTAAGATATTTCAAGCGCTCTCCACCTTAAGGTTTTGTACTACTTAACGTGCAAAGAACCTTAAGGCTCTGCCTAAAGCTCTTCACACAGTGGGTTCTTCTTATCATTTATCACTCAAACCCTAGCTTAACTGGCATCTTCTCAAAGACACCTTTCCTGGTCACCCAATCAGAATTTCACTTTCATCTAAGTCACTTTAATTTTGTCTATTTATTCATTTTATTGCCCTGTCATCTGCCATAATCCCACTTATTTATTTGTCAGAATTTTTGTTTGTTTGTTTGAAGTTTCTGTCTCCTTTCATTAGCTTGTAAACCATGTGAGAAGAGCATCTTGGACTGGTTTGATCCCTTTTGTATCCTCGCCATCAAGAATAGTACTGAGCACACAGCATATTTTTGATGAATGAATAAATACACTAAGAAATGGAAAAATAACAAAAAATGAATGTTCCTTTTACAAATTAGAAAACTGAAGTTTAAATAGGTAATTTATCTATTGTCATACATTTAGCAAGTGGCAGAGACAGATCTCAAACACATGTCTTGACACCAAATTCTAGTTCTTGTCACTACATTCTGTCATCTCACTGGGAGAGTCTCTGTCCCAAAGTGAATTTCATAAATTTGCAAACTCTAGTGGTAATTACATCTTCAGATTCTTGAGACATTCCCTAGAGTCCTACATACAAATTCTTCTTTTTATTTATTCCACTTGGGTTCAAGAACAGAGATATCAAAATGAATACAGAGATTAGAATGACCAGAAAGTGAGCAGGGATAGGTGGTCTTGTATTATGAACCACCTAAAACATACAGTACTAGAACATACAGTAATAAGACAGTAAGCATAATGCTACACATTTAACTTGCATTGCACTGTGCGATGACAGACGTTTATAAATTAAAGCATGTAAAAATAAGCAGAATTTTAATTTTCACATGCTGTGGATGTACTCCTATGAAAACAATGTTTAAATTAATAAATACAGGGTGAAGACAAGTTCATGGCATAAAATTTGAGAGGACAGCCTTTACAAAAGGGCAGTTCTCTCACTTTATTTCTATAATGGAATATTTAATGTATAAGGGTATTTTTCACATTTTTTTCATCATCTACAACAACTCACGTTTTAAGGGAAATCTTGTGTGGCTATAAAGGATACCATTGACAAATGTGCTCAGGTATCTGGGTAGGAAATTTCCTTCAAATGTATTCCATCATGATTGAATCAAGTGGTAGTTTTTGACAAGTCTAAAAACAAAACGTGAGACTCACGTGCTTTCTTAGTGAAAGTCTCAATCGTGTCACTTGGAGGTCCACACCCTGCACTATTGCAGGCCCCAACTTCTATAAAATACTGGGTGTCTGGCAGAAGGTTCTCCAGCCTGGCCGAGTACTCTTGACTAGTGACTTGAACTCTGTTTGCAGCTTCTTCTTTGTCATGAGCAGCCCAGTACCGAATCTGCAAACGTACAGGATGAGTTATACTTTGCCATGAGTCTTCAGTGGTGAAAAGTTCTCTTCAAATAGTTCTGTTATCATTGGTGTTGACTGATCATCATATTTTCAAATCTTTCTTAATGATATCTACCCTTCTATCAGTTTTAGAATATAGTAGGGCACACAGGGCAGAAGTGATTAAATATGCCAAAAGCAAATCAAAGTCTCACCTCATTGCCCCAAATAGTTTTACATTGACTGAAAAAGAATTAAAAAAAAATTAAAAAATCCCAAAAACTTTGAGAGCAGACTTATTCTCAAAATATAAAAGTGGTCTCCATTTGGAAGTATTTGTCACCATCATTTTTATCATGTATTTCCTGTTTTACTTCTGTTTGCATGATTTCAAACTTGTTCTGAGCCATTCTTAGAGCAGTTGGAGAGGAATATAATTTTGCTGGATAAAAATAGTTATTATCTGACCTAGAACATGCTAAAGTAATACTTTCTTATAGCTCCTTTCAGAAGTAAGTCTCTAATGTTATTTCCTTTGAACTCATATAGAAGCTAGACATAAAAGAAATACATCTAATAATTGGATAAACTGTATAAATTATTTACCTGTAAAATAATTTTTAAAAACGTTATCAATTTTTTGATTAAAAATGATTACTTTTGTCAGATAATTACAGGATTCCTTTTCTCTTAAAAGTTTAAGAAAAGTTATGGATTGTAATTTTCATTCTTTAAATAAAGGCTGTTTTTTTGCATTTAAAATTTATGATTATATCTAAGGTATGAATAAAATATGTTATATCTAATATAAGAATACAAAGAAAAGGATTATTTGTAATTATCCTGATATTTTACATATTTTAAATGCCCAGTCTATAAAATAATGGGATTGTAATTTCACAATTAACTAAAATGCCTAGATTAAAATGTCTAATAATAATATAATCCTGCACTTTTTATTTACATAAACATGTAAGGAACCATTATAAAATGCAACAGGATGGCTCAAATTCACTTGGCAAAAGTGAGGTTTACATGTTGAATGAGCACACTTCTGAACATTCAGGAGTGGATGAGTGCTTCCCTTTTCATCCCAGGCAGGGCAGCTTCAGAGACACATTTATACAAGTCCTCAAAGGTCTCAAGGGATGGAGTACCAGTTGCCCACAGTGGTTGCCAACAAAACAAATAGCACCTTTGTATCTGAGCTCCCCGCTTTCCTGTTCACTCTGCCTTTTCCTCATACCTGCTTCCTAGGATCATATTGAAAACAATCAGTCAACAACAATAATAGACAACTTTTCTCCACATCTTTGTTTGAGGCTCTGTTTCAAAGAGATCCAGACCAAAGCGGATGTCTTCTCCAAAATAAGAAAACAATACACTTTCTAAATACCAGTTTCAGCTCACCATAATAATTTAACCTTTAAAAACATTTGAGTAGACTCTACAGAATTGTTCATCTTTTATGATGACTGTGAAATCAGTCATCTGCATTAATCTCTAATTCAGCTGCTAAAGGTTTTGTATTCATTATTCCTGGTAGCCTATTTTACTTATTTTCATTAAATTAATTAAGTGAATATTTTACCAGCTGGGTGAGCAAACTAAGTTTTTTGTGGATTCCTGGGCAGGAGCCCAAAGTTCCAAAATGCACTTGATAAGAAGACTTCTTGTATTCTTCTAGCTTACCGACACTATAGAAAAACTCACTGGGTATTAAGATTGAACGTGGGGAGCTCTTTAACCAAGTAAGAGAAAAATATACTAAGTGACATAAACATTCTACTGAGATACACTTTAAAACCACAAGGGAAGAGATTGTCTTTAAATTCAATTGCTCACAATTCTCATTTGAAATGTCAGGAAATGAACCTTGAGATGGTTTCAATCAGGCAGGAGTCAGGGCTTTCCAGCTTTATATTTTATGTTTTCCATGTGCTGCTTTCTTTCTGTGTATCTTTATACACAGAAAAATATAGATCCATCATACATTTTCATGGGAAGTGCAGTGGGGTATTAGTTTTCACCCTCATCTATCTTGTTAAACCATTGGCTTCTCCAGTCATATTTTAAAATGGAAACAATAACCACATTATAGTCAGGCAAGATCCCCCCTCCCCGTCACCGGCCACATTTACAGGAGCATTTCCTGCAGAACAATAAATACTATGGATTTTCTCTTTTAAGTGTTCGTGCTTGTCTCTTTGATACTCAAGACCCTGTGTGAAAGGTTTAAAAGGATTTTAAGAAAGAATGAATGGAAAGAATAATTCTATGATTTACTTCCATCAATTACAATCAACCATTCTCTGGAGAGGCAAGAACTAGATTAAAATCTGATTATGACAATTATTACTCAAACAGTTCTAACCCTCAAGTTCTTCATCTCTAAAATGGGGATAATTATAGTGTCTTTGTGTGGATTTAATAAAATGAGCTTAGTTAAGTGTTTATCACAATAAGGACTCAAGAAATGTTATCAGTCTTTTCATCATTAACATCATCATGATCATCTTCTTCACTGCGATCATCATCATCACCACCACCACTATCTTTGAATGCCCAATGACATAAACAGGGAAAATTATTAAATACAGGTGATTTAATATCTTTCACATAACAGTTCTATGAGGCAGTGGTTACTTTCTCACTTTATAGGTGAGGAAACTCAATGTTCAAATCAATTTTCTACAAAATTCTTAAGTGACAGAGCTGAAATATAAACCCATATTTGCTCAGCAGCAAAGCACATAAGTTTTTACTTAAGGTGAAATTGGAAAAGATCAGAAATCTGTGAAACCAACTCCTCATGGTACATACTTTTCCCTTGAAATTATCATTTGAGAAAATCTTATTTGATAAAGATTACTTTTTACTATGTGAAAATCCTTAATCAAGGTTTAGTTCCCAATTAAAAATATATATATTTAATTTAATTATTATCTGAATCATTGGTTCCACTATGTTGTTGCTTCCTACCTCTTATTTCCTTGTCCTCTTCTTGTTAGAAGTAAGCAAATAGTCAATATATAATTCTTGGCATTGACAAAGATAATATTTAATTTTCTAGCATATTTTAAAGTAAAATATGTCATATATTTGACATTTTGACTCAATGATATGGGTTATACATTAAATTATCCTTTTTTTCAATTTTTATTAGTCAGAAATATATAAAAGAAGAAATCCTATGCTCCAAAATTTTAGTTTCCAAGTTCTACACTTTGATGTCTTCTCCCAAAGATACCTCAGGCGTATTTATTATAGGGGTTTGTAACATCTAGTGAATTTCTCTCTTTCCTACTCCTTTTCTACTAGCTGTAAACATAATTGTCAGGTTACTAAGTCATGAATATTGAGTATTCTCAGTCTAATTATTCCCAGTCTACTCTTCTCTGTTCTGTAATAAATTCAGCTGAACCCTTGATAGATGATCAGAGGGCTCTTTAAGATCTTCCCAAATTATCAAATATTGTGCCAATAAAAAAGCTTCCTGTTGGTCTGGGTGTGTCTGCTCAAAGGCTTGAGTTTCTTTTACAGCTACATCTCAGAAACATGGCCTTGTGAAAGCCCAACTGTAACACTTTATTTAATCATACTTCATTATTCCTGTGAATTATTCAATGAATATCTATTTAAAGCCTGCCAGGTGCCCAGCACTGTTCTTGCATGGCACTGAGAGTAGAACAATACCCTGCCCTCATGGAGCTAATATTCCATGGACAAGGGAGAAGGGAGGGTACTGGAGCCGAGAATGCAAGCTGGCTGGGGGAGTAGGGTGGGTGGAGGGGCAGCCCTAGACAGCACTCACTGAAAACAAAACAGAGGGGAGTCTGTGATGTGCGGCAATAAAGCACCGAAATTTGAATCAGACAACTCAAGTTTTAGATACTGCTCTGACACTTTCTGTAAGTGACAACTGAGGCAAGTTGTCAAATCTCTTTGGTATCCATTTGCTCATCTGTAAAGGAAAAACCATGTTAATTCCTTCAAATTTTCACTTCTTGCACTTAGAAATGTGAGCTGATTATTTCACATTTTCTACACAGCTCAGTCTAAATTGCATTAGCATTGTATTAAAGACCCTAACTAATCTTTCTAGTTTTGATTTTCCAGTTTTTACTCCCTTGACTAAGACAAGTTTTCTCATTTGTGTCTGACTGACTCTTACTGGTTCTTTAAAATTAAGCTTGAGGGAAGTTTTATTTGGGTCATTTTGATTGTTACTTCATAGATAACATAAGACATATTTGGTATGTTTATGATTGTTTATTTTGGAGGGACTTTTCAAAATGGACCTACTGACTGAAAGAGGATGACTATTTTCAGGATGCTTCCATAAATTACCAAAATACTTTCCAAAAAACTTGAGATTCACCAGCTTTTTATGAGAATGTTTTCCCAAAAAGACCTTGGGTAATCATAAGTGTTATTACCATAGTTTTTATTTTGGCCAGTTGTTTGCCAGGACTTAGGTTTCTTTACATCTCCTCTAGATAGGCCAGTTAGGAACCCCTGTTTTATTATTAACAATTAACTTATATATGACCACAGTACTAGACACAGAGAATAAAGTATTAGTTGCCACATAAATTAATGGGACATTGAAATATACAACACATTTGAAAATGTATGCTCATATATTTATGAATAAATGTATTTAGTTTGATAAAAATGTAACGTACCTGATAGCTTTCCACTATTTTTTCTAAAACATGTTCCCAATGAACAGATATCTCAGAAGATGATAAGACTTTTACACCTACTTCTGTTGGGGCTTCACTGGGAGCTGAAATTTTATGAGAACATTACATTATTAGTGAGATACTTACATTTAAGAAATTCGAATAGCATCATTTGCTATATGAATGATGTGATACCATATTTTAATTTTAATGTTTACAAAATAGCTTTAATATTTTCAAAGTGAAATAAGTGCAATTATTTTATTACCTCTTCCCATATTTTTCTAACGTTATTTTATGGTATTAGTGATACATGTGCACACATACTTTCATCTACATAAATGTGAATATAGACATCTACACATACATATACTCACACACACTTTTACCAAATACAGGAAGCCTCATCAATTTCTTTCACATCTGTGAGCAAAATGATACTATTTTTTCAATTTCTCTCAACTGATATGCTTAAGAAAGCCTGTTGTTGCAAATTAAAATTAGAAATATTTAGCTATCAACTCTATATTATCGGAAATAGGAAATTTGGTATTATAGAAAACTGTTCAATATGATACATTTTCTCTTATTTGCTATTTGTGGGAACTAACTACAAACAGCAATATTATTAATAAAACTTCCCTTTTTATGTTCAAGCTAAGATCTTTTTGAAAAATGTAAGAGCCTTTGAAACAAGTTGTAACATCCACTGTTTCCTGGGCTCAAGAAAGCTTTTATATGTCTAATCTTCCAACTGGGCATCAAGTCAAATATGTATCAAAAAGGCCTCTGTTCAGGGAAAAAAAGTAACTTACATCCCTTATGAAATTTACACAAAGAAACCCATGAAGCCTTTAAGCAGGGGTGATCAATTTTTATTGTCTTTCATTAAAAAGCCATAATCCTATTTAATGTTTAAAAATGTTCTACACATGAACACAGTTGCCTTTCCAAAACAAGGTAAACGTGTAGCACTATGATTGATTTCGCAGCAGTGGAAGAAGAGATTAACACTTATACAAGTTTCAACACATGCAAGTTTTATGAGACTCATGAAATATTTAGGAAAGAAATATAATTAAATACAAATGGCTGTGACTAAATAGATGACAAGCTATTTGCCTGAAAGCTTATTTTAGCATCAACTAAAGCAGTAAAAAGGTGAGAAGGTAACTTGTAAAATGCTTAAGACACTCATTTTATCTGTAAGATGTACTCATGTTCTTCAAATTATTAAAACTGAGTGAACTTATTATATTTCTTGGTTGTTTTGTTTTGTTTTGTTTTTGAGATGGAGTTTCACTCTTGTTGCCCAGGCTGGAGTGCAATGGTGCAATCTCAGCTCACCACAACCTCCACCTCCCGGGTTCAAGTGATTCTCCTGCCTCAGCCTCCCGAGTAGCTGGGATTACAGGCATATGCCACCACACTCGGCTAATTTTGTATTTTTAGGAGAGATGGGGGTTTCTCCATGTTGGTCAGGCTGGTCTGGAACCCCTGATCTAAGGTGATCCGCCAACCTTGACCTCCTAAAGTGCTGGGATTACAGGTGTGAGCCACCACGCCCAGCCAAGTTATCATATTTCTGCTGAATAAGCACAAGCATAAAGAATATAAATTTGTCATCAGGACTTTTCCACTGTTTGATAATAAACAAATTATTTCTATATTTTATTATTTTGACATATTTGGTTGTGCTAAAAGTAAAAAAATTCACACATACACACACACATATATATTAACATACACATACTTGTGTATGCAATAAATAATACAGTTAAAAGTATATATATACTTTTAAATATATACATGTATACTTATATATACACATACATTTATATATAGGAATGACTGCCTTTTATATTAAATAAATTTTATTATGTATATTTAAGATATGTGACATGGTATTGTGAGATACATATATAGAATAAAATGGCATTTAATAAAAGTAAAGATCATAGGATGATTTAATTATATATTACACTTTTAACAAATACTAAAACTAATAATTCTGTGATGAACATATGCAAGAATTTCTGTTGAGTATAAGGCATGGTATAAGGCATGGCTAAAGGTTTATTTTGGAGTAAAAACAATGGAAGTTGGGTGAACCAATAGAGCCCATTTCCTCTAATGATAGAAGAGTACCTCACACACCTTTAGTTTTTAAGCTCTTCTACTTGTGCTTCTCACACATGCAAAGGGAAACTTGACCAAGGGTAAATGTATCATTGCCAAAGACCAGAAGGCAGTGACATCTCTATTTGCTTTTCTAGCCGTTAATTATTTACACAGTGCACATTAATAAAGGTATTATTTTTAACAAGAAAAACAAAAGTATAGCAGCTTAAACAGAAATCAGAGAAAATAATGTAATTATGCTCAATCTAAAACTGGATGTCATTTGTATAAATATATAAAGTCCTCTATGGCCATGCTTAATTAAGTTAAAGTTTCTAGAAAAACAAGAAGAGCTGGTATTAGTATAGTTTATTTCCCCAAATGCCCTACAGGACAAATTTTTCCCCTTTCAAGAAAACAATTTCAACTGACTGACCCCTTTTTCATACAATTACATCTAGATTCCCTTTAACAAAATTTGTGCTCTCTATTGTAACAAAAAGTTACCTAAATGCTATAATTACACACATTTATAGGTTAGAAGTTTGGGCCATTTTACAAATAATGTATACGTTATAGAATTTTTAAGTTGTAAACTTTATGAATATATAGACATATTGAGGTTCTGTTCAAGTATGGAGAACTACAAAATTATAATCAAGAGCCCAAAAATGGAAGTCAAAGCCAATTATTTTAATGGGGATTTCCTAATACCATGGGCGTGATCTAAATGATGAAAAAGACTCTAGCAGCATGCACATCATTTAGATGAAGAGGCAGATGTTTAATTTGGTTCAAAATAGTACTCATTTACTAAATTATAATGCTATAAAAAGGCCTTACTAAATAAGGCCTGAAAGGAAACAAACTAAATGCCTACTAGAGAATTACATTTTTCCTCCCTCCTCATGTAAGAAGGTCTTTCTTTTACCTACCATCTTGTGCTGAATTAATGACTGCTACTAGGCTGTAAGGTCCATCTCCTTTGTTGTTGAAGGCCTTAACTTTAACTTGAAACGCAGTGGAAGGGCTCATGGTTTCGTCTTTATGTACATATCGGCCGGTGTCAGGATTAGTAACTGTGACTTTTTTCCATTCTTCTCCATCAAATGGCTTAAATGCCACGATGTAACCAAAATTGTTGCCATAGTGGTATTCTCTTGACAATGGCTAAATAGAAATTAAAATATTGGGTAGGTTTTAGTAATACAAGTAGCAGGGAGGAAATCCTATGGGGATAATGACACACATGGAGGCATGCTCTTTGTAGAAACATATTCAGTTCATGTATTAGTGCTGGTTCCAAAAGTCAGAGGAAACATACTCAAACATGGAATGACCTTATTTAACAAATGGTAGCCTTGCTACTCCTAGAACACCTCAGGGGCCTCCCACTCCGGGTCTTTTTCCTTTCAATTTCTTCTGCCTAGAATGTTCTCCTAGATGTTATGTGACTCCTCCCACTCACCTCCCTTCCTCACTTTCCCGAGGTAAAAATCACTTACTTGACGATGTTTTCTCTGACCACAGTTCCTGCCACTGCAAGATTCCAACACAATACTCCATGCCTCACACCCTACCTATTGTTTACTTTGACCCTAACAAAATCTATGTATTTTACTTATTTATCTACTTTATTGTCTCTCTCAACTATAGAATACATGTTTTGTGAAGGCAGAGTTTTTGTCAGTTTTGTTTTCCTCTTTATCCCTAGCACCTAGAACAGGGCTTCAAGTAATATGTATTTAAGGGATGAGCAAATGAATTTCATTAGAATTGAAAGGCAGTGGTAAGAGAGTTATATAAGACTCTAGCCTAGAATATCTACCTTGTGATTAAAAAAGAAACTGGTAAGAGGAATACAAGTAGGTTGCGAGGAAGGGACAATATTCCACTCGTTTGTAGAAGGATGGCTTTGGGTTTCTATCTCCAATTCTAAAGCAAGTGCTTGGTTTTTCATTATTTTCTCAGGGTTTCTTATTATCACCCATGTCAACTGCCTTATACCGAAGTCTATGTCAGCCCTAATCACTTATTATAAATAAATATTGACTTACAGTTAATTCTAGTGAGTACTCATCAGTTAGCCTTTACTAGCAATTAAGGTAAATGTGCACATTGTATATTTACTTTTTTTTTTTTTACCAGAAAATCAAATTTAAGATGTATTGAGGCAAAACCTTGAAGTAAATATAACACTACTGTTTGGACATACTTATAGTAAATAGGAAGATATAGAAATGTGTAAAGTCAAGTGGTAGAATCTGCATGTGGTTGAGCAATAGATTAATAGGTATGTGATTTTAGATTATTAGATAGTATAGCCTAACATTTCTATAACAGTTTAAACATTTTTCTTATTGATAGTTCTCTACTTAGTTTTTGGAATTTAGAGAATAACAGAATCAGCTATGAAACTTTCAAAAATAACAACTCTCGGGCTCTATCTCCAGAAACTTGAATTTGAATCTTTGCAGGAGAATTTCCAATACTGATTTTTTTTTAAAAGGCCCATCTTATTCTGTAGCAGATATCCACAGAATTTATAAAAATCAAGCCATAAGAGAAAAAGCAAAATGTCCTAATTTTTATAATATTTGCATTTTTTGGACATTTCATTGGCAGTAATACTTAGAAATAAATATTTTAAGATTCAGATTAGCAAACGGGATTTTTTTCACTAAATCTTGCTTTAAAATGTGATTTAAATGCTAAGTATAAAATGACTACAAAGCACACAGTAAGTCAAGTTTTGCTAGACATTCACTTATTAAATAAATCCATTTGACTCATGCAAAAAATAAAACCTGTCATTTTTTCCACAGTCTTCAAAATCCTTTGGAGCCTAAATTGTGCTCTTTGACTATCTGCAGTGGTTCAACACTAAGCATATGTAATGAATAAATGAATCGTATAAACCATGTTATCTGGATAAATGCCAGGTGTCTAAATCAGACAATTTTGTCCTATCACAGCTTTTCCAACCCCTCCCAATATCTTTCCTATTCCAAAAATCCAGCTAAGATGTATTATTTTCTATAGATTATAGTCTCTGATATAGAACTCTCCTTTGACTCATGAAACTGTAATAAAATCCTTTGGATATCTCAGTAACTAGTCCCATGGGTGACTTCTAAGACTGACCTATCATGCTAGATTACACCAGTGATCAAAGTAAGCCTCAAGTGAGGAGGCAGACTCCAGTTTCAAAACTTTGTTTGATACAAAGTTTGTAAATGGAATCTTTGGAATTTAGAATGTCCAGAGACAATTTTTAAAATTACAATTAGATTACCAGACTACAGTGATCAAAGTATCTCCGGAATCAGACAGCTGAATATGTAATCACCTAGGCTAACAGATCTCTTAGCATCCAGGATTCATTCTTGCATAGGAACTACACACTAAGCCACAGTAAGCCAGATAAAACCTGATATGCATTTATGAAAAAAAATAGTAATATATTCTTGCTTGTGCAGTAGACATTCACTTTCATCTCAATTTATTTCAGGAAACAAAATGGGGTGGAAGTTACATATAGATAGAGCAACCTTTAATATGTGCAACTCATCAATACTTACCGCCCATGTTATGGTCAGCTCTCTGTTTCTTCCACCTCCACCTCCTACATCTGAAGGAGCCACATTTGGTGCTGAAACAAAAAAACAAATATATGCAAAACAACAATGAAAATAGGGCTTATATTTTTTTCCTGGTGTTAGAGTTCGTATTCACCACAGAAACCACAAATGTTTTTCTTTTACAAGGAAAAACACACTGGACAAATGATCCACCCAATTATTATAACAATGGCTCACAGTAGTTGTAATAATCAGTTTTTCTGCCAACATAAAAATTGATTTGGTGCCATAGGAAGTGTGCCCATTTCTCTTAGCAAAGGATAGGGAAGCAAATTTGCCTCCCCATCTTTTTCTTCTTTCTGTCCTTTCAGTTAATATGATTTTGAAAGATTACATAGACTCTGTTAGAAAAAGATTTTGCCACTTTTACTTTTGAACCCTATGAACTTCTAATAACTTACTGTTGTGTTAGTTTCATGCTTCATTCTACAAATAAATGTTAACAAACCATGCATTTGTATTGGAAAATGTTTCCCCAAATATCTAAAAATATTAGAAATCTAATATCTCTCATGCTCTCACTTTAAGTTCCTCAATTTTTTCTGAAACTGCACCATCAGTGACTCCAAAGTACTCCCTCCCCCATTCTCTTACATCATCTTGTAGTTTCAGTTTCCCTGCTAGAAAGACCCTTTGTAGTCTCTGATCTTAAAAATCTTTCTGTCATACTGCTGTCTTCTTAATCCCCAAGCCATCACATCCTTTTCTGCCACTGAACTGCATGGAAGAACTGATATACGGCTATTCTTTTTTGTACTTCACTCCATAATCACTTTTTAACAACCCACAATATATCCAATATAGGAGTTAAGAAGAAACCACTTAGGCAGAAAGTAAGGGTATGGGAGTCCTTGGTGTGGCTTTGCTTTTTAATGAAAAGCAGCCCCAAATCATTTTCTAAGAAAGAGAAATCCATAAAGTCAAGCTGCAGACATAGACAAGCAAGCTGGGAGCTTGCAGGGGTGAATGTGGGCAGGAACTACGGACTACACATGTTCAAGATGGCGGCTCCGTCTTCCCTTTTCTTTATCGGCCACATGTACAGTAAGAAGCAGAAAGATGACACCGATCAACTGGAAAGCCTATTTGCATAACAAGATTAGAGTGCGGTGACCAGCCTTCCCCACGCAGTATGTAAACTTAATACCTGATCAAACCAATCTGTGAGCCCTATGTAAATCAGACACCACCTTCTCAAACCTGACTATAAAATCCAGTGTATTCAATGCCAGTCAGTCTTTTCTACTCGGGGACCCCTCTCCCTCTACAGAAAGAGAGCTGTTTCTCATTCATTTCTCTTCTGCCTATTAAACCTCCACTCCTAAACTCCTTGTGTGTGTCCACGTCCTAAGTTTTCCTGGTGTGAGATGATGAATCCCAGGGTATATACCCCAGACAATGTAGCCATTTCATATTGGGGACCTCATCCAGGATATCAGGGTACAACATTAATCGAATCAGTGAGTCCAACTCTGTCCTTTCATTCTGAGGCTATTGGCCTCCATTTAAGAACCAAATTAAACCAAATACTGGACCCCCTTCAGCCATAAACAAGCGTAGCTGGCAGCCATATAAGACTTGGGGGACAGGCTTACTAGGGAGAACATGGAGAATTCCCAAGTACCCATGGGTTGCTTGGCATATTGGCCATGTTTGAACTAGCTTCCTTTCATGGAGGACTTAGCTGTCATGTGGGGCTGGAAGAAGTCCTGGGGCAACTGAGGATTTCTGGATGGGGCTACCCCTGGTGTTATCCAAAAGCTATTGGACTGACTCCAGCCTCTGATCCCCCGATGGGCTGTCAGCCACAAGATCTCCAACTTTCGTATCGTAATTTCCTTCTTTCCTGTTGGCACTGTCATAAATCTTATCCTCTCTGTGTATGCAATGTGTGGGAAGTTTTAGGGTTCAGGGAAGGAATCCTGTTTGGCAAGATCAGAGAATGTCATAGTAACTGGGGATATAGCTCAAGGGAAGGTGTTTTTGTGATGTTCTAGGAACCGAGGGTACCCCCAGTGAGCATCTCTCCCTGCCCTTGTTCTAGAGAGCACATGGCATTTCAATGTCTCTCTCTGCCCTTGGTCTGGAGAGCACATGGCATGTCAAGGTCACTCTGCCCTTGGTCTGGAGACCTCATGACATCTCAAAGTCAACAGCACCACCTAGTGGAATAGGAATCCTCTCCATGAGGCACGTTGTCCTTTACCGAAACACTCTAGCTTCCCAATTCGCTGAGCTTTTTGTGCCTCTCTACTAGAAACCAGGCTATATGCTGTTTCTGTGAATGGGAAAACTGCCTTCAGCAATTAGGAGTACAATGTCCTCCAGAACCAAATTTTAGTCTCAGTACTGTCCAATCTTCAGGAAAATAGCCATTTGGTCCCTATGTTCTTTTAAGACACTTATTCTGCCTCCAATTAGAATGGTACTTAATTAGTAAGGGGATTTTAAGTCCAGAAGTTAACTGGAACCATTCTCTAAGGGTAAACACTTTAGCATGGGCCATAATAGCAGGATATAGAGCTCAAACCAGCACACTTCCTCCATTAAGGAGGCAAGCGCAACAACTGCCCAAATGCAACTGTTACATAGTCTCTCGCAAGATCCATTTTTCAGGGAGCCCCACAGGCCAGGCAAGTCTAGGAAGTCAAAGGGAAATCACAGGCAGAGGACTAGAGTTGCATGGGTGAGGATGACTAAAACTCACCACTTAGTTTTCCTCTGGTTCCATGGCTAGGGAAGTCACACCTGCAACCATGCACAGCACATTTAACAAGGTGCCAGGATGCCAGGAACCATGGAGAGAAAACAGCAGAGGGGACACCCTCACTGTCTTTCTCCCCATGCTGGGTCACATCAAAAGGAAGGAGTCTAAAGCGATGCCTTTTTTTCCTTCTCTTTATCGTCTAAGACCTGAACTCCTCTGGAGTGCATTCTGAAGCACTGGGACTCCTTTGACCCTGAGACTTTGAAGGAAAAAGTGGCTCATTTTCTTTTGCACAAGGGCATGGCCTTCTTACTAGGCCTTTGCAGGTGTCACAAAATCAACCTAGCCCTTTTAGCAATCGTATCAGGCAGGCCCAAAGGGAATGATTCCCTAAGACTAGAAAAGCAACTTCCAAAGGAGCCATCTGAGAATCCCCCTTATTTGGGGTCACCTCAAGTTCCCTTCTCATTGCAGAATCTCAGGCAAATAAGGAAGACTTAGGCCAATTCTCTGATGATCCTGGTAGGTATATAGAACCCTTCCAAAATTTAACTCAGGTGTTTCACCACACATGGAGAGATGTTATGCTCCTCTGAAGCCAAGTCCTAACCGCAGCTGAAAAGCAGGCAGCTCTGCAGGCAGCAGACAATTTTGGAGATGAACTACATGTCTCCTGTGGTAGATTAAAAAGGAAAAAAGAAGACAAGGAAGGCAAAGAAATAATGGAAACACCATTCCCGATAGGAAAAGAAGCAGTTCCTCTAAAAATACCCCTAATTGGAACACCAGTGATGCCACAGATGAATGGAAAAGGAAACACCATTTAATGTACACATTGGAGGGCCTATGAAGAGTGAGGGCAAAATCTATTAATTACGCTGTACTTTCCAAGATAGACCAAAAACCAGATGAGAATCCTGCAGCCTTTGTGGAAAGACTGAGAGGCACTCATAAAACATACCTCTTTATCCCCTGAATCAATTGAGGACAGCACATACTAAGGGACAAGTTGATTAAAAAGGCAGCTCCCAATATTAGAAGGAAAATACAGAAGAAGGCTATAGCACTAGATAGCATCTTGGAGAACCTCCTAAGGGTGACCACTTTGGTGTTTTATAATAGGGAGGGACCAGGAGGAGGAGGTTCAGGAGAAAGGAAGCAAGAGAGAAGAACAGAGGCACTAATAGCTGCTCTGCAGAAATACAAAGCCCAGAATCCCTGAGGTACATTTCCTTGTTTCTATCAGTGCAGCAAGTCAGGGCACTTTAAGAGTGTCCAACAAGATGGCCGAATAGGAACAGCTCCAGTCTCCAACTCCCAGCGCCAACGACACAGAAGACCGGTGATTTCTGCATTTTCAACTGAGGTAATGGGTTCATCTCACTAGGGAGTGCCGGACAATCGGTGCTGGTCAGCTGCTGCAGCCCGACCAGTGAGAGCTGAAGCAGGGTGAGGCATCCCCTCACCTGGGAAGCACAAGGGGGAAGGGAATCCCTTTTCCTAGCGAGGGGAACTGAGACACACAACACCTGGAAAATCGGGTAACTCCCACCCCAATACTGCACACGTGGGCACACCAAGAGATTATATCCCACACCTGGCCAGGAGGGTCCCACGCCCACGGAGCCTCCCTCATTGCTAGCACAGTAGTCTGCGATCTAACCGCAAGGCAGCACCGAGGCTGGGGGAGGGGCGCCCGCCATTGCTGAGGCTTAAGTAGGTAAACAAAGCCGCTGGGAAGCTCGAACTGGGTGGAGCTCACAGCAGCTCAAGGAAACCTGCCTGTCTCTGTAGACTCCACCTCTGGGGACAGGGCACAGATAAACAAAAGCAGCAGAAACCTCTGCAGACGCAAGGGACTCTGTCTGACAGCTTTGAAGAGAGCAGTGGATCTCCCAACACGGAGGTTGAGATCTGAGAAGGGACAGACTGCCTGCTCAAATGGGTCCCTGAACCCTGAGTAGCCTAACTGGGAGACATCCCCCACTAGGGGCAGTCTGACACCCCACACCTCACAGGGTGGAGTACACCCATGAGAGGAAGCTTCCAAAGCAAGAATCAGACAGGTACACTCGCTGTTCAGCAATATTCTAGCTTCTGCAGCCTCTGCTGCTGATACCCAGGCAAACAGGGTCTGGAGTGGACCTCAAACAATCTCCAACAGACCTACAGCTGAGGGTCCTGACTGTTAGAAGGAAAACTATCAAACAGGAAGGACACCTACACCAAAACCCCATCAGTATGTCACCATCATCATCAAAGACCAGAGGCAGATAAAACCACAAAGATGGGGAAAAAGCAGGGCAGAAAAGCTGGAAATTCAAAAAATAAGAGCGCATCTCCCCTAGCAAAGGAGCGCAGCTCATCGCCAGCAACGGATCAAAGCTGGATGGAGAATGACTTTGACGAGATGAGAGAAGAAGGCTTCAGTCCATCAAACTTCTCAGAGCTAAAGGAGGAATTACGTACCCAGCGCAAAGAAACTAAAAATCTTGAAAAAAGAGTGGACGAATTGATGGCTAGAGTAATTAATGCAAAGAAGGTCATAAACAAAATGAAAGAGATGAAAACCATGACACGAGAAATACATGACAAATGCACAAGCTTCAGTAACCGACTCGATCAACTGGAAGAAAGAGTATCAGCCATTGAGGATCAAATGAATGAAATGAAGCGAGAAGAGAAACCAAATGAAAAAAGAAGAAAAAGAAATGAACAAAGCCTGCAAGAAGTATGGGATTATGTAAAAAGACCAAATCTACGTCTGATTGGGGTGCCTGAAAGTGAGGGGGAAAATGGAACCAAGTTGGAAAGCACTCTTCAGGATATCATCCAGGAGAACTTCCCCAACCTAGTAGGGCAGGCCAACATTCATATCCAGGAAATACAGAGAACGCCACAAAGATACTCCTCGAGAAGAGCAACTCCAAGACACATAATTGCCAGATTCACCAAAGTTGAAATGAAGGAAAAAATCTTAAGGGCAGCCAGAGAGAAAGGTCGGGTTACCCACAAAGGGAAGCCCATCAGACTAACAGCAGATCTCTCGGCAGAAACTCTACAAGCCAGAAGAGAGTGGGGACCAATATTCAACATTCTTAAAGAAAAGAATTTTAAACCTAGAATTTCATATCCAGCCAAACTAAGTTTCATAAATGAAGGAGAAATAAAATCCTTTACAGATAAGCAAATGCTTAGAGATTTTGTCACCACTAGGCCTGCCTTACAAGAGACCCTGAAGGAAGCACTAAACATGGAAAGGAACAACCGGTACTAGCCATTGCAAAAACATGCCAAAATGTAAAGACCATCGAGGCTAGGAAGAAACTGCATCAACTAACGAGCAAAATAACCAGTTAATATCATAATGGCAGGATCAAGTTCACACATAACAATCTTAACCTTAAATGTAAATGGACTAAATGCTCCAATTAAAAGACACAGACTGGCAAACTGGATAAAGAGTCAAGACCCATCAGTCTGCTGTATTCAGGAGACCCATCTCACATGCAGAGACACACATAGGCTCAAAATAAAGGGATGGAGGAAGATTTACCAAGCAAATGGAGAACAAAAAAAAGCAGGGGTTGCAACACTAGTCTCTGATAAAACAGACTTTAAACCATCAAAGATCAAAAGAGACAAAGAAGGCCATTACATAATGGTAAAAGGATCAATTCAACAGGAAGAGCTAACTATCCTCAATATATATGCACCCAATACAGGAGCACCCAGATTCATACAGCAAGTCCTTAGAGACTTACAAAGAGACTTAGACTCCCATACAATAATAATGGGAGACTTCAACACTCCACTGTCAACATTAGACAGATCAACGAGACAGAAAGTTAACAAGGATATCCAGGAATTGAACTCATCTCTGCAGCAAGCAGACCTAATAGACATCTATAGAACTCTCCACCCCAAATCAACAGAATATACATTCTTCTCAGCACCACATCGCACTTACTCCAAAATTGACCACATAAATGGAAGTAAAGCACTCCTCAGCAAATGTACAAGAACAGAAATTATAACAAACTGTCTCTCAGACCACAGTGCAATCAAACTAGAACTCAGGACTAAGAAACTCAATCAAAACCGCTCAACTACATGGAAACTGAACAACCTGCTCCTGAATGACTACTGGGTACATAACGAAATGAAGGCAGAAATAAAGATGTTCTTTGAAACCAATGAGAACAAAGATACAACATACCAGAATCTCTGGGACACATTTAAAGCAGTGTGTAGAGGGAAATTTATAGCACTAAATGCCCACAAGAGAAAGCAGGAAAGATCTAAAATTGACACTCTAACATCACAATTAAAAGAACTACAGAAGCAAGAGCAAACACATTCGAAAGCTAGCAGAAGGCAAGAAATAACTAAGATCAGAGCAGAACTGAAGGAGATAGAGACACAAAAAACCCTCCAAAAAATCAATGAATCCAGGAGTTGGTTTTTTGAAAAGATCAACAAAATTGACAGACTGCTAGCAAGACTAATAAAGAAGAAAAGAGAGAAGAATCAAATCGACGCAATAAAAAATGATAAAGGGGATATCACCACCGACCCCACAGAAATACAAACTACCATCAGAGAATACTATAAACACCTCTCCGCAAATAAACTAGAAAATCTAGAAGAAATGGATAATTTCCTGGACACTTACACTCTTCCAAGACTAAACCAGGAAGAAGTTGAATCCCTGAATAGACCAATAGCAGGCTCTGAAATTGAGGCAAAAATTAATAGCCTACCAACGAAAAAAAGTCCAGGACCAGATGGATTCACAGCTGAATTCTACCAGAGGTAAAAGGAGGAGCTGGTACCATTCCTTCTGAAACTATTCCAATCAATAGAAAAAGAGGGAATCTTCCCTAACTCATTTTATGAGGCCAACATCATCCTGATACCAAAGCCTGGCAGAGACACAGCAAAAAAGGAGAATTTTAGACCAATATCCCTGATGAACATCGATGCAAAAATCCTCAATAAAATACTGGCAAACCGGATTCAGCAGCACATCAAAAAGCTTATCCACCATGATCAAGTGGGCTTCATCCCTGGGATGCAAGGCTGGTTCAACATTCGCAAATCAATAAACATAATCCAGCATATAAACAGAACCAAAGACAAGAACCACATGATTATCTCAATAGATGCAGAAAAGGCTTTTGACAAAATTCAACAGCCCTTCATGCTAAAAACGCTCAATAAAGTCGGTATTGATGGAACGTACCTCAAAATAATAAGAGCTATTTATGACAAGCCCATAGCCAATATCATACTGAATGGACAAAAACTGGAAAAATTCCCTTTGAAAACTGGCACAAGACAGGGATGCCCTCTCTCACCACTCCTATTCAACATAGTGTTGGAAGTTCTGGCTAGGGCAATCAGGCAAGAGAAAGAAATCAAGGGTATTCAGTTAGGAAAAGAAGTCATCAAATTGTCCCTGTTTGCAGATGACATGATTGTATATTTAGAAAACCCCATTGTCTCAGCCCAAAATCTCCTTAAGCTGATAAGCAACTTCAGCAAAGTCTCAGGATACAAAATTAATGTGCAAAAATCACAAGCATTCTTATACACCAGTAACAGACAAACAGAGAGCCAAATCAGGAATGAACTTCCATTCACAATTGCTTCAAAGAGAATCAAATACCTAGGAATCCAACTTACAAGGGATGTAAAGGACCTCTTCAAGGAGAACTACAAACCACTGCTCAGTGAAATAAAAGAGGACACAAACAAATGGAAGAACATACCATGCTCATGGATAGGGAGAATCAATATCGTGAAAATGGCCATACTGCCCAAGGTAATTTATAGATTCAATGCCAACCCCATCAAGCTACCAATGAGTTTCTTCACAGAATTGGAAAAAACTGCTTTAAAGTTCATATGGAACCAAAAAAGAGCCCGCATCTCCAAGACAATCCTAAGTCAGAAGAACAAAGCTGGAGGCATCACGCTACCTGACTTCAAACTATACTACAAGGCTACAGTAACCAAAACAGCATGGTACTGGTACCAAAACAGAGATATAGAACAATGGAACAGAATAGAGTCCTCAGAAATAATACCACACATCTACAGCCATCTGATCTTTGACAAACCTGAGAGAAACAAGAAATGGGGAAAAGATTCCCTATTTAATAAATGGTGCTGGGAAAATTGGCTAGCCATAAGTAGAAAGCTGAAACTGGATCCTTTCCTTACTCCTTATACGAAAATTAATTCAAGATGGATTACAGACTTAAATGTTAGACCTAATACCATAAAAACCCTAGAGGAAAACCTAGGTAGTACCATTCAGGACATAGGCATGGGCAAAGACTTCATGTCTAAAACACCAAAAGCAACAACAGCAAAAGCCAAAATTGACAAATGGGATCTCATTAAATGAAAGAGCTTCTGCACAGCAAAAGAAACTACCATCAGAGTGAACAGGCAACCTACAGAATGGGAGAAGATTTTTGCAATCTACTCATCTGACAAAGGGCTAATATCCAGAACCTACAAAGAACTCAAACAAATTTACAAGAAAAAAACAACCCCATCAAAAAGTGGGCAAAGGATATGAACAGACATTTCTCAAAAGAAGACATTCATACAGCCAACAGACACATGAAAAAATGCTCATCATCACTGGCCATCAGAGAAATGCAAATCAAAACCACAATGAGATACCATCTCACACCAGTTAGAATGGCGATCATTCAAAAGTCAGGAAACAACAGGTGCTGGAGAGGATGGGGAGAAATAGGAACTCTTTTACACTGGTGGTGGGATTGTAAACTAGTTCAACCATTATGGAAAACAGTATGGCGATTCCTCAAGGATCTAGAACTAGATGTACCATATGACCCAGCCATCCCATTACTGTGGATATAGCCAAAGGATTATAAATCATGCTGCTATAAAGACACATGCACACGTATGTTTATTGCGGCACTATTCACAATAGCAAAGACTTGGAATCAACCCAAATGTCCATCAGTGACAGACTGGATTAAGAAAATGTGGCACATATACAGCATGGAATACTATGCAGCCATAAAAAAGGATGAGTTTGTGTCCTTTGTAGGGACATGGATGCAGCTGGAAACCATCATTCTTGGCAAACTATCACAAGAACAGAAAACCAAGCACCGCATGTTCTCACTCATAGGTGGGAACTGAACAATGAGATCACTTGGACTCGGGAAAGGGAACATCACACACAGGGGCCTATCATGGGGAGGGGGGAGGGGGGAGGGATTGCATTGGGAGTTATACCTGATGTAAATGATGAATTGATGGGTGCTGACGAGTTGATGGGTGCAGCACACCAACATGGCACAAGTAAACATATGTAACAAACCTGCACGCTATGTACATGTACCCTAGAACTTAAAGTATAATTAAATAAAAAAAAAAGAGTGCCCAGGCAGCAAGAGAAAAACCACCTCAACCTTGTCTAGCCTGTGACAGTAACCACTAGAAATTGGACTGCCCCCAGAGATGAAGGTCACCGGGTTCCAAACCAGCCTCACAGATGGTCCAACAGGATTGATGGGTCCTGGAGCTCCAGTAGCTCAAACCGACATACAGCACAGGAGCCCTGGGTGATTCTGGAAATGGGAGGAAGGTAGGTATCTTTCTGAACAGTAGAGCCTGTCTCTCTTCTCCTCTCTAATCCAGGCCTCCCCTCTTTCTGTAGCATGACCATGAGGCGCATCTCAGGAAAAACTCTAATTCAATATTTTTCACAACCCCTTAGGTTGCAGATGGGGAAACCTATTATTTACACATGCCTTTTTAATAATGCCAAAAAGTCCCACTCCTTTATTAGGTACAGATATTTTACTAGCATGCAGACCAGCATCCTTACAGGTGATAAACTCTATGTAAATCAGGCACCACCTCCTCAAACCTGACTATAAAATTTGGCATATTCATTACCAGCCAGTCTTTGCCGCTCAGGGACCCCTCTCTCTATATATAAAGAAAACTGTTTCTCTTTCACTTCTCTTCTATCAAACCTCTGCTTCTAAATTCCTCGTGTGTGTCACTGTCCTAAATTTTCCTGGTGCGAGATGACAAACCGCAGGGTATATACCCCAGGTGATATAGCTGCTTCATATCCACTTCTTTAAATAACTGACATTTCTCTTTAAAAACACACAAAACTGCTTTGAACTGCCAAGTCCAATGGCCTCTTTGATTCTCTCCAAGTTTTTCTCTTTCCTTGAAACTCTTTCAGGTAAGCGCTGTATCTTACTGGAATTGTTTACTTAGCACCTAACTGGCCTTGTACAGATGAATAAAGTATTCATTGTTTGTTCCTGCAGTCTGGGCACCACCCGGCTACCCAGCCATGTGGATGAAGTCTATGTTTCTATAGAGGACATACCTTTTCCCATGCAAATGCTTTGACTCAGTCTGAAATACCATCCCCAAATCTGTTAACATTTCAAAGAGATGAAATGTTGGTCCCCAAATCCCCTCCCATTTTGGAATAGCCACATCTTCCTTAGAGTGCTCAAAGCAAGGTATCCATTTACTGAATTGTAGCTCCTAATAATTGTGATTCAAAGATACCTACATGAAAACTTCTGATATTAGCTATGTAAATTCTTTGGTGAAGTATGTACATTAATTGCACAGAAACAAATAAAACTATATGCAGAACTATATGGTAGATCACTCCTACTTAGGGGACACACAGAAGGCACCCATACCTTCCCCACCAGTACCCAGCCCCTGAGCCAATACCACTTCCAGCATGACCACATAGTCTCCAGCAGGGGTCTTCTGCTCCCGCCCCCCAGCTGTGTTGCCTTTGCCACTATGGTGAACACCTGAAGGGAGGCAGACACCCCAGCACTTGCTAGCACTCTGCTACAGTTGCTACATCTCAGCCCTCTCCTCCAGTGCAGTGGATTCCAAACTTTGAGGAACCAGAGGGCAAAGCAGAGGCCCAATATGAGTCCCCCAGAGTCATAGCATGCAGTCCAGGAATTGGGAGCTGAAAGTTGGCCCCATAAAATCTTGCAGAAGTTAGTCAGCTAAATCTACCTTATACCACAATCAAACCCTTAAGGTCATCAAATAGGATAAAAGAGGAAAAAAAATCAAAGGTCATCAATTTCAAAGATTAAAGATAGATAAGCCCACAAAGATGAAAAAGAATCCTCTGAGAATGTTTAAAATTGAAAAAGCCAGAGTGCCTTCTTTCCTCCAAATGATGAAATCACCTTTCCAGCAAAGGTTCTGAACCGGGCTCAGATGGCTAGATTGACAGAAATAGAATTCAGAATATCCACAGGAATGAAGATTATTGAGCTATAGGAGTACACTGTAACCCAAGGTAAGGAAGCTAAAAATAAGTATAAAACAATGAAGGAACTGACAGAAAAAAATAGACAGTTTAGAAAAGAATGTAACTGACCTGATAGAGCTAAAAAACACACAAGAATTTTATAATGCAATCACAAGTATCAATAGCAGAATAGACCGAGCAGAGGAAATAATCTCAGAGCTTGAAGACTGGCTTTGTGAGATAAGACAATTAGACAAGAATAGAGAAAAAAGAATAAAAAGGAATGAAAAAAATCCAAAAAATATGTGACCGAATCTCCAACTCATTGGTGTCCCTGGAAAAGATGGGGAGAATGGAACCAACTTGGAAACCGTATTTCAGGATATCACCGAGGAGAGCTTCCCCAACCTAACTAGAGAGGCCAACATTCAAACTCAGGAAATGCAGAGAACCACAGTAAGATATTTCACAAGAAGATCATCCCCAAGACACATAATCATCATATTTTCAAAGACTGAAATGAAAGAAAAAATGCTAAAGGCAGTTAGAGAGAAAGATCAGGTCAATTACAAAGGAAGTCAACCAAACTAACAATGGGCCTTTCAGCAGAAGCCCTCCCAGCCAGAAGAGATTTGGGACCAATATTCAACATTCTTACAGAAAAGAAATTCCAACCCAGAATTCCATATCCAGCCAAACTAAGCTTCATAAGCCAAGGAGAAATAAGATCCTTTTCAGATAATCAAACACTGAGGGAATTTATTACCACCAGACCTGCCTTATAAGAGCTCCTGAAGGAATCGCTAAATATGGAAAGGAAAGACCATTACCAGATACCACAAAAACACACTGAATTACACAGACCAGTGACACTGAAGCAACCACATAAACAAGTCTTCAAAATAACCAGCGAACATCACAATGACTATATAAAATCCACACATATCAACAATGACCTTAAATGTAAATGAGCTAAATGCTCCAATTAAAACACACAGAGTGGCAAGCTGGATAAAGAATCAAGACCCATTGGTATGTTGTCTTCAAGAGATCCATCTCACATGCAATGACACTCATAGCCTCAAAATAAAGGGATGAAGAAAAATCCACCAAGCAAGTGGAAAACAGGAAAAAACAGGGGTTGCAATCCTAGTTTCTGACAAAACAGACTTTAATCCAATAAAGGTCAAAAAAGAGTAAGAAGGGAATTACATAGTAGTAAAGGGTTCAATTCAACAAGAAAATCTATAGTAAATATGTATACACCCAGGACAGGAGGACCAAGATTCATAAAGCAAATTTTTACAGACCTTTAAAGAGACTTAGACTCCCACATAGTAATAGTGGGAGTCCTTAACACCTCACTGCCAATATTAGATCATCAAGATGGAAAATTAACAAAGATCATTAGGACCTGAACTCAGCATTGGATCAAATGGACCTGATAGATACCTACAGAACTCTCCACCCCAAAATAATACAATATATATTCTTGTCATTGCCATATGGCACATACTTTAGAATTGAGCATGTAATTGGAATTAAAACACTCCTCAGCAAATGCGAAAGAAATGAAGTAATAAGAAACAATCTCTTGGACCACAGCAAAATCAAATTAGAAATCAAGAATGAAAATCACTCAAAACCATACAATCACATGAAAATTGAATAACTGCTCCTGAAAGATATTTGGGTAAATAATAAAACTAAAGCAGAAATCAAGAAGATATTTGAAACTAATGAGAACAGAGATACAACATACCAGAATCTCTGGGACACAGCTAAGGCAGGGTTAAGAGGAAAATTCATAGCACTAAATGCCCAACCAAAAGTTAGATTTCAAGTTAACAACCTAAAATCACAACTAAAAAAACTAGAGAACCAAGAGCAAACCAATCCCAAAGCTAGCAGAAGACAAGAAGTAACCAAAGTCATAGCTCAACTGAAGAAGTTTGAGACACAAAAGTTCATTCAAAAGATTAACAAATCTAGGAACTGGTGCTTTGAAAAAAATAAAATAGACTGCTAACTAGACTAATGAATAAAAGAGGATTCAAATAAACTCTTATCAGAAATGACAAGGAGGGATGTTACCACTTACCCCATAGAAATATAAGAAACCACCAGTGGCTATTATTAACACCTCTACACACATAAACTAGAAAATCTTGAAGAAGTGGATAAATTCCTGGATATATATACTCTTCCAAGACTAAACAAGGAAGAAATTGAATCCCTGAACAGACCAATAATGAACTCTAAAATTGAGTTAGTAATAAATTGCCAACTAACCAAAAAAAAAGCCCAAATCCAGCACCAGATGGATTCACAGCTGAATTCTACCAAATGTACAAAGAAGAGCTAGTACCATTCCTGCTGAAACTATTCTAAAAATTGAGGAGGAGGAACTCCTCCTTAACTTATTCTATAAGTTGAGCATCATCCTGATACCAAAACCTGACAGAAATACAACAAAAAAGAAACCTTCAGGCCAGTATCCTTGATGAACATCAATGAAAAAAATCCTCAACAAAATAACTGGCAAACCAAATCCAGCAGCACATCAAAAAGCTGATCCATCGCAATCAAGTAGACTTTATCCCTGGGATGCAAGGCTTGTTTAACATATGCAGATCCATAAATGTGGTTCATCACATAAACAGAAAAACAGAAACCACATGATTAAATAAATAAATACAGAAAAAACTTTTGATAAATTTCAACACCACTTCATGTAAAAACTGTCAATATACTAGGTACTGAAGGAACATACCTCAAAATAATAGCAGTACCTATGACAAACACAGAGCCAACACCATACTGAATGGGCAAAAGCTGGAATCATACACCTTGAAAACTGGCATAAGGCAAGGATACCATCTCTCACCTCTCCTAGTTAACACAGTATTGGAAGTCCTAGCCAGGGTAATCAGGCAAGAGAAAGAAATAAAGGACATACAAAAAGGAAGAGAGGATGTCAAGCCACATCAGTTTGCAGATGACATGATCCTATATCTAGAAAACCCTATAGTCTTGGCCCAAAAGCTTCTTCAGCTGATAAACAACTTCAGCAAAGTCTCAAGATACAAAATCAATGAGGGAAAATCTCTAGCATTCCTGTACACCAATAACAGTCATGCCAAGAGCCAAATGAGGAATGCAATTCAATTTATAATTGCCACAAAAAGAATAAAATACCTAGGAATACAGACAACTAGGGAGATGAAGATCTCTACAAGGAGAACTATAAACCACTGCTCAGAGAAATCAGAGATGATACAAACAAATGGAAAAGCATTCCATGCTCATGGGTAGAAAGCATCAATGTCATAAAAATGGCCATCCTGCCCAAAGCAATTTATAGGTTCAATGCTATTCCTATTAAATTACCATTGAAATTCTTCACATAACTAGAAAAGACTTTTAAAATTCACATGGAACCAAAAAAAAAAAAAAAAAAAAAAAAGAAAGAGCCCAAATAGCCAAAGCAACCCCCTAAGTAAAAAGAACAAAGCTGGAGGCATCCAACTAACCAATTTTAAACTATTCTACAGGGCTACAGTAATCAAAACAACATGGTACTGATATTCAAAAACAGACACATAGACCAATGAAACATAATAGAAAACACAGAAATAAGACCACATACTTACAACTATCTGATTTTTGACAAAGCTGACAAAAACAAGCAATGGGGATAGGACACCATATTCAGTAAATGGTGTTGGGATAACTAGCAAGCCATATGCAGAAGATTGAAATTGGACTCCTTCCTTACACCTTATATGAAAATGAACTCAAGATGGATTAAAGACATAAAACCTCAAACTATAAAAACTCTGGAGGACAACTTAGGCAATACCATTTAGGACATAGGAATGGGCAAAGATTTCATGATGAAGATGCCAAAAGCAATTGTAACAATAGCAAAAATTGACAGATTGGATCTAATTAAACTAAAGAGCTTCTGCACAGCAAAGGAAACTACAACAGAGTGAACAGACTACCTACAGAAAGGAAAAAAAAATTTTGCAAACTATGCATCTGACAAAAATCTAATATCCAACAGCTATAAGGAACTTAAACAAATTTACAAGAATGAAACAATCCCATTAAAAAGTGGGCAAAGGTCACGAACAGACATTTTTCAAAAGAAGACACACATCTGGCCAACAATCATATGAGAAAAGCTTCACATAATGATCACTAGAGAAAGACAAATCAAAACCATAATGGGATACCATCTTACATTAGTCAGAATGGATATTATTAAAAAGTCAAAAAATAACAGATGCTGGCAAAGTTGTGGAGAAAAAGGGAACACTTTCACGCTGTTGTGGAAAACACTGTGTCAATTCCTCAAAGACCTAAAAACAGAAATACCATTTGACCTAGCATTCCCATTACTGAGTATATACCCTAAGGAATGCAAATTGTTCTATTATAAAGACCCATGCATGAGTATTCATTGCAGCACTATTCACAATAGCAATTACATGGAATCAACCTAAATGCCCTTCAGTGATAGACTGCATAAAGAAAATGTGGTACATATACACCATGGAATACTATGCAGCCATAAAAAAGAACAAGACCATGTACTTTGCAGGAACATGGATGGAGCAGGAAGTCATTATCCTTAGCAAATTAGTGCAAGAACAGAAAACCAAATACTGCATGTTCTCACTTATAAGTGGGGGCTAAATGATGAGAACACATGGACACATAGAGGGGAACAACACACACTGGGGCCTATTGAAGAGTGGAGGGTAGAAGGAGGGAGAGAATCAGGAAAAACAACTAATGGGTACTATGCTTAATACCTAGTTAACAAAATAATCTGTACAACTAACCCCCATGACAGAAGTTTATCTTATACAACAAACCTGCACATGTACCTCTTAACTTAAAATAAAACTTAAAAAAAACAAAAAAATAAAACTATATGATTATTTTGTTTACCCATAGAGAAATTATTAATAATAAGAAGTTTGAGCAATTTTATTTTACTATTCAAGTGTCATCACATAGCTGTTAGAAAATGAAACTGAGTACACAGGGTTAATAATTTATAGCACTTTAGATAATATATAAGGAGCTGGAATATTAAAATAACTTCTAGGAACTCTTTTACCCCTATAACTCATATTCTGAAGTTAAAACTTTTCATGCTATAGGAAAACAAAAAGTATGTTTTCCTATAATCAAACAATAAGGGTGTTTAAGTACAAGTATAGTAGTCATGGGCAAATAATTTCAAAATTAACTCTAAAATATTATACTGCAATTTTTCGAATCAAATATTGCCTTCCTTAGGACAAGTATTATTTGTTAAAGCATGGTACTGAAATGCTTTTCATTATAATCAATATTAGCCTTTTTATTTGGAACAGACCTAAAAATGGAGTATGTTTAAATTAGATTATCTATTTCCATTTTATCATGTTTCTTTTAAGTACTTTATGACATATTTTCAAGATTGATTTGGTCTTCAAAGATCTATTGAGCTCAATCCACGGAAAATGGGACATAAACAAAAGCACAGAAGAGGCCAGGCACGGCGGCTCACGCCTGTAATCCAGCACTTGGGAAGGCCGAGGCGGGTGGATCACGAGGTCAGGAGATTGAGACCATCCTGGCTAACACAGTGAAACCCGTCTCTACCAAAAATACAAAAACAAAATTAGCTGGGCTTGGTGGCGGGCACCTGTAGTCCCAGCTACTTGGGAGGTTGAGGCAGGAGAATGGCATGAACCCGGGAAGCAGAGCTTGCAGTGAACTGAGATCGCGCTACCGCACTCCAGCCTGGGCGACAGAGCTACACTCCGTCTCAAACAAAAACAAAAACACACACAGAAGATCGGTAACTGTTTCTCTTAATACAGTGTTTTTATATCTTACTTGGATTATCGACTTAATTTCTTTCATTTAGCTTTGAATGTTCAATTGTAGCCTTAGCATATTAGAAACAGTTTTTCACAAGTGGAATTGACACATAACCTACATATTTAACATGAATCTGAGAATAGAGGAGTTAAGTGCTCTCTTTGCACTCAGCCCCGCAGAAATGGGGACTTGGCCAAAGAGTGATTTGTTTCAGGGAAGTAAATCACCCTCAGCACAAGGAAGCTTAAGTTTAGGCTCCAGTGCACTTAAGAGAAAACAAACTAGACATTCTTTACACAATAAACCATTAAAAAGAATGTAAACTATTATTCAGAAAAAGTATTGAATTATTAATCATTTATTAACAACATGTATAATTTTACTATGAAAGTTTAAAAATAGTGAGGTGCTTTAACTTGTCCTTTTGTCTTAATTTCTGTTTAATAGTAATTCCCTTATGATGCTTATAAGAGTGCTTCTGTATTTCAGTCATAGATTTAAAAGAAAATCAAGCCAATGCCATTACTATTCTTTCCCATGAAAAGAAATTAATGCTGCCAAGTTTCCTTTCAGATCTGAATGCTTAAGTAATTTGCATATAAGTACCTCTTCGGGCTTTGATGTTTTATTTAACAATGCACAAATTAGCTTGTGACAAATCTTAAATTATAAAAATTATAAAGTATATGAAGATAAGCTTTTGATTCAAAACATATTGACTACTTTAATTCTTGTTAATTATTACTTTAACTTACACAGTCATTTTTACAGATGAAACGTTAACCATGAATGTAACTTTTTTCTTTGACTTGCACCAAAATTTCATGGTTATGTAAGATTCAACATGGTTATATAAACAGTGCTCTAGTCTGGAAAACCAAAAGGATTGAAGTCTAACACCTGCCTTAATTTTTATTTATACATACATTATTTTTTATTATACTTTAAGTACTTAAGTATATAATTCTAAGGAGCTATTAATAAAATCAAATGAACTATATAATATTTTAACATTAAAATGAGAATAGTTCTTTGCAACTCTATGAGCGCTTGCTCTGATAAAGGAGTATATTGCTAACACCCCTAATATAATCTACCATGTTAAAATGATGTTCCCATTGTAGGTTAAAAAGATGGAGGGTCACAGATAGTTATGTCTTATCAGAGAGAAACTGTAGGTTTGTTTATTGTTATAGGCCTTGTTTTCAAACAAGAAATTTAAATAGGTGAAGCAGAGTGAGTTTTTAATTGCACAAAGAAATGATAATCTAAGAATAGGTCAGTTGGGGAAAATGTTTGGATAGGCAGAAAATAATTCTTTACATTAAAATTCTAATTATCCACAGTAAAATCCTTACGAAGAATCTAAACCAATTACAGACTATTTGTTTAAATTAAGTTAAAATATGAACACTTTCTACTTTCCTCAGTATATGGACAATAGCATCGAATATATATGTTAAACTTGTTTTCAATCATCAAAACACAATGTATTTGGCAATAGAGCCTTCTAAATTATAATATGCAAATCTACTGTCACCTTGATCACTCCTTTTTTTTCTTCATCCTCAATTAACTTCCAATAGCCCCAATCATCATCTTACCCTCCTGGTTTCTCCTTTTTATCTTTAACAAATATTTCAGTGTGTTAAATATAAGTTTGCTGAATGAATGAATGATCTCAGCTTAATAACAGACACATCTAGAACTTAGAAGTTATTTTCATATACTACATCTAACTGGATACCTAGATCAGCACTTTGAAGTAGGTTAATGGAGAATTGGCATTATCCCCTCTTAATAGGAAAGGCAAATGAATCCTGAATACACTAATTAACTTGCCCAGGTTACACTGCTCACATGTGGAGAAGCTGCTGTCTTTAATTCAGGTCTTCAGATGGCTTAAACATCTATCCTCTTTGCTTCTTTTAAAAAAGATTTATTTAATTATTAATGACAGCAACCAACATCAAATAGTACCTTACCAGCTATAAAATATTTTCTTATTTCTATTATTCTTTTTTATCAATATGTGTAGAAAAGAGAAAGAAGAAAGAACGAGAAAGAATACTAAATGAAAGAACAACAGACCTTCATTAGGCATGAAATCAAGGCTATATACATAATATGAAAGTGTTGTTTCTGGTTTTATTCCTTTTCCCCTTTCCTTCTTTTGACTGGCTTGATCTGGCTAATAAACAAAGCTGTTAATCCTGAATGTACCATTTTAGGATGTGGACTCACCAACTGCACCTGCAGAGCTATTAGCTATGGGGGCATATCTTACAATGACACATTATTTCAAAGGATACTTTTGTTATCTCTTTTCTATAGTCAAAATTAAATTGGTTAAAATGAATTACAAATCCATCTTCTAATTTTTCATTTGGGAGCATCCATTTTATAATGCACTTATCTGAATCCAAAGAATGTACCCAAGTGTGCACTGAGATCTTAACATTAAATAATTGGACAGATAAGGGCATATGTGGCATTGGATAATGTCATGTCTTTCAATCAGCATAATGAAGCTGGGGACCAACCTTTCCGTCAAATGGGAACCAGCCTTTGTCCCATATAACATAAGCTGGCATCTCTTAGAGAGTTGATATAATGGTACATGACAAAACAAACGTCCCTCATTTAGAAAGTATTTTTATTTTCTTATATAAATGAAAAATGTAAATGTCCAATTTTATGCATATTCAATTTTAATAAAGCAAGTAAACAGCAAAACAACAGAGAAATTCTGTTGAATTATATCAAATACATAAAATGATTTTTAAAAGATGATTGAAAATTACATAAAATTATATGACCTTTCTTCTATGCTTATAAAAATTGGAAATGTATTGCTGAATGGGTAATCCATTACAAAGTAGACAGGAGACCATATTTTCTTGTAAGCATATTAAATTTTTAAAGGAAATTTAATAGCACAATAAATAAATTTTACTGAGCAAATACTATGCATCGTAGTGCTATCTGCTTTCCTTAATATGTTTGTAAACATAAAAACCATCCCTTAGGATAAATGATTCCCACTTAGAAATGAGAAAAGTGAGGCTCAGCCAGACCCAGTGGCTCATGCCTGTAATTCCAACAATTTGGGAGGCCAAGGTGGGTGGATTGCATCAGCCCAGGAGTTAAAGACCAGCTGGGCAACATGGAGAAACCTTGTCTCTACCAAAAAACACACAGAATAGCTGGGCGTGGTGACTAGCCCCTGGAGTCCTAGCTACTAGGATGGCTGAGGCAGGAGGATAGCTTGAGACCAGGAGGTCGAGGCTGCAGTGAGCTGTGATTGTGCCACTGCACTCCAAAAAAAAGAGCCACTGAACTGTCAAAAAAAAAAAAAAAAAAAAGAAAAAGAAAAAAAAGTGAGGCTCAGAGGTTAAGTAACGTGCCTCAAATTACACAGCTTTTAGATAATAATGCCAGCATTCCACCAAAGAATCAGTGGCCGGAGCCACAATACAGCCCACTGTCTTCAGAGCAAAGCCTTTAGAATGAGAAACACCTAGATTTGAATTCCAGCTCTGCTTCACATTAGCTGGGTGTAATCTTAACTTCCTCATCTGTTTCATAAAGTTATTGTGGGAATTAAGCAATGCAAACAGAGAACTAGGCACTATGTCTGACGGTATACTGCAAATGTGTAAACTATAGTAATGAGTTTATTAATCAAAGATCTCAAAATATTTTCTGATGATGGATTAACAGATGTGTTAGAAGTTACAGAATTATTGTTTTTTTTTTACAATTGAGAAGAATGAATCAACTCATATCACTACAAGGTTGTATCTTACTCTGTGAATAGGTGTGTTTGCTTTTGGACTTGGCTCTGATGGCTTGTAAGGGAAGTTATTTGGTAAGCTCATCAGATAGGGAACTAAGTCCTTAACAAAATACCATTTTAGAAAACATAATGTAAGAGATGATGCCTAAAGAAGGTGATAACAAAAATAAGTTGGTTTAAAGTAACAACTGTGCCAAAATTTTAGGTTTGATATTGCTTGGAAACAATTTTTTCCTAACATTTAAGGATAAGAAGACATCATGGTAAATACTCTTCAGAGTTACATACGAATCACTGATAGTGAGCACATCATTTCTAGATATGATCTTAAGTATATATTATATTCAGAAATTTAAGTATGAAAGAATTAGACTAAATCTCTCTGAGACATTGTTTTTGCTGTTTTTATTCTTAAAAAATATTTAATGTTGTCACTTCTACTTTGAGATTAAAAAATAATTTAAGATAGATCTTATGGTAATCATGTCTAGATGATGAGCCTATATATTGTAAATAAATCATTTTCTGAGATAAATAATAAAGATAATATTGGCAACAAAATTCCAAAAAAGGAGGGAGGCCTACATCTATTACCAGTGCCAAAGAAAGTATCCTTTCTCTCTGACAATTTTTACTTAAAAGAATGGTGTTCAGCTGAGACTTAAGTTAGATTGTATTAGTCAAGAGATCACAGAAAATTAATTAAACTCCGTGATTAAAGGTCTATATTTGAGATAGGTAGGTAAAAATATTTTACCCGAGATAAGTTTGTTTAGACCAATTTAATCACTTGGTATTTTTCTGCAATTTTAATGAATCCTTGTTAAATACATGATCTGTCAGTATAAAATTACATAGGTAAACCACCAGTGGGATCATGCCCCAGTTTCTTTTTATTTTTGTTTTTAAAGAAAGAGCAGCAGTGTTCAGTCCATAATACAGAAGCCTCTATTACAAACATAGGCAGCTCTAGGGAATAATGATACAAACCAAACACAGGAATCCTGGCTATGTGGTATCTGTCTCCTATGAAGTTTCATCTTAGGTTACCTACATATCCTGATGAAATTTCTGTGAGGTAGAGAAAAGCAAACACTAGTGTTCATTTTGTAGATGGATATGCTAAAACAAAAAATTTACTGTTTAGGTCATATCTAGTATCATAGTTAAGGATGAAATCTAAGTTTCTATTAGAACTCTAATAAAGATTCATATAAATAGATATGTTTCTAGAATCCTGCTTGAGAAGCCGACTTTGAGAAAGCTCAATGTATGAGAACAGCTGTCAGATCTAAATTTGAATTCTGAATCTTGCAATCAGTCATATTAACTTAGATAAACTATTTAGTATCTCTGAGTCTATTGCCCATTAATGAACATAAGCATAGGACTACCTATGTCAAAACATTATTATGGGGATTAAATGAAATGGATGTGAAAGCATTGAACACAGACAAGGTATTTTAGTGCTTTGGCCCCTTAATTTCAGAATTACCATTTTTATCTAATAAATTACATTAAATTACATGAAACTTGAAGAGATAATTTACTTATGGCAGTGCCTGTGAATTACTTGGCTTTTCAAAATAAAGACATTAGAACTCATAATTATATTTGGAAGTTAGGCCAAGGAACTGAGGCAAGCAGAAATGTAGAGAAGTGATATTAAGAGATCACAGTAGCATTTTCATGGAACTCTGTCATTCATTTAAAATCTTCTCTACACCATCTAACACTGAAGTTTGGCAAGGCCTAGTCAAATGAGCTCAGAGAGGCTACATTTTATTTTTGATACAGGGAATAATAAAAGAAGAGCTATCATTAGAATCAGAATAACATTTTTCCTTAGTAATATAGGGGAGAAGGAAAAAATAAGAGTATTTCCTGCAGCAAAGGCTATTTAATTGCAGTTAGTATTTACCATAAAATATTCACTGACTTGGCCATTCAGTTATAAATGAGTTTGAGAGAGACACAAAATTATGAACCTTCTAAATCATGAAACTTGTTTAATAAAGCAAGACTCTGCCTAGTTAAGATTCAGAATTTACATTAAAGTTTATAATCTAAATACTCGCATCATTCCAATGGTCTCCAGTGGCATTTTCAGTAGTCCCTATTACCTCTTCCTCTATACTAATTATGTAAAATATTCCTAAACTTCGTATTTCCTCTTTTGATTTTTGACTATCTTGATAGAGAATACACACATGTGAAATACACACACATGCTTTTTAGATGAATCACTTACCTCAGAGCATTATTTTCAAGTACATTCAACCATATATTAAAGTGGCACCGTATTTACAAATCTTTTAAAATTTCAAGTTTCTTCTATATACATACCAGCACCATCTGTTTTAATTCTGTTAGATGGTATACTGGGCTCTCCTCTACCCAATGTATTGGTTGCTACCACGCGGAATTCATACTCCATCCATGGGATTAAGTCCACTGCTCTTGCTGCCTCCATATTTCCTTCAATAATTGGGGGATCTAAATAAAATAAACAGTAAATAGAGAATATAGGTTGATTAACATCACTTTTATAGCTTCCATTTTTATTTTACTATTTCAGGGAGAATGGTATATATTACATTGAGTTGAAGTAAAAACTACAACTAGGAATGACAAAATTTAAGTTCAAGGGAGTAAGAGAAGAAGTTTAATAAATAATAAACTTACAAAGAATGATATGCATATGAATCACCTATGTAAGTAAGTTCGAGGCAGGGAGACTGCAATTCTACATGTCTAACAAGCCTCCAGGCTTGCTGCTAGTCCATGAACTGCACCTTGAATAGCAAGGAGCTGTATTCTGAAGGTGTAATTGAAAAGGATTTCCTGAGATAAAGGTACAATTGGAGAGGCAAAATTTTATGTATTGCCACTGATATAGTCTATGGCTAGCAAATGGTTTATAAGTAGGGTAGAAAAGGTTAAAGTTTATATCCTTTTTACTTGGTTTTGTAGATTTATACTCAGATCATTTGGACCAGTGATAATAAATGTCATAATAATTTTATTAAGATTTGTTAAGTATCCCTCAGAATTCATGCTACTAGATACTAGTAGAGATGAGATGATAAATTATGGTGGAATGTGATCTTAGCTTGCTTATTTAATTGAGATATAATAAAACATGCAACCAAGGCAGGTCTGTGAATTATTATAAGCTTGCCTCAAATATTTCCACATGTTTTTAATAATCAACCTATTCATGTAAATACCTGTACCTGTAGGCTTGTCTATGACTCAATATCTTATTGTTTAGGGAAGTTTTATCGGGCAATGTAGACCACGAATACATAATTTTTAAAGATGACATGTCCATCCACACAATAAATGCTAAGCACCCCAGCATCCAGTTTCTACTTTTGGACAAATTCTCACATGGCTCGGACTGTTCCATCTCACCCTGCCGTAATTTTAACTCTGCTAGACACTACTTTTGCTATCTAATTGCTTATTTTGTTATGGATTTGTTCTGTAGATTTGACACATATTTTTGACTTTCTGATTAAAAGTTTCCCTTTACCTTCCCCTCTGTTTTGATTTATTAGGATTTATTAAGAATTTTGACCTCTTTATTTCCTATCTCTTTCACTCCTCCCGTACACCAAATCAGAAGCTGTTTGTTTTAATTCACATGCATAAGGACATTTTTCTAGGTAACTGAAAGAAGTAAAGTGAAGTTTTGGTTTGTGAAGGGCTGTTTACGGAGTGAAGGGAGAATAGAGCCTTTGTGATGATGCTGAGTAAGGTAGCCTTTTTGTTTGTTTGTTTCTTGCGATGGAGTCTCACTCTGTCACCCAGGCTGGAGTGCAGTGGCGTGATCTCAGCTCACTGCAAGCTCTGCCTCCCAGGTTCACGCCATTCTCCTGCCTCAGCCTCCTGTGTAGCTGGGACTACAGGTGCCCACCACCTTGCCTGGCTAATTTTTGTATTTTTAGTAGAGACAGGGTTTCACCGTGTTAGCCAGGATGGTTGATCTCCTGATTTCGTGATCCGCCCACCTCGGCCTCCCAAAGTGCTGGGAGTACAGGCATGAGCCACCATGCCTGGCCAAGGTAGCCATTTTTTACTAGACACTATTCATTAATATTAACCCCTTATAGAAAACAGGCTGTATTGGGTTAAATGGTGCCTTTCTCCACCCAGAAAATGTCCATGTCCAAATCACCAGAACCTGTAAATGTCATCTTATATGAAAAAAAAAAAAAGGCTTGGCAGACGCTTAAATTAAGTTTAAGGTTGTAAGTGTTAAGAATCTTAGGGTAGGATTATCCTAAATTATCTAGGCGGGCTCTAAATCCAATGACAAATGTTCTTATAAAAGAAGGACACAGAGAAGAGTCACACCCAGAAGACCAGAAGGCTATGAGACCACCAATGGTAGATATGAAAGTGATGTAGCCGCAAGCCAAGGGACATATGGAGCCACCAGAAAGTGGAAGAAGCAAGGAATGGAGCCTTTGGAGAGGATGCAGCCCTGCCACCACCTTGATTTTGTTCTCCAAACTATGAGAGAGTAAATTTCTTTTGTTTTAGGCTACCAAGTTTATGTTAATTTGTTGGCAACCCTAGGAAACTAATACTGAACCTTAAAGGCAGAAGTTGATGGAGCTATTTGTGAGTTTATAATTATTGAGTTTGGCAGGGGTTCGGGGGTATGCAGTACAAAAGTGTTTTAGGAGGCTTCAGTCTGTCAGACCTGCTCCCCTGCTTCCTAGTCTCAAAACTCCAGCACCATTTAAGGGTTTGAAGAATGGAAATGTTGGAAGCATTTTAAAGAATGAAGATATTGTGTTCTTATGATAGTCAAGGCTACACTGGGGCTTTTCCAAGGAAGCTGGGAGGTCAACAGGTAAGAGCAGGTGTCTGCTAGGACAGACAAAGAAGAACCAGGTGGATGTGTGGAGAAGCTGCAGCTGATTGACTGATTTTGAGCGCATGTAAAAAATGTGAGGATCCAGTATGAAAATCTCCCAAACAAATGGAAGACATTTTCATAAAGTAGAAGATCATAGTTGACCACCAAAAATATGTGAAGGAATGATGGTAGGTAAGGCAAGAAAAGTCAACAGGAGTCATTTTATGCTAGATCTGGATTCCAGCTGAGGAGCCAAGGCTTTGATTTTAATGAGTGAGATGAGGAAAGGAAGAATAAGCAACCAAACTCAGAGTCATGACCTCAAGCAGGTAGACCCTAGGAAGAAGCCCTTGGTCCAAAGATGCAAAAACCTCTCTCAGAAGGGGAAAATGAAGTGTACGTTAAGGGAATGGAATTCCAGAGTGGACATTCTGAATTATTAAGGAAGGAATTTGCTATAAATATTTTAGAATAGTATTCCCACCAGGATTGCTAATAGCTTGACAACTCTTCTTTTTAGAACAAATCCAATTATTATTATTCTTGATAATTTATATTAACATCAGTACATATGAGAATACAAATATCTAAAACAAACATGTTTTGGTAAATAGTTATAATATCCCCTCAATAAAACCATCTTATGTAAGTAGTAGGAATAATTTAGCAAAAACATGATTAACATCTATCATTTTTAAAAGATGTACCAAGAATTAAAAGTGTCTCTTTTCTCTAAGCTGCTTTCACTTCTGCAAATTTGGGTGGCACTTCTGACCCCAACCACATCAGAAGTACATAATTTAAAACACATTCTCTCTAATATTTTCCCAGCTCTTGTCTTGAGCTAAGTAGCCCAAGTCATCACTACAAATGGAACTCCAAGACTGGCTAGGTTCACATCAGGCCCACACTCAATATATTTCTTCTGTCTCTCCCTTGTTTGTTCCTGGCTATCATTTGTGGCTATATATACATTTTTTCTACTTTTTATTCACATTTTGAAACCCCTCAGGGCCTAGTATGCCCAGCATGATGTTTTACAAATAGAAGTACTTAAAATATTTTTGCTTAAAATATATATGTAATACAAATTCTAAAGTTTGTGTCTATTTAGAGTAGACAATGTCTCAAGGCAAGAAGCATAGCCTTGTCTATAGCAATCACTTTAGTGCCTTCTTCATCCTTGAATCAGGCAGGTAAGAGAAGGAGGGCACTCTTTTACATTGCCCCACCACATAATATCCATCACTCTATGACCTCTATATTATCATGTATTCAGTCCATTAATTGTCCTGTCCTGTCTAAAGCAGAGAGTACTACTCCATCTTCTTAAGCCCTCTTCCTTTCCCTTCAACTGTGAGTTGATTCTCATTTCTCTCTTCCACTGCTGCTGTGTATGCTTTTTTTAAAACTTGGTTTTACCTTTAAAACATATTTTATATGTTCTATTGTGAGCCCTAAATGTCTTCACAAATGGACTTGTACCTAATGCAATCTTCTCTCCTATTCCTTAAGCCCTGGTAGGAACTATTGGATCCTTTTTTCTTCTTCTCCTTCTTTTTTTACTTCTTCCAAAATCACCTACGCAGTTTGGGAGCAGAAGCCTGCTCCCTAAAGAAGTAAGCTTTGCTTTGGAAGCAGATTTACGCCTCAAGCCAAATGGAGACGAGAAACAGGAACAGAGAGACTTCGTGTCCTTTTTCTTCAGCCAAGTTCCTTGCAACCTGTTTGTTATTCTTGGAGCCAGAAAGAGATTAAAGTACTTTGCATAATGGAGGCAAATACTGGGGATCAGGAGCAGACCTTGTTCTAGACCTGATTTTTAACTGGGTCAGTTCTGAGTCAGGCCATACAGTTAATCTCAGCAGTGAAAAATCAGATCTTAACAGTATAATGCCTGATTTTGGTGGAAGCAAAAAAAGGAGAAGGAGAAGAAGAAAAAAGGATCCAATAGTTCCTACCAGGGCTTAAGGAATAGGAGAGAAGATTGCATTAGGTACAAGCCATTTATGAAGACATTTAGGGCTCACAATAAAGCATATAAAATGTGTTTTAAAGGTAAAACCATGTTTTAAAAAAGCATACACAGCAGCAGTGGACGAGATAAATGAGAATCAACTCACATCTCTCTTTTAAAAAAACTAAATGTTGTACATTAAATGGGTAGTTCTTTAAAAATTTGTTTTACTTTTAGTGTAAATTTTAAGCAAAGAGATATAAAGCAGGAGACCTTAGTTCTTACTTTAGTACTTAGGCCAAAATACTCAGTTTAGCAACCAGCTATAAGCAATAATTCATAGATCTATTTACAAATGCCTTGAGGCCCTAAGGCTTAGAATAAAAAGAAGTTTCTCACCATTCTTTGAGGAAAAGAGAATCAAGCCTCATGGGTATCACAAGGCCAATAATTCATTGTGTTTTAGTTGCCTGAAAATCATGCTTGTGGCGCCCTGCCTTTAGACCACACTGATTAATTGTTTGAGCAGCTTCGGAAACAGCCAGAATGACTTCAGGACTGAAAAACAGATTGTGTCAAGAATAACTCCAGCCAATGTAAGCCCCTCCACTGTAGACTTTTACAAGTTATCTGAGTGAGTCCTGGTATTTCTTTAAGATCTAAACATAAGCAGAATCTTTGGTGTCCCCCGTTTCAATCTAAAACCCAAATATTTGAAAGTACCAGAACAAACCTACTCACTCAGAGATTCTAAATAAAAATTCAGGTGTCTGTGATGTTCCCCTTCCTGTGTCCAAGTGATCTCATTGTTCAATTCCCACCTATGAGTGAGAACATGTGGTATTTGGTTTTCTGTTCATGCGATAGTTTGCTGAGAATGATGGTTTCCAGCTGCATCCATGTCCCTACAAAGGACACTAACTCATCCTTTTTTATGGCTGCATAGTATTCCATGGTATATATGTGCCACATTTTCTTAATCCAGTCTGTCACTGATGGACATTTGGGTTGATTCCAAGTCTTTGCTGTTGTGAATAGTGCCGCAGTAAACATACGTGTGCATGTGTCTTTATAGCAGCATGATTTATAATCCTTTGGATATATCCCCAGTAATGGGATGGCTGGGTCAAATGGTATTTCTAGTTCTAGATCCTTGAGGAATCGCTGCACTGTTTTCCACAATGGTTGAACTAGTTTACAATCCCACCAACAGTGTAAAAGTATTCCTATTTCTCCACATCCTCTCCAGTACCTGTTGTTTCCTGATTTTTTAATGATTGCCATTCTAACTGGTGTGAGATGGTATCTCATTGTGGTTTTGATTTGCATTTCTCTGATGGCCAGTGATGATGAGCATTTTTTCATGTGTCTGTTGGCTGTATGAATGTCTTCTTTTGAGAAGTGTCTGTTCATATCCTTTGCCCACTTTTTGATGGGGTTGTTTGTTTTTTTCTCATAAATTTGTTTGAGTTCTTTATAGGTTCTGGATATTAGCCCTTTGTCAGATGAGTAGATTGCAAAAATTTTCTCCCATTCTGTAGGTTGCCTGTTCACTCTGATGGTAGTTTCTTTTGCTGTGCAGAAGCTCTTTAGTTTAATTAGATCCCATTTGTCAATTTAAGCTTTTGTTGCCGTTCCTTTTGGTGTTTTAGACATGAAGTCCTTGCCCATGCCTATGTCCTGAATGGTATTACCTAGGTTTTCTTCTAGGAGTTTTATGGTTTTAGGTCTAACATTTAAGTCTCTAATCCATCTTGAATTAATTTTCATATAAAGGATAAGGAAAGGATCTAGTTTCAGCTTTCTACTTACGGCTAGCCAATTTTCCCAGCACCATTTATTAAATAGGGAATCCTTTCCCCATTTCTTGTTCTTGTCAGGTTTGTCAAAGATCTGTAGATGTGTGGTATTATTTCTGAGGGCTCTGTTCTGTTCCATTGGTCTATATCTCTGTTTTGGTACCAGTACCATGCTGTTTTGGTTACTGTAGCCTTGTGGGGAGATGGGGGGTGGGGGTGGGATAGCATTAGGAGATATACCTAATGTAAATGACGAGTTAATGGGTGCAGCACACCAACATGGCACATGCATACATATGTAACAAACCTGCACGTTGTACACATGTACCCTAGAACTTAAAGTATAATTACACACACACACACACAATTCAGTTGTCTGAGACTGGAAATGAGCATTTAAAGGCTTCTCACTGATTCTGACACACCTACTCAGTTTTATGTTACCGGTCCTAGACCCAACCCATAGATTGCCTGGCAGGACTCTGGAAGGAGCCATAGGTTTGGCGAATTTCCGTGAAGCAAAGGAAAAGCAAGCTGTGCTCTGACATCTCAGAAGGTGTGAATCCTTGATCCTTCTCTAAGGGAAATATGAATGTAGCCTCATAAAAATCCAGAAATTCATGTTTGAAATGAGAACTACAAAAACTGAAGAAACAGAAAGGCAAAAAAAAAAAAAAATACTGTCCTAGAATAGACCTAGAGAGTTTTCATTTTTAAAAAGATGATAATAATACTAGGTAAAGATATGGCAGAAGAGATACCCAAATACTGCTTATGGGAATAAAAACAGGTTCTACCTTACTGCAGAGTGATTATATAATATAGCTCATGGGTTTGGGCTGTTTATACTCAATAATTTAATTTACAAATATCTATTTTAGGTAAATAACCTAAAGTACAGAGAAACATTTAGGTGCAAAGATGTTAACTGCAGAAGAATTTTAATAAGCAACTCAGTCTTACATAACACAGAAGTTTAAATATAAGCATATTTTCTTATTCATGTTGGATAATCTATTCCAGGTTCTCTTAACTATTTATCATAACATGCTTACTATGCCTCTTCATGTTTTGGCCAACATCCTCTTTCACACACACGCACCATCACTAACAATATTCTATAATTAGTCCTCTGAAAGTAGCAGCATGGAATCAAACACAATTTTCTAACAATGACCTGAGCATCTTGTAGAACTCCAGGAATGGCATCAAGCTATCTGCTGTCTGTTCACTAAAAACAGTCCAAGAGAAGTAAAATTTACAATAGTTTGCCTTAAAAATACACAGTCAATTTCTTCATCTCATTATTCTAAATTTAGTCTTTGGAACACTGAAAGTTGATATCTTTCAAATATATTTATTTCATACCTTAAATATTTACCTTCATGAAGCTGAATTTAATCCTGTACCATTTTTTCTTAGTGGTCACACCATAAACAAAAACTATATGATTTTTATTTCTGTATTTGTTGCAGAAAATATTTTTCACTTCCACTTAGGATGCAGTCACAAGAGAACTTCACTAGTACACTAACAAAAATAACACATAGATAATCTATAAACCATCATCTTTCAAAGCCCATTAGAGAGCTGAGATTTTGAAGACACAAGGGACTAAAATTCATCATTGGTAGAACAGTGATGAAAGAAAGATGTAGTCATAGATGTTAGTAAGAAGAAAATAGTTTAACTTCTAACAGATATTTACAAAGTATAGGCTGATATGGCTGTTTAAAATCACAGGGAGATCAAAGAACAAGGAGAATCTATAGTAATTTGACAATTATTTTTCGAAGGCCTTCATCACATGTACTCAAGAAAGTTTTGGGGCAGTACAAAAGAACCCAAAAAGACTTCCCTCTGGGGCACCGATACCACAAACATGAGATAGTGGCAGGAGTGATGAGAGAGATCTGCTTCCCCTGTGAGGGACAGGTGCTTCGGACTTGTTGAAGTCTAAGGGAAGAGAAGGAGAACTGAGTAAAAAATCCGAGAACTCTGGGCTTTAGACTGATCAGCAGCAGCAGGTATCTGGGCAGAAGCCGGGGAGATGAAAGAACCCTCTGTGGGGTCCAAGGTAGAAGAGCCTGCCAAAGTCTGATAGCAGGAGAGGAAAACCTCCAGACACTCAGATATGTAGGAAGGTCTGATCTTACACTCAAATCACTTGAAGCCTGCCCCAACTGAATCTAATAACAATGCTCAGATCATCTCAACTACAAATCTGATTGACTCAGTCCCTAAAGTAATGGCATGCACTTTCCCAGACATCATTAATGTTTACTTTAGTAATCACTGTTCTTCTATACACAATGTTTGGAATTGAGCAAAAAGTTATCAGACACATGAGTAAACAAAGAAATATGACCCACTGTCAAGAAAGAAAAAAAATCCACAGAGCTAGACTTAAAGATGATCTAGATGTTTAAATCATCTGATAGGGTTTTAGCATAAGTATGTTAAGTATGTAAAAATATCAAGAGGAAAACATGCACAACTTGTATAAACAAATAGGAAATTCCCTTGGAATATTATGTGAGCAATATTAAAAGCAGCCAAATGCTAGAAATAAAAATTCCTGAACACAATAAAATGTTATAATTAAAGAAATTAAAATTCCTGACCCACTGCTTTAGTGGGTCAAAAGTATTTTAATGTGATTATTTGCAGACTGAATCCAGCAAAATAAATTATCTATGAAAGCGAGAGAGGTAATTAGCCATTATCCATACAGAAACAGAGACACACAGACACACAAATAAGCAGACACATGCACACACACACACACACACATATAGACACATACACACAGTCCATTTTCTGTGGAATAACATCAAACAATCTAATATACGTGTCAAGAGAAACCAAGAAGAAAGAGTAGAGCAGAGGAAATCTTTGAAGAGGTAATGAATGACTAAGAATTTTCCAAAGTTGAAGAAAATATCAACCCAAGAATACAAGAAGCCAAGCTCCATTAGGATAAATGCATTTTATCAAGCTGAAAAGCAAATACAAAAAGAAATCTTGAAGCAGTCACAGAAAAGGGACATATCAAGTACAGAGAATTATGATTAAAACAATTACTGACTTCTCATCTGAAACAATGGAGACAAAAGACAACAGAACAATGTTTTTAAAGTGATCAAAGTGAAATGAAGAGCAATTTGGATTTTGTATGCAATAAAAGTATCACTTAAAGATGAAATTAAAGACATTTTCTGATAGAAAAAACATAAAAACCTTTGAGTCCAACAACCTGAACAATTAGAAATGCTGTAAGTTTCTTAGTAGTGAAAATTATACCAGATAAAAAACAGTTTTACAGAAAGGAATGAGGAACCCAGATATAATAAATATACTGGTAAATATAAAGGAATTTTGAAACACCTTTCGGCCAATAGAATAGAAAACAATTTTCTCAGACTGAAAAAAGCATCTAAGATGATGTATTCAAAGCAGTGAAAAAACAAAACAAAACAAAACTGTCAACCAAGAATATCATATCCAAGCAACTGTATTTTAAAACCAAAGGCAAAATGCACTCACAGATAAATAAAAACTGAGAGAAATTGTTACTAAAAGACTTATCTTCCAAAAATAATTAAAGTTATTCAGGTTGAAAGTAGTTGATCCCAAACAGCAATTTGAATAAACTCCCCCAAAATAATGAGCATTGGTAAAGGTAATTTTGTAATTATAAAAGATAGTATAAATACTCATTTTTTCTTCTATCTTCTCAACTTATTTAAAAGTAATTGTAGAAACCTATATATGTATGTATATATGTTCACACATATGTTGTGCATTTATATATGTGTGTATGTACATAATTGTGTTATTGGATCTATGATATATTGAAATGTAATATATTTGATACTAGCTGCACAAAGGGGACAGGTAGGAGCAAAGTTGTAAAGAAATGACATCAGATGGTGATACATAGTTTGTATGTTTGTCCAGTCTAAATCTCACGTTGAAATTTGATCCCCAGTGTTGGAGGTGGGGCCTAATAAGAGGAGTTTGGGTCATGGGGGGTGGATTCACAATGAATGACTTTGTGCCTTTCTTCCAATAATGAGTGAGTTCTTGCTTTATTAGTTTATGCAAGAACTGATTGTTACAAAGAGCCTAGCACTTTGCTTCTCTCTTCGTTGCTCCCTCTCTCACCATGTGACAAGTCACTTTGCTTTCACCATGAATGAAAGCTTCCTGAAGCCCTCACAAGAAGCAGATGCTGGTGCTATGATTCTTGTATAGCCTGCAGAAATGTGAGCCAAATAAATCTCTTTTCTTTAAAAATCACCTGGCCTCAGATATTTATAGCAATGCAAAAGAGACTTGGATGATAACTCAAATCAACATGAACAAATGAGGAGGACCAGAAGTAGTAGACATAAAGGATAATATAACAGACAAATTAACAAAGGATTATTTAAACAAGCATATGTTGGTTTAATAGGCAAACAATTATGGAAAGTGATAATTTTAATATAAGATTATTGGGTTTGTGAAATATATAGATGTAACACATATATTTATATATATTTCACTGAATATGAAAATGTTTCCCCTAGATAGCTCTATTTCATCTTCCTCTTTTGTGCTATTATAGTAATATATATAATATTACTAAATATTAATAGCGTACATTATATGCTATTATAGTAATATAAAACTATATTACTATATATAGCATATAGCATATAATAAAATATGCTATAATAGCATATATAATAAAATATGTTAGTAATATATAGTATTATAGTAATATATTACTATATTATTTGCTATATAACTATATTATATATAGTACTGTAATAGCACAAAAGAGGAAGAATGAAATAGAGCTATCTAGGAGAAATACTTTCATATTCATTGAAATTAAACTAATAAAATTATGAAACCTGTTAAATCTGGTAAGCCCTAGAGTATTCATTAAGTTTGTATGTGTTTGATTATACACATGTATAGTGAATATAAACATACCCTTGGAGCAGGATTACTTACACACACACACACACACACACACAAAGTGAATATCATCAAAGGAATTAAAATGTTACACTAGAAAATGCTCACTTCTTCCAAAAGAAAGCAGTAAACAAGGAAAAGAGGAACAAAAATAGTAAAATATTTAGAAAGCAAAAATACAATGCAACTACAATCCAACTGTATCAATAATAACATTAAATGTTAATGGATTAAATAATTCAGTCAAAAGGCAGACACCATCAAACTGGATGAAAAATTCAACTAAATGTGGCCAACAGAAAACATACTTTAGATTCAGAGACCGAACGTCAATGAAAGCAGAAGAATTGGAAAAGATATATAATGGAAATAGGAACTTTTAGAAAGCAGCAGTGGCTATTACTAATATCAGAAGTACCCTATTTATTTTATTATACTTTAAGTTCTAAGGTACATGTGCACAACGTGCAAGTTTGTTACATATGTATACATGTGCCATGTTGGTGTGCTGCACCCATTAACTCGTCATTTATATTAGGTATACCTCCTATTGCTATCCCTCCCCCCTCCCCCCACCCCAAGACAATTCCCGGTGTGTGATGTTCCCCACCCTGAGTCCAAGCGTTCTCATTGTTCAATTCCCATCTATGAGTGACAACATGAGAAGTACCCTATTTAAAACACATCTCCTACCTCCCCATTCCTCTTTTCTGTTGTTTCTCTCTAGCGTTCATCACCACATGACTTATTATATATTTTAATTGTGTATTGGCATCTCTTCTACTATAATATAAGCTCCTTGAAGACAGGTTTTGTTGTTCTTATTTTGTTCACTGCTGCTCAGCTATACATACTGCATCTAGAATAGGTTCTGGCACACGGTGGGGACTCAATAAACATGTTTAAAGAATGAGCACTGTGGGCCCTGATCTAGGTGCTAGAGATAGAAGAGTGAATAAAACAGTTTTAGCTTCATGGAACCTACTTTCTAGTGGGAAGCATATTTAAATTGAGCTACATAGTAAGCATACATAAATAACTAATGCAAATAATTGCAATTAGTATTTCTTTTTCAGGGCCAAACCAAATTTAAACCACTTATTTATTTTCATGGGCTAGATTTCTAATAGTTTCATTACTATCATACTTTTCCATTCTCTTCAGAAAAGTAGAAACTGCTTATGCTTTAGGTTTATAAAGCATCTAAAAGGTTTTAAATTTATTTTTCAGATGGACTGATTTTGTCAAGAATATTTACAGATAATTCTTAAAACAATAAGCATAATGTAATAGAAATATTTCACTTGTTTCTAATTTATTGCAACTTTATACACTTAGGTGGGGAATCATCTGATGTTAAAATATATCCTAAATCCTTGCAACAGACTTCAAGTTTATATTTGATTTATTTCTCTGGAGGGGGTGAAATATCAAATAGAAGTAAATTTAAATTAAAACCTGTTAGTGAGCAATACAAATATTGGGAATAGGATTTCCATTATGTTAAGATAAATCTAAAATGAACGCAGATTTGGGAGATTAGAATAATTTCTTTTTATTATTATTATACTTTAAGTTCTAGGGTACATGTGCATAACATGCAGGTTTGTTACATATGTATACTTGTGCCATGTTGCTGTGCTGCACCCATCAATTCATCAGCACCCATCAACTCGTCATTTACATCAGGTATAACTCCCAATGCAATCCCTCCCCCTTCCCCCCTCCCCATGATAGGCCCCAGTGTGTGATGTTCCCCTTCCCGAGTCTAAGTGATCTCATTGTTCAGTTCCCACCTATGAGTGAGAACATGCGGTGTTTGGTTTTCTGTTCTTGTGATAGTTTGCTAAGAATGATGGTTTCCAGCTGCATCCATGTCCCTACAAAGGACACAAACTCATCCTTTTTTATGGCTGCATAGTATTCCATGGTGTATATGTGCCACATTTTCTTAATCCAGTCTGTCACTGATGGACATTTGGGTTGATTCCAAGTCTTTGCTATTGTGAATAGTGCCGCAATAAACATACGTGTGCATGTGTCTTTATAGCAGCATGATTTATAATCCTTTGGGTATATCCCCAGTAATGGGATGGCTGGGTCATATGGTACTTCTAGTTCTAGATCCTTGAGGAATCGCCATACTGTTTTCCATAATGGTTGAACTAGTTTACAATCCCACCAACAGTGTAAAAGTGTTCCTATTTCTCCACATCCTCTCCAGCACCTGTTTGTTTTTTTTTTAGTTTTTTAAAAAGGAGGAACATTTTATTCACCACTCATGTCTCTTTTCTTGTGACAACGGGGAACATATTTTTATGTCTCCTCTTTTCCATCTTAAAGAATTCTGGCAATGACAAGTTTGTTTAAAAATATTGTCAAAAGTTACAAAGAAATTATTTTATCAAAAAGATCTTCAATCTTCCATTTTACAGGAGAAAATATATGTATTGATCTGTGATATTGTAGGCTAGTCATGACAAACGGCAAAGTTGTTGACAAAGGAAAGTACCCACTTACTCTTAATTAATTTTTCCTGATCAACTTTGGAAAATCTTAATATAAGAAAAGAAAAAGGTTGAAAGATCCAAAATGTCTTTAAAAATCTGTTTTGAGGAAATTCAAACCAGGTCAGATCATTCACATAAAGGGTTATAGTAGTAAGATTTGGATGCTTAATTTAAGATTTATGATCAATGTGGCTTTTTAGAAATTCAGAACTATAGTACATATGTACTCAAATAAAAAGGGTCATAAATAATGTGCTATGAATGCTATTTGCTCAAAAATAGACTTCCCAGTGATTTTGGGGGCAGTAAATCTCACACAAAACTCAAGAAACCCAGGAGGCCTCATTTTGCTTTTCATTATAGGTTGATTTAGAAATGATACTTCTTTTCCTATAGCTTTAACACATTTAAATGTGTAAGTTCCATGTAATTTTCTTCACTACCAAAATATTAGAATAAGTTTTAAAAAATTTAAGAAAGAAAGCCTTTCAAGGTAGATAATGACATTTTTAAAACCTCCAAATTTTTGTTTTTGAGAAAAGAATTCACTTTGAAAAAATGCACAGATTAATCAGACAAATAAAACTCACCTGTCTTTGCATCTTTCCAGTCATCTGAAAGAATAGTCTTGGTCTGGATAGTGTATTTAGAGATAGGACTATGATTGTCTGAACCACGGCTCCAAGTAAGTGCCACAGAAGTGGCTCTAATGTCTTCTATTCTCAGACCACCTGGAGGGCCTGGAGGGCCTGAAATGAAAATTTGGGTAATGAATCAGTGAATCCCAACTAGTGAGTTAAACACACATTAGAATACAAAAATGTCTTCTAACACTTAATCTGAAGAACATTTGTACAATATAATCAGTGTGTCTGCATTTCTTTTAAATATAGATTATAAGAAGTGATATGATTTGTAGTTTTCACTGAATGATTTCATGTGTCTCTTTTTAAGGAAGGAGATAGATGCTATCATTTAAAAATGACATTGATATGCAGGTGTGATAATCTCTGACTCATGATATGCAATTGGCACTAAGGGGACCTAATGCAGATTGTAGCATAGTATGATTTAATGAATTCTTACTGAATGCATGAATCAGAGATGGTAGCGCAATTCAGTTTAGATATAGGAACAGTTGGTCTATTGTCATTCTGCCCCCCCCCCCCAAGAACTGAACACATCTCTTTGTTCTTTGATTTTTTTTTTTTTTTTTGAGTTAGGGTCTCACTCTGTCACCCCAGGCTGGAGTGCAGTGGGGTGATCATGGCTCACTGCAGACTCCGCCTACCTCCCCAGCTCAAGGGATCCTCCCAGCTCAGCCACCCAAGTAGCTGGGGCTACAAGCACTCCACAACACTCAACTAATTTTTGTGTGCATGTGTGTACTTTTTTGCAGAGACTGGATTTTACCATGTTGTCCAGGCTGGTCTCCAAGTTCTGGGCTCCAGTGATCCTCATGCCTAGGCCTTCCAAAATGTTGGGACTACAGGTGTGAACCACTGCACTGGCCCACATACTTTCTTATAACTCTAAATGTTATAGGTAATTTATTTTACTTGAAGTGGAAATTTCTGGGAATCATTTCATGTATCATTTTGCATAATACATTTCATGTTATAGTCATAAGAATAATATTAAAAATGTTTCTGCTTATATAATATATAGAAAATAATTGACAATTCAGAGATATACCAGGAGGGCTCTTAAAACCTCAAATTATATTGAAGAGTCTTAGAAGAATTGTTCTTGTAGAACAAAAATCAATGTTAAAAATAGGTTTTCATAGATGCTTCATGACTCAGTACCAATACTATTCCTTTATCCTCTCAGCAGTGCACTGTGCTGGGAAATAGAAATTAAAAGATAAATGAGACATAACTTTTTGGGCTTTGAAGAGCTTCTTGTCTTCAAATAAAACAAATAAAAATAAGAAAAAAAAGTCCTTTAAGCGGTGAAGTCCTTAAAAAGCTAAAGAAGCCTCTCAGTTAATAGACAGCTCCCAGTACAGACATTTCAGAATGTTTATAACTAAACACGCATATCACCTGTTCTATTTGCACCAGAAAGGAGTCCACCCACAACTGATTTAGGCATATTGAATATAATAATTAATCAATAATTTTTATTAAGTAGCATCATCATTTTTCATAATTAATGTAATACTAAAGAGGACATTTGTTTTTATCTTTCAGCTGAAATATATACCTTTATATTTATGTATCAGTTGAGTTGCTTAGCTTAGATGGCCTTTTCCTTTATACGAACATTGGTATTTGCAGAGGTATGGCCAACACCCTAAACCTCCACTCATTTCCTTATAGTGGTCCCAAGGAAGAAAGTGTGTGCAGATCAACAAAAACACATCACCACTAACTAGTAACACGAGACACATACCCTATCAATGATAGTAAATTTTATTATTTGGAAATATATCACATAAAAATATAAGAAAAGCAAATAAACTTTTATAAATTTATAATTTATAATAGTATACTTAGACTTCTTAATGTTAAATAATTGAAAATAGACACACAACAGAACACATTTGATATTCAGAGAGAATATATTGTTTTTCATATGTAAGAAAACACATTGAAATACAGTGTACATTCTTGATCAGAACCAAGAAGTTCATTACTTCACATAATGCAGCATCCTAAGTCAATTACTAAGTAGAATATTTTAGAGTGTTAAAATAAAATATTAGAGGTGAATAATAAAAGAATTTTTCAAAGGAAGAAAAGCACTGTAATACATGCATTTAGATACTTTTTCTGAGCATAGGGGTATGACATTCAGAAAATGCTAAAGGGAATTTAAGACAAAATTATCATAGGTTAGTCATTAACCATTAAAGTGTAAATCATTTCCCTGCTGTTGTTCTCTGATGTTCTTGAGGTGTCAAATGAATAATATTTCATAAAGGTCAGAATAAAACTGCATATTATTAGTGTATTTGTTGAGACATTATATGCATAATAATTCAGTCATCCACTCATTTAAGGGTAATATTGTTGAGCAAAACACTATAATTATACTTGTCCATTGTTTTCTTGGATATATATCTGGCCTATGGTAGGTTCCTCATAAGTACTTGGTGTATAGATAAATGAATTTATTATAATTAATGTTCAGGCAGTTCTGTAAACATAATTGTCATCCATAGTATAGTCTTCATTTTTCCAATTGTTTTGAAATACTGTATCATCATAAAGAGCTGGAATTGAGAAGACAAATGGAAAGGGGTGGGTTGGTATCTTCAAAACCCTGGTATGGGAATCTTACTCGGTAATGGTTCCACTGATATGAAGTAGATTTTTCCATCTACTAATTGTCTACAAATATCTCCAAAAAATGCCTGAGAATAAATAATACTATTAAAGTCATAATTATATTAAAAAACAGGGATTTTAGAATTAAGATAGACTTAGCTTTCAATTCTGTGCCCTGATTTATCTTGGGCAAGTTTCTTAAAATCATTAAGCTCCTGTTTACTCATCTGTAAAATAAGAGTAATAAAAAAGTCTGGTAACTCACGCCTATAATCCCAGCACTTTGGAGGTCAAGGCAGGTAGATTACCTGAGGTCAGGAGTTCAAGACCAGCCTGGCCAACATAATGAAACCCAATCTCTACTAAAAATATAAAAATCAGCTGGCACGGCAGTACACACCTATAATCCCAGCTACTCAGGAGTCTGAGACAGGAGAACTGCTTGAACCTGGGAGGCAGAGGTTACAGTGAGCCAAGATTGTGCCACTGCACTCCAGCCTGGGTGACAGAGTGAGACTCTGTCTCAAAAAAAAAAAAAAAGTATTGTTAGGACTGAAATAATGTCCTTACAGAATGTAGTTCTCAGCCTGGTCCACAGAAAGCCATCAGGAAACCTTAGCTATTAACAATATTATTATTATCATTACATCTTTAAAAGATTTCTGGGTATCTTAGCTACCTGGCAGGAGTTATTAATTAGTACTTTGTCAGTCATCATCAAGGATCTGTTTACAGAGTATTCATTTACCACTTATTACTTAAAAGAAAGCAGGGACAGTAAACCAAAATAAAATTCTAAGCCCCCCAACCATCTGAAAGGAACCCTTCTCTTGGCAAGTGCATTCCAAAAGTAACCTGAAAAACTAGTTCAGGCAGTGATGGGAAGGGGCAGCCAGACATGCCTCATTATACCCTCTTCCCTTTGGGAATTATTGATAGAACAGACTTCTTAACTCTGATAAGAATTTACAATCTCTTTTCTGAAGCTTGCTACCTGAAGGCTTCATCTGCAGGAGAAATCCTTGATCCCCACCACCCACAAGTCTGTGTGGTAATACAGACATTCTTTTCTATTGATAATAACTCTTTCAACCAATTGCCAATCAGAAAATATTTAAATCTACCTATGATCTGGGAGCCCCCCATTTTGAGTTGTCCTGCTTTTCCAGATGGAACCAATGTGCATCTTACATTTGTTGATTGATATCTCATGTCTCCCTAAAATACATAAAACCAAGCTGTATCCCAGCAACCTTGGGAACATGTCGTCAGGACCTCCTGAGGCTGTGTCACAGGTGCATCCATAACCTTGGCAAAATAAACTTTCTTGAGACTTGTCTCAGATACTCTTTGGTTTATAGGACAACATAGAAAGTAAAATGTTTTCCAGTAATTTTGACGTAGGTGAGGAAAACTTGGGAATGTGAAGACACTCTGTGTATTAAGGAATGAGTCTGTGGCAAAAATAGAGCATGGAGACAAACGTGGACAATCTGACTTCAACCCAGGGCCAGCCCTGCAGTGTCTCTCAGCAGGAAGGTTTTCAAGCAGTGTAGGCTGATGTTACTTGCTTATTTTTTTGTTTAGAATGGACAGAAAAGTGTTGAGGTAGAAAATAAAATGACAAAGCTACTTGGTTCTCAGTACAAAGGAAGGCATTTAGGAACTGACCACTCTTCTGATTCTTTTGTCAAAGAAAAAAAACCCAACCACACATAATTCTAACCCTGAGTTAGTTTGTTTCTCCCTTCCCTCCCCTCCCCTCCCTTCCCTTCCTTTCCCTTCCCTTTTTTCTCTTTTTTTCTTTTTTCTTTTTTTTTTCTTTTCCATTACCATGTACTCTCAATAAATCCTTCAAGGAAGCCAGGGAAAATGTAAGCAAATGGCCTGATGCATGCAGTTTATTTCACTATTACTCTACTGATATCTCCTTCCAGTTTCTTAGGCTGTTCTCAGCCAGATAGCTAACAATTCTAAGAACTATTTTCCCCAAAGTTAACATAAAAGAGAGAAATTGGTCAGTTGAAAAAGACCATTGGAATCTGATCTGATTTTAAATGCCTAGATGCATTAGATGACAAATTAGTCTTCTCTTTTTTTCTTTCTTTGACTGTAATTATTAAAGATCTGAAGTGGTGAGGGGAAGAACTGAAGTATATTTCTGACTAGACCTGGCAAAGTCTTTTTATCCGTTTTTCTCACTAACATTCATATTGGAGAGTTAGAAAGAGGTGAAAGAGGAGAAAAAGAACAATATGGGAGGAGGGAATAAAAAGTTATTTAAAGCATGCTTTTTGTTTTATGCTTTTATGAATATAGTTTTATCTTCACTCCTCTCTTGTCACCACCTCTCCCTACCCCATACTCTAGAGTTTTTGAAATACATTTTATTACACTCATATATCATATCCCTACTATTTCTGCTGTTTCTGTTTCCTAATTCTTCCAAATGCTGACAGGATGTCATCAAGAGAGGATACCACTAATTGTGTTCAGCCTATCCAGCTGATTGAATTCCTCTTTCATTGCAGTTGGCAGGACAAACTTCAGTGTTGGTTTGTTTGCTCCTTATTTTCCCATTCAAAATCATAGTGTTCAAATTGCTATGCTTCTTTGGGCTACGTTTCTGTACTTCAGATGGGGGCTGCCTCTACGGACTATTCTTTCTTTCCTATACGCATGACCCCCTCTCTTACTATTCTTGTTTTGCACCCATTAATTCTTTCACTCTTACTTTAAAAATCCCTCTTGGAGAATGCTGACTGAGAATGTTCCATAAAATTTCACCTATGGGCCAAACAAAAATAATGATCTATCAAAGTCCTTGTCAGTGTTATGTTTCTTACCTTGGGGGTTCTTCAAAATTGGCTAAAACACAAGTCTACAAACAACTACTGAGACTTGTTTCTGTCACTTTTTTACCTAGTAAAGGACTGGGGAAATGGCCTGAATGATCTCCTGTCATTCATGGTTCAATGCAGAGTCTCATTTGCCACATCCCTACTCTCTTTCTCTAAATTTCTTTATGTTTTCAACATTTTTACAGTTAAATCATATGCTACAGACAGATAATAGAAACATTTCAATATTTAAGGTAAATCACATACATTTAAGAGTCCACTAAAACCAATATATATATTTAAATAATCCATTTTACAAAAGGATACCGAAGACTTGAAGGGCTGTTGTCAGAGAGGCATAGCTAATCAGTGACAGATTACAGAGATGGGATCAGAGACAGGCTGGTATAACATGCTCGAAATGAGATAACATCCATTTTCAAATTCAGATTATACAGCTTAAATGTGCCTATCTGCAAAAGACTTCCAAGTAATTACCTGGATGACAACAAGTCTATACTGTTGTTCCCTTTGAACTTGAACTGCTAACAATATAAAATGTACATGGTATAAAATTATTAGTGATTCAAAAAGGGGAAATTTATATTGTATATTTTACTGAAAATTATGCTTTTTTCTGAGAACTTATATCAAAGTCACTGCCAAATCTTTTATAGTTCTTACCAATAACCTTGTGATGTAAGTGCTCTTATTTTTCCTATTTTACAGGTGAGGAAACAGACAGCAATAGGTTAAATAAAATGGCCATGTTCACCCAGCAAGTAAATGTCCAAGTTAGAATCTGAACCCAATTAATTTGCCATGAGACCAAATTTTCAACAACTATCCAAAAAGCAATATTTTTAAAACAGCATTGTCAGTATCTCACTCAAAAATGTTATTAGGTTTCTGTTGTTGACTTTTCGTTTTAGGGAAAATATGAATTACTTTTGTAAAAATGAATATTTTGGAAAATATGACAAGAACTATAATATATTGATCATAGCTTTTTTATTTTTTATTTTTATTTTTTTATAGAGATGAGGTTTTACCATGATCCTAGGCTGGCCTTGAGCTCCTGGGCTTATGTGATCCACCCACCTCAGTCTCCCAAAGTGCTGGGATTACAGGTGTATACCATCATGCCCGGCCGATTGTACCTTTTTAAATCTTTGTTTCTGTGTTAACTCAGATAAGTAAAGATAAACACATCATCCATTTATAAATTCATATTCAACACATTCCCTCTCTTTATTGATCGCTATGAAGATATTTGGTAATCTTTCCTGGATTTTACTAATGTTTTTAGAAAAACATACCTATGTATGAACAAAATATAGATTTGATTTTTACTAGTTCTCATTCATATGTAAACTAATTTTAAAAAATGAGAAATACAGTTGTTTATCAGTTCTGTCATTTCTGCTTTAAAAATGTAGTAACATTCGATGAAGAAGAATTTAGACATTTGAGGAAAGATAGTGAGAAAGCAATATATAAATTTTCCAAATGACCATTCACATTTTATAAGCTGACCATATTTTCTCAATAATCAAGATTTTTTTTTATAAATCAAATTGGATAGAAAACTAGAAATTAAGATCCTCGTGTCTCAATTTCTAAACAGGATGTAAAGTAGCTGTGAGTACACCGCACGTATCATTTGAGTTGGTGCCGCTACTTAGGTAGTAGCCCTAACTGGCTCTCTCCCTCTTAAACACTGGCTTTCTAAACAACCATGGTGGGAAATAAATCCCCCAAAACTACTGATTCTTTGGGGAATACATATAGCACATACATTTAATGTAAATATTCATGCCGCAGAACTCGTGTAAGTAGGAAAAACACTGGTGACATTCTTTTTTCCACTGGTAATTCCCTAGTAAGTAATTAAAAGCAAAGCACCATGTACAAATATTCTGTGATTCACTGTTTATTTTTACCAAAATGACAAATTTCAGTGAAAAGTCTGAAATGTTAAGGAAACAAAAAACTTTTCAGAACCATTTATCCTCCCTTTTTAAATCAAGTAATCATAAAATTGAAATTGCTGAGTGGCAGTCATATTAGGGCAGGAGACATCGTCTTTACTAAGGAATGTCAAAGTCTCATTATTTATTGCAGGCCTGTTCTTGCCTTGAAAATTATCTAAGACAATGGCTCTAATATCCTATTTTAAAATGCAAATCTATGTTGTGTGATCATGTTGATGTTTGAAGTTGTACTAAGATGAAGCTGAATATTATTAAATATCTCTACCATTTAATAGGAGTATGGTAATTTTCTTAACCTCTGGTATTGATAAAGGTAAATTTACATCCCAGTTAGAAATAAGAACAAGACTAAAGGAAGATAAATGAATCTGTATAATTATTCTACTTGATATTGATATAGTTTAAGGTTGTCCTTCATTTTCTGGTGTAAGTCACATCTGTCCTATGATTCCTTTCACATTTTTATTATTTCTTTAAAAAACAATATTCCTATCTAGTCTCAGTTGTATAACTTCAGTATGGACTACATAGAAAGATGCCCTTTATATGATGCATACATGTCTCCATGGTGCTGTTTACAGACACATGAAAATTCTCAAATTGATTTTAAACATCTTACAAAAATGACAATTAATCTGGATCTCTAGTCTAAATTCTAAGATAGCTCCATTTGGAACAGTAATTGAGACTAGAAAATATAAAAGAAAGAAATAAGTAACATCTTGAGTCAGAGACATTTATTTCTTTATGATAACTAATAAATTATTTTTAAACTATATATATACACACATATAATAATTTAAGAATTATATTCATTTCCCTCAAAGCTTTCTTCAGAGTTCTTCTGACCACAGAGAGAATTGCTAGATGAAGTAAGTGAGAAATTCATACCTAAACACAAACCTGTCTAAGAAAATCAAAATTATTTATTGTGAAGTAATAAGAATTTTAAGCACATCTCTTTCACCAAAGGGGGAAAGTGAAGGCATTTTCAAACAATAACATTTAAGCAGTCCCAGAAAGAATTATATACTCCTCAATTTTAATCATCCACTTCTACTCAAGTCCTTCCAATAAAAATCAGAACATTCTACCAAAAAGAAAAGATCTACAAAAGCTGATGGCAGGAATCAATAAAATTAAATATGAATGCATGCTGTTAATGGCTTAGTCGTCTTTACTAAAATCTTGCTACTCAGATGAGGGTTTCTTCCACGTGCTATCCATTTTCACGTTCCAATTCCAGGAATTGTTCCAAAAACCCTACAAAGCCATGGTAGGACTTCAGTTGTTTACTGATGCTTTTCATTCTTTCATGACAAAGAATATGTATGGCACTAGGATTAAGAAAAAAAGACTGCCACAGTAACGCCCCTTTTAGCTTATGTCCTAATTATGATGACTTATTAGAGAGTTTGACAACATTGTTCATTACCTGCTTGAATAAATCAAACAGTACATTCAATGGCAATACTCCTGTATTATAGAATTCATCAGTTCTTCATAGATTTTTCAGATAATGAGCTAATTTCTGAGCTATATAATTTCAAAGAAAAACAGGACATGAAAATGCAAAACTTCCACTTGGCCATTATATAATGTACTGAGTTAGTTCACTAGGCATTTTTAAGGTATTAGAGAAGCATTATAGTTATATTTTAAAAAATATTTATGCTCAAAGTATGTTTACATGTTTCAAAAGGGGAAACATACTCTAAGAACTAGGCTGGGGGTAGGGGGAAGTGCAGAATCTACAAGATTGAGTTAGTCAAATCTAGTATAATATGTTAAAAAAAAAAAAAAAAGTCTTGCACAGAAATGGTGAGTGTCAACGATCACCAGGTTGGAGGCAGGCTTGCACAGACGGGGAGAAAGGAATCCACCATGTTTTTCTCTCCACCTTTTCTGTTTTTACCTGCAAGAGGAAAGATCAAGGCTGAAGGGAGAGTGTGGATGCCCAATTAGGGGCAGCAAGCCATGTACTTGGGGGATTTGCCATATTTCCTTGATGGGTAAGTTGAAAGAATGAACACAGAAAGGTATCTTCCCCTACACGCTGAGGAAAGGGGACCAAAGGGAGAAGACTGATGCCACAAGCTATGGCCCAATTAAAACCTTTCCCTCATACACAGTGACTGACTTTCTAAAGACCAAGTGTTGTAACTGAAGTCTCTCCTCAAAAAACAAATGAAACAAATCTCACGGATCCTTTGTAAATTTCATTCCACATAGTGTAAGTCTATCTACTAAAACATATGCTTATGCCTTGAAGACGTCTAAGAAAAAAAGTAATGAGGATAGATTGAAGCAATGGTTCAAATAAGTTAATGGTTGAGGCTGTGTTTTGTGAGAACTGTCTTGAGTTATATTTTATTTATTTCTGATGTCGATATATACATTCATAGTAAAGGGAAGGAAGTAAAGCAAAATATTTATAAAAAGTTGCCATGAACAATGTATGGACTGTAACTATTCATACTCTCTTTCATAAATATGGAATTTGAGGCTGACAGTGATTAATCGACTAGCCTAAGACCACAGGTTAGGTAGGCAAAATGCATATCTAATTGGTTTACCAAGGGCCACAGCTTTTCTATCACACCGTGCAAATCATTTAACAACAGTATGTGTATAATGTGTATAATGATACAGCATTATTGTTATAGAAAACCATGTAATTAACAGAGTGATCACCTACCTCATTCCCCTACGCGTTACTAAGGATAGTTATTATTAGAATTATACCATTTTATAGCCACTACTGCCCCCTGGAGATAGCTATTTAAATAGAAGAAACAGCATCTAGGAAAACTTGCCTGTGCTGACTGCTTGTTGTAAATTCAGTCCTTACTGTAAATAGTAAAAAAGGTCATAAGACTCATTTGACATTTTAAGCATATGAAATTTTAAATCCTTTTGATGAGAACTGAAAATGCTCATTTTAGATATGGTCTTTTTTTTTTTTTCTTTTAAACGCAGTTTGGGTAGTTTTTGCTATTTTACCAGTTTGCTTCTCTGTGATTTGAGATTTTAATTCTGAAAAGTGGGGGCTATGAACAGTCACCAAGGGAGCCTCCCTAAACTCCTCCAGAGAAGGGTGCCATTTCCTTGAATTAGTCACTGTATCTATCAGACAATGTAGGAAGATATCAAATAGTGGTCCTCCAAGTTGCTTAGACCCTACACATCAGTGGGATCTGACATGTTTCTATCAGTAACAGTTCCTTTCTTCTGGAGAAATTCTCAGGAATGTGTGAAAGAGGGGTGGAGTCAAGCTCTCATTGTTGAGCACCACTAAGAGTGCAGGGAGCAGATGCTCAGAAGTGGGTTCTTCAGTGTGATGGACCTTAGACCATTCCAGGAATAATTACACAAGGGATCGCTACACTCTGGCATATCACAAGTAATTTGCTACTAATAATATTGAGAATTCAGAAGTTTCTGCATTTTTTTTCCAAAGGATAAAGTGGATTCAAAGTTATCCCTGTAGCATGCCAACTCTCACTCACTTGCATCCCAATGCACTTTCAAGCGAAGGTGTTGGGTCTTCAGGGGTGCCCTGGGAAATGCACATGAACCTCAGCCACTCCCTTATGTCTTCCCATGTCCACACAGTGATCATCACTGTTAACTGGCATTAGGCAAATAACAATTAAAATAGTGTTGTGCTTTTTAGGGTAAAAAGGTTTTTTGGATTTACGCCAGAATCTGCCATCAATTATGAGAGTATTGTGTACAGTTAAACGTGATGACGGAAAAGCGCTCTGGCAGAGAAAAGATTGAGAACTACTCCCTGCTGCTCTGATCTAATGGGGTATCCTAGCTCAGCGTCAGTTGCAGAATACTTAAATATTTCTTTCTCTCTCTGTGTATGTTTCATTTAATCCCAATAGTGACAATTACAGTTGCAGAAGCTATTGTAGGAATTCAAAAGCACTAAAATCTCTCTGTAGCTTCATAAACTGATCATGAGTTTAGAGGGTAAAAGCTTTCTCTGAGTTTCCTTCATTCTAATTTGTGTAGGTGTCCAAATTTTTGTGACCAAATTAAATTTCCAGAAACTGAGTGGGAAGCAAGCCTGCAAAAGGCTCCATCAAGAAAGCATTGCATAGTAATGAGACTGGAAATGGCAAACTGCACAAAAATCATAGGTAATAAAACTGCTTGAGAGGGATTTTACGTCGTTAAGTTTTTTCTTGGTTATATTTTCAGCAATGGGGCTAAGGTGTTTTTGTCTTATTTAGTAAAATGAGCTGAAAAGGGAAGCTATTAATGAAATTCTAATTTTAAACAAGCTAAAATGTTACTCTACTCTCTAACTTAACTTGGAATTATCAATAACTCAGAGTGTTGAGGGAACGATCTAATTAATTCGACAAATTAAAGCATGTGCCAACAATGATAGAGATGCACAATACAAAATTATATTATCTGACTTCTGTCTTTGGGAAAGTTAAACATCAAGAAGGGAAAAGCATGTTCATGTAGTTGAATTTGGAACACTAGTATCTGGCCACATTCTGGCTTTATAACTGATAGTTGAAAATATATTTTTTTTCTTTTTTAAGCTTCCTTTGCCTATGAAATGGAAATAACAGTCCTTGTACTACCACCTCATAGCAATTTTGTAGGACGACATGGTAAAATTTATAGGAAAGTCCTATAGGTGTAGACATTATAATCTCAGATATTTAAATACTCTGAATGAACTATTTTTAACTGTATGAAGTATATGTTATTTTAAAAAAGCAGGAAAACACACATCAAAATTTCTTTTACCTATTTTTAGGCCAAAGAACACATTATAAAATCAAGCTTTCAAGCCTTCTAGTACAATTCATTTACTGATTATGCTACTGTAATTATAACTGTATAAAGTTGACTAGTTGAAAAAAAATTAACTACTATAGTTTCCCTTGTAATAGGCCAGCCATAAATATAACATGAGCAAAAATAAAATAGCAAGATCAGCATCAGTCACTTTCTATAGAATAAACATTTGTTGCCAAGAAAGTAAAAGGCCTGCAGTTAGGCTTTTCCACATTGAATATATTTGAGTTAATGTTTAGTTACAGTGTGCTACAGCCATGAGCTGGGTGTTACACCTGAAATTAGACTGTCTGCATTCAAACGTTGTTCTTCCACTTAGTAGCTTTATGACCTTGAATGATTAACTTAGCCTCATTAGATTCAATTTTCTCATGTGTAAAATGAATATAATACAGTAATGATACCTATCCTTTAAAATTAAATCTGGTAAACAATGTCTTTAATAAATGTTATATATCCTTTTATGATATAATCAATACATGTTATATGACATATATCTTTTATTATAACATGCTATGTAGCTATGTCATATATTATACATTAAATTATATAATTATATATTTTTATTTTATATTCATCATTTTTTATATATATACCTTTTCACAGTCTAAAGATTTGAGTTGGAAAAATACAGTATTTTACCAACATAAACCACAATTACTTTCAAAATATGAACTAATTGCCATTTATTCATATTCATCGAGACTTTTAGGTATCACTGATTATCTGTATTGCTCTTGAACTTTGACATTATTGGCATAATTGTAGCCTAATTTGGCATAATTGTCTGGTAAATACGCATGGATGTATGAATCAATATGGAGCACTGAAGTGGATGCAGTGTCTAAAAGCTCCAATGGCCTGCTAAATTCTGTAAAGCTTTCCTACTGTCTCCCTGGAATCAAACTGAGTGGTAAAAGGGTTTGTTTGTTTGTTTGTTTGTTTGTTTGAAACAGAGTCTCTGTCGCCCAGGCTAGAGTGCAGTGGCACGATCTCGGCTTACTGCAGCCTCTACCTCCTGGGTTCAAGTGATTCTCCTGCCTCAGCCTCCCAAGCAGGGGGGACTACAGGCATGTGCCACCACACCCGATAATTTTTTTATTTTTAATAGAGATGGGGTTTCACCATATTGGCCAGGTTGGTCTCAAGCTCCTGACCTCGTGATCCAACTGCCTTGGCCTCCCAAAGTGCTGGGATTACAGGCGTGAGCCATTGCACCAGGCTAATGATGATGATGATGATGTTGTTGATTTGAGATGGAGTCTCGCTCTACTGCCCAGGCTGGAGTGCAGTGGCATGATCTTAGCTCTCCTGGGTTCAAGCAATTCTCCTGCCTCAGCCTCCCCTGGCTGTTTATTTTTTCAGGGAACCATGGATACACACTAAATGTGCAGCAAAAAAGAAATTCCAGTTTGCCAAAAGTTGACCAGTTTGATTATAAGAGACCAGGGAGTAATTAATTGCAGAAAAGAAGAAATCCTCCACGGGAGCTTTTCTCACTGTTCTCTAGTGAGGAGGGAAAGAAAAATCTAAATTTATATTAGCACATGACATAGTATCTTCTAACCTTCATATTTTAAGTTTTGAATTTGTAAGATGAAGTATTAATATAGAAAATTTTCCAAGACCTATCTTTAAAATAATGTGACTAATTCTGAATAAATTACATATTTTGTGGACATATTTGAAAAAAATTGAGTGTACATCAATTTACTCTGAACTTGCATTGAGAAATACAATTTCAAATTATTGATGTACTTTAAAATTCCAGAAGTAATTGGGGAAGCTGTCATTTTTACTAGAGTTTTTGTTTAAATAACCACTAAGTTCTAACTTCAAATTTTCTAAATTCTGTATATTATAACCAAATGTGCATTTCAGCTCAGTATTTTAGCTTTTATGTATTACAATTATGGAGAACCAGCCCAATCACATTTCCTTGATCTGAATTTGTTGATTCTCAGTGGGAAGGGGAAGGCTTAATTTCTGGGCAAGTTTTGCTATCAATGGAAGTATTGCTGTGGTTAGTGCAGAGTGGGGTCAGGATGGCTCAGAATGGCGCCCAGTTGTCATTGTTCCAGCCAGTGTGGGCAGCAAGGACCATTTTCCTGTCTCAGTCCTGCAAGGCTGATGAGATGGAATCTTTAGTCTGTCTCTGTGGCAAGACTTCGTTGGCCAAAGCAAGTGGAAAGCAGAGGCAATTATCCAAATATCTGAGGTAAATGTGTGTTTTTCTGCCCCAAATACTTGAAAAACTACCTCAACCATTCTCTTTGATTTTGACTGTGATGATTTGGACCCAGATCTTTCTGCCTTTATATGTGTGTCTCTTTTCTGGATCTCTTCCCGTGTGTGTGTGTGTGTGTGTGTGTGTGTGTGTGTAGTGTGATGAGGTATGTATACTTACATGCCTGTTTAACTTGGTGTGTATATTACATAGAACCTTTATGTCTATTCTTCCCAACTACATCATAATTATATTGCTTAATTTAAAAGTCCTTTTTAATTTATTTTAGCCTGGCTTACCTTAATAATAATTTCAAACATAAACCCATATTTGCTTATTTAAGAAAATGTTGAATGTAAAAATTCTTGAACACAACGTGAACATTTATGCTAGATACCACAGAAGCCTAAAATCTGATTTACCACCAAGAGTTCCAGAAACTTTACACATGGCAACATACTGTCCTGTGGCCCTTATTAATATCCAATGTCCCTGAGCTAGTCATACAAATAGAACCCTAAATAATCCAAGAATTAGAGATTATATCTGTTTATAATGCATGTCTTTGGCTTTATTTTTTCCTACAATATTTTAAAAATTATATATTTTATATTAGCATGTGCTAGATAGTGGGAACAGAAAGAGCAAAGAGCAGAAACTGAAATCAATAACTTTTACTATTTAGTAAAAATTAGTAAAATAATTTGTCCTACCAGCTCCGGAATAGATTTGATAATCTTTCTGGTATAGTGAGTTTTAGAAATTAACTATAGCTTTTATTTATCCATACTTTCTGGAGAAAGTCTAGTACAATGAGAAGGCTGGACTGGGGTCCCAAGATTATTGTTTGCCACCATGTAGATGGGTCATACAGGGAAGGAACTCTTTCTCTCAGAGTCCAAGTTGTTAAATGAAGGTGTAGGAACTTTCTAGATAACCTATAGGATTAATTCTACATTTAAAATTGTATTTTCAAATTTGAACATAAATGCAGAGATTTCGTGTAGTTACTGTGAAAAAGTAGTAAGGAGAAAAGATGTAACTAACACATGATTTGCTAATAAAAGGACCATTAGAACACTTTTATCTTAGAGAAAGAAAATGCTTATCTATTCCATATTTCTTACAAAAAAGAATAGTAATTTGCCTGGACCATCATCTCCAAGTAAATGCTTCAGAACTAATTTTGTCTGGATAGTGAACAGTGGGATACTCTGGATATTAACTCTGCTAATGTAAACCAGCTGGGAATAAAATACTCAAGAGCATTTTCCACAAAAAGACCTTTAGGCAACTATTATAGAACTTTAAAATACTACAATATTATCCAAACTAAAACGTATATTGACAGCTTCCATCAGGCTTATTTATTTGTTCCACCGTGTTACCTTAACTTATCCAAGAGTTTAAAAATGGTTTAGTAATCAACCAAATAGTCTTCTTAAGAAAAAATCTGGTAACCACGTCATTAGGCTAAGCAATAAAAACCTTAACAGAGTATATCAATAAAGATGACCTCTAGCTAATATCTCTCTCCATTCTGTAACTGTATTTTTGCCTTAGAAATAAAGTGGAAAGCAGCACACACACACACACACACACACACACACACACACACACTCTCACTAACATGGTGTTTTCATCTAAATACAACTCCACATAAGGTAAAAATAAATAAGCTTCTAATGTAATAATGTAAACAACACAAACTTCTTTTGAGGATAAAATGATTTACAGAGTTTTCTTATTATTTGTTTTAGTTTCAGCTACTGTTTTCCCAAAACATTTTAAAATTCTATACAGCATATGTTGGAGTTGAGAACCAGGCCAAAAGAAAAAGTTTAGATAGTAAAGTCATCTTATTTTTCTTTTGTTTGCTTTTAAACTCAGATTTGAGTGAAGAAACATCATTTAATGTAATATATAAGATGTAACAAATATATAGTAGATAAGATATAATCCTAATTGCATTTTCTATTTTGGCAATTTCAGTGGCAAACATGTTTTGTTCACCCAGGTGGCAGGAAAGTGTTCCTAAAAGCCAGAAGCATTGCCAAAATATTTATAATACATCAGAAATACCAGAGAAAGTTGTAATACATGTACAAGTTAAAGCCTAATTTCTTTTTTATTTGGGTTTTTATGGTCTATTTTTGAATGTTGTCCAAAGGTGCACTCATGAATGAGAATTTAGATTTGGCAAGCCGCACATAGGTTTCCAAAATAAATCTTGCTGTATAAATCCTGCAAAACTTTTGCCTCTAAATGACACTCTTTTCGCTGAAGAGCTTTAGAAATGTTGTTTGCTAAAAAATATTCAAACAGGGCTGTTCACAAGCATCAGACACTCACTTGATGAAGCAACCTGAAATACACTTTTATGGGACCTAAGAAGTAAAAATTTTATTGCAACAACAGAGGAAATTTGTATCAATACTCTTAATGTGGATTTTTATACGAGAAACCTAAAAACATCTGATGTACAATACCTAGTTCTTATTTTAAAACGAAGGCAACATAAGGCAACATATTTAAGGCCTTTAAATATTAACATTTTAAATATTAATATTAACATTTTAAAATATAAATATTTTAAACATTTTAAACATAAGGCAACATATTTAAGGCCTTTTAAATATTAAGTAATCTATAGTGATTTAAGTTCTAAATTCCTTCCGCTATATTTATACAGACCCCTGTCTTAAAGGGGTGATTCTGAAATTACTCTGTCTGCCAACAACATTATTTCCAATTGATGTCAATATGTGTTCTTCATAGGAAAAAAATTAACTTTCACAAAATCTTCTATAAACTATTTAAATATCATCATATCAAGCATAGCATTTTAATCTTTTGCGACCATACCTAGCTTATTTTTGGTTTTTTGGTAGAGAGGGGTTTTTGCCATGTTGCTCAGGCTGGTCTCGAAGCAATCTGCACTCCTTGGCCTCCCAAAGTGCTGGGTTTGCAGTTGTGAGTCACCACACCTGGCCATCAATTTTCATTTTTAATATAGATTCATATTTTATTTATTTAAATTTGTTAGAATCCTTAGGGGGCTGGGTTGAAGGTGTCCTATTTCAGAGTAGATAATCTGCTTTTGCCAGGGTTATGAGGACACAAATGTTTATTTATTTATCTTCATCTTCAATTTTATATGTTAGACCTCCTGGACAATAGCGTTTGAAGAAAGGTTACTCTTGCAAAAATAATCTCTATACTGTAGAACGACTAACAGAAATATTGCCAAAGTTAACAGATATAACTCATATAAAAGCCAACTGTGGAAAAGAAAAGTGAAAATTACATGGTCAATAGAATCTCGTGATTTGAAGTTGTTTGCAGAGCTGGAGGATCAGACAATGCATGCAACTTTACTGCCCTCTTTTCCTCAAGCATCTTTGGACCCAGTTAGATGGTAAATAAATTAAAGTGCTATAGCTTTCCATAAGTACACATTTATGCTTTTACAGAATTATAATAGTTCATATCTGATTATCAGGGACATTTTCTACAGATTGTTTTTCTTTGGTGACAATTGCTACTGCTTTCTTCATTTCTAAATCCATACATGACACAAAAAACTCACAGCGGGAGTGTTTGCTCTCAGTAAAAGGCCCCAAGAAATCAGATCCAATGCTACATTTTCCATTGACTATATTTTTCCTATATTTAATTTTAATTTTATATTTACAGGCATTCAGATTTAACCATTTGACTGCTTACATTCTAAGCTCAATATACACTAAAAAGGCAAGGAATAAACTCAAACACATTTTTTTCTGATATAAGTTACTTTCATCATGCTGTATGCATATACTCACACTTGCCCACCCACAATTACAAATGCATGCACACATGCACACACACATGTTGATTAGGGCAGCAACACTGTTCTTACTATGTATTCATTTCCTTCAGGGTGATGTAGGCTAAAAGAAATCCACAGTCTTAATTATGTCTAAATATTTATACTTTTGTTTCAGTCTACTGATAAGGCATAAGCATTTATACACAGAACTAGTTTTGTTATTAAAAAATTTCTTAGTGATCCTCAGATGAAATTGCTTTCCCCTCTACTCTGTTTACTATCCTTCTCACTGCACTAATTTCAGCAGCTGCAGTTCAGATTACTGATATCTGAATATGGACTAAAATTAGTCCATCTCAAATATGGAAAGTTCTTATAGATGTCTACTGTCTACTACATAGCATATTTAATATTTTTTATAAACATGTCATTTTGAAGGGTTGAATGCAAATTGAATCTTTTAAAAGCAATTCACAATCTAAATGTGCTATTAGATTTAACTACATGAAATTTATTAGTTTTTTATACTTTTGCATGAAGTGAATAATCATCTCTTCAATTTATTGTATTAGAGAGTCTTGATCTAGATGGGGAAATAAAGAATAGATTAGCTTTTTAATCCTGTGGGACATTGCTGGCTACAAAAATCTTATGAAAATTACAAATCATTTTACCAAGAAAAGGTACATACAAATAGAATTTTATGTACAATTTCTGGAGGTCCATGGATCCCTTAAAGCCGTATATAGACTCCAGGTTATGATTTCCTGAACTAGATACAAAAGTATAATTAAATGAGTAAATAGACCAATACTAATATCACTTAAGGCAGGGCATGTCTTATACATTACTCACCATTATTATAAAAAATAAAAACAACTGTTTAATTGTATACCTTCTGGTTTAAATATATAAAGCATATTAGAACATCTACTTTATATATGTTTTTGACACAAGTTCTGCAATAGTCAAATATATTTGACTATTTCAATTGCAAATTTCTTTTGCTATGAAATGAATACTTTTTCTATTATTAGAAATAAAGTTTGAAGAATGGTTATGACTTTGCTGACTTTAACAGAGGTAAGCAGTATTTTCATTTACCTGTATGGTTTTATTAGCAGCCTACTATAGTGCAAGGACTTAAAATGCTGTACCATATTTCTACTGAATGCACTCACTGGGTTCTGCCACTTTAAGGCATTTTTCCTGGGACTAAAAGAAAATACATTTTTATTTCTGCATAATATCTGCTATAGCTTCTTTTTATTGACTCTCTATAAAAAATACACATAGTGGTGATAATTTCCTAAGTATGTGTGGACAGTATCATGACTACCCTTGCATTTTATCTGTAAAATTCCTCTTCACTCTGAATATTACATTCTTGATAATACTACAGGAAGTTTACTAAAATGTAATCACGTAATCATATGAAGACATTGATGTCCACACTTGTGACATAACTCCTACTGCAACATTAATGCTAATTATTTTCATAAGCAAGCAATTTCAATTAAACATATACTTTGGCTACTTCTGGAAATGACTTAACAGCTAGTGGTCTGACTAGGAAGAATAGTGAACTAATCCCTCTAATCCCTTTCCCTAATAATTCCTGAAAACAATCAATGTCCCAGATAACAAAATACTTTAAATGAAAATACTGAACCTAAATGAACTTTGTTTGACTTAGGATTTTGCAATCTCATTTTTATTTGTTATTATTCAATAAGTGGTTTATGGAATGTATTTCTAAGTTCATTCTGATGAAGAAACTTCAACTGGACTTCTTATAACTCTATTGGAGAATATATTCAAATGGAGTAAACGGCTTTTCAGCATTTGCCCTGTGTTGCTTAGGGACCCCATATTAACATTGCTCTAGAGGGAAATGCAGGAGCTGCATGAGACCGAATGAAATTATATTGACTCAGGTGTGGAAGCAGAATTAAGCCACAAATATCATTTTATTGCTTATTTCTCTGACAGTGTGAAAAACAAAGGCAAAATGTGCAATTAATGTTCAATAAATATTTTTAGTAGGTGAAATGTGAAAAAATAGTAATTTTAACTGACACTGAGACAGAAAGAAAGAGAGAGCTATGAAACAATGCAAAGGAACTCTGCCATTCACTAAAAAAATACATATATGAATTTTACAACTTAGGAGAGGAGCTAATTGTGTACCGATTGCTATAAAACATATGAGAGAAAGCAATGTATGTTATGAAAATTCAGAAGATAAAAGGTCATATTGGGGAAATCAAGAGAACCCCGATTCATGAACTTAGTATATACTTCAGCTAGGCCTTGAAGGATGAATAAGATTTGGGCAACAAATGATAAGAAAAAGACATGGAAGGAATACTGTGAATAAAGCAAGTGACATGGAAGTTAAAGGGTAATTTTGTGGATTAGTTAGATGGTTGGAGTTGGCTACATGAAGTGAGACATTAAAGGTAAATAAGCTGGGGTCAACACATGGTACTTCTTGGGTGCTAAGCTAAAGGGCAGTCAGTGAAGAGCTATTTATTTTAAACAAGGTGTGCTGTGTTCCCAGCCAGCCTCACTGCTATGGCAGTGGCCAGTAGCAAAGAGGTTGCATTTTTAATAAATGTGTATTCCATCACAATCTCAATTATATTATTCATAAGAACAAAAACACTAATCTGAAAACCAGCAACAAATAAAAACATGATACATGTATAAATTAACTTTACACTCTAAGACAAAAAATATATAACACTTGAGGTAAAAGCAGCATCCGTATATATTTTTTTCCATAGAAATAAAAAAGGAAACAGCACTATACTCAACACACTAAAAAGTATTAGCAGGAAATGAGAGCTTTTGGTAAGTCTCAAAGCATAAACATTTAGTAGGAGGTATGTGGCGAAACTTTCTAGAAGATATGTAGTTAGTAAAACAAACAAAATCAGCGTTGTTTACTACTTGTCTGGCATAGATCATTCTTAGGCATGGGAAGAAGCTTAAGCTCCATTCTTAAGCATGGAATTGAGACTCCAAATATATAAGAATTTGCACTAGAGTTACCAGAAGATTATACATGTTTATGCAAGTCAAATACCTTTGGTTTTATAATTTTAAAATGTCGAAACTCTTACCTCTCACTACAAGGTCAGCTGAAGCTGAAGAATTGTCCACAATTGTCTGGGCAGTGCATGTGTATCTTCCAGCATGTTTCAGCTGTGCGTTTCGGATGAGCAGTTCCCCATTGGAATCCAGCTGTTAGCAAAAACAGCAATTATTCAAATCAGTACATTTTTCACCAATTATATGGCATTTAAGTTAGAAGAGGTAGGTTTTTTTCCCCTGACAAAATGAACACCACTTAAAGAATGTGTTTTAGACATGCTAACTGTATTTTATATATATTTATATTTATATTTTAGACAGCCTAACTGTATATAGGCTTCAGTTTCTCAATTGAAAAATAAAGTGAATAATTTATTAATAAAGTATTTTTTTAGCTTTCATATCTTTAACATTCTATTTCCACTATCAGAGGGTTATATCAAGAGAAACTCAAGGGATGAAATTACTTCATTGATATCTCTTAAAGAGAAACATGAAGGTCTAATAAACATAGTTTTCAGTATCAATGAGTTCAAACAAATGCTATATGGTTTGGAAGAATGATTGATTTGGTTTCACAAAGCTGATTTAATTGACTAGTTTTAATATGCGCCATAGTTCATTTTACAAAGATACTAAATGTTTGCAGAAATTGAGAAAATGTACAATTCTACCAACAAGTACTCTGTTGCCAAATTATAAGTTCTGTGAGAACAAGAGTTTTTGTTTTGTTCGATGCTCTATTCTATTGCCTCCAGGAGTTTTCAACACATAGTTTTGAGAGTCTTGAGAAAATTTTGCTTGTGATGATGAGACATCATTTCAGTGTAATTTCCAAAAGTATCTAATAGTTATTGAATGCCTACTCTGTACCAGGTCCTGGTCTGTGCAAATACACACACACACACACACACACACACACTTTTATTCAATCCTTTTTTGAGAACTGCCCTATGAGATAGGTCTTATTATGTCCACTTAATTAACAATAAAAGTGAGACTTAGAGAATCCAAGTAATTTAACTAAGATAACTAAGGTCACTCAGCTTGTATGGTAGCGGGAGCATGTCAAAGTTCATGTTAATTATCTCCAAGATATTTTCTTAGAATTAAAACTTGGAAAACTCAATTTTTAAATGGACATTTGGTTTTCCTGTGAACCAAAAATATTGATTAACTATTTCAGTCATAAGTATCTAGATACCTATGATGTATCATGCCTGTACATGGAGTGAATGTTTTGTTTCACTATGGGTTCTACCAATAGCCTCTTCATATATTATGTTCCCTCCAGTTCTTGGAAAACATTTGGGCTTGCATCCCATGCTAGATTAATGAGGTTAAGAATAATAGCTGAGCGAGCATATTGGTATAGCTGGTTGAAATAAAATACTAATATCTCCACATAAAGAACTGATCAGTGGCCACACACCTTATTCCATGATATTAGCCAGTCTTAATTTAATGTCAGTTGAGATCTTCTGGTCCCTTGAGGTATAGATTGGCCGAAAATCGAAACAGTTCCCAAGATTTCTACAAATTCCTGGAATAGGGGAGTTTTCTCCTTCTGTCTTCTTAGTCTGTTATTTATTTATTTATGTATGTATGTATGTATGTATGTATGTATGTATGTATGTATGTCATACCAAGGAGCTCCAGACTAGAAATTCAGCACTTTCTCTATTTTATCATAAAACCAAATAGCATGAAGTGTTATCTAGTAAAGTGAGTTTACTGAACAATTGAAGGAGCTGGAACTGGTTATATCAAAAACAAGTAGGGCAAATCAACCTTGAAAAGTATCATCCACTGCATACTTCTGTTTTTAAAAGTCCTGTTGGCCGTAAATTTATTGGCAATGTCCCAGTGACCTTCACCTCTCCCAGTGCTCTGCCATCTTGTTGGCAGCCACTCCTACTACCAATCTCTTATTTCTCTCTTCTCTTCTTTCTCTTGTAAATAAATAATTCTTATTTTCTCATATTAAGCTGTTTGATTGTTTGATTTTTGCTTGGATTCTGACAATATCTATTCGGTTTTTAGTTTTTCCATTTCTTCATTTCTTACTCTTCAATCAGTTCTCATCTGAGTCCCACTGCTTCAACTCGTCTTATTTGACTTCTTGATAGCATTTGGCTTTCCTTCCCCAAATACTCATTTTTTTTCTAGTCATCTGAATTTCCAGGAACTTCTAGGACATTCTTAACCCCTCCCTTTCTTCAACTTTCTTATAAACCCATCATAAATTCTTGAATTTATCCATTCTTTCCATCACAACTGCCTCTTATCTAAACTCCCCACATCTCTCACCTGAACCCCTACATCTTATTTGATCACTACTTCTACCACTGTTCCACCCTATTATTTTCTCTATTGGTTACCTAGAATAACCTTTTAAAAATGCAGGTAGGCCCAACTCACTTGTTTCCATAAAAGCACATAAACTGAAACCTTTAAAATTTCCCTTTCCTGGGACAAAAGCCATAGCATTATGGTAGCCAACTTGATTCCATTCTCTAGGCTCTATCTGATGCTCCAGCTCAGCTAGTGTGCCATCTCACTCACACTCTCCAGGAAGAACATTCTCTTTTTAGGACTGCAAATGCATCTTGTTCTCTTCAGTCTCTGGTTCACCACATTGTCTTGTCTTTTGGAATTGTGATTCATACCCCTCATAACCTCAATACCTTCTCCCGTATCACCTTCACCTCTACCCAATACCAGTTCAAATCATTTTCTCCAGCAAGCCTTTACCTTTTCTGTGGACTAGGCAGGTCCTCTCTCTGTATTTCATTACACTACCATGAAACTTATGTCATATTACATATCTTAAATGCAGTTAAACACTTGTGTGATTATGTGGTTGAAGTTGGTCTCCCTGGCCGACTGTAAGTTTGATGTGAGGAAATAGGTCTGTTTTATTTAGCAGACATGTTGTATCCCTGTGTTGTATATGTATACAGCTGCATGTGCTGTCTTCTCAAGTCCAGCACAGTGCCAAGCAAATAATCACACTAAATATATCTTGTTTGAATGAACTTGTCAAATTATCTAGAATTTTGGTATCTGCTCTTAAGATAATATGTTTTCACCTCTTTTCAGCTACGTTCAGAATTATGTTAGCAAGTTCATATAACCACTGACAGTGACAGCATTTACTAAACACATAATGAGGCTTTTCTTGTGTGAGAGTGAAGTACACACACCTTCAACCTCCATAGATTACCCCTGCACCTAACTCCTGAGCCCCAGCCACGGTGAATAGGATATACTTTGCTATGTGCTCTCACAGCCAGCTTTTGCATATATCACTTGCATGGCCTGGATTGCCCCACCTCCCACTTCCATTAATTGGCTATGAACGTTCAACCCACATTTTGGATACCCCTCCCATTTCTGAAATTGTAAAGCTGGATTAGTTACTGCCCTTTGTACATTTTCATTGTAACTATTCCTTTCTACTGTAATCATGTCACTGTTGATTTTTTCCACTAGACTGTAATTCCTTAAGGAAAGAACCAGGTCTTATTCATTATTACATACTAAGTACTTAATGTAATATCTGACATATAAGAGAATTCAACAAATAAATATTGAATAGATACATTAAAATCTAAAGTGTTTTTTATTAAATAGACATCCTTTTAGTAATTTCAAATTTTTTTTCAGGTATGAGAATGACAATGTTATAAGATAAAATAACTGACTTGAGAAAAACTATTGCTATCCATATCTATGAGATAAACTACCAGGAATGATATATTTCAAATATCTATACACTAATTTCATAAGAAAATGAAAGGTTATTGGGAAGATGTGAAAATTTATAGAGAAAACAATATCACTAACATACAAGAAAACTGAACATCTAACCTTTCCAACCCCTAGTGTAGTAAAGAATTTGGCCTTGCCCAAAGAGAGGTCTTGCCATTGCCCTCAACTTCTAGAAGGTAATCTCTATAATGTCTTTCTTTCCTTGGGAGGTCTTGGGTCATACAGGATAGTCCAATCATATGATTTAGAGTATGGGTTAGCCACACCTGTATAGTCTTCAAGCTGGGTCTGGTCATAGAGTAGGAGTTGGGTCATACTGGAAAATCCAACCATGTGATTTAGGGCAAGAGTTAATTACACCTGTAGAGTCTTAGAGAAGGGCCTGGTCATGCCACAAATAGGACATTTTGACTTAGAGTAGGGGATTTGATTCATGTGGTATCAGTCAACCCAAAGACTGAGATTAACCATGTGAGCAATGAGTCCATCAATCATGTCTAGTTGATGAAGTCCCCCCAAAACCTGTGGACAGAAAGGCTCAGTAAGCTTTGCTGGTTGGCACTTCAAACACACTGCCACATGTCAGAGCAGTCAGAGTAATGCATTTTAACAGCACGGGGAGAAAACAATAGAAGCTCTGTGTTTTGTACTTCTCGACTCTGCCCTGTGTGCTTTTTCCTTTGGCTAATTTTAATTTGTATCCTTTTCCTATAAGAAGCTGTACCCGCGTGTATAATAGCTTTAAGTGAGTTCTGTGAATCACTTCTAGCGAAGCATGGAAACTGAGGGTGGTTTTTACAACCCCTTGAACTTGCAGTTGGTGTCAGAAGTGAGGGTGGTTTTGGGGACTGTGCCCAACTTTGCAGCTGGCCTAACTTCTTATACCATACTAAATAGAATTCATCTAACAAAGAAGGTAAAATATGTTATTTTATTACTTATAGTTGTATTTAAATTTTTTTGAGGTAAGCAGAGAGTAAGACTCATATATAAAGTAAATACGAGTTTTTCTTGAACTATCATAAAAGTTAATTGACATATATGTCTAAGTAATTTTTTACTAGGAAAAGTAAAATATAAAATAATTATGGTAAAATAAAATAAACATTATATGTTTGTTAAATAGACTGTTTTGGTGTATCTTGACATCCTTAATTGAAATGCACTTGATACTAAATATTCAATAATATAAATGTATTAAGTAAAATCTTTCAACTATTATGACACAACATAATAGTAATATTTGGAAAGAATAATGTCTGCATATAAGTAAAAAGCACTTTTTTTGTATTTATTCATTAAATGATCTCAGTACTTTGGTTGCTTTGGTGTCTAATTGAAAGATAATCCTATTACTAAACTCCAGCTCTTTCAATGAGTCATGTCATTAGATTTGAATTTTCAAAACAATCACCTTAGCAATTTAACATGTTTCTTCATTCAACTTTACAACAAAAATTGAGGGCAGAAAGTAATATGAAAATAAACATACTGTGGTATCATAATTGCCCTTTTAAAAATATTTATGTGATGTATCTAATCTTCTTTCTTTCTTAATGAAATTGCTATCTTTTTTCCCTAAACTCTCTTTGAAACATGGTGCTGTTTATACATTTGGTTATTTTATTCTGATAGGAATAATGTGGTCATTCTTCTTATACTGTCACATGTAATAAAAAGCACAAACTATTTTATATCCTAAAATACATGATGCTAAATTTATATTTATTTTCACACTAAACTCTTTTACGACTTGTAATTAAACTACTTTAAAAGTTTAACGTTAAACTTGTTTGAAAATTAACACTTATTGATAAGCCCACTTGCATAAAACAGTAAGAAGCAACTGTAATGTTTATTCTCACTGGTTCTACATTTGGTGAACATGTAGCAATAAAACTTCTCAGAAGGAAAGAAGAAAAGATATAAAGTATCATTCCCAATATAGTTGTGTATGTATGAAAGCACCCCTAAAGTTTTTATAAATACTACTAGCACTTTCCATACCTCAGGAGAAGTTGAGGTTCTCAGTGGTTGGCAGAACGCTTACAAAGCAAGTAAAGATCATGGGCCTCAGCACATTCTAGCCACAAATTAGATATGAATGCTCACTATATTTTTACTAAAAGCCACAGCTTGGCTCAATTACAAAATTCTTCCCTTCATATGAGGAGAGTTGAATCACATACTGGAAATTGTGATAGCAAAGCTCAGGGATGTTCCAAAGTGTATATGTGGTTGACCACTTAGAAGTTTCCCAAGTTTAAATCAAAAGACTTCCAACATATAAATACCCAGCCCTTCCTTCACCTTCCCCCATAAACTAACTGCAAAATCATTTCTTCAATGTAAATGAGTCTCAATGATTATGTTGTATTAACAAATTGAATTAATCCTAGTGAACAAAGAAAGATTCTATATGGTACAGAAAAGGTCTAGATAAAAGAGCTCATAATTGTCACTTAAATAATTCGTTCCATTCAAGTTCAGAGTAAAGGGAGAGATATAGAAGTTTGGATAGAAGTGCATCCTTTAAAGAATATGTTTTATAAACATAAAAATTATTAAATATGTCTGTATGCTATATCCATGAAACAAAACTTTTCTTCTTTACTTTTGGCTTGTTAGAGAAAGCAAAAATAATATAGCAAATATGTCATATCCAACTGCAAACATTACCACCACCACCACCACCACCAACTCTACTAATAGCAGATATTTAGTTAGGGTTAACTAGGTGTCAAAGGTTGTTATAAATATACATGTGAACTGACTTACTCTTAATAACAACCCTATGAAATACATCGCTGTATTTTACAGAGGAAGACACAAAACTACTATAACTATAGCCACTAGTATTACTAGTATCGCTATTAACACTACTAAAACTGCTACTATTACTATTAAAATGGCTACTATAACTTCTACTATTGTTACTGCCACTACTGATACTACTACTGAACTCCTACTATTACCAAATCGAATTTATTGAATGTTTTTAAATGTCTAGCAATGTCCTAGCTACTTTACATACATTTTCCTATTCAATTTCTATAATTATATTTATAATTTCATAGCGCTAATAATGAAACTAAGACTATCTCCTTTTCAATTCTGAGTTCCAGAAGTAATACTCCCCAAGGATTTACTATTAATATTCCCATTTTAGAAACAAGGACCTTGAGATTTTACATTAAACTGTTTGTGGAAGGCTCCATAGGTAATATATAGCCCTAATTTCACCAGGTCAAGCTGTTTCCAAGGTAGTGCTTAATAGATTAGAAAACTGGATTTAGGTTCACTAGTTTGGTAAGTAGATGTGGTGCTTCTTCATATATGATATGTTATTATTTTACTTATTAATTTTTTCTATTTAAATTTTCAAACATAAGTAAAAAGAATAGTACTATCACCATCTATAAACCAGGCAACTAGATTTAACAATTGTAAACTTTTTGCCATATTTGCCTTATCTAATTGTCTAGCTAACTAGCTCTATATTTACTTCTCTCTGTCCACTATCTGTCTTTCCGTCTAGGGCTGAACTCTTGAAAAATAAATTCCGGATATTAGGATATCAGTACTCAACTCATCAACTCATCAGCAATTTCTAAAGACACTAGCTTGAATCTCAAAAAATTGAGGTCATTCTCTCACATAATCACAAAACCATTTTCCTTTTCTTCTTTTTTTTTTTTTAATTTTGAGACAGAGTCTCACTCTGTCACCTACGCTGGAGTGCAGTGGCACAATCTCGGCTCACTGCAACCTCTACCTCCTGGGATCAAATGATTCTCATGACTCAGCCCCTCAAGTAGCTGGGATTACAGGCGTGCACCACCACCCTAGGCTAATTTTTGTATGCAAAATCATTTTCACACATGACATAATTAACAGTAATTCTCTAAAGTTATCTAGTTTTTGTTAGTGTTATTTGAAGTAATTCATCAATATTGAGTCAAAAAAATAAACAAAATGACAAAACAACTTTATTAAAGTGAAGTGATGTCATTGGATATACAAAAAATAAATAAGGTAAGTTGTCCAGGATAATTTCTAAGACTACTAAGATAATTAGTAAGAGTGAGTTTGCATATATATTAAGAGTAGAAGTGTTGAAAATCTCTAAATTTGGCTATTTTTGTATGGAATAAACAATGAGAGTGATAGCTGAAGAGTCCAATTTTGATCAGGTGGCCATTTTAAATGAAAACTCAAAAGACCATTTTCTTTGAGGTTTCTCATAAGCATTTTGAATGATGGGACAAAAACATCAATGCCTTTGATTTGGATCCTATGTTTTAGAGTTGAAATACAACTCATATATCATTATATGGTTTTCAAATTGGTTTCCATTAGCTTTAGAGTTCTAAAAGTTTTCTTGGACCACTTTGTAGAAAAAAGTGATTAGAATGGGCATTTTGGAGATAAGAGGAAGTGAGAGACCCTGTGGATAAGGGTCTTGGCTATGTAGTATGCTCCACAGACACACAAATACACACAGACACACACACACACACACACAATTTCATCTTCAGAGCAATCTCATTTTCATCTTTTGTTTATATGCTGAGGTTCTGATTTGAATTGTCTTTCCAAAAAGCATTTTGCTGCTAAAAACCTTTTTTTACTGTTGATTTTGGAAACTTTGGTGTAGCCCAAACTCTTCATATGACAGAGGAGAAGCCTGAGGCTCAGAGTGACTGTTTTGCCCAGTGTCATATAACTCGTCAGTGGCAAAACCGGAGCAAATGTCCAAATCTTTAGATCATGCTCTGTTCTTAAGCACAAAGTGAAAAAATTAGATAGTTTTTTAGGACTGCAACCTCTAATAACAAAGTAGCATATTTCTAGTATGCTGTAAATAAAACATCAAACACCATGCAAACTCATAAAATGTTTAAGACACCAACATTTTACAGGTTTATTTATCCCTCTTTTTATTGTCTGTTTTACAAGCAAAAAAAGCCAGAATAAGCAATGTGGAGGTGCTTAAATATGTGTGGAGTTCTATGTAAAAGATGTGTCCTTAAATTTTGATAAATTTTGGCAGATCCCTCAAAGCCTATATGTATATATTTTATATTATATAACATATAATATATGCTTTATATATAATATATAATGTATATTTTTATATATATATTATATATATGCTTAATTCCATTCACCTCACATTCTTATCAACAAATGCTTAGTAAGGACTATGAGAAGCTAGGCTAGACAGTGACATCAGCTAACATGGTCTATGCATGGAAAATGTGATGATCTTAAAAGAAGCTAGCCCAACTGAAAAAACACCCAGGAACACAGATACCTTCCTTCGCTTACCACTGGAAAGTAGCAAATAAAACATAGCAGTTAGGTATCAGTACAGGTTTATTAAGGTAGTAAAAAAGAGATCAGAAAAGTTATATATTCATACAGAATAAAGTACAATAGAATTATCTAATTATCTATCTCCTTTCAAACTAATTACTGATAAGGAAAATAGAGCAATTTGACATGGGCCAAATGCTTTTGTATCTTTTGTGGTCACAAGACTATGCCAGGAGCCCGTACTTTTTTTTTTTTTTTAATGTATTTCTCCCTCTTTTCTACTGCTTATCAAAATTTAAGAGTCTTAAATTCAAGAAGCACATATCCACTATCCTCTACTACTTAAACTATTTTGGATATACATTTAAAAAATTTTAGTTTATTTTTATTTGTGTCCCCAATACTCTCAGATGCTCAAAACAATATAACATCTCTTTGTTTCCAATACATCATGCTTAAAACCTTGCGGTGGCTAGTCCCAGTATTGCTAAGTCTCTTCTTCAATATCTTTCTTGAGGACATTTCTCAATCTTGGTTCTATTGATAACTTGGGCCAGATAATATTCTGTTTTTGGACTCTGTGTTGTGCATTATAGGATATTTAACAGCTAAACAGATACCTAAAATATCCCCCCCCCACACACACACCCCTCTCTACAGTTGTGATAACCAAAAATGTTTCCACACGGGACCAAAGTTACAAAGCTTCAGGGCTTCCCCAATCTCCTTGTGGCTGCCTAGTCTCCTTCTCTGATTTTTTTCGGCTCAAATCTGATTCTTACCAAGGATTATTGCCCAACTGTCCTTGTTTTCTCCCACATAATTCTGGATAATCTTAACCTTCTTGTTCAACAGTGAATAGAGGCTGGGTGTGGTGGCTCATGCCTGTAACCCAGTGCTTTGAGAGGCTGAGGTGGGTGGATCACCTGAGGTCAGGAGTTCGAGTCCAGCCTGGCCAAGATGGTGAAACCCCGTCTCTACTAAAAATACAAAAAATTGGCCAGGCATGGTGGTGGGTGCCTGTAATCCCAGCTACTTGGGGGGCTCAGGCCAGAGTATTACTTGAACCTAGGAGGCAGAGGTTGCAATAAGCCGAGATCACGCCATTACACTCCAGCCTGGGCAACAAGAGCTAACCTCTGTCTCAAAATAAAATAAAATAAAAACCCACAAAAACAACAGCAACAACAAAAATAGTGAATAGAGACAAATATTTAAAAAATAACAAACTGACTTGTTTTATCATTTTTCCTCTCCTTTTTGCTTGTCTTGCAGAAACAATTTCTGCACAAGATCACAGCATGATCTAGTTTTAAATACATATTTCTAAAATCTAAAGACCTTTTTTTGATATGTTTAATAAAATTTTTCTTTAAAAAAGGAAAATAACCTTTGGGTAAGAAATCCTCTTCTCTCTTGAGTGGTATCGCCTATGCACTCGGAAAAAATGCACACACACATACCTGCAAACGCACACCCAGGGTAACTATCTACAGGGGATCAATAGGAATTGCCAGGAACTTTATAGTTAGACCACTTGAAACTGTGTAGACATGACTTACAGTGTATTGCAAAGGTGGCCAACAGTGAAGGGAGAATGAAGTAATTTGGGCAATATGGTGAGCATACAAGGTTCATTAAACCAGATTAGAGAATAAAATGTGAGTTGAACAGTACTGTCTTGTAGAACATCAAACACTTAGGGGAGAATTATTTCACAGACGTGAACATTAACCAAAAGATGAAGAATCAAAGTGGTGGAGATTACAGGGTTGGCAGTCAGGCCACCTGGCTTCAAATCATGTTAGCCACTAGTGACTTGTATGATTCCATGGGACCAGTTACTCAATTTTTCTAATGCTCACTTTCCTCACTTTGGAAACTGAGAAAATCACAATAATACGCACTCCACAGAGGATTTCTGTGAAGATCAACTGAGAAATATGTGAAAAACATTTAACCCAATTCTGACTAAACAGTAAGCCCACAATAAATGGTAACTATTATTACCTCTTCACCGCCCTCAGCAATGAAATACCCAGATTTTTTTTTTTTTTTTTTGGGTCTCAGTCTAAGTATCCAGCACAGCAAGTAGTGCAAGTATTAAATTGTGAAAAATGAGATCTGTGGTTAAAAAAAAAAAAAAAAAAACCCAAAACAAAACAAAAACTAGCAAAAGTTTCTAGAATTTCCAGTTGGGGATGATTGCTCTATTATAGAAAGTATTAATAATCACTTATATACCAGATCCTGTGCCAAGTCTTTATATGCACTCTTTCATGAAGTAACTAGTTTTGTAAACTCAATGAAGTAACCTGAATGAAGTAAGTGAATGATTGATCATGTTTTACAGAGGGAAATTAGGAGGCTTAGAGAATTTTAATCCCTGGATCAGGGTCACCAAATAAGAGGTGAGAAAATGAAGCCTAAAGCCCAGGTTGGTTTGTGACAGAATTTCTGAACAATTCAAATGATATTTATGAATTCATAAAAGACAGGCAATAATGTCCCACAGTATTACAATTTTACCATGTATTTGTAATAAGAGTAATATATATATGTGTGTGTGTGTGTGTGTGTGTGTGTGTATGCATATATATATACGAATGAAATAGTGACAATCTTCAGAACTGGAAATTTTTAGAAACTCATGTAATAAAGATAATGATTCTAAGCAGCTAATATTGTTAATAACCCAAAATGAATGTCAAAAATTGAGGGCTACTGAAAAATTCTACAGGTTAGGTGCCACTTTGAAAGAAGAATAAAATGAGATATTTAAAATCTGTATTTTTGATAGATTGTCTTAAGTCTTCTCTGGAACAAGAAAAGTCATAAATTAAATGAATAAATAAAATGGCTCTGCCGTTTGTATTTACTCTAAGGAATTAAGTAGCTACTGAATTAGAAAGCCAAAACAGGAGCCACTTTATAACTGGACTTGAAAAATTTATGATCATTTGCAATATAACATCAACAAAATAAAATAATGGCAGATAAACTGTTTTAATATCTTATTGTATCAAAACCTCACATTTATTAAATTTCTGCTTCGAGCTTGTACTTTTAACACCCCCCCATGTATAAGTTCAAGTTCCGGTGGAACATCTACTGACAATTATTACGTATTAATATACTCAGGAAATTTTTAGATGTTTAACTCCTTAGTGTTTTTCTATAATCAGTACTAGGTGTGCATTTACTGCGTTAAAATTGAAAGTTGCATTAAAAAACATATTAATCCTAAAGAGTTTTACATAAAGTAGGATCACTGAATATAAAGACAGTGTAATTTTTGCTTTTTTGGTGTTCCTATTAAACTCTTAAAAGAAATATACATCTTTAAAAATGTATAGTTACATTTTTCCTAATAATTATATAACTTTAATTAGAAAAAGTATAAAGAAGACTTTTTAAAATCACCTATAATCTCACAATTTATTCATAAGTATGAGCAGATGCATTTGTTTAATTTCATGAAGGAAACGAAAGTCCCAAATTACATCAGACTGTGAAATTTGAATCCTTATACAATGTTGCCCCTTAGTGGTTTAAATCAAGAATAGCAAGCTAAAATCAGTGCATACTTGATTGACTTCAATTTATTGAAACTAAATTGGAAAACAAAAACTTAGGTTCTTGAAATAAAAAAGTTTAAAATTTGATTTCCCTATTCTTTTTTATTATTAGAACATCCTGTATTAATTTTTATCAATGAAAATTGTTAAAACATGTTAATTACATCGGTTTTGTTAACTGTAATAGCTACCAAATAAACATTTACATCTGAATCTTAAACTCTCAGGGTATCATTGGTTTATTTTGGGCTGGGGTCTGTGTCTATTTCAGTGTTTTATTTACCCTAGTGCCTACAAATGTGTCTGCTTATGGCATGTGCTTAGTACGTATTCTTAATGAACAAATGCTATTCAATTGTTGAAATATTGGGAGAACTACCTAAAACACCAAATCATTATTTAAGAAACATATATATATATATATATATACACACACACTAAGCTTTTGATAGGAGGAGCCACTTATTTTGAGAATGATCTATTAACAGTCCTAGAAGCAATTACTAGCTTCCAGGACTCTCTTCTAAAAGGAGGATCACATATTTATAGTGTTTTTACTTAAATTTTGCATGGCATATTGAGCAGTGAAGTTTAACTTTCTAGTTTGCCTTAACCGAGAAGGAAGGTACCAGGGAAAGCTTCATTAGTCTTGTGTTGGTTTGAAAGACAGAATTCAGTTTAACTATTTATTTTAAAATGATTCTTATCTGGGCTTTTTAAAAATCGAGATAATTGAATGCTTCTGTCCATCTACAAAGTGCTAAACATGTGCATTTGATATTCTGATTCAATTAAGATGCAGATCTAGCCAGCTGAGTAGGTTTGCTCCCACTGTCAGATCATGATTTGATGGAATGAACTGAAACCTGAGCGGGTGAGTCCTGAGATTGGGCCTGTGGTCAGGACTCCACTCTGGTTTAGCTGAGGGGGCAACTATGTGAATCTCTGCAGGTATCATCTGAAAAGGGAGAACGTGCACTAAGTGGCCATAAGGTCATTTACATTTTTATGGTCTAATTTATTATTTATTTGCTAATTAGTATTCCAGTTATTTCTTTGTTTTACTATTTTTTGTTTTTTGTTTTTTTAAGTGACTGGGCTCCATTTTTCTTTGTCTTTAAATTCCTTTTTATCGTTTTCTTTTTGCAGTCGTTATTTACATCTAACAGCACAATGTAACTAGTATGCTAAAGAATATAAATTAGCTCTAAATACGAAATTTCAGTTTAATGAGGGCAATTTTTGCCTGCAAATTTATTTACATAGACTTCATTGCAGCTATTAGTTACTACTTTATAAACTATAGTTGTGGAACTTCTAGACTTTACTTTTGAAATTATTCAATTTATAACACCAAAGATAATTCTTTCAAATTCAGAAGGCTACTTTGTGTGAAAGTAAGATCCCTGTTTAGCTCACTTTTTTCCCTTAAAATGAATAAAACCCGAGTTGTATTTACTTTTCTTGCAAAATAAAATACAATTTAAATAAAGTATTGGAGATTTTGGTGCCAATTTGACTAATTTTGGGCATATGCAAAATAGTTTCAGATCTATAAGGAAAATATATTACCTGGTATAATGTCAAAATACAAAATTTACAGTTCTCTGCCAATTCACAACTGTTATTCTTTAAAATCTAATTTTGGTTCAGAAACTGAAAGAGGATTGGTAGGTGTACACTAGAGGTGTACAGTTGTAGCTAGATCAGTTAAATTAAAACTCTTCTAAAGCTAAAAACATAGCTGGACAATATGAATGCATAATACGATAATGTGTACATATCAATCTTCAGATTTTATGGGACTTAAACAATCTTAAATGTCCTACTGAGTTCATTCGTGCTTCTTTTTTATATTAGTAACTGACTTCTAAAATAAAAGTTTTCTTAATTATGCCTATGTTCTAAATATGTCCTTAGTCTTCCAAATGTTTGCTTTTCTAAAGAGGCTGGTAGGGCCAGTGATTGATTTACTTTTTAAATACACTGTAACCTAGACAGCCTACCAAGACACCAACGATGTTCCTATACAAGTTGTTTTGCATGCCTTCCCAATCTTTTTCCTCTATTTTATTTCTTTCTACACCTTGACTCTCTATATCACTATGTTTAATTATAGGGCTTGTAGAATGTAACACTTTTTAATTCTTTTTTTAAAAAATTATTATTATTATACTTTAAGTTCTAGGGTACATGTGCATAGCGTGCAGGTTTGTTACATATGTATACTTGTGCCATGTTGGTGTGCTGCACCCATCAACTCGTCAGCACCCATCAATTCGTCATTTACATCAGGTATAACTCCCAATGCAATCCCTCCCCCCTCCCCCCTCCCCATGATAGGCCCCGGTGTGTGATGTTCCCCTTCCCGAGTCCAAGTGATCTCATTGTTCAGTTCCCACCTATGAGTGAGAACATGCGGTGCTTGGTTTTCTGTTCTTGTGATAGTTTGCTAAGAATGATGGTTTCCAGCTGCATCCATGTCTTAAAATATAGCCATTTAACCCTTTTCAAATCACATAAATGAATTCTCCAAATTCTCCAACATATGTAATTGTGTCTTTCTTACTCTTAAATCATAACTTAAATGCCTTAAGGTCATCATTATAACAAAGATTAAGTTCTATGCTCTTCATTTAAAGTAAAACGAAGGCACTAGAACCAAGGGCACATATATACTGACATAATACACATCAATGTAAAATTGTATTAAAATTAAGGGGGAATCATACCTAAAGCCCAATTAATAATTAATATTAATTGATTGATACTTCTACCAAAATCCTCAGGGATAGCCATTTTAGAAAGATTTAGCAGTACAACAGTTAATATAAGGAGAACCACAAAAAGCTTTCTTGCCTGCTTTTTGGTCTCATGAAAAACAAAGATCATATAAAATATTATTATAGTAATAGAACTTTCAATGCAGACATAGGAATCACTGGGGTGTTAATAAGATGAAACTTAAAACACATACCATAAAATTCCTCTGGTAATGAATATTCTCTTTGTTAAAATCGATCACATAGCCATTGAAGGACCAAACAAATGTGAGATCCAAGGCAGGATCAGAGGATGCAGCACACTGCATGGTGGCATTTTCTCCAACTGTGATATCGGCATTAATCGGGGCCAATATAATTCGCGTGGGATCTATATATTTTTAAATAGATAAGTAAAGCACAACTCAAGAAGATATAAGACACCATATTATCTAGTATATTAAAATAATAAAAACCAATATATATTTGTGCAAAATAATAAGATGTTTTCATACCCAAATTCCAAGAACAATATCATCAAGCAAGAAACTTGCCTGAAAATCTTTTGAAAAAGAAATTTATAAATACATTGACTGTTTAGATGCTTAGTGCTGAATCACATGTTTTTAAGCACCCTCAAACACTAACTTACCTGTGATAACAAGGGTTCCAGTGCTATTAGCTTTCCCTCTGTTATTTTCTGCAAAGCATGTATAGATACCTCCATCATTCCTTGTAATATTGTTGATTTCCAAGCTACCATCTTCCCAAATGAGTATTCTAGTGAAATAAAAATACATATAATTCACAAACCTGATTTAGTAAAATACATTATATCTTAGATTACAAACACTAATATTTTTCAATTATTATATTCCATGTAAATCATGCGACCACAGACATTTTTGTAAGTTGAAAAATTCTAGCCTTTAGTTATAATATTTTTTCTCATCATTGACAATTTGTTTTGGAAATCCACTTTCATCTTTTTCTTGAACTATTGCCATAGTCTTCTAACTGACCTTCCACTACAGGACAGGCTGAAATCAGTCATAGGCCTGAAAGAAATGAGCCCAGGTCTCCCAGAAATGTAACCTCAGGACTTCAATTCAGACTAGGAGGTGAGGACAGATTGCCATTTCCATGGCTACAGAGAAATATAAACATGTTTTATTTTTAGAAACTTTAAAAAATATTTTACAACCTTCCTTAGTAACAACTTCTGGAACAAATTAATATTTAGGAAATTCTTCTTTGAACAGAAACTAAGTCTTTCATACTACACATATTTCCCTGCATGTCAGTCTCTTCCCCAGGGGATGGAGATGAAAACCTCACTAAGTTTTATTGTATAGAAACTCACACTTAGATTAAATACTGAATTGCCTGTCATTGGATTTTTTTACTTTCTTCAAATGGATCATTTTCAAACCTAAATTATCTTTTAAAGTTTGCACAAAACATGCAAACATATATCCATTTTAAGGGCAAAATCTGATAAAAGAAAAACTATTTTTGTCTACCTTATTGATAAAAATCTTCATACAAGAAAATATCAAAATCTCCACTAATATTATAGTCCAGGATTTCCTTTCCTTTCTTGAACAATCCAGTCCTGACTTGAAGCTCATTTCAGAATACTTTTAGTTGTTGAAGGAGAAATGAAGTATCAAAATAATATAATGATAAAAGTAATTATTTAAGATCATGGAAGCTCTGAGAGTATTCCTCTTTCTCCAACTCTGAGGAGTATAATTTATTCTCCGTCCCAGATGCTTACTCAGAAATCCATCACTGTGTTTATTCAAAGTCACACATTCCACAGACTGTTCTCAGCCAATGACTGATCACAGGAGAAATTTTAAACCGGGCCTGCTCCTGGAAGACAGCAAACTCCTCTGATACACATTTTTGACTGGAAGCCTCTCCAGTGGCATTACCGTACTCTCTTAGAAGTACAGTGCAGTCCAAGTCATTTCAGCAGAATATTTTTTCCTTCCTTCCCTCTGTCCTTCATCTGGGATGAGACCTGTATCTCAGTAAAATACTTTTCCAAGCCTCCACCAGCTTCCTCTCTATTTTCCCTCCCAGGCATTGCCATTAATTAATTTCTTACATAGCTAATCTTCCTGGCGTCAGCCTCTTGGAGGACACACATTCATACAATATCAATACTAATCGGTCACGCTTTTTCTCACTAAGCTCTAGTGTAAGTCCTCAGCCAAGTTCCCACATCCCTCTCATTTAATTATTTTTCAAGAAACACAACAAAAATTATAATCAAGTAGCAGTGGAAAAAAAATCATGTTTCTTTCTTAAATCACGCTAATATTTTTGGCTTACTTAGTTTTCGATTGATCTTTACCATCTTTAAAGGGTATACAAAATTCCATGTGTCATTCATCTCATTTATACTTTCAGGTACATTTCCCTTGAGATTAAAATTATTTTTTAATAAAAATATTTAGAAAACCTGATTTTTTGTAATAATTATCCTTATTCTTAAAGTAATATAGATTAAACTCTCAAGATCGTATCCTTATTTCCAGATACTATGATATATAGATCAGCTGTCAAACAAACTAGGAACAATCTGGTCTTTAACCAATTGGTCACTTATTGTTGCCAAAATTGCTCCAGAATAACCTCTGGAGTAGAAAAGACTAACAAAGATCCCTTCCTATAAGTGGTTTAAATAAAAGTGACTTTAGAGCTAATAGCAATCCATTGAATTTAAATTAGCAACTAACTTAATTCTGTTAATTACAAAGAAATTCTGCTGCGGAAAGTATATCATTTGAGCCAAAAATAAAATCATAAAATGATAACCTAATTACCATTTATCAAGATACATAGCTTCTCCCAAATATCACAGAAACCACTCTTTAGGCCACTAACCAGATACAGAAAGAACTTAGTTACGTGGAAATGGTCTTTATAATTACATTCAGAAGAATAAGATTATATTTATACTTAAAGACCAATATTTACTTAGTCCTTGGGTATTCTTTTTCAAAATAAACACCAAAATTTTTATGTTTAGCTTTTTATATGTAGCATTTTACAATTCAAATATATTTACATATGAATACTATATCTATTATAAAATGGTATTTACACTGAGATATTAATGGGTTAAAGTACTAAGTAAAAATTAGATTTATAGACTCTTTCATCAAGGAAATAATGCAATTTGATTTCAAAGGCTTTAAAAATATAACACAAACTGTAAAATTTCAGGAGCTAGATCTTTCTCTTCTTTTTTTGAACACATATTGATATTTAGGAAAAACAAGTCCATGAAACATAGTTCTGCGAAATCCTTAGTTGAAGAGGTCCATGACATGGGTCTTCATCAGAATCAGAAAAAGATTTTATTATCAAGGAGGAGAACTAATGGTTTGTCCAATGCAGAATGCCCTGCTCTAGGTTGTGGAAGGAGTAAGCACCTACACATGCAGCTGCCCTTTGATCATGGTCTCCGCATTGCTCATTGTCTGAACATTAATGTCAGCAAATTGAACAAATGGACTTTTCCTTTAACACTTCTTGTTAAAATCTTAACAATTCTTAGGTCAAACATATTAACTTTAAAAGTTAATGTGTTCAGGGAAGCCCCTGATGTCCCTGCCCTCTTCCCCCATTCCATAAACAGCTGTGCCTGTGCTCATCCTAATAAGAGGGCTGTATTGGCATATTCTCAATTCATATCTGTGTCTTACAACTTCAAGTTCTAGTTTAGATAACATCAATATATTTTTTCAGAAGGTCACTTTAACTTTACCAAGCTTTAGACACATCAAAATATGGATGATAATTCCCATGTTACTTTATTGGGTTACTGTGAAGAAAATAATGTATTTTCTACACTTGATTAATAATTGTCTTTCAAATGACAAAAGTCATCCTAGTCCTCCCCTGTTTACAACTTTAAACAGTTTTCCATTACTCTTAGATGAAGCCCAAGACCCTTAGCATAGAAAATTTTGTCATTGATGATCTGGCTTATTATGTCTCATCTCTTAAAGTCTCTTCCACTTTCCTCTAAAGACAAATCACACTGATTTCAGTTTCTGCAATTTCTTACACATTCTAAACTTCTCACCACAGGGTCTTTGTGCATGCTGCCCTCACATTCTGGAATACACCCCAAAGCCAACGCCCATGTCCCATCGCTCCCATTTCCCATTCTGGCTTTCTCCTCCTCCTAATTTTTGCACTCAATATTACTTCTTCTAGGAAACATACAAACTGTTCAGTGTAGCTTTTACACAAATAATCTACATAAGTTGTACACTGCTTTTTCATCTTCTCCCCAAACCACCAAAACATTGGTAGATAGTTCACTTATAAGGAAGATGATGATAACATCTTGTTCATTTCAAGATGGGAAGAGATTATTTGCACTTTGAAATCACTTTTTTATTTTTCTACAAAAATATTTAATAGACTAATTGCATAAAATTCAGTTGAATATGAATGGATATAGATGCCTATATTGGGGGAAAATATGTTAGATCCTATTTTATTTCCCATTGTTTATTAATTGTGTGACATTGGGCAATTTATAACAACAAGACAAGAAAGAACACCTCTGAGCTTCAATTTTCTAAATTCCTTATACATTACAGAGTCCTGTTAATTGAACCTTCATTATAATAGATACTGACAGGGATAGGTATTTCTATTCCATCTTAGAACTACAGGATCTTCTGTGAAAAAAAATAATTTAGAGCAAACAACATTTTTATTATTCACATATAAATAAGTCTTTTATAAAATAAACTTTTTCAAACAGTTTATTGCAATTGGATTTCTAGTTTCAGCACTGACCTGCTACTATTGACAAGCCACTCTGTCCCTTTACTCCATGAAAACTTTGGTTTCGGTGCAGCTTTAGGTTTGCATTCAATTATCACCCTTCCACCTTTAGCAGCCAGGATCTTCTTCTTCATAGGATTCATTTCAAAAGTTGGAGCCAACGCTAAAAAGAAAACAAATTGTTATTTTTCTCTTTCTGTTTGTAAAGCCTAAACATTGCTTCTGTGTTGTAGAATCTTCTATTCTCCTTTAATAGTTAATGGAAAGGATTAATCTCAGTAAATATGATCAGCTATCACCAATAGGCATTCTATACCTAATGCTTTGTAACATAAAATTCACCCAATTCCAATGTACAGTTTTTGATGATCACTGAATTGATTATTAGAAACTTTAATTAGAGCCCAGGCATGGTGGCTGACACCTATAATCCCAGCATTTTTGGAGGCTGAGGTGGGCAAATGGCTTAGCCCAGGAGTTTGAGAGTGCACTGGATAACACGGTGAAACTCCATCTCTACCTAAAATACCCAAAATTAGCTGGAAATGTTGGTGCATGCCTGCAGTCCCAGCTATCAAGGAGGCTGAGCTGGAGGATCACCTGAACCTAGAATATCAAAGCTCCTGTGAGCCGTGATCGCACCACTGCAGCCTGGGAAACACCGTGAGACCCTGTCTCAATAAATAACTTTAATTTCAATAAAATGTTTTATACACACTTACCTTAAAATTAACACTGAATTCCGTTGCTTTGACTCAATTCCAGAAGGAAAGTAAAGTGAAAGGCTGAAGAAAATTGATCAGCATTATACACACTGACATATGGTCCTAATCAATCCTCTAAACCACATGTTGACTGAACTATACCCAGTTTATAAATGAGAAAATTGAAATCTATTAGGATTATCTAATTCAGCAAAGGTGCCACAGGTAGTAACAAGTGGGAGTCACATTTGAATCTAGGTCCTTCTGTTTCCAAAGCATGTGCTTCTGATTAAACAATGCAGTCTCTCCTCCTTTATACGATTACTGAGCATCAACTGTATGCAAATACTCTGCAAAATGCCAAAATAACTGGAGCCCTACTTTCAGGATCTATCTATAAACAGCTATGGGAATAATGGTTCTAATAAACTAATTAAGGAGTATATGATCATTTGTAGTTCATCCTTACCTCCAAGTACAGAACAATAATTATCAGAACAGAATATAGAGTTTTTTAAAAGTTACTCCCTTGATGGTATGCTCTAACTTTCCTCAAGGTCCCCACATTTAATCCACTGTTCACTCTCCTCTTCCCTGGGCAGACTCCAAAGAGATTTCATCCATGTATTTCAACACATTACAATCATCTGTAACTGTGTACTTTCTGGAGGCTTTTCTAGGCCTAAGCATATCTTCATCTGGATTTTGACTCTTCATCCACTGGTCTGGTCATTCTCAAATTTATCTTTGTATTAAAATCACCTGGGGATCTTTTTAAAGTGTCCATTCAGCAGGTCTGGGGTGAGCCTGGGATTCCGCACTTCTAATGTGCTCCTAGGTACGGCCACTGCTGCTGATGAAGAAGACATTTTTTGTGGCAAAGATTCATTCTATTCCATTGTTTCGCTAGTCTGGATTATGATAATTGGCAATAAATAAATTAGTAAGCAACCAACCTAAGTTGTACACCTAACACAGTAGTGAGTATTTTGTGTAGGCTCAACAAACATTTTGTGTGACATGGCATATTGCTTCTAAAACATGAAAGAAAATTTAATAGGATTATATTTTAAAAACCAAAATTCATCTACAAATAAGGATTTTCCTTGAATCAGTTTAGATTTCAGTGAAATAGTTGATTTGGTGTGGTCCTTTAAATGACTTCAGATTTATCTAATATTTGAATTTCTAACAACAGGATCTAGACTGTATTCCTATGTATGTTTTGGAAGTGGCAAAAATAAGGGGATATTCTTCCTCTCAACTAAGAAGATGGCGGCCGGGCGCGGTGGCTCAAGCCTGTAATCCCAGCACTTTGGGAGGCCGAGACGGGCGGATCACGAGGTCAGGAGATCGAGACCATCCTGGCTAACACGGTGAAACCCCATCTCTACTAAAAAATACAAAAAACTAGCCGGGCGAGGTGGCGGGCGCCTGTAGTCCCAACTACTCGGGAGGCTGAGGCAGGAGAATGGCGTAAACCCAGGAGGCGGAGCTTGCAGTGAGCTGAGATCCGGCCACTGCACTCCAGCCTGGGCGACAGAGCAAGACTCCGTCTCAAAAAAAAAAAAAAAAAAAGAAGATGGCACGATGCATTTCTTATCTCTTTGGTTCTTTATTGCAGTATATGAGCCTATTAAAGGAATAGCATCTGGTGTAGAGTAAGTGCTCAATAAATATTTGCTGGATGAAAACATGAATTAACTAAATAACCCAAGAAAAGAGAGGAAGGGAGAAGCACTGTTCATAAGAGTATAAAAAACAAGAATAGAATAGATTGAGACAAATTTAAACATGTCCAGAGCTATTGATCTGGGGAGGATCAAATTGTTCAGTTTGCTAATTATATTAATAGCCATTAAATGATTTGGCAATTCTAGGCTAAATATATAGACATCTTTCAGTCTGAGCTGAGGTGTTTTTATACTTCTCTTTTGAAACAAATGAAGATATGAACTTTAACAGAAAATAAAATTTACATTTGGGACAGAATTCAAACTGACTTCCTCTCTAAGAGTCACAATGATTTTCTATTCCTTTGTACCAAAGATATCTGAGCTTGTGCTTGCTTGATATCCAAGTAACTACAGTAAATATATTATCAGAACATTTAGGCCATAAGGAGGAAGAAATAGGGTATGATCCTCAGCATTAATAAGTGGCTGGGAATGTTAAAATTAAGATGGCCTTAACTTATTGAGAATAGTTTTCTTTAATTCTTTATTATAACTCTCTCATTTTCTATCATTTTCTTTTAGTGTCAATCAATTTGTAGTGATACCAATGTTTTGAAGAATTTTCTTTAGGTGCAGTAAGAATAGAAGTGGCCGTATTGAGTCATTGCTTTATCTTTTCAGTAACTAATGCTAGAAGAAAAAGCCTGACTTCCTGAATTCACTACTTACAACATGACTTGACTTTGTGACAACTCTTTCAAATAACATGAAAAGGACATGATACAGTAAGACTTTAGGGCCGGGCACAGTGGCTCATGCCTGTAAATTCCAACACTTTTTGGGAGGCCAAAGTGGGCAGACCGCTTGAACTCAGGAGTTCTGGACCAGCCTGAACAACATGGTGAAACTCCATCTCTATAAAAAATTACAAAACTTAGCTGGGTGTGGTGGACTGTGCCTGTTGTCTCAGCTACTTGGGAGGCTGCGGTGGGAGGATGGCTTGAGCACAGGAGGCAGAAACTGCAGTAAACTGAGATCACACCACTGCACTTTAGCTTGGGTAATAGGGGAAACTCTGTCTCAATAAAATAGACTTTTGTAAAGTAGTTGTAATTAATATAAATAAAGTAGACATAATGGGAGATATTTCTGGTGTAAATTGGAGATTAGTGGATGTACTGGATGGGGAAGGGATGTGGTAGACTCTGCCATTCTTTAGAACAAAGAATCTTTGAGGAAGAGAAGATGTGAGTGTGGGTGGGAGACATTAATAATGAATTCAGCTGCAGACATGCTAAGCTTGGATTATCTGTGGGGTTATCCAAGTGAACGTTGCTACTAGGAATTATTTATAGTGAGATTGAAGCTGAGGATAATTATCTGGGCCAGAGATATAAGAAAAGGGATCGCTGGTAGGTAATAGGAAATGAATAAAAATTTAACTAGATGTTTTTAAAATAAAAATAAAAATCCAGGAATAATAATGTAGAATACAGAAAAGGAAATGAAATGGATCAGAGGGATGGAATGCTGGGATAGAACAAGATTTCTAGCCAGGCAGAGGAGAGGGTGAAAAAGGTGACAATGAAGGAGATAGAGAAGAAATGGTCTGTGAGGTTTGACAGCTCAGAATCACCAAAGACAAGAGATAAGAAAGCTTAAGCATCATATAGGACTAGAAATCCTGTATGACTAAGAGAGGCAGCTGGTGGACATATGTTCTCACACACACACACACACACACCCCCACACACACACAAGAATGAATAGTTGCTGATATCAAGTATCACGGAAAGTGAAAAGGAATGAATATAGAGCAAAGAGGTAAAATAATTGTTTCATGTTTGCTTAGGAGAGACGCTTTCTTCTCTAGATAAAAAATATTGAAAAGACAATGTAGTAAAGAGATAGCTTTGAGTGATGGATGGGAAGTTGAAATACTTTATGCCAAAACATTTCAATTTTCATGGAGCACAAGAATACAATATAAAAGCGAGAGTCAGGGTGCAGTAAGGGACCAGCAGAATGTCCTAAAGGTTTTGAATAGTAACTGTAGTGTATGAGACCCAGGGACTGAGAATGCCCCCGAAGTGCCAGACACCCATCTGATGCTGATCACATGCAGTGTTTTAACATCAGTCTTCAATGTTATGTGATTCTTCAGGCAGTGTTCAGTTCTCCAGGCATATGAGAGGATAAGACTTGTCAAAATTGGCATGTGTAAATTGTGCTTTATCATTAAAAAATGCTAAAAACAATTATATTCCATGTTCCTTCAAATTTATGATAGAATTCAGCTTCTTAGCTAAAAATAAAATGATGCAATTTCATGAAAGAATTTGTTTGTAGTTGGAAATTCAACCAGCATAAGAAAAGTTTAAAGCGTTACTTTCTCCCTACTTACATGTTCTTCAATGAAAGGAAAAACCGTATCATTTCGTTCCCAAACGCATGTTAAAAGTTTTTAACATTGTAAATAAAAGAATGTAATGTGAAATCAAATGTGATCTATGGATATTCCGGCATCTTTTTTACTATGTCACTTTCTTGATGAATGTTTAACAGAAATTAGAAATGATACTGACCCAGGATCTTCAACTCAGCATTTGCATAAATGGCTCCATATGTGTTTTCAGCTATGCACTGATACATTCCGGCATTTTCAAAAGTCACATCATACAGTCTTAATTCCCCTTTATGATACTGAAAAGAATAAAATTGAAACATATTCTCAATGGACTTTAATAGAAATACTTTCACTTAGGTCTGGGCTTGGTTGTCTTTTAATTTAGATACATTATGTTCATCTGCCCCCACTGTTACCTAAGATGAACTAAGTGGGATTTTCACGGCATGGGAAAGGAAAACCCACTTACCATGCCCAAAGGCTCTTGTTCTATTCATCCTACAGAGCTGAGAGTCCACCTTTTCCCCTCTTGGACCAGCTGGGAGATTACAGTGGGAAGGTAGAGAAGAATCCCACTGCTGCTACTTGTCCCCAGGGCCAAAGGTAGGACTTAGAGCTTCACTCTTACCTCTGTCTCTGTGGGGTACAGGAAAATAGTGGCAAGAAAAAGAGGACAATATCAGGTATTGGAGATGGATGAGTAGGAAGAGGGTGGAAAAGTGGAACAAAGGAAAAAATAAGGAGAGAGAGAGAAAGAAGGTAGAGTAAGATTACAGAAAGTTGTTTAAACTGAAAGAAGATACTTTATGTTCAGTTTTTGTTTGTCTTTTTTTCAGAAGCTTTTATATTTCAGGGCCCAAGTACCCTTTCTCTATTGTCTCTCCTGCTAAATGTATCCCAGGACCACCCTGAAACACTGCTTGAACAGGGACTCAGGAACAGCAAAGCACTTGAACATACATACCGCATATCCATTTTTCAGCCATCGGATTGTAGGGATGGGCTTCCCTGTGGCCACACAAGGCCAGTAGAGGTCACTGCCTATGTCCACCTCTGTGTCATTGATATGTTCTACCCACTCAGGGAATGCTAAAAAGTAAGGAACATTGTAAATGTTAAATCAAAGTCTCAAGATCCATCATAATCTCCAGAGTATAAATATTACATTTAGTTAAACTAATTCTGCAGAATACATCAGACAGTGTAGGTATCCCGAATTCAGTAATAGGCCTTGTCTTTTCATAGGTTTAACCTATGCAAATCCTGTGTTATTACAGCAGGAGGTAACTATAACTCATTATTTTTCCATTTGTAAATCATGTTTTGTTGAAAAGTTGAGTTATAATTAGTACTAAAATAATTGACTTTTTCTGCTCATAACATAAACCTTTCAAGTCTGTAAAAATGACAATTGAGGTTTTAAAGAATTACATCTCAATTCAATATGACACCATCTCTTAACATTTTGTTTAAAGACTCAGATTTTTTTCCCATTCCCTCAGGTATACAGTATCTTCATTTTGATGGAACTTTCAGCTAGTGGCCACTGTAACATCTTACTGTGGTGCTAGAAAAATGACTTGGACACCTAAATATACTCTTTCCATATTAGAAACTATATACAGTAGCTATGATTGGTGAATTCCATGCATTAGTAAAATTGAACTCAGTCTCATTCTTTAATCTGATCTACTTTATACCTAAAGAAACATCCATAAAAATGAGAAAATGCTAAAATTTTTCCAAAGAAAAAAATATTTCTAGAGAACAAGCAAGTAAACAATTTGACAGTCTTTTTGATTATTTCAGTTATCTAGTCCAAATAAATGCAGATAAATAAATTAATATAAAATAAAAAGGAAGTAGTAGGAAAGAATCCTGAGTGGAGAATAATATTTAATTTTCTTTGAAACTGGGAACTTGTGTTAGTTTTATGGCAAAAGCAATATATACATCTTATAAAAAGCATTTAACGAATAATAAAATACTAGAAATTTGAAAACTAGAAAACATTTTTATGTCACCAAATACCATCAACAATATACATTATAATGTATACATTATACATGTAGACATATGTACACCTATATATTTTACAGCATATATAATCTCATTTAGTACATGTTTTCACTTATCATTACATTTGTCTGTAACATAGGGAGATTTTTTTTAAAATATTGGTGGATATGTTCATGTTAATTGAGAGATGTTTTATTTTGTATACAATCTTAGCAATACATAATACAGGAATATCAGCACCCTTCCTGTCTTGGCCTCACATGGACAACACAGACATTTGCTATTACATCATATAATGAATAATTGAACTGGATTGACACATTCTATATATGGCTTAATTATGTAACCTAGTGATGTGATCAGACCTAAAGATAATACTTAGTATGCTGCATTAGTAAAGAATAAATAACATTTATCTTAAATTACCTGCTATAAATACGTGCTCTGTCACCTTGGTTCTTCTAAGGCTTTAGATATTAGACAGTTCAAAATACTATTCTGTTGAGAACCTGGAGTGTAGTTTTCTTAATATGTTGAATAAAAACAGGTCTATAAGCTTAAGAAACCTAGTAGAAAGTGGTGGATTTATTTCAAAAGTTTAAAGGATCTTACCTAGAATTTTCTTCCTTTCAGGAGGCCATTTCATGCACACTTGATATTTATCACATTAACATTACTGTGGCATTGGATATACAAGTCTGAAGTTCAGCGTAAATGTTTGGGTTAGAGCATTCAGGGTATAGAATGTGTCTAAAGCCATGATCATGAATGGGATCATAAAGGGAGTGACTGAAATGGAGATGGGGTTCACAGATGGAACCCTGATCACGCCAATGTTAGAAAGGTATGGAGTTGAAAGGCAATGGAGAATGAAAGATGATACAAGGAAATGAATAACAAAGTGGGTTGCAAACATGAAGCACAGAAAGTGAATCATGAAGAAAGGAGGGACCAACTGTGACAACCACTGCTGTTAGATCAAACAAGTACAACTGAGAATTGATCGTTAGCTTTAGCAATATGGAAGTCTGTGATGATGAAAAGAAAGGTTTCTGTGGAGAGGTAGAGATGCAAATCATGTTGGAGTGCATTTAAGAGAGAAGAAAAACTGGAGATGGAAACAACACTTTTAGAGAGTATGAGTGAATCTGTCAAATTTTTTATTCCTTTTTGGGAGAGACAGGAGAAAGTGAAATGAAACAGTAGCCAGAGTTAAAAATGAATAATCCTGTGGAAGCCCTCCATGTTTCTTTAGTTGTGACCTGCGAGGTTCATGTTGTGGAACATTATAGTTTCAGTCTGGAAAGTTTCCAATGTGGTCCGAAAAAAAATCTCTCTTCCCAAATGTAAGTTTATTTTAATGTGTGAAAATGAAAGGTTTGTGCCAAGATAATTTTGTCAAAAAAAAAAAAAAAAAAGATTCCTTAGACCAGTGGTTCTCAAAGTGTGGCTTCAGGACCAATAGTAGCAACATCCTTTGGGAATTTGTTAAAAATACAAATTCATGAACCCTTAACAAACCTCTGAATTAAAAATTCTGAGAGTTTGGCCCAGCAATCTGTGTTTTAACAAGCCCTCTATGTGATGTTGATGCATGCTTAAGTTTGCAAACCACTGACTTAAACTAAGTCATAACATATAGCTTCTTCTATAAATAAAAAGATACTCAAAAAAGACAGTGATAAAATGAGTAAACAAACTACATTAAGTGTATATTCTGAAAATTACCAATAACACTTCTATTGATCCATTGCTATTACCTATGGTTCAATTGGTAATAAGTTCATAACTTCTATAACTCATAGTTGTGACTTCATTAGACATATGAGAAATATTTTATCTTTCTCCATGATGTAACATACATCACTGTTGTTAAAACTATTAATCATTATATAGTAGTTTTTCAAGTATGGAAATGGTTTTAAATAAGATATTGATGAAATTTATACAAAATTAAAATAATATATCTACCTTGAACATAAATTCTTGCTTGATGTTTATCCTTTCCTCTAATGTTCTCAGCCTCACATTCATAGATGCCTTCATCTTCTAGCTGAATATTGAAGATCTTAAGAACAGCCCCAGAGGTGCTAATCTCAGCAGTGCTTGGCATTGGTTCTAGAACCTTCCGCCATCGGATATCCGGAACAGGACTTTAAACAGAAGATACCAGTGCTAAAGTTTCACACACTTAAAAGACAATTACTTTATGTTTATAGCTAAACAATTATTTATTTCCTAAAATGGTACTATTTCTATATATATTAATGAAAGTGTCAGTATACTTACTTTCCAAGTGCAAAACATTCTAAGGTCACATTTTGGCCCATCAGTGCATATACATCCTTGAACTGAACTACAATATCAGCAGGATATGGTTTTGTTGTTCCTAATATTAAGAGAAACACAAATGTTCACTAATTATTAGGCACAATAGTAGTTACTCTTAAACATGGTAATTCTGTAGGATTAGAGCTGCTTCAATATGGAAGCTTTTCTCTGTACAGGTACTGGTCATATCATAATGGATAGACTTGTTTGTTTATGCACAGTATGAATATAGTATAACTTCCCAGCATTTTCATAAATATTGGCTCATTCTGACAGCTGCATAACCAACGTGACTTAATTTACTAAAAAAATTCCTGTTTTGGCTGGGCGCGGTGGCTCAAGCCTGTAATCCCAGCACTTTGGGAGGCTGAGATGGGCAGATCACGAGGTCAGGAGATCGAGATCATCCTGGCTAACACGGTGAAACTCCGTCTCTACTAAAAAATACAAAAAAAACTAGCCGGGCGAGGTGGCCGGCGCCTGTAGTCCCAGCTACTCGGGAGGCTGAGGCAGGAGAATGGCTTAAACCCGGGAAGCGGAGCTTACACTGCACTCCAGCCTGGGCGGCAGAGCGAGACTCCGTCTCAAAAAAAAAAATTCCTGTCTTTAGTGAACAACAGATACGTGGCAAACATTGTGATCACTGCTGCATGGAACTCAGGAAGATAGAGAAAGAAAATTAAGGAGAAGGAAAGAGAAGAAGGAGAAGAGAGTAGAAAAGAAAGATGCAAGGCAAGAAACTAAGGAGAAAAGAAATGCCCAGAGATAAAGGCAAAGGGAAACAAATTGAAAAGAGAGAAGGAGAGAGAGGGAAAGAAGGAAAACATTTACTCAGACAACACAGCACTCTTCAAAATAAACACTTATTTAGCATATCAGTCCTGAAAGATGTGTTAATCCTTCAGGCTTACAGAGAAAATCAGGTTCAGAAAGGTGAAAGGCATTATTTAGGATCACAAATTGAGTGTATACCTCACATTGTAAAATACTAAAGAGACAAATAAATAAATAATGATATATAACCCAAACCAAAATGGGTACTCTGAAAGAGTGACTGATGAGGAGGGTAGTTAGAAGTAGGTAAGGGCTATAGGACTCTGAGGCAAATATGGCATTTAAATTCGACCAGTTCAGGTTGAGCAAACAGCATATTATCACAAAGCTCCAGGAGTGTGCAAGGAATTTTAAAAGGTTTAGGAACTCAAATGATGCTGAAGTATATGAGCTGGAACCCACAATCTAGAAGGACTGAAAAAATGATAGAAAGATTTTGAGACGAATTTTCTCAATAAGTAACGTATTCGTCTGTTCTCACTCTGCTAATAAAGACATATCTGAGACTAGGTAATATATAAAGGAAAGAGGTTTAATTGACTCACAGTTCTGCATAATGGGAGGTCTCACAATCGTGGTGGAAGATTAAGGAAGAGCAACGGGAAATCTTACATGGCAGTGGGCAAGAGACAGCATGTGCAGGGGGAACTCCCCTTTATACAACCATCAGATCTCATGAGACTTATTCACTACTACAAGAACAGTATGGGGGAAACAGCCCCCCATGATTCAATTATCTCCACCTGGCCCCTCCCTTGACAAGTGAAGACTATTACAATTCGAGGTGAGATTTGGGTGAGGACACAGCAAAATCGTATCAAGTAACTACCACAGGGACTTGGTAAGAGAAGTAATATGGATCATATCTTTGGTTTAAGTCGAAGACCTTGTTGGCATTTTTAAAGGATGGAGCATGGAGAGGAGAAATATATATAGAAGACAATCTCAGAGGTCCATAAAACGCTGTTTCAACACTTTAGGCAAAACAGGTGAGGGCCAAACCTAGGGCATAGTTACAGTGAAAACAGAAAGGAAATAGTAAATATAAATTGTATTTTAGAGGCAGAATCAACAGGACGGCTCCTTGGATCAGTGTTTCTCAAGGTGTAGATTAAAGGCTCAATCATCAGAATCACCTAGGATACTGGTTCAACTTGTGGATTCCTGGGTCACATTCCAGGCCTGATGAATCAATACGTCTGGGTCCTGCATTATTCCCAAAACTCTCCAGGTGCTTACATACTAATTAAGAACCACTGGGTTAGCTGTACCGAAGATCAGTGGAAATTGGGATTTGATAATAAATCATGCTACCTTGAGTTATTAGAAATAAAATTGTGTTGCTAAATAAGCTAAAGAAAAGGAGAAGGTTTTGGGGAGAAATAACGTGTATTTGTGACATTTTGAGCTTAACATCTTTGAGAGCTTTTTGGGGGGACAAGTCCAGGATACAGGAAGAATTGAGATCTAAACACAAGAAAAATTTCAGAGCTGTGAACTTGGAGTCTCCTGAAAAGGTATACTGTTGAAAATGTATAAGTGGGTGAGAATATCAGGAAAGATTAGAGGAAAATATAAGAAAGAAGAATATTTTGTGAAGAATATTCTATGCAATTTGTCAAAGAGGCAGAAGGGAGATGAAAAGTTCAGGAAATTAGGTGAAGAAAGAAAACTTCATGAAAGGCAGAAGAGGCAGTGTCAAAGCTCGAACAGAATAAGGACTGCAAAGTATCCTTTGGATTTAGCAAATAGGAATTCATAATAATTCAAAATTGCATTGAATACAAGAGAATATGCAGAGAGAATGAAGTAGAGTAGAATCTGAAGATTCAGGAAAGGAGAAAATAAGTGATGTAGTGAAGTTTCTAATTGAAACAAATGAACCAGAACAACTGGAGAATTTAGCTTGAGCAGGGGGAGAAATATTTTTGATACTGAGACAAAAAGTCAGAAAATAAATAGAAGTGCTGAACTGCAAGTGTATTTCTGGGGAAGAGTAGAAAGAAAATCAAGAGAATTTTTACATGATGGCTTCTTTTCAGTCTATGAAGTAGGGGGTGAGATTATCTCTTAAAACTGAGAAAAGAAAAATGAGCCAGAAAGTCAACAATATTTTTTGAATACCAATTATGTGAGCGTTGTCTTGCAGAGAAAAATAAAAATGGAACCTCAATGGTATTATGGCATTTTTCCCATCATCACACTGTACTTAGGGGTAAAGGCAGGAACCAGACCTAAATCTGTTAATCTGAAGCTGGTATGCTCTCATGAGCTTGAATTTGCTGATATTAATGTAGCAGAAGGACTTGGATAGAAATAATGTAAAGTAAGCAAGTATACTGTGATTTGATTCTCTTAAGCAGCAGTGCATTTTAAAGGGGAAGTAGTTCAATTGGAGCTTAGGGAAAGGCCAATCAGATTGTCAGTGGTCATCCGCCGTGGTACTACCAGGGTAGCACCATACGCTGATTATGCAGATTACAAAAGACAATTTTTGTACTTATTTGTATCATGTAAATAGTTTCTTAAAAATACCAAAATAATCAAAATGACTTAAAAAAATTCTACAGTTACTATTGTTTGTTTTGATCTACAAATCATTTGATTTCTTCATGAGCTTACTAAGAAGTAGGAATGGCCGTGAAACAAAAAGTAGATGCCAGCGATTTCCACTGTAACCAACACATTAGAACTTGACTAAAGTATCAGTCCCCTGTGTATTTCCCGAGCTAGAGGCAACTCATCCGAACACAACCTTCTTACAGCAATTTTATTAACTGAATCTTCTCAACGCAAAAAGCTTAGGACCAAGCCTTTGGCCCCTTCAACATGCATCCCCTTCTATATTGTCCTTCCTGAAAAACCAGCTAGTCCTCACTGGGTATTTCTTTTCATTACGGTAAGTATACCATATGTAGACAACCTTGCGAAAACAGAGTGTAACAAATAAAATACTTACGTTCAGGTATTGGAATGAGTGGGATGAATTTGCTGAACACGCTCTTTGTAATAGAAGGACTGGAAACAAAGCAGGAATAATTGCCTTTGTCAGAAGCCTCAACATTTGCAATGTAGAGATTGCCATTTGTCTGAGACACAAATCGTCGTTTATCCATTGTGATAAATACAGGAAATTCATTTAGAAGCCAGCGGTAGCTAAGATCATCTAGAAGAAATTATTTTCTTCTAAATATGAAGTGCTTCTCCCAAAGCTGTTACATAATTTAATAGAGGCTAGTAACAAGCTATCACTTAATCTAACAGAGGCTATTGAAGAGCAAATGTTAGGAGAAAGCGAAGACACAGTGCACACTTTAAAATATGTACCGTATTTTACATGAATATAAGCATTACGCTAAGCAATTACATCTATTTATCTATATTTCTATTACTTTATAAACTATTAACATTCTTGCTTTCATTTCATTGACGGGCTAAGTGAAACTCGAAGAGGTTACATAATTTGCTTAGAATTTCATGACTATTATGAAGAAATAGTATTTTGAATCCACGTCTAATAACTCCAAAGCCATGATTAATCTGCCGTACTGTATTTTATAAATAAAATTAAGATTACTTACCATATTATCACTTTATCTGTTTATGTGTGTGTGTGTACACCTATTTTAAATTATAGAGTTAGAAATGAGCTTACGTAACCTATTGTGGTCACATTAAAAAGAGAAAACTACAGAAACAGGGAAAAGTATGGTACTGGTTTAATTAAATATTAGGAGACATATCATATGGTAACTCTTACCCACATGAAATTCCTTTGGCTGAACACACTAACTAGTTAAATGGAAAACTGAATTTCCTCCTTAATTTGCTGAATTTCGTATAGTTTTCTATTCCTTCCTTCCTCTCTGTTTTGATGAATGACTCTCCAGGAGTCATTCCACAAATACACAAAAGGAGACAATGGGCAACGCACACCTTTAGGTCAAAAAATAATGATTCCCTTCAAAACATCTTGATCACATAAAGACAGTTTCTACTGAGAAGAATGTAAGTGGGAATCTCTCTAGGTCAGACTAAATAGGATTTTAGGTGTAAAATGGTGAAAAACCAAGAACTCACAGCACTCAGGCTTCTTTTAAAAATGAATAATCATGACAAACGGCTATTTTGCATTGGGGAACTTAACGTGGCTAGCAAAGCTTTCAAAGAGAGTGTGAAAGCACAATGATTATGAAAAACTAAAAGAGATGCACATTATATAAGTTTCACATAATGGGAATAATAACCTTGGGATTATATTTAGCTTAGCTATGTAATTTTCTCCAGCAAAATACAACATCAAGAAAGACAGTGAATATGATTATATTATTTTGGTTTTCAACATTGATTTTTTTAAATTATAGAAGAAGCAGCATATGTTTATTATTGAAGAAACAGAATACAGTTAAAAAGAGGCAGAAAATTAGACTACTATAATTAGCCTCTAACTCAGAATTATGGTTAACATATATTTCTAGGCAGTTATATCTGTGAATAATTGAATTCTTTTAATTTTTTTCTTTTTGCTGATTTAGGGTCACCAGATAATTAGGATAGGAAAATATTTAGGGAGCTGCTTAAATGTCTTAAATGAGGGCTCCTGGGATAAGTAAAGAAGTATCACATTCAGAAAGGAGTATCAAGTAGTCTTTCATTCAAGCTGATATGTACAGTACATTTAAAAGAAGACTTTGATCTTTTCTGATTCTGAAATAATATTTCCTATTCTCAGTTGAAATGTAAGTCCAAATTTTGTAGGGATTTCTGTGAAAAATTAAATCCTCACTCTCCCTGCCCCACCACCAAAGCCAAAAATGTCAAGAAAGTATTTCCTTACAGAGAAAGGACTTTTGTAACTATAGGATGTATGAAAGATACTTCCCACAAAATGCATTTAGAGTAATCTGAATCCTCAGTGGTTATGTGAATACAGAGACCTGAATTTTAATTCTCAGTATGACTTTTATCAGTCACTCTATTACTTATTAGTCACTCTATTTCTCAATTTCTCTAAAATGTAAGACAGTTTCCTGCCCCCCATTCATCAAAGATGTGTGTAAAGAAATGAAAGAAGTGATGGTATTTGATCCTTACAAGGGATAAATGCTAACTCGGAGAAGTTATTGTGATGTTGTATGAACATAAGTCTTGGACTATAGAACAACTGGTCTGACTGACTGTCCCATGTAGATTCTCTAATTTATTTATTTTGCAAAACCTGAGTACTTTCCAAGTGCTGCTAAACAAGATAGATGTGGCCTTTGCATTTGTGGGACTTGCAATGTAAATAATCTAAATTTATTTAACAAATCTTACTTATTTTTAAAGCCATTCACTTGGACAAAACAATAATTGCAATTTGTTAGAATCTGTCAGCACTTATTACAACAAAGGTAGGAAGGGCTCTTGCCATTTTTAAATGGGGGATCCAAGGCCTAATAGGGTGAAGTGACTTGCCGGAGGTCATACAGCAAAAGGGAGGCAGAACTGATGTTCTCACCTCCTTCCCCACCCACCATCACCAAAATTAGCTGTACCAAGACTGGAGCAATAGCCACCCTGACTCTCCGACTTATGGATGAGACATGATTTTGTCAATCAAAAGCTAAGCCCTGATCTAGTTTTTTCAAGGACTCAACAGACCATCTTCTTTGTGTCTTTCCTAGCCCTATGCAGATGATAAAATCAACCATCTTTGCAAAAGCCATCTGTTTTCCTCAGATTATAGACTGGATTAAACAATAAATTACTATAAAATTATTTTTTCAGTAAGTGTCAGCATATGCTTAAGAAATGTTGCTTTTACTGGTAGATATATGAAACTTCTTGCTTTTACCCCAGAAATCTAGAGCACATATATTACAGGAGAAATTCATTTTGTCCAATTACAATGCATTTGGCTAATATCATTGTATTACTTTGAACTACACCACTTATGTAATCTTGCAAAATGCTATATGTATCTGCTTGAAATACACTTGAACTTCTTTAGTTCAAACCATGGAGAAATAACCTGAAAACTTTTTAGAAGATTTTCTTGCCTTTTAGAAAATTAGCTTGAACAGAATGGAATTTGCCTACACCAAAATCACTGTAGCTTCTGATCAGTACTTTAACACAATAAACTATACATTAAACACGTTTGGAAAGAAAGTTTTGATGTGAGCTAATGTGTTCCTTACCCTGGTCTCTCATTCCTGTCTATTTTTGTAATGATCTATTTAGTCTATTAAGATTCTTTCAAGATTATATTCAATATTCCAGGAGTTGTTATTCTGAACAGTACTCTTATTTTCTTATCCATTTTAAATTTCATAATGTCTCTATTATGAGGTATCTCTTATTTTGTTAACAATACCTACCCTTAAAATGACAGACTTTTTTTTCCCTTTATTTCTCTCTTGCTATATACAAAGATATGATTTATATTTTGTGAAATGGAGTAAGTTGATTTTTGATCATGATATTGACAGAAAATTAGTTGGAAAGGAAGCATTATGTTTTCATTTTTGAGAGTCTGTGAGTTTAAAAAGTCTTCCACATTTATGAATTATTTATTGCAATATAATAAAATCAAACAAGTAAGTTTATGTTTTCAGGAAACTTAACCCCTACACTTAATTTAATGAACAAATCTATTTGCTCTTTCTTTCATTTTCTCACTCTCACAGATATTATATTGAGCACTTACTCTGTGCCACACACGAGGAAATTAGCTGTATATCAAATGTTATAAAATTGAGTGAACATTTGTACTGAAATGCACATTTATGATCACTCTTGATAAATAAGTAAAGTGGTCCAAATGAGAGTTTCCCCCCTTGCAAGGAGCTGCAGACCATCCAAGTACAGAGAAAAGTATATGGGATTGCAAAAGTTGACATGTTTCCTTTTGGACTTTTTGCCTGCACATAAATGAGGAAGGTAACATCTCTATAATCCTGAACTAAAAATCTTTAGTGTAGTGAAATGTACTAAATAATAACAGATACAAAACATCAACTGTACTAAAATATGTTTTATTTACTTTAATAATAATCTATTGAAATTATATATCTTTGGCAGGGCATGGTGGCTCACGCCTGTAGTCCCAGCACTTTTGGAGGCAGAAGCAGGCAGATTGCGAGGTCAGGAGTTCGAGACCAGCCTGACCAACATGGTGAAACCCCGTTTCTACTAAAACTACAAAAATTAGCTGGGTGTGGTGGTGTGCACCTGTAATCCCAGCTACTCGGGAGGCTGAGGCAGGAGAATCACTTGGACCCGGGAGGCGGAGTTTGCAGTGAGCCAAGATTGTGCCACCGCACTCCAGCCTGGGTGACAGAGTGAGACTCCATCTCAAAAAACAACAACAACAACAAAAGAAACTACATATCCATTTTATCATTTTCATATACATTTTAAATGAGGAAATTAAGATGTAGACATGCCTAAGTTTACTTGACATAGTAAGGACTGAATCTCAGATCACCAAATAGAATCAATAGGTTTGACAACTCTAAATAATTGTATATATAACATTCTTAGAGGTTCAGAACCCAAAGACAGATTCCTTTGCACCCTCAACCCAAGTTCTAAGTCACAAAACATAAAACCTTAATTTACCTTCTTTAAAAAGGAAGGAGATTTCTAGCAGAGAGATAGTAAAATAGTATACATACACGTATACATACACGCATGGTTTTGAAGCAAATGTCTATTTTTATATCGGTTGAAGGTGGTATAACTGATGAACTATTCAGATTTATTCTGTGAATTATGTCTCTTGGACTCTTGAACCAACTTTATTTTTGTTTTTGTTTTTGTTTTCCATGTAAACATATTCATCTTTATTGAGATAAGGAAGTAATGGACTCTTTTGGCTTAATGGTTTTAAGTTTCTGCCAACCTTGCTCTGGCCAATGAAATTCTACACTCAGCACCATGGCTAAGAGGCAGCAAAGACTGAAAGCAGGACTTACCTTAGAAAAATCTCAGAGCCTGTTCCTTGGACCCCTGCTCCTCGCTTTCTATCTATTCTAATTCCCTAGGTAATCACGCTGCAGTCCCATGGTTTTGAAAACAACTTATAGAATGATGAATCACAAATGTATATTCCAAGCTTAGACATCACCCCTGAAATCTACACACATATAGAACTGCCACCTTGATTTCCATTTGGAAGCTTAACAGACGCTTCACATTTAACATGTCCACACCTATTCCTTCAGCTGAAGTAATGGCAACTGCATTCTTTCAGGAGCTCTTGGCAAAAATTTTATGCCACCCTCAACTTTTATATTTATCTTATATATCACATAAAATCCACAAGCAAGTCCTCTTGGCTTCTCCTTCAAAAGATATGTAGAATTTAACCAAAATATACCTATATTTCTATATAGAATTTAATATATTCTATTTATCTAGAATATGCCTGGATTTATCTTCCCACCTCCACTGCCACCATTGTGGCCCATCACATGCTACCTAAATTATTGCAATACCTCCAAACCGATCTCCTGTTTCCACCTTTTCCCTCCCCAGGTCCTTTCTTAAAACAGTAACCAGAGTCACCTTTCTATAACTTAAGTCATGTCATGTGTCTCCTCTGCTCAAAGCCCTGAAATGTAAATCGCATTCAAAGTAAAAGCCAAAGTTTTAATAACTGCTATGGATCATAAGGTCCTCCATAATGCAGCTCTTGTACCTCTTTTATTTCATTTATTACTACCCTCTGCCTTATTCACTCTATGACAGCCACCCTGCCTTCCTTGTTTTTCCATAGTCTGACCTCAGCATCTGCCTGGCATGCTCTTCTCTCAGATACTCATATTGTTAGCTCCTTTACTTCCTTCAGGTGTTTATTCCAACTTTCCTTCTAGTGATGCTCCTCCTGAGTTCAGTCATCCCTCAATACTTACTCTCTCTACTTCCCTGCATTATACATATATATATATATATCTCCTTATTTTCAATATCTAACATGCCATGTCTTTTAACCATTTTTCTTATTAAGGTCTAACTCTCCCAGCGGAAGACCTCTGAAGGCTGGTAGCTTTTCCTGTTTTGTTCCACTAGGCATTTCTGTGGATTACATTGTGCCTGCTGTATAATAAGTACTCATAAGAGATTTTCTGAGTCCGTGAGTGATGGAGTGAAGTCCATCCAGTATTGAATATGGTCAAATGTAGTCACTGTATACTTTTGGCCATTACTTTGTGGGAAATGCTATGAAAATGGTAGGTTTTAAAATATATATTAAATATATATTTAAATATGTAGTTTCTTAAGAAAAAGGCTTTTCTCATTGAAAGGATGTTACAAAATTTTGAATTTTATATGTCCCTCCATATTTATCAAGCAATCATCTTTCCCCTATTATGGAGGAAATCACCAATATTTGATATGTAAATAACCATAGCTATATATATATACACATATATATAATATATAAACACACACACATACATACATACACACACATACACACCTAATTTCACATGGAATACATAATGTATAATTTTGTGTGAAATATATGTGTGTGTATATGTACATACACACACATCAGATTGATGTATTCCACACAAAATCCTGCATGTATTCTAAAAGCCTGTTAGGTTTCAGTCTCCATGGAGATGTTTAAAGTCAAATTAATGGCATATTAGAACTATAAGAATAGAAACATGATTTTTAAATTGTGAAAAGAGGTATTTATGTATTGTTTCAAAGGGATATTTGATAAATAAATGAAAATTGGTGAAAGTGTATGAAGAATTCATCTTTTAATTAGCACTTTGGTGAATTTTGTCTTAGCCATATAAAAGTACAGAAAACATACATTCAAAGTTGAATTTCATAACAGATGACAATTAAGCCCCATTTATAAAGTAGATGATTATTCTTGCTGATTGGCATTTCTAAGGAGATTAATAATTTATTATGTCTTTATCCCTTTCTAGTGTTTAATTACACAGGGCTCACAGTATTTTATAGATACTAACTTATTAAGAAAATGATTGATTATACATCGTTTCTTGGTACTATTCTATTTCAGGAATATTTTCTAGAAAATCTAACAGAATTTCCCTGTGGAATAGGAACTTTAATGATGGCATAATACAACATATATAAGTTTATAAACTGAAATGATTAGAGATCCTTGGGACTAGAGCCAGGTGACTAATGAGCTGAGAAAGGAAGTGTCCATAACAATTAGTGACACATTACAAGATATGTAAATATTCAGTCTAATTTAATTAATAATGAGCCATGATTATCAATAATGTAGCATTATTATTAAGAATATGGAAACTTGTCCATTTTGTTTCATAGATGCTAATAGAGAGGAATTAAGTTTACCTGGAAAATGGTACGGAGGGTCACAGAGAAGCACCATTCCTTTCCCTTCTTTTACTCTGACCTCAGGACGTTCCTCAGGTGGAAAAGGATCAAGATCTAATTACAAAAGAAAAAAAGGGAAACATTCATTCCCACATCAATAGAAACAGAGACATTCATCAATTTTACCTTTCAGCGAATAACTCATTCTTGAGATACAGCACTTTTCAGTGGTTTGGCGAAGCCTAGTAAAGTCAGCTCCTCGTTCTTACATTGCTGAGATTTGTATACACTATTAAAAAGTTCTGTGATGAGCTCAAAGTCTACGGATATTGGGAGCAGCCTGCATAACAATTCGGATGACCCTGAAAATCACAAATATCCTAAAGACTTTTGTTTCAGACTTGGGGAGAATCTCAGTCAGAGTATCTGGAAATATAATGAAATCAGACAATACCAGGATCTACCAAAGAAAGTAAGAAAGAAAGAACAAGTTAAGAGGAATGGACTCATTTGAAAGGTATTTCCCTTCCTGAGGGAGGGCTTGGATATTAGGAAGGAATAAGGGTGAAAGGCAGGACCCTATTTAGGGAACGTGAAAGTGACCAATCTCTCGCTCCTTCTCAAATTCTGGGTTTGCTTCAGTTTTAATTTTCTTTACTCTTTTCTGTGTATTTGGAACTTACATTTCGCTTGATTCCTTGATATTCTTCTTCCAGTTCTTCATTTGTTTTACTGACACTCATTCTATTTTTTTTTCTGCCTCTCTTCCTGTTCCTTACCTGTGATCAGCAGCCAAATCATAACATCGAATTGTTACTTTTCTCAGTATAAATTGTATACCTCTGAAAATCCATCTATTCCAAGTGTTACTTTTTTGCAGAGGACTTTTCAAATCCACTTCTCTAGGCCTGGTGTCTTATTTGAATGCCATCCCTATCCTCAATAGCTTACTTGACATTTCCACTTGGATAACTCAATATCACGATAACCTCTGCATGTGAAGCAACCATTTAAATGCTTCCTGCCATCCTTGAAATTGCTTTTCCTTGCTCCCATCCCATTATTAATGAGAACAGAATGTTTCTGCCCTTTGACTAGATATTCCTTGGGAAACAAAATTTACAGTCTTCTTTCCTTTTGTGCAACCTGTTAATTCCTTCCTTTATATCTACGTTATTTACATTTTCACTCTCACCACACTAATTTAATCTTACTTCTCTTCCTGGACCTCTCTCATTCCCTCCTGATAAACCCTACCATGAAGGACTTCTTAAAACATTGTTTTCATCCTATAATTCATTTTGCAAAAGATTTAAGTGCTGATTTAAATCATACTGGAGATCGCCTGGTCCAACTCATCTCCCAATGTAAAACTTTCTTTCAAAACAACCTCTAATTTTTAGCTTAGCACAGTTTTTCATTATTAGTCCTAATTAAATGTTTCATGTAATTTAAATTTAATATAAATTAACTAAAATATAATTACATTTATTCCTACTATGAGAAATTAAATACTAGAGAATAAGATATTGTCATGTTGGGTTAATCTTTGAAGAGTCACAGCCATTATGTTGCAATATGTGACATTTTCTTCCCCCAAAAGCCCCTTTGATAATACAAGGCTTGGCGCTTCCATTGATGCATTTCTTTTCTTTTCTTTTCTTTTCTTTTCTTTTCTTTTTTTTTGAGAGAGATTCTTGCTCTGTCACCAGGCTGGAATGCAGTGTCACAATCTTGGCTCATTGCAACCTCCACCTCTCGGGTTCAAGCGATTCTCCTGCCTCAGACTTCTGAGTAGCTGGGATTACAGGCACGTGCCACAACGCCCAGCTAATTTTTGTATTTTAAGTAGGGACAGGGTTTCACCATGTTGGCCAGGATGGTCTCGATCTCCTGACCTCGTGATTCACCAGCCTTGGCCTCCCAAAGTGCTGGTATTACAGGCATGAGCCACCACGCTCATCCTGATGCTAATTTTTAGAGAGTCAAGATCCTCAGACCCCAGCCTTCCTTTATTTGACAACATCATCTTTCATTGTTTTGAGTGCATTCATAGTATGCCTTGTGGTGCTTTGTTGTCTCCATCACACAATTAGGGCCCACTCATCTTGTAAGATCTACCTCATCTATGATGCCTTCCTCTCACTATCCTTTCTTGATGGTTCTTCTTGCTGAACTCACCTAAACACGCTTGCCCTTTTTAAAAAGTTACAGTTTACTTACATCCAAAGCTCAGGGTTGCTTCAGTGCTTCTGACCATCCCGTAGCTATTGGATGCTAAACAGTAGTAGATTCCAGCATCTTTCTGTTTATCAGGGTTGTTGATAACAAGGTTTCCTCCTACCATACTGTATCGATCACTTGTGAGATCAACGTCCCCATTATTCATTCTCCATCTATGAGGAAAAGACGCAAAGGTCATATCACAGGTCATGAGACCTAGAAACTCTACGGAGCTAACACAGTTCTAAAATAATTTGGGTACGGCTTCATGTGAAGTCAGACAATTAAGAATATGATTCAGGTGGTATTTCTTTGTATTCTATAATTCTGAGTCTCTAGGACCATAATTTGTAATTTAGCTCAGGTACAGACAGGTAAAACTCAAAGTACGTGACGTATTTTGTCTTTTTTTTGTGAGGTATCTCAAGTGACAAATATTTTGCTGAGTTTTTCTCCATAAATTGATTTCTTGGGATGTAATTGATAGCCATCTATGCACCAGTTAGATTCATACATATGCAGATATACTGTCTAAAATATTAAAAGCATTGTTCTACCAGAAATAAGTATAAAATATCAATATTTGACTCTAAATTTCAAAGTAATTTTTCAATAAAACATACTAATTGACATTGGGTTCTGCTCAATAAGTGACATATTCTGACCACTAGAGGTCAGTCACACAATTTGAAAATGATAAAAGTCAGTAGGGTTTTTGAAAATTTATTCTGAGCCACAAATATACAAGTAAAACTGGATTTTCCTCAGCCTAGAGTTAGTGGTCACTTATGTCTTTTCTCATTACTCAAAGATTACTTTTAATAAAGTAAAAAAGGTGAACAATTCTTTTTCTCCCCAACCACATAATATCATAACAATGTAAGACGTGCTGCAGATAATCAGAGCATTAACTGATAGGGATAGTATTATAAATAGACTGGAAACAGGGATCTAACTTTCTGATGTGATGATGAAAAGAATGCATGTAAAAAATAGTTCTCAGATGTATAATTTTATAATCATTCTTTATCAGGGTTTATCCTTTAAAGTTCCATGTCCTGAGGAAAGTCATAAGCCTAGAGCTGCGGTCAAATCGCTCAAGTAGTAGTGGCTTGTGGCCACATCACTCATTCCCTGGCCACTTCTAATTTGAGTAATAATCATGCCCAAAAGTCCTAATGACTTTAGAATATCTGTCATCAAATCAAAGTTACTGGAACATTATTAGTTACAATTTTTTCAGTATAGGAGATAATTTAAAAGCAAGTATAGAAAACTGTGATTTTGCATTTTTAAAACTTACTAAATTACAATCCAATGAATAAAGCCTTCCTCTTACCACAGGTGATGGCAATATTGTCCCTGCCTGAACCATCTAGTATTAAGTTGCTTAGCTCTTGTCAGGACAGTGGATTTCTTTGTTGGGCAGCTCCAATTTTTGTAATTTCTCCCTCATTATATTGGTTCCAACTTTTTGTTTATTATCTTAATTTCCTCCACATGGATCTGATTGTGCTTGTGACATCATATAAGAATTATCTTTTTCTGTGTTTGAAGAAGTTCACTGGTCTAGTTTCGGAAACATAGACTATTCTACAATCCTTTTTAATACTTTTTTAATTGTAATGCTTGTTTCTTTGGGGATGGAGGAAAGATAATGAAAGCCTCAAGGCTTATAAGTCAGAAGTAAAGTCCCCCATTGTACCTCTCGGGATGTTGCTATGAATAGCATGTTGTCACAGAACATGCTACAAATATAAAACTATTATATGAATAAAAAATTGGATGAATACCAAGGTTAGTATAATTTGTCCTGAAATTAAGTACATTTTTAAAACTTTTTTTTTTTTTTTTTTTTTTTTTTTTTTGAGACGGAGTCTCGCTCTGTCGCCCAGGCTGGAGTGCAGTGGCTCAATCTCGGCTCACTGCAAGCTCCGCCTCCCGGGTTCACGCCATTCTCCTGCCTCAGCCTCCCGAGTAGCTGGGACTATAGGCGCCCGCCACTGCGCCCGGCTAATTTTTTTCTATTTTTTAGTAGAGACGGGGTTTCACCATGGTCTCGATCTCCTGACCTTGTGATCCGCCCACCTCGGCCTCCCAAAGTGCTGGGATTACAGGCGTGAGCCACCGCGCCCGGCCCATTTTTAAAACTGTAAATGTTCTTTTCCATCAAACTACTTGCATCATGAGCTGATTTTTTTTTCTGTTTTTTCTCCCTTTTTTTTCCCTGTCAAATGCAGACTGCCTTCATAACAAGATTAAACATCTATCTGTCTTCTCTAGTTCTGTCTATTAATGTATGGATAACCAGGCCAAACTTAAAGTGGGAATTTCAGTGCTGGGTTCAACCTGTGAGAGGCAGTTGGTGACTTACTGGCAAAGCAAAGCTTTGCTTTTTATTGTGCCATTGTGGTGGGGGGATGGGGGCAGCAAAGAGAAGCATAGCCTTTTCCATGTTTCTAGAACATTATCTGAGAGCAGCCCTTTCTTCTGGTTGCCTCTGTTCCAGCCTAGAGACTGATTTGCTAAGGTCCCTTGTGTGAATGTTAACAACAGAGTGTCACAGAATAAGTGTCGCTGAAAGAGCTTTTGGGATTCTATCAATCTATCCAGATAGATAAATAATGAAAAAATTGCATACCTCTTTGGAAGTCATAAAACCTGTGTTTCAGTCTTGGATCTGTGATTTACTAGTTCTTGAGCAAGCAAATTTACTTATTCAGGATTCAACTTCCTCTCCTGTAAAATTTTCTCGGATTGGATCTCCTCTACACATCCTATTAGTTCTATTATTCCATGTCAGTGACAAATAGGCTCTCATTATATATGGCTTAAGGGTGCAAATAAGTCTAGCCCATCAGATATTTTCAGAACAAATGTGTTATTTATAATTCATAAAATACCTACTTATGTCTCATCTCCATTCATGAAATTGAAACAATAAAAATAATTTCAATGGGATGGTAATTTTGTATCTAAATTCACATTTTATCTTAAGAATAATTTTGTAATTATAGCCAAAGGCAGGAAAAACCTGAGTACCATTAGAATCAAATGGGTGGAAGGGGATATTCTCTTTTATAAGAATTTTTTATAATAATAGAAAGTTACTTTTCTATCCAGGAAAAAATATTAAAATTTGTTGAGCGACAACCTTCAACTTAGTCAGGTGACACGAACACACTAGAGTCCCCAATTTCTCCATCAGTCACTTGTTTTGTCTTATGGAACCATTGCACAGGTGAAATTTAAACCCACTGGCTTTCGGTTGATTTTTGCATCTCATTCTTTGCATCAGATGAGAAACTGTTAGTATACTTTTCTGACACATCTGAAGCAGGAAAACTCATTGTTGCTTTTTATAAAGTTGTTTTTGACAGCATACATATGTAACCCAGAAAAACAGTAAGAGGTATGTTTATATAGATTTTCCTATAGGTAGAGACATTTAAGAAATTTGCTGTGTTGGCTGGAATACAGATATGAGACTGTTGAAAAAGCTGATGCTTTCTACAGTTATTTGTGCAAGATCTTTAAATGTACTTAATATAAAAATGTATCCATTTCTGTAGGTATGAGTTATCCAGGCCAATACATAACAAAAACATTTTATCCTCAAATCTGTATACTTAAATTATGCATAATTTTATATAACCATTCATAGGCTTAAAAACATGGTTTCCATTATACAAATTGTAAGTGGATGATGTCAAATGTCAGTAGCATTACCTGTGCAGAAATAGTGAGAATTATTTGCATATATTTAAGAGAATCTCCTATTTGAGCATTAGACAACTTTTTTAATAGCTTGTATGCCAATATATTTGTTAATGTCCATGGAATTTGCAGAAAGCACTATATTATATCTGTACAAGTTCATAGCTGCTGATATGTGATCATTACTCTGATACTCCATTCTGAAAAGAGAAGTGAGGTACATTACTTGTAAACCGGGAAAGGGCTGGCTCGTGCCCTACAGTTGAGTGAGACTTTTCCTTCCAGTGATTCCTCTGGATAAATGGTATTGATTGGCTGCTCTTCAAAAATTGGTCCAAATCCTTTGTCTTCCTCAGAAACTACAAGAAAAATTTTAAAAAATTGTTTTACATTGTACTGCTTTATAAGTCAAAGAAAATTTGGGAACACTGAAAAAAAATTGCTTGAAAAAAATCAGAAACAGAATCTCCATTTTAATTCAAAACAAAGATATTTGCCTCCATAATACTGAGCCAAACATCAGGCTCTTCATTTAAAATTATTTTCTGTGAATCTCCTGACATTTCTCCAAATGTACCACGTGTTGCCAAACTTACTTAACTACTTCCCACTTCCCCAAACAAGCTGTGCTTTCATGCCCCTGAGCCTCTGCATATGCTTTTGGTTTTCCTAGAATCATCATTCTACTTTTCTTGTCCTATCAAAATTTGCATGATACTTTGGTGACCTAGCCATAGTTAGTTCCATCAGGAAGCCAAAACCTCTCATCTCTCCTGGCCTCTTTTGAGTCCTCTTTTGAGTTCCTGTAGTTCCCCATATAGGTTATGGTACTTAATACACTTGCTATGATTCTTGGTACAACTTTCTGTTCTGCTAGATTGCAAATGCTTGAGAACAGGTGGCTATTCCTTTCACCTGTGTACATCATACTCCTGGGTAGCTGCCTGGTTGTCTGAAAAACAATAGGAGCCTAATGATTTTTGAACAAGAGTCTGAATGGGAAGGAGAGCTTCTTGATGTTGCAGAAATGAGTCTCTTTTCTGAGCCAGTTTTTGTTGATTTTTTTCTAAACATGTGACTAACATTGGCACTCAGCACCATCTAGAACAATCAATCAATAAATTACACGGATATTGGATCTGAACAGCTGGTTTAAAATTTATCACAAACAGCTGTGTTGAGAAGCAGTTGTTTCTGGTCTATTCTCCCTGGAAGGGAAGAGTGACACCTCACAGCAGGATGAGGAGAAGAGAATCATTCACATGCCACCACTGCGGCAGCATTTACAGAGCACGGCGCAAAGTCATATGCCTCAAATGAATTAATAATGATCTGTGCGGCTAGAAAGAACGAATATTCTTACAGGTCACTGGAATGTCTCTGCCCGATCTAAGCCATGATTCACTCCTCCAGTTATTTTTTAAGAGAGAAGTAAAGGCAATGGCACACAGACATTTTATCTTCTCTAACACTAAACTTGAAGATGAGAGCTCTGTTCCAGCTTCCTTTTGAACAAATAGTTTCATTATGTCATTTAAATCTCGCCTCAGTACCATTATCAGTGTGCCTTTGGACAAATTATTGAATCTCTCCAAAGCTCAATATCACTCTTTATAAAATGGGGATAATAAAATCTACCTGATAAGGTTATTGTCAGAATTATTTTGAGACAATTCATGGAAGATGGCAGTGTACCTGGCTTATAATCAGCAATGAATAAATGCTAATTTTAAAACCATTCTCATGAATTTATCAATCTCTTCAAAATTTAGTTTATGTTTCTTATGTATATAAAGTATTCGACTAATCATGAAGCTTCTAAAAACCAGAAGCCAAGTTTTCACTCTTGTAGCTCTGGTCTTATTAGCACTGTGTTTGGGACACTGAGTACATTTTTTTTGTACATATAGATGGTTACTGAAATCCTCAAGTTAATTCCACTGCCCCTCCTCCCCCACCCCCCACCCCAGCCACTGGTATGAGGAATTAATTTCTCTAATTAATAAGTTAACCCAAAATGTTTCAAAGGGAGCTGCCTCATTCTTGGTTGAAATTTGCTGAAACTTTTATTCAATAGTTTATAGACCTCAGACACATTCCGTAACCACCATCCTATTTCAGATAGGAAATAAATAGCTGGATCAGAATCAGAAGGATGAGAGGAATTGATACTTAGACTTAGCTCCTGCAATGACCTTTTCTAGTTATGGTCTTAAGCAAGCGATTTGTTTTACAGGGCTCGTACATTCCGAAAAGAAAGGAACATGAGCATATGTCCTAAGGACTCCATGTGCCTACCACAATTATTATTAAGATTACAAATATGAGTTATTCACAGAGATGCTCTCTGCCAATAATTTTGAAAGTTGTGTTCTAGGTTGTCTCTAGTTCCATATTCTTCTTGAGGTTGTAAAAGCCATAAATGAATATAATGTTTTCTGCTTCACTTCTAATACTTTTACTGATGATGTCTAATATTTTCTGGCTATTCAGGCTGTAACAGCACAGTAGGGAAAAAATGAGAAATGAATCCTGAATCCCTGATTACTGAAGACTTTCATTTTTTCTGTAAGGTCTGGATTTTCTGATTTCTGAAAGAAATGACCTTATGCTTATCTGTGATAAAAATCATATGTTATTTTTCTTCTCAGTTTGACAATTTCATAAGCTCTTCCTTGAGTCTCTCCCAATTGCACAGGTTTTCTGACTGGAGCAATTTAGTAGCACCTGCCAGTTTGAAGATCTTGTTTCTTCTCAATGCATATAAAAATGCTTAAAAAGACAAGTAGATAAATCAATATATAGAGATTCTCTTCTTGAAGGTAAGATAATTTCTATTCCCACCATAATCCTTGATAAATAGTGACTTTAGTGTGAATTATTTTAAAACAATTTATTTTAAATCTAAGTTCATAAATATTTAGAAAACTAAAAATAAATATTGCTTAGGGGAGTGTAAAGTTCATAAAGATCTTCCAAGTACTTTGATACTTATGCGACAAGCCTGGGGATGATGTAAATGTTATTGTTACCAATGGAGAAGGCTATCCGTGTAAGAAGATTTAAGGAGAAATGAATGTGTGTTGCAAGTATGCATATACTTTAAACATAAGGCCACTGATCTGCATTGGATTGGATCTTGAGTTTCCACTTTTTACAACAGTGGTAGCATAGAAATTTCAGATGGTCGTGTTGGGAGCAACAATTTGATACACTATAGGTGTTAGTTATCCTTGATCTGACTTCGGGTACTTCAGTAAGTTTTTAGACACAACACCAAAAGCATGATCTATCAAAGAAAAAAAAGGATTAAGTTGAATTTTCTTAAAATCAAAAGATCTGCTCAGTGAAAGACATTGTTAAGAGAATCTCAGGTCTTCAGGGTTAAGAGTTTTCCTTTGAACCTTCTCCAACTTGCATTCTATAAGCAGCACATTGGAAAGATTTTTTAGATACTAAATATTAGTCTCATTTAATGGAATATAGTAGTGATTAAATATGACTTCCTAAAATATGAACTCATCTCAAGAGGTACAGGCTTACATTAATAAAGACCAGTTACACAATTGTATTTCCAATGTAGAAATAGACAGCTCTGGTCTGTCTAGTGTCTGCTTCTAAAGTGGCTTCTAGAAATGCCATTATATGGAGGGTCATCATACAGAATTCTAAATTTAATTCATAATTTCATTTGCTTCCTTGAAAGAAGCTTTTTTATCTCTTTGAAGTAAGGTGAGTTACGGTCATTCAGAATTACTTTGGTTATTGGAAGTACTGCTTGGAACTTTCAAATACAATAAAGACAGATTCATATAAACATATTTCTATGTAAAGATTAATTAGTAGATTTTCATATTTTAATGAAATGAGTAGTCTTAAATATTTCTTTTGATAATGTATCCTTTCATTTAAGGTATATGCTTTTGAGATAAAAGCTGGTCAGCTTTTAGAAAACTGAGAGTATGTTTTAAGTAGCTTTTTTATCTTAATAATATGTATTTTTAAAAAAGGAAAAGGTGCTAGCCAGGAAAATTTTCATGGAAAATTATAGAATGTCACATGCTAATAATGATGAGGCTATGCCTATCAGGTTATACTGAGTGTGTATATAGAGTTATTCCTATACATAAGGAATGAGCAAACCCTCCAAGGGGATATGCAAATATTTAACAATTTTGGAGTGAATTTTTATAAGCCAAACTGGATAATATTGGTGTCTTATGATACTTTTCCTTCTCAGTTATAATACCTTTCACAAATTACATGTATATATTTCTCAATACTCCCTCTTATATTTGACCTTTATAGGAACAGACAATGCAAGCTTTCAGGGATTAAAATAAGAAGCGAATCTCCAAGAAAATACTGAAATTATTTTTCACATTGAGAGAATATTGCAGTTAAGACATTTCCCTTTGCCCTTTCCAAGAACAAAAAGCAGAATAGGACACACTTCACATCACATTCATTTTTCGGTTAAGATTTTATTTCATAACTATATGCTTCTTGCTTTTCTAAACTTTTCAAGCCTGAATCACATAATGTATTCTGTTTGATGGTTTAGCAATGACTGTATATATTTTATTTTAGGAAGATATTTGGGCCCTTGAAAGAAAAACTACTCAAAACAAGCATCTGTATTGCATTGCCAGGTTCAGCATGAACCTCTTGAATATGATCCTCATGTCTCCCTTGTAGGCTGTACCTTAGCTTATGACCATGCTAGCTCACCTAGGGTGCTCAGATGCAGGGAAAAGAATTTTCAGGGATATTTCAATACAAGGCTCAGCAAAGGATCCAGTAATGTAAGCATTATGTTCTCAGCCTACAGAAAATACTGTCATCTATTGATTTTTTTTCTACAGCCATGGAAACACTTAGATGACAAATTTTGATGCTTTGGAAGTAGTATGAGGTTAAAAGGCATGAGAAACAAACCACAGATAGAGATTGTGTTTTTAAAAACTAAAATTATTTCTTAAATACATTCCTTTTTTTACTAGATAGATTCTTCTTAAAAGGAGCATAAAGTTATAGATGATCTCTCAAGCTAATTGAAGCTTTAACACTTCATATCACTATTTTGATCTGCTTTTAATGCAAATGCATTTATTTCCTACCAGATAATGTGATTATCATAAATCTATTACAGACATAAGTACATTTCTTAAATGTGATCAAAAAGATTAAGATAGAAATAATGTATGAATATTTGCAGTCATATTTACTAATGTAAACGACAGGCGAAAGCTACTGTTCTTTCATTCTCATTTTCACCATTAATATAATTAGTCAATTATATAATCTCAAATGGGATTACTTCACCTATCACTATGTGGAGAGTGTCCACTGTCATATTGCTCTTCTATTTTATTTCTGGAAATTGAAAGTAAAATTATGATTTGTGCTTCAGAGATATTTTTATTCATTTTATATACTTTTTGAGACAAACTCCATTTCCCATTCTATTATATGTCACCTCAATCTGTTAGTTAGTAATCACAATTTTACGCAGGCATGTTATAAGAAGAGTCCTAGGAAAAATCTATTAGAAAAAGATGATGGCATCAAAATTTCAAGAGACTAAAATGGAAATTTTTACGACATTTACAGTATTATAGTGATTATTGGGTGGAGAGTGGTGTAAGCTCCCTTGAAATTCTCTAAATGAGATAATATTTAAATTATCACAAAGCATCCTTCTTCTACACAGTACAGCTTCCTTTCTCCATTGCCAACCATTTCCTGCTGATAAGAGAAGATGGGCTTAGTCTTTAAATACTCTGGTGCCCCAATTTTTTAGGGTCATGGGTAATAGGTAACATTGCAGTACTTTTCCATAACTAAACATGCAAAGTAAGGATTTGGTCTCAAAAACTTATAGAAATACAGTTATTAGAATAAAGAATATAGTCAGGTTAGCATGAAAGTTAAATGAACTGAATTCTCCTTGTTTGGTTTTACCTGCCCAAAGGGAGCCTGTCACGTCTCTCTAGAGAACCTACTTCCTTGTCCTGTGACCCACCTCTGAAGCATGTAGACTCTGTTTTACATACCTGGCTGGGCATCTGCTGACACCTACCTCATATCTTAGTACATCCTAATATATAGCATGACTGGGCTCGTGGATCCACTTCCAGAACTCGGCCTGTTTCAGTCTAACTCTAGTCTATTTTGATTAATGGGCTATTTGGGACCATAGATCAAAATAGTGACAGGTCACTGACTGCTATAAAATGTCAATCATATTTAGAGATAGAAATATGTACTGAAAATAATTCTTAGTGACTGATGTGAGTCTAGTTGAAAAAATACACAGGAAATCTTGGTGCAAGTACTATAAAGATATGTGAAATTTTCTACCTGCCCTCCCTACAGCCAAGCAATGAAGATAGTTTTTTTTAATGTTAGCTTTGGATATTATACAGTCATATCTTAACTCTACATGTGCAAAGTATAAATTATATATTATTTCATATCCCAATTTTTACAAAATATATATTATACTGCTATTTTATTTCTTTTTAAAAATACTTTTTCTCAATGAATTACAAAGGAATTAAAGATACTTATTTTCATTTTAGATTAGCCTGGGTATAAGTTGGTCCTACAATGGCTGCAGGTTTTTTTTTCTTTGTGAAAGTAAAGTAAATGCAGACCACAAGTGGAAAAAAGCATCTAACGTATTTGCTGTCAAATGATTTAGTTATTAATTAAATATCTAAACATTACAGACTGATTATGTGCAACTTATTCATGTTTGCTCTCTTATCTTAATAGAATATGATATTGCTTTCAAAAAATCTAAAAAAAATTAAGAGGAAAAATATTCTTAAAGACATGAGTGAAGTTGGTTTTGATGATTTTGTTATAATCTTTTATGTACTTTGTTTTTCAAATTTAAAATGTTTTTGCTTTAATACATACATTTAAACACTAGCTACTAATGTTGCTGTAAAATAATCATTAAAAACTCTTAAATGTGCTGGATGACATATTGGATGGAACTTTTTCATTTGTGAGAAAAATCTCAATTTCAATTCACCTGAGTAATTCAGCAGACATTGTTGGTTGACTAATCAGCTCCTCTTCTGCCCTTTACCTTTATGACAAAAAGCTCAGCCTAGTTCAAGGATCAACCCATCCCTCACATGACTCAGAAGGAAAGGTTGACTGGCAGTGATGCCATTACTCTTGCTAATGATGGGTTTGGTGGTGAATGTGTGACCCAACTCTGGACATGTAGTACAAGGTTTCTGGGAAAGGTCTCCTTGTTTTTAAAGATAGATAGATACAAGAAAAAATAAGCACACTCCCTTTGCCTATGAGACATTGTTATGTCTCTGTGTGATACCTGGAACCGCAGCACTGCTGCCAGCAGGTCAAGTAGGAAACCTGAGAGTTGACCATTGGACTTACAATGTGTGACATTAGTGACATGGATGAGGCAGTTTTGGTTGAGTGGTCATGGGAAACACTGATTGCAACAGATTAAAAGGAGAATATGGGTCAAGGAATTGGAAAAAGCAGCCATAGGCTATTTTTTAAAAATACTTAGTGAATAAGTCTCACGAGATCTGATGGGTTTATCAGGGGTTTCCGCTTTTGCTTCTTCCCCATTTTTCTCTTGCTGCTGCGATGTAAGAAGTGCCTTTCGCCTCCTGCCATAATTCTGAGGCCTCCCCAGGCATGTGGAACTGTATGCCCAATTAAACTTCTTTTTCTTCCTAGTCTCGGGTATGTCTTTATATCAGCAGGGTGAAAACAGACTAATACAATGGGTAACCTTGATTTGGCATGCAAGTTCTAGCACTGGTTGTTCAGTGATTCTTCAGGATTTTTCATTCTCCTACCATTATGCAGTGACTTTTATAAGTTACTAGTGTTGCTACACTCATTAAGCACCTACTTGCCAGTCATTATGCTAGAAGTTATCATTGCAATTCATTTTTCAGTCCTCACAACAATTCTGTGATTTTTACATATTGGAGAGTTAGGACTCATAGAAGTTATATAATTTACACAAGATAGTAAGATCATCTAGTGAGTACTGAGCTGAAACTGCAAATTCAGGCTGGTCTTACTCTGATTCTGTATTTTTTCCAGTATGCCATGCTGACTTTATTTCTGCAATATCTGTTTGGTAGTTGAAGTAGGATCTAAACTGCGAGGTTATTAAACAATAAATTTTGCAATATCTGTGAACTTTTAATTGAACTGAATCTTAAGATTCCAAGTTCACTAACTTTAGTTATCTCCCTTGCAACAAAGCAAGAGGTTTTCAAAAATAAGTTCAATGCTTACAAATTTTAAAATATTGCTTCCAAATTTAGTGGTATAGCATTGTTACAAAGCATGTGGGAAAAAATAGCAGCCACAGTGAATATTTTCCGTTTGCTACAATCCTCTCATAGGATATTTGTTTATGATGCAGCCACTCATTCAACAGTTTGCTTACAATCTCAGAAAGATCACCTTACAAAATTTCATAGTGATCTAACATTAACCATTTGCCTTAAAGTTTAGAGAGTTAATAGCTTAGAACAAGGATAAAATATGATTCAATAGGGAAAAGGTGTTTACAAAGTTTACTCTTTGGTTAACTTACCTCCATGACCATATCTTCTATACCATGTAAACTCTAAAAATGAAAGAAAAAACAAAATTTTGATCCTGAAGCAGTTATTCGAATTGTGGTTTCAAACATTACTTAAATAGCTGAGATGCTAGACAGTGGAATGAGAGTAGTGGCCCTTTGCTATAAAGGTTGAAGTATCTTCACATCTGCGCAGACATTTATTTCTTATCTTTACATTGATAGTTGCAGCACCAAAGTTTGCAGTCAATAGAATTCATATGAATTTTAAGTACTAATAGGATAATTTTTGTTTTATTTTATTCACAAAAATAAGACTTCACAATGACTTTACCAAATTTTTTCTTTATTATATTTATACTATATATGTAAATATATTATGCATGTAATTACATAAATGTATGTGAGTGAGTATGCACAATTACCCTGGTTATAAAATATATATTTATCAACGTCATTAAAATCCTTGAGTACTAATGAAATGATCTTTTCTGAATTTTGGAGTGAGCACAATAAAAATTATTCCCCAAAATAAAATAATTTTTTTATGTTCTTAATAATGATGCCTTTAGATTAATCATTAAAGTGATCGGTGGGGATTTATATACAAAAGGATGAGGACCATTTAAGTCTTGAACAAAACAGTCACTCAACAAGTATCTATTGAGTTAGGTCATTAACATGAGAGTATTAGAAAAATTGATTGTTAGAATTCAATTTTTCTAATACTTTCATAATAATGACCTAGCTCAATAAGTACTAGTTGGGTAAAATTATATCGGTTTTTCAGATAAAGATATGGTGTGCCTCTCGTTGTAGGAAATAGGTCTGAATGCTTCACACTTGCCTTTGAAAGACAGAAATATGATATTTCTTTGTCCTAAAATGAATGCCACTCTCAAAATTGTTTTATTAGTCTTATGTCCCTACACACACTGTAGATTACTTTAATCGTTTTTAAAATTATATTGATCAAATTGGTAAAAGAGTTGTAAGATTCAGTAGTGTGTTGCATCTACTTATAGCTCTTAAGAAGTGATTATTAATTTTCAGAAATTTTGTGAATCAGTTGTTAAACATGGCCAGTATTAAAAATAATAAATTATACTAAGAACAAAGGGAACAAATGCTTAAAATGCATTGCTTTTTCTCTTTTATTTACTATATTTTATATTCTCTTTGCCATTGTGGTTACTTATATCTGGGTGGTGAAAATACTACAAACTAGTGAGCTGTTGCACATCTTTTTAGTTCCACATTAAATAGTGTCAAGTTGAAACTGGCCATGGTAGGAGAATTTACTCCCCAGTAACAGACAAATGCTGCACTCCAGGGATCTCCCCAGAGATCTAGATTTTAAACATTCACCAGCACACTATTACCCAAGATTGGCAATGTTTTGTGAAATCTTAATTGAAATTAAAAAGGAAATAGGGTCACCCTTAATACATATTTATCTACCTGTCTGACCCAGATATCAAGAGCAAATAAGGATTTTTACTTCATACAACACATTTAGTAAAATAAACACACATATCAATTATGTTGACATAATATATGTAGAATATACAAAGGATATTTCTTACCTGCTAGACATGTAGTAATAGATATTATCACAAGATGACTGACCAGCAACCACATTTTCATCTTGTATTCAGTAGAAGTTCGGTTCAATTTTTCAAAAAAGAATTTAGCTTTATGGCAATTGGATAATTTTAAACACCTGCATCAAGAAAGAAAACAAGAGAAGGAAAGAAATAGAGGGAAGAAGAGGGGAAGGAAGGGGAGAGGAGGAGAGCAGAGGAGAAGAAAGAAAGGGAAGGAAATGGAAAATGTTCATCATTTGAGGAAAACATTATTAACCTATTTGACTTTATGCTTTTTGTTTGTAGAATAAGTTTTCATTTCTTTAAATATATTTGTAAACACCATGTAATGAAAGGAGTGGAGTCAGTATCAGAAGGCTTCAGCTGACATCCTAGTACTGACACAATGCAATCAGGAATGTCACTCAGTCCTGTGTTTAGGTTTCTTTTCCTCTGTAACCATTGAGTATAATAATCCTTTTCTACAAATAGCACAGTTGTAAACATTTTGGTATCAGTCACTTTAATTGAAGGTTACATTTAATCAAAGCCCTGGTTGAAAGATTCAATTGAAGTTACATTTGTGTAAGAGCTTGTAAACTCACAGACATTACACAAGGGTGATGATGTTAGCATTTTCTCTTGGTGGCTTAAAGAAAATTTTTGCCAGACATGCTAATTTTAAATGTTAAAATACATTAATTAACAAAATATTCATTCCTCCTCATCCCTTTTACTTCTTTCACTTATTAATTGAATGAAAAAGCAAATAAGTGTTCCTTGCATGTCAACAGGTGACAATCAAGGTTTCGTGGGGTCAAAATTGTCCATTCGGAGAGCTTTCTTTCAGGACAAGAAGAAAATAAAATTACTAATGTAAACGAAACTACAAAACCTAATTTTTTGCAGCCTAATTAAAATATCTTGCTTTTAAAAATTTTGCAGTAATGTACGACCATGTGATTACACTGCTAAGGTTTCACCCAGGATCCCAGAATAGCCCCATTCAGGTGAAGGGCGCTGCAACTTAAGTTTCATCATCTCCATGGTAAAATCCACCACTGTGACAAAGCAGGTAGCTACGAAGACTCAAAAAAGAAAGACACAGTTTGCTTGCTCTTAAGAAGTTCATAGAGAAAGAGTACACAGATACGTGAACAAGCCAGTGCAATGACATAGTTGTGTGGACCTGTATGCTATTAAATGTGAAAAAGTGTTAATCATTTTCACTGAAAGCATGGTAAACAAAGCATGGTGGGAATGGGCCTTCCTGCAGTAGGCAGGGCATTATACAGGAGTGTTGCATTCTTAGATTTGAGTCATTTGGTGACTTCCTGCCTCAACCACCACTTACTGGATCACCTTAAGAATGATATGGCCCAGGGCATTAGAAAGAGCACTCATCAGTAATGACACAATAGGAGTTTCATCTTGAAAAGACATTAAATCATTGTTTTAAAAGAATATATAATAGCATAACTGAAATCTCATGACATAGAGTTGAGTGAAAATATAAATTAAGATAGAACGTGGGCCAGGCATGGTGGCTCACACCTGTAATCTCAGCCCTTTGGGAGGCCGAAGCGGGCAGATCACCTGAGGTCAGGAGTTCAAGACCAGCCTGACCAACATGGTGAAACCCCCATCTCTACTAAAAATACAAAATTAGCCTGGGGTGGTGGCACATGCCTGTATCCCAGCTACTCGGGGGGCTGAGGCAGGAGAATCACTTGAACCCGGGAGGCGGAGGTTACAGTGAGCTGAGACCTTCATGCCACTACACTCCAGCCTGGGCAACAAAAGCAAAACTCCGTCTCCAAAAAAAAAAAAAAAAAAAAAAAAAATGAAAACAATTCTAAAAGGAAAACACTTAATGCTCTAGTGTTCAATGTATAAATATAGTCAAACATATTTAAAACAGCAATGTTAAAATCCTACTGATTGCTTGTGTCACACCGTTACATCAAAGAAAAATATAGGAGTCTATTTTTTAATGGATTTTGAGAACACACATACTCCCTGATTTGCAAGAATCCTAGCATTTGGCAGAGGCTGGACAAAATTTTTACCTCGCCCATAGTAACATATGGGCCAAGATAAACATATTTTTCCTTTTTAATATATATGTCTGAAATTTAAAATTTTTATTAATTTATTTTCCTAGGCAGAATTGGGCAGAGAGGAAACTGAATAGTTTAACACTGGTGAGGAATGAAAAACAATTCTTTCAGAGGACAGGAAAATCAATTACGTGATCTGTGGAAAGATTTTTAGCTTTTTATTTTGATTGTGCATCACATCGTTATCCACATATAGACCTAAGTGAAAATTTTTGAAATGTGTATACACTGGTTATGCCTATCTAAACTTTGTCACAAAAATGTGGGTTTGATCTTTTTTTTTGGCCTGATAGTTTCTAATTTTTCTCATTGAGTTACGCATACAAAATAAGACAAGTTCTTTTAATGAAGAGAAAATTAGAAAAAGCAAACACATAAAGATACCAAAACTTTAATGCCAATCAAACAATTGACTTTGTAAAAATTAACTTAGAAAACATATTATTATTTTTAATTTTAATTTTATTATTATTACACAAATCATAATCTGTGGAATCCTAACTGTACTCCAGCCTGGGCGACAGGGTGAAATCCTAATTTGTGTGATAATAAACTGTTATAATTTGAGAATTCTAAATGTTTCCCACAGATATTCACATTTAAGAGCAAGAGATGCTACTGCAGTGTTGGTATTGAGGGGCAAGAAAGCAGCATTGACCGGAGAGAAAAAGAAACAGATAAATAAAGTTGAAGAATTAAGAGCAATGTCTGTGAAAGTTTGCTTCTGATTTTTCATTTCGATAGAGTACATCAGTGATATTTTGGTCTATTTACCCATGAACTTTCTAGATAATCTGGAAAAGAAGTGGGATAGGCCTAAAAAAACATTAGTTGTGTCCACCTACAGCAAGAGATCTCAGTAAATTGAAAATAAAATACAGAAAACTTTTCTAGGGCTAGAATGTAATTTAGCAGTTCCTTCTCAATAATGACCACAGTATATGAGAACATGCGCCAAAATGCACAAATGTGTATAGGGGAAATTAGCCGGATCTTGCCTGAATTTTGCCTCAACCATTCTTTAGCTTGCAACTTTGGGCAAGTTACTCAATCTCTGAACCTAATTGTCCTCACCTTTTAATATGGAAAGAATATCTATTTCATAGCACTATTGCAAGGTTTGCATAAAGTTGTGCATGCAAAATGTTGACTGTGAAAGTATTCAGTAACCATTTATTATTCCATTAGGCCATAAGCCAACCAGGGCAGGGGATACCTATCTTGTTCATTGTTGTGGCGCTAATGCCTGGCACACAGAAGTCACTCGATATGGAGTTACTGAATAAATGATGAAATGAATGGACCATGTGCATAACTATAATTCAATTCAAAATGAACTTTAATTTCCTAAAATAAGAATAGGGGCTGGGTCCAGTGGCTCATGCCTGTAATCCCAGCAATTTGGGAGGCCGAGGTGGGTGGATCACCAGAGGTCAGGAGTTCGAGACCAGCCTGGTCAACATGATGAAACCCCATCTCTAGTAAAAATACAAAAAATTTAGCTGAATGTGGTGGCATGTACCTGTAATCCCAGCTAATTGGGAGCCTGAGGCAGGAGAATTGCTTGAACCTGGGAGCCGGAGGTTGCAGTGAGTAGCGATCGTGCCACTGTACTCCAGCCTGGGTGACAGAGTGAAACTCTGAGAAAGAAAGAAAGAGAGAAAGAGGAAAGGAAGGAAGGAAGGAAGGAAGGGAGGAATGGAGGAAGAGAGGAAGGGAGGAAGAGAGGAAGGGAGGGAGGGAAAAGAAACGAGGAGGAGAAGAAGAGGGCCAGGCGCAGTGGTTCACGCTTGTAATTCCAGCACTTTGGGAGGCCAAGGCGGGCGGATCACGAGGTCAGGAGATCGAGACCATCCTGGCTAACACGCTGAAACCCGGTCTCTACTAAAAATACAAAAAATTAGCCGGGCGTGGTGGCTGGTGGGTGCCTGTAGTCCCAGCTACTCAGGAGGCTGAGGCAGGAGGATGGCGTGAACTCGGGAGGCAGAGCTTCCAGTGAGCTGAGATGATGCCACTGCACTCCAGCCTGGGTGACAGAGTGAGATTCCATCTCAAAAAAAAAAAAAAAAAGAGAGAAGAGAAAGAAGGAAGGAAAATGTCTCTTACTGGGGCTTTGATCCTCGTTAGGGATTCCATACTCCAGAAAAGGATATTTTAAGTATCAATATTTAAAAGCATTTTGAAATATGTGGTTTATTGGGCATTACTGAAAGTCTCTGTTTTCCAGTTCTGAATATGTACACTCTAATCAGAATGAAGAGTTCATTACTTTGAGCCTCTCTGTGTTATTCCATGCTATCTTTTCCTTCACTTCCAAATGTTTTGTCTTTCAGTAGGACAGTGAGACATCCCCAGCAGCATGTAATTTATTTTATGAAATGGATTTCTTGCCATTTGGGTATAAAAGTATCTTTCATATGTTGTTCACACATTTGTTTTTCTGCTGGTGATCTGTTCTATTGTGTCACCAGTTATCCCATCACTTGTGCCTCCCTGATCACATCCTTCAGCAGCACAGTAGAGAAGACAGCAAGCTGAGTGCATTCCTGCTAATGTGGAAGAAACTGTCCTTATCACTTCTCTCTTGAGGCCATACCACTTACTAATTCACAGCTATCCCCCTGACCTCCACGGACCTGAAAGTGCTGCAAAAAAATGAAGTGGCAGAGGCAAAAAACAAGCAACTCTGACAAACATGTGCCAGTCACAGGAACAGACTTGTTTCTTCTCAAAAACTGAAAGAAGGCCCAGAAGCAGGAACTGGGGGTGCATTCCTGTTTCTGAGGCCATGCTGTGCGGGCCAGTTCCCTGAACGTGTCAGCCTTTAGAGTCCTGCGACCTCTTGTACACCCAGCCAGGACTTATGCCAGGTACTGCTGCTGCTGTTGCATCTCATAATCTCACACAGCTCTGTGGGTCTCCATGACTGATGGATCCCTGACATGGACTGGCACTCTGTTAATTTCCAGAATTCACCTTCTGTTCTCCGGCATCCTTTACTGAATCTCTTACACATATTTCAAAACAACAACACTTCTTAATACAGTAAGGCAAGACAGTATGACACATCTTTGTCTTTTTTTCTCCTCTCTTCCTCTACTTGTCATTCTGCTTCCCTCTCCCTCTTTCCTTTAGACAACACTAGGGCTTTCTCCTTTGAGAAATCTGTCCTATATCTAGATACTCCTTTTTCTGCTGGACAGACCTCCATCTAGTTCTTGTCATGTTTTATTCTAGTGCCGGATAGTCCAAATAAATTATTTACAAATGCATCATCAATATGTTATACTTGATGAGATGTTTTAGAATGTGTTGTTGTATTGCTCCTCTTTCATGTATACGGCACACACATTCAAGTGACAGGCTGTTTAAGGGGCTAAGGCTGTTGCCATCTGAAGACCAACACAGCTCTACCTACTCGTTGAACAACATATTTTATTCTGTTCAAATATATTTCATACTGATTGTAATCATTTGCAGAAAAGGGGGTATTCTCCTTGTGTGTGTTCTGTATTCCCTGGCTCAGAACAGTATGGTCTTCAGAAATTTTTATGAAATGTATTTGACCACAGCAGAAGCTTATTCAATTTAAGCACATATCATTCTAGGCAAAAAGACACCAATATGTCACTTGATGCATCCCCGGAGTGTTAAACATTCCAACCTTCACCTGGCACACTTACTACAATCATTTTTGAACTTTAGTATGCCTACAAATTACTTAGGAAGCTTGATTAAAATCAGATTCTTGAGCTATTTCCACAGAAATTCTTATTATTCTTGCAATTTACTCAGGAATCTGTCTAATTAACAAGTGCACCCCAAATGGTGTTAAGTAGCCCCTGGACCGCATTTTGGGAAACACTGACTTAGCGTTATGAAAAATATGCTAAGTTTTGAATATAAGAAATCCTTTTTATGATCTAGATCCAGAACAGATTTTAAATATCATTTTTAAAAATTAATAAAACGTAGGGAATTTAAATGTCTAGAATAAAAGGATTCAAATCCTGGCTATATTACTCGCTATGCATTTTTGGGCAATCTACATGATCCCTATTAACTCAGTACAGCTCTAGAAATGTGAGAGATTTGCTCAGGATCAGATATGAAAATGTACAAGTTAGTGGCTTATAAGATTTTAAGCAGATATTCCTGTTACTTCCTTCTCTACTGCATTTATGTATCTGAGGTTACTGTGTCTCCTTCAGTACTCCCATTCATTGCCTGGCTCCCTTCAGTCTCTTCTACACAGATTCTTTATGTAAATCATCGACAACAGAGCAGTTGTCAGTTTCACATCTCCTCATCCTTCCTAACTCCTACTAAAACCTATCTACCATGTTTTATCTTTCCTTTAATATTCATTTAATATTTTAAGCAGCAATTATTTGCCAAACCTAAAATATGGCTTTGCCCTTGAGTAATGAACTGATTCTTATTAATATACTGATGGGAGAGAGGTTGAGTGGAATCTCGCAAATACATTTGTGAGTTCTAAATCTTGTTTGCTAAAACAGTGCTTCTTTTGTTCATTGATTGAATCAGTTATTCTCAGAATTGCTGATAAGCAAGAAATAATATCACTTGATTTGTGCATTATTATCTCCATTTTCCATTAGCATCTCAAATTTTGTAATTCTAGGCAAAATAACTGTGTGGAGTTGGTACCTTATCAGTTCTATGGCAAGATAGTTCGGAATCAGCAGGGCTTTTCCGCATTTTCTCGAACTTTACAAGGCACCTAACCATACATACACACACTCCCAAAATGTAGGACAAAAATCTATGTGGGACTTCCTATTTTTTGCTACCAGCTAAAAATGATGGTTTCTTGAAATTCCAGGGAATACGCATGGCTGTAGCAATTATAGTCCTGTATGACACCATGGGCTTAAATTATCCCAGGAAAAATATGTGCTATAAATATCACAAATAAAGTTTCACTATTTTTATGTTCCTCTGCTTGCATTACATCATTTCAAAACTAAAGGAGCAATTAATTTAATTATAAATCAAATTACCTAAAAATGTAAGCAGTCAGTTGCTCTCTAAAATGCATGTCATGCTGTCAGTACTTAATTAACATCCATATCTGTCAAAGCCTTAAGATTTTTCTCCTCAGCAGCCATTTCTAGAGATGGACTGACTTAAGGGGATTACATGGATTGCTCAAATACAAATAGCTAGTAACAGAGCACAGAGCAAAGTTTGACATCTTCTGTTCCATACAGATTTAAATCCCTTATTGTTTATTACTTAATTTTTTAAAAAGATACTTAGTATCTGTCTTTGCTTTAGATTATAAAAAATATTTTGCATATTCAATAATTAACATATTTTTCATAACCATAAGTCAGTGTTTCCCAAACTGTGGTCCAAGGGCCACCTACATTAATAACATTTAGCATGTGATTGTTAATAAGATCGATTTCTGAGCAACTCTTGAAGAATAGTCTTAGTATCTACATTTTAATCAAGTTTTCCCAGAAATCTGTGGGCATACTAAAGTTCAAGAATTGTTGTAGTAAGTGTGTTAAGTGAAGGTTGGAATATTTTCATTGCTCACAGAGAACAATGTATAGGTATCTATGTGCATGTAAATGTGTTCTAGGGCCATGTGTTCAGCCAATGCATCTCTAAAAATTAGAAGATACATGGTATTTAATAGTCTGTCTCTTAAAATTATGACTATAGTGTATTTTGTGTGGCATTTGGTCTACATGATAAATAAATATCTGCTATGTCTACATCTGATTCATTTTGCCATATCATAATAAACAAGGCATTCTGATGTATTCCTTTGACTAATAACTAGAAGGTTTCTGACTTTTATATGAGACTGCCTTATTGGACTATAATGACCTGATTGATTGTGTTTTAACTTTCATTGTTGCTCAACTGCAATTCAAACCGATCTGAGATTGGTAGACTACTACAAAAGAAACATGATTTGTGATACCTGTGAATCATATATAAAGATCCAAAGTAGAATTTAATACAGCAGAAAAAAATTCTACATCAGCAAGAGAATGTCTGAACTCTTTTCTCTTTTGCTCTCACATATAAGCATAAAAGGATAAGACCTGTAAAGAAACAGTGCCAGATCTAAGAGCTCACTCAATGTACCCTGAGAGTTCGAAAGACTTCCTGTGCTGTAATATTCCCTTTGTATGGCCTTACTCCTCTATGGAGATGCCCACATCTAACAAAAAGGCTTCATCGCTGCTGCCACTGTGCTTTCTGAGGTTCCGCTCTTAAGTCGTTCTACCTAATGCTGCTGCATAGGATTATGAGGCTCGAGGCTGCTCCATGCTGCACAGTATCTGGATATCTTTGTTAAAATATTAGGCATTTATTCCACTTCACAAATCTAAAGGTACACAAAACTTCTGAGTGTCTTCTGACACGAGACCACCCTTGAAGGCAGAATGAGACTGATGATCTCATAACTCCTATTAGCTGCTGTTCAGGTTAAGAGATGTCAATATGGAAGGTACAGTCCTCCTGGGAGCATGATGTAATCCTTGACATTCTGATTTTTAGATAAAAGAGTCATTGAATACAGGTCATTGTATCAGTACTTAAACTGACAGGTGATTCATACCAAAATTATTTAGGCCCTTATATCTAGAAAGAGCATAAGAGAATTTTATGTTAAATTCACTTCAATTAAAACTATTCAAATATTTATATTTGAAACACATATAAGATAATCTCAGTGATTGTTTGTGCAATTTAACCATGCAGCCATCTGTTTTTATTGCATGCTGTTCAAAGACAAAGAAATATATTCACATTTTCTTTGAAGAATATAGAACAAAGTAATCCTATAAGGGTAGATGAATGGTAATTTAAAATTATTTATTAATTTATTCCATACATATTTCCTAAGTATCTACCATGTCCAGACATTTTGTAGCAGTAGCATAAGTACTGGTAAATCAAGGATATTTATTCAGGGAGGGAATTTCGAAATTACAAACTCCTCAACAGCAGATTATCTCACTCCTTTTTCTATACCCCCCACACTACCTAACATGATGCCCAACACACCAAAGATACTCCATTAAAATCTGTTGAATGTGTTTACTGAGAAATTACTAAAAGCAAATTACTGTTCCATATTTGGCAAGTAGATTCAGGAGGAAGTAGCAATAGAGAAAGGAGAAAAATAAAGGCCAAATTCAGAGACCTTTGAATAATGAGCATGGCTAGGGCATATACTCATGAAAATATTTGAGAAAGAGAAGTGTGTTAAAATCATGGCACCTTAAATTAAATGCCATGTGCTGAACTTTTGGTTTCTTTCACAGAGAGTCGTTGAATAGTTCTACAAGTAAATATCATCATCCTATTTAATCCTAAGTGCTTTGGTTTATGAAGGCTCTGCTATTCTGGTTCCTTTTAAAGGTTTAATTACCAGAAGAGATACTGGGGAAATTACCTGGCTACCTTAACCTGGTGCCCCCAAACCATTGAGGTTTCAGACTTACATTCACAACACAGTCTTGGGCTGTACAGAGAGTTTTGTTCCTTTTTATCCAAATTTATATCAAACATTAATTAATTTGTCAGTAGGGCAAGGGTCAATACATGCCTCCAGTAATATGAAATTACATAAAGAGATGTGGATTATACAAAAACTGGTATCTAAAGGAAAGTGATTCTATAGTTTCTGATATCTTTAATTATTCTTCCTGAATGTAAGCAATTATTTCCTTGTATCAAATTCAAGTCTTATCAATCAACAAATACTTTCTGAGTACCTACCATGTGAAACGCTTCATACAAGCCCCAGTTAGTAATAGCAGTAGAAGCAAATCCTCAAACTTCAAAACCTTAATGCCTAGTTAGGCACAAGCTTTAGAGAAAACTTTGATCCCTTCCACCAAGAAGAAACAGTCAAAACATTTATTTTTGTAAAGAACATATATCCAAATCTCTGAAGCTCAGTGAACAATACAAATGTCAATTTGACCTCCAAAAACTGTAATTCTCTTACTATACTCTCTGACTCAAAATTTACCAATGATACATCATCATTTCATCATTCATTCAACAATTATCTATTACATACTTTTATGTATTAGGCATTATGCTAGGCAATAGAAATTAAAAGACAAACTTTAAAAATTTTAGCTTAGTAGTTAAGATATATGTACTCCATATTCCAACTTCTAAGTCAGGCTCTGTTTTAAAAGCCTAAGTATTAACTCAATTTTCATCTAAACAGATGATGTAGCTACTATTATTAGCTTCAGTTTATAAAGAGAAAATAAAAATTTCAACTCTATTTCAAGATCTAGATTAAATTTTATCTTTATAGGAAAGTGTCTCCTCAGACAGCCTCTTCTGAGGTCTTCTCCTTGTCAAAAATCTTCGAGTGGTCCTTTGTCTCACCTACTGATATCTTATTATTATATTCTTGCTTACTTTTTTTTTTAATTTTTTTATTTTTATTATTTTTATTTTTTATTATTATACTTTAAGTTCTAGGGTACATGTGCATAACGTGCAGGTTTGTTACATATGTATACTTGTGCCATGTTGCTGTGCTGCACCCATCAACTCGTCAGCACCCATCAACTCGTCATTTACATCAGATATAACTCCCAGTGCAATCCCTCCCCCCTCCCCCCTCCCCATGATAGGCCCCAGTGTGTGATGTTCCCCTTCCCAAGTCCAAGTGATCTCATTGTTCAGTTCCCACCTATGAGTGAGAACATGCGGTGTTTGGTTTTCTGTTCTTGTGATAGTTTGCTAAGAATGATGGTTTCCAGCTGCATCCATGTCCCTACAAAGGACACAAACTCATCCTTTTTTATGGCTGCATAGTATTCCATGCTGTATATGTGCCACATTTTCTTAATCCAGTCTGTCACTGATGGACATTTGGGTTGATTCCAAGTCTTTGCTATTGTGAATAGTGCCACAATAAACATACATGTGCATGTGTCTTTATAGCAGCATGATTTATAATCCTTTGGGTATATCCCCAGTAATGGGATGGCTGGGTCATATGGTACATCTAGTTCTAGATCCTTGAGGAATCGCCATACTGTTTTCCATAATGGTTGAACTAGTTTACAATCCCACCAACAGTGTAAAAGTGTTCCTATTTCTCCACATCCTCTCCAGCACCTGTTGTTTCCTGACTTTTTAATGATTGCCATTCTAACTGGTGTGAGATGGTATCTCATTGTGGTTTTGATTTGCATTTCTTGCTTACTTTTTAAATGCAAGGCCACTTCCAATTGAATACTGGGAAACTGAATTAGAAAAAATATATTTGAGGAAAACTTAAAAGGTTGAGGAAAGAAAGTATTTTGGAGAAGTATTTTCTTTGTTGAAAGTTGGTGTTTCTGATATGTCTGAATGGACAATAAATAGAACAGAATATCCAACTATAAAACTGTCCTAGGATATCTGAGCCTATGTTCATAGCATTTTAGATGTTTATATTATCAAAAGGCAGTGAGGCTGGGAGACAAGAGTACAGACTGTGTGTATAGTCAGCACTGATGCACATGGCTCAGTGGATTTAGGCAAATCATTTCAGTGTTTATAGAATGGGAATAGTAATATAATACATACTTCTGAGGATTATATTAAAAAATGTACGTAAGACACCTGTGATCGTTTCTCTTCACCCCTAACTACACTCTAAGCTTCCGACAGAGAGGAAAATAAAACATGCCTTATACATATCTTTTTATTCCTATTGGGGCTTAAATACTTTGCACAGTGTGATTAATAAATGTATGTGTGTAAGAGTGTGTGAGCATGTAAGTGTGTGTGTGTATGTTCAGAAGATTTAGGTGTCTTAGAATAGAGCTGATAATTAAAAGAAAAGCATCTATGAACATCTGTGCAACTACCTTCATTAAGAAATTTTGAAGCACAAGAATTGCTATTAAATAGTTAACATTGGTGCTGTGGTTTGCGTATGTCCCCCAGATTTCATGTGTTGGAAACTTATTCCCTAACATGACAATATTTAAAGGGGAGACCTGAAAGAGGTAATTGAATTATAATCCATTCATGGGTTAATGGATTCATGGGTTATCATGGGAGTAGGACTGGTGGCTCTACAAGAAGAGGAAGAGAGACCTGAGCAAACACCCGAGCACACGCAGTCCCATCACCACATGACGCCCTGTGCTGCTGCTGCTGCTGTAGGACTCTACAGGGTCCGCCTCAGCAAGGAGGCTGTCACCAGATATGGCCACTCAGCCTTGGACTTCTCAGCCTCCATAACTGGAAGAAATACATTTCTTTTCTTTATAACTGACCTAGTTGTAGGTGTTTTGAAGCAATAGAAAATGGACTGATACACTTGGATTGAGGATACTTCCATGCATTTCTTTTCTTTACTTTGTGAAATTGTGGTTATCTATTTAGGAGTTAGCATCTGTTCTACAATTTTCCCAGCATGACTATGAATACCAAATAAGATAATATATGAAAGTACCTTTGCAAATTAAAAAGTAGTATAAAAATGGACTAGACTATTATAAATAGAGGCTTCCATATAACTCTGATCATCAATTTGACACTTTATAAAACTTAAGCTTACTATAAAACAGAAACTTGAGTCGCAGTCTTTGAATTCTATTTCCAGACTTATCTTGAGGCCAGACTTTCAAAACCCTTTTATATGGAAATGTATTAAAGAAAAGAAGCATTCTATAATGTTCTTTCCCCTCTTCTTTATTCCACTGAGAAGTTATAACATTTCTCAGGATATGCCAGTTCAAAAACCCCCAATGGCTAGCTGCCAAGACTGAATTTATATGGACCAAATTCTCTAAAAATGATACTATTCAGTGTAAATTTCCAGCACATTTCCCTCTCAGTTGTAATAAACTCATTCAGAAATATTTTTATTTCATAGAATTGATTTCTTCATAAGTCTTCATGAAGTCAGCATTATATATTATCTCTTTTCACTTAGGGGAAGGAAATGAAATATAGTAAGCTAATAGAAAGTTAACTAAAGAGTTAGGTATTAAAAGATAAGACATTGGGAACTGGAGAAAAAATGGGTCTCTAGATGTCTTGAGAATATAATGGCATAAAATAAGAGAAGTATTTTTTCCTGTGACACATTTTATATATTATTTTCAGAGCAGTTTTAGATTTAAAGAAAATTGAACGGAAAGTACAGAGAGTCTCCATACATCCCTTCTCTCCTATATAGTTTCCCCATTAACATTTTGCATTATTGTAGTCGATTTGTTATAATTGATGAGCTAATATTCACACATTATTATTACCTAAAGTTCACAATTTAAATCAACATTCACTCTTTCTGTGTATCTCCTCTGGGTTTTAACAGTTCGGAGGAAGGATACAACAGAGCTTATCTTTCAAGATCTAGTGACTTCTTCAATGCAGTGAAGTTGCCAGTATCACTTGCAATGTAGGTATGTAAAAGCAATCATTTGCTTATCAAATGAAAAAGCTGTTATGCAGGTAATTTTATTTGTTTTAAAATCTTTAAGTGACTATTGTATATACACCCTGCTAGGTCCTAGGGATTTAACAGATCCAAGAAATATGGTTCTTGTCTTCAAGGAGGGTATGAACCAGTGAAAGATAAACTCTGATTGCATAGTACCTGTAGAGATATTGGAACAGGAAATGAGGAAAAGGGAGGGATTCAGGGATGGGTGTTTGCCTTTGGGGTGGCTATCAGAGTGTAACATGTTGCTCTTCAACAAAGGGGAAGTCGAGTTTTGATGGAAAAGTGAGTTGAACAAGAATTTAGTTTTGAACATATTAGATTTGAGTTTCCCATTAGACATTCAAGTGGAGATACTAGGAAAACATTTGAATAAATAAGACCAGAATTTAGAGGTCAGACAGGAGTGGGGGAGAGCTACTTGGAAGTCATCTGCATATTGATAACATTTGAAGCCCAGTAATGGAACCTCCTAATCAATTTGTTTTATGCAATAAACAAAATGGAAGGAAGAAAAATGAAGCAACGGAAATATAAATCTGAAATTATTTTGTTTTTCCTTTGTCATGGCTCTCTAACTCAAAGAAACAAAATAAGGGGAGGAAGGAGTGAGAACTGTTATCTACTGGCAGTCATGGAGCTGTCTGCTCTCTTGGTAGATTATTTACTTTCTTTACAAGTTTAGAAGAAATACCTTTGACTTGTGATCTAAAGTTTCTGTCAAGGTAAAACATTTTTTAAATAAATTGCTTCCTGAATATTTTCAGGATTGAAGGAATATCACTACAATAGCTGTGGTTTCTTAGAATAAAGATATTAGAAATTTGGGGGTTGAAGAATGCAGAAATTTATCCTCTTTTATTTTTGTGAACTAACTTTGAACATATAAAGTTTGTTATAGCAATTCATTTAGCTTTTTTCAATAAAGTATCAATTTTGAGTTTGATATGTCCAAATTTCTATTCTTAAATTTTAAACTATATTGACATTTTAAGTGATTTTGATTTAGCTTGAAAATTAAACTCCTAACATGACTATGCAGAGTGATATAATTATCTACCTAGTTAGAGTAAAGAGGAAGGTTCTGCATTTAACTGGAAAACTTTAGGTGAAAGGCGATATACTTATTTACATTTTATGTGACCATACATTCTTTATTCAAGTTTGAACTATATCTGAAATCATTACATCAGAACGTTTCTATTTAATATTTTTGGTATTTTAATAAATATTGTTATGTTTTCAACTCAATCATATATTTGTTTATTCACCCCCCAGTTTTCATTTTTCTTGAATTCCATTTGTTTTGATTAATGTGTCTTGAATTTCTGGGAAGAATTTGTAATGATTGATATTGTGCTGAACTGAATCTCTCTGAGCACTCCAGCAGAAACAAAAAGCACCATGTTTTGACCTTTACATTTCTCTTAACATACATTGTATAATGAGATGTTAGCAAATCACCCTCCAACCCTGTCAGCAAAAAAATTACAAAGTTTCAGGTTTCAAATCTCTTGCCCTTGCAGAAGTGGACTTCCCTTCCCATGGCTGTGAGTATATGGTTGTTGGATAAGTTATGTCCTGAAACATGATTAGCATTCCTGTCAAAGCACAGTATCTTAACTAAGTCAGGTGCTATTTCTGATATGTCGGTAATAATGATTGTTTGGCTATGGTTTTTCCATCTCCTGTTGCTGTGTCTCCTTCTTTGGGAAGATTCTATTTTATTTTCTGTAATTAATATTTTTATTTGAATAAGAGTCAGTAACCTAATACAGCCTCTCATGGCAAAATTCTAATATGGCTGGGATGAGAGACTCCCTGGACTCATCTAGAATGCACACATTATTTTATGAAACAAAAAAAAATCAATTGAGAGTAACACTTTAAGGGGTATGCAGTGTAACAGATTTTAGACCCTGAGAGAAGTTCATTTCCACTGTAGTTATGACCTTCCTCTCACTTTCTGCTAATTGCATCTAATCTATACATCAGTCACCTTCAGACAGGCTCACAATACAAATTCTTAGTGGTAGATCTTTGCTTAACCTTAAGAGACAACCAGTTATTTGACCAAAACTAAGGATAGCAAAAAGGATAAACGTTTTAGATAGGGCTCTGGTATGGAAGAGTACAAATTATTCTTCCCTTGAACAAATATTTAAGTAAAACACAAAGATAAAAACATAGTGAGGGAGATTCAAACTTGTCAAGATATCAGTTCTCCCCAACTTGATCTATAGATTCAACACAATCCCAATCAAAATTGAGGCAAGTTATTTTGTGTATATTGACAGTGATTCTAAAGTTTACATGGAAAGGCAGAATGATCAACACAATATTGAAGGAAAGGAGCAAAGCTGGAGGACTGACGCTGTCCAACTTCAAGATTTAAAGCTATAAAGACTGTAAAGCTATGGTCACCAAGATACTGTGGTACTGGTGAAAAAACAGATACATAGATCAATGGAACAGAATAGAGAGTTCAAATATAAAGATAATTTAAAGATATAAATTATCTTTATATCTAGATATAAAGATATATATCTAGATATCATATAAAGATAATCAACTGATTTTTTGACAAAGAAATAAAGGCAATATAATGAAGAAACATAGTCTTTTAAACAAATTGTGCTAAAATACTGAACATCCATGCACAACAACAAAAAAATTTAGACACGTACCTTACACTCTTCACAAAAACTAACTCAAAATGGGTCATGGACCTAAATTTAAAATGCAAAACTATAAAACTCCTACAAGGTAACATAGGAGAAAATCAAGGTGACCTTGGGTATGGAAATAACTTCTTTGATACAGCAATAAGGGCAGAATCCAAACTTCTTTGATATAGCAATAAAGGCAGAATCCATGAAAACCAGAATTGCTAAGCAGGACTTCATTAAAATTTAAAATTCCTGCTCTGCAAAAGACACTGTCAAGAGAAGGAGAAGGCAAGCCATAGGCAGGGATAAATGTAAAAACATCTGACAAACGAGTGTTATCCAAAATATACACAAATTCTTAAAACTGAAAAATAGGAATACAATCAACTCAACCAGAAAATGGTCAAAATTCCTGAACAGACATCTCACCAAAGAAGATAAACAAATGGCAAATAAATATATGAAGAGATGCTCAACATCATATATCATCAGGGCATTGCACATTAAAATGGTAAAAAGGTATCACTATATACCAATTCAAATGGCAAAAATCTAACACCAAATGTTGCTGGTTCCTGCTGTTCCATATCCTCACTAGCATTTGGTGTGGATCAACAGGAACTCTCATTTATTACTGATAGAAATGCAAAATAGTACGGCCACTTTGGAAGACAGTTTGGCAGTTTCTAACACAGTTAAACATATTCTTACCATACGATCCAGCAATCGCACTCCTTAGTATTTACACAAAGAAATTGAAAATGTATGTCAGTACGAAAACTGGCACAAGGATGTTTATAGCACCTTAGTTAATAATTGCCAAAAATGGGAACCCATCCTTTAGTAGAGGAATCAATAAATAACCTTTGGTACAACCAGGCCATGGAATATTATTTAGCACTAAAAATAAATGAGCTGTCAAACCATAAGAATATATTAAGGAAACTTAAATGCATATTTCTAAGTGAAAGAATTCAATATGAAAAGACTGTATATTGTGTGATTTCAACCACATGACATTCTGGAAAAGGCAACACCACAGAGACAGTGAAATAATCAGTGTTTCCTAGGGATTAGCAAGGAGGGAGAAATAAATAGGTAGATCACAGAGCTGTAATGCAGTGACACGGAAGATTTTTAGGACAGTGAAACTATTCTTTTTTTTTTTTTTTTTTTTTTTTTTTTGAGGCGGATTCTCGCTCTGTACCCCAGGCAGGAGTGCAGTGGCGCAATCTCAGCTCACTGCAAGTTCCGCCTCCTGGGTTCATACCATTCTTCTGCCTTAGCCTCCCGAGTAGCTGGGACTACAGGCGCCCGCCACCACGCCCGGCTAATTTTTTTTTTTTTTTTTTTTTTTTTGTATTTTTAGTAAAGACGGTGTTTCACTGTGTTAGCCAGAATGGTCTCGATCTCCTGACCTCGTAATCAGCCCACCTCGGCTCCGAAAGTGCTGGGATAACAGGCGAAACTATTCTGTATGATACTATCATTATAAATTCAGTCAAATTCATAGGATGTACAACAGCCAGAGTAACCCTAGTGTAAACTAAGGACTTCGGCTGCTAATAATGTACCAGGGCGGGTTCATTGATTGTAACAACTGTACCACTTTGGTGCGGGATGTTGATAGTGGGGTGGGCAATGTGTGAGGAGACAAGGGGTATATGAGAACTCCCTGTTATTTCTGCTCAACTTTGCTGTAAACCTAAAACTCTTAAAGTCTATTAAAAAATAACAAAAATTATAGGGAGAAATAAAGTACAATGAGGAGTCACAGGAAAGGTGATATTCGCTCTGTTTAAAAATGACCTTAGAGATAGTCCATATCTAATGCTATTCTCAGAATATACCACTCATATATCTGTATTTCCTTTTTATTGATAATATCCATATAGTATTAGAGATTAATAACCCATGGATAGGAGTCTGGTAAAGGAAATAACTCATTTATGGAATACTCACTGTTTCAAATGCAGGTGGTTTACAAATATCTTTCATCTTCAGAATTACATGTAGGTAACTATTATTGACTCCAACTAACACATCGAGAAATGAGGTTTAGAGAAGTCAAGCAGCTTGCCAATGATAATAAATGGCGATACCTGATCCCTCACATCTTCATCCTCAGCATAATGCTGGTCTTCATGATTCTTCTCATCACTGGAATACATATGATAGGTAAACTCTGCCACGATCACTGCCAGTTCTTTATGTGAATTATCTTTTTTAATACTCATAATAATACATTGAGATGTATACCATTTGTGCCTTTCTTTAAGGACGAGTATTACATTTTATGATTAAATAATTCTCAATGTCTGACTTTCCCATTGATTTGGGACTTCAAAAACCCGAGAACCTACCACAACACCTATCACACAGGAAATGCTTAGTAAACAGTTTTTAAATTCCTGAATGTATAAATTAGCAAATTGTTTTGAGAGTTACAACTATGCCACTGACCTAAAAAATTGCTTAATATTTGCACAGAATATGTAAAGGGATAAATTAAAGAGACTGAAAAGAGAAGCAATGACATTCTAATAGACCCTTTTCTTTCCTTCAATCCCTTTCAAACTGGACAACTATATTCGACTCATAACAATTTTGTTTTGTTTTCTTTCAAATCACTTATCATATCCCCTGTCTTTGTTTTTTCCTCTCAGCATTATGGCTAAAATCTAGTTAATAAAGAGCAGTGATTTTAATTATAGTCCCAGCTATATAAAAGGTTGGTCCTTCTCACCAACCTTTTAAAGAATCTCCCTCCCACTACAAATACAAGCATACCGATAGGAAGTGAATTTCCCAAGGTAGCAGGTTTAACCCTTACAGAGAATAACCTAGTTTAACCCTTACAGAGAATAAAGAAATTTCAAATGGTTCAACTTTTAACAGCTTCAGCCAAAATACTTTCAAGAGATTTCTGCAGACTGGCCCCATGGAGCGCATCCCTGGCACAGGACTGCACATCCACTGGCAAGATGCTATGGAGTGAACCGAGTGGCAGAAGGGGAAGCAAGACTGTGTTCTTTGTCCACATGAGTGCCCCTCCTGTGAATGGTTTTCTCCTACATGCTAAATCAAGGGAAAGGATCTCTTCCTTTTGCTACAACTCTCAAACTTGTTTTGTTTGTGGAAAGCCACCCAGCTTGTTAGACTCTTACTCTGTTTATTAAACTGATAAAATGGGCCCATAGTCTCTCTCCCAGGCCCAGTAAACACCTTGCTGTCTTTCCTACCAATCAGCTATCTTTCCCCCGTGTCTCTGCAGTCCACAAAAAGATTAATTACTGGCAAAAGAAAACCTAATTCTATATGCTTGCTTTTTTGTGGTTATTGTTAATCACACTTCTTTAAATTGTAATCGAGAGTCTAAAACAAGTTAAGATTGTAAACCACATTTTTATTTATGTTTACAGAAACCATAGGGGACCAAGGTGTGATTACAGACTGAATTATGTTTCCAGTACTACTGTTGAACACTCAAAATAAGACTCTTAAAGATGTAAATTAATGTACCTCAAGTCTTTTTCTTTTCAATGTATCTTAACATTTCTCTCTGAAAAATTAGTTGAGTTTTGAGAATATGGGTAATTAAAAATATATATACAGTACACATGTAAAGAAATGGGTAACACCATCACAGTTATTTTCAATTTTTAAAAAGGCTGTAACAGTGAATAAGAACATATAAATCATCACAAAAATTAATCAGGATATTAATGAGACTGATTTATCACTATAAATTAGAATAAAAGACTCTTAACCTTTTATAGTCATAAGCCCTTTTAATAATCTAATGAAGGTTATATAACATCTCCCCTAAATAATGCAAACCAACACACAGGATTTGATAGATCAATATCATGTTAAGTCCATGGGAATAGATTTAAAGCACTGTGAGGACAGGGCCCGTCACTGTCGGGTCTGTCTGTTTATCCCAGTGTCTTCTACCATACCTGAAACACAGAATTTAGCACTGTTTTGGAGCTTAGGCAAATATAGTTCAAAATGAAGTAAAAATTGTATTTACAACAATCAAAATGAGGATGCAGAACTATTATTTGCATACAGTATGATTATACACCAGAATATCAAAGAAAATGGATTTAAATAAAATGCAAACATTAAGAGTTCAGTAAGGTGACTAAGCAGAAGATAAATACAAACTATAGTTTTCTTTGCTACTAACAATGTCTACTTAGAAATAAGAAAAATGAAGCCTCAGCCTGCAGTATTAACAAACACACGATTGATGACCTAAAAATACTTTTAAGAATCAGTACAAGAAACGAAAAGCTATAAATATTTATTGATAGACTTAAAAGAAGCATTGACAAATTGGAAAAATATACCAGCTCTCTGATAACAAGACTCAATATTCTTAAGGTTTTCCAAAATGACATACTTTCAATCAAAGCACAAATGAAATTTCTCTAAACTTGAAAGAATAAGTCTCAACTTTATAAAACAAGAAAAATAGTTGAAAAGGACATTAAGACTATTTTGAAACAAATTATAGCTAATGCTTACATAGCACTTACTGCTAACCACTTTAAATACATTTCATTCTCATTGGAGTCCTCACAATAAATCTTTATGGTAAGGGCTATGAATATCTCAATATTACAGATAGAGAAATTGAAACACAAAGATGTGAATTAGCTAAGGTCACCCAGTAAACTAGTTGGGATGTTGGGATTCACAACCAAGCAGTTTAGCTCTGGAGTCCATGTGCTTAAGTACTCTAAAGGCTAATAAAGTAACTATAATCCTACCAACTGAAAATCATAATAAAAACCTTCATAAAGAAAAAAATGTTGTTCTGTGAAGAATAAACAGATTCTATAAGAGCTAACATTTTCTGAGCATTTATTGTGTGCCAGACACCTTACATATATTATCTCACCCCTCACAAAAACCTTGATATAGGTTCTTTCTTTGTGTTCATTTTAGGGATGAAACATCTGAGTCATGTAGGTTAAGCAATTTGCCCAGCATTGTGGTGTTTCTGGTGCTAGTAAGTGGTAGAATTAAGATTTAAACCAGGCTTACATTTATATTGCTTACATCCTCTATTTGTGAAAGTGCTAACAGGTAAGGATATGAAATATGACTTAATAAAGGGCACTGAGGCAATTAAATAGCTAGAAAAAAATCAGTAAGTATTCTAATCTCACTTCATATATCAACAAAAACTCAGATGAATTAAAAGTAAAAATATAAAAATCAAATTAACTTAAAAAGGAAATAAATACACCAACTCCCTGAATATAAGAAAATACAAAGGAAACATTTTAAATTGCATATATAAAAGTTAAGAATGAATTTTAAGGGTAAAATATAAATTGGGAAAAAACTTCAAAAAGATTACAGACATAGCTATAAGGAACTCATAGTTAATATATGAAAGACTATTATCATAATAATAGACAAATGAGTAAAGAACATGTTAAACTTACATGAATGAATATACATGTATGACATGAATAAAAAATGCAACCTAAAAATGCTGTATATATATTTTATTTGACAAAATTTGCACAGCATTAAAATTAACAATACTCAATGTTTATGTGGATGCAGTGATTAATATTTTCCTATACTGCTACAAGAAGTAGTAACCAAGACAACCTTTTCAGGAAATAATTTAGTAATATGCATCAAGTGTCTTAAAAGTATTCAGATATTTTAATACAGTGATTCCTCATAGAGAAATTTATTCTGATTAAATAATTTGATGTGTTTACATATAATAGAACAATATGATAAAAATATTAGAGAGACCTTAAATTGCACTTTCAAATGCTTTGTAATAATCAGAATCAGGAAAAGCTTATACTGGATTATGTGAAAATGCAGGACTAAATATTACATATTATAACCTCAATAATACATGGTACATAAACTAATCAAATAGAAGGCAGAAAAGAGGGAAAAAAGTAAAAAATTGGATAATAAAAAAACATAAAATAAGATTTTAGAAATGCATCAAGGTACATAATAAATTATAATAAATATAAGTGGATTAAACTATTTTACTTGCTAAATGGCAGTGTGTTAGAACAAACCTATAACAACCACTAGCCAACATTCCTTGAGTATTAAGAAGAAATAAAACATAAATAACACCAAAGCATGGTTATTTCTATAAGGTGGCATTATGGGCAATCTTTATTATCTTAGTATATTTTTTGTATATCCACATTTTCCTATGATAAAGGATATATTACTTTAGTAGAAATTACTATTACAGCAAAAATTAACATGAGTTCATTATTATATTTAAGTGCATTTCTCTTATAGTGATTATTTGGACAAAATATTATATGTTTACAACTTTATCCTTGCACCAATTAAAAAACAAAAGAATTCCCGGAAGTTGTGGTGCATATAATAAACCCAAACTATTTCCAAATAAGTTTTAAATGAGCCTATAACAAGTTTCCTTTGGATACACAGCTAATAGATTATTTTTTCTGCTTTTTAAATCAGGACATGCTACCACTACACTTTCTTATTACAGGATGAAAGACAGCTCTGTAGGGGATTTCATCTTCAAATTGTGTTTCCTAGCAACACTCTTTAAACCAGAGTGTCTTTTTTTATATCAAACATTCACATCTGTGGAAAATGCTTGAAAACTTTTCTCTTATCCTGTGACTAAACATTGTGAGCTACGGTAGCAGGCAGATGGAAAGGGAGAAGAGGAATATTAATTCTAAAATCACTAGAATTTTCTTGTTTCCTTTGAAATATAATGATGCTTATGCTTTAAATTTGGAGAAATACATTTGCATTTCTCTATCACAGTTGTATGACTTTCATAATATTTTTAATTGTCAAGAATATGGACTGAAAAAGAATGGACACCATGACTATATCATCCTCATATTTCTCAATACCAGAAATAGTCAACAAATAGCTGAAGAATACATTTAATTTAAAAAAGCATTGCTTGAATTTGATCATTCTCAACCATGAATGCAATTTAGAAGCACCTGGGAATCTAAAAACATACCCCTCCACTGGTTCAAAACCCTAGTTATTCTGCCGGGAGTCAGGCTTTATTAAAATTTAGGCTTGAGGAAATCTTCAGGTGATTGTAACATATGGCCTAATTAAAAGCATATGGATTGTGCAAGACATATAGTCAGTGATGAATAAATATTCTGGAATAAATTATTGAAAGACAATCAGTTGTATCTTTTTTAAAAAATTTTTATTTATTTATTTATTTATTATTATTATACTTTAAGTTCTAGGGTACATGTGCATAACGTGCAGGTTGGTTACATATGTATACTTGTGCCATGTTGGTGTGCTGCACCCATCAACTTGTCAGCACCCATCAACTCGTCATTTACATCAGGTATAACTCCCAATGCCATCCCTTCCCCCTCCCCCTCCCCATGATAGGCCCCAGTGTGTGATGTTCCCCTTCCCGAGTCCAAGTGATCTCATTGTTCAGTTCCCACCTATGAGTGAGAACATGAGGTGTTTGGTTTTCTTTTCTTGAGATAGTTTGCTAAGAATGATGGTTTCCAGCTGCATCCATGTCCCTACAAAGGACACAAACTCATCCTTTTTTATGGCTGCATAGTATTCCATGCTGTATATGTGCCACATTTTCTTAATACAGTCTGTCACTGATGGACATTTGGGTTGATTCTAAGTCTTTGCTATTGTGAATAGTGCCGCAATAAACATACGTGTGTATGTGTCTTTATAGCAGCATGATTTATAATCCTTCGGGTATATACCCAGTAATGGGATGGCTGGGTCATATGGTACATCTACTTCTAGATCTTTGAGGAATCGCCATACTGTTCTCCATAATGGTTGAACTAGTTTACAATCCCACCAACAGTGTAAAAGTGTTCCTATTTCTTCACATCCTCTCCAACACCTGGTGTTTCCTGATTTTTTTAATGATCGCCATTCTAACTGGTATGAGATGGTATCTCATTGTGGTTTTGATTTGCATTTCTCTCATGGCCAGTGATGATGAGCATTTTTTCATGTGTCTGTTGGCTGTATGAATGTCTTCTTTTGAGAAATGTCTGTTCATATCCTTTGCCCACTTTTTAATGGGGTTGTTTGTTTTTTTCTTGTAAATTTGTTTGAGTTTTTTGTAGGTTCTGGATATTAGCCCTTTGTCAGATGAGTAGATTGCAAAAATTTTCTCCCATTCTGTAGGTTGCCTGTTCACTCTGATGGTAGTTTCTTTTGCTGTGCAGAAGCTCTTTAGTTTAATTAGATCCCATTTGTCAATTTTGGTTTTTGCTGCCGTTGCTTTTGGTGTTTTAGACATGAAGTCTTTGCCCATGCCTATGTCCTGAATGGTACTACCTAGGTTTTCTTCTAGGATTTTTATGGTATTAGATCTAACATTTAAGTCTCTAATCCATCTTGAATTAATTTTCGTATAAGGCGTAAGGAAAGAATCCAGTTTCAGCTTTCTACTTATGGCTAGCCAATTTTCCCAGCACCATTTATTAAATAGGGAATCCTTTCCCCATTTCTTGTTTCTCTCAGGTTTGTCAAAGATCAGATGGCTGTAGATGTGTGGTATTATTTCTGAGGACTCTGTTCTGTTCCATTGGTCTATATCTCTGTTTTGGTACCAGTACCATGCTGTTTTGGTTACTGTAGCCTTGTAGTGTAGTTTGAAGTCAGGTAGCGTGATGCCTCCAGCTTTGTTCTTTTGACTTAGGATTGTCTTGGAGATGTGGGCTCTTTTTTGGTTCCATATGAACTTTAAAACAGTTTTTTCCAATTTTGTGAAGAAACTCATTGGTAGCTTGATGGGGATGGCATTGAATCTATAAATAACCTTGGGCAGTATGGCATTTTTCACGATATTGATTCTTCCTATCCATGGGCATGGTATGTTCTTCCATTTGTTTGTGTCCTCTTTTATTTCACTGAGCAGTGGTTTGTAGTTCTCCTTGAAGAAGTCCTTTACATCCCTTGTAAGTTGGATTCCTAGATATTTTATTCTCTTTGAAGTGATTGTGAATGGAAGTTCATTCATGATTTGGCTCTCTGTTTGTCTGTTACTGGTGTATAAGAATGCTTGTGATTTTTGCACATTAATTTTGTATCCTGAGACTTTGCTGAAGTTGCTTATCAGCTTAAGGAGATTTTGGGCTGAGACAATGGGGTTTTCTAAATATACAATATGTCATCTGCAAACAGGGACAATTTGACTTCTTCTTTTCCTAACTGAATACCCTTGATTTCTTTCTCTTGCCTGATTGCCGTAGCCAGAACTTCCAACACTAAGTTGAATAGGAGTGGTGAGAGAGGGCATCCCTGTCTTGTGCCAGTTTTCAAAGGGAATTTTTCCAGTTTTTGTCCATTCAGTATGATATTGGCTGTGGGTTTGTCATAAATAGCTCTTATTATTTTGAGGTACGTTCCATCAATACCGAATTTATTGAGCGTTTTTAGCATGAATGGCTGTTGAATTTTGTCAAAAGCCTTTTCTGCATCTATTGAGATAATCATGTGGTTCTTGTCTTTGGTTCTGTTTATATGCTGGATTATGTTTATTGATTTGTGAATGTTGAACCAGCCTTGCATCCCAGGGATGAAGCCCACTTGATCATGGTGGATAAGCTTTTTGATGTGTTGCTGAATCCGGTTTGCCAGTATTTTATTGAGGATTTTTACATCGATGTTCATCAGGGATATTGGTCTAAAATTCTCTTTTTTTGTTATGTCTCTGCCAGGCTTTGGTATCAGGATGATGTTGGCCTCATAAAATGAGTTAGGGAGGATTCCCTCTTTTTCTATTGATTGGAATAGTTTCAGAAGGAATGGTACCAGCTCCTCCTTGTACCTCTGGTAGAATTCAGCTGTGAATCCATCTGGTCCTGGACTTTTTTTGGTTGGTAGGCTATTAATTATTGTCTCAATTTCAGAGCCTGCTATTGGTCTATTCAGGGATTCAACTTCTTCCTGGTTTAATCTTGGAAGAGTGTAAGTGTCCAGGAAATTATCCATTTCTTCTAGATTTTCTAGTTTATTTGCGTAGAGGTGTTTATAGTATTCTCTGATGGTAGTTTGTATTTCTGTGGGGTCGGTGGTGATATCCCCTTTTTCATTTTTTATTGCATCCATTTGATTCTTCTCTCTTTTCTTCTTTATTAGTCTTGCTAGCGGTCTGTCAATTTTGTTGATCTTTTCAAAAAACCAACTCCTGGATTCATTGATTTTTTGGAGGGTTTTTTGTGTCTCTATCTCCTTCAGTTCTGCCCTGATCTTAGTTATTTCTTGCCTTCTGCTAGCTTTCGAATGTGTTTGCTCTTGCTTCTCTAGTTCTTTTAATTGTGATGTTAGAGTGTCAATTTTAGATCTTTCCTGCTTTCTCTTGTGGGCATTTAGTGCTATAAATTTCCCTCTACACACTGCTTTAAATGTGTCCCAGAGATTCTGGTATGTTGTATCTTTGTTCTCATTGGTTTCAAAGAACATCTTTATTTCTGCCTTCATTTCGTTATGTACCCAGTAGTCATTCAGGAGCAGGTTGTTCAGTTTCCATGTAGTTGAGCGGTTTTGATTGAGTTTCTTAGTCCTGAGTTCTAGTTTGATTGCACTGTGGTCTGAGAGACAGTTTGTTATAATTTCTGTTCTTGTACATCTGCTGAAGAGTGCTTTACTTCCAATTATGTGGTCAATTTTGGAATAAGTGCGATGTGGTGCTGAGAAGAATGTATATTCTGTTGATTTGGGGTGGAGAGTTCTATAGATGTCTATTAGGTCTGCTTGCTGCAGAGATGAGTTCAATTCCTGGATATCCTTGTGAACTTTCTGTCTCGTTGATCTGTCTAATGTTGACAGTGGAGTGTTGAAGTCTCCCATTATTAATGTATGGGAGTCTAAGTCTCTTTGTAAGTCTCTAAGGACTTGCTTTATGAATCTGGGTGATCCTGTATTGGGTGCATATATATTTAGGATAGTTAGCTCTTCCTGTTGAATTGATCCCTTTACCATTATGTAATGGCCTTCTTTGTCTCTTTTGATCTTTGATGGTTTAAAGTCTATTTTATCAGAGACTAGTATTGCAACCCCTGCTTTTTTTTTGTTCTCCATTTGCTTGGTAAATCTTCCTCCATCCCTTTAATTTTAGCCTGTGTGTGTCTCTGCGTGTGAGATGGGTCTCCTGAATACAGCAGACTGATGGGTCTTGACTCTTTATCCAGTTTGCCAGTCTGTGTCTTTTAATTGGAGCATTTAGTCCATTTACATTTAAGGTTAATATTGTTATGTGTGAACTTGATCCTGCCATTATGATATTAACTGGTTATTTTGCTCGTTAGTTGATGCAGTTTCTTCTTAGCCTCGATCGTCTTTACATTTTGGCATGTTTTTGCAATGGCTAGTACCGGTTGTTCCTCTCCATGTTTAGTGCTTCCTTCAGGGTCTCTTGTAAGGCAGGCCTAGTGGTGACAAAATCTCTAAGAATTTGCTTATCTGTAAAGGATTTTATTTCTCCTTCACTTATGAAACTTAGTTTGGCTGGATATGTAATTCTGGGTTTAAAATTCTTTTCTTTAAGAATGTTGAATATTGGTCCCCCTCTCTTCTGGCTTGTAGAGTTTCTGCTGAGAGATCTGCTGTTAGTCTGATGGGCTTCCCTTTGTGGGTAACCCGACCTTTCTCTCTGGCTGCCCTTAAGATTTTTTCCTTCATTTCAACTTTGGTGAATCTGGCAATTATGTGTCTTGGAGTTGCTCTTCTCGAGGAGTATCTTTGTGGCGTTCTCTGTATTTCCTGGATTTGAATGTTGGCCTGCCCTACTAGGTTGGGGAAGTTCTCCTGGATGATATCCTGAAGAGTGTTTTCCAACTTGGTTCCATTTTCCCCCTCACTTTCAGACACCCCAATCAGACGTAGATTTGGTCTTTTTACATAATCCCATATTTCTTGCAGGCTTTGTTCATTTCTTTTTCTTCTTTTTTCTTTTGGTTTCTCTTCTCGCTTCATTTCATTCATTTCATCCTCAATCGCTGATACTCTTTCTTCCAGTTGATCGAGACAGTTACTGAAGCTTGTGCATTTGTCACGTATTTCTCGTGTCATGGTTTTCATCTCTTTCATTTCGTTTATGACCTTCTCTGCAGTAATTACTCTAGCTATCAATTCTTCCACTCTTTTTTCAAGATTTTTAGTTTCTTTGCACTGGGTACGTAATTCCTCCTTTAGCTCTGAGAAATTTGATGGACTGAAGCCTTCTCTCATCTCGTCAAAGTCATTCTCCGTCCAGCTTTGATCCGTTGCTGACAATGAGCTGTGCTCCTTTGCCGGGGGAGATGCGCTCTTATTTTTTGAATTTCCAGCTTTTCTGCCCTGCTTTTTCCCCATCTTTGTGGTTTTATCTGCCTCTGGTCTTTGATGATGGTGAAGTACTGATGGGGTTTTGGTGTAGGTGTCCTTCCTCTTTGATAGTTTTCCTTCTAACAGTCAGGACCCTCAGCTGTAGGCCTGTTGGAGATTGCTTGAGGTCCACTCCAGACCCTGTTTGCCTGGGTATCAGCAGCAGAGGCTGCAGAAGATAGAATATTGCTGAACAGTGAGTGTACCTGTCTGATTCTTGCTTTGGAAGCTTCCTCTCAGGGGTGTACTCCACCCTGTGAGGTGTGGGGTGTCAGACTGCCCTAGTGGGGGATGTCTCCCAGTTAGGTTACTCAGGGGTCACGGACCCACTTGAGCAGGCAGTCTGTCCCTTCTCAGATCTCAACCTCCGTGTTGGGAGATCCACTGCTCTCTTCAAAGCTGTCAGACATTTGCGTCTGCAGAGGTTTCTGCTGCTTCTGTTGTTGTTTAGTTGTGCCCTGTCCCCAGAGGTGGAGTCTACAGAGACAGGCAGGTTTCCTTGAGCTGCTGTGAGCTCCACCCAGTTCGAGCTTCCTAGTGGCTTTGTTTACCTACTTAAGCCTCAGCAATGGCGGGCGCCCCTTCCCCAGCCTCGCTGCTGCCTTGCGGTTAGATGGCAGACTGCTGTGCTAGCAATGAGGGAGGCTCCGTGGGCATGGGACCCTCCCGGCCGGCCAGGTGTGGGATACAATCTCCTGGTGTACCCGTTTGCTTAAAGCGCAGTATTGGGGTGGGAGTTACCCGATTTTCCAGGTGTTGTGTGTCCCAGTTCCCCTGGCTAGGAAAAGGGATTCCCTTTCCCCTTGCGCTTCCCAGGTGAGGCGATGCCTCACCCTGCTTCAGCTCTCACTGGTCGGGCTGCAGCAGCTGACCAGCACCCATTGTCCGGCACTCCCTAGTGAGATGAACCCAGTACCTCAGTTGAAAATGCAGAAATCACCGGTCTTCTGTGTCGCTCGCGCTGGGAGTTGGAGACTGGAGCTGCTCCTATTCGGCCATCTTGCTCCGCCCCCAGTTGTATCTTAAATATTCTAGCTTGTAAGGAGATTTGCTCAAATGGATCAAATGTACAGTTCGGATAATAAAAACACAAAGAAGCCAAAATGTAAAAATCAATGCTTCATGTGTGCAAAGCAAGTAAGAAACCAAAAAAAAAAAAACTTAAAGGTCTTTGCTGTTATAAACTATTTTACTTATACCAAATATGAAATATATTAAATTCAAAGCATTTTAAAGGGAGATTATGTATGCATGAATATTGACACTCATATTGAGTTTAGAAGGTACACCAGGTGGACTTAGTGAAGATGGAGTACTATTTCGAGCTCTATCATGTGATTACACATGGCATAGATCCTGAGAGTTGGGCAACTGGAGAGAGAGTTTCAGATGAGATTATTTCCTCTGAAAGTACTAGTCCCTATTGTCTTAGGGGAAAGATGATCTGGATGAATATTCATATAACTCAGTTTTCTGTGTTTCATATTACAGAAAGTTTACAGAGAACTCTCTGGGAGAGTGAGTCAGAAACCAGAATTAATCTGGGACAATATATCATTTATTTTCATACTGAAATGGCTTTCAAATCATCTACTTTTATTGTTGTTAATGACACATGTTTCCTGTTCTATGTAACAGTCTCTGAATCAAACTAAGAAAAGGCATAAATATACTGATGAGGTTTATTTAACTCATGTCTAAATAATCAGAACAAATCACTAATGGCACTTAAAGTATTCCAAAATGCTTGTTAGTTCAACTTGTTCTCTCTATATCATTCCATATGCCTATTTTTCTGATACTCCTTTTGTTGCCTTATCCAATCATAATCAAGATTAATGCTTAGGGAACTGAGAAGTGATGCAAATTTATTACAGACAATTCTTTTTCTACTTCTGCCTATCAGTCCCTGTACTCCTTCCCCTCAATATCTGATGCCTATTATATTAAAGCCCCCATCCTCCTAACTTCATGTCTTCCTTCCCCACCAAAGAAACCAATATTTTAAAAACATTGTTCTCTGATCATTCACACAAAATTATAAATAACTTATAAAATCACTAAACATACACAAAAACAAATCACATTTTACAAAGAGGGCAAAATATTCTAGACTTAACATATAGAAAGCAAGTCAATTTCTTCTCCAACTACACATGACTGATATGTGAAATTAGTTTTATCATTTTTTTAAATCAGAGTCCATTATCCAGAACTCACATGAGGAAAAATTTAGACAAAACGGTAAACCCGAATCACCTACTCAAAATCTGCATGAATGGGTGTGATAGTCTTTAATATGTAATGTTACTGAACTAGTAGCTGCAAAACCCTTGTCTATTTTCCATATTCTGATCCCTCTTAGGAAGTATTAACACATTTTTGTAAGTCAACAGCTATAGCTATGATTCCCAAAATAGGGGCCTACTGGAGTAGTCAATATTTATTAAATATATTTCTTAATTATTTATTTTGGTGAAGGGGTACCATGCAAAAATAACTGAGAAATTAAGAGTGCTATAACTTGCAAAAGTTTCAGAACCTCTGGCCATAGTATAGCCCTAATATGTGTAACTATGAAAACATCTATTATTGGAAAAGCTAATAGACAATCAATCACCAAGCTCTACCAGGCCATTCTTCAAAAAATTTTGCACATGCCTATCACGCTCTCCATTCCAATTTATGTATATAGCTCAAATTCATACAATTTGTAGCCTTAGTACGTGGTCATTCTCTCTCCAAGCATTCTTTCATCCAACCTATTCAGCATAGTGCTATCATACAACACCCTGGAGTGAACATTTAGGTGGATTTTTAAAACTTCTGCATTGCACTCATTTCCAGTACAACAAATATTCTCTGGGAAATAAACTTCCTCCGTTCTCATTCTATGTGGATGTAAGTGGAAGCACATAGGCTCCATGCTTATCCAGTTATAACACTGAATTACTGAATTCTTCTATTCACAGGAAGTGAAGGATAGGTTTGTAGTCTACTCCTGGTAAATCTCTGTAATTCCATCATTTTAGCCACAGTGATTGGCTAAGAGATAAGTTTCTAACCTTAGAAGTTCCAATCATAGAAAACAGTAACTTTATTCAGAAGCAAACCAAAGTTTCCCCCTCTTTCCTCTGGACGGAATGCTTTGAGGATGTAAGCCTAAAATGGAAAAAAAAAAGTGTCATGGAGCCTGAGAATAAAATAGAGTCAAGAGAAGAATAAAAATAAGTTCCTGATTAAATCATCTGTGTTCCAGAGGATTCATAAAGCCATATTTACTTATGAACTTTTCAATCATATGTATCAATACAAACCTGTTCTTTTTTTGGTCAGCTTTAGCTGGGTTCTCTGACACTTACTGTCAAAGGACTACTAAGTGATACACAATCTTTTACTACATCATCTACTTGCTTAAGAGTAAAGTTTCTTTTTGCACATAGCACCAATAGCAAATATTTTGAATAATGATTAAAATATCTCCTTTCCAGCATTCTCACTTCTATATCATTTAAGCAGAAATGTATTTGTACTTGGCATTACGACAAAGGCATTTATCATTATATCCTGAAAACTTGATGACTTTGTTATTATCCTTATAACCATTTACTCAGCAAACGTATTTGCATCCACTTAGGAAAGAATATTCTCCTACATCCCCTTCAAACCTACATAAAAACTCACTAAAAGGAAATCCTCTTACTCAGATTTCCTAAATTGTGGAATTCACAATAATCTTTGGACCTCTAAAATCTAGTTGATTTTAGGTTTACTGATAATCAGGAAATAGTTGTTGAATAAATGGATACACTCATAGTATGTATTCCTATAATCTGCCTTTTCCTTATTGCTAATCTGTTTTTTCTTTTTATTATATAATATTTACATTATTTATGACTTTGTGTCACCTCAAATAAATGTGTTCCTTGAGAGTACACGCTGTATTACACTATTTTGTATTCCTTACAGCCGTTAGCACTAAAATTCTTGGAGCAAAGGTATTATTACAGACATTTTTCACAATCTTTATTCAGCTTGTTTGATAAGACAATGCTGTTTATTTTCATGTAGCATACAATAGTCACTATGAATTTCCTGCTTCTGATGAATTACCTATTTTTTCTTTATCTTGATACAAATTTCTAAATGCCCAACAGAGAAAAGAACAAGGACTTAAAGTTGCACAAAAGGTAAAAGTCATAATATAAGTAGGATTGATTGTAACAAAGAATTTATGTGTCTCTGTGGCCTTCATATCCTGTCTTCTCACAGAGGACCATAATTTCCTCCGATATATAGGGAAATCAAGAACAAAACTATGCATATTTTCTTATTCCAGCCTTCAGTTAATTTCTGTAATTTCCCTCCTTGCTGCCTGACACATATCTTATTTTTTGGTGATATAATATTAGACTTTTTCTTGATTTTGTCTCACTCCTTTCTTAATTTTATTTTTCTCATTCCTAATCCCCACCATTTGACTCATTTTGCATAACATATAAAAAAAGGAGAGAGGAGAAGGAGAACATTCTTGGTGTAGCATAAAATGCTCAATTTGTTTCTCTTTGGGGAATTTTATGTCTGGTATTGCTTAGAGAAGCAGGATCTTTGTTGTTTTCTCAGAATTTTTGAGTAAGCTAAGGGACTTTAGAAAACACATGCCAGAGAAATGGCCTTTACTTAACTGTAGGAGGAATATTGGAAAATCCTTTGGAGAAGTAGTAAATAAAATTCTAATGGGTGACTGGTTTTCGAAAAGAGCTGCTGACCAATGTTCTATAAAGAAATAGTAAAGTGTGCTGTTTATAATATTTGATAAATAATTTAATATATACAATTAAAATCATCATAGTGCCTTAAAATTTCAACATGAAAAACCATGACATTGATTTCGTTCTTGCACATGAGCCAACTCCAAGGCACAGCCTGTTAATCAATCTCGGAATAAACCAAGGCTGGGATATGTGACCTCGTTGCCCTTCAGACTCCTCAGTCATGTTGATTTTATTTTTGTAATATTATAATTTTACATAGACTATAAAAAATTAATTCAAAACAACTAATTGAAAGCTATATAATGTGAACAAATCTCATTAACAAATAGAAAGTGCATTAAGCATGTAAGTCTTCAAATGACTAAGATGATCTCTTCCTTTGGAAATAAGTGCTTTTTCACATGCTCAGGTTTCTTACTTTGATTCTTTCATAAAACAAAATATTGAGATCTGAAAGATAATGAGGTTAGGTGTCACTCAATAACTGTAAAATACTCCAGTAGGCCCCTGTTTTGGGAATCATAGTCATAGCTATTGACTTACAAAAATGTGTTATTACTTCCTAAGAGGGATCAGAAAATGGAAAATAGACAAGGGTTTTGCAGCTACTAGTTCAGTAACATTACACATAAAGGACTATCACACCCATTCATGCAGATCTTGCGTAGGTGATTTGGGTTTACCATTTTGTCTAAACTTTTCCTCATGTGAGTTCTTGATAATAGACTCCGATTAAAAAAAATGATAAAACTAATTTAACATATCAGTCATTTGTAGTTGGAGAAGAAATTGACTTGCTTTCCAAATGTTAAGTCTACACTATTTTATCCTCTTTATAAAATGTGATTTGTTTTTATATACGTTTAGTGATGTTATGAACTATTTATAACTTACTGTGAATGATCAGAGAACAGGGTTTTTTTGTTTGTTTGTTTTTTAATTGTTTCTTGGTTGGGCACAGTGGCTCATGCCTGTGATCCCAGCACTTTGGGAGGCCGAGGCCAGCAGACCACCTGAGGTCAGGAGTTCAAGACCAGCCTGACAAACATGGTGAAACCTTGTCTCTACTAAAAATACAACATTAGCCGGATTGGTGGTACATGCCTGTAATCCCAGCTACTCAGGAGGCTGAGGCAGGAGAATCGCTTGAACCCAGGAGGTAGAAGTTGCTGTGAGCCAAGATCACGCCATTGCACTCCAGCCTGGGCAACAAGAGCAAAATTCTGTCTCAAAAAAAGATAAAAGAAAGAAAAGGAAAAAAAAAATGTTTCTTTGATGGGGAAGGAAGAGATGAAGATAGGAGGATGGGGGCTTTAATATATTAGGCATCAGATGATGAGGGGAAAGATTACAGGGACAGATAAGCAGAAGTAGAAAAATAATTGCCTATAAGAAATTTGGGTCACTTCTCAGTTTCCCCAGCATTAATCCTGATCGTGATTGGATAAGGCAACAAAAGAAGTAAGTATCAGAAAAATAGGCATATGGAATGGTATAGAGAGAACAAGTTGAACTAACAAGCATTTCGGAATACTTTAGATGCCATTAGTAATTTGTTCTGATTATTTAGACATGAGTTAAATAAACCTCATCAGTATATTTATGCCTTTTCTTAGTTTGATTCAGACTATTACATAGAAGAAGAAACATGTCATTAACAACAATAAAAGTAGACGATTTGAAAGCCATTCCAGTATGAAAATAAATAATATATTGTCCCAGATTAATTTTGGTTTCTGACTTGCTCACCCAGAGAGTTCTCTGTAGACTTTCTGTAATGTGCAATGCAGGAAACTGAGTTATATGAATATTTATCTAGATCTTCTCTCCTCCAAGACAATAGGAACTAGTACTTTCAAAGGAAATAATCTCATCTGGACCTCTCTCCAGTTGCCCATCTCTCAGGACCTATGCCATGAGTCTGTTTATTTGATTCTACCATTTGGGGTTTTAACCTAGAAGTTACTAAATGCAATTCAAGGAAACTTAGGGTATCCACTTCAAACTTTTCTGTGGAAAACTGTCTAAATATGCCTGACCTTCACTGAACCCAGAGTTAGATAATTAAATTTTAATGTTAGTCTAGCTATAACGGCAAATTGGCAGATGGTGACAGTTGTCGAAGGGAAAATATGCCAACTTATTCAAATAAGAAGCTCTCAAACAGGAAAGTTCATACTCACAATTATTTTGGCAAAATTCAGTTCTTAGAGCAGCTCAAAACCAAGTGATTAATTGCAATGGAAAATGACACACTCAAGTGTCTAGGTTTTGAAACAGTGTATAAAGACAAATAGCCCAAAATTTAGAGAAAAATAATGCATAGAAGCAAATATATTATTAGACTTACTGCTTCTTTAATGAATGTATTGAGTTCATTAAAATGATGCCAACATAAAGCTCTTCTATCAAAAAGTTTTGCTAAAAAAGGAAAACAATATTTGTCCAACAGATACACAATTATGTTTCTGTCTCAAGGAAGCAGAGAAATCTCTCGTTGCAGCAGCTAGGAAAAATCAATACTAATAACAAAAGTTATTATATATACGTATGTATTTAATAGGAAATGTTTTGGTATAAAAATAGACACAACTTTTAATAATAATGGGATATTTAATTTCTGTGATTATTTAAACATATTCTCCTTAATAGAGCATTATATTCATTGGCTCTAGTATCCTAAAAAAAAATCTGAGAATAAAGGTGGTCATATTGATGGTTTAGTCAAATTTCTAATAAATAAGAAACATGCCTCTAGGATGTGGATATCATCCAGTGTTACTTGGTTAATTTTTTCATGAGGTTCTATGAGGTTTAAATGCATCACTATATCCAATTTACTATATAAATTGTTGGGTATTTTTTCTTCAAAGCATTCTTGTTACTTTGGTTTCAAGTCAATGAACATCTCATTAGAAAACTGTGCTTCTTTGAATTTGGTTTTAGAAATGTTTAAATATTTGAAGTGTTTTCTTTATCACATGCCATGTCTAGTAAACAAAGCTAGTGAGATGGTTGCATACCGATATTAATTTCCTTGTAGGGTGCTTTGCAGTTTAGAAAACCTTAAACTGTAAGCTCTGGGGTTGTTTTTGTTTTTGCCTTTTACTAAATGATGTTAGCAATATTTAACCTGTGGCTATTTCATGATCTCCATTATCTTAGAAATAATATTCATATCAAAATTAAAAATATTAGTGGTAAAGTCATCATTGGAGGTAAAAAATAATTTTACCTTGAGATAGACGCTGACTTTTTGAGCTTTAAGGGTGATCAAAGAGAGAGGTATTGACCAGTAACACAATTTCCTTAAAAGACAAGAATAAGTCAGGATGTGATATGGCCTAGCAATTGCATTCCTTGGTGTTTATTCCAGAGAAATGCAAACATACATTCAAATAAAAACTTATAAATAAATATTCATAGAAGCTTATATTTAATAGCCAAAAAAACCTGAAAACAATCAGATGTCCTTCAACAGGTGAATGTTTAAACAAACTGTGGTACTTACATACCATAGTCTACTATAAGCTATAAAAGAAGTGAAATATTTATACATGCCACAACCTAGATGAATCTTCAGAGAATTTTCATAGATAAAAAGATCATTCACAAAAGGATATATATAATGAAACCCTATATAATGGGATCCCATACTGTGTAGTAGAATCCTATAATATAATCCTCTATAATGGAATTCCATTATATAGTATGCAACCTTTTGGAATTGACTTTCTATTTATATAGAATGTTATAACATTCCTGAAATGACACAATTACAGAAATATGGAACCCATTACTGATTGTTAGGGGTTAAGGAGGGGATGAGCGGGAGGGAAATGGGTGTGGATACAAATAGGCAACAGGAGGGATCCTTGTGGTGACAGAAATGTTCAGAATCTTGACTGTATTAGTGTCAATCCTGGATGTGATGTTGTACTGTGGTTTTGCAAGATCATGCCCCTGGGGCAAACTGGGTAAATGGTAAATAGTATTGCTCCATATGGTTTTTACAACAACATGCAAATTTACAATATCTCAGAACAAGAAGTTTAATTAAAAATCAGATTAAACAATATTTATGTTCAGACTTGATCCCCAGTGATTCTAAGTCAATTGATCTGGAGAGAGGTTTAGGTATGAGTCATTATATTTAAGTGTCTAGATGGTTCTAATGTGCAGACAAGATGAAGAACCAGTCTTAGAGCACTCTTACATACATGTGTGCCCAAAGACACATGTGGTTAAGACAGCTACATCTTGGCCTAATTACCTTATTTTTATTTCCAGGAACACCATGTACCAGCTGTGTCAAGCTGACCCACTTTCTTCATCTGTACATTGTAGATAATAATAGTTCTTACTATGAGATTTTGTGAGATTAAATGATTCAACATATGTAAATCATTTCCTGAGGAGTAAGCATTAGAGAAGTGTTTTATATTACTTTTATCATCATTTATTATGCTATAGCAGTTTATGAAATAGTAAAAGTTTTAAAACACGCCTAAATATACATCAATAAGAGTGTGAATGAATGAACTGTAGTTTCATTCCCACAATAGACTTATTCTAGTTTCACTGCAGTTTCATTCATAAATAGTGTATAGCAGTGAAAATAAATGAACTAGAACTTCATTTATCAATTATGGTGGCTTTTGCAAGCATCATATTTATTATAAAAAGCAAGTTATGGAAAAAATACAGTTGGTCTCATCCATTAAAAAATTTTAATATATTTCTATGTATTGCTTTATAATATAGACATCTGTAAAATAATGTATAGGTCTATAATGAAAGAACAAAAGCATGCATGAGAAGGATAAATACTGAACTACAAAATAACATGTGCTTCAATTTTATTTATAATGTTCTATCTTTTAAATTTCATTGCGTCTTTGATATTTATTATATTATCATTATAAGTTTTTATATATCTGAAGTATTTCCTAATAGAATTAATGATTACCAATATGTATTTGTATTTACTAGGTTGCATACTAAATTCTTTATATAGGTTATTCATTTTATCCTCCCAATAACCCTATAAGGTACTGTTATTATTATTATTAACCTAATTTTATAGATAAGAAAACTGAGGCAAAGAAAGTTTAAGTAATGATCCCAAGAACACATGGGTTGGGGGTGGCAGAGCTGGGATTTGAACCCAAACTCCTGAGTATAGTGCCTAGAACATGGTAGGCATTTACTAAATAGGAGGTACCATCATTTCTAGTGGAAAGAATACAAGATTTTCAAATCAAATAGGCATGGATTTCAATGTCAGCTCCCTGAGCTCCAGTTTTCCTGTCTCTATATGTAGAAGGTGATTGGAAGCATGAGGGGTAATATACTAAAGGGCCCAGCACACAGCAGATATCCAATAATTGATAGCTATTGTTACATATTCAGTTTGGGGGCAACAAGGAACCATTACAGGTTTTTAGTCTACAGAGTAATAAACTGCCAAAAAAATTGTAGAGGATGAAAGAGTGGAGAAATTTAGAATTGAGTTATGTTTTGAGTTTTTACAGATATGGCCTTTAAAACATATTGGTATATCTTAAAATTGTATTGTATTCTAAAAGGAAGATCCTTGGGCAAATATCATGGACTGCAGAAACATCATATGTTAAGGCTTTTCATATCATTATAAATATCCTCAAACCAATGTGGAGAGTCTACATTATATTTTAAAATACATGTATTATAATCAAAAGCTTAACCCAGGAAAGCTCTATCAAAGTTGTGTTCAATAAAGAGTAAACTATTATTTGAGACACGAGTTAAGCTTATGTCTTATACATTTCATAATACACCACATTTCATTACATATAATGTATAATCTGACAGGCAATCAAATTGCTAAAATTTTCATGAATATATGCTAATGATAATTCTTGCAATTTATGTGTAAAAAGGTTAAAATAATTTGTATATCTTACAGCACTTTTTAGAATTAATTTTTACTTAGGTATTTTCTGTTTCTTACCTAATGCCTCTTTGTCTTCATTATAAAATGTTCTTTCTGTAAGAATTTAGTCACATGATTGTGATATATTTATTGGGCTACCAACTACTAAAATGGCAGAGGAGAGTAGACAGCAGCATGGGGTTGGTGTCTGCCTGACTGGGGTAGTCCTGGATGGGCTGCTTACCACTTTATGGTTTGAGGCAATTATCTTTCCTCTCAACCTAAGTTTATGCATTTTTTAAAATGGGGTAATAATAGTACCAGAATCATAAGGTTGCTGTAAATATGCAACAAGAAAATGACTAGTAAAATGCTTAGTACAGCCAGGCGTGGTGGTTCACGACTCTAATCCCAGCATTTTGGGAGCCCGAGGTGGGTGGATCACGAGGTCAGGAGTTTGAGACCAGCCTGACCAATATGGTGAAACCCTGTCTCTACTAAAAATACAAAAATTAGCTGGGCATGGTGGTGCATGCCTGTAATCTCATCTACTCAGGAGGCTGAGGCAGGAGAATGGCTTGAACTCGGGAGGTGGAGGTTGCAATGAGCCAAGATTGCGCCACTATACTCCAGCTTGGGTGACAGAACCAGACTCTGTCTCAAAAAAATAAAAAAATAAAAGAAAAAAAGAAAAAGAAAAATTGCTTAGTACATACAATACAAACTATTATTGTAAATAGTATAATCAGTATTTCAAAGACCATTTGAATATCAGAAGCATTTCACTAAGCCCTCTCAAGATAACTATATAGTTAGAAATACTCAAGGTAGAGTAAACATAGCATTTCATTTATATTGTGGAAGCCTTTATTTGAATCCACATGAATTCATTTAACGATTTTGATACTTGATATTGATTTGTTACACTTCATATAACTATACACTAAATGTTTTTAATTTTGTAAATGATGGTTGTGATTTTCTGTATCATGATAGGGCAAAAACAAAAACAAAAACAAAAACAAAACAACAGAAAAACCCTGCTGAAATCTCTTAAGCTCAAGGTCTGTGCTGACTGATTACATATGTAAGATCTTTCTCAAATTCATTTTGTATTTATAATAGCTCAATTTTCTCTTACTGTAAAATCAAAATTCGCACTAGATGACTTCTGAGGTAACTTCAAGAAATGGGCCCCATAAAAGTAAAAATCATTGTTTATCATTTCCTCTCAAAAAGTATCCAGTCTCATTCAGCGGTGGACAAAGAACAAATATAAATTCACATTTTGGGAAAATAGAAATACCTTTCATTTCTCGAAATCACTCAATAAACCAGACTTTGTGTGTGTCAAGTTTTTCCTTCTTAGAGTTGGCCAAAAAGTCCGCAAATTTTCTGTCAAACCACCACCACCAACAATAAACTTCAGCCAAAAGAAAAATAACAGATGAGTATTCAAATTATGTTAGAATTATGCAAGTTGGTCTGACTCACTCCATTGAACATGATCCTTTTTGGCCAAATTAATTCTATTCTATTCTGGAAATGTAAAATGCAAAATATAACCTTAACATTTTATATGAAATATTTTACCTCTTCCTCTCCCTCACTGGGGATCATTTCAGAGAATGAAACTAACATTCGCTCAGTTGATCAAGCACAAAACAGAGATTACTGATTATCCTTCTTCTCTCCATTGATATCCAATCTATTAGCAAGATATTTAGAGTTTAGCTTCAGAATATCCTAAATCCTACCACTTTGTCCCATATTTCTACTACTACTCTAGTCCAGGCCTCCCAACTGACCTCCCTGTAGTCTACTTTTCTGTAAAATTACTTAGAGTGATCTTTTAAAGGGTAAGCCATACTTCTCCTCTCCCTAGAGTCACATAATGAATACTTATTGCAATTAGGTATTATGTAAGTCCCATAGTGTTCAATCTATCTCAGCCCCAACCTGCTTCCTGAACATAGCACAGAACACCATACACTGTGTTTATCATCCTCTAGCTGCTTCTTCTGTTTTGTGGTGGTTTTTTTTTTTTTTTTTTTTTTTTTTTTTTTTTTTTTTTTTTTCCCTCTGTAACAGATCCAAGTCACTACTTAGGGATTTCTCACTAGTTACATAACTGATTCCCAGTGAAGAATTGTCTTTTATGGTAGCAGAGAGAAATATGAGTTAGGATTATTCCAAGGGATAAAAGGTTGTGAGACACTGGTTTATGTTTATCTGGCCTGGTAGAATCCTCACTTGTCTCTCTCCTCCAGATAGACAGAGCACAAAATTCAGGTATGCTTCAAGGAGGAACTACATCTCTTCACTCACTTTTATTCTTAGATAGCTAGTTTGCTAGCTCTGTATAACACAAGATGGAAATATCTGTAAGCCAAGGATGTTGTAGTTCTCATTAGTCGTTCCACTCAGACCAACACTTTATGAACTGGTCAAGCTCAACGATAATAAGCTTTTTATTTATTTGTGTGTGACAGTGTGTTTGGGTTGGTATGTGTGTGTATGCATGCATGTGTGTGTGTATGTGTGTGTATTCTGCATAAAAACTTTAAATTGGCAACAATATCTCATAAACCTCTGTTATTCCTTCACCCACACCTTTCCCTACAATAGCATCTATGTTAGCAGGTACTCAATAAATAGTGATTAAAATTTTATTTATTGATTCCCCTCCAAAATGTGATGTGCAGAACTGCCAGAAATGTTAGGTTTGGAAGTGAAAATCTACTTTCTGTCTGATTGAGTGCCTTATGTCAAAAAATGGAAGTTGAAATAAACATTATGGCTAGAGTTATATTCCAAGTCTCCCTAGACTGCAAATTAAACTATACATATAAATTATCTTATTTTTGTCTCAAGAATTGAAAAAGAGATCCCAAATGAAATGGCATTTTAACAAAGTATAATGTCTTTTGTTACAAATAGATTCTGCCATGAGTAGTCCCATTTTCCAGTAACTCAGTCATTTTATGTTAATTTTTTTGCTTTATTCCTTGAATAATTTTAATGGAACCTGTATGTATTAGTCCGTTTTTATGCTGCTGATAAAGACATATCTGAGACTAGGCAATTTAGAAAAAAAAAAAAAGATTTATTGGAGTTAGAGTTCCACGTGACTGAGAGGCCTCACAATCATGGTGGAAGGTGAAGGCACATCTCACACGGCAGTAGACAAGATAAGAGGGCTTGTGCAGGGAAACTCCCATTTTTAAAACCATCAGATCTTGTGAGATACACTCACTATCACGAGAACAGCATGAGAAAGACCCACCCCCACGATTCAATCACCTTCCACCAGGTTCCTCCCACAACATGTGGGAATTGTGGGAGCTACAATTCAAGATGAGATTTTGGTGGGGACAACGCCAAACCATATCAATGTACATTTTAAATGAGAAAAATAACCATTGTCTTCAGAGTATATTATTTACCTTTGAAACTCAAAATAATTTCTCTTCCATTCTACTACCTTCACTAACAGACAAAATAATTAGTGGTTCTAATAGTTCATTTGTGTTTGGTTTGCAAATCATGAAAGCAACATGATATGAAAAACTATAGATTTTGCAATAGATTTAGCATAATAACAAGCATTGTTTATCAAGAAACTGTATACAAAATATTTTCCTATGAACTATAGTTCATTCTGATGAATTGACTATAATAATACATGTATATAAAAAAGGAATGAAGACTGGACACAGTGGATCACAGGTGTAATCACAGGTATAATCCCAGCGCTTTGGGAGGCTGAAGTGGGCAGATTGCCTGAGCACAGGAGTTCAAGATCAGCCTGGGTAGCATAGTGAGACACCTGTCTCTACAAAAAATACAAAAGTTAGCCAGGCATGGTGGCATACACCTGTAGTCCAAGCTTACTCTGGCAGCTGAGTTGGGAGGATCACTTGATCCCAGGGAGGGCAAGGCTGCAGTGGGCAGTGATAGCTCCACTGCCCAGCCTGAGGGACAGAGAAAGACCCTGTCTCAAAATAAAACAAGAAAAAAGAGGAATGAAGCGATGGATTTAGTATCCTGTCATCCTTATTTTTTTTTCAATATTTAATGCATGTATTTGTGTCCTTAGATCAAACCTTAAAGAATATCACTTAAATTATTATTGTATATCACTTGAATTATTATTGTATTATTTTGTGTTTTATAAACTATCAAAACACTCATTCATTAATGTAGCATTTTATTCAAAATTAATAGAAATGTAATCAGAAAGATTTTTTCAATTTTCACAGAAATATTGACTTTAATATTTCTGGAAAAAAGTCTGAAATGAATAATGACAGTATAGTATCAGAATCTCTAAATAGCAAATAACTAACTTCAAGGTCCATAACTCAAGCAAAACTGAGAAGTGGGTGAGGTTTTATTTATATGACAACTCTTTTTAAAACATCTATTATTGCTTTCTAGCACAGTACCAGTGGCAGGGACATGTGAGGTTACAGCTGCTGGGAAGAGAAAACACAGTTGGTCTCAATCCACACAGAATTTATAATTGACTGCACGTAGAGACAAGGACCATGAAATTGTCAGGAATAGGTGTTCAGGCTGGGATGCAGGACAGTCAGTCACAGGATCAATGGAAGCACATCTCCCAGAGGGAGCATGTGCAGGAGCATCAAGAGGAGCAAAGGGGGCCATTTTTAAGGAGGTGAAAGTAGTTCCAGGAGGTTAATGCAGAGTGCAGGGGAGTTAGGTCTGTGGAAGTGAAGAGTAAAGAAATGCTACTGCAGAGGTCAGTTTTCAGCATCCTTAACTACCCTTTTGTAGACTTTATAGAAATTATTATAGTGACTGTTCCTCTGGCATTCTGGGCTCAGATTCAGGCTGAACTGCATAAGTACTGACTCAACCTGAATCTCTGCTCCCATCTACCAAGGATGTAATCCTCTGTAATCCTGTTTAGCAGACTGGATTAGAAGCTTTGCTTTGAAATTTTACTTATAAATTACAAATTTTCATCCAAATTAAAATCTCAATTGTCCAATTGTACAGTGGTTCCCAGCGTATAAGATGTGGCCCACAAGGGTACAGGGATCATTCCAACTGATCCAAGAATCAATCTGAATACGAACTTTTACTATGGACTAAAAATATAGGACTAAACATTTATCATGTGTCAAGTCTTCAACTTTTTTCAGACTGCTGAAGAGTTTTATGTCACTTTTTATCTTCCCTGTGTACTCACTTCTAGTCAAAATACAATGATTTTATGTTCTATTCTCCAGGACTTTGTGGGGATACTTACAGTGTAGTAAACTTGTCTGTGCTCTCGTGATAATAGAACATAATGACTTCCATTGCTACTATTTTCATTTGGTATCTTAAGCTGCGAACTGGGATTTTCCAGAGAAAATAACTCAATGAGGAGCAATGGCCCAATAAATGTGAAACTGTAACGTATCTGTAGATATTAGGATAAACAATAACCTGAAACTAAAAATCTGTTAGGTAAATTACTGCCTCTTTTCCCTGCTTATCATGGCTTATAAACCAGGGCAGCTTCAGCTATATTCATATAAGTAGATCTCATAGTACCTAGCATAGTGTTTTATACAAAGATACATCCAGAAAAAAATTAGTAGGACCAATTAAAACCAGCCTACAACATAATTTAATTTAGCAAAATTACTTTATGATTTACTTGCTCAATAACTATATTTGGAGTACTCACTGGTAATAATATGTTTTCACTCTGACTCAAATGTTTTACATGATTAACTTAATCCTTACAGCAAAAGAATGAAAAAGTATGTATCTTCTAGAGGATATTAATACTGGGGATGTAGTGAGTAACAAATAAACACAAAAAAATTAATCTAATAGCATGTGACTAATAATACAAACAGAAAAATCTAAAATTCTTACTAATAAAATATATAAATATACTCATAATTCCATTGACATTTCTGAACTTGATTGATTTTTTAAAATCCTACCTAATTTAATTGCTTATTCCATATTGTTGGTTACACAATCCTCTGATTCTCCAGTTTTTACTTATACGGCATTCACATTCTTTCTAAAATATGCCTAATATATTTGAGAAATTGGGTTTAAATTACCAATGCTTTTTGTAAAATTATAGGTCAACTTTTGGCAAATTGTACATTTTCGGGCCTATTAATTTGATGAATTAAAATAATAGATTTTTTCTAATATTGATGTATCCTTTCCCATTTTAAGAAATAAATATGAGTTGCATGTGGTTATGAATGTTCCACATATTTTCTTTTAATTTACTGATATGTGGAAATATCTCCATGAGTATTAACTTATCTAAATGACGTAAAACATAGGAAATATTGAAATAGTTGAATTATTTGAAAAGATTTAGGGATGGATAGTCTGTCATACTTAAGAGAGACATAGGTTTTTAAAAGAAATCTTAAATCTCCATACATAACTTACACACCTTACACAAATGAAATACAATTTTCCAAGTTATCTTTTCATAGTTCAGCTAGTCAAAAAAAGTTGTTAAAACCTGTGGCCTCTTAATAACAGGATTTAAAAAACATTTACTTCACTAAGTGAAGTAAATGCAGTAGGGGCTTTACGTAAAACCCTACTTTGAGAAGAAGTTGTGGTAGATAACATTTAAAGCTCTTTCAAATGGCAATAATAATAGAAGTGGATGTCATAATCCTGTTTAGCAGACTGGATTAGAAGCTTTGCTTTGAAATTTTACTTACAAATTACAAATTTTCATCTAAATTAAAATCTTAATGATCTCTATATAGAGAAAAGTTAGCATTCAAATGGCCTCATAGTTCTAATAAATAAAAAACTTCTGTCGGGATAATTATTTTTATTTATGGTGGTGAAGATCTTATGCCCAGAGAGAAAGAAAATACATTAGAAATAAAAATAAACAAAAGAAATAGAAACTATTATCTCAAGAAATAATAAAATCTAAAAGATCTTAATAAGTTGGGATTTAATAACACTTTTAACTTCTCAAAGCAAATAATTTCTCCAGTAGTAAAGCTAAAACCAGAAATTACAACAGGTCCCAAAATTAGGTTCAAAGCTAAGGTGTAATCTAGTGGTGTTTCTAACCACAGTAGCATAAACATAAAAGTACCACCAAAGACATCAACAAAATAACAACAATAACAAACTCAAAAAGCCCATCTTTGTTCTTCTCTCCCTTTACAGAAAGGAACCAGTGTGGCTCCATTTTACATTAGTAAACGTTTAACAAAGTGAAAAGAAAAAATTCATTCAAAGAGAAAAGAGAAAAGAAAAGAGAAAAATTCATGCTCGGAGAGCAGAGCATGAATGAGTCTCAGAAGACTTCCCTCACTGCCAGAGGGAAAAACTTCACAAATTATCTGTCCTAAAGGATTCTAGTATTTCTGTAGACAAGTTGCTTTTTAAATTGACAAATAAAAGTTATACATACTTGCCATATACAACACATTTTGAAATATGCATACATTGTGGAATGGTTCAACTGAGCTAATTAACATATGCATTACCTCACATACTTTTGTTTTGTAGTGAAAACACTTAAAATTGACTCTTAGGGATTTTCAAATACAATACATTGTTATTAACTATAGTCCCATGCTGTTGAAATTATTCCTCTTATTTAGCTGACATTTTGTATCCTGCGACCAGTGTCTCATAGAAAGATAAGTGATCTTTGTATGTCATCCAGCCTTCCATTTTATTAATGGTAGATGTATTTTTCTTTCCCCTGCCCCACCAGTTTAGGTTAGGTACATCTATGGATGCAGATGGCATGTGGGGAGAACTTGTCTTTTTAGTTTCTATGTCACTAGACCAAGTGGATGCATTTCCTGACTTGAGAGCTCTTCAACTTGGAATTCAGTGATTTATGATTGAACTCCTTGGACAACAGGGTACATTGAATGTGGAAAAGAGATATTTGATAACTAGAAGTTTGAATGATGGCAGAGATTTCTGGTGCTCACCAAGTAACACTGTGCTTGTCTACATTTCTCAGCTTCTCTTGCAATTAGGTGTGGACCACATGTCCAAATTCTGGCATTTGGGATTCGGGCAAAAGTGATGTATGTAACTTTTAGGCCCGGCCCTTAAAAACATCATGTACAGAAAGACTTCACGAAGTTATTTCAGCTGAATCACAAAACAAATACACAAATGACCAAAAACTAAACAACAATAACAATAGCAAGGTGGAGAAATCAGTCTCCAGAGTTGCTATGATGTTATTACCTAAGACATCTAGTAAAACAGGTGAGTGAGATCCACAAATGTAAAAATTATCAACAAAATATTAGCAAACTGAATCTGGCTAGATAGGTAAAAAGGATCTCACATCATAGCCAAGTGAGATTTTTCCCAGTAACGCAAGGTTAGTTTAAAATCCAAAAATCAATTGATGCAATACATCATATTAATAGAATAAAGAACAAAAACCACATGATCACCCCAATAGATGTAGAAAAAGCATTTGACAAATTCCAACACTTTTTATAATAAAAATGCTTACAAACTAGGAATAGAAGGAAACTTTCACAATTTGATAAAGAGCATCAACATATAATCCACTGCTAATATTATGTTAAAGATGAATTACTGAATACTTTTCCCATATGATCAGGAACGAGACAAAGCTGTCTCTTTCACCACTTCTGTTGAACATTTTACTGAAAGTTCTAGACAGAGCAAATAGATAAGAAAAATAAATAAAAAGAAACCCAGGTTGGGAAAAGTAATAAAACTATTTTTATTTGCAGATGACATAATATTGTATTTAGAAAATACTAAGGAATCCACTAAAAAAAATTATGACTAATAAATGAGGTAAGCAAGGTTTTAGCACAGAAGATAAACATGCAAAAATAGTCATATTCTACATATTTGCAACGCACAATCTGAAAATACAATTTAAAAATAATTAAATTTACAATAGCACCAAGACAAATAACATACTTAGGAATGAATTTGATGAAAGAAGTGCAAGAAATTTACATTGAAAACTACAAAACATTGTTTAAGGAACAAAAGGCCTAAATTAATGGACAATCATCTTATGTTCATTGTTCAGAAGACTTAATATCTTTTCCATGTCAATATTCCCAATAGTATTCTACAGATTGAATGTAATCCCTTTCAAAATCTCACCTGACTCTTTTGCAAAGTTTTACAAGCCAAGCTTAAAATTAATATGAAAATCCAAGGGACCCAGAATATCCAAAAGAGTACTGAAAAGAAGCACAAAGTGGAGAATTCACAGTTCTAAATTTCAAATTCACTACAAAGTAACAATAATCAAGACAGTGTAGTATTGGTAATAATAGACATATATATAGATCAATAGGACAGAATTCAGAGTACGGAAATAAGCCTTTACCCTTACGATCAATAGATTTTGAAAAGAATGTGAAGACAGTTCAATGAGTATATGGTACTGAAACAACTAAATATTCAAATACAAAAAAAAAAAAAATAAGTTTGGAACCCTACTTCACACCATACCAAAAAAAATGACTCAGAATGAGTCATAAATCTAAATGTAACAGCTAAAACTATGTTTCTTGGAATAAAGCATAGGAGTAAATCTTTGACCACAAGTTAGGCCAAAATTTCATACATAGGATACAAAAAGCATCAGCAACAAAAGCAAAAATAGAATTAGACTTCATTAAGGTTGCATACTTTTGGGCATCAAAGTGTATCATCAGGAAAGTGAAGAGACTACTCACAGAATAGCAGAAAATATTTGCAAGACATATATCTGATAAGTGACTTTATCCAGAATTTAAAAAGAACTATTATAACTCAATACTTAAAGAGACAAAAATCCCAATTAGATAAATAGACAAAGGATTTGAAGAGGTGTGTCTCCAAAGAAGATACACAGATGGGCAATGATCGCATGAAAAGACATCCAAATCATTACTATCATTACTAATTATGAAAATACAAATCAAACTCACAATAGACTATTACTTCACACCTACTATGATGGCTTTAATAAAAAAGGCAAGAAGAAATTTTGGTGAGGATGTGGAGAAACAGGAACCTTTATTCATTGCTGGTGGAAATGTAAAATGGTGCTGTTACTTTGGAAAACAGTTCGGTGGTAACTTTGCCTCCAAATTTAAGAATAGAGTCACCATATGCCCCAGCAATTCCACCCTTAATTATATGCATGAGAGAAATAAAAACATATGTCTACACAAAACTTTCACACAAATATTCATTGCTGCATTATTCATAATAGCCAAAAAGCATAAACAACTCAAATGTCCATCGGCTAATGAATGGATATGGAAAAAGTGGTATATTTATACTATGGAATATTATACAGCAATAAAAAGAAATGAAGTAGTTATACATGATATAACATCAATGAACCTTGAAAACATTATGCTAAGTGAAAGAAAATTCATAAAATATATGAAATCATATTGTGCAATTTCATTTACATGAAATGCCCAGAATAGGTAAATCATAAAGATAGAAAGTAGATTAGTGATTGCTTAGGGATAAGGGGAGGGGATGGGGGCAAAATGAAGCCAACACATATAGAGTTTCTTTTAAGGGAATAAAAATGTTCTGAAATTAGATTAATGATTGCACAACTATAAGTCAGTGAATTGTACACTTTAAATGGGTGAATTGTAGGGTATGTGAATAATATCTCGATAAAGTTATTAAAAGAAAAAGAAAAATAGGTCTGGGCGCGGTGGCTCATGCCCGTAATCTCAGCTCTTTGAGAGGCGGAGGCAGGTAGATCACCTGAGGTCAGGAGTTCGAGACCAGCCTAGCCCCCCATCACTACTAAAAATACAACAAATTAGCTGGGCGTGGTGGCGGATGCCTATAATCCCAGGTACTCAGAGGCTGAAGCAGGAGAATCACTTGAACCCAGGAGGCAGAGGTTGCAGTGAGCTGAGATTGCACCATTGCACTCTAGCCTGGGCAACAAGAGCAAAACTCTGTCTCAAAAAAAAAAAAAAAAAAAGAAAAAGAAAAAGAAAGAAAGGAAAGAAAGAAAAACAGATCCCCCCTAATCCTCCAGCCCTTTGTTGTTCTATACAGCAGCAATCCCCATTCTTTTTGGCACCAGGTGCCAGTTTTGTGGAAGATAATGTTTCCACGGATGAGAAGGAGTGATTTCAGGATGAAACTGTTCCACCACAGATCATCAGGCATTAGATTCTCATAAGAAACTCACAATCTAGATCCCTCACATACACAGTTCACAATAGGGTTCCAGCTCCTATGAGAATCTAATGCTACTGTTGACAGGAGGTAGAGCTCAGGTGGTAATGTTTGCTCATCTACTGCTCACCTCCTGCTGTGCAGTCCAGTTTCTAACAGGTCATGGACTGGTACCAGTCTACTGCCCAGGGGTTGGGGACTCCTACTATAGGAAATCCTTAGAAGTCATTTGCTATAAATGAATTAAGAGATAGGATATTAGTGCATTTAGCTGTGATGTGAATAGACAATAAACCTTTACTGTGTCAAATACCTAAAGTTTTATGGATATTTGTTAATATAATTGTTGCCTATTTTATCTTAGCCTATTCTGTCTAATACAGAATTACAGTATTTTAGAATTAGAATTATAAATTACCTATTCATCAATTATATTTTAACTGAAATAACAGTATGTAGAAGGAAAATCCAAACAATTTTAGCTTTCTCAAGTATCATGGATGAATTTCATATTCATAAACATTAATTCAGAACCTATAACAGTCCAACACTGAACATAATATACTTCATGCAGTTCTATTTGGCAATAATTCTATGATTATCATTTTAAATTCATAAAATACCAAAGTCCCCAAACCCAATTTTGTCATTAGGACAGTGATCTCATGAACATCTTCCTCAATGCCTATAAAACAGCAAATATGTAATAGCTATATTTTAAATGACTAAATTTAAAATATGCTTTCTTTAATACATCTTCATTTAATAAGGTAGAGAAAAGGTGTAAAAATTTAATAAATATAAAAATGCTTCTACTTTATAGTAATAGTAGATTTCAAAATATTATGTATACAGTTAGGATGAAATGGGGAGAAAAACTAGTTTGCTCCGCAACTTTCAATAAGCATATATTCAGTATTTATAAAGATTGCAGATGTAGCTTCGTATTAAGGCAAATTCAGTGAAAAGAGGAGTCTTTACCCAGTTCAGAAAAGAGGATTAAATTCATGAAATAACAAGGAGATTTTTTTCACGAAGTTTACATTGACAATACAGCATATAATCACTGAAGGGGTGAACGGTGAGTGGACTTCTGCTTCTGCATTGGATGTTGAAAGCTTCAAAGAACCTGGCTATTGTGTAACAATGTGAAAAAGCTAGATAAATTCATAACTTTCCTTGAGTGTATCACAGACCTGAAGTTGCAAAGCCACCGAGCAACCTGGGTAACAGAAAAAGCCAAACCTCCCCAAAAGGAGAGGAAACACATGAAATATTTTATTTTTGTCAGACTACAGGAGAAATCAGTAACCTCCGTAAAGAAAACCTGTGTTTTAAGAAATGTGACAGGCAGATTTTTAAGCAGAAAGAGTATGACACTGAACAGAACCTGGATCTTCAGAAAGAAATGAAGATGATCAGAAAAGTAAAAATAGGGTAAATAAGAAAAATATTTTGTGTGTGTGCGTGTGCGCGTGTGTGTGTGTATTAAGAGACAAGGTGTCACTCTGTCACCCAGACTGGAATGCAGTACTACAATGAGAGGTCACTGCAACCTCAAACTCCTGGGTACAAGTGATTGTTCCACCTCAGCCTTCTGAGAAGCGAGGTGCAGCCCAGCTATTTTTTTTTTTCTTTATTTTTGTAAAGACAGGGGCCTCACTTTGCTGCTCAGACTGGTCTCAAACTCCTGGCCTCAAGAAACCTTCCCACTTTTCCTAATTTGTAATTGCTGTAAAAGAAAATTCACTATCTAGAACAAAAATAACAACAATATGTTGTGAGGTTTAAGACATAAGTAAAAATGATATATATGACAACAGTAACAGTGATGACAGAAAGAACCAGAAGTACACTGCTGTAAAGGTCCTTATACTATATAGGAAGTGGCATAATATCATTCAAAAGTGATTAAGTAAAGATACATACTATAAACTTAAAGGAAACCAATAAAAAATTAATGAGTAAACTGAAAATAACTTTTTTCAAGAGAGTTGTTTTAAAGAAATTGGTAAATATAAACAGGCACAGAATGATTCTTAAGTATTATTCTAGAGTGAGTGAATCTCACTTCTACAATAAAACGGTGCAGTGGGGAGCAATCCAGCAGTATTTCAAGGCGAAAATATATTCCTAAATAATCTCTGACTAAGAGAAAAAAAATCAAAGAGAAAGAAAACTAGTAGAAATTACTTACACTTATTTTCTTAATTTATGAAACAAGATTCCATAAAAAACTTTAAAAATGTTTCACTGGGTACTTAAGAGAAATTTCTACTTTTTTTAAAAAAGGCAAATTTAATCATAAATACGTATTTTTTTCTAAATAGAAAACTTTTAATCAGAGTTCCCTAAGGACTAGCACTAGGAGCAATTTTAGTTTCATCTAATGTTTTATAAATGGGCTGAGAAAAATGCAGCCAAAACACTAAAGTCTACAGAAAGAGAAAAAGACTTAACATGGATAAGCCAACTCAGTTGGGGCAAATGTCAAGAAAATGTAATATGTTCTTTAAGTTAGCAAATAGGCTTCAATAACTTTAAAGTAGCCATGTGTTTCTTTCCAAAGAAATTTAAATTATGTTGTACAGTGATAATTTCTGAACTGTAGTTATATTACCCTGAGTGGTAACGTAGATATTTGGTCTTTGTCCCCTGTTCCTGGCATGGAGCTCCTAAAACTTTTGGAATTTCCTGAGTGTTAAAGATGATGGAAGTATCTTTTATTCTAATAAGGTGACTTTTTATGGGCCCTTAGATAGCTTCAGCAGGGAGCTGGTTGCCAGAAATACCAAGCCTTGATTAGAAGTTTGGAACTCTCAGGCCCACCTAGAACTTTCTGCCAATGGCCAATTATTTAATCAATCATGCATGAGTAATAACTTTCCATTAAAATCACTAAATGCTGGGGTTTGCGGAGTTTCCATGTTGGTGAACACATGGAGGTGCTGGGAGAGTGTCATGCCTACAGAGGGTATGGAAGCTCCTGCCCCTTGTCCCATACTTGTCCTACATATCTCCTCCCTTTGGTGGTTTTTGAGTTGCATCCATCACAATAAACTGGTAATAGTAAGTAGCATTCTTTTGAGTTCTATGAGACATTACAGCAATTTATTAAACCTGTGTAAGATGTCGTGGGAGCCTGCAATTTGTAACCGGTTGATCAGAAATACAGGAAGCTTGAGGCTTGCAACTGGCATCTGAAGTGGGAGGCAATCTTGTAAGACTGAGCCATTAACCTGTGGGGTCTGCACTAACTCCAATAAATTAGAGGCAGAATTGAGTTGAATTGTTGAACACCCAGGTGGTGTCCAGAGAATCAAAACTGGGTAAGTGTTATTAGAGAAGACATCACACATATTGTGTCAGACCTTAGAAGACATCCAGACAAAATATTAAAAATTATCCTAATGTATCATCAGGAAATTTTTCACAAACTATTTGAGAACAGAATAATCTTTTTCTGGCGAATTGACTAGCTAATAAAGTATGCAATATATGTTTATAAAGATGAATTTTGTCTGTTGAATTGAGACAGGTTTAAAAATCCAATTTCTGGTCAATATTATGTAAAGAATTAGAAAAAATGTAAAGTCTTATAGGGTTTGTAACAGGTGAAGACTTCAAGTGTAATATGTAAGATAATGGATGTTCTATTTCAAGGAAAACAGTATAGTTGGAAAAGTTTTGGAAAAATTTGATTAAACTAAAAATTATATTAATAGATTTTTCACTGATATCAGCTATAAAAAGCAGTCTTCAGTTTTAAATATTGTAAGTAGAAAAGTTTTGAATGGTGAATTATTTAAGCAACCCAAATTAAAAACATTAGCATTGGTAAAAATTTATTGAAACTTGAATCAGGTTATTTATAATAAAGTGACAAGATATAGATAATTAACTATCACTATACTTCTGTACCCTTCACTCCTATGGTAAACAGAATTGTAAGATGATCTCAAAATTCTTGCCCTAACCCCCAGCATAATGTTCCTGTTTATTCTCCCCTTGAATGTGGGTGGAAGCTGTCAATATGATGGGATATTACTCTTTGTATTAGGTTACACAAAAGTGAAAAAATACTGTGTGGCAAAAGTGAAAAAAAATGAAAATATTTTTGTTGTTGTTGTTGTTGTTTCCATTGCACAATTTGTTAAATTATTTATTTTAATAACTTTTTTGAAGCAGTTTTAGGTTTACAGAAAAATTGTGATAAAAAGATCAAATAGGTTCCCATATACCCCCTTCATCTGTCCACACAGTTTCCCTTATTATCTTATCTTATATATCCTACCTCTTACGTTAGTGTGAGGCTTTTGTTACAATTGATGAGCCAATGTTGATATTTATTAACTAAAGTCCATAGTTTACACCTCTCCTCATCTCTAAGTTCTGTTCTTGCCTTATGGAAGTATTAGTCTATTAGTCATTGATTGTACCTATTTATGGGTCTATTCTCCATATGCTTTAACCTTTTCATCCCATTTCACCATCTTCTCTTTATATCTTTTTAAAATGTTTTATTTTTATTTTAAGTTCTGGGGTACATGTGTAGGACATGCAGGTTTGTTACATAGGTAAACGTGTGCCATGGTGGTTTGCTGCACCTATCAACTCATCACCTAGGTATTAAGCCCACCATGCATTAGCTATTTTTCCTGATGCTCTCCCTCCCCCAACCCCACCCGTTGACAGACCCCAGTGTGTGTTGTTCCCCTCTCTATGTCCATGTGTTCTCATTGTTCCGCCCTCACTTCTAAGTGAGAATATTGATTGTTTGGTTTTCTGTTCCTGCATTAGTTTGCTAAAGACAATGGCTTCCAGCTCCGTCCATGTCCCTGCAAAGGACGTGATCTTGTTCCTTTTTATGGCTGCATAGTATTCCATGGTGTATACATACCACATTTTCTTTATCCAGTCTGTCATTGATGGGGATTTGGGTTGATTCCATGTCTTCACTATTGTGAATAGTGCTGCAATGATCATGTGTGTGCATGTATTTTTGTAATAGAATGATTTATATTCCTTTGGATATATATGCAGTAATGGGATTCATGGGTCAAATGGTATTTCTGGTTCTAGATATTTGAGGAATCACCACACCATCTTCCACAATGGTTGAATTAACTTACATTCCCACCAACATCTCCATAGCCTCTCCAGCATCTGTTGTTTCTTGACTTTTTAATAATCACCCTTCTGACTAGTGTGAGATGGTATCTCATTGTGATTTTGATTTGCATTTCTCTAATGATCTGTGATGTTGATCTTTTTTTCATATTGTTTGTTAATCTTAATTAGGGTCTCAGATAAGTTGGTTCTAAGCTAATTGAAAGAGAAATTATTCTGAATGGGCTGGTTTTAATCAAGTGAAAGTCCTTAAAAGAGGGCTTGGGCCCTTCCAGAAGAGAAAGGGTCCCCTGCTGGCCTTGAAGAAGTGAGCTGCTATGTTGAAACAGGCCCAATGAAGGTGCAGTGAGAAGGGCAAGGAATAGGGAGTGGCCTCTCAGAGCTGACAGCAAGAAATTAGGACCCTCCTCCTACAACTACAAGGCACTGAATTCTGCTAATAACTGGAAGAGAACACCAAGCTCCAGAAAGGAACACAGCCCAGCTAAACTTGACTTCAACCTTGTGAGATTGTGAACCGAGGATCCAGCTAAGCTGTGCCTATGCTCCTAACCCAAAGAAATTGAGATAACAAAGTATAATTTAACAGTTGCTAAGTTTGTAGCAATGTGTACACAGAATAAAAAAGTAATATCCCACCACCACCACTACCAGAGACAAGAAAAACAAAACACAGAGAAACTTGCAGATTCATAGAGAGTCAAGGAAGCTGGCCAAATCCTGTTTTGAGCCTGGGCTATCTCCAGAAATATGAAGGGCTGTGTATGCAGATCTCAGCTTTCTGTACCTGTGAGGTGACAATGACTGACTTTTTCAAGATTTTTTTTGTATGAATATGCAAAAACATATACATTTAGAAAATTTTAATTCATCAATGTAATGCTATTTTGCTGGAAAGCATCAAGGTTCTGACTTGACTTTTTCCACAGGAAGCAACTTCATTTATCTACTGGATCAGCACCATAGTTCCATTTTCTGAGAACCCACCTGCTTTCAGGTCATTCATTTCTTGTGAATGATTTAAAGATATAAATGTTTCTAATGCCAGGCTTCTTTCCCTGTCAACTTTCACCAAAGTTCATAAAGCATCTCCATTGTAAACAGACCTCTGCAAGCTAGAATGTAGAAATGAAAATGAATTTATCAAATTCTTTTACACTAAGAGTCATTACTTGCCCATACTGCCTTTGCTATTTTCAACAGCCCTACCAAATTCTTACAATGGCTCATTTGGTGAACACCTTTGGAATACTTATAGTCATATAATTCTGTGGAAAAGTTGTGTAGATTTATTATTAAAATTGATTCTAAGACCACCAGCACCATCCTTCAGCATCATATATTCCCCAGCATCTAGACAAACATCATTCTCTCTAAATTTCTGCTTCTAGTTCCCAGTACTTCATTTCAGTGGTCTTCAAAGTTTTTGCCCACAAAACCCCCTAAAAATGTTATGCACCCTTTTGCATATCATATGTTGACATCTAAACTCTTATTAATATGTATATAAATAGCTTCAAATAGTATAATGTCTAGTGTGTTATATATTGTATAGTTTCTTTAAGTATGTTCATAAAATATTGGAGAGAGTCTAGAATGTTCCATAACTTTGTCTCCTGAACGTCATTGTGATTATTTTTATGGTAACTTTCTTTGCTTTGATCTGCAGGGGTTGTTTCTCAGGAACTATGCATTCTCAAGTTATTTTTGTGTATTGATTACCTTAAAGTCAACCTTGCAGGACATCCCAGACCTCCTGCCACTGGACTTTTTCTCAAGTTCTTTTCCCTTGCTGACATACTTTGGCAAGTTTTCCTTACTACTACACATACATATCTCTGTTTGAGTCCACTTTTAGTTTATTTTGCCCAGATAAATTGAAATGTATCATTTTCATTCATAATAATTCACTATCCCTCAAAATCGACTTTCTGAAATTAGCATGCAAAGCCCTCAACTTTGTGCCTTCTCTGCATCTTCACCCTTGTGGCTGATGACTGCAGAGAAACTTGTACAGCCTTGCAGGTCAGCCCTATAAACTAATTATCTCCAGATACCAGGCAAATCATTCTATTTCCCTATTCAGCAATTTTCTACTCTCTAGAGGAATATTTAAAATGTAGCCCACTCTTGTTGACTTCTAGAACTTTTATACACGCTACCAATCTAACAGAATACAGACATTTATTGAGTTTTTCACCTTATATTTCTCTTTCTTTCTAATGCCTTTTCACTTTTCTCGACTGTCATTTTCACTGCCTCAATCTATCTGAGTGGTCTTTAAACTGGTGTATACATATTCCTGAGGGCATACAAATCCTTCCAAGTTGTACTTGGAAAGAAATTTTAGATAATTAACTTAGATAATTTATCTTCAGCTCTATCTTCAGACACAAGTGCAGGGTCTACTTTCCAACTCCATCTTTCCTAGTTCCCTTCCTCTTATTTTACAGAAGAAAGACATATTCCTTACCCACCCAAAATTTAATGTGCATTGATTGAGCATGTAAATGCTTTGAGAGCACCAAACAAAAACATAACTGATATAAATGTTGAGAAATACTGGTATTGCTATTGAGAAAGTGAATGGCTAGCAAATAAATTATTTTGTAAGTCAAGTAATTTCCATTTCTTTGCATTCAACAAAATTCAGTTTATTAAAGATAAATTTTGAGAATAGATCACTATGTAATTTTTAACATATGATTAGAATTTCAATAATCGAATGACATAAATTGTTCTATTCAACTCTTTATCCCCATCTACTAATACACACCTATAAAAATAAAAATTCAAAACAGAATTAATATTAAACTCTGTGTAATTTTGGCAATAAGTAACATTCTCCCAAAGGTAGAGGGATTAAAATTTTAAAAGCCCATCTGTTCCATTAAGCAATACATTGCCAATAAAGTTGTACTTCTTTTGTCAGTAACAATATTTTCAGAATTTGAAAAGTAGTTATATAGATTTAGTCAAGTGTTCAATATAAAAATTTTATTGACAACTCATTCTAGAAAAAGAATTAAAACCTTACAGTTACAGGAAATGTTTAAAATTAAATTATAAACATTTTATAACTAAAATGCATTATTGGATAATTAAATACTTTCAAACTTATTATATATAATAAAAGGGTGAAATCCATGAGAATGAAAATATAAATTAAAAAGAAAAAAAGGCATAAAACTTTTTAGGATTTTACAAGAGTTATATCAAATATTTTTAAACAGATCATGACAAGCATTGAATCTCGGTATTCAGACTCTAATGGATACTATTAAGAGTGATCCATTAGATAATTTAAAATGGCAAAATTTACAATATGCTGAAAATTACATTTTGCAATGGTTTAAAGTTATGAAGAATGTTTATGTCAATTCATAAGTATATGAGATGAAATACAATTTTACAAAATTATTTTGGGAGTGTTTGAGACTAGGTCATTAGTATTTCTATCCAAGGTACTGAACTACGCTCTGGTTTTCTTTCTGCTTCACAGTCATGCCACACTCAAAAGTGTTTTCACAACAGCAGCCAGAGCTTTCTTGGAGGTAAAAATTCAATCAAGTCACTTGTCTTCTTAATACAATCTAAGGGTCTCTCATGGTCTTTCCTATCACCTCCCCAGTGACACACTGCCACTGTTCCCCTGTACCAGCACCCTCCGGGTACTGAACTATAGGACTTTTCAGCCCTCTTGCCTCTGGGCTCTTTCTCAAGTTCCTCTTCTTTCTTGACTCCCTGACTCCTCTGGGCTATCTTCCTCCACTTTTTCTCCTTCTGCCATCTGCTCTTCTGATTAGCTCCTAATTATCACTTAGGTCTCAATTCTGAAATCAGTTGCTTTAGAATATGTTCCTTGGCTCTACCACTCTGAGTTAGAAATCCTCTTCTTATGTTGTCATAGCACATAACTTCCAATTTAGAACCAGAAATGTTAACGGAAGTGAAAAGCTTTCACTTGCTGATCTTCCTTTGGCTCCTTAAATCCTCATATTTTAAATGGTTAGACATTTGCATGACAGTCTTTTTTTTCTTTTCTTATTTCTCCAGCTAGTTTCTGATCCAAGTTTAGAGACACAGAGTCTTGACTTAGAGACTTAAGGTAATTCACATCTTTAAAAAACCATGACCAAACTTTTAAATCTAGAAATATGAGGTGAGATGAAACTAAATATGAGAATGTGGGAATAACTAATTATTCCCCCATGTTCTGTCTTGGATAAATCTTTATTCTTCAGGATTCAAAATAAATTAAACTTCCACCAAGAGTCAGTCTTTCCACATTCATCTAAATTCCCTCCCACTCACACTTATCCCACAAGGAAACTCTATGCTCTTGCAATTTCCCTGCTAACATGTATGACAAGCTGACTTAAATATTCATTTGCATATTTTTAATTTAATATGTGTACTTACCACTAGACTGTAAACTCCCTAAGGATAGATAGCATGTCAGCCTGTCTATTTACTTACCATTATATCCTTGAGAGACAGCATCATACCTAGCATACAGTAGGAATGAGTCAAAGAATATTTAATAAAAATCTCTAAAATCAATCATTTTGATCTAGGATGCTGGAAAAGAGGTGTTGAAAAAAAGCTGAGAAAATATTTGGAAAATTATTATAATTTTGGAGGTACAGGAAGCTTCATTCTGAGGCAGGTACACATAAACACATTGTTTCACTATGGGCATATGGTCAGTGGACTCTACATCTTCCTGCATTTTTTAAAGTTATTCAAAATAACTTGATATGATCAGAGCTATTTAAACAAAAAGTAAAGGCAGTGGGGCTTGGGAAAGCAAGTGGATAGAGCTAGAGAGGGAGCTAGACCAACTCCTGATATCAAAGCTATAGCCTTCATTGAATTAACCTATTTTATTACCCAAGTTTCCCAATAGACCATAGTCTATAGGGAAAAAATAAAAGGATTGTATATCTCTTTTTTATCTTGTATATCACTTATCACAGTGTCTTACAGACAGTGGGTGTTGAATAAATAAATGGTGAACGAATGAATGAAGCCAGACTAAGACAATGTAAACATGACCGTCACGTGTTGGAAACAGTTTTGATGTCACAGATCAAATACAAAGGATGCTTGGGATTGAGCACTCAGTTGAGTCTTTCACTAACTTTTCTCACGTGGGCTAGGTTCATTCAACAAAAATCCAGTCTTGGTTTCCTGTTCAATACTTTAGTTAATCCACTAATAATGGAGCCATTGATTTCATTTCAATTCTTTATGCTGAGGTTTTTCTCTCCATAGTCCTTTGAACACAATCTGTTGGAATGCTTTCCACTTCTACCATTCCTCTTACTCTTAGGGTCAATGGTTCAGATATTCAATTTTTTTTTCAACCTTGATTTCACTCTGCTCAGGTCCTATCATCTCTGGTAACAAAACTTCCAGCAGTTTAGCCAAAGACAGAAAAAGTCAGCAAGAAATTATAAAACTTAATTTTTTACATATTTTTTCTTACCAGGGCTGAAAAATACTGACAAGATGTCATGGAATATAAGTAAGTTTGAAGACAGGATAATGTTTATGTTAACACAATGGAGAAAACACATTCCAGTAAGTCTAGCCATTAACTCCATAGTTACTGAAGTTACCAAACCTCAGTAACTATTTAGCAAGATCATTTGAAAAACTAGTAGATATTAGATCAAATTCTCTCAGGATAAAAAAAACTATGCAATAAGGATTATTTCTCGAAAAAACTGAGTGACTTAAAAAATAAATTTAGAATCATGAAAATGAATAAAGGAAGATTGTAAGAACAGAAATAATAGTAGTTGAGATATATAAAGGTTTCACACAAAAGCAAAAATTGTTTTCAGAGATAGGAGAAGAGGGAATTCAAGACATGTAATAGGTTTTCTAGGCATAGTGATGGAACACAAATATTGGTTTTCCTCAGTTCTATGACATCATCTGTTGTATCAATTTGTTCTCAGATTTTGAAAAAAATGTCATTGGGACATTAATCTTAGTGGTGGCAAAAAATGTACCATTTAGAATTGAGAGAATACGGCACTTAAAAAAAAAAGCAGCACATGAGATTCTTAAAATGTTAATAAACATTTTTGGGTAAATGAATGATATGTAGGAAATCTGGTAAAGAGCTTGAAACCCAAGCCACAGTCATACCAGGTACCTGAAAGAGCACTGGTCCCAGAAAGAGCTAGCCAAGTTTAAAACTAAGCATTGCTGATCAACCCGAAAGTCAACTTCTCTGAACATTTCCTCATCTATAAAATAGGAAGAAAAATAGCTTTCATACCAACATTAAGTATCGCTGAGTAATTATAAGGAAACCGAGGGGTTAATTTGATCAGGTCTGACAGCCCTGCTTGCTGTCAGTCACTTGCCTTTTGTTATTATTATTCTTCTTTTCCTTTTTTCCATGAAGCTGAAAGCCATGGTAGCTGAAGGCCTCCCTGATGAATGCTGAAACGTAACCTTCACTGGCTATTTTATAGACAACATCCATTGGTCACCATGGTAATGGTTGATTTATTTGTTTTTCAAGAACTTGGGACAGCTCATGTCCAGCTCAAGCCAGCTGAGACCACCTAGCCTTCAACTGAACCTGTGCAAGCACCAGAGAGATGTTCTTTTCACTTCAGAGGGCCCAAAAGTTTACCCTCAGATCATGCTAATGCTGCCATTTTCTGTACATATGTCCTATGAAATGCCATCAACCCTGACTATACCTGCACAGAATAAACCCGTTACTTCATTTCTCTTCACTGCCAATCACCTTTCCCCATGCCTTAGACCACCCCACTTCCCTAACTCATAAATATCCCTAAGCCTTATCTTTGGGAGGCAGATTTGAGAGCTGTGCTCCTGCCTCCTTGCTGGATGCCTGTGCGAATAAATTTCTCTTCTGCAAAACTCATGTCACAGTGATTAATTTACTGTGCGTGGTCAGAATGGACCTGGACCTGGCTGGTAACAAGGCGAGAAAAAAGTATGAATAACAACTTTATACATGTAGTTTTGTTTTGTTTTTAACAAAAATGAACATATAACTCTCTAGCAAGACTAACCCCAGAGAGGCTGAGCGTGGCTGAAAGATAGATGTCCCAGCGGAGTCTCAAAATATGGATAAGACTTCTTTTTTGACTGCCTATTTCATGCAGATTACGCACTCCTTTGAGAAATATAATTTAAAGCAAATATATGCGTGTGCACAAGTGAGCGTGCTAGTATATACTTTTTTTCTAAACCAGGGTTTCATCACCAGTGCACTGGAAAAATGCCAGGACAACAAGAGGGAAAGAGAAAAGTGAAAAGAGTATATATAAACTAAAGACACGAGAGTCACATCTACTTCTAAGCTCTAATTTTACTAAAACATTGTTTGATCTCAGGGCATGTGGAAACTCTGTTACTACCTTTAACTCAGAGCTCAATCCAGAGTCCCTATTACCACCACTATTAGAAGTTGACTCAGAGGCTTTGGAAAAGTCCTTCATTTGTAGCAAATGAAGGTTCAATGCACAGTAAACACAGCCCCAATCAGAATCCCAGCAGGAACGCGTCCATTTCATGCCCTAAACTCTGAAAGTTATCTAGATGAAAGTAACTCCCTGTTCAAGACAATTGGATGGAAAACAATCGTTAACACTGAATTCATTTTATGCCAGTCAAATGGTTTTTGTAAACCTCAAAATGCCAAACAAACACCATTTATGCCAAACAAATGATATTTTAAATTTCACAATGAAAAAGAATAAAATAGGGACTGATCATTTATAATTGGTTTAGATTTAGTACAGTAATAATGCAAAAATGAGTAAATAGCCTTATCCACAATTCCCACTATTAAAAAAAACCCTCATATCAATTCCTATAAATCTACACCAACTATAATCTCATAGACAACTGAAGAACACAAAAGATATTTATACTTATTCATCTAGTCATGCAACTTACTAAAGACTAGCTCATATTTTAATATCACTTTGAATAACTTTGATTATGTCAGTTGAAATGGGGACAATAACAGATTCAGACTGGGTCTGTATCTTCTAAAAGCTTTTTTTATTGAATACATATCATGATCAAGGATAATACAAAGAATGATCAAGGAATAGACTGAAGGCTTCAGCAAATTCATTTCGTTTTATAATATATAAAGGAATAGAGCTTTCAGTAACTACTCATTCCTTTTACCAAAACTCCTTATGGATAGCCCTGCAGGGCATTGTTTGGAAAGCACCTAACATAACAGCTGAAAAGTAATGAATCAATTCAAATTCATATCTGAAAAATCAAGAGAAAGAAAAAAAAAACAAAAAACTCTGGCCTAGTCCTTAGAAACCTCAAGCCAAATGAATGCAAGCTAACAGTCATTAGAAAAATGTAAAATGAACAAAGATTTGTCATAAGTTAATTTCATAATGAACAATATAGGTAGGTTTACAGGGCATGTCCATGGAAGGGGAGTTCAGGAAAAATTAGCAAATTCTTAGGTGCCTGTGTAAAAATCACAATTTCAAATTAAATAGAATTGACTCAACAAGCATCGATTATAATGCTAAAGATACAAGCATTTACAAATATATATCAATATCATTTTCTAAAGAGTTGATTGGAATTGACTGATTCTTTACTACATATATGTATAGTACCCACATATATATATAGATCTCACTAAAATAGTATTCTATGTTTCACGGAATATAGTGAGATATATATATATTTGGTGAGATACATATATAGTACATACAGTATGTATGTATCTCACTAAAATAGTATTCTGTGTCTCACAGGTTTAAAAAAAGTCTTTTCCTTATTTGAATTTGTTTGGCTTTGGCTGCATATGGCATGCTGAGAAATTGAAAATCCTTATTTTAATAAGACAAATCACTACTATTTGTTTAATAGATTAGCAATTACTACAAAGGTAATTAAGAAAGTGTTGTTAGCATTCCATATTTTATGTCGACCATGTCCCCTTAATAGAAATTCTTCAGATAGTTTGAGAATAAATTAGAGACCCTAATATAATGGCTAGCACAGTTACCTTTGTTTATCCTAATCAATTACAACCAAACTCCATTATTTCTATAAGGGGAATCAGAGGGTAGACTCTATTGGGGCATAATTGTGAGTCAGTTTTGCGGGAACTGGTTGAGAGATTCGCTATGATTTCCAAGCTATAATATGCTTCTTTTGGAGTCAGTCATTAATGTATTTATTACATTTGTTTATGTTTTACTTTCCATGAATGACTAACTTTACATCTATATTAATCAAATAAAATCGCCCTTATTAATCAAGTATGTAGCTTTTCTTGTTGTTGCTAATGTTAAATTTACCTTCTTGGTCTTTACATCTTGTTTAAAAAAGTGTAAAGATTATAAACAGTTCAGGGAATATTTCATTTGTACTTCATGAGCAGTTTGACAATTGGTGAAGCCAGGTATTACTAATCCCCATTTTAATGATCAGTAGCCTGAAGCTTAGAGAGATTAAGCTATTTGTCTAAAATCTCAAGGGACTAAATTCAAGTTTTTCAGTTCTTAGTCCAGTGTTTGATGGTACAACCACACGAATATTTATTGATCCTTTTAACTCTGCAGGAATGTTTTCTTTTGATAGTTCATTACCTTAGTAATTTGGATCTATCACAAATACAATTACATTATATTTTTATATTGTATTTGATTATTTTGTTTAAGAAGGCAATTAATCCATAGGGAAATAAGTGATTTTTCTCCTTTATAACCAGTCCCTACCATCCTTTATTTAATTAGAAAAACAAAAACAAAAACAAAAACATGGTGCCCTAGAGTGTCTGAACTATAATATAAAACCATCATGTGTAACTCAGTTCAGTACAACTTCAGTTAGACTTAAAACGTTGAGAAGACCTAAAGACCAACTACCTTTGCTAGGAACCAGACACATGACATACATCCTTGAAAGGCCTTGAAAAAAAATCAAAAGAGCATTTTTGAAATATCCTTTCTTCATTTTATTACATCCATATCATTTTTAAAGAGAACTGAATGTGGTCAGGTTACTGTTTATTATAACTTTCAAAGTAGTATCTGAATCTCCTGACTCATTCAAAACAAGTGACGGGCTAGATGCTAACTCATATATTATTAAGCCATTTATTTTTTCATTATATAAACACTAATACTTCCAAAAAAGTTGTGACAGCTTACATAGTCAATAAAGATTTCAACACAATAATAAATGAGATAACAATATGAAGGGAATTAATAATCTAGTCTAGAGCACTGTACCACATCACCTATTAACTGAACAGGAAATTTAGTGAGACTAGCAATGCAAAAAAAAAAAAAAAAAAAAAAAAGGGCAGCCTAATTACATAGCTCTAATCTAACTTAATAAAATAATAATTTTGATAAAATTGAACATTTTTGCTAACATTAAACACTATAGGAATTTTGACTTAATATAAATGAAATTGGGGGAAATAGTAATTTAAAGGGAAGTTTAGAAGAATATCAGATGCATTCTTTACACATGAATCTTTACATGAATTCTGATGTCAAATGACAGCCCAGAGAATCCATTCTGTCAAGGCATAAAGCTGACCGTTCCTAGACAAAATATTTGTAGAGTTTAGAAACTCTAGAGCAGGGGTCCCGAAACCCCAGGATACAGAGTGGTATGGGTCTGTGGCCTGTTAGGAAGGGGTCTGCACAGCAGGAGGTGAGCGGAGTGCAGGCGAGCATTGCTGCCTGAGCTCCTGTCAGATCAGTGGCAGCATTAGATTCTCACAGGAGCGCAAACTCCATTGTGAACTGCCCATGCAAGTGATGCAAAGGATCTAGATTGTGTGCTTCTCATGAGAATCTAATGCCTGATGATCTGAGGTGGAACAGTTTCATCCCAAAACCATCCTCACCCCATCCGTGGAAAAATTATTTCTCAGGAAACTTGTCCCTGGTGCCCAAAAGGTTGGGGGCCACTGATTCCCAGTGCAGGATCCCCAGCAGGAGAGGGACAGCCCACTCCTTCAGGCTGTAATTCTACTTCCTATTCAAGATGTGCCTGGGACATAACTAGTAAAATATAATTGTAATTGCTATTCACATTATAAATCCACTGCTTTCTAAACTTTTCCCTAAAGATCTTTGAAGCTGATAAAATTAAAATTTCAGTTTACAGTTTTAATTTGCATAGTGAGCACAACGTTTGAAAGTAACACAAGTTAAAATAAAGAGCAACCATTAATGAATTCAGTTTTTTTCCCCTGAAATATAAATGTTAAAACAAAACAAAAAAAAGTTTGGGCTGATTTGAAATACTTGGCTACAGAAATAGCAATTGAAATACAAGGAGACTTCAAAAAGTTTGTGGAAAAATATAATTAAGAGATAAAAATAAAAAATATAAACTTTATTCATCAAGTTTAGGATACTTTCATAAGCCATGAGACCAGACATTTAGTCCATCCCTAAAAAACTAAGGATCCCAGAAGTTAACCAGGTAAATGCAGTCTTTTTTACATTATTAACTGAAGAAAAATGAGTGCCTTTTAAAGATTGCTTAAGATTAGAAAACAAAAAGGAAGCAGAGGTAGCCAAATCAAGACTGTAAGGAGGGACTGGCACAGTCACTCACGCCTGTCATCCCAGCACTTTGGGAGGCCGAGGCAGGCGGATCACCAAGTCAGGAGTTCAAGACCAGCCTGGCCAACATAGCAAAACCCCGTCTCTACTAAAAATGCAAAAATTAGCCAGGTGTGGTGGCAGGTGCCTGTAATCTCAGCTGCTCAGGAAACTGAGGCAGGAGAATCATTTGAACCTGGGAGGCGGAGCTTGCAGTGAGCCGAGACCGCACCACTGCACTCCAGCCTGGGTGACAGAGTGAGACTCCACCTCAAAAAAATGAATAAATAAAACTTTAAATTAAAAAGAAAAAGACTGTAAGGAGGATGCCTATAAATTTCTGATTGAAACTCTCCCAAAGTCTCCTTAGTTTGATGAGATGAATGAGCAGGAGCACTGTCGTGGTGGAGACTGACTCTGGTGAAGCTTTTCTACTGCTCTATGGAGTGATGATGACACATGGGAGCAATGAAAATGCTGCCAGGACTTCATGGAAGCATTTGAGTTCTTGATACCCTCACCCCGATCCCTGCCATTTCTTTATTAATTACTGGAGAATTTGCTCTGTCCTTTTTGTATTAATTATCTGTATGTGTTTACTGTTTTTCTAACTTCCACTGCAGTGTCATTGCTGAAGTAATTTTTTATCACCTATAAACTGATTATTTCCCACAGATTTGCTTGCTGAATTCATTTTAGATCACACTCAAAAGTCACTATGTAATTCACATTCCCCAACTAACTCAATCTGTCAGTAATCATTTTTTACTGTTAATGGGCAATATTTAATTTCCATTCCACTAACACTCATTTTTTTTTTTGTTTTTGACACTTTACATTTACTGGTTTATTATAAAGGCTACAATTCGGGAACAAATAGAAGAGATACATAGGGCAAGTTATGGGGGTCGGGGGGTGGTGCCGAGCTTCTGTGCCCTCTCTGGGTGCACCACACTCCCTGTACCCCAATGTGCTCACCAAGTGGGATGCTCCCTGAATCTCACTGGTGAAGGGTTTTCATAACTCAATCTCTAGCCCTCCTCTCATCTCCAGAGGCTGGAGAGTGGAACTGTAATTTCCGACTCTCTAATTATTTGGTCTTTCTGGTGACTAGCCCCATCTTGAGGCTGCCTAGGAGCTTCATTCCACACCATCTCATTAACATAAATTCAGGTGTGATCGCACTTTTGATTTTTTAATAGTCTAATAGTTCTTTTACTTGGTACTCTGTTCTATCAACAAAACACAATAAAGAGTATAATTTTGCTGTGAAACAGGTGATAACATATATTTGAGACTAACAAGTTAACCTGTGTTCATTCTTCTTGCATTGTCTAATTTGTAGCCAATATTATGTTCTTAGTTTTTCTGCATTTAGTATCTATTATATATCTGCACTTTACTGGGCTAACAATTCTAATCAATTTTCTATATGACAAATGGAGATTCATAAACTTGCATTTCAAGTTTCACACCTTTACTCTTGTTTATTCCTAAGTTAAAAGCCACTGAAATGTCTGTCTTTAATAATATAACCGAAGCATTTTCAGCAAGTCAACTGACATATAACTAGTTCTTTTAAAGAAAAATTACATTTATATTGATGCTGAGCATGTCTTAATGGGTGCCAATTTCCTAATCAATGCTCATGAATGATTTTCTTTCAACATTACTCTTCTGTAGTTAAGATCTAAGAAATATACATGTTTGGAATAAGAGAAGCGTGATTTTTCTTCCATTGCAATTTCCTTTATTTTCTGGAGAAAGACTGTTTCTCAAAATAGATAATTTAGCAAAGCAAAAGCAATTCATTAAAAAAAAATTTCCCTCAAACTAAAAATGTAATTCACATAAAGAACATTAAACTTGAATCAAGAATTATACAATTAAGAAAAACGTTACTGTAATTTTCAATTATTATTACACTTTTAACTATTTATGCTTTTAAACTTAGTTTTCATTGCGTGGGCATGCCTAAATAATAGGTCCTTAAACAGTAAGAATCAATCACGACAAATTCAATTTCTACCTGTAAAAATAAAGGGTTAGTTACAATCTTTATAAGACTTCTTCCATTTCTAAGATTTCATTTTATTCTTGACGAAGGATTAGAGAGGCCAATTCTAAATAGTATCACTTTTAGATTACTAAGAATATTTTTTTTTCACTACTGCAAGAAGCATTTTTTAAGGTTCCATTTAAATTAAAAGAAGGCTTTGCCTAAAGGCATTCATATTTTCATAGGTGAGGGCTACATTTTGCTTTCAGCAAAGAACACAGAATAAAATAACAGTATTTGTGATTTTTCTTGCATTTAATAACTTCAAAAATTCATTGTGGCCAGGCGCGGTGGCTCACGCCTATAATCCCAGCACTTTGGGGGGCTGAGGCCGGCAGATCGTGAGGTCAGGAGTCCGAGACCAGCTTGGCCAATATGGTGAAACCCCGTCTCCGCTAAAAATACAAAAATTAGCCGGGCATGGTGGCGCATGCCTGAAGTCCCAGCTACTTGGCAGCCTGAGGCGGAAGAATCGCTTGAACCCAGGAGGCGGAGGTTGCAGTGAGCTGAGATCTCGCCATTGCACTCCAGCCTGGGCGACAGAGTGAGACTCTGTCTCAAAAAAAAAAAAAAAAAAAAACAAAAAAAAGTCATTGTGCCAAAGAATTTTTTTTCGATAAAATATGGCATTTATTACAAAATCAACAATATTTGGCATTCATTCATGCACTCCTGCAAAAGTCTCATCCAAATATATCTATGTGAAAACATTTAGCCATGTTCTTGTTCTTCCAGCTGTTTTGGCAAAAATAACTGTTTCTCTCAATATCTTTATTATTCTTTCTACTTCTACTCCTCTCAAGAATTTCCCAGGTATTTAACATCTTCAATGAATTTCAAAGAAATGATGTACTATTTCAGGCTATTTTTAAGAATATGATACAAACTCAGGCCCAACCAGATATATTCTTTTTGGTCTAGATCTTTGCTTACCTTGCAGGTCATTTATCTCTAAACAATTTGTATTATATTATTTTCCCTTTAAGTATAAGTAGGTCACAATATGGAATATATTCACTAGTTTTGTATATACTTTCTTATCACAACTGCCTAACTGTAGTCCATTCATATGTGAACCGAGAAGACCTTATCATCAATATACTAATAACAAATGTAAACCAACAATTTACAATACACCAGGCAATGTACCAAATGTTGGGGATATGGAGACATAAGCAGAATATTGTTTCCATGGAGTCTGATGGTGAATATTGCTTAAAATAATTTAAAATATTTTAATTACTTTCATCCCTAATATTCATTAACTTCAGCATAAGCCACAATTTCTTTTTTATTAAAATAGTCAAAGAACTTTTATTGAACAGAATATCTGTTCAAATTTTCAACCAAATGTTTTCCCATTAATTTTGCAATCACTATGCCAACAAAATCTCTAGCTTAGTCCAATCACCTGAACTGGCCATTTACAACATAATCTTTGTTAAAAACTATCACCAAAACATACTTTCTGGTGGGAGGGGGATTGGCAGTGCTGCAAGATATGAAAATACCTAGACTTAGGACCAGGCATGTTTTCTAAGGCATAAGAAGTTAGTTTTCATTGGAAATGAAGCCCATGTTCCGAGAAGCTGACACTGTTGATTCTGGATGTCTCTAGTTAAGGTATACGTTAGGTCCAGCTACACCTCGACTCCATCCTTCTCAGCATTTCCTTATACAGCCTTCAGGTATGTGATATTACATCATTGCATAAAATCCCCCTTTTGCCTAAGTTAGTTTGAGACACATTTTCATCATTGAAAAACAAGATCGACTACTACAGAATTTATCTTACATTTGATATGTACAGTAAACATAACAAGTCCCTGAAAGTCTATTAATTTGATGGTGTGACAAATAATAATGTCTTTGTATTAACAAATTAATTCACGTGCTTTTATTCAACATATATTTATTGAACATCTACTATGTTCAAGGCACTGTGCTAGACACTAGGAATACAAAGATGAACAAAGCAGATTGTTGCCCTCCATAATCTTCAATCTTACACAGAAGACTGTACTAGTTAATATTTATTTTTGCTTGACAGAGATAGGAAGGAAGCAAAAGTATCTAAAGCATCTCCTCAGGGAAACTAAAAATTACTCTTTTTCCTTTCACAATGATTATTGATACATAAGTTATACATATTATGGGGGTACATGTGATAATTTGATGCCTATATACAATGTGTGATGATCAAATCAGGAAAATTGGGATACCCATCACCTCAAATATTTATATTTTCTTTTGTGTTGGGAACATAGCAATTCTTCTCTTCTATCTATTTTGAAGTATACAGTAAATTATTGTTAACTGCAATTTCCTATTTTATTATTGAATACTGAACTTATTTTTTTTCTACCTGCTATCAACAATACATATTTTAGAGGAACCAATAACGAGCTAATTAATATGAATTTATTGAAAACTTATTCCTCAAGATACTCGGTGATATTTCAGCAGGGTACATGCAATAAACATCTTGTAAAATGTACATATTTCCTCAAATGGCACTTTATTCTGTATTTGCCAGTCGCATTTTCCATACTCAAGCAAAGTGACCTTTTTAACTTAACTTAGATTAGGGTTTATGAGTGGCTTATTTTTCAAATTATACTTGACTTTCTCCTAATTAAAAATATCTTTTTATTTATTTGCTTCTCTTTAAAAAATTTGTACAAATTTATAGAGCAATGAATACTTTTGTCACATGTTTATAATTCACAGTGATCAAATCAGGGCATTTGAGGCATCAATCCTATGTAGAATAGGAGTGGTGACAGTTGGCGTCCTTGTTCTAGTTTTTAAGAAAAAGGCTATATCCCAAAGGATTATAAATTATGCTGCTATAAGGACACATGCACACGTATGTTTATTGCAGCACTATTCACAATAGCAAAGACTTGGAATCAACCCAAATGTCCATCAGTGACAGATTGGATTAAGAAAATGTGGCACATATACACCATGGAATACTATGCAGCCATAAAAAAGGATGAGTTTGTGTCCTTTGTAGGGACATGGATGCAGCTGGAAACCATCATTCTTAGCAAACTATCACAAGAACAGAAAACCAAACACCGCATGTTCTCACTCGTAGGTGGGAACTGAACAATAAGATCACTTGGACTCGGGAAGGGGAACATCACACACCGGGGCCTATCATGGGGAGGGGGGAGGGGGGAGGGATTGCTTTGGGAGTTATACCTGATGTAAATGACGAGTTGATGGGTGCAGCACACCAACATGGCACAAGTATACATATGTAGCAAACCTGCACATTGTGCACATGTACCCTACAACTTGAAGTTTAATAATAATAAATAAATTTTAAAAAAAAAAAAAAAAAAAAAAAAAAAAAGAAAAAGGCTTTCAGATTTTCTTCTTTGAATATGATGTTAGCTATGGGTTTGTCATATATGGCCTTTATTATGTTGAGGTACATTCCTTCTATGCCTAGTTTGTTGAGAGTTGATGTCATAAAGGGATATTAACTTTTGTCAAATATTTTTTTCAGCATCTATTGGTATTATCATATGGTTTTTGTCCCCCATTCTATTAATGTGATGTGTCATCTCTATAGATTTGCATATGTTGAATAATCCTTGCATACCTGGTATAAATCCCACTTCATCAAGGTGTATGATGTTTTTGCTATGCTTTTGGATTTATTTTGCTAGCATTTTGTTGAGGATTTTTGTGTCCATGTTCCTCAGACATATGAGGGATTTCTTGTTTTGTTGTGTTCTTGTCTGGTTTTGGTATCGGGTCGATGCTGGCCTCATAAAATGAGATAGGGAGAATACTCTCATCTTCAATTTGTTGGAATGGTTTCAGAAAGGTAGTTATTATTTCTTCTTCGTGTGTATGATTGAATTCAACAGTGAATCCTTCTGGTCTAGGGTTTTTCCATGTTGAGAGACTTTTTATTACTGATTCAATCTTGCTACTTGTTATTGGTCTGTTTAGGTTTTATACTTCCTGATTTAACCTTGTAGGTTGTATGTTTCAAGGAATTTATCAGTTTCCAGTTTTTCAGTGTATAGTTGTTCATAATAGTTCTCTGATGATCTTCCGTATTTCTGTGGTGTCTGTTGTAATGTATCCTTTTTCATGTCTTATTTTGTTTATTTAGGTCTTTCTTCTTGATTAGTCTAGCTGCAGATTTATCCATTTTGTTTATATTTTTGAATAACCAACTTTTTGTTTTGCTGATCCTTTGTATTGTTTATTTAGTCCCCATTTCATTTAGTTCTGGTCTCATTTTTATTATTTTTTTCATGTGCTAGTTTTGGATTTGGTTTGTTCTTGTTCTTCTAGTTCCTTTAGGTGCATTGTTAGATTGTGAATTTTTCTGCTTTTTTGATGTTGGCATTTATTGCTATAAAATTCTCTCTTAGCATTGCTTTTGCTGTACCCTATAGGTTTTGGTATGCTGTCTTTTTATTTTCATTTGTTCAAAACCTTTTTATTTTCATCTTAATTTCTTCGTTGGCTCAGTGTTAATTCAGGAGCTTGTTGTTTACTTTTCAGTGTTCCTCTTGGTATTGATTTCTAGTTTTGTTCCATTGTGGTCTGAGAAGATACTTGATATAATTTCAATTTTTAAAAAAATGTATGAGACTTGTTTTGCTGCCTCACATATGATCTATCCTGGAGAATTTTCCACAGACTTGTGATAAGAATGTGTATTCTGTCATCGTTGGATAGCATGTTGTGTAAATGTCTATTATGTCCATTTGGTCTAAAGACTAGTTTAAATCCAATATTTCTTTGCTGATTTTCTGTCTAGATAATCTGCCTAATGCTGAGAGTGGGGTGTTAAAGTCTCCCACTATTATTCTTTATAGCCTCTCTCTTTAGATCTACTAACATTTTCTTTATGAATCTGGCTACTCCAGTGCTGAGTACATGTATATATAGAATTGTTATACTCTCTCACTGAATTTATGCCTTTATGATTATATAATGACCTCCTTTGTCTTTTTTTTAAACTGTTTTTCACTTAAAGTCCATTTTACCTGATATAAATGTAGCTATTCCTGCTTGCTTTTGGTTTCCTTTTATGTGGAATACCTTTTGCCATTCCTTTACTTTCAGTTTATATGTGTCTTCACTGGTAAGGTGAGTTTCTTATTAGTAGCATATAGTTGGTTCATGTTTTCTTATCTATTCAGCCAGTGTATAACTTTTAAGTGTAGTATTTAGTTCATTTATGTTTAAGATTGTTATTGATATGCGAGGCTTTGTTCCTGTCATATTTTTGTTTTCTGGTTGTTGTATATATTCCTTGTCGCTTTCTTTTCATCTTATTGATACTCTTTGTGGTTTGGTGGATTTCTGCAGTGGCACTGTTTGAGTGTTATCTCTTCCTCCTTTGTATTATTATTTTAACCAGTGATTTTACATTTTTACTTGTTTTTATGCTGGTGAATGTTGTTCTCTTGCTTTCTGGTTTAGGACTCCTGTGAGCATTTCTTGGAGGACTGGTCTAGTAAGGTTATGAATTCCATCAGCATTTGCTTGACTGGGAAAGACTTTATTTCTATGTCATTTATGAAGGATAATTTTGCTGGATATAGCATTTTTGACCGACTTTTTTTCAGCACTTCGAATAGATCATCCAATTCTCTTCTTGCCTGTTAGGGTTCAACTGAGAAATCTGTATTTAGTCTAATGGGGTTTCCTTTATAGATGACTAGATACTTTTCTCTTGCTGTTTTTAGGATTGGCTTTTTATCCATAGCTTTAGACAGTCATACTATAATGTGTCATGGAGACACATTTGCATTTTATCTGCCTGGGGATTGCTGAGCCTCTTTTATCTGAATGTCTAAACCTTTTGCTAGATTTGGGAAATTTTCATCTATCATTTTGTTAAACAGGGTTTCTAATCTTTTTGTTGTTGTTTCTTCACCCTTGGGGATGCCAGTAACTTGACTATCCCATGGTTTTATGTTGTCCCAAATGTCATGATGACTTTGCTCATTCTTTTAAAATTTGTTTTCTATGTTTTTGTCTGACTGCATTATTTCAAAGATCTATCTTCAAATTCTGAGATTATTTATTCTGCCTGATCTAGCTTCCAGTTTTGATGCTTTAAAATATATTTTGTTTTTCCTTCAATAAGTGCTTCAGTTCCAGAATTTCTATTTGTTTTTTCCTAAATAAAAAAATCTGTCTTTGGTAAATTTCTCATTCATATCCTGGATTTTTTTTTCTGATTTCTTTGTATCATTTTTCAGACTTCTCTTGTGTTTCACTGAGCTTTTGAAAAATAAATATTTTTAATTATTTGCCTGAAATAGTGAATTTTGTTTTGATTAAGATCTATTACTAAAGAATTATGCTGTTCCTCTGGCAGTGTCATATTTCCTTGCTTTTTCATGCTTCATGTGTCCTTGCATTGATATTGGCACATATGGTGTAACTGTTGCTTCTTCCTATTTTTGAATTTACTTTTGTAGGGGATAACTTTTCCTAAAGATATTTCTATGGTGTTGTTCGGGTAGGGTACTTTGACTTTGATTCTAAGTGTGTCTCTGTATAATTTCTTTTGCTACATACAGCATTAGTGATGCCTGTCATTTTTTGGTGGATTAGGGTGTGGTTATTAGTGGAGGCTGTGGTGAAGTTATGCTGGGCACTAGGATATCAGGCAGGCCAGTGTTCAGGCCACAGTGCTGGCAGCAGTGGGCTAAGCTTGCCTATCTTTGTTCCACTGGGTGGTATACACAGGTATCTTTGTTTGCAGTTACTGGCAGGCTGATTCTTGAACCTCCAGATGTCTTGCTCAGATTCCAGTAGTGGCAGCAGTGGACCAAGTGGGTAGTCAGGTAAGTGGGCACTGGGCAGCTGGTGCAGCATGGAGGATGGCAATAGCAATGGCAGAACAATTCTTTGGGTCTCAGTTGGTGTGCATTGATGTTGGTGTTAGCAGCAATGGGCCGGGCAGGCCCATTTCCAGGCTCACAGATGGCACTTGCAGATAAGTTCCAGCTGAAGTAGTAGTAGCTGGGAGTTTAAAGCCAACCTCAGGTCGCTAGTAGGAGTGCTCAGGTTCCAGAGTGGTAAATTGGGTTGGGCCATCCCCAAGGCCACAGGCTACGTGTTCTGTCTTGCAAGTGCAATGCCGCACTGGGTGGCCTTTTGCTCAGTAACCCGAATGGTGAGAGCAAGCACCAACCATTGTGGGTGGGGTAGGGTAATCCTCAGGTACCAGGTGGAATGCTCTGGGGAGAGGCAGTAGCAGCCATGCTGAGACCCTGCCATTGGCGAGGGTGGGGTTATCCTCAGTGGCTACAGCTGGGAGAAGACACAGGTCTATCCCACACTCCACCACTAGCAGTGGTAGCCTGAGCCTAGCTCAGGCCCTAGCCCTGGCTACAGGAGTGTCCACCCAGCTGGCATCTATGTCTCAGTGGCAACTTGCATCCTGCTTGTGTCTCAGTCTCTGTCCTGGCAGTGCTTGCTTCCTGGCACTGGCCACTACAGCCTACACCTCACTTGCTTCTTAGCCTTGGCTGCAGGAACATTCTTGGCTTGCTCCTCAATCCCATCAGGGACAGTCCAAGTTGCCCTAACACCTCAGACTCAATGCTGCTGCACCCCAGGACAACATGCAGTCTGTCAAAAGCTAGGTTTAAAAATGGCAAATTGCTGTAGCCACTTAGGTCTCAGAAAGGGTGTGGGACCCAGTGCAAGCTCCCTCCCTGGAGCAGTTCCTTCCCACAGTCTATTGGCAGCTCCCTATGATAGTTTCAGGGGTTGAGAAGAATAAAGGGTTCTCCTATAGCCAGGACTGCATAATTCCATAATAGAGATGTGGGCCATTGGATGTCTCTTGCTCACCTACTCCCTGGGCTGGGAAGTCACTTCCAGCTTCCAGCTGATTCTGGGCAGGCAGACTGTCTCTCTCTCCCTTCTCCTTCCTGCTTTTGATGTTTTCTGTCACTTCCCTGTTGAATTCCACCACTCTCTCTCAGATAATGTATTCAATATGTGACTGTCTATACACTATTTTGGTTTCTAAAGTGGAGGAGGTGGGCATGAAGTGCTTTAGTCCGCCATCTTGAGGCCCCCCGCCAATCTCCTAATCAGTAGCACCTGAATAAAAATTAATATGCAACTCTGTACTGGCCCCATTATATACATTTTAGTTAAAAGGAAAGGGAGATAAACAATCTAATGAATATAGGGGTTCCAAAATATCACTGAATATATAAATGCATTGACTGTAAAAGTTTATGCAAAGTGCCAAGAAAATTTAGCAAAATTATGGTGATATGAAAGAGAAACTTGAACATCCTAATCCTGAACAAAAGCGCTTTAGTAATAGTGTAACGTCCATCTTAAAAGTGAGGATATCACAGTCTTCTGGAGAGGATTAAGTGAGGTAATACTTAAATAATTATCTCAACACCACACACATAAGTGGCTTCCTTTCAAATTGTGTTCATTAAATACATGTATCTTTTTTAGTCTGAACCTCCAAAGTTTACAGTCAACACAATTATTTTATAACAACAATGAATAAACCATTGTACAAATACTTAAATAGTTTAAAAACTATCCTGTGTATCCTTTGATTTCTTCATTGATGTCCTCTCCTGATTTGGGTTAGAGCCCAATTTATATGCACTTATTGTACATAGTGTATACCATTATATTTCACAGAAAGTTTGCTCCTTTCTCTTTCTCTTTCCTTTTTTTTTTTTTTTTTTTTTCTTATACTTTAAGTTCTAGGGTACATGTGCACAACGTGCAGATTTGTTACATAAGTATACATGTGCCATGTTGGTGTGCTGCACCCATTAACTCGTCATTTACATTAGGTATATATCCTAATGCAATCCCTCCCCGCCACCTCCCCACAAGAGGACCCGGTGTGTGATGCTCCCCTTCGTGTGTCCAAGTTGATCTCATTGTTCAATTCCCACCTATGAGTGAGAACATGTAGTATTTGGTTTTCTGTTCTTGCAATAGTTTGCTGAGAATGATGGTTTGCAGCTGCATCCACGTCCCTACAAAGGACACGAACTCATCCTTTTTTATGGCTGCATAGTATTCCATGGTGTATATGTGCCACATTTTCTTAATCCAATCTGTCACTGATGGACATTTGGGTTGATTCCAAGTCTTTGCTATTGTGAATAGTGCCGTAATAAACATACGTGTGCATGTGTCTTTATAGCAGCATGACTTATAATCCTTTGGGTATATACCCAGTAATGGGATGGCTGGGTCAAATGGTATTTCTAGTTCTAGATCCTTGAGGAATCGCTGCACTGTTTTCCACAATGGTTGAACTAGTTTACAGTCCCACCAACAGTGTAAAAGTGTTCCTATTTCTCCACATCCTCTCCAGCACCTGTTGTTTCCTGATTTTTTAATGATTGCCATTCTAACTGGTGTGAGATGGTATCTCATTGTGGTTTTGATTTGCATTTCTCTGATGGAGAGTGATGATGAGCATTTTTTCATGTGTCTGTTGGCTGTATGAATGTCTTCTTTTGAGAAGTATCTGTTCATATCCTTTGCACACTTTTTGATGGTTTTTTTTTTTTCTTGTAAATTTGATTGAGTTCTTTATAGGTTCTGGATATTAGCCCTTTGTCAGATGAGTAGATTGCAAAAATTTTCTCCCATTCTGTAGGTTGCCTGTTCACTCTGATGGTAGTTTCTCTCTTTTTCAATAGACTGTTTTACCCATGGCAACAGGGAAAAATCTTCCCTTTGCATAACCATTGTACATAAAAGAGGCTTAATAAATATTTACTAATTAATAAATTAGTGTGTTCCCTAACCTCAAGAGATTTATAATTATGGAGGATTATATACACATGTATTACATGAAAATAATATCACTGCATATATTAAAGTGTACCATATCTGATTTATTATATATATACCTGTATACATATTATATTGTATTATAATATATACATATGACATATATACATATATGATATATATACTATATATGCATATATATGATTATATATTATCATATATGTGTATATACCTGTATATGTATATATACACTTTTATACATATACATATATATGTGTGTGTGTGTGTGTGTATATACCTGTTCACCCACCAAAATATAAACTCTGATGAAAAGGTTCATATCTTATTTATCCTTGTATCCCTCAATGTCTGGCCTAGTGCCCAGCATATATGTAGAATTTGCCTCATCTGTTTCTTTAGGAAACTTCTCCAACTTGTGTGTGTGTGTGCGTGTGTGTGTGTGTGTAAATAGCACTTAGAATTTCAGAAGACACTGCTACTAGCCTGTGCTCAGAAGCTTAATGCAAGAGATTAAAGTGCTAGCTAAAAAAAATCACTTGAAAAGAATATTCATATAACTCAGACAACCCTTGAGATAAATGATCCCTGCTTCTGTGTGTGGGATTGACTGGAATACAGATATTTTAGAAATGATCATATTGGCAGTAAAACAACACAGTTTCAGGCATCATAGCATATGGGCTTTGGCTAGTAAACTAGAAAGTAATAGACTGGCCTGAGAAATATGGTCAACAGTAGCAGAAAAACAAGTTTGTAGGCTAGATGGAAGAATAAAAAGAATGTTAATTTTAAACTTGTAATGTGGCAACTTGAAATTATCTTTTCCGCTAAGAAACCATGTAATTATCTGAAGGTCAATCAGAATGGTCATATTAAGCCAAGTCCTTCCTACAAATATTCCTGGGTATGGTACTTTCTATCAACCCACAATGACAGCTGTCATTTAAAAATGCATAACTGCACTACACAATTATACTAAGTGCTTGCAAGTATGAATAATTGCATAAGAATATGGTGATTTAAGGGTAGGTAGGTCTGAAGGCAGAAGAGAGACCAAATGACTTGTAATGGTATTCTTTATCCTCATTGAGACACTGCTATTATCATTTTTAATGGGCAAAAACAACATAAGTTATTTTTATAAAGATAATATCATATTCACATTTGCCATAGTCTGGTAAATTCTCTTTTTTGAAAGGAATTAAAGTTCTTATTCTCCACTTTTACTGTGTATCAATATTATTTTCCAGCCAGCTCCCCATAGCCTCATACGTTAACCAAGCCAGGGCCAGAACTCAATTTATAGGAAACCCAAAACTAGGACATAAAAAATAAATTGTATGCTCATAATAATTTTATAGAATATATTTATTTAGTGGTAAGAATCTTTAAATTTTATACTAAAATTTTCCTTCTGTGGAAGATGATCATCATCTTATTTATCATCATTTATTCATCATCACTTCAAAGCACTTTAAAAGATTATAGTAAAAGTCATTTCCTCAGTTTCAAGCAAAGGGACAAATTGTAGTTGTTTTCTATTGTTCTTGTCTATTTGTTCTGGAGCTTGGGTGCCCTCATACTGATCTATTTCTTTTATTACTGGTTCATCTAATTCACTTATTGGCTGCCTATCCACCCAGTTCTTCAATAGATTCTTCTGCTTGTCACTCAGCGGCTCTCCTTGCCAACTGATATATCATCTTCCATCTGTTTAAATTCCTATGTTCTTTCTGGCACAGCTCCGCCTCCAGATTCCCTCCCAGCCACCTACCTTGCTGCCCTTCCATCTGCTATCATGACTAGTATCTTTTCTAACCTATTCCCAACCTAAATTGTCGTCAATTTGCCACTTGAGTTTATCAAAAGTTTATTTATCAAAGGGCTATTACGATTGCAGTAATAACTTATAATGCAATCTAGGAGTAGAAAGGGTGAAAGGGTGTTAACGGCCATAAAATCAAACATGCATTTAATATTTGAATTATTCAACCCCTTGAAATCATTTACTGTTCTCTTCTTTCAGTGATGGTGTTTTAAAATAATGGAGTGCACCACCAAAAGATACTATCTTGTGATACATATTCTTCAGGGCACGGTTTTCTGTGTGGTCCAATTCTTGTTAGTCTTCTGGTTAACTGCATTTGGTTCATTGTTCTAAAATTTTGCATTCACTGATTAACATTCTCTCCTTGGACACTATTCTCAAGAGAGTTCAATTCAATTTTGTGACTTAATGTAGCAGAATTTCTTTTTGTTAGGATCTGTCCTGTAGTTGCTCATCAGATATTAAAGACATTATGTAAACAACACTAGCATTTGGTAGTTACAGTTTCAAAATTTCTACATTCAAGTAGTATAAAGATAGCATTTTCCCTCAGCATTGATTTAGTTGTTTGACAAGGTAAATGCTTGTTTTCATGCAGTAGATATGACATACTACAAGTTAAAACAATCTCAGGAAAATATTTAAAACTTTAGACTTATGTATAAGTAAGACTTATGTATAAGTATGTATACATAAGACTGAAAACTTCTAATTGCCCATTCATATTTCTAGAGGATATATATACTCTCTCTCTATCAACCACGACTTGGAAAATAGTTAAGCTTATTTTTATAAGAGATTCACTCAGAATTTATCCTTAAATTCAAAATAAGATAACAGTTGAGTAAAAAGGTAATGATTTTTTTTTTTTTTTAAGGAAAAAGACTTGGCTAATTTATTTCATGTCCTGGGAATATAATATTTCTATTTATGTTAGTTTGTATTAAAATTTAGAAGATTTTTAATGTAGGTTTTATTATTTAGATTTGGTAAGGAAAACAGATCTGGAGACAACTGTCATTGTAAAGATAACTTGTTGGCCAAGTCCTGTGGCTCATGCCTGTAATCTCAGCACTTTGGGAGGCTAAGGCAGGCGGATCACCTGAGGCCAGGAGTTCGAGTCCAACCTGGCCAGTATGGTAAAACCCCGTCTCTACTGAAAAATACAAAAACTAGCCAGATGTGGTGGTGCATGCCTGTAATCCCAGCTACTCGGGAGGCTGAGGCAGGAGAATCGCTTGAACTTGGGAGGCGGAGGTTGCAGTGAGCCGAGATCGCTCCATTGCACTCCAGGAGGTTGCAATGAGCCAAGATTGCATGATTGGACTCCAGCCTGGGCGACAGAATGAAACTCGGTCTCAAAAAAAAAAAAAAAAAAAAAAAAAAAATCACTTGTTAAACCCACAGACCACCAGAGCAAAGGGCACAGCACACCACGAGGAGCAACATGGAGGAGAAGAACTGAGGCTGGTCAGGACGCAGAGGGAGACAGGGGAACTGTGTGGTTTTCACCAGAATGAACAGGAGCAGATCAGTGTTCAGGATTAGCTAGTTTGAAAAATTTCATTTGTCACTTGTCTGGTACGTGTCCCCTAGGTGATTAGCCAAGTGGATACTGGCCCAGAGTGTGAGAACCCAGATAAGGAAGGTGGTTGTAGTGGTGGGCCTCTGGATTTGTTGGTTTGCATTTGAAAAGTGTACTCAGGGGCAAGTTGTATACTAACTCCGGTAATCAACTAACACCTAGGAAGGGTAGTCCTTCCAGGGTCGGCAAAGCTAAAGTATCAGAATACAGAAAATAAAAGACATGGTTAATACAATACAGTTATGCATCACTTAACTATGAGGATACATTCTGAGAAATGCACAGTTAGGTGATTTTGACTGTGGGAACATCACAAAGTGTACTTATGCAAACCTAGATGGTCTAGCCTACTACACATGTAGGCTATATGGCATAGCCTATTGTTCCTCAGCTGCAAACATGAACAGCATGTTGCTGTATTGAATCCTATAGGCAAGTATAACACAATGGTAAGTATTTGTGTATCTAAACATATCTAAACATAGAAAAAAGGTAATGTGTTGATCCATGTCATTACAAGGGCTACCATATCACTAGGCAACAGGAAATTTTCTGCTCCATTATAATCTCATGGGGCCACTGTCAAATATGCAATCAAAAAGTATTTATGTGGCGCATGACTATTTAATTTAGGATTAGCAGCTATTAAAAAGAAATGCTGAGAATTTATCTGATTCAGGAGTCAGATATTTCTTTATCATTAAATGCCTCCAGTGAGATTAAATAATGTCTGTGGGTGTTCACTGCCTATTAAGTCAAATCTAAACATGTTATTCTGGTGGCTAAGTTCCTAATAACCTGCCCCCACTTTGTTTATTCCCAACTACACCACCCATCCAATCCCTCTGTTTCAGTACTGACATTAAAATATATATTATTAATTTTAGCCTCCGTACCTTTATGCATATTCTTCCTCCATGTGCCATTTAAAAAATGTTGTGCATAATTCTTCATTTCCCCTATGACAGAAAAAGGTTTTACCAAATATTTTTGGGTGACCCTATGCTGTACCTTTTCCCCCCTGCATTTGGCTTGTTTGTTCCCATTGAAAGCACAGGCCCATCTTCTTTTGCTTCTGCAAAACCAGAGTACCTAGCAAAATCAAACAAGAAGATCCTTAATAAATGCTTCCTTATTGCACTGAGTTGCCTTGTGAGAAGAAAGAGATTGATGAACAATGAAAATGGAGTAAAAGGTGTATTTACAATAAGAGGGAATAAATTGGTGAAGTATCCATAAAGCTATATTAAACCGAGGCACTCCTCAGAGTCAACCCTTAAGAGCAAATCTGAAAGACAGATGTTTCAGATGCTAATTACTCAGGGAAAAATTTTTGAGGGGAAACCAATTTAATCATTTTTCTCGAATTGGAGAGAAAAGAAGATACTCCCCAACAATCACTCTTTGTGGTAGATTCATACTTGAAAAACTTTTCTGTGAATTTCACAAAGCTTGCAACTCATTGAGACGGTTTACTGAAGCACCCTATGGAAAACTTTCTTGTTGTGTAAGCATAAGCTCTGATTTACTTAATTTTCATATGAGCTTGCTTTATTGAAAATGGGTATATTACCTCTCTTCGAATACTTGTAGGCCTCCTAATCATCCATAAGTAATCTGTAACTACCACAATCCTAAGTAAATATAGTATATACATTTACTTATATATGTAAATGTATACTTTTATACATATATGTAAGTGTGTATATATTTACTTATATATGTAAATGTATATACATAAGTAAATATATGTACTATATATTTATAGTAATATTGTAAATATATGTACTATATAGTATAGATATTTGCATATATAGTATATATAGTATATACTATATATTAACTTATAGTATATATATTTCATATATAGTGTATATATATTTCATATATATTTCATATATAGTATATATTTCATATATACTTCAAATATATACATGAAATATATATATATTTCATATAATATGTGACTACCACTTAGGATTATGGTAGTTACAGATCACTTATGGTAGTTACTAAGTAGAAAACTAGATAGAGAGGTAGATAGATAAAGAATATATACATACTATACTCTCTCCCTCTATATATATAGAGAGAGATTTCTACTTCAATTTATTACAAGTACAAATCTATTTTAGCTATATCAGTATTTATTCCCTATAAGAAATATTACAGCTTTCTATTTTAAAATATTGTCAATTATTTCTCACTCTACTAAGTGACTTTTAAAATTTATTTTTAAAGAAATTATAAACCCTTATATTAGTAACTCTGTTACTTCAGAATTTTTTATACATTGATTTTAAGAATCACTAATAATGTATATCAACTAAAATTAAAGTACATTTTTCTTTGAAAATCTTATGTTTGATGTTTCACTACTCTAATTCCATTTGCCCTGTTTCCTTTTTAATATATGTTTTTGTAATATATTCAGTCTCCATTTCCAGTTATATCTAACACAATTATATGCTGCCATAACAATCACTATCTAAACTCATTTTGGTGCCTCATATATATCAAAGAAGATATTTAAAAATTCTCATCAACTTTTTTGTTGGTTCCTCCCAATTGGCAGCCTATAAAAATTAATGATAACCACTGTGGGAAGCAGGAACTGAGCACATCTTATTCCAGATTTCCCTTACATGATCCGGAAACTACTGTTTATCTGAACATTATGTCTTTTAAATGAGATTGACTAATGGCTTGGGTTGAGACTAGAAAGAAGACAGAGAGGTTCAGATAAGTACAAGGGCAGTGCTTCTTGAATCCCTTTGTTGATACACTCTCCCCTTGTTAGGCCATTAATTCTACTGCTATGATCTTGTCACCCAGCACGGGAGCTTTTATTCTCCTACTGTCAACTCAGCCAGATCCAACAAGTAGCACTGCCATTCTACTTATTACTCAGAATTTAGTGTGTGTCATTAGGCAATACATATCTTTAAGTTTCTGCCCCCCTCCATTCTTTCTCATTTTCTTCTGGATTCCATTTTATTAGCTGTTAATCAGCCACCTCAGCCAGGAGGCATTTGAGCAGAACTGAACACCATGACTCAGCATCAAGAGACCGCTAAGATATGTAGGTAGTAATTTCTTCTTCCTTTATTCCCCTCCCTAAGGAAAAACTTCAGGTGTGAGTTTCCTCTTATACCTAAACTAGATCAGTTTTGAAGATTTAAACCGTTCTGTAATGCTGGGAGGTCTGTGCACAAGGCCTGGGCAACAGGAAACCCAAATAATATAGCAACATTGTAGCAGAATTGAAATGCACTGTGAAATGGCTGAAAAGTAGTTTTCCTGTGCTCTTAATATCATCATTGCTCCAAATTTCTTTATTTTTGTAAAAAATAAAGTGATGCTTTGTTTTCCCCCAAAAATACTTGTCTTTATCTATTATTGGTCTTGATAGATGATTTAGCAAGCATGCTTTTGAAAACAGTATCAATAAACATACACAAGGAAATAGATACACCTATATAGTATAGTGCATATATTATTTTTATACACTATGAATTATAGTATATATGTACGTGTGTGTGTGCATATATATTCACTAGTAATATAAATTCACTGTTGAAAAGTATCCTTAAAAAATTTTACTTATCTAGTGTCTCTTGCTTTATATTTATTAATTCTGTTTTCTCATCCTAAAGAAATGTTCAGGAATTAATCATTTGCCATGATATTTAAGCAAGCAACTTTAATTAACAAAGACTTCTGACAAATATACTCGTATAGTACTGTGTTTTTCAGTTTTACAGAGTTTTTGTAAATTTTACTTGGATCTTATGTAGTGGGTCCTATAATTGTGTAAGGTTAATTTTTAAAACACCAAGAAAAAACTCTTTTTTGGGTAAATTTCACAACATGTCATCTATCCATACATTTTGGAGTAAGGCATTCCTGACAAGAGGAAAAAACAAAACCAAACCACCACAGGTAGAAGTCAAATGGGTTTATTTGACAGCAAGGTCTTCCCTCAAGGACATGCTAGTCCAAATTGTTTTAATTCCATCTGCTCAGTTTGTATGCAACACAGTATTTGAGTTTGAGTACCTCAGTGCTCTCCTCTGCTTCTGGGAGAAGGATTGAGCATTTCTGGTGTCTACCCACATCTTTTACTAGAATTTGAAAATGTTGACATTAAGGAAATAATCTGAGCCAACGCGATGCCACAGCCGTGCTAAAACTTCTCCACAAGGAGGTAATTTCTACTTATCAATTCAGCTCATTCTCCTGCTGCCCCTCCCCAGTTTGCAGTCTTCTACACATTCAAGCTCTAGTACATTCTTGAAAAGCTTTTGCATGCAAAATAAAACACCCTATGATCCAATACTATCAAATATAGAAAGTCACCTCTCATTTAACATAACAATTGAGAGTCCTGATGCTGGCGTTGCAATACTAAGGTCTGAGTCAACCTTACTAATATGGCATCACCATTATCCTAACTCAGCATATTGTAGTTTACAATTACCTAACCTATAAAAAAAAAAAACCTTGGACTTACCTTATGTGTTGATTTATCTGTCGTCCTGGGTATAATATCTATTGCAAATTGTCCATTTGAATAAATACAGCAACAGTTATACCACAATACGACTCTCCTGCAGCAGAAAGCAAGTTAAAAGGACTTCATGCTGTGACCTCACAGGCAGGCACAGCCGCTCCCATCTTTCAGCCAACCTGAGGAGAGCAGGTTAGATGACAGAAAAGCCGGCTCTCTACATAGCAGTACTTTCAAATAAAGCATTCCGTGCTGTGAGCTGGGAGATTTACATCTTCCAAATTCGGCTGGCCTGAGTCAATGCTGCTTCTATGCCTGAAAATATTAAGCATTTCACTGCAGTCACTTAATGCAAGAAACTATCTGAGGCGACTTCACAAACCCTGTCATTCTGTTCGGAGACTAAAGAATGAGCGCTACATGCATAATTCATGCATTAAAATCTTCAATGCTCTTCCTGTAGTTGCTGTTCTATCCAGTAATGGGCTATCGATCACCTCACCGCCAAGACAATTGGAGCTCCACGATTGGTTTATTTCCACAAATAAAATTACAACCTAAATCACAGGCAGAAGCCTCCAACCCTGCAACATCCACTCGGGGAAAACATTCACATAGAGGAGATGACATTTGCATACTGCAGAATGTTTAAACTGGACTCCTTCTTTGGCAGAAATGCTACAGCATCTGCTGTCTTTTATTCAAAAGATATACTTTCTGCAAGTTTAGGCTGAATATTTTATATTATAAGTGAGATATATGGAACTGGCTTTTTGCTATCATTTCTGGAACATCAACAAAGCTAAATGAAAATTAAGAAAATAAATAAATGAAAGAAAGAGAAAATAATATGTGGCTATAAAATATAGAGATTTTTACCTGGGCTCATTTGAATAACCTTTTTTAGAAAAGTTTAATTTACAAATAATTAATTTTTCATTTCAAAAACGTGGAAGGAGTTTCTCTCTTAAAAATCATCAATATGGGTACATGTGTTCATCAAAATTATTTTTTTGTAACATAAGCACCTTTACTCTAGGTATGTTAGTGGTTCTGAGAGCTCTTGCTCTTAGAATTTAAGCTTCTAAGAACACAAGATTGTTTTCATTGCCTGAAAAAAAAAAACAGGCTTTAAAACAAAATATACATTTAATTTTGCTAATATTCATCAAGGGAAAACAAAGGTAGCATCTTAAAATGTCATAACAGTATTTGCAAAGATACTAGGATGGGAGATTCATGTAAACCAGCAAATACATATATGTATAAGAAATGCTTGTCTATTTTTCAAAATGTCTTAGATATAAAAAAGCAAGCCTTATTTTTCCACCAAAAGTGGACTGAACATGATGTTATTAAGGTCACTGAGATGCCTAAAATCATGTCTTCCCAAAGCCTCCTTTTATACACACTCTCACATACGTGCACACACACACAATTCATATTTCTATGTCATTCCACCTGATCATTTGTAAAATAAAAGTGAAACCTTCAAGTTCATTACTAAGGGTTAGAGTACAAAATAACTGTCAGAGTTAAACCAAAGTTTGCCAATTGATAATTATGCTGTAGGGAGCTATTCACCCTTGGTGGTGTCATCATGGTTATTTTCATCAATAAATCAATAGCAGTTGATAGCCCTTAAAGGCAGTAGAGGTGCTGATGACAATAGGTGCAGAGTTTAGAGATGTCCAAGTGCATGTGAAACATAATCCCTGCTGAGCCATAGAGAAGACAGTTGCACTTGACTGATAAAGATGCTAAAACATTCCAAATGGCAGTCTGAGAAATTAGCCATCCAGTTCCTTTGTCTATTATGTATTCCCTGTGCCCCAGTGTTTTTTTCTGCCCTGGGTAGCTTCTACTTTCATATTTGCATGTATTGCCACCAAGCTAATAAACTTCAATTAAACTACATAGACTTCATTTTATAATATTTCTCTTTTCTTTTTTTCTTTTTCTTTTTCTTTTTTTTTTTTTTTTTTTGAGTCTCGCACTGTCGCCCAGGCTGGAGTGCAGTGGCGCGATCGCCACTCACTGCAAGCTCCACCTCCCAGGTTCAAGTTATTCTCCTGCCTCAGCCTCTCAAGTAGCTGGGATTACAGGTGCCCGCCACCATGCCCGGCTAATTTTTTTGTATTTTTAGTAGAGACGGGGTTACACCATGTTAGTCAGGATGGTCTTGATCTCTTGACCTTGTGATGCACCCGCTTTGGCCTCCCAAAGTGCTGGGATTACAGGCCTGAGTCACCACGCCTGGCCCCCCAATATTTCTCTCTTCTATGAGTAATATTATTTTTTCCTTAAATAGAAGATTTAAAGGCCTAAGACATTTTATAAATCACAGTTTTATCAATTTAATCATATATAGAAGCAATTTCATATAAAAAGAGCATTTTATTTATAAACAGAAATTTGAATATTTTGAAATTTATTAGGTACAAGGTTATATACAGTACAATAATTTAGGAATTCTAAATTATTGACATACCCTACGATAATTACAAATGTAAGCATTAGAAACTTCAGTTTCCTAAAATGGCATGATTCAGCAGTGCATAACCAGGTGGTTGGGAAGAGCATTAGCTTAGTGCCTCTTTCATCAGTGAGTGGAAGGAAAGCCAGTATCGTTTCTTACATACAAATTTCCATAGCCAACTCTGAAACGAAGATTACAACTTTACATCTGCTTGGTTAAATTTCAAGATTCGATTGTCTAAAGATGGAGACAGAGATGAGAAACACACAAAAACACACACATCATCATCACCACCATCAGCATCATCATCATTTCATCATCATCATCATGTCATCATCCTAGAATAGATGAAAATTAGAACCCAGCAAAGTAGAGAAATATATGGCATGAGGAAAACTATGGAGATAGTAAATCCTGAGGATATCAAAGAAAAGATACAGCAAGTAAACCTTGAATGGAAATGACGGAGGAAAAGTAGACAATCGTACTCTCAGATAAAACAAAGACAAGGTTGTAATGAAGAGCCAATTTGCATTTTTCAGAAGTCTGGCTATGCCAGAGAAAAACACTTAAACGATCTTTCCAAATGGATGGAAAACAGAGATGGCCACTTTAGACAAATGCAATGTCTTTGCAGATCAAGAAGCTTTCCAATATTTTGCATTTTATAGTGCATGTAAAATAAGGAATGAACTCTATAATGTGAATGGGGTCAATAAGATAAATCAAAATTTGGGTATAAATCAAAGCAAAATTTAGGTATAAATCTGTGATATATATTAAGATGTCTAACTGACTACTGTCATTTGGAAAATGCATAATTTGTCTCCAATATAAGGAAAAATAATGCCATGACAAGTTAGGAAAGGAATTTAACCTACCAAAGATTCTGCATTCCTGAGTTCAAGGGATAAGTATTGTGGGAGAAGATTTCATTTGTTCTCTAAGATTTAAGACATGCTTCCAACTTTTCTCTCTGTGTCCTACCAGTATCATCGACACTTTCTAATATAGCCCATTCATTTAATTAAAAATATTTATTTTGTACCTTCTAAACGCAAGGAATTGCACTAGATGCTAGGAATTCAAATATGTATCAGTCAGTTGTTGCCTCCAAGGTGTCCATATTTCCATAAGGAAAACAGGCCACAACACTGTTGGAGAGTAATGCATATAGTTGCTATGATACTCATTGAGATGTGTAAATTAGATAATTAGGCAAAGCACATAGAATTGTGTCTATATGTAAAATAACTGCTAGGTAAATGTTAATTATTCTTATTTTATTCCACTATACGAGGCGTATCAGCAGAGGAAACATTGGCATTATCATCTACCCATGGGAGCATTGGGAAATGATTCATTGAGGGAATGGGTGATAGTTAAAGACACGGGGGTTTATAATAGAAACAATATGGGCTTTAATGTTTGTCAAATTTGATATTAAATGTAGGCTTTGCCGAGTTTAACTATATGACTAGGATACACCATTCATACTTCAAGAGCATCAGTTTTATCATGTAAAAATCAACTTAAATATCTATCTCTCTTTAGGTTTTTGCGAGAATTAAATAAATTATTTAGGGTACAATTGTTAAAAACACAGTTTTTGGAGTCAGCCAAGGAGTGTTTAAATCCTGCCTCAATTTCTTCATCTCTAGAATGGAGATCTTGTCAACCTCATAGAGTTACTAGGAAATTCAACTATTACTATGTCTTTACATTACTTAACACAGTTTCTGATACAGTAAGGACTTTAGAAACATTAATTTATTTCCTCCCAAGGCTTAGTCTTGGAAGAAAAGACTTGAAGGCATTTCCAGTAAAGAGAACAACACATGCATTTGTAGGGAGGGAGGACATTACATGATAAGCTTGAGAAACTCAAGTTTCTATATGATGAGAACTTTGAAAAACAATGGACAATTTGTCAGGTGATTGGGCAAAATTATATAGAATCTGATTTATAGAGACCTTTTAAAAACTGTTAAAATATTGATTATATAGGACAATTTCAACACTATTAAGGTGTTTGATGCTATTCTGCAGATATAGAAATATCTGCAGAATAGAATGATATTCTTGATATTCCTGATGATTTCACCAAGAGAGTAATATGGGCCAGATTTTGTGGGGGAATGATAGACTGGATGCCATAAATATGGGCAAGGAATACGTTTAATAGAATATCATTTCTAATTCCCCAGAAGTGATGAGGGCCTAAACAAGGTAAATGTAAGGGTATGGTGATGAGGAAAATACTTTAGAGACATTTAAACACTAGAGTAGTGGTACTAAGTCTTAGAAGAATATGGTGAGATAATGAGAAAATAATTTTAGAGTTAACAAAGGAGAGGTAAACTAGGAAGATGAAGAGTTAGACACAAAAAATTTCCAATAATATATTGGATAATGAGTCTGTAGCTGAATATATTGGTTTGTTAGTGTCCAGACTGCTTAAGCTATGGAAGTCAATGAAATAACTCTGGGTTTGAAAGTGTACAGTGAAAAGAAGATGGAAAATAAAACCCTGAAATGTAGATAAGTAAATGTCTGTAAAAGACTTCTGTTAATATTTGACACGTTAATAAATTGATGGCAAAAGGGAAATCTGCTAATATTCATTACACATACATAATAAGGCTGGAAAAATGTTTAGTACTTTACTAAACTGATTTAATTTGATCACCACAAAGCCCTTATCAGTTAAGTAGCATCTATTTCCATTTTGTCAATGAAAAATCAGGCTCAAAGAAAATTAAGTAATTTGGTCAAGTCACATAACCAGTGAACCAGTGAGCTGGAAGTCACATCCAAGTTTTATAACTTCATAGCTCAGGCTTCTTTCACCACATCAAGCTGCTGAGAACCACAAACATAACAGAATGCTTTTTCTCAATTTTTTTCTTTGCATTCTTATATCCCAGAATACCAACAAGTAGTCCCTGTTATATAAAAAATGTTTATAGTAATCACAACTAATTTTCAAAATTGGAGATAGAAAAGAAAATTAGAATATGAAAAAGAATTAATATTTATTATTATGTTCCAAACATATACTATTGTATATATCTGTGGATATATGTTTGTGTGTATATATACACATATGTGTGTATACATATATACACCCATTATATCATTATACCAAGACTACTTTACAAAGAAAATGTTATATTCTCAATTATAAGTGGAAGCTAAACATTGGGTACGCTTGGACGTAAAGATGGTAACAACAGACACTGGAGAATATAAGAGGGAGACAGAGAAGGGGGTAGGAGTCGAAAAAACTACCTGTTAGGTATTACGCTCATTACCTGGGTGATGGATTCAATCATACTCCAAACCTCAGTATCAAGCAGTATACTTTTGTAATAAACCTGTCCATGTAGCCCCTGGTTCTAAAATAAAAGTTAGAAGAAAAAAGAAGATGCTATTACCTTATTCTATAGATTTTTTAAAAAGCTGGCTGAGATCGTTTAAATAACTTTCTTAAAGGTACATAGATATAAGGAAAAAGAATTTGAGTTCTGTATGACAAAAAGCCATGTTTATTACATTATATCAACTTTAGAAATAATACAATAGAGCTACAAGTATCAACATAGAGCCTACAAGCTTAATATTGAGAATGAAAATGTACAGAAGAACTCATACATCACAATTCCAAGTATAACATTTAAAAACAAGCAAGACAGTATAATAATATAGTTTCCTAGCTCTTTGGGACCCCGAGGCGAGCGGATCACCTGAGGTCAGGAGTTCAAGACCAGCCTGGCCAACATGGTGAAACCCCATCTCTACTAAAAGTACAAAAATTAGCCGGGCGTGGTGGTAGGCACCTGTAATCCCAGCTACTCAGGAGGCTAAGGCAGGAGAATTGCTTGAACCTGGGAGATGGAGTTTGCAGTGAGCTGAGATCACGCCATTGCACTTCAGTCTGGGTGACAGAGTGAGACTCTGTCTCAAAAAAAAAAAAAAGATTTATAAAAAAGATTGAGAAATATATAAATATCAAATTCAGGATCGTAGTTATTTCTGGAGAGCAGAGGAGGGTATTACTGGAAACAAATTCACAGAAGACTTCAATTGCACATAGTACTATTTATTAAGCTGGTAGTGGAATAGAAATTTTGATTTTATTTTTGAATACTATCTAAATATTTGTAGTATCAATAATATATTTTAAAAGTGAGGAAAATATAATAAAGTCAGCTCCCTTGGTTTTATAGCTGGAGTCCTCTTTCTTCAGTTTCTATTTCCCTTTTAAGATGATAACCAGGAATACCTCTAAAGTCATCCAATTCTATTTGAAGCATCTCTCCAATCATTAAGAAAGAGATTCAGATAAAGAAAAAAAATAAAAATAAGTATCTATAGTGAACAGGATCCTAACGTTTCAAAATTTGAGGTACTTGTACACAGTTTATGTAACATTAAAGGATTTCTGGTTCCATTAAAATACCCAATATTTTCCCTAATGTTTCAAATAGTTTTCAAATATCCATATACCAACTTGTACAAGGTTTATGTAACATTAAAGGATTTCTGGTTCCATTAAAATACCCAAGATTTTCCCTAATGTTTCAAATAGTTTTCAAATATCCATACACCAAAGGATTTCCCAGGTTTCACAAAAATGAGCTAATGGCAATTTAATCTCCATGTAAAATGAGACCACCAATACTACTACTAATGGTTACAAGTATAATTGAAAAACATAATTTAAAATCTTTTAAGTTTATCAAAGCATAACAAATAATTCTAATAATCCCTATTTAATCATATTTACTTTTAGTTACTTTAAAATAGGCAGTTTTTCTTTTTAAGTGACTAAATGCTCCTGGAGGAAGGCATACTCAACTCATATTGAAATCAAGAAATCTCAGCAACAAGTCTGCCCCATGAGAGTCACCAAACAGCTTTGGATACCTGCCAATCTGTCTCTCTGGGTACATATTAGGGAAGAGCTTTTAAAATTACATCCTATTTAGCTGCTCTAGTAACACATTTAAATATTTGAAAAATAATTTAGCCGAAACACATTTCCAGTCTCAAGACAATTTAGACCTGTCTCATTATGTCTCAAATTATTTATTCAACAAATATGAGTACACTCTTGGTTATTTTAGAACTTTTGAGCTTTTGAGAAGTATGAATCAAACAGTAAGTAATTCCTTTAGAAAGATTTAATGTGGAGTGACATCATCAAGATGACAGAGATGGAGACATCAGCCTTATTTTCCCTACAAAGGCAAGAAAAACATCCTTGGGATTGCTCAAAGGTCCAAAAGAATCTAAGAAACAGAATGAAACAAAACAAACAATAAATAAACAAAATGCCCAGAATAATCATGTAGAATAAATCACTGGGGAGAATGGCACACCTGAGAGATCTAGAGATGTCTAGAATGGTGGGGGCTATCAGTATTAGCCACGCATCAGATGCCAGCATGGTTTCCAGTGATCTTCTCTGCAGGGGACACTGGCAACTTTTACCACTGAGGTAATCAAGAGCCATTGCCACTGTGAACAACCTGGAGAGGGAGATGCTGTGATGCCCCCAAAAAGTAACTATTATTGTGATGTTACATCCCAAACCCCACCAAACTCTAGAGTCATGACCACTCCACTTGTACCCATGTTCCAGACCACTGGCCCTATGGCTCTGCTGTAAGTGTCCATGTCTCAGACACCAGAGCCACTGTATCTGTGATCTACCTACACTCCAGGTCCTATAGACACTCTACACAACTGTATTCTGTACTCTGACTTCACTCCCACTCCATATGTGTCCATACCTCAGAATCAGAGCCACTGCTATGGTTTGAATACTTGCCCCCTCTGAACCTTACATTGAAATTTGATCCCCAATGTGGCAATGCTGGACTTAATGGGAGGTGTCTGGGTCCTGAGGATGGATACCTCAGGAATAGAGTAATGCCCTCCATCAGAGGTGAGTGAATTAGTTCCCACAAGAGCTGGTTGTTAAAAAGAGCCTGGTACTTCCTCACCCCCTCTCTTTCTTCCTCTCTTACCATGTCATCTCTGCACATGCTGGTTTCCCTTTGCCTTCTGCCATGACTGAAAGTATTCTGAGGCCTTTACCAGATGTAGATGCTAGTGCCATGCTTCTTTTAAAAACATAATAAGCATGTGAATCCTTCACCGGCAACCAGGATATCCAGGTTCTCTCATCAAAATGGACTAGAAGGCTGGCATGACCCCCAGAGAGAAGAAAGAGCAGTGTGGTGTGGCGGCCCACCTGAGAGCCATGCGAGGAAGGGGAACCCCTCCCCTTAGCCAAGGGAGGTGGTGAGTGAGCACGATACCCAGCGGGGGAACTCCTTTTTCCACAGAACTGTGCAACCCACAGATCGGAACATCCTACTCATGAACCCACGCCACCACTGTCCCAATTCCAGAACCTGCAGATTCTCACAGTCTCTCAGCTGGAATCTGCTTAGGCTTACTGAACTCCAGAGGGGAGGGGCGACCAGCACTGACTGCAGTTGCCTGCTGTCTAAGCTATTTGAGCTCCTTGGGGGAGGAACCGCAGCCAGCACTGGGACCCTGCAACTGCCTAACATGCTAAGCTCCCTGAACGGGGGAAGAGCTCTATAAATATGTAGCCCCAGGCTGCGCTTTTCCCTTGCTGGAGCCAGGAACGTCGGATAGCTTGGTCCCAAGACTTGTCCCCAGAGCACAGCACACCTGCTGTGGAATAAGGCCAGAGTACCTCTTCAGGTCTAACCCTGACCCATCCTTCCTCAGTGGGAGGGGCTTCCCTACAGGATCTCCAATAACTCTAGCCAGAGGTTCAGGGAAAGTATTCAGATCTCCATGGGCCTGAGCCCATAGCGGGAGGAGTGGCTGCAGTCTCTGCGGACCAGCAGACTTAGCCTCTCCTCCTGGTAGTTCTGAAGACTCTGGGCAGCCCAGACAGGTGGGTTTCTCCCCAGAAAAATACATCTTCTCCACCAAGGGACAAAGTGCTTCATTAAACAGGTCCTGCTTCCCATGCCACCCAACTGGGTGAGACCTTCCAACAGGGGTTGTCAGACACACCCTATACAGCAGCGATCCTGCTGGCATCAGGTTGGTGCCCCTCAAGGTCAGAGGTCCCAGAAGAAGAAGCAGGCACCCATCTTTGCTGCTCTTCAGCCTCCTTAAATGACATCTGCAGGCACAAGAGCGAATAAGATGAATAAGGCCTGAAGCAAACCCCCAGCAAACTGCAGCAGCCCTACAGAAGAGCGACCTGACTACTGAAAGAAAAACAAGGACAAAGTGACCAAAAACGCTTCAACAACAACAAGGTCCCCACAAAAACCCCATCCAAGGGTCAGCAACCTCAAATACCAAAACTAGACAAGCTCATAAAGAATCAATGAAAAAATGCTGAAAACCCAAAAGGCCAGAATGCCTCTTCTCCCGCAAATAATTGCAATGTCTTTCCATCAAAGGCACGGAACTGGACGGAGGATCAGATGGATGAATTGACAGAAGTAGACTTCAGAAGATGGGTAATTAAAAAATTATGATGAGCTAAAGGAGCATGTTCTAACCCAATGCAAAGAAGCTAAGAACCTTGATAAAAGGTTAGAGAAATTACTAACTAGAATATCCAGTTTAGAGAGGAATACAAATTACCTGATGGAGCTGAAAAACACAGCACAAGAACTTCTTGATGCATACACAAGTATCAACAGCAGAATTGACCAGGCGGAAGAAAGGATATCAGAGTTTGAAGACAACCTTACCAAAATAAGACATGCAGACAAGAATAGAGAAAAAAAGAATGAAAAGGACAGAACAAAGCCTCCAAGAAATATGGGACTTTATAAAAAAACTGAATCTACAATTGATTGGACAACCAGAAGGAGATGGGGAAGATGGAATCAAGCTGGAAAACACACTTCAATGTATTATCCAGGAGAACTTCCCCAACCTAGAAAGAATTTGCCAACATGCAAATTCAGGAAATACAGAGAACACCATTAAAATGATACTCCATGAGAAGATCACCCTAAGACAAATAATCATCAGATTCTCCAATGTCAAAATGAAGGAAAAACTGTTAAGAGCAGCCAGAAGGAAAGGCCAGGTCACCTACAAAGGAAAGCCCATCAGAATAACAACAGACCTCTCAGCAGAAAGTCTACAAGCCAGAAGAGATGGGGGGCCAATATTCAACCTTCCTAAAGAAAAGAATTTTCAACCCAGAATTTCATATCCAGCTAAACTAAGCTTCATATGCAAAGGAAAAATAAAATCCTTTCTAGACAAGCAAATGCTGAGGGATTTTGTTACCACCAGGCCTGCCCCGCAAGAGCTCCTGAAAAAAGCATTAAATACTAAAAGGAAAAGCCGGTACCAGCCACTGCAAAAACATACCGAAACATAAAGACCAATGACACTACAAAGGAACTACATCAACTAGTGTGCAAAATAGTCAAATAGCATCATGATGATAGGATCAAACTTACACATAACAATATTAACTTTAAATGTAAATGGGCTAAATGTCCCAACTAAAAGACACAGACTGGCAAACTGGATAAGGAGTCAAGACCCATCGTGTGTTATGTATTACATGCAAAGACACACACAGTCTCAAAGAGACGGAGGAAAATTTACCAAGGAAATGAAGAGAAAAAAAAGGGGGTTGCAATCTCCTAGTCTCTGACAAAACAGACTTTAAGCCAACAAAGAGCAAAAAAGACAAAGGTATTACATAATGGTAAAGGGAACAATTCAACAAGAAGAGCTAACTATTCTGAATATATATGCACCCAACACAGGAGTACCAAAATTCATAAAACAAGTTCTTAGAGACCTACAAAGAGACTTAGACTCCCACACAATAATAGTGTGAGACTTTAACACCCCACTGTCAGCATTAGGCAGATCAATGAGAAAGAAAATTAACAAGGATATTCAGGACTTGAACTCAGCTCTGGATCAAGGGGAACTAGTAGACATCTACAGAACTTCCTACCCCAAATCAACAGAATATACATTCTTTTCAGTGACACATGGCACTTATTCTAAAATCAACCACATAATTGGACGTAAAACACTCCTCAGCAAATATAAAATAATGGAAATCTTAACAGTCTCGCAGACCACAATGCAATCAAATTAGAGCACAGGATTAAGAAATTCACGCAAAACTACACAATTTCATAGAATTTGAACAACCTGCCCCTGAATGACTCCTGGGTAAATAATGAAATTAAGGCAGAAATCAAGAAGCTATTTGAAACCAATGAGAACAAACAGACAATGTACCAGAATCTCTGGGACACAGCTAAAGCAGTGTTAAGAGAGAAATTTATAGCACTAAATGCCCACATCAGAAAGCTAGAAAGATCTCAAATCGACACTCTAATATCACAATTAAAAAAGCTAGAGAGACAAGAGCAAAATAATCCAAAAGCTGCCAGAAGACAGGAGATAACTAAGATCAGAGAAGAAGTGAAGGAGATAGAGACACAAAAAACCCTTTAAAAAATCAACGAATTCAGGAGCTGTTTTTTTGGGGGAAAAAAGTAACAAAATAGACTGACCAGTAGCTAGATTAATAAAGAAGAAGAGACAGAAGAATCAAATAGACACAATAAAAAAAATGATGGAGGGGATATCACTACTGACCCCACAGAAATACAAACTACCATCAGAGAATAATATAAACACCTCTATGCAAATAAACTAGAAAATCTAGAAGAAATGGATAAATTCCTGGACGTGTACACCCCATCAAGACTAAACCAGGAAGAAGTTGAATCCCTGAATAGTTCAATAACAAGCTCTGAAATTGATGTAGTAATTAATAGCCTACCAACCAAAAAAAAAGCCCAGGACCAGACAGATGCACAGCTGAATTCTACCAGAAATACAAGGAGGAGTTAGTATCATTCCTTCTGAAACTATTCCAAACAATTGAAAAGGAGGGACTCCTCCCTAACTCATTTTATGAAGCCAGCATCACCCTGATACCAAAACCAGGAAGAGACACAACAAAAAAAGAAAACTTCAGGCCAATATCCCTGATGAACATCAATGAAAAAACCTTCAATAAAATACTGGCTAGCAGAATCCAGCAGCACACCAAAAAACTTTTCCACCATGATCAAATCAGCTTCAACCCTGGGATGCAAGGCCGGTTCAACATACACAAATCAATAAACATAATCCATCACATAAACAGAATCAAAGACAAAAACCATAAGATTCTCAATAGATGCAGAAAAGGCCTTTGATAAAATGCAACATTGCTTCATGTTAAAAATCTCTCAATAAACTAGGTATTGGTGGAACATATCTCAAAATAATTAGAGCTATTTATGACAAACCTACAGACAATGTCGTGTAGAATGGGCAAAAGTTAGAAGCATTACCTTTGAAAACTGGTACAAGACAAGGATGCCCTTTCTCACCACTCCTATTCAACATAAAATTGGAAATTCTGGCCAGGGCAAATAGGTAACAGAAAGAAATAAGCGGTATTCAAATAGGAAGAGAAGAAGTCAGGTTGTCTCTGTTTGTAGATGACATGATTTTATAGTTAGAAAACCCAATCATCTCAGCCCAAAGACTTCCTAAACTGATGAGCAACTTCCGCAAAGTCTCAGGATACAAAATCAATGTGCAAAAATCACAAGCATTCCTTTACACCTACAATAGGCAAGCAGAGAGTCAAAACATGAATGGAATCCCATTCACAATTGCTAAAAAAGAATAAAATACCTAGGAAAACAGCTAACAAAGGATGTGAAGGACCCCTTCAAGGAGAACTACAAATCACTGCTCAAGGAAATGAGAAAACACAAACAAATAGAAAAACATTCCATCCTCACGGATAGGAAGAATCGATATCATGAAAATGGCCATACTATCCAAAGTAATTTATAGATTCAATGCTATTCCCATCAAACTACCATTTACATTCTTCACAGAATTAGGAAAAAACTATTTTAAGTTTCATATGGAATCTAAGAAGACCCTATATAGCCAAGACAATCCTCAGCAAAAAGAACAGAGCTGGAGGTATCATGCTACCTGACTTCAAACTATACCATAAGGCTACAGTAACCAAAACAGCATGATACTGGTACCAAAACAATCATATATACCAATCAAGCAGAATAGAGGCCTCAGAAATAACACCACACATCTACAACCATCTGATCTTTGACAAACCTGACAAAAACAATCAATGGGGAAGGATCTCCTATTCAGTAAATGGTACCAGGAAAACTGGCTAGCCATATACAGAAAAATGAAACTGGACTCCTTCCTTACACCTTGTACAAAAATTAACTCAGGATGGGTTAAAGACTGAAATGTAAAACCCAAAACCATAAAAATCCATAAAAGAACACCTAGGCAATGCCATTTAGGACATAGGCATGGGCAAAGACTTCATAACCAAAACTCCAAAAGCAATTGCAACAAAAGCCAAAATTGACAAATGGCATCTAATTAAACCAAAGAGCTTCTGCACAGCAAAAAATAAATAAATAAAAAATAAAAAATAAAACACTATCATCAGAGTAAGGAGGCAACCTACAGAATGGGAGAAAATTTTTGCAATCTACCCATCTGACAAAGGTCTAATATCCATAATTTACAGGGAACTTAAACATATTTACAAGAAAAAGACAACACCATCATAAAATGGGCAAGTGATAGGAACAGATACATCTCAAAAAAAGACATTTTCGGAGTCAACAAACATATGAAAAAAAGCTCAACACCACTGATCCTCAGAGAAATGCAAATCAAAACCACAATGAGATACCATCTCGCACCAGTCAGAATGGCCATTATTAAAATGTCAGGAAATAATAGATGCCGGCGAGGCTGTGGAGAAATAGAAATACTTTTACACTGTTGGTGGGAATGTAAATTCGTTCAACCATTGTGGAAGACAGTATGGCAATTCCTCCAGGATCTAGAACCAGAAATACCATTTGACCCAGCAATCCCATTACAGGGTATATACCCAAAGGAATATAAATCATTCTATTATAAAGACACATGCAAATATATGTTTAATGCAGCACTATTTACAATAGCAAAGACATGGAACCAACCCAAATGCCCATCAATGATAGACTGAATAAAGATAATGTGGTACATATACACCATGGAATACTATGCAGGCATAAAAAGGAATGAGATCATGTCCTTTGCAAGGACATGGATGAAGCTGGAAGCCATCGACCTCACCAAACTAACCCAGGAACAGAAAACCAAACACAGCATATTCTCACTCATAAGAAGGAGTTGAACATTGAGAACACATGGACACAGAGAGGGGAACAACACCACACACCCCAAGCCTGTTGTGAGGTGTGGGATGAGGGGAGGGAACTTAGAGGATGGGTCAATAGGTGTAGCAAACCACCATGGCACATGTATACCTATGTAACAAACCTGCATGTTCTGCACATGTATCCTGTTTTTTTTTTTCTTTTTAGAAGCAAAAAAGAAAAAAATGAAAATTATTGAGTGAAAAATGAAGACAGCAAAAAATAAAAAGAAAGGAATGGAAGGCAGGAAGGCAGAAGGAAGGAAGAAAGCAAGGAAGGAAGGAAGGAGGGAGGGAGGAAGGAAGGAGAGAGAGAGAAAGAAAGCAAAAAAGAAAGAGCAAGAAAAAGGGTGGGAGGGAGACGGCAGAAAAAAAAGATAGAAAGAAAAAGAAAGAGAAAGAAAGAAAGGAGGTAGGGAGGGAAGGGAAGGGAGGAAGGAAGGAAGGAAGGAAGGAAGGAAGGAAGGAAGGAAGGAAGGAAGGAAGGAAGGAAGGAAGGAAGGAAGGATTTTCAAAACAACCAAAAAATTAACAAAATGGGAGTATTAAGTCCTGACCTAGCAATAATTACCTTGAATGCAAATGGATTAAATTCTCTCAAGAAAAGATACAGACTGGCTTAATGGATTAAAACAGACAAATGAACAGAAAAACAAGACCTAACTAGATGCTACCTACAAGAGACTCACTAGAGCTTTAAGGGCACATACAAACAAAGTGAAGGGATGTAAGAAAATGTTCCATGCAAATGGAACTTAAATATATAAAATGGTCTTTTACAAAATAGACTTTAAGTAACATACTGTCATAAGAGACAACGAAGGTCATTATATCATGATAAAAGTGTGAATTCATCAAGATATAACCATTGTAAATATATATGCACCCAATACTGTAGCAGCTAAATAAATAAAACAAATATTAACAGAACTGATGGGAGAAATGAAATGAACAGAACTGATGGGAGAAATATAATAGTATTAGGGGCTTCAATACCCCATTTTCAACAATGGATAAATCATCGATACAGAAAATCAGTAAGAAAACAGCAGACTTAAGTAACACTATAGACAAAATGAACACAAGAGACATATACAGAACATTCCATCCAACAGCAGCAGAATACATATTCTTCTCAAGAGTACACACAGCATTCTCTAGGATAGATCATACATTGGGCCACAAAATAAGTCTTATCAAATTTAAGAAGCTTGAAATCATATTAAGTATCTTTTACAACCAAATCTAGAAATCAGTAATAATAGAAAGACTGGAAAATTCACAAACATGTGGAAATTAAACAATATGCTCCTGAATAACCAAAGTTAAAGTCAAAGAAATCAAAAGATAAATTTGAAAATATCCTGAGACAAACAAAAATGAAAACACAACATATCAAAATTTAAGGGATGTAGCAAAAGCAGTTCTAAGGAGACAGTTGTGGCAATAAATGTCTACATTAAAAAAAGAAAGGTCTCACATAAACAACCTACCATTACACCTCAAGGAATGAGAAAAAGAAGAACAAACTAAGACTAAAGTTAGTAGAAGAAACAAAATAACAAAATCAGAGCAGAAATAAATGAAATAGAAACTGGAAAAACAATAGAAAATGTCGATGACATTAAGAGTTTTTTTTTTTTTTTTTTTTTTTTTTTTTTTGGTAAAGATAAAGTTAACAAACCTTTAGTGAGACGAAGGAAAGAGGAGAAAAGACTCAAAATGAGAAATGGAAAAGGACATGACAAGTGATATCACAAAACACAAAGGATTATAAGAGGCTACTATAAACTATTATATGTGAGCAAATTGGATAATCTGGAAGAAATCAATAAATTCCTAGAAGCATACAACCTCTCAAGATTGAATTATGAAATAGAAAATCTAAACAGACAAATAACAAGTAAGGCAATCTCATCAGTTATCAAAAATCTTCTATGAAAAAAAGCCCAGAAATGGATGACTTTACTGGTGAATTCTTTTAGAAAACAATTTTCTAAAAGAATTTTCAAACATTTAGAAAAGAATTTATGCCAAACTTTCTCAGTTTGAAAAATTATAGAGAAGTGAACACTTTCAAACTCATTTTATGAGACCAGCTTTATCCTTGTACCAAAGCTAGATAAACACACTACAAGAAAAGAAAATTACAGGCCAATTCTGATAAGTATAGATGCAAATATCCTCACCTCAGTGTTTTCAATAGCCATATTGTGTTGTCTTTGTAAAATACCAGTAAAAGGTTATGTAATACATTATGGATGATACTAAAACAATTTAAAACAGAATGACCATATTATCAAGCAATCCCATTTCAGGGTGTATATCCAAGGAAAATTTAGTCACTGTACTTCCATGTTTACTGCAGCATTATTCTCAAAAACCAAGTCATGAACACAACCTAAGTGTCCATTGATGAATGAACGGATAAAGAAATTGGATGTATATGCAATTAAATATTAATCAATTTTTATTTGTTATTTATTTTTAGAGACAGGATTTCATTCTGTCATCCAGCCTGGAGTACAGTGACATGATGGTAGCTAATTGTAACCTTGACCTTCTGGGGTCAACTGATCTTCCTGTCTCAGCCTCCTGAGTAGCTAGAACTATAGTCATGTACCACCATGCCTAGCTACTTTATTTATTTATTTACGTTTTGTAGATATGAGGTCTCACTATGTTGCCCAGGCTGGTTTCAAACTCTTGCCCTCAAGCAATCCTCCAGTCTTAGCCTCCCAAAGGTCTGAAATTACAGGTATGAGCCACCATTCCAGCTCAATTTTTAAAAGGAAGGAAATCCTGTCATTTGCAACAACTAGGATGAACCTGGAGAACATTATGCTAACCGAAGTGTCACACATAGAAAGATAAATACTATGTAATCTCACTTATATGTGAAATCTAAAGGAAAAAAAAATCAATCTCATAGAAACAGAATAGAAAGTTAGGTACTAGATGTCAGGGCATGGTGGAAATGGGGAGATGTTGGTCAAAGGGTACAAACGTGGCAGTTGTAAGATGAATAAGTTCTAGAGACCTCATGTAAAACATGGTGACTAAAGTTAATAATGCCATATTATACACTGAAATTCTCTAAGAAAGTAGATCTTAAGTATTGTCAGCACAAAAATAATAAAAGGTAGCTATGTGAGATGATGGCTATGTTAACAAACTTTATTGTGGAAATCATTTAGCAATGTGTATGCAGACACCAAAACATCACTTTGTGACTCATACACACCTTGAATACATAAAATTTTTATTTGTCATGTATACCTCAACAAAGCTGAAGAAAATAAAAGAGGGTTTATTGTAGGAATGCATGAATGAATAAATGCCCTAAACAAAATTCGCTACAATACTTGATTTAAAATACAGACTTCATTTATGGACTTTCAGTCTCATTATCATTAAAAAGGTACTTATTTTAAAACTTTTGCATATATTTTTTAAAATAACCATACCATGATTACAGCATACAAATATATATTGTTCACACTAATAATGCACACTAATCCATCCTCTACCAGCCCCAAAGATAGCCACTATCTTGACGACTAACAATAGAGATTAATGTCATCTGATTTTCATTAAACACAAATATTTTAAAACAATCTGTAGAGTTTCAAAATTCTCCAAATATATAGCGCCATTTACAAATTATTTTTGCCTTTTTTTTTTTTTTTTTTTTTTTTTTTTTTTTTTTTTTTTTTTTGGTGAGACAGAGTCTCGCTCTGTTGCCCAGGCTGGAGTGCAGTGGTGCAATCTCGGCTCACTGCAACCTCTGCCTCCCGGGTTCAAGCGATTCTCCTGCCTCAGCCTTCAGAGTAGCAGGGATTGCAGGCGTGCACCACCACGTCTGGCTAATTTTATATTTTTAGTAGAGACAGGTTTTCACCATGCTGGTCAGGATGATCTTGAACTCCTGACCTCATGATCCACCTGTCTTGGCCTCCCAAAGTGCTGGGATTACAGGGGTGAGCCACCATGCCCGGCAAACAGATGTTTTTTATATATATATATATGTGTGTGTGTGTGTGTGTGTGTGTGTGTGTGTGTGTGTGTGTGTGTATACTCTTTCCATTCTTATTTGACTATAGGTTCAAGTTGTAAAATTTGTAGATTCATTTAATAAGATGATTTTGTATAAGTTCCTTTTGATATGCATACTTTGGGACACATTTTATTTCCTGCCCCAAACTAATCCCCAGAGAAGGATATTAATGTAACAGCAAGTTATTTTGTAAAACATTCATTTTGTGGAGTGATTGCATAAGGTAATCAATTAACTTTGCTTCTTCATAAGGAGTTTTATCTTGAAACTAGCAGCTATAATTTTCTGGAAAAGATTTAATCAGAGATATCTGTCCTATGAAATTAAAAAGGAAGTCATAAAAATACCTTGACAATACAACTAATATTTTAGTTCTAGGGAATGGGTGTAGGGATCTTTCTGAACAAAGTGTTACTTTATATAGAAATATACAATATTTCAATTAGAAATAGATAATTGATTTAAAGTAGGTAATAAAATTCCTAATTTATGTGAATAACACATGATCTAGACTGCCTTCTTGGTGCAAAATTGTCAGATGCAAAATTCTTGACTAGAGTCACCACTATATGACCCAGTAATAATTGTGTTTGAAAAATAATCTAAATTGCATGCACAAAGAAAAACAAGGGAATGGAAAAAGAAAAACCAGCTTGGACAACGCAGATGTATGAATTCAAAGAATAATACCTAGGTTTTTGTTTGTCTGTTTGTTTGTTTATTGGCTAACCTTGACTTGAGCTCTTTCTTTCATAAATATTCACTGATGTGGGCTGTGATAGGCAAAACCTGGATAGACAAAACCCAGTCTGATGGTGGGAATTTAAAAGTTCTTGTCCTCAAAGGCTTAGAACTAGTGGTTTTTTCCCATCATCCTCTCACAATTTGGAAAAGCCTAACTTAATTTCAGGAAGTTTGCAAGCTGGTTGTTTAAAAAAAAATCACAGTCATCATTAATAATTAAATGACTAACTTTAAATTATATTTTTTAAATGCTAAATACTCAAAATATATCATCCCTATACATTTTAATATTATTAATGCTATAGAGATCATTTACAGCTATTTTATCTGTATGGTGGAAATTCTGTATAGTAGTGTGCTATTGAGTACCTCTTCCCAATGACATGGTGTTCGATGACATCATGTTGGTAGCATGGAATCAACCATGGTGGAAATATTTATTTGACCCAAATCAGCAAATGCTACACATTAGGGTTTTTTCTTTTCCCCTGGAGAGTCAGTTGTTACACATTTACCAGCACATCTCAGCTCATAATTCAATGACTTGAGAGATTTAAAGACAATTAAACCTAACTCCAAAAAAATAGTGTTTCTAAATTTTTATTTTAACACAGTCAACTCAAAATTTTAACTAATGTTTCAGTATAGATAGGCAAAAGTTGAGCTATAATAATTTCTCTTTGGTCAACTGAAAATGAATCTAAAGGAACACCCAGGGAATGCTTATTCCAAAAGATCTGTACTTTTACCATTGACAGTTAGGGGAAGAAAATTAAGAAACTATCAAAGGCAGTTATACTGTCTAAGTAAACAAAGAATTTGGAAAATCATTGTGGTTAAATTTGCTTCACCACAAGCATACAAGTTAGCTGTAAATATGCTTTGAACCATCCGATTTACATTCTCATCCCTCTTGGATGACAATAATATTAAAAGATATTAAGAGATAAAAGAACATGTTAAAGGTAATTATATTTAAAATTAGACCCAAATGTGCTTTTTTCCTATGGTTGAATAGGTTAATAAGGTAGTTACCTAACAATACACAACGGTAATTTAAATAGTACAATGGCTTAACAAAGTAGGGTAAAAATTATAGATTCCACTTGAAGAAACACAGGAACAGACAATAATTTTGAGATTCTGACAGGATCTGAGAAGAATCTTATGAAGTCCACTCCTAACCTGTATCAGTCTTAACTAAGATCTTCTAATCCCTCTACATTTAGAGCACTTGCAGGACTATTCCAGAGTCCTTGAAAATTAGAGACTTTGGCCTTTGGTGCAGCAGAAATCTTAAATGTAAGAAGAGGGTAGCACTAGCTTTTAGACAAGGTTGGAGACACCTTTAGCCCTCCTTATGCTAGCTCTTTGGAAACATCTACCATGTTAGCTCTGTTGGTGATCAAGTCTCTGGTACATACTCTCCAGACTACAGAACTACTCACCATGTAGGGATGGGGATGAAAAGAGGAGGGGTATAAAAATAATTGGGCGAGCCTTTTAAAAATATGATGTGGCCACCCCCTTTTCTTGCAAGTGTATGTCAGAAGTGAGGAGGTGAAATCGAAAGTAATGAAGAGTTATAGAGGAGGGAATGGATGTTATTTGATTTCCAGGGATTTTATACTTCTCGATCCCAGCCCAATGTAAATATCCATTCTTTAGAGTCCTCTCCAGGTAGAGAATCAGTGATTATTTTATGTGAATTATCACTATTCTGTACCTTTCCTGTGCTTGGTATAGTGTGGCTGCTCTACATCAATATGACTGAGAGTCAGAAAAGTCCTATAACTTGTCTTCATTTAGGATGTAGAAAACTGCAAAGAATATTGCTTCTACCATAACTATGAAAAAAACTGAATGAACTATAAAATAATCATTTTATTGTTTGTCAGAGAGCTCAGACTATAAGGTAATATGTAACCCAGAAGTCAAAAAGGGACAAATTCCTCCAAGGAATTTGGGCACATGAACTGTCTCGCTAGTGGTGGAGTATGAGAGAAAGTGCCACACTAGGGACAATATGTGTGTGATTGAGACTTAATTAGCTAAAATTTTAAAGATCTGCAGAGGCCATATGGGCTACCATGTCAATCTGAAATAGCTCGGGACATCTGACAAAAAGAAAAGCTTCAATCATTTGCAAGCTCCAAGGATATTTTTCAAGTGCGCATAAAGAAGATTGGCATTAGGGAAGGAGACCAGAGAGCCCCCACTGGTGGTCCATTTGGGTGGGAAATGATTGGGAACTGTGGAGGGATAGGCTTGTGATGCTGTGCACTTCCCTGGACTCTCCTCTCTTATAAAAGAAGCACTTAATGACATTAGCGGGTGGGTAAGATCTCATAACCGCAGAGCAAAGAGACACATTACAGCTGGGGGAAGGGTAAAAACAAACGAATAAAGCCACTCTTCTCTCTGGGGGAGGACTTGGATCTAGGGTTCTACAGCAATATCAAATAGCAAGTTGAAATCTCTTATTGCTAAAGGATTGGCGGGAAACTCTCTGCCAAAACCAGTTGCATATTCAGGGTAGCTTGGCCTTCATGGGGAGGAGGGGCAGAAATGCTGAAAAATCCACACTCTTGAAGCATAGGCACACAGGAACTCTTTAAGACTGAGATTAGAGCCGAATAGAGAGGCCCAGCTTGACCCTTGTTATCCCTGCACTCCAATATAACCTAGCACTGACTATCAAGCAACAGCATTCTACCTTTGAAGTGCAGGCAAGAACATGGAGAGAGACATCATCTGTGCAAAGGGCACATAGAGTCAGCTTACAGCTGGGAGTGGATTACAACATTGGTTTAAAAAATAGGAAAGAAAACAAACAAGCAACAACAACCAACCCAGTCTAAGCATCAGGCCACACTAGAGAAATCTGAAGCCTGTGTCCCATTGAAGATAGCCAGAGTAAGAAAAAATTAGAAATTCAGATCTCCTTCCACACACTAACAACCCAAAAGAAGGGGCACGCTCATTTTCAGGTATAAATACTATTGACCTCAGCCTCTACTATTCCATACACAATGTTTAGCATTCAAATTTATGAAATACACACACGTACACACACACACAGCAACCTATTTTCAAAAGCAAAGTAACCAACTAAACCAAACTCAGCGATAGCTCAGATATTGAAACTATCGGATAGGGAATTTAAAATATCAACAATTAAAATGCTAAAGGATATAAAGGGGAGAGTGGGAAACCTTCCTTAACACAGTGAGAATTTAAGCAGGAAGATGAAAACTTTAAGTAAGAGTCAAATGGAAGTACTAGACTTTTTTTTTAAGAAGATAATATTAGAAATACAGATTTTTTTTGATAGACCGACCAGTACACTTGATACAGCTCAGGAAATATTCAATGAACTTAAGGATAGCCTAATAGAAATCACCCAAATTGACACATAAAAGGAAAAATGGTGGGGAGAAAAACATAGCACAGAGCTTCCAAGGACTCTGGAACAGTATCAGATGGTAAATATCAGTCGTTTAAAAGTCCAGAAGAAAAGAGGGAAAAGGGGATAGAAGAAATTTTTGAGATGATAATTGTTGAAAATGTTCCAGAAAGAAGAAAATACAATAAAACCACATATCCAAGAAGCTCAGAGAATCTCAAATATTATAAATACCAGAATAAATAAATACAACACATAGATACATCATATTCACACTGATGAAAATAAAAATTAAAAATACATTAAAGGCAGTGAGAATATGGAAAAATATATTGTGCACCAAGGAACAAACATTAAAAAGTCAGACTTTTTCATCAGTAACTGTGTATACCAGAAGACACTGCAGTGATATCTTTGCGGAAGCAAACAACAGCAACAATAAAAACAACCCGTCAATCCATAATCTGATACACAGTGAAAATCTTTCAAAAATACAGGCAAAATAAAGACATTTTTCAGATTAAAAGAAAAAGACTGAGATAATGCATTTCCAATGCACCTGATTTACAAGAAATATTAAAATTATTTCTTTAGGCCAAAGGAATGTGATGCTGGAGAGGAATTTGGCCTATACATTAAAAAAATAATAAAGAGCTCTTAAAATGGTAAATATATATATATACACACACACATACATATATATATATATAGCCAGTCCACTGTGCTCCAGTTACCCTGAGATAAAATTCTGAAGACCCTATAACCTGAAACCATTAAAATTTGCCTTTCCTATCCTAAGCCCTACTCTCTTGATGCATCTTAAATCTTACCCTCCCCTCTATCCATCAATCCCATCCTGTTATTAACAGAGGCATGTGACTACAATCCCTCAATCTAATACAGGGTCAGGCAACCATCTGCTCTTGTACCAGTGGAATATTAAACTGGTTTCCCACCTTATTTTCAAATATACAGTCTCTTGAGGGGTTTTCAAAATGACAACTGCGAAATGGCAATAGTGCCCGAAATAAAATTTTATGGAACTATTAAATAAAATGACTAGCATTCGTAAAATGGCAGGTGGCTTGTGAACTGTTTATGTACACATATCTTGTCAACATTTGTTTTGAATTTTATTAACATTTATAAATGTTACACCTTTCCTACTTCAATATTATTACTGTTATATTCAAAGGAATAGATGGAAATATCAAAGCCCACAACATAATCACTGCTTTTACCTGGTCTGTCTTTTGTTCTACGTAACTTCCAGAACAAAGTCTAGAAGTGCAAGTCACTTGGAGTTATTTTATTCATTTAATGAGAGTCACATTACCATGTTCAGTACTCTCTAGAGCAATTAGCTGCAGTAAAGTTTCGAACTAGATAAATTAGCCTAGTGAGCACACTCAACCATACCTCCTTTACCTCCACCATGCAGTAACTTTTGATAGGTAATTTTAAGTAAATCATAGCTTGTTATCTTGTAAGTGATCAGGTATTAAGATCAGCTTAATGCCCTTAAAGCAGATGCACTTTATCTTCCCTCAAAGATCTGTGGTCCAAAAGTTATCTCCCCATCTTCTCCTTCCCCTTCCTTCTCCTCTCCTCCCTTCCTGTATCCTTCTCGTCATTCCTCTCCTCTTCCTTCTTCCCCTCTCCTCTTCTCCTTCATGTTCTTTCTCTAGATATTCTCATCTACTCTTATAACTTGAAAGATCATATATAATAAGTTCAAACTTGTATGTCTAGCCAAAATTTCTTTCCTGAAATTCAGACCCTTAGCCAAATTACATACAAGGGGGTCTTCAAAAATGCATATTGTGAAAATCTAAGCATTGATTTCAATTTTTTTGCATCAAAATAAAGTTGTACTAGCTTGTTAAAACATGTCTAAACAGGATCTAATTTGAGACACTAAGAAGGATAAAATATCAGTTTGAAAAGAGACCCTATCAGAGCAACTTGACTTCTGCTAAAATTACAGCAAAATTAAACATTAAATTCATGGTAAAGCTTGGGTGGAAGAATGGTGAAATCATTAATGCTCTTCAGAAAGTTTATAGGGACAATGCCTCCCCACAAATCAGCAGTTTACAAATGAATAACTCATTTTAAGAGGGGATAAGACAATGTTGAAGATGAAGCCTGCAGTGACACACCATCCACATCAGTTTGTGAGGAAGACATTCATCTTGTTTATGCCCCAATTGAAGAGATCTACAATTAACAGAAGAAACAGGAGCCAACACAATAGATATATCAACTGGTTCAGCTTACACAATTCTGACTGAAAAATTAAAGTTGAGCAAAATTTTCACTCAGGTGCCCAAACCATTGTACCCAGATCAGCCGCAGATCATAGCAGAGCTTTCAATGGAAATTTTAAACAAGTGGGATCAAGACTCTACAGCATTTCTTCAAAGAATTTTGACAGGATTTGAAACATGGCTTTACCAGTAAAATTCTGAAGACAAAGACAAAGATAATCAAAGCAAGGTGGAAGTGGTGTAGTCGAAGCAAAAGCAGACTGGCCAAGAGCAAAGTTCATGGCAACAGTTTTTGGCATGATCAAGGCATTTTGCTTACTGACTTTCTGGAGTGCCAAGAATGATCATATCTGCTTTTTATGAGAGCTTTGGCTTTAGCAGAAAAGTGTCTGGAAAAGCTTCACCATACAGTCTTTCACCATGCCAGTGCTTTTTTTGCTCACGCTTCTCATCAAACAAGAATAATTTGGGGAGGGTTTTGATGGGAAATCATCAGACATATACCTTATGGTCCTGATTTGGTTCCTTCTGACTTATTTTTGTTCCCTAATCTTAAAAAGTCTGTAAAGGGCACCCATTTTTCTTCAGTTAATAATGTAAAAATCATGCATTGGCACGACTGAATTCCAGGACTCAGTTCTTTAGAGATGGACTAAATGGCTGGTATCATTGCTTACAAAAGTGTCTTGTCATTGATGAGCTCATATTGAGAAATAAAATTTATATATTTTCTACCTTTAAGTCCATTTTTCATGACCATACTGAAGTTACCTCATACTTAATATTTACACTTGGGTATCATACAAACATCTCAAATTCAGGCAATACACAACTCAGCTTTCTTTTTCTAAACTTGGATTTCCTTCTGTCTTCCTGTTACAGATGTCATCTTTTATAGAACATGTATATACTGATGAAGTCAAACTCTGTCTCCAGCCAAGATATCTTTTTCCTAACTGTAGACACATCCACTTAATATTTCTACTTGGTTATTTCATTCTGAGATAACTGAACTCTCAATATTTTCCCAAAATCTGGTCTTCCTTCAGTTCTTCCTTTTCTAGTAAATGGCACCATCCTACACCATCTGCTCATGTTTGATGCTACAGCTCCAATTCCTTTTTCTATCCCCTAATTATATACTGTATCCATCTTCCATCTACTTTTATTTTTTTTAGTCTTCATTATCAATAACCAAGTTCAAGCCCTCATAATCTATCTCTTGCTTAGACTCCCGAAATAGTCTTATAAATGATCTCCCTGTATTCACACTCCTGCTTGCTAATTCACACCAAATACTGTATCAGAACACCTCAAAGTGTCTTTTAAAAATGTAGATGTCATCATACCAACTGGACTCAAAATGTGTTTTCCCACTATGATTACTATTTTAAATCTTCAACATAACATAAAACATCCTGTTGGCCCCTAACCAACCCTCTAGCCTCATCTTGTTCTCTTTCCCCCTCCTTCACCACATTCCAGCCACACTGGCAATCTCCCTATTCTTTTCCAACTTATGAAACTTACACTCCCTGTCAGAGTGCTGTTTCTCCAAATGTTTACTTGGCTAACAGTCTCATATTTGAGGCTCTATCTTCTTTACTACTTTGCAAACTAGGAAACTTCCTTCTTCAATTTATGATCACAAAATTCTACCTTATCTCTATTGCTCTGATCAAAACTATACAACCCAATTTTATAATTATTTATTTAATACCTAACTTTTCCACTATAATGGAATTTCCACTACAGAAAATAACATATTTGTTTCATTTGACTTTCATTTATCAGAGGCTTGGTGTTTATCATTGTGATAGGCACATAGAGGTTACCAGATAATACTTGCTGAGTGCATGGATAAATCAATAAATGTATATTATCACTATGTCAGATGATCTGATTTTTAAATTTTGAATTACCATTTACTGTGATGGAGTTGACCATCTAGAACTGAGCTGCTTACTGCTGAATAAATGGTTCACTTTTAACTTCAAAACTTTGGCTAAGGGTATTTGTTATTATTAATCTTACCTCTAAAAATCTGCGCTACTTGTCTCTTCCAGGATTTTGCCTTCCTAGCTTGTCAAATCTATCTAAAAAAAAAAAAAAAAATTCTAGTTTGACCTGATGTTACCCACATTCTGCTCTGACTTTGTGTCCAAACTCATTTATTCTTATGTGGGAAAGTTTTCTTATCTCCACAATCCTATGCCCTAACCTACTTGAATTCTCTCCTGTTATGGATTCCTGCTCATGCTCAACCTAACACAGAACACTGATTAACTGTTATTAATTCTAGTAAGTCTGTTGTTTTCACTTTGCTTTCTCCAGGGAGATTCTCCTCAGCTCTTTGAGAATGTTCTTAGCTGACTCCTGTTTTTCTAGTTGTTAAGGCTGATGTGTTCATCTGATGTGGAGATGATTGCCAGATATGTTGAAAACGCTTTATGTCTTTCACCTTTCTAACTTTTTGTTTCCAGGGTATAATCTATGTCTGTGCTCTCAATGATTAAGCCGTCACTTTTCTTCTCTATCAAAATTTAGAAAACTTCAGTTGGTTGGGAAGCCTGCTGATTTTTTAATGTAATAATTTCACAAATATTGCTTAACAGTGGAGAATATTATTTTTTAATAAGGATAAAGAGCATTTTTTCCTCCTAACTTGTATTATTCATTATTTCAAATGTATCTTCCTTACCTTCTGTATTCTCACACTACTATGAAGAAATAACCAAGACTGGGTAATTTATAAAAGAAAAAATTGTAATTGACTCACAGTTCTGCATTGCTGGGCAGGCTTCAGGAAACTTACAATCATGGCAGAAGGCAAGGGAGAAGCAGGCACCTTCTTCATAGGGTGGCAGGATAGAATGATTGCAAGCAGAGGAAATGCCAGACACTTATAAAACCATCACATGTCGTGAGAAGTCACTGTCAGGAGAACAGCATGAGGGGAAGCACCCCTATGATCCAATTACCTCCACTGGGTCCCACCCTTGACACGTGGGGATAAAAGGGATTACGATTCAAGGTGAGATTTAGGTGAGGACACAGAACCAAACCATGTCTCCTACCCAATTAGTTGTAAAGTGGGAGAGAGAGTATATTTAATTGTTCAAAGCATGAACTTTCATTTCTCACACTGTGCACTTTAATGCCATATTGTACGTTTAGTTATTGTTTGTCCATAGCCAAGTTACCTAAGCTCATGAAACCTTACTGTATTTATTTCTCAAATGAAAATACTGCTACTAATAATAATGGCTATGTCATGGGAATGTTGTAAGGATCGATTAAAAGAAAGAACATGAAAAAACATGCTAAGCATAGTACTTCTATATAGTAAGTGCTCCTAGTTGTTAGTTACCATTAATATATAAACTTTATGCAAGCTGGCACCACGCTTTATGCTTCTGTATTGCACACATCTAGTACAGAGCTTGCATAAAATTGGTTTATAATAAATGCTTACTTATTGACTGGCTGATGAATTTAGCCAGATTTTCTGAAGCTTTTTGTTTTGTCAGGTCTCAATGATTCAGAAAATATTATCTCTCACAAGGAGAAGCAAGTGTGGAAACACAAGGGTTATGTTCTGCCAAAAAATGGGACAAACACATTTTAAAGTGTTTGCTAATTTTTATATCAATTTTTACCAACTCCTTAATGCTGAGAGGAAAAAATAAACTCATCAGGCATTTAAGGTAATTTAATTTCAGGGTTGATCATAATTTTACCCTTTTTATACTCTGACTTGGTGATATAGGTAATTTTAGTGTAAATTCTATGTAGTGATGGATTTTATTATATATAATTAAATATTACTCAATAATAGATTTTATCAAGTATACAAATATCAATTAATTAAACTTCAAATAATACATCTGATTATAAGTAATACATTTAATTATCAAACAATATTAGGCTATAGATTATGAGATTTATTTGTGACTGGTATTTTCCTATGTATTTTCTATGATTTATCAAATGTCTTGTTTCCAACAACCTTTCAGTGCCTTGTTTTCCTTCAGTAATGATCCAATAACCTAAGTAATTCAATTTACTGATCTTTATGTCTATACACACACACACACACACATATATAAAGTTAAAAAATAAGTTAGAATGACAGTGGAGTTTATGCTTATATTGTGTTCTGCTTCTGACTCGAGAGTAGCGTGGATGTAATATGGACCTTTTGAAAACTTTTATTTTAAGTTCAGGGGTACATGTGGAGGTTTGTTAAATAGGTAAACCTATGTCATTGGTAATTGCTGTACAGATTATTTCCTCACCCAGGTATTAAGCCTACTACTCATTAATTATTTTTCCTGAGTTTTTTCCTCCTCCCACCCTCCACCCTCTGGTAGGCCCCAGTGTCTGTTGTTCTCCTCTATGTGTCCATGTGTTCTCATCATTAAGCTCCCACTTGTAAGTGAAAACATGCGGTATTTGGTTTTCTGTTCCTGTGTTAGTTTGCTAAGGATAATGGCCTCCAGTTCCATCCATGTCCCTGCAAAGGATATGATCTTGTTCTTTTTTTAATGGCTGTGTGGTAGAATAGACTTTTATAACTTGGGCCTTCATAATGCATTGCTCTGGGGAATACCCTCTACTATCATCCACCTAAAGAGCTTCCTTTGCCATTATTTGTGCTGCAGGTCTATAGGCAATTAATTAATTAGCTTTGTTTGTCTGAAAAAAAGTCTTTAGTTGGGCAAGATTGACTAAGAAATTACAGTAAGTATAGGAAAACAAAGATAGCAAATCTGTCTGTCCCACTCCATTTGATTAAACTCCTGGGGCTGTGTCAAACAATCAAGGACTCTGTAGTAGGAACATCTCAACTGGCTTCTGAGACACAAGCTCTCCTCCTTTTCTTTTTGCTTCTGTGTCCATTCATTTTCGGTCTCCTTTCCCAGTGCAACATTTTTATTATCATGCTTTAAAGATTGAAGGATAAGAAATTTTTTCTCATTTCATCCTCTCTCCCTAGGTATTTTCACCCACTCTAATAATATGACCTATCATGTATAATGCATCCAAACTTACATCTCCAGTCCAAATGTCTTTGCTGAGCTCCAGACTCATCAACCCACTTATACATTTTATATTACACTTGGGTATATATACAGGCATCTCAAACTCAAGCAATCACAATTGAACTCGACTTTTCCCGTAAAATGTGATCATCTTCCAGTTCTCCCTCTTCTGGTTAATGGGACCAGTCTCCACCCATCTGCCACTCAGATGTCATAATTTATATTTTCTTCTTCCTCTATGGCCACTAGCACCTTGTTTTGTACTTCATAACTATATACCGAATCCACTGTATCCTTTCTCTCCTCACTGCCATTATAAACTCCTAAAAGATTTCTTTGTACCAAAACTCTGTCAGAGCACCTAGAAGAATATTCTCATTGTCAGTATCGTCATTATTTACTAGCTTAAAAATGTTTGATGTTTTCCTATTATAATTATGATGCTATGCTATGTCTTCAACAGGCCGTGGCAGGTCCTGTGTCATCACTAGTCTCATCTTCGGCTATTTTTCCCCCACTCACTACATTCCAGTCACCCTGGACATCCTCCCCACTCTATCCTAACATACTGTCTGTCTTTGCAAAAGCTGCTCTTTTGGCCTAGGATACTTTTCCCCAGTTCTTTTCTTAGCTAACACCTTATCTGAGGTTGTTATTTAAAATTTACTTCCTCTGAAAAACACTCAGATCATATTCCCACCATTTTTCCTTGCAGGCTAGGTTAGGTGTCCTGTGATACTCACAATATCTGTACTTTTTCTAGGTAGAACTTAGAATAATTGTTATTAAATACTTACTTGTAAAATTACTTATTCAATGTCTCTCTCCTGATGTCTGGGATCACATTTCTCTCACTTACCTTCATATCTCTGTTATTTATCACTGTATTCAGCACATAGGGGGTGAGAAAAATATTTTTTGAATTAATAGATGAATATATCAGTGGCACAAGATATCATTTTACTAGGTGTTAAGATGGAGAATTGACAACTGTGATAGGGTTGAGCTAATAGATGTGGGCTGCCTGCTTCCAAATAATTTGTTTATATTCAACTTCAGACCTGTGGCTATGAATTATTGCATCCTTTAGTTTCTCTTGAGAATAGCAATTCTTTTGTCCCATGACTTTTGTCTCCTTGGCTTGCCAAGCTTCGTCCTCATTGTTAACTCTGCTTTGATCCTAGACACACACAATCCTGACCTCTTTGGCCTATGTTATGTTACTGTTCTGAATTTTGTCCAAGCTCATTTTCACTTAAGTGAGAGAATTTCATTTTCTCCATGACTTTCCTTAAGTTCTGTCCCTCCTGAAGTTATTTCTGTCCCAGATTCCCATCTTGCAAGATGCCTAAGACAGAACATTTATTAGCCATTATTAATTCTAGTTCACTCCAGCTTGATGTCTTCATTGTGCTTCCCCTGGGAAAGCTCACCTCAGCATCAGAGCACTCTTCTTCATCAGCCCTATTGTTCTAGTGCAGTACTTTTTGAACTTTAACTTAAGCATAGATCACTTAGCTGTTTAAAACAGATTTCTAGGGCCCACTCCTAGAGATTTTGATGCCTAATATCTGGGATGAATTCTCCAAGTTTGCTTTTCTAGCAAGCTTTCAGGTAGTGGTGAGGCTGATGTTACTAGTCACAGAGCCATATTCTGAAGAGCCCTAGTCTAAAGGTCTGAAGCAAATTTATTAAAGTATGACTTGAAGTTGGTTAATTGAGGTTTTGAAATACCACAATTGCTTTAATGTTTCTTAGAGCTGGTCATCACATTCTATTCTATTTCTTTATTCTTACTGGTTAAGCCAGTAGCCTCCTCCCACAACCCATGAAGCCTCCTGTGCTTAGAAACCCTTTTCTAGAAGAAATATAACTACTTATATTTTTCTTTGTGAATATTTAAAAGCATGGTTTTATATTGTTCACTGGTTATTGATCATAGTCAAATTGTATTACATGAGGAGATGTGCATTTTGGTGGTAAAATACATATTTCATGCATTATAGCCCAAGTTTGGCACTGGGTATGACATTTAGTAGCTGCAAATTCAGTTACTTCATCGGTCAAATTACAAATATAATAATATCTATATTAAAAATATCTACCTCATAGGAATGTTGCATTGATTAGTTAAGTAAAAAATTTCAAAAACAGCACATTGCTTAGCACACACAAGTGATAAAAACTGTTAGCCAGGATTGCAGAAAATCCCTGAAAACTGGCATTGTTGTATGCTTCTGTTTACTGCACAGCATGTAGCATAAATCTGGCATAAACTAATGACCAATAAGAACTTAAAATTACAGAATCTAATGTCTGCCAGTAAGGTAATAAATATAGTTTTGTTTAAAAATTATTATAACTCCTGATTCAGTTTATTATTTTTTAAGAGAAACAATAGAATAAGCATTATATGTGTGTGTGTGTGTATTTTTCAGAACCAACAGAACCTATATATATGTGCCTATAAATATAAAAATATATATTTTAAATATTCTAAATACATCTATTCTAAATATACGTATTCTATATATGTTCATATATACACACAGATATTCTATATGTATAGGTTCTGTTAAATATATAGATTTCGCTTAATAAAACGTGTGTGTCGCAGTGAGCCAAAATTGCACCACTGCACTCCGGCCTGGCGAAAGAGCGAGACTTTGTCTCAAAAAAAAAAGTGTGTGTGTGTGTGTGTGTGTGTGTGTGTTTACATGTAGACGTATTTACAGAGATTTATTTTAAGGAACTGGTTCAGAGGGTTGGCAAGGAAGAAATCCCCAAGGCTGGCTGAAAGGCTCAAAACTTGGCAGTAGGTGATCCTACAGTCTTGAAGCAGAATGTTCTCTATCTGGGAATCCTCAGGTTTTTCACCTAAGACCTTCACATGATTGGATGAGATCTTCCCACATTATGGAGGGAAATCTGCTTTACTTAAAATCAACTGATTGTAGATGCTACCCACATCCACAAAATACCATCACAACAATACCTACATTCATGTTTGACTAAGTAAGTAGTATAGCCTAGCCAAATTGACACACAAAATTAATCATCACAACCCGTTTCTATCTATCGAACAAAAATAAAATTCTCTCATTGTGTGCAATGGCCTCCATGATTCCACTCCAAACTTCTCTTCTAATTCTTCCTTCCTCAATTGGCAGACTCACTTTTCAAGTTTCATCGGTTTGGGAAGCCTTTCCCAATCACTCCTTCCCAATGGGAGCTTTCCCATCTCTTTTCTCAGAATCATAGTCACGTTTCTGCATCTTTCTGTGCTGTAATCCTCTGTACATTTTAAAACTGTAATGCATTAACAAGGTGTCCATTCCATTTTAATAAAGATACAATTTACTTTGAGAACTCCATAATTTTTAATAAATAGGATATTTAATATTTTTGGCCATATATCATTTAGGTAAAATATCAGGTGAACATATTTGTAATGACAATATGATTTGTTCAGTTTCATTTAAATTATATATCTCTTCACCAACCATGCAAAAAAAAAACAAAAAAAAAAAAACAGAGTAGTTATTCAGTATTAAATTCAAGGGGCAGGCTATAAAACAGCAGGAACTCAGGCAATTCAGCCATCTATCTATCTTGAGAGGAATAAAACACTATTCCACTCTGTACTGGCTGGCACAACTCTTCACCAACAATCCCCCATTTATATATAAAAACAAACTGGCCTTTGTATTTTGTTTATGCTGTCACCAGGGCATTACTCTCAAAGCACTTCAGCAATACAAAAATAATGTTGCTGTCTCTTACAGGCGTAACTAAAAAATATTCATGCAAAGTGCTCCTCAATGAGTATATTTATCTCAGTTGGTTTCCTCATTGTACAACGATAGGGTTATTAAACTAAATTTCTTATTTTGCCAGTATCCTGAAGGTTTTCTGGTTTTATGCACATCTGGGTAAAACCTTGAATTGTGGAACACTTACTAGGCATGTATAAGAGAAATGACCTAAATTTATGCGCATGAATTTCCCCTTTACCACCACTTCCCTCATATTTACATTTGTAATGTATAAGGTTGGTGCCAAAGTAATTGCGGTCTAATAGTACTACATTATAATGGAAAAATATTTGAACAAATGGATGGAATAATGTTATAGGACTGTGATAAAAAAATAAGTACTAGATTCAGAGCAAGCAGAAAGGAGAAACTAGAATAACCTCCATGAAGGGGTGGGGAAGAAGAAGGTCAGAAAAGGTTTCATTAATCTAAGTGCTGGGATAAGAGCAGATATTTTCCAGGAGGCAGACAGGGGAGTTATTCCAGGAAGAGGAAGTCACATAAAAGAAGCACTAAAGGAGGACACAGCTTGGCTTATGCTCTTTGAAGAATGCTAGAGTAAGCATAATTTAGAGTGACAGAAAGAGATAAGGACATGATTGTTTATCTTGTAAGTTTAAAATGTTGATGTCAGAGTCCAAAGTGTTTCATGATCTGATTCCACATTACATATACAATCTGATTTTTTTTTTTTTTCCCACAGGTAGGTGCTGATGGGGACAAAATGTGTAATTTCTTTCCCCAACTCTCATAGGTTCTTAGTTGGGACACTTCTGTAACAAAAGACAGACTAACAGGGGAAAAAAGTACACAAATTTCTTTTAATGTGCATATGGACACCGGAACCATGCATAAAGTGTGAGAGTCAAAAGAGGAGCCAGACAGTTGAAGTTTGTATACCCTCCTGAGGTTACTGAGAAAATAAAGGATTGGAGCATGGCAAGACAGATTACAGAAAGGAAAGGAGGAAAGGCGTGGCTAGCAAGATGATCTTGTTACTCAGATGATAGCAGCCCTCAGAAAGATAAGATGCTAGCCTGTGGTAACAGTTTTTCCATCAGACATTTAAGATTGTTAGATTGTGAGTCTTTTTTTATGTGAGTTAATCTTTTTTAGATGAGGCTAAGGAGGATTCCAGAGAAAGCCTGGCTGTTTATTTTACTAACGTAGATTTTCCCTACAAATGCAAATCTCCCCCTACAAAGGGAAGCTTTTCAGAGCTATTCCTGTGGTCTGTAACCCCTCTGAATAGCCATCTCAAAATAGGCCAAAGAAATATATTTTCGGGTGAAATATTTTTGGTTTCCTTCACTGCTGAAGAAATATTTACTTAATGAATACACAAATGAATAACATTTCCTAAAAAACTATATGCAAGGACTTTTGCCAAGGCTCTTGGAGGATAAAAATAAACAACTAAAACTAAAAAGACCCACAAAAGTCAACACCTCATAGTTCAATAATAAATATAAGAAAAATAATTATAAATCAAGACAGAAAGTAGAAGAGAGGTAGTCTTTGAAAATCAAGCATTTATTGCTTCCACTACCCCACAGAGAAGTCTGTGTCCTCAAGGCTTTCTGAATCTATTATTTTAGTGCTATGGTTTATAATAATTTTCCTTTTCTGCCTTTTTGAATGTTTTCATTACCTTATTTTACATGTCCAGAGAAGAAAAGAAAGCCAAATAAAAGTGATTAAATAGTAAACAAGTTTAAATAATAGATTTTAAATGTAAAAAAAATGGAGATTTTTGTTATCAAGCACTTGTATTTTCTATAAAACTTCTTACTTAACAGTCACAATAAGTAAAGTAAGCACTGCCTCCTCATTTTACCACTGTCAACATGTGTGGTTCAAGGAGTTGAGGTAACATTCCAAAGACAATTAAAAAGTGAGTGGAGGAGCTGAGATGTGGGTGCTACTGGGTCCTATTTCTCCCCAAAGCTCAACTCATGTGTTATTTCCTCAAGGAATCATCCTCTGAGGACTCCAGCCCCTATTGTTCTTTGCATTCTTGGAGTTCCTAGTTGATCAGTGCTCCAAACCCTAATATTAATTTTTCTCTATGAATTCTTGATTATTTTTGGAATAATTCATCAGGTTAATTTGATTTCCTTGCATAGATTATAAGCTATTTGATAAATAGAACCGCACTGTGTTCTTTTGAATGGCCCATAAAACTCTGAAGAGTGCTGAGCACATAGCAAGTACTCTGAAACATGTGTAGATGGATCAGAATACATCTTCAGGAGTTTGAGCCCTTATTTTATTTACATCAATATAAACATCTCTGCCAATCATTGAAATATCATGCAGTCAGACATCATTTCCAGTGCTCAGTGGGAAGATGTGGGTAGGATACTTTCTTACATGTAGTATATTTTTGGAGACCATTTTTGCATATCCTAACAAAGTGGTATCTACATTATCTTGTAGTTTCTACTGTTTATTAGCTCTGTGCACAAGCTACATAATTCAGTTTTTTGTGAAGGTTAAAAATGATTATACATGTGAATGAACATTGTAGACATTGTAGTAATGAAATATAGGTATATGACTACAATATTTAAAGAAATAGTCTACGTGTATTTCTTAGTTCCACCCAAATTTATTCCCAAGCTAGTCTGAAAATGGAATCAACATCCCTTCATCAAAAGAAAAATTCAGTGCCCACATGTATTTTAACTGTTCTAGTAGAGAAAATGATCCAACTTTGGTTACAAAGAACAATTTAAATGGTAAATTTAACCATGGAAATTTTAGACCGTAGTAGAGAATTTGGTACATATTTTGGTAATCGAGGTGAGCAATTACTCTACCTATACATATTGTCAGGAACAAGGTGATAAACCATCTCTGGAAATAAGACAATGACATGGATTAACCAAAATCAAAGGTAACTGGTGCCACGTTAAAAGCGAGTCTCTTTTCATTTGCTAAAATATAAAACAAAAAAAGGTGACAAACTAAATAACTATCATAGGCATCAATGTGTGCAAATACTAAATTTGTGAAACAGAGCACTTAAAAAGGGTAGTTATTAACGCTAACCAAAACAAGTAATAATAAAATTGCTGAAAGAATATGAAATAAAGGATCTGAGGAAAGTGTTCTTTCCTAACCCCAGCCATAGACTACTGGAAAGCCTCTCTTTTACAAACTGTGGCTGAGACTAAAAGGCAGGGATTCTATGAAGGCAATCCTTGGCTGACTGAGAATAAAAGCCCAGACCTTAATTATTAAAGTGACTTACTTGAGTTTGAGTTAAGGTCATTGATGTGAATCAGGTAGAACTAGCTTTGGGGGTCAGGTAGAACTAGCTTTGGGGGATCTTTTAACATGGAAAGAATTTATAAAAGGGCTTCAGAAAGAGACTTGGAGAGAAGAATGTATGGAGAAATAAAAATTCACATTGCACCCTTTCTTGTGTTGGTTGGTGGTGGGACAGGAGATGTGGACAGAAAATTCTCCCTTAAGATTGGAAAGTAGTTTTGAATGAGGGATGCTGTATACCCTTCTTGCCTGAAGTTTACTGAGCAGCAGAATCCCTGGTATTTTCAGTGCTGCCAGGGCCCAAAGTCTGGACAGCAGTTAGAAGGTAAGGAGATACATTCAGGAAGGAAGAAGAGGACAAAGCAGTCTATTTTTCTAAGGGAGATAGTGATGCGCAGAGAAAATTCCTAATGCCTATTCACTTAAATTCTCCATAGGTGTTAATTGAAAGCTCTAATCTAGGGGTCAAGTTTTCTAAGAGCTCTTCTGGTAGAATGAAGTGATCATATCATAAAGATGGTAACAGCTCACTGGGTCAAGTTGGGCATGTGACTTCTTATCCATAACACTGCCCACCACAGGAAGTTGGGGAGATTCCCTGACTCCTGAAGTTCATCTGTGTTCCCTTTTAGAGGCAGCAAGGAGCATCAGCTGGATGTGACAAATCTCAAAGGCCAATTGGGTCTGGGCCTTAAGAGCAGGAGTCACACGTATTGCACAAGTCTTTCTGTGTAGTAGAATTTGCAGCTAGAAGGAAGCAGAGGGGCATGCAGCAGCTAGAATTCCTCAATATAGACGAAGTGCATGCTGTTAACACTAGCCCTGGGCAGCACACATGTGGGAATATCAGCAAAATAATAGATTTATATCAGTCACAGGTCTGTGGAGGTATATCAAGATTAGATGAAAGAAGAAATGTTAAGTTAGCAGATGTCAAAGGCGTAAATCTAAAAAGTAAGAATCTTCCACATGTTCCCATCATATTTTCCAAGGAATTATACAGAAATATGGAAACTTTACAAAGATAATAATACAATTATTTTAAGTTAAACAATAGAAAAAATTTAAGGCAACCATGCGAAATGTTCACATTATATAAAGTATAGTACTAAAATAATATTTTTGAAGAATTTACAGCATGGAAAATTTCAAAATTCAACACAATGAAACATGAAGTAAAAAATAGGATATTAAAATTTTTGTATATATGAACTCAAAATATCTCAAAACGTTAACAAAAGCTTATCCATGAGATATGAGATTATGAGTTATTTCTCTTATTTTCCAACTTTTTCAACATGTGTGTGTATTTTTAAATTAAAGAGTTCCTATCATAGGGCAGTATGCATGTATCTCCTGTAATCTTTATAATGATCTTTTCATTGTCATTCCCTTTTTGCCAAATGAGGATCACTAAATGACTTGCCTATGCCCTTGCCAGTGTCAGTGGAGATTCAAAATTCAAATTTCAGTTTCTTTAGGTTGTTTTCATTGCAACAGTATGCCTCTTACAAATGTATTCTTGCCTCACCATTTCTGAGAAAGAAGGGAACCCATTATTTCAAGTGTTCAAGAACATTTCTAAGCAATTTAAGTGTTATTGACTGATGAGTGATTCAGTTATCAAAATGCAAATAGTTGGATTAGAAATTCATCTGCTTTCCTTGCCAAGCTTCTTCTCAGAATAATACCATTCATAGCAGAAAGTCACACAAAGAAATTTAAAAAGCACATTTTATTATCTACATATGGAAAAAATCAACCTCAAAGTAATCACTGAAATAATAATTATATAGCAGTTAATATATAGCTGCAAGGAATTATACTAAATAATCTGTGGATGTGAAAGATATATAAGACATAACTCCTTTCCTCTATAGATTTTATAATCTCATGTGGGATATAGTAAAAATGAAAAATAGCAATAAAGATCAAAACTAAAAATTAAGAATATCGAACAAGAGAGAAAATTAACATGTATAAAGCATCTACTATGTAGTGGTTATTGACAGACACTTTACATATGTTATCTCATTAATCCTAACAATAGCACAATGTATGATGTATGTGATGAGGCAGAACATAAAAGATAGAGAAGCTTCGCTAGTGAACTGAAACCTAGAAAGAACTTTATTTTGAAGAGTCACTTTACTTGCCTCTAGTTACCTAGGAGGTATCTAGTTCCCTGGGGGGAGGTAATAATAGGACCTTTTATGATCTGCTAAATTATGGCTGACTCAAGCCTCCTCAAGAGTGGGTCACAGAGGTGTTAGCAAGTTTTCCAAGGGGTCATTTGGGGTTGTTGGAGAAGGATCCTTTTGTGATTTTAATGCTACCAGAACCTCTTTGAAGTATTTCTGTTCTTGACTGAGGCTGCTGTCAGGAAAGGCTATCAGGAGCCCCAAATAGGTCACCATGAGGCAAAGGAGAGCCTGGCCAGGCTCACAACTGTGGTTTTGAGGTTCCTACAGAAGGGCTGAAGCTGGCAGCCTTTCCTGTCCTGGCTACTGCATCATGGTGGACATTTAGGAACACTGGCTGAGGTGCTTGTATATGACAGTTGGAATCATGAAGCTTGTAAGTGTTGAGGAATCCATTTCAGTAGCATGCTAAATCACCAGTTAGGATGTGCTGGGAACTATTTCTCCATAGCGGCCGTGTGTGTAGTGACAGAAATCAGTGGATGAACTTCCTGGTTGTCTGTCAGCCTGGGATTTGGAAGCAGGGCAGATTACATTAGATGGAGCAATTCTCCAGGAATCTTGGACAGTGGGAGGAGACACTGGACTTTCTGAAATATGGTCATGCCAAGTTGAGACTTATATAATTCGAAATAAAAAAGACCGCATTTGGATTCTAGTTTTTTTATTATTATTATTTTTAATAGTGAGATGAGGCTCCAGGGAGATACATAGTTTGCCTAAGCATTAGCTAGTGATTTGCAAAGCCAGGGTTCAAACCAATTCTGCTTAACACTAATATTCTATCCTCTACATAAGAGATGCCACATTACATATTTTCCAGATAAAATTATACATCCAGCAAAATTTAATAAATTATTAAATTCAGCAAAATGTTAAATTCTAGATGAATTATACAATGACATTCATCTAGAATTTAGCAAAATGTTTTCCTAAATTCCAGATGAATGTCATTGTGTAATTCTGAGAAAAAATAAAGTTTATGTTTGCTTTATGAAAAATTCACAGTTATTTTACTTTATTCTTCATTGAATCTCAGGTACTAAATCCCTGTGACTGCTTGGATTTACTTTTACTTAATAAGGAATTCTTGTTTTGAAGAAATTAAATGAAAAGTCATGAGATTTTCTTATATTAGTCATGCTCAGAAAAATCAACAGCTTTAAACATCTATTCTATAATTTGTTCTAATATAAGTGATGAGGAACTAGAAATTATTAAAAATCCAAAATAATTCAATTGTGCAATAAAAATAACAAAAAGGGGAGTCTGCCAACATGCATTATGATGAATAGTCTCTAATGACACTGAAAGATACAGCTGGACTGTAACCCTTTTCCCCGTGTGCCCAAAAGTGCTAAACAGAGTAGTGAGCACACATTTGGTGCTAAACAAATTATTGCTGATTGATGATAGCTGCCAAGTCCTGAGTCAACTGTAACAATTAGGAGAGACCATGGAATTGTTCAAAAATTATATAAGACAAAAGTTACAAAGATAAAGGTTTTTAAGTGATAAACAATTGAGAGATTATCTTACAAATAAGAAGAAAGGTATGACTTTATACTTACAACTTCTAAACCAGGAAAAATTGATAAAAATAAATATGTTAATATAGAGGCAGATTTTTTAATATATCCCCAGTAGTCCAGTAAATCCTGGCCTATAATGAACATCATAGTGAGCTGATGACAAATATTGGTTGAATAAATGAATAATTAAATATGTGACACACGTTTATACTCACTTATTAGATACTAGAAGTGCTAAACTGAATTTAAAGGACAAGGGAATACATATGATAATAAGACCAGTTAAATAATATATAACTGAAAGATGGAAGTCAGCGGCATGACATAGAAGCTATTCACAGAGAGATGGAATCTTCTAGACAGATCCCACATTCTAGTATCTTCTGGATTCCACTGTTGCAATTTAGAAGTTATCTATCAGTCTAATTGCCATTCCTTCAGTGATGCTTCCCCTTGTTTCTCTAGCTGCTTCCAGTTCTTCTTTATTGTTGGTATCCTGCATTTCATTTTTATGTGTTTAGGCATAATTTTCTTTTAATTTATCCTGCTTCAGTTTCCCTTGGATTTCCAGTTCTCAAGATTGGACAGTCTCTAATGCCCATAATTCTACTAACAGTATTCAAAGCAACCACTTTGTAAATATCTTCTACCTTATAAGTCCCTTCAGCCATCTCAGCAGAAGCCAAAAATGAAGAGATCACCTTGGAAAGATCCATGGACATGCCTCTTATCTAATGAAGTAAAGCCTTGTGACATACACAAGACACTCACAGAGTTCTTGAGAATTTCATATCACCACAGACACTGCCAGCTTAGACTGAAAAGGCTAGAGAGAGATGTGATACGAGAAGGACTTAATCAGCTGTTGCTGGCTTTGAAGATGAAGAGGTGGTACACAAAGGCATTCTGTGGCCTTTAGAAGCTGGGTGCAACACTCAACCTAGAGCAGCAAGAAAATAAGGAACTCAGTCCTACAACCACAAAAACTGACTTCTGCCAATAACCCAAATGAGTCAGACAGTGATTTTCCCATAGAGTCTCCAGAAAAGAAATATAACCTAACAATACCTTGGTTTTAGTTTGCTAATGCCCATACTGGACCTCTGACCTACAGAACTATGTTTTTACAGAACTGTTGTCGTAAGACACAATGTGCGTGATAACTTGTTATGTCAGTGATGTAGCTTGGATATTCATCCCTTCCGAATCTCATGTCAAAATGTAATCCCCAGTGTTGTAGGTGAGGCCAGGTGGAAGGTGATTGGATCATGGGGGCAGATCCGTCATACATGATAGCACCATCCCCATGGCAATAAGTGAGTCTCCTTTAGTTAGTTCATGTGAGATCTGGTTGTTTAAAAGAGTATGGTACCTCCCCCTTCTCTCTCGCACCCTTCCTTGCCACATGACATGCCTGCTCCCACTTTGCCTTCCACTATGAGTGAAAGCTTCCTGAGGCCCCACCAGAAACTGAGGAAATGCTGGCACCATGCTTCCTGTACAGCCTACAGAACCATGAGCAAATTAAACCTCTTTTCTTTATAAATTAACCCTTCTCTAGGTGTTTCTTCATAGTGATGCAAAATGGAACTACAGGCAGCAAAAGAAAATTAATATAATACTAAAGTTTTTTTCTGTGTCTGATACTTCCAATATCTGAAATCTTTGTAAGTCTAGATCTTCTGTCATGCTTTCATTAGCTTTCAGTCTATTTTATTTTTTACATTTTATAATTTTTAGATGATTTACTCATTCCCTTAGAACTGTATCTAGGAAATGCCTTGAATTTAGGTTCACACTACAAAGGATTCCTTTTGCATCCACCCCATGACTGTAACCACTCAAAGGTATCGGATGAGGTTTGTTGGACCATGCAGGTGAATTCTGCCCCCAAAGCTGAGTGAAGGCTACCTTATATTTCTGAATTCTAAGGGCAGATTTGTGCCAATCCAATCAGTGACAAGGTGGGGGTAATTACATTTCTTTGATGTATATTCCCAGTGATAGGTTTATTTCCTGTATAGAACCTGACCCTGTAGAACCTGTTCTTACAGTATTGCCCTTTGGGATCCTGCTCTCTGGGGAGCTTTTCTTTCAGTCTTGGGCAAGCCAGGATTTATCTTACATTCCCGCTTGGTACTTGCTTGCCTCTCAGGGTCCCTGCTTTCATTTCATCTTTATCCTTTTTGAGTACTTTCTTTTATAGCCCGCTCAGCAAAACATTTAAAAACAAGTTTCTTACAGTCATATTTTAGAGTTTTGCTTTTATAACCTACCAGAAACAGAACCCTCAATATAAGCTTTAAAACTATCTCAGTTTATCTTCAAAAACTGAAGTGATTCATTGCATTGCCTGTACATGAGTTCCATTACTTTAAATAAAAAAATTACCAGTGTGATAGCTTTTCCACTCAACTTCTTAATGCATTTAACTAAAGTACCACTACTGGAGGAACTGCTGTGTGAGAAAGTAAGTAGCAGACCACAGGCGCAAGTTTCACATTTTAAATCCACACTTCCTAAAAATATATTGATAGTGCCATATGAAGACTCATCTCCAGACAAATGCAGGTCTAAATTCAGAAATTATATTTTCCTTTTGAAGTTTGATAAAGATTCATATTTTCCCTAGTCCTGAACCACCCAGTCAAAATGAGTAATAGCACCCTTTGGGCTTCTGTAGCAGGGGATTACACTATGCTGTAATAATTTGTTTACATATCTGATATTTTTAACTATACTGTGGAAATCTTGAAGAGAGTATCTATTTTTCTTTACTGTTAGCTCAAAATTTAGCATAAAATTGACAAATTTTATCTACAAGTGAAGATGGTCAGTATAAAGAAAGTCATTGGTAAGAAATTTGTAACTATGTTGTACACATAATTTCCATCTATATTTTATTTACTAATGTTGAGAAAAGGTGTCTTTCATTTTTATAATATTTATCTCAGCATTAATGAATGACATCTCTCAAAACAAATTTCTAGCATAAGAAGAGTTTTCCTTCTTTATTCATCTTTTTGTTTTTTTATTACCTGATTTACATGTTTCACACAACAATGAGTGAAGGAGTGTTGTGATTCTAAAATACAAGTTGTTTTAAATCATATTTTACCTGAAACATTGTTAATGTAATGATGATAATACCATATGAAAGAAAATGCTTAAGGTAAGAGAAGTCACATTGTCAATAACATATTGAAATTGATGTTTACTAGAGTTGTGTTCTATGTAATTTGCATTATTAAGGGAGTTTGGTGATCAGCCTTTTATCTACTTTACTCACTTTGTAGAACTCAACATTTCAATGTCAAACAAACTAACAAAAAACAAATTCAAAACACACAAAATCTTTTGAGATTTTTGAGTCAGGCATGGGAGGCAAGACTGGTGTTCAGCTTGCATCTTCTCACATATATTTTTTAATCTTACACAGCTATATTTTATTCAAAACTGTTCATCTGATAATTATGTTTAAAATGCCAGCTCTATGTTCTTCTATTTTTATACTAATTCTTTCGGAAAAATCACCCACTCTAAAATCTTTAATAAATATATTCAGTGGAGCTAGGACTCAGTCTTTAACTCTTTTCTTCACTCAACTTTCTATGTCCTATAGAATAAATGAAGTTGAGCTCCCACTGGTACTTTAAAAGCAAAATAGAGACCAAATTCACTTTGTTCTCTAAAAACAGTTTATATTCTTACTTATATTCACTTGAAAACTTCCCTTTTGCTATAGAAGAAACCCCAAAACCAACTTCTCTCCTCTTTTCTTTATTCCTTTATTCCTTTATTCTATCATAAATACTGTCATATTTATGTCCTTAATGTCTTCTGGCAACAGCATGCACACCCTTCCTCTATGTCCTCTGTTAGGATTAAGGCATCATTTTATACCTTGGAAAAACTAGATCATTCTAGTGTGTCATTTTAATTTTTTTTATTTGGCTACCCCATATAGATTGTGGATTCTTTCACTCAACTATGATATTATAAAATGCAGCCCATTATTTTTCAAGTAGAGAACACTGGAATTAGGGGATCAGTTATGAAGTTGGAAAAATCACTTTCTCTTATCAACAGAATAAGTCCCTACACCTCCATTTACTTGGTTAACACAATTTTCCTAAATTTTCCTCAAATATGCACCATTCCAATTGTCCCTCTAGCAAACTTCAGTGTTATACAGACCTCAGCTAGTAACTACACTAGAAATGATCCAAAGTGGATATCTACAAATCAGTAATTATGAAATTATAGTTAACTCAAAGATTAAAATATTTTTACTTTTAGCAAAAATTTTTAATTTGTTCTATAGAAGATCAGTTCATTTTAATCCCTGAGAAGTTTTAAATTGTTGCTTTGACCATTATATAAGGTTTGGCATATTCATAAATTACATTTATAAAATCAGCAAATACATTTAATCTAAAAGGGTTTGACCTTTTTATTATTTTTCAAAGCCTGTTAATGGTTCATATCCAAAACACCATCTTATTCAGCATTATCAACTTCTATTAGAAATTAATACTTCAAATAGAACTACAGTACTTTAATATCACTGCCAAATTTGTCCCACTTTATGATGTACAACACTATTATTGGAACTTTTAAAAAATATGTGTGCATATAGATAAATAGGTAATAGGTGATTGTTTCACTCAAATTATTATTATGTAACAAAATTAAACTTCAAAAATTAACAATTTCTCATGTGACAAGACAAAATTACATTCAAGTAGTATTCTAAAAATATTTATTCTCTCAAGATGACTAATAAAAAATTAATAGAAGGAAGAGAACAGAAAGAGGGCATTAAATTGCCAAATCTCAGTTACCTTGATAATTAACATTGCATTCTAGCATTATTTTCTCCAGAGAAAATTTGTGATCAGATGCAGAAACTGAAATGTAAACAGGCATTAAATAAATCAATAAGGATCCATTCTGACTATAACAGAGAACAATTGAGAAGACACAGTGTACACACAGAGGCAATTAAATTTAGGGCCTTTTATTCTGCTATATTCACTTGATCATGTTGCTTTTGGGTTTTTATGTCCCAGTTTTTTACTTTGGTGACTCATTTCAACCCAGATATTGGTTAGAAAAAAATTGATTAATGATGAAATGTAATAGGAGGCAGAAATTTAACAATGACTAACCTTCCTGTTAGCCCATACAAGATAATAAAATAACAAAATGTGTACCACATTTAAATTTGTTCCTAATACATGGAGAAGAAATATTTGTCTCCCATGGAACCCTTAGGAAAAGAGAGGAAAGTTTACCCAGGGATCTCTGACACATACTCAACGGAGGACTGGGACCAGGATTAATGGCCCAGCCTGAACCGAGATTTAAATTTTCTATTTGAGTGATCAAGACAGATGTCCAATGAGACAGAGACCCAAGTGTGAGACGCAGTGCTATTGTGTCTTCTGGTGGCTTACTTAAAATCTCTCTTCTTCTGATTTCACTCTTTATCTCATCTGAGGCGTTTTGTCCCACAGACATGGTTGTGAGTTCACCTGTTCCTAGCACTTTACCTATCTGTGCAAATACGGTTTTGAAGGTCTAATATAGTCACAGCTTATGTCCCAAGATGCATTATTCTCTTTGCTGATCACTTACATTTCGAGGGTCTTATATTTGTTTCACGTCCAATTTACTTCATCTATTTGGTTCCCATTATTAGCTGCTTATGGATGAGATACCTCTTGCTAACAGAGGTAACTAGTAGTGAGCATGTGATTGCTGTCTAGTGTAAAAGAAAGCCTGATATATTAATGAGTCATATCACCCTTAGAGATTAAAAAAAGATTTTCATCATTTTTGCATAAAATTCTTTTAAAAAGAAAATTCTACCCTTTGGTGTGGGCAGTCATTCCAGGAGCCACAACATACCTTCCTACTCAACAAACCTTGAACCTCTTAAAAAAAAAAAAAAAAAAAAAAAAAAGAGGCTTGCATAGAATGCCTTAACCCCTCCTTAAATTAAGCCTCCTCTTTTGATTCATGGATTTTTGAGATGAACCTTGAAATGAGGATTGGTGTTTTTTTTGTTTGCTTCTTTGTTTTTTCTTAGATGGAATCTCACTGTGTGGCCCAGGCTGGCCTCAAACTCCTGTCCTCAAGTGATCCCTCCATGTCATCCTCCTGAGAATAGAGAATTTGACATTTTATTCTCAAACAATGGCACTTTGTATGAAAATATCAGAAATGCAAGTATAAGAAAGACTTTCAAATTTTATTTTATTTTGATAGATAGCATGGGAATCAACTGAAATATTGTAGCTGCCACATTGTAGCTGAAACCATATTGTAGCTGCCCACAGTGTTGTTAACTAAATAACTTATTGATCATTGTCAGACTTTTCTTCTCAAATATTTTGAATTCCTAATGGTCTTAAACTTCAAAGCCTAATCATTCAGATAATTCCTTATTACTTTTCCCAATTAGGATACATACATGACAAGTTCACCTGTCATCCTCCCAGGATGCCCATCTTAGGTAGACAAACTGAGATACATAGCTTCCCATGATCATCCTGTACAATTATAACAACTTCTTACAATTTTCCTAAACCATGGTTTTCTTTTGGTCTCAGGCTATACTCTTGTACATAAATACTTCAAATGATTTCCAATTACTTCCAATTCTAGTATACTTGCATATGTTGCTTGTTTGACTTTGTCACTGTTTTGGTGTGTGGTACTCCCAGTATTATAAGTTCACAGATAATTTCTTCCATATACCTGTACTGATCAGCCATATCTCCAAAGCAGGTCACTTTTAGATATGGTAGGGCTATGGCCTAGGATAGGATATAGAAAGAGAACACACTTTGGTCTGAAGGCTTTTCAAGAGAAAGACACATGATCCAGAAGATCTTAGGAATCCTGACTATATTCCAAGCTCAAACTCTTTCAGTTTGCTCCAGAATGACACCTGTTTGGGGAGATTTACTCTTCCAGTGTAAAAGAGTCCTCATAACAATGGCAGAAACAGAAACCAGAATCAGATTGCTTTGAACTGCGCTCATCTATGAAAAGCTTTCATAATTTAGCTAAAATATATCCTGCCAAACTATGATTATACCTGCACTTTGATATCAATGGCAATGACACTTTTAATATTCAGTTTCTTCTTTTAAAAATAGATTTAACTTCTGTTCTTATTTACATTTAACTTTGAGGACCTTCTATGTTGGATTCCAAAGCATCTCTTAACTGTTTTACAGTCAATAATAGGAAAACATCACTTTCATGGCTTGACTCTAAAGAAACACATTTAAAAGAATGTCTTAAGTGACAGCAATGCTTTTGGAGGCTGTACTTACAATTAAGGTTCAATCCCTGGCCATTGATATTTAGGACTTTGGAAAGCTCAATAAAAAATAAATCTCTTAAGGTTTGCTGTTGCTTTTCTTACTCCATAACTAATTATTCCCTTCGCTGTATCCACACATCCAAATGATACCAGACAAGTAGCTTTTAAATTATAAGTTTCCTTAGGAGAATTATTTTAAAAGGTAGGTGGAAAAAGGTGAGTAAGGTTAAGTTTTTAACTTGTTTTCAAGAATGACAAGTAGCACACAAAACAAATTGCTAAATAAATTCACACAAACAGATGGCGATATTTGAGAAATGGACTTTTTGAAGAATATTCTGAGTAAATTTGACATATTTTACTTAATGAACTCAATCTTTATAATACTATTAATTAAGAAACTATTATTTACTAAGATATGTACATATTTATCAAAAATCCTTAAAAAATAAAGATTATTTATTTTGCTTTCAGAATGTGGAAACTAAAGTCTATCCCAAAATTATACAGCTAGTATTTGAATAAGACGATATCTATCTGACTCTGTTCATATTTTTCCATAATAATATGCTGCCTAATTTTAGTCATTTTTCCATATGACAATTAAAGGTTTCAACTACTTGCTATAATGAACAAAGTAGGCCCTCATAGAATTTCCTATCATCAAAAATAGTTTCAAACAGGAAACTAACTCAGCCACGTATCATCAAACAACATGGCTCTTCTAAAACTACTAAATGGACTTTTCCCCACTATTATATTTTAATGACAAAACAATTAGTTGTTGAAAGCCACTTTCTTATAGGATATATTTTCTATGCAGTTCCAATAAAAATCTGGCAAAAATGAGCAAGTTGTTTTGTCTTAGTTTTTTTTGGTTAGTTTTGTTTTGTTTTTTAAAATAAAACCTGAGGGACTGTTCATGTTTAAGCCAGCATGCTATAATTAGGTTTGTGTTCATCCATAAAATTTGAAAGGCAAAATAAGACTCACTCTTCTCCAGATTAATATAATATTTTTGTCTATTTGTAGAATTGAGCAAAATGGAAAGTCAAGTGAACTGGCATTTTTAAATGGATAAAAAATCAGGGGTTAACAAATACTTTGCATAAAGGCCCAGATAAATATTTCATTCTTTGCGGACCATATGGTCTCTGTGACAGCTATTCAATTCTGCCCTTGTATCAGGAATCAGATTGTATCAGGAAAGCAGCCTAGACTGTATATAAATGAATGCGTGTGGCTATGTTCCAATAAAACTTTATTTACAAAAACAGTACAGGGGTTGGATATAGTCCATGGCCTGTGCTTTGCTGACCTCTGAAATAGGAGAACAATAAAATATGATGATAACAAGGAAATGGTGAGGCCAAGATACTTTTTTAGTTTAGTAATAAGCCTTCACATAGTTTTGTCCAACATTCAGGTACAATTAAATTCCAGGCTACATCTTGAGTTATTAAAAAAATAGGATGACTTTTCCTCTGGTTCTTTTGAAATGACCTCAAATAAATATTCCTGAAGACATAATGTTTAATGATTTGTAGTGAAATGTTAAAACCAACAGTGTTTTCATTGCCGCTTTACATTAGCGTAAGGACTTCCACAATCTGGTATCTTGTCATGATGTGCTTTTGAGGCAGCAGACTGAGAACATCTACAGGTAAATTTGAGGTTGCTTATTACTTATATATATTTCCATATTTACCCTTCCCGAAGACTGACTGAAAGAGACAGTGTTATCAGTCATGCCATAGGTGATGAATCTGAAGCTCAAAGTAGTTGAGTATATTACCAAGGTTAAGGTACTAAACAGTTGGACCAGGATTTGAAAAGCACGGCATTACGCAGAGCTACCATGTGCACTTATGCAGTTTATGCACCCCTTGGAACACGACATATCAGAGCATAGACCATGCAGATTTGTATACTTATTCCAGACTTTTTCCCATAGATGGCAGTAAAATATATATTTCTTAAAATAGAAGGATGTATATTTTAAAATAAAAGGATGTATATTACAGAAGGAATCTTTTTCTAATTCACAGCAATATGCCATATGTGATAGTATTCATCCTGTGCTGACCCTGAAGACTTGTTCTTTTATGTTATGCTAAACTCTGTGCCAGGAGGGTCGCCTAGGTATTACCAACGAGTAAGGTCTTGAGGAAATGCTGTGTTCTCAGACAGCATATGTAACATTAGCCTTTCGCTTCCTTTAAGTCCTAGGAAGAGCTTATTACTATACACAGAAAAAGGTTTCATAGATATAAAAAAAAAATTTCAAGATAGAATTGGTAAGACTTGGAACTGATTGGATATAGAGAATTTTAAAAACCATAGTAATTAGATACCGTGACTATCTAGCATGGTTGACTAGATGTATGGATATGCTATTACCTGATATTGGAGATAGAGTCTGGAGAAAGAGAGATGATTTTCACTTTAAGGTTTAGTGAGAAATGTTATATTGAACAAAAAGGAAGTTGAATATATGTACCCAAAGTAAAGAGAGAGGTCAAGGCTAGAGTTAGGGTTTGGGATGCCATTTTTATAGAGGTGTGACAGTTAATGCCAAGAGAATCAGGGGACATAAGTGGGAAGAATTTAAGACTGGGAGAGGTGGGATACACAAGATAAACAAAAAACAAAATAACACCGTAAAAGTGTGACCAGAGAAAACATATAACATGTTAAAAATAGGGTCACTGAAGCCAAAAACAAAAATTGCTTTAATGAAAAGAGTTTCTTAAGTGTGTTCCCTACTTGATGGAGTTCCAGAAAAATGAGAATTGTAAAGAAAGAACTATAGCTGGCAATTCAAGAGTAACTGGTGAATTCTGCAATGTCACTCTCAACCCAACAAGGAAGTGTTAAAAATGTTGAAATAATACAGAGACTATTCCTTTCTTAAGTCTAAAACTTAGAAGACAGGAAAGGAGGAAGTAGGGATAGAGAAAGATTTTTGTTTGTTTCCTGTTTGTTTTTAAGAATGTAAGCTCATTAGGCATTTTTAAAGTTGGGAATGGATCTGGAAAAAAGGAGGAATTCAAAATATAAAAACGAGGGAGGCATGAATAATTGACCCCATAGTATTTCACAGAAGAATTACGAGTCACAAATCAATAATGGCTGCAAGTGAAATCCTCTCCTGGTTCTATCTTAAAACAAAACAAAAGAAAACAAAAAGTAACTTTATTGATATATAATTTGCATAACCTAAAATTGATCTATTTGAAGTGAGCAATTCAGTGAATTTTGGTTTATTATATAGGCTTTACTTTTATGTGTCTAACTCTTGTTGAGAACTCTTGATCTTATCTGTCTTACAGTATTGTAGGAATTCTAGACTCAGTAATGAGTCCCAACTGTACACTGATTACTAGAACACAGAAACTATAATTTGTGGCCCCTTTTAAATAAAAAAGAATGGAAATTTAAAACAAAGGAATAATAGAGAAATATCAGTGCTTTGGGCTGCAATAACATTACCATACATCATGTGGAATGAGGCAAATGCCCTAAATAGTTGCTATTGTAACTTTTACAATGGATAATTAATAAGTCACACTGTATAATTCAAACAACTTTTGTTTTATACTATTAAAAATCTATCTATATGTGTAATTGACTCATGAAGTAACTATGCAGTGACAACATACTACTTACACTACGTTTTTGCCTCATATTGATCTCTGGGGCTTGTTTTTGTTTGCTTACTTGTTTTTGGCAATGTTACCCAGCAATGTTTCTAGCATTTCAAGTCACGACTGTCTTAGTTATTTGTGTCTAACTTAGGTCTTAATTTATAAGATAAAACTTGCTGGTGCCTACACATAACAAAATTTATTATGTAACTCTTTCAACTGTCTGTCTTTAAACTCATGGATTTATGTATTTGTATGCTTTAGTTTTTGAATGCTGATTTCTAGACTTAAAGTATGTTCATATTTTACTTGTGATTAGGAGAAATGATTTCTCAAATGAAGTAAAAAGTAAACAGGAAAAAGATAAACCGTGGCCTAGTCATAATATACCTACATATGTTATTCCCTACTAGGATATCAGGCTTAGATATGTAATAAAAGAGACACTTATTTAGTACCCAAAATATAATGGAAAAAAAATTATAGAACTAAAGATAAACTACCTACCCAAGTTTCTAGGCTTCTAGGTAATTATATCTCATACCTAAAAATTTTTCTAAATTAGTATCTACCAAAGGAAATACACATTACATTATATATAATTCATTTATATTAAAGAAACATGCATTATATTTAAAAACATGTAATTGCAGTCTTCATTTAAATATGTTAGTTTCCTTCCAAATACAGCATCTACAGTTATTTTTAAAAACTCTCCTCCATATAGTAGATCAAGAAAAATAACCACTTTCCTATTAAACATTAGAAAGAACAATAAAGAGGGGATAGCTGATGTGTACAAAAATATAGTAAGAGAGGAGGAGTAAGATCTGGTGTTCAGTAGCAAAAACGGGTGACCATGATTAACAATAATTTACTGTACATTTTAAATTAAGCTGATAAATACTTGACAAGATGGATACCTCTATTATCCTTATTTAATCATTACATATGGTATACTTGTATCAAAGTATTACATGTACCTTATAAATATGTACAAGTATTATTTAATACTAATAAAAAATTTAAAAAGACTTAGTTGCTCTAATTTCTCAAATATTTTAGTAAACTTTGGTTTTAAAAAACTGGAAAAAGGTAACAAAACAAAACAAAAAGATCAAAAGTAGAAGATTAAAAGCAGAATTTAAATGTTCTCTTAGTGCAGAAGATTCAATAATAGCTAAATTATATATTGAGATGAGAGTTAAGCATGTGATTTCTGTAGTTATTCATGAAATTACACTGGAGAGGAAGCAGTGGAATACATTACAAAGCAGACTTTATCACATTGAGTTTATTTATTTGTTAAAATAGTCATGAAAGTTGACAATCACCATTAGCTTTTCTCTCCTTGGAGAAGACTCTCACCAGATCACATATATTTTCTATAATCATTCTTCAAATATGTGCTGTCTTGTGAGATTACAAATTTCCCTCTCATGAATAATTGAACTACTGATAGATCAATGTCTTCCCTTAAACATTCAGAAATGAATCCAGTCTCTGAAATCCTCTTTAGACATCACAATCATGACTGCCTTCCTTAGAGTGCCTTTCCAACAACAAAAACCCCACACTACTTGGCAACCTTCTGAGGAGCTCTTTCAAATATGAGGCTCGTTCCTTTTGCCATCAATCCTCACTTATAGATCTTAATTTTGAAAAAAAAAAAATATGGCAGTCTTCAATTTGTTTTGAGCTTCTCTCTTCTCTGATGAACTCATCCCACCTGTATCAACCAAGTTATTATCTTATCTTACAGTCTTCCTTGTTTGGAATTACACGTTTTTGCTCATGAGAGTCTGCCTACTTCAGCTTGTTCTGTGCTCCAGATTCCTCAGAGCACTGCAAATACAGTGATAACCAATGAGAACAAGTCAAACACATCTTTTCTGTCGTTGAGCTTAAATTGTAGAGAAAGAAGATGGTAAGTGTGCTGAAAAATAAGTTCCACGAAAATTGCATTTGATGAGATCATATCTGGAGTTCTGTGTCCAATACTAAACATATGCTTCTAACAGTTATATATAATGTAAACTAATGTTTGCTGATGCATTGGTTTGGAAATATGCTCTAATTTTTGTGCAAAGTTTGCTTGTTAGAACAGGGATAATAGTTCACACTTGCCAGAAAGTACTTAAAATAGCAACATATATATACTGTTGCTCGTCAGAGGTTAGAAAAACATTGTAAAGTGAGGAATGTTGAGCACTATCATAAAGCTAACATTGTTTTGTTTTGTTTCTGGGAGTCTCTGTAGCTTCCTGCTGCTCACACAGCAAAGATTTAACATATGAAAGTCAATGAAATGTTAACTATGTATATTAAAATCATTTCCTAGGTTTACACATCTATTCTTATATTTTTAAAAATAAATATAGCTTTTGAGAATTTGAAAGGATGGAAAAATGTCTGAATCTTTACTGTCGTGTGGGATGAATGTAAAATTAAAAATGAAATGACTTAACTATCGTTTTCTAAAATGAAAAGTGCCAAGCCAGTCAGAGCAGAAAAGGAGTAGGCTACAGGTTTACATAGAGTGTTTTATCAGCACTTTGTCTCATAAAACAAATCTGGAATTCGGTTGTCTTTAACTCCGGCATTAATTTTTATGGAGTTTAAACTTATTTGAAGGTATTATTTGACAGAAACATTGTTAGAGTCAACACATGGTGGGTATATTGCATGAATTTTTAAAAGAACTGATATATCAACCAAAACAATGTTTATACACATTTGTCTATCAAAGATTGGTTACAAAAGTTTGGAATATATGTATATCCAATGGGCGTGTGTGTGTGTGTGTGTGTGACACACACAGTGATCATTCATGGAAAGAATATAGGATGACAGACTGATATAAAGAAAATAATTTTAGTTTGCGAGCCTGAGAAATGGTTCTAGCCCAGATTCTAATACTCTCTAAATGTGATTCAAATTCAACAAGCTCTCACAAGCCTCAATCTTTTCTCTGATTGTAGCAGAATTAAATTTATGTCTAATGTATTATATATACACACACACGATATGTATACACACACACGATATATATATTATTTATATCACGATATACACATATTATTTATATAGATATATATACACACATGATATATATACTTCTTTCCCACTTAGCTTGAGATAGTGCATTTTACTTCCACTTCCCTTAGAAATTAACAGCATGTGAAGTGGCAATTTTAATGCAGTCTACAATCTTTTTAGTCTCACTGTCCCTGTGCTAATGAAGCCATTCTTTCTATTACTTAGACAATTACAACTTTTTAATTAGCCTCCTTTTCCAATTTATCCAGCACATTGATTCCAGAGAAATATTCTTATGTCACAGTCATAATCATCTGATTGTTCTGTTAAGATATTTTCAATGTCTTCCCAACATCAGCTCAATATTCATTTTGAAATTATCAAGGTACAGAATGATACTTACATTTATTTTTTGCAAGCCTAAATATTCAGCTTACAGTATTGAATTATCAGTTAAGAGAAAACGTGGCAAAAATCATACAGGTATAGGTACAAAGTTAATCTTTCAAACCTATAACACTTGGACAAGTATTAATATCTCCCCTCTATTTTGCTGCTTCTTAGTTTTAATACTAGAATAGATTTTAGTTCTTTACTCTCTGGCTTTAACTTCCCAAATTATAATAAAATTCCCCTAGGTAACTTACTATGGAAGTCATCTATTATATTGTGATAAGACACAGTATGTGATGATAAACAAATGAGTGTGATTGCTTCAGTCAAATAAAGTTCCTGTTCTTCTTGCTTTTTACTTGTACCACATGGATAAAAAATAATTTATCTTTAAAGCACAAATACTTGAAAGTAATTTAGAAACAACTTTATTCAGAATTATGTGAATAATTAATTCACAATTCCATATAACATCTACATTCTATTATTTTGCAGGTAAGAAATAAATATGAGAAAAACTTTATATGAAGGGTTGGAGGTGAAGCCAAAATTAGTATTCCAATATCTGGATAAGCAGATTTCTCCTCCAATAAATTTACTTGACCATATAAAGGTACAAGCATACTTTTCTGAGAAATGTAAGGAGCCAGGAGCCCTGGAGATTTAGATTCTAATCTTCCTCTGCCATTTGCCATGTGTTCTGTCCAAATTGCTATGTGTGTATTTCCCTCAGCATAGCATTAGGGAAGAGGGTACAGATCAAGATCATTTAAATTGTCTTTTCAACAACAATTAAAAATCTTATAAAATAGATATTATTAAATAATTAGTATTACCAAATAATAATAGATCTCATATTTTAGTTTTTGGACACCTCATAAATACACCACCCACCCTAACCAGTTTTACAACCAGCAGTTCTCCTTGGGTAGTGCCATAGGCAACCCGCAGTCTGTAGGTGCCTATTGTGCTTATTAACGCTGCAGCTCAGCTGCTCACGAAAGCAGCAATACAAATCTTTCCCACTTATTTACATTATCATTGACTAATCCTGAATTGAGGACTTCCTGCATCAGCACAGATTAGATAAATAGTCTTAGGTTTCCTTTGTCTGGGCTGTCTAAATAAGAACATATCCCTCTTAAATATATAGAGTTTCCCATATCTAGCAGAATATTTGCAAGAACAACATTACAAAAGAAATAAATAACACTAGACATTGACTTTATTTTACTTGAAAATTAAGCTTCTCAGCAAGTTATCCTAAAGCCACAGTAAAAAATATACATAGTGACCATTCATGGAAAGAATACAAGATGACAGACTGATACAAAGAAAATAATTTTAGTTTGCGAGCCTGAGAAATGGTTCGAGCCCAAATTCTAATACTATCTGAGTGATTCTAATTCAACAAGCTTTCACAATCTTTTCTCTAATTGTAACAGAATCAAATTTATGTCTAATGTGATTTATTATTAGAATATTCTAAGACTTTCATGAGATCCTATTGAATTTCTTTCCTGGGTTTCTCTTAGAGCAGGCTTCCTTAGTACATGGACAAACTATATTATGAACAAATGAAAATGCACTGAGGTTTCTGACTGAATAAGCAAAGCAAGATGCAGCTCGTAGGATTGCAAAACAATGAATTAAAATTGAAACACTAAAAAGGGAGTTTCCACCTCATTAGTTTCATAATGCACCCGCCCCTGCTTATTTCACTGTCACTAGTAAAATGTAATAGCTTCATATTTTATATTTATTATTTTGCATATAACATGTGCTTTAGACTATCCAATAAAGTTCACGTAACAGAAAAAGCATTAATCAAGTCAGGCCAGTCTCAGTCTCTTGCACAATCTCTGACCATCCCCTCTGTATACACACATTTCAGAAATATTTGTGATTATATTTTTGTTAATGGTATATTATATCTTAAGCTTTATGTATTCCTTATATGGCATCTAGACTCTAAAATTCCTATTTGAACCCAATATGTGAATTGGTATAAGCTACATATACACCCTTTACTAATTCTTTTCATGGCTTCAATCCCTAAAGCAATGAAAATACACACATTCACACACATGCACATATATACACATGCATACATACAAAAAATCTAATGGCTGTATTTTAACAAAAGTTTATCATAGAAATGTTCTGATTCCATTTCTACATGCTTTATTACTGCAAATTTTATTATTCTAGTGCTAGTTTTGTTTCCAGTTCCAGATAATATTGCACCTAAGTTGTCTCTTTAGAAAAGAATCAAAGAGATTTTAATGATTTCCTTCGAAAATTTTCTGAATGCAACCCTGGGCCTGAAGGCTGTTCTTTTTCTGGATCACTGATTTGGTGAATGCCTCTCCAGAATCACTGAGACTTACAAATCACTGAGAATTACAGAATCACTGAGAATTACAAAGACTGCCAATTTGTTCTCCAAGGAACCCTCTTTCCAGGTAACAGTGGCATACTTTGAGGTGCTAAAAAAAATTGATTGCCCCCTAAGGAGGGATTTGGTAGTATTTAACAAAATACAAAGCTTGGCATGGCTAAGGCTATAGAGCTCCTCCAATCTCAATAGGGTTACAGCTTTTGTTTCACTACCTGTCAAAAGAACACTGTACCTGAGTGCAAAACAACCTAGCAGAACTCTCTTCTCACTTCTCTGCAACAGAGTTCATAGGCCCTTAGGTCTTCTCCTCCCAACATATGGTTTCCGTTTTTTCTTTTTAATAATGTTATGTTAGAGATATTTACACATAACTAATTAAATAGTGGGCCAAGCATGAAACCTTTGCTAGGGGTATATTTCTATAAATATTACAGTTTATTATTGCCTTTAAAATATCTAAACAGCAGAGGGCCAGGACCAGGATGAAACAATAAGACACTTGCCTCAGGTGAAAAATTTAAGGGAACTCCAAAAAAATCTGTACTAAAGATAAATAATATTTTAGTGCAATATCCTAAAGCAGCAAAATTGATGCAAAAATTCATGATGAACAAAATACAAAAATTTTAAATGAAGACAAGTTCCTATGTACTGTATCCAGCTAAATAAGCCCTCACATTGCTGGCTGTTTCCTCTTACACTGGGTTAACTGAAACATACTACAGTTCAGTTTATAAATGTCAGAATAAATAACATTAAACTCCAAATCTATAATGTATTTATTTTTTTCTCCTGTATAAATTGAATTTTAATTGTTGGCCATGGACAAACACAAGATGCACTTTATAGTCTGCTCTTGTTTCCAAAATAATTACAATTGGCTGTTTTATTTAATAATATTCACATCATGTTTATCAGAAGGTTGAATTTAGTACAATGTTATTCTTCTCTGACTAATAAAAATAAATTGCTCATGTGTTTCAGAAAAAAAAGAGATATTGTTTACAACTACTAAAATTCATCTTCATAGAATTAATGTGCTTATTTTTATGTTTTGTTAAAGCATGTTGAATCTAGGAATGAAAATAACAATAATGAATTCTTTATAATTCCATGCAGATGCACTATGGTATGTCTGACTTTGTAATATGCAATAATGAATTGCCACTGGAAAGCAATGACACCCACTCAGACCTTCTGTAGACCTGCTTTGGAATGAGTGGTTCATGCGGATCACCACAGCACATTGTTTTGGGGATACCACCAGAGTTTGAAAGAACATGTAAACATTTTATATATGAACATATGCAATAACATACAAAGAAAAGATTCTTATGTATAATAAAATAAAAATAAATAGTCCCTGATTGCACATAAGAATAAAGTTATTAATTATTGAAAATTTGAGAAAATGTACACAAGGGACTCACTAGAGATTATTTCTTGCTCAAACTCCTCTTCCTTGTCTGTTTCTCACTTTGCATTCAGAGAAGGAAGCCTTTCAACTGACCTAATGAAAACATTGTTGTAAAACGGAGAGGCCAACCTGTGTGCAGTTGCAATTCAGCCAGAAAGAATGCTAATTCTTGGCTTCAGTATGTTGTTTAAAGGAATTATTCAGGCTTTTCTGTGGCATGGAACATGGTGATCAGCCAGGAACTGTTAGAGATGAAAATAGCCTTGCTTTGTTATAACCCAAAAAGTGTAGTACTATTTCAGTTTCATACGAGATGCTAACCTGTGCCTAGTTGAGAAAAAGACGGAGAGTTAAGATGGATCATGTCTTGCCCATTTTCTATACAGAATATGATTTCCTAATTAGTGTATGCTTATAAGGTATTTGCAAAAGCAGTACAAACAAGTGCTTTAACAAAAGGACTATATGGCTTTGAAATTGCCCAGATATGGACAATATGTACTACTTAAACTTCAGATCTCCCCTTAAATTCCTCCGTCAGGGAACTCTTTCCTGACCTTCACTCAAGATTTAAGTTTCCATTAATACGAAGATTTCAAGCTCATTTTATTTGCCTGCTGTCTTAGTCCATTTGGCATTGCCATAAAGGTGGCTGGGTAATTTATAAAGAGGCTGAGTAATTTATAAAGAAAAGAAGTTTATATGGTTCACAGTTTTGCAGGTTGTACAAGAAGCCTGGCACTAGCGTTAGATTCTGGTCAGGGCCTCAGAAGACCTTTAATCATGGCAAAGGGGCTGCAGATTTGTCACATGGCTAGAAAGAGAGAAAGAGAAGTGGAGATGGGCACTGTGCTCTTTTAAACAACCTGCTCTCACATGAACTAACAGAGTGAGAATTCAGTTACTACCACAGGGAGGGCACCAAGCCATTCATGAGGGCTCCTGCCCGATGACCCATATACCTCCCACCAGGCCCCACCTCCAATATCGGGGACTACATTTCAACAGGAGATTTGGAGGGGACAGATATTCAAACTATATTTTAACTTCAGAGCACCTATTTCACTTTTTAATTACATGCTTTCATTATTATTATTTACTCAATTCCTGTCTTAGCCACTGTAATGTAAGCCACAAAAGAAAAGGGGCCATGTATAATTTACTCATCATTTTATCTGTGGTGTCTGCACACAGTATAGCACAAAGCAGGGTCTCAGCCAGTTCTTATGCATGAGTGAAGATTCAAACCCAGCTGCTAGGACACAAGTCCTTTCCTTCTTTTACTATTCTATGCAGTAGAACATTTATCCTCATACATTATGTAGAGACGTTTACCTTTTTGTTTCGTTTTGTTTCGAACTTATGCTCAGTTTTTGTGATAATACATATTACTCATCTAAAATTTTGTAGATAAGTTTTTGCCTAAATATACTTTTATTGTGGATAAGTTCTGACCATTTCTCTGAATTCTCAAGAACATTTACATTTTAATCTGTTTTCAAAGGTGATGACCTCTATTGTCCATGGACCAATTCCTTGTCTTATCATCATGATTTTTACCCACAGTTAAAGAGTATACCTAGCAGTTCATCACTGATGAAGGTATTTTATAAAATGTCAAAGGTTTGCCCTAAATCCCTCTTGTGGGAGTTTAAGGCTATTTCTACTTTGGAAATTGTACTTGTAAATGGCTATATGAGAGGTGATCTTTGTATATGTGTAACAGTAAAATTCATAATGTTTATACTTAATATTCCTTTGAAAGAAAATAAAGTCTAGCTTTCTTTAAATATACACTTACTTGTAGTTACCCAGAGATTAATATATTTGAGCCTGATTGTGAATTAAAGAGGAACAAAAAGTATACAGTCTGGAACATAAAGACCTTGTGATGTCTGTGCTAGTGAATATGTATTGTAGAAGTGTCCCTAACAAAAGCAGAGAAATCAGTTATCCTGCATTGCCATTCAGCTTAAATTAGGATGCTGGTATTAATTTGAGAGTTTAATTAAGTTTAGAAGTTTAGCCTAGTCTAAAATAACATTTTAATTTCTCTATGATTCTAGTCTTTGATGATTGTTCACTGAAGACAAAAACAGCCCTCAAAATCCAAGTGAACAGTAAAACAGGCAAACAAAAAACCCTCTAACAATGGAGAAAAATATGTTAAATTTAAAATAATACAAATAAAAATATAAAATATACTCATACAATCACCTGCTACCAACCAGTAGTTTGTTTTAAAAAGCTTACCTTTTAAAGTATTTAAGCTGATCTATCTAAGAAATCAAATAAACCCAAAATAAACCCACATGTCCACAACCACACTGAGAACCAGGAATCAAAACTGACTGAATCATATATTTAAAAATAGTTTACTAAAACTTTTCAAGAAAAAAAAAAAAAAAGAAAACTGCAGATTAAAGAATAGAAGTGCTCCAGTGAATATTGGGAGAATAAATCTTATTATAATTTCCCAAGTCTAGGATGCTTTAAAAAGATACCCACTACTATTTTATAAGAAAATTAAATGCTGCCTAACTACAAAGAAGTGTTACTACACAAAATTACAGAGTACGTTTTTCTAAAGATTGGTATAGATGAAAAATATTTTAAAATTTGAGCTCTTTAGATAAATCTGTTGACAACTCCATAGTATATGAATTAAGTCAGTGTTTTCCAAACTGTAATTCTGTAAGATTTATCATGTTGATTTACAAATAGATTACCTGTGAAATGCATTTGTGAAATGCTACATGTATGATAATCTTCCCTGAAGATTATAATGCACATTTCCGGAAAATCTAGTTAGTTTGACTAATCCATTTTTCTGAATTTATTTGACAGAGTAATTATTTTTCCAAGGGAACAATTCAGTGTTCTGGAGCATATCATATAAAATTAAATTAAATTACGGGAACACAGGTAATATGGACTACATCCTTGGCCTTTATGATATCAAAGTGGAAGAGAGTGTGTGTGTGTGTGTGTGTGTGTGTGTGTGTATTATTTTAAAAGACCAACAATCTAAGTATGAACTATATACTTTTTGAAGTTGTCACCTATAAGAGGATTAAAAAAAAATACAGTTCAGGGTGTGAGCTACCAACTAGATTTATTAAATATAATTTGTTTTGTATTTTTTCATTGAACCATGTAAATATTTGGGGTAACTAGAAAATAAAATCCAGTTTTCAATAAAAAGCTTTTAAAAATCACAAAATAAAATGAAATAAATAGATCAAAATGTGTATCCAGTCGCTGGTATAGCCACACTGTGAACAGCAATTCCAAGTGATTTTAAAACACAATAATTTATACACACCTAGTGAGCTATAATCTAAGGAACTGCAAAAGAACTGCAAAAAAAAAAAAACCAAAAAAACAAAAAACAAACAAAAAATTAACTGCTGTCAATAATAATAATAGTGGCAGCAGTGTTTGTATTGTAGATACTCCTGTGTGTTTTTTACAGGATAAAACAAATGTGTAATTTTGTGATATAATTTTATCATCTCTTGTTTTCATGGGATGCTTGACATGGAAGAAGGATGTACAAATGTAAGATAGAAGTGATTAAAAATTCAGAAACCTTAAATTTCAATGGTAAAAGTCAGTATGAACTGAAAATGTATTTTATATTCAAAATGAAAACAGAACGTATTTCCCATACTGTCAACTAAAAAAAAGCAAAAAACCAAAACAAACCCAGCTTGGTAGCAATAACATCCCCTGGCACCCAGATTAAAGGCTTGCAATACTAATGCAATCAGAACTTGGAGGAGTGTTTGATTCCAGATCTAAGGTGTTAAAGTATGTCCCCAACCAACAGGCAAAATGGACCCCTGTGGCTAACTGAGATGTTGACATTTAAGATAGAACCTGGTAGCCATAGCTGGGTAAGGGAGTGGTCACCTAGTCTGTATTCCCAGAAGGATATTATAAAAGTATCACAGGACCTTCCTTTCTACAATAAAGTCAAATCAGTTCCTCTTGTAGGTGCCAAGATAAATTGTTGCCTGATTCCCTCCCCAGTCCCGCAGTGGCTTTTTGAAAAAAAAAAAAAAAAAATCTGGGCTAAGTAAGGTGGCTCATGCCTGTAATCCCAGCACATTGGAAGGCCGAGGTGGGCAGATTTCTTGAGCGCAGGAGTTCAAGACCAGTCTGGGCAACACAGCAAGATCAGGTCTCCAGGAAGGAAGGAAGGAAGGAAGGAAGGAAGGAAGGAAGGAAGGAGGGAAGGAGGGAAGGAGGGAAGGAGGGAAGGAGGGAAGGAGGGAAGGAGGGAAGGAGGGAAGGAGGGAAGGAGGGAGGGAGGGAGGGAGGGAGGGAAGGAAGGAAGGAAGGAAGGAAGGAAGGAAGGAAGAAAAAATAAAAGCAAAAGAAAAGAAACCTAACAGAGACCTCTGGTTTTGGGTTTGGAAACCAACCAATCAGAGCTCCCCTGACCCAGCCAATCAGGGCTCAGTTCTATCAACCAATCAGAACTAAGCAAGCTTCAATCCTCCATGTGTATAAACAAACCTTATTGGAAAGCTGAGCAGGAACTTTTGCTATAAAACCTGAATCCTTGGCCAGGCATGGTGGCTCATGCCTGTAACCCCAGCACTTTGGGAGGCCAAGGCAAATGGATCACTTAAGGTCAGGAATTCGAGACTAGCCTGACCAACATGGTGAAACCCCCGTCTCTATTAAAAATACAAAATTAGCCAGGCGTGGTGATGCACACCTGTAATCCCAGCTACTTGGGAGGCTGAGGCAGGAGAATAGCTTGAATTGGGAGGCGGAGGTTGCAGTGAGCCAAGGTCGCACCATCGCACTCCATCCTGGGCAACAAGAGTGACACTCCGTCTCAAAAAATAAATAAATACATATATATATATGTATATATATACAGATATATAAATAAAACCTGAATGTTTTCTTTGTTGTCTGGAATGTACTTTCATTACAAGAAGGCTGTGTCTCCCCTGGTTTGCAAACTCTTCACTGGAATAAAGTCTCTTTCCTTCAAATTTGTTTTTCGAGAACTTTTGTTCAAAGAGGTAAATTATATACAAGTGGGTGCAGTATTAAAAAAATCAGATTCATCTTGAGTTGATAACTGTTGATACAACAGTTTCATTCAACACATGGATCATGTATGTGAAGCAGTCCATTATACTCTTTTATCTAGTTTTGTACATACTTGAAGTTTTTCATAATAAAAACAAAATAAAACAAAAACAGATTACACAGTCTCCTGGGATACAAAATATTACAATGTGGAGTGTCCATAAATGTTTCAAAATTTACAGAAGACACAATTTTTAGGCAGATATAAAGAACTACATTGTAACAGGAAATTAAATGATAGCCTTTTGCAATTATTGTCTCAGTAATTTTTACTTCAAAAAAGATGCCTATATTTCTTATCTTGGGGTCTTTCACTTGGTAGGTGTTCAATAACTGCTTGAGGAATTTAAAATGGTGGCATATTTCTCTTCACATCTCCTATAAAATTCTCAGAAAGCCAACAAATTAAAAAAAAAAAAACTTCGTTTTGAACTTCAAATATTCTGAATATATAGAAATCAACTACTGTATAAAATATTCATAATACCAGAGGCTTAAAAAGGTAAATTATTAGAAACATTAAATCACTGATGTGATTACAGAATGGCATTTTATAAAAATAAGGCAGCAACAATTAGAATCATACTAGATAATAACCATCACAATGTGGAAAGAAATTATTTTTCTAAGGCACCAAATTAAAGTATAAGAAGATGAATAACACATATTTGGTCCATTAAAGAGAAAAGGAGGAGACAGATTTACATTTGTTATCTTAATTAATCCTTGACAACACCAAGGGCTCATTCTACTACACCATGCTATTTCAAGTTTTCTATATATAAACTAAATAGCATGTTAATTACCTAATATGTCTGCTTATTGTCAAGTCATAAGAAAATAAATTTATTTATAGTACTTTGTATTTAGCACGAAAATATAAAGATATTTGATTATTTTAATAAAGAAAGACTAACTTAAGATAGATAAATGGTTTTATTTTTTTCTTACTAATGAGATTTTCATTTCATACTTAGCCTGGTTTCTAAACGAATGTGCAAAGAATTCTAAAAGAATGTCATAGTGAGGGGAGCAACAAGGTTATCCTTGTGTGGCAAAACTCTATGGAAGGTTATCATTGGCTGAGCAAAACAGCATAGTGGAAGCTGAAACCAATACATCAAAAGATAACCGTACTTCAAGTTCATTAACCCAGTGGTGAGAACTGCTTGAAGTAATAACTGACAATATCTGTGAGTCCTAACTTTGATAACTAAACTATCACAAAGCAAGCCTTACCTTTATACTTTATTTCTTCCTATATTCTAATTCACGTTTCTTGAGGAAAGGGTCAATAATAGGAATTCCTATAAGAATGAATGCTCTGAGCTGGAGGATGCTTTAAAAAGTATATTTGGATTCTGAAAGAAGTCACAGGGATGTGGAAGATAATATTTCATCTATGAAATAGACTGAAAGTTTTTGTCCTTCCCAAACTCAAATATTGAAACCCTCGCCCCCAGTGTCATGGCATTAGGAGTTGGGGCCTTTGGAAAATAATCATGGGAGTAGATCGTGGGAGTAGAAATCCCATGATGGGATTAATACACTTAGAAGGAGAGAAAGAGACCAGAGTTCACTCTTTCTTTGCCATATGAGGTTACAGCAAGAAGGCTGGCATTTGCAAACCAGGAAGAGGGTCCTCACTGGGAACTGCATTATTGTTTAAGCCACCCAGTCTACGGCATTTTATTATTGCATCCCAAGCTGACCAAGATGCCCTATAAATATTCATTCGTTCAATCAAAAACTAATTATTGACTGCTAACTATGTGGTAGTAATCATAAGTCTGGGAACTAGCCACACAAAACGACTAGCAAAACTGTTCTCAAAATACGTCCCCTAAGAAGGACTGACCAGTATATAAAAACAAATAAATTAACAAGATAGTTTCAGTTAGTTGTAAGTGCTGTTAAAATATAAAGCAAGCAACAAAGCAAAGAATGACTTGAGGGACTACTTCAAACTGGATGATGAGGCAAAGCCTCTTGGAGGTGACATGTGAACAAAGAACTAATTAATAAAGAGGAGCAAACTATTTGTGAGATCTACGGGAAAGCATTCTAGGCCCAGGCAACACCTAGTGCAACTGCCTTTCCTAACAACCCTCAGCTTTGAAACGTATAGCCTTTGACAGTACCATCCAGTACCGCTTCTTGTTGCAGTTATCTACTCATTTCTCAGACATCTTTGCCCACTGTCACAATCTCCAATGCTAATTTTAGTGTAATTTTTGGCAGTTCCAATATCTATATGCATAGCTCCTTTGAAACACTGATCTTTTAGTTTATTGACTTCCTCTCTTTTGGTAATTTTCTCATCCATGCTACTGCAGCTCCTCTGGTTATACCAATGAGGACACTGGCTTTCTAATCTCAGTTTCTAGCACTGCACTCTCTGACTATGGCCTTCTTTCTTCCCAGATCACTTGCTCTAAGTTCCTTAACTCCACCAGTTCTACCACACCAGGACCTACAAACCATGGATCCTACCACCTGCTCCCTCACCCCCAACTCACACTCTTACTACTTTCCTTATTTGGCTTAAATTTCATGACACATTACAAAAATCACTACATTATGTAAAACTCCCTTGCTCCTCTCCTGCTTCACTGTATTCTTGACTGGATCCAACCCTAGTTAAAATCAGTTACGCCTAGTTTCTGTGCTTGCAACTATGTATCTAGATGTGGCTAGGAAAACAAAACACACCATATAATTATACAGAATGTTTTCACTTTACATTTATGAACAATTTCCTGAAATTGAACAATCCCCTTACATTTATGAATAATCCCCAATAAACCAAACCATTCATGCTCCCATTCCTCTAGATTACTAGTTCGAACTTACTCTTCTCTCCTTAAGCTATTAATATCCCTTCCCTCAACTCCACCCTTACTAGGCAAGTACCACATAATAAGGGTCTACAAGATTTTATTCTACAAGATCAGAAGTTCCCCCTTAAACCTAAGATCTTATCCCTCTCACCTACTCTAATCATTCCAGGAAGTCTTCCCTTTTTAATTTTTGTAGAGACAGAGTCTCGCTCTGTCACTCAGGTTTAAATGCACTGGTATAATCATAGCTCATTATAATCTCAAACTCCTAGGCTCAAGGTATCCTCTGTTTCCACCTGCCAAGTAGTTGGTATTGTAACACCAAGCCCAGCTGATTTTTTTAATTAAATATTTTTTAAGTAAATATTTTGTAGAGAGAGGATCTCACTATATTCCCTGGCTGATCTTGAACTCCTGGCCTCAAGCAATCCTCCCACCTTAGCCTCCCAAAGTGCAACCCGCCTTGCCCAGCCTCTTTTTCTTCTTGTATCATCAATGTTTTCCAACACCCATTGTTCATTCCCATCAACACACAAACTTGCTATTACTTCTCTTTTCCCAGATAGGTTTCTTTGAAGAACAAATAAATAAGAAATAAGAAAATGAAAAAGTATCTTTCTTTCTGAAATAAATAAATAAATAGTAAGTACAACCACGCCATTTTTTTTTCTTTTTTTCTTGAGATGGGGTCTCACTCTGTTGCCCAGGATGGAATGCAGTGGAATGATCATGGCTCACTGCAGCTTCAACCTCCTGGGCCCAAGCTGTCCTCCCACCTTGGCCTCTCAAGTAACTGGGACTACAGGCATATGCCACCATGCCCCACTAACTTTTTTATGTTTTGTAGAGACAGAGTCTCACTATGTTGTCCAGGCTGGTCATGACTGGGATCCAGGGATATTCCACCTTGGCTTCCCAAAGTGCTGGGATTGCAGCACCCAGCCTCAACCAAGAAATTTTTTTAAATGTATAGAAATCAGTTTTAAAATACGAGGACATATTATAAAGCAACAATAATATTGAAAATGGTACTAATAGAAGGTAGAGAGTTCTTTTTCACAGACTAGAGGTACAGAAAAGGACCTAACAATAGATGTGATAATTATGACAATACAAAGCAAAAAAGAATACAGGTAGATTGAATTTTTAAAACTATGAACATAACATTGACAACTTGAGAAAAAAACTTGCAACATAAATACTAGAAAAAGAGAAAATATCAAAATACAAATAACTGTTACAAATGATTGTTCAAAAGGAAAACCTGGCAATGCACGATTAAGAAATGCAAAAGAAGATACAGTTGGCTCTCTGTATGTGCAGGTTCCACATACACAGATTCAAACAACTATGGATAAAAAGTATTTTTCAAAACCATTAAAAAACAATGCAATAGTAAAAAATAATACGAATAAAAAATACAGTATAACAACTATTTACAAAGCATTGACATTGTATTAGAAATTGTAAGTAGTGTGGACATCATTTAAAGTGTGCAGGAGAATGCACATTGGTTATATGAAAATACTATGCCATTTTATAAAAGGAACTTGAACATTGTGAATTTTGATACCTGTAAGGGTGCTGGAACCAATTTCTCTGTAAATACAAGGGATGACTATAGGGATAGCCAGTAGTATATGAAAGACATTTAGCCTTGCAAATATATAATCATGTAAAAAAAAATCGAAAAATGAAGTACAATTATGACTTATGTATTTAACGTATTTAAACATATATTATAATTTATCCTATATATGTGTATATGCACATGCATCTATAGTGTACCAAATATTGTGAAGCATAGAAGAACGTGAGGGCTTTCATACTGGTGGAATATCAACTGATAACTTTCTGAAGGTAATTTAACAATATGAAGCAAAAGTTCAAAAATTTTGATTTTCATAACAGTGAACAATAGAAACAATATAAATTTCCAACAATAGGGGATTAATTAAATAAATTATATCCTTATGTTAAAATGTTATAGAACAATTAAAATTCATAATCTTGAAGAACATGTAAGCATATCTGATGTTGCTCCAGACACTGTCAAATCTGCGGGGCAGTTTATAAAATAGTGTGAAATATATAGTCTCAATTTTCTAAAATATCTATTACAAAAAAATGCATCAGTAAAATAATGATATAGTTTGACTATGTCCCCACCCAAATCTCATCTTGAATTGTAGTTCCCATAATCCCCATGTGTTGTAGGAGGGACCTAGTGGGAGGTAATTGAATCATGGGGGCAGTTACCTCCACGTTGCTCTCTGGATAGTGAGTTCTCGTGAGATCTGATGGTTTTATAAGGGGCTTTTCCCCTCTTGCTTGACACTTCTTCTTGCTGCCACCATGTGAAGAAGGACATGTTTGCTTCCCCTTCTGCCATGATTGTGAGGCCTCCCCAGCCATGTGGAACTGTGAGTCCATTAAACCTCTTTTTTTCTTTATAAATTATCCAGTCTCAGGTATTTCTTCACAGCAGTATGAAAATGGACTAATACATAAGATAGGAGAATTAAGACAATGGCTATTTCTGAGTTATGGAGTTATAGGTAATTGTAATTTTCTTTAACATTTTCCTCTTTTTTAATAGCAACATATTCAGAAAGTTAGGAAAGTAACAAATAGTGAAGATGAAGAAAATGAAAAGGCAGGAGATGAGGAGGAGCGGAGAATAAGGTTTGCCTCTCTTCACTCCTTTTAGTGGGAATTGGTCAAAATTACTAGAGCTTCAGAGTATTCACATGGTTGCAGGCCCCTGCAAGGTAAAATTAACTTAGCAGGATTGTGGTCAATCCCACCTTTCCTCACCGTCACTACCACCACCATATGTGAAAATATTTAATTATGAAAACCACCAAAGGTAATGACATATACTCCAGTAATGAAGGGATTCTAGGTACTACATTCCAATCATGTAGCTTGGGCAGTCACAGAATATTTTTAAACTTTAGTTTTAATTATAACATAAATTGATTGAATGAGATAACCTCATTACCTTAATACCTTAATTACTCATTTGTTTTATTTAGTAATATTGAAGAAAATAAGGAGAAACAAATTTTGTTTTTATAAATCAAGTGTATCTAAAAAGAAAGTGTTCTAGAGTTTAAAATGTTATGTTTGAAATGTTTTTTGTCTTTAACTTTTGTGACACTATTGTAAAACACTAAGTAATAATAATCAAAATTATGGAAACTTCCCAGAATGAAGACTAGAATTATAAACAATATACTATAGCAAAGAATTGTCTTATTTGAAGTTGGATAAAATAACCACAGTTGAAGTAGTTGACACTTGGATCACGGTCATTAACATCAGCACTAAGGGGAGAATGTGAGGTAAGCCAGATCCTCTACGTAGATATTTTTTCAACACAGATGTGTTTTCAAAATCATATAAGGACAGATTCTACCACTTAAAATATTTTAATGTCTTTACATAATCAACATTCATTAAGGGTTTTCTAGAGCATATAAGGAAAGAACCTTAAAATCCCAAGGTTATAGTCTCTTGAGATTCTACTCAAGCAAGAGTATTATTCAAAGGACAATGAATGTGCTACACACGTTGTAGTTCTGAAACAGTGAATTTAGGACAAGTTAAATTGCACCAAGGCATGGGCTAATAAACATCAAACAAAGCAGTCATTGTAAGCCAAGGCTCATCTATTATAAGCATGTGACCATACAGGGCATAATAAAGTCTTTGTTCCTGTGTTAGTGCAGTTGTCAAGGAGAATTATATATTCTAAATTTATTCTGCTAATAGTTCATAAAAAAAACTTAATAAAATGTTTTGTAAATATTTTGCAAATTTAAATTTAAGAATAAAAACATCAAGAAGATGAACAATTCATTCCAATAGACCTCAGATAAATACAAATAAATAATGTTAATAAAAATGGCTTCAATTTAAGAACCACAAAATATGGGTCACAAGATTCTGAAGATGTGCTTTGTCAATTAGCACCTTCTTATAATAAACCCTTTATTTTATGAGGCTCTTTAGAGACCATATAATTTTATCTGACCAATGTAACAACACTTGGAGGTGAACAGGTAGATATTATCGCTACTTAGCAGAGAAGCAGCTATGGCTCTGCAGGATTCTTTCCTCAACTCACATAACTGGTGATGTTGTGGGTCTGATACCACAGTCTTCTGACACCTAGTATATTGTTGTTTTCACGGAATTATAGTGTTTCTTTACAAAATCCTTGTTCATGTAAAAGCCATAAACTGAAAATCAGGGTTGCCTGGTTTACAGTAGCCTTGGACGCAATGTCCATTTTGTCCAAGGCTACTGGGAATACTGTCTGGCACACAGGAGATAGTTAACTTTTATAAAAACATAAAAACTTCCTCTGACTCAGTTTAAACTATTAACATCCCAGGATGTTTCATTTCACTCTTATGGTCAAATATATCAAATCTGCAGCCAACACTATTGTAGTTTCAAACCCATCACACTTCTGAAATAATTCCTAGTTAGATAATCAATAACTTCCTAATTTTTAAAAATGCAGTGGTCTCTATTTAGTCTTCATCCTAATAGATTCCATTTGAAAACTGAACACTCTGTAAATGTCCATTTTGTCAATGCCATTGCTGTTTGATCCTACTTTTATTTACTCGTCTTTGTTCTCTTCCTCCTGTGCTGGCTCCTCTTCCATTATTTAAACAAATAATGAAATTCTTCAAGTTATGACCTTGGCTCCTTCTCACTCTGTTAGTTCTCCCTGGCCATATCTTTTACACCATGGTTTAAATTGCCAGTCTGTGCCATAAATACCCAAATCTATCTCTAGTCTTCATCTCCTGACTGAGCAAAAGGATTAGATATCCTCTCTTCTTGAATGGCCAGAGGATCTCAAACATAAGGTCCTCAAGATAAATATATTTTCTTTACAATCCTCTTTCTCCAAAGTGCCTTCTCTTGTGTTCTCTCTTTTCTATTCCCTCACTAGCATTTTTCCTCTTCTGATTCTCAGTTGGTGTCCATGCTTTTTAATTTATTTTTTATTTTCAAAATAGAGATGGGGGTCTCACTATCTTGCCCAGACTGTTCTTAAACTCCTGGGTTCAAGTGATCCTGTGGCCTCAGTCTCCCAAAGGGATAGGATTACAGGTGTGAGCCATCATGCCCAGCTAATATGCATGCTTTCTAATTCTTTTGCAAAAAATGCAATCAAAAGAGAACTTTCAAATATCGCCAGCACCACACCCACCAACTAACTTTCAAATGTATTCATGCATTACATCTTTTTTTCTGTTAAAATACATGAGCTTCCCTACTTTACCTAGAGTGAATCCCTCCCTGTGTATTAGAACACATCCATACCTTTACATCTACTTAGAGGCAATGCTCCAGAATATTCCCTTCCTGCCTCATTGATATTTCCTCTCTACTAGAAGAACTCATCATCATGCAAACCTGATTTTTAAAAACTTTCCATCTTAGAAGTGACAATCGGCATTCCTGGATCCCACATCCCCATCCAGTTACTGTCCCATTTTTCTGCTTTCCTTTATAGCCACACTTAAGAGCTGTTAATACTGTCTCCATTCCTCTCATTCTTCTGAACCAATTCAGTCAGGCTTATCTTCTTACCACTCCAGGAAATAGCTCTTTTCACAGCCTCAGTGACCTCTACACCAACAAATTAAAGGTCCAAACCTCAGTTCTCACCTTACAGACTAGTAGGAGAATTTGATACAGTGGATCATTCCTTCCTTCTTGAGAGTCAGAACTTCCTAACCACATACGTAAAATAGTGAAAAACCTCATCCCTAACACCCTAGACTCCAACTCTTCTCTTTCACCAGACTCTCCCCCTCACAGAGCTTCAATGAAGCTCTCCACAACACCTATTGCCACGACATATAGGTTTACTTTTTATGAAATGTAAACTCTCTGATTTTGGTCATGTTACTTGACCTATCAGAACTTTATTTCCTGTTATCCATGAAAATGGCATGATTATAAATAAGAGCTGGTTGCCTGAGTGGTTTCAAGGATTAAATGAAAACAAACAAACAAACAAACAAACCCAAAACACATATGTAACTACTACTACTACCATAGTATAGATAGTTCCTCATTTTCCTTATGACCTCACCCTAGTCCTACCAGGTTATTAACAAAAATAATATTGAATTAGACTTACATTCTGGCTGTTATTCACCCAGAGGAAGTCTTATTTTGTTCATCTGAAAGATGTCTCAAGTAGTACTAACATACATCACAATATCTGTACACTCTTGTGTAGGTCTAAGCATAAGGATAAAAAGAGAAATATTTTTTCAGTCAAAGAAATCAGTGAATTGTGGTGAGTTACACTGAAAGGTGGACAATAGAGGTATAGGCTGTTTACTGTACATTCAGTTTGCTACAATAACTGGTCCACTATGTGGAAATCAATGACTATTAGTTTATAATGATTTACCTTAAATCTTTAAGAAGAGACAGCTCTATACAAGTATTATATAGCTCAGTCTCTCAATGATTCTTACAAAATGAAAAAGAATTCCAGAGAGATAATAAAGTATTGGTGCTTTTCAGATAGCACTAATAAATCAGGAGAACATCAGTTTAAGTATTCCTGTAACAATTCAAATAAGCAAACTGAAATAGTTCACTCATATCAAAGAATACTGTGATATAAAACCAGGTAAAAGAACCTCAGGGGTGTTTTGTCTGTGTTCAAGTCTAGCACATTTTAATTTTAACTTAGCAAGAAAAGATAGAAAAAAATATATATTGCACTTAAAATTTTTAGACTACTGCTTATTGTCAAGCATTTTCTCTTCCACTAAATTGTTTCTAGAGCTTTATTCCTTTGACTTTATCCCATTTTTAAGCACAGTAATATCCAAATAGGTCTGTCATAGACAAATCATTAATTAAATCAGCAAGCAAATCGATTTCACAAAACAGCAATATAAAAGACGTTAGGAACACATACATTAACATTATTTTTTGTGATTAAATGAATACAGTGAAATAAAAGCCAAAGTTCTATTTAAATAAAGTTTTGATTTTACGTTGTGTTTTAAATAGCTTAGCAACAACAATATAAATAAGCACAACAGATTTCAGGTACAACAACTATTTCAGCAAGGAAATAAATATTCTGAGAATATGTACAATAAGTGTGCACAATCAATCTTTAGAAACTTTTAATTATTTCAGCACATTTTGGAGACAGTGTTATATAATTTACCAGGGCTTAGAAATCCCACTCTGTCCCTCACTGTTTGTGAGAATTTAGCAAGCTACTGTGCCATGACCATCTCAGTTTCCTCTTCTGTAAAAGAATTTTACCTATCTCACCAGTTTGTTGCAGGGATTAACGATTAATGTTTAGGTAAATAAAATGGAGTTACCCTTCATTCTTCCTTCTTCAACCCTACAGGTAGTCCCTTCCAATATCTCTCACCTAACAGGTAACGATGAACCTGGCTTCTGCTCAGATATTCATTTATATCCCATCTATTATTTTATTCCCCAGCAAGTCTTGTGTGCTCTCTTATCCCCTCCAAACATACTAAAAACCATTGCCAGATCAATATGCCTAAAGCACCAAATTGTACATTCCATGGTCCTCTTCAGATATTTGCAGTTAATACAACTGTCTACAGGATGAAGTACAAACTCCTGAGCTTTGTATTTTATGCCCTCCACAATGTGGGTCTCCCTGCTTGCACAGAGATCTAATTTAGTATCTAATACTCCCCTTTCATGAATACTCTATTTCACTCAACTCAGACTACTGATTGCTGAGAAAGAAATCATGCAAATTGAAGCCTCTGTTACCAAAGTCTTTTTTTGTTGCTTGTAATGTACTTGTCCTTATTTGTATTTCAGCTTCCTATTAAGAAACACCTTTTTTTGGCATCGAATCACAATCAAGTCCACTGACATTGATATGGCTAATTTTTCTTAACACTCCTTGTGTTATTATTTATTCTGTTAATTTACAACAATATCTTCCTGACTAGACTCCTTACTCCCTCTGCCCTCCGCAAGCTTTTCTCCATCCAACAGTCAAACCGATATTTTAAAAGTGCAAATCGTATTAGGTAACAGCTCCACTTAAAATCCACTAGTGGGTCCACATACTTAGAACACAAGACAAAAGCATCACGTATCACTCTGCACCAGGCCAGCCACCTCCTTACTTGTGCTCTGGAATTTATCACTTGGCTTTTGCTCACTAGGCTCCTGGCATGTTGTATTTTATCATCTTTTTTGTCTATAATTCTTCTCCCATGTCTTTGCATGGCTTACTTCTCTGAAGATACCTTCTCTGACCACCTTATGTAAAATAGTTACTAACACACACACACACACACACACCCCTTCACAAAATATTGGAATACTATTACAATATGTACAAAATTCAACTGGTTTGAAAAAGCGAGACAGAAATGCCATGCATGATAATTATTTCATTTGTACATAAAATACAAAGGGCATAAAATGCAAAGTTCTGGAGTTTGTACTTCATCCTGTAGGCAGTTGTGAGACACCCAGTGAGACAAACAGAAATATGAATTTCCCAACTGGAAACTAAATGATAGAGACAGAATGAGTTTTTACATTGATCTATGTTATCAGATTAATTACCTCCATTACCTGTAATGTGTCTAGGCTATATTTGTTACAGTAGATAGGCAGGAGTGGGGCAGGAGAGGGCTCCCCGTACCCCACCAGGGATGTCAGGCAACCATCAGGTGATGGTCAGGCAGTTGTCACACTGCCTCTCTAAAATAATAATTGGTTGCCGCTAGCATCAGGGAAAGGCAATTTCCTTATAGATAAAAACATCTGGACCTGGTGATTGAGTTTCCTGATGAGACCTCAGGAACTGGGTGAGTGGGCTCAAGCATGCACACTTCAGAGGCAAAATGGCAGAGTTTAACTGGTATATGACCTTCCATGGACATTCCACTGGAAAAGGGAAGAATGCTTCATGTGAGCATGCCTACAACTCCAGTAAACACACTGCGCATACTCACCTCCCAAGTGTTAGCAGACCACCGTGCATGTAGGCGGCCCACCCCAAGGGAAAAATCAAGGGAAACGGGGACACAAGACCTTGGAAGTATGCCAATATATAGAACCCCAACTCAAAAGGTCAAACCCCACACTTTTCCTTCAAGTCACCTATTGGGCCTCTTCCAAGGGTACTTTCCTTCCTTTTGTTCCTGCTCTAAAGCTTTTAAATAAACTTTTACTCCTGCTGTTAAACTTACCTCAGTCTCTTCTTTGCCTTATGCCCCTCAGTCAAATTCTTTCTTCTGAGGAGGCAAGAATTTAGATTGCTGCAGACTCTCATAGATTTGCTGCCAGTAACATATTCATATGTGATAATGGCTTATATGATTAGTTCTTTAGTGAATAATAAATACAGAATTAAGTTCGATAATAAATATTGGAATAGCCAAGATTATTTGAAGCAGATTTTAATACCTTAATATGTTTTAACAATTAAGTATAATTTGGTAGTAGTAAGACTGCCAATATTTGGTCTTTTTTAAAAAGGAGCATTTGATGCCAATACTTGTACCTTGATGGAAAATGACAATAACGCAAGTGAGAATGCCACTAATAATTAAGTTGTTGCATCAATAATTGTTGGAAAGTTGAACATGTTTTACTGTTAAAGTAAATATCCATTCTGTAGAATAGACATTTTGTGATTTATGTCCAGTTTCTTAAACAGGACTACCTAAGAGAGAACTAAACTTTGACCTTTTTCCTTCTCTTGCCCAAATTCCTATCTAAGGGACTAAGGAGTCACTCCCTACAAACCGTAAAGTCTCATCAGAGAGATTTCATTTAACCCTATATAACATACCTTACTTTCCAACCTGAATCTGGCATAACATTACATGACAGATAAGGAAAGAAATCCAAATATTTTAACCCCAAATACATTTCTTTGTCATATCTTAAAATAGCCCTGCAAAGTTGTCTCCTGTGGGGAAAATACTACATTCTGTAGAGAATCCCCTTGCCCTTTTCCAGGCCTTTTCCCTGATCCAGGAGAGAATGAACTAAGAGGCTGGCACCTTTTTAGGTCTGATAAGAAACATTTATGGGGGAGAGGGAGGGATAGCATTAGGAGATATACGTAATGTAAACGACGAGTTAATGGGTGCAGCACACCAACCTGGCACATGTATACATATGTAACAAACCTGCACGTTGTGCACATGTACCCTAGAACTTAAAGTCTAATAATAAAAAATAAATAAAATAAAAAAAGAAACATTTACAATCTATTCTCTCTGAAGCTTGCCATCTGGAGGCTTAATTTGTATAATTAGAACCTTGTTCTCCATAATCCCTTATCTTAACTCAGACATTTTCTTTCTATTGATTCCAGATCTTTAGATAAACTCTTTCAACTAACTGCCAATCAGAACATCTTTAAATTCACCTATAAGCTGGAAACCTGGCCCCCTTCCAGTTATCCCACCTTTCCAAACAGAACCAATGTACATCTTACATGTATTGACTGATGTCTTATGGCCCCCTAAAATGTATAAAACTTAGTTGTGGGCCGAGCACCTTGGGCATATGTTCTCAGCATCTCCTGAGGGTTGTGCCATAAGCCATGGTCACTCATATTTGGCTCATAATAAATCTCTTCAAATATTTTAGAGTTTGACTCTTTTCATCAACATAAGGAAAAATGAGAAACTGAGAAAGTCATTTTAGTTCTGAAGATATTTGGCAGAACAAAATGAAGACAATGTTAATATATCTCCCAGTTGGGAAATAGTCAAGGAAATTTGGTGCAATTCAATATGGGCTTTTTATAGCTGCTAAATATGGTGATTATGAAGATTATGTGACAATATGGATCACATCAAATATTAAGTGAATGAGGCAGATTATACATTGTTACAGTCCAATCACAAACATGTAAGGAAAATTTGTTTACTAAACAAACGGCTGAAAACAAATACATAAAATAAATACGATTATTTTTCCAAATGTTCTCCAAAACAGTAATTTTATTTTCCTAGTATGTAACATAGGTGTTAAACGCCTCCACGAAAAGTTCTTGCACCGAAAGATCTCCCTTCCCAATATATCTATGAATCTATCTAGCAATTTCTTCTCTGGTCATCCTTAAAAACTGCTGTAACAAACAATTCTTTCCACCTTTTAATCCACACATTTACCCTGAATGGCTTTAACAGCCATCTTTTATGCCCTTAATTCCCAAATATTCCTTTTCTAACTACTACTTCTATTCTAAGTTTCAGTCTTATGTATTCTAACATCAATTGAAAGATACAGCAGTTTCTTGCACAGATTTTGTAGCATCTTTTGTACAAAAATGTTAACAGGAATTCCTTTAATCACCTCTAGCCTTCTGTAGCATTTTATGTTACCATGCTAGAAAACCTCAACACAAATTTCACTTCTTTCTCTACTTTTCCCATCACAACATACCAGTTCTCAAATGCAGGCTATTCCATTCCAGAAATCTCCTGAAATGAATGCATCTTTTCCACCCTCATTCCCTTCAAGTATTCATCTCTAGTGTTTTGTTTTGTTCTTTGTTCTTTTTTTTAAATTCATTTAATTTAATTTAAAGTTCCAGGATACATGTGCAGGACGTGCGGGTTTGTTACACAGATAAATGTGTGTCGTGGTGGTTTGCTGCACATACCAACCCATCACCTAGGTATTAAGCCCCACATGCATTTGCTATTTAACCTGGTGCTTTCCCTCCCCCTACCCCCTCTACTGACAGGCCCCAGTGTGTGTTGTTCCCCTCCCTGTGTTCATGTGTTCTCATTGTTCAGCTTCCACTTATAAGTGAGAAAATGTGGTGTTTGGTTTTCTGCTCCTGTGTTAGTTTGCTGAAGATAATGGCTTCTGGCTCCATCCACGTCCCTGCAAAGGACATGATCTCATTCTTTTTCATGGCTGCATAGTGTTCCATGGTGTATACGTGAAACCCAAAACTGTAACAACCCTAGAAGAAAATCTAGGCAATACCATTCAGGACATGGGCACAGGCAAAGATTTCATGATGAAAACATCAAAAGCAATTGCAACAAAAGCAAAAATTGACAAATGGAACCTAATTAAAGTAAAGAGCTTCTGCATAGCAAAAGAAACTATCATTAGAATGAACAGACAACCTACAGAATGGGAGAACATTTTTGCAATCTGTCTGATATCCAGAATCTATAAGGAGCTTAAACAAATTTACAAAAAAAAAAAAAAAACATATTACAAAATGGGGAAAGGACATGAACAAACACTTCTCAAAAGAAGACATTTATGTGACCAACAAACATGTTTTGTTTTTTCTAAAGACCCATATTTAGCCTTTGTTACCTTATTTCATTTTTACACCAGTCATATGTATTAGGACCATTTTGTAGATAAAACTGATGTACAAAAAGATAAGTAATTTGATAACACAGCTAGCATATGGCAGAGCTGGCAACCTTAACTATTCCAACAATCTCCCTGCCTCTACGTCACTCATTGCAATTTTTTAACATTATTTTGTCCTGCATTGCCCACATGATTACATTCAAACTCAATAGCATCACAAAGAAAGTCCTTGAATGTCTAGAGTGAGTCTAACTGTCCAAGCTTATCACCTGTCACTCCCAACCCCACACCTTGTGTTCCTTCCAAACTCAATAGAAAGACTCAGGACACAACTGGTCCTTGCTCAACCCCATTGCTTGTGAATACCCCAGTTGGTTAGAAAACTGTCCCAATTATTCTCCCTAGAAATCCTTCACAACAAGATTCAGACATTTCTTCTTTAATGAAACCTCCCATTCCACTGGCCTCAACCTGCAGAATAATTTGTTCTGCTTGCCACATTCCCATAATACAGTTTTCATATATCTAACTCATTACCTACTGTAAAGTAACAGAATTTAATTACTGGCTATTCCATCTTGCTTACTTAATAATAATCTCATCCAGAGTGGGGACTGGGTCTTATTCATCATTGTATCATAGTTGCACATCCCATCCACCACATGCTAATGCTTCACTCAGTGCCTGGCATATTTGATTAATGATTGAGGAGGAAAATTATCAGAGCACCATGTATCAGTTTTCAAGGACAGTTATAAGGCCTTATAAGAAAATTAATAGCACAGGCTGACAGGTCTCTAGGAATAGAAGTGAAAGGACATGAGACAAGATATAGAAATTAGGGAATATTGCTTGAGTCCAGGAGTTTGAGGTTGCAGTGAGCTATGATCACACGATCGCGCTCTAGCCTGGGCAACAGACCGAGACTCTGTCTCAAAAGAATAAAAATAAAAATAAAAATAAAAAATAAATTAAAAATATACACTTAAAAAAAGAAGAAAGATGAAAGAGTTGAAAAGCAGCATAGACAAACTTTACTCACTTGAAATGTTGTCATTTCCAAAATATGAAGTAATTAAATGCAAGCTAATTTGGATAGAATTCTCCACAAAAAAAGACAAAGCATTTTCTTCCTTTCCTCTTTGTGTAAATTCAGTTCAGCTATTGAGCACAAGAGCTACTATGGTGAAATACCACTCTAACAAATGCTTTTAGTTTTAGCCTATTTAAGCTATTGTAAACTCAACTTGGCAGTCACCTTGCTGAACAGTGAAAGAGCAGGATAAATGAAACTTTCCTGAAGTTCTTTTTATCGTCAAACAGTAGGAGAGCATTATTGGCTTCATTCAGTTGTGGCTAGGTTACACGGGTTATATTTTACATACTTTAGGCCAAAATCCCACTGTAATGTGATATTATTGGGTCAGTTTGTCTGACTTGAGAAAAAGCCCTATTATAAGTAGAAGGAGTTTTGTCTCATTTCTTCATAATATATATACAAAACTCTTGGAAAGTTTAAAAGCTTAGACATTTTCCCCCTACTGTGAAGAGGGAAAAAAAGGAAAAGAAATTCTGCTTCTCAAAGAAAAATTTAAAAACATAATAGCAAGCTCAAATATTCAATTAGAAATGATAATACGCTATGAATTCATTTCTAGAATTTTCAAAAAATTTATTTAAAATTTATTTTATCTAGTATTTGTTATTTGTAAATATACATCACAAAAGATAAGTAAAAATAGGATAAATACTTGGATCAAGAAAAATAAGTCTGAAGTGAAATGATGTAATAGCTACTTCTCTGAGATTTGGCATTTACTGGTTGTGACATTTCCACTCAATGTCAGATTTCATTATCTGTAAAACAGAATTAATGTCTAATGCACAGGCTATTTCAAGTATTAAGTTGATATTTATAATATCCGGTGCAAATAGTTGCTTAACAGATGTCATTAAAATGAAATGTAAATACATTAATGTAATCAATAGCCTTGTAATTAAAATTAAATGATCAGATTATTTCTAATTAAACCCATTGTTTTAGTTTATCACTCATATCTTTTTTTGGTAAAGTATATGATAATTTATAGAGCATATATAGGAAGAAAAAGGGATGGATCATAAAAATGAGGGAAGCTTACTCATTAGAGTTTTACTTGGAACCACCATTGTAAAATGAAGAAATACAGATTATGGTTTGATTCTTCTACATTTAACTGATATAAAAAACCAAATTTATTAAAGCTGATTTAAAGTGAAGTAAACAAACCAGTGTGAGGACGTAGTCAATAAAACTAGAGATATCTGTCCAGCTTCCCATCCCAGAAAGTTTATTGTTTTTTGTCTGTTTTACATATCAATTGTCTGGGCATGTATGCAACTGTTTATTGAAAAAACTTCAGTGGATATTCCATAGGTCACTTCATGTACTAACCATCAATTTTATATATATATATATATATATATATATATATATATATATATATAGGACGCTAGGAATTGAGTGCAAAAATGTAAAAGTTCCAGGCAGTGAGAAATGACTAGGTATATAGGAGGGGTATTAGTGCATTTTCATATTGCTATGAAGAAACACCCAAGACTGAATAATTTATAAAGAAAAAGAGGTATAATGAACTCACAGTTCCACATGGCTGGGGAGGCCTCACAATCGTGGTAGAAGACAAAGGAGGAGCAAAAGCACATCTTATGTGGCAGCATGCAAGAGAGTGTGTTCAGGGGGACTACCCTTTATAAAACCATCAAATATTATGAGACTTACTCAGTATCAGGAGGACAACATGGGAAAAACCCACCCCATAATTCAATTATCTACTACTGGGCCCCTCCCACAGCATGTGGTGATTATGTTCAATATGAGATTTGGGTGGGGACACAGCCAAACCATATCAGGAGGGAACAAGAGGATGCTCTCAGTTATTTCAGTGCTAGATATAAGGCTGAAGAGGGAGGTCGAGGCTGAGCCCTAAAGTGTCTTTTATTCCATGTTACTGTGCCTGACATTTGTCAAGGATGCAATGAAGAGGCATTAAACTATTTTATGTAAGGAATGACATACTTTGTGTTTATGATTAATCATTTTGGCTAAGGTTTTAGGAGAAACTTGAATAAGAAAATACTGTAGGTATGAACAGCAGTTAGAGTTACTACAGTTTCCAGAAGAAAGGTTATAGAAGTCTAAACTGGGGCAAAAAGTAAAAAGATAAGGAAGATAGCATAGATTTTAAAATATATTGGGGGTAAATCTGCATTATGCAATGATTGACACAATTTTACATCTATGGCCATCCAATCTGTTAAAATCAAAGGTCACAACTTCAGCTCAAATGTAACTATGATTATTTACATACTCCTTTGTTTTAATTACAGTAGGTTTAAAACATGTTTCATTACAAGTTTGAATTATCTACCCTTTATTTTTCATCACTCTCAGATTTATGTGGCAGATCTTGTGAATTTACTTACCCTTATGAAGTTTAGAATCCATTATTTTGTCTAGTTCAAAGAATTTATGTGAATTTTTTAGGGGAATTTATTGAATGTATGGACTAACATAGGAAGCTCAGATTTCTTTACACTGTAAGTCTTAACAATCCAAAAGCAAGATACAGCATGTCTTTCTGTCTATTGATATCCTCCTTTCTAATCCTTGGTAGTATAATATGTTTTCTTCATATCACTCTTGGACATTTACTAATGTTTATTTCAATATAGTTCCTCCTTTGTGTTGTTACTACAACTGAGGTCTGTTGTTTCCTTGTATTTTCCTTAAAATATGTTTAGAATTGTATTTCAAGGACACAGAGAAATATAAGATACCCCTCTAGCAAACACCCTCCATCAAACTCTAGCTTTTGACCATACTTGTTTCAATTATTTCTTAAAGAAATAAAATATTACAGATATGGCTGAAGCCTCTGTTTACCTTTCCAGATCCCCTCCCAAGTGAGATTGCCATATAAAACGCAAGACTCCCTGTTAAATTTGAATTTCAGATAAACAATGAAGAAATATTTAGTATAAGTGTGTCTCATATGATATACAATTTGAATGTATTTTTATTTGCTAAATCTGACATCCTTATGCCTGAGGTCTAGACATATCCTGAATTTGTTTTTTAATCATTCTTACACAATTCAAAACACTGCACATTATGTGATCAAGAACATTTTAGAGGATTGTTTTGCATGCCTTCAAATATTATATAAATGGTACAATATGTTTCATTCTGCAACTAGCTTTTTAAACTAAATGCTGAGATTGCGGACATTTATTCTTATTGACTATCCAAGTTGTTTACTCATTTGAAATGCAGTTTTTCATTATTACAAAAAAGATTAAAATTAATACACTCATAGATTTCTTCTCATTTTTCTTATGTATTTGTGAGAGATTCTCCAAAATGGGTTCTTAAGCTCCACTGCACACTAGAATCCCCCGAGGAGCTTTATAACATACTGATGCCAGAAAAATGTCTCTGGTATTTCTGATTTAACTTGTTTGTAGTGCAGCCTGGGTACTGGTATGACTGTCATGTGCACCCAAGGTTAAGAACCACTGTTCTTCTCCAGCATATATTTTTAGAAGTGAAGTTGCTAGGTTGAATCTATGAATCTTCTATGAACCTATGAATCTTCTATGAACCTATGAATCTTCTATGGTACTAAATATTGCCAGATTGGGCTCCAGAGTGCTTTTACTAGTTCAAAATCCCATCGACTACAGATACAACTCTCCACTGCTATGCTTTTTAATTTTTGCAAATTTGGTAGACACAAAACATTAAATCTCTGTAGTTTTATTGTGCATTTCCTTGACTGTTAGTGCCATTGAGCCTCATTTCATATATTTATTGACCATTCAGATTTACTCTTCTCTGAAATGCCTGTTTACAGTATTTGACCCTTTATTAATGGGTCACTTATCTTTCAGTTATTGAGTTATAAAATGTTTATATCTTGTTTGTGGTTCCTTTTCTATTGTAGGTCTTGTATATTACTTTTGCTAGTTTATGGCTTGACTTCAGACTGTATTTAATGATGTCCTTTGTCAAAATGAAGCTTTACATTTTTAATCTTTCCTTTTGCTTTCTGTAATTTGTTTAAGAAATGCTTCACAACACAAAAGTCAACCACATATTTTCATATACTGTTTTTCTAAAGATTAAATTTTTTTTACCCTTCAAAATTCTAATGGACTTGAATTATTTTGTTAGTGTGAAGTAAAAATTTCTGCCCCATCTCCCAAAATAAAACAGCAATTTTCCCAGTGCCATCTGTCGAATAGTTTTTCTTTTCCCCCACTAGTTGGTGTATCCATAATCAAAGTAAGTTTCTGAGCTCTGTGTTTTGTTCAACATTGTACACTCTGAACAAATAACATATTATTGTGAAATTATGCTAAATTTGGTATGTGATACAGCAGTTCCCCTTCACTTGTTCTTCAAAATCACTTTGGGATTTATAGATTATTGATTAAGAATACACAAACTTATTCCTATCTTATTAGTTTTCAAAAATACAGAATGTATGCTGACGTATGCAAATAATTTCAATCTCTGTGTATTTAAATATTTGATTTTTCTCTTATGATCTCTTAATATGATGCCTCAATCCAGAACCATATTTGAGTTCCTAGAGTAAGCCACACTTAGTGGTGGTATATTACCCTTCATTTGTGATGTTTCATTCTAGCTGCTAGTCTTTTATTTTGATCTTTGTTTTAAGTTCTATTGTCTATATATCTTTTTAATTTGTCAGATTTTGGTATTAATATCATGTTAGATAAGAAAATATAATTGTGTGATGGTTAATACTGAGTGTCAACTTGATTGGATTGAAAGATACAAAGTATTAATCCTGGGTGTGTCTGTGAGGGTGCTGCCAAAGTAGATTAACATTCGAGTCAGTGGGCTAGGGAAGGCAGACCCATCCTTAATCTGGTGGGCGCAATCTACTCTGCTGCCAGCGAATATAAAGCAGGCTGAAAAATGTGAAAGGAGAGACTGGCCTAGCCTCCCAGCCTACATCTGTCTCCCATGCTGAAAGCTTCCTGCCCTTGAACATCAACATCGGACTCCAGGTTCTTCAGTTTGGGGACTGAGACTGGCTCTCCTTGCTCCTCAGCTTGCAGACAGCCTATTGTGGGACCTTGTGATCATATAAATTAATACTTAATAAACTCATATGTATATATATAGATACACACTCCCATATATATGTGTATATATACATGCATGTATATATATATGTGTGTGTATACATATATATATCTCCTATTGGTTCTGTCCCTCTAGAAAACCCTGACAAATACAAGTGTAAATATTTACTCTTCTATCTTTTCAAATAGCTTGAAGCGCTACAAACATCTGTTTCTTGTAGTGCTTCAACTAGTTGAAGATAAAAAATTTATCTATAAAATCCACTAACCAATCTGGATTTATACTGATTTGGAGGGGGGAATATCTCCATGATAAAGTTTTTGAAATTTTTTCTTTAGCAGTTGGTCTGTGTTCTCAAGCATCAGTTTCCCTCATTTCTATTTATTTCTATTTTCCTAGAAAAATACTGATTTCGTGTAGGATTTAAAATTTATTTTTGTAATGTTGAAAAAACTAACCTTATGCAATTCTTATAATGTCTTCTGCCTCTGTGATATTTTCCCATTTCCAGTTCTTAATGTATTTGTACTTTCACCATCAGTGTCCTGATTAGGTTAGCCATTGTTTTTTATTTGTTTAAGAGCCAGTTATTGGGTTGATTTATTAGCTGTGTTTTGTCTGTTCTCTAAGACGTTACTTTTCTGCTTTAAATTATTAAACATTTTCATTTGTTTAACTTATTTTATTACGTGTGAGTTAGTTACCAAAATTATTTATTTTCATTCTTTATCAATGCAAGTGCAAACACTTGGCTAGGAACTTGTCTCTAGTTACTGTGACTTAATTGTATACCATAGGTCTTCATATATAATATTTTATTACATTTATTTTCCAAGTAATCTGCTCTTTGGCTCTGAACTTAATCTTTAACCCAAAAGCCACTTGTGAGAGCCACTTATTTCACTGTGATCAGTGAAGCTAATACTTTTCCTTTGGGAAATATGTTAGCGATGTCTTTCTAATCTATTTTTTTCCTCATGTGAATATTGCAAGAGCTTTTTAAACCATATCTTATATTATTTAGATCTATGCATTACTTTTGGTCTATTTGTTTGCTGTGGTCTGAGAGATAAATTAGAATATCCTATATAAATTAGAATATTGTATTACTATATTTCTGTCCATTTTACTTGTGCCTATGTATTAATGACTGCCAGAACTTCATTATGATTTATATACCTTTTACACTTCCAAGTGCTCATGTCTGACTGACTGATTCTGTATGTGTGTCTGTGTGTATCAGAATAGTGATTTATTTAAGAGAAAGTGGCCCTGGCTCGCAGAGCGCTGCCTTTTCCTTTGGCTTCCCCTGGGGATTGGGTGTTTGTACAAGGCCCCATCTTTCTGAGACAGCTGCAGGGTAATCACAATAGATATTTTCTCCTCTGCTTGTTCCTCAGCTCTCTTCCAGCAAAGACGGCAAGCAATGTGATTTCCTCAATGAGACCTACCTCCCCTGCCTCTCTGTAGTAACAAATGGAAGACAGGAGAGTTCCTACAGCCAGCTCAAACATGTTGTTTCTACTGACTCAAACCAAGGACTATTGGTTTTCCTCTTTAGCATCCCTCAATGCTCTGGGAAATGTTTGCATCTAGCTGGCTGTGTCTGAGATATGTAACTGCATATGCCCTCTGTCAGAATCTTCCTGTACCCTGATTTGATATTTATTGCATTTGACAGCTCTTCATCTTAAATTGTGATTCAAGATTATAGATATCTCTATTGTCAAAAACATGGTTTACATTTTTCTTGTTATTCTTGTTTACATGATTTCAGAGGAGAGAAAGAGGAAGTATCTTTGGTCTCCTTTCTCACAGTTAGGATTCCCTTATCTCTTCGAAAATTACTGATGTTTTGAGCTTCACTCTAAACAAATGAAATCAGAATTTTTTTTTTTTTTTTTTTGAGACGGAGTCTTGCTCTGTCGCCCAGGCTGGAGTGCAGTGGCCGGATCTCAGCTCACTGCAAGCTCCGCCTCCCAGGTTCACGCCATTCTCCTGCCTCAGCCTCCCGAGCAGCTGGGACTACAGGCGCCGGCCACCTCGCCCGGCTATTTTTTTTTGTAGTTTTATTAGAGACGGGGTTTCACTGTGTTAGCCAGGATGGTCTCGATCTTCTGACCTCGTGATCCGCCCGTCTCGGCCTCCCAAAGTGCTGGGATTACAGGCTTGAGCCACCGCGCCCGGCCGAAATCAGAATTTTTAAGAATCAGTCCAAGAGGTGTTTAATTTGATAAACTCTACAGGTGATTTTTCTGTGGGAACGATGCCCATTGCCTTAGCCAAACAAATACAGACTTTTAATAATATTTAATATATTCTAGTTACCTTTCTTTCTTGTTATGTACCAAATGCATATTTTGAGGAACCTTCTTACATTTTTTGAAGTTTCTTGTCACTTCTAAATAAGAGTACTAAACTGACTTCCATGAAAACTACTCATTTTAATCTCTAAGAAATTATATATAGCTTTATTAAATATATATCTACTGAGAGTTTATGGGGAGAGAAAGCCTGTTTTGGTTCTGTAGAGCTCTTTGATATTGAAATATTCTGGTCTTTAAGGAACGAACAAAATACCCTTTGAAACATTCAACAATGATGATTTAAATAGTCAATCCACAATAGTTATCGAACCTTTCTTTGCAGTATAATCATCTTTTACTCTATCACAAATCGTATGCCTAGTAAAATGATTGTTTTACTGTTCCTCAGTTGCACATCATGTTTTTGCTGATGAATGACTTTGCTCTTACTCTACTGAAATAAATCTTCTCAACTTAGTTGATAAATTATACTTATCTTTTGAAAAAACACCTCCAAAATCAAGGTTTTCTGACCCAGATGTTGGTTCTCCATTTGTAAATTCAGTGGGCAATTCCATCTGTATTTTTCTTAGCATACTTGACCTTTCCCTTAGTGATAAATTGTAATGATAATAGAATTATAATATGTGAGAGTTATTTGGCATCTACTAAATTCCAGGTAACAGATTAAGTCATTATTTGCATTAATCCTTAAACATATAAGCTACATAAAATCATTTTTTCTATTTTCCTAATGAGAAAATGTGAATGAAGCTGAGCAGTTTGTACCAAATCACATAAGTAGCCAAAGGCCAGTATTTAAGTATCTCAGTTCAGAAGCAGTGCTCTTCATCCACGATGCCCTTCTGTGCCCTAAAGGTCTACTGCCTTTTCAGGGTCTTGCTCAGCAACTTTTACATGGTAAACCCTAGGATATTTATTACATTGAATCTCACCACTTAACCCTTACCATTAATTTGATCTTAAATAGGCTATTTTCATATAATTATAAATGTGGGACCCTCAAGTCAACATTTTGAATGTTTCTGTTTCCTTATTATACTCCATCATTTTAATCAGAATATGTCCTCAGCTAGAGTACTTGGCCTAATCATTAGTTCTTATGCCTCTTTCTGCCTTTTAGTGGACTCCAATTGTTTTGTAGATCTGAATTGACAGCAATTACATAAAGCAGCCAGAGGATGATTAGCTTGGAAGGCTGAATTGTGTCAAGTTAATTACCAGTGGTGCAGACTGACTTTGATTCATGAATATGGCTTTTTGCAGAGCTCTTAAGATGGTAATCAGTCAACACTTATTTTTTACAGTTTAATGGAAATGTCAGAAGGAGAGTTGAGGTGGGGGGGGAGCGGGGGGGAACCCAGGAACAGAGACCCTGGTGAGCACTGAATCACCAAATATAAAAGAAAAATTCATTTTAAAGAAGTGGTTTCAGGATATTTGATCATGAAATGAACACTCCTTTAACTGCTGGAGCTGCAATCAAATCAATCGTCAGTGTTCTTGACAAACGTGAGGATTAACTGAAAGACTACTCTTTCACAGACAAACTTTCTAAATTCCGTTAAATGGAGCTGTGTGGCAGTAGAGATAAATGTCAAAAGACAAGAAAGAATATTTATTCTTTTTAAATACAAAATATTTAGAATGCATTATATACTTTTTTATCAAATTGGAAATATTCTGCAATCCCTTCCTGGTTCAACATTGAACAAACACTACTGGGAATAAAGAATTCCTCACAATCAAGTCCTTTAGTTGTTTTTTAAGCCTACTGCCTTTCTTTATCTCATGGCGCCAAACATCTCTTGTACTCTTCCTCTGGCAGGGGAAGGGGGAGAGCAGGAAGACCTCCTTACCTGAACACTTTTGAGAATAATAGCATGATAGTAAAAATATGAACCCCACATTGTGCTGTCAAATTTTGCCACTGAATATATTTTAATTTATGAAAAAAAAATCTGACTTTTAAAATACGGAATCCAAATCTTGAATGTGTATTTCAGCCATCATTTTTAAGCTGTTTGTTTGTGACCAAAGAAATAATAAGCAAAAAAATAAAAATGAAAAATGTAGCCTTATTCAGGCTTATAAGCTTTTTGTTAGGAGGCAACATTGTATTTTAAGGACACTGTATTTTGTATTTTGAAAACTGCAAATCAAGTGTAACATCAACCAACAACATATCATAACCAAATACATCTACTTACTGTGTTTATAAATATTCTCTCCTGGTTTACCTGTCTCCACTTAGAGCCCAAATTCATACCCAGGAACTGTGTCTCTTTCATAAATAGAATGCAAAAGCTTCTAGGCTCCGTACTGATGATCATATCCATTAGGTGACTATAAGAATAAATTTTCTGGTAAAAATAACCAGGTAGTTGTAACTTTTGAAACTAATTAAAATATACACCAACCCTATGAGTAAGGAGAGAGAATAATACAAAATGCCTACTTCATTTATTAATATTATGTAGGCAAAATTAGCATTTTGATGTTAAGAAAAATGTCAAAGAATGCTACTGGATTGAGGAGTTTCGTATTAGTGAAATAACTTGAAAGAAAGGATTTTTATAGAATTAATTCCTGTCAGCTTATCCAAACATTTCAATAAAAAAATTTTGTAGGCAAATAATTAACACTTCAGTACTTTTCTTTGAGGTTTCCTCAATAGAGACACTAATAGGATTTCTGAACAAATATGGATTTGAATGTTCTTTTGCATTGCATTAAAGACCATCACAGTCAGTGGTTTCTCATGCCCCTCTATGCACTAGAGGAGAAAACAACTAACCTACAATTCTGCAATGAAGGTTTCCTGGCAGACTATCAGCATGGTCTATAATTATTTGACATCTTCAAAGTTTCATTTTTGAAATTTGAGAATTTTGGATAATGAGTCGGTAAAATGTATTTGGTGTAATTTCATAAATCATTATGATAAATTAAAATATTATGCTGCAGTTCTGTTCCAAACTTTTAGATGGGAACATTCTCTTAATGTTGAATGTCCCCATTTATCATTGGAGTTTTCCTTAGTTCTCCACATATTAAATGTATGAAATTTAATGTTTTTAAAGATAGCTAGAAAGTAGACATAACATTATCAGATACTATACATACTGAATACTTTGCAGAAAAATTACTGCCTAAATTAAGCACTATATGGTTAAAATTGCTTTGACCCTTCCATATGGTGAGGCAAATGGTTTAATGAGCAATTTCTCTAGCTTTTCTCATTTGCAATTTAACATTTTCTATTTTATAGTACAAATATTTTTTCAGTGATTGATTCAACAAATATTTTCAGATTTCCTTCTGCACCAAGAATGTAATGATTACCAAAACCAAATGCCTGTTCCCCAAGAGTCCATAATTTAGTGAAAGATTATAAAGCAATACATGAATGTTATGTGCTTATTTTGTTCCTGTATTAGAATCTGATTAGACTGTTTAAATCACCCAAAAGCCCCCCAGTCAGAGATAACCACAGTTAAATTACTGGGATATCTAAATATGTATTTGTGTGTATTTATTAGGTTGGACCATTTGAAGTCACTATATTTGTTAATTAGAAATGGTCAGTAATGTCAATTTGATCCAGTTCAACCTAATTAATATATTCCATTGTATGTGTGACCCACAATTTTCTGCAGTTGAATGTTGAAATCATTATCAATACTTTCTATAATAAGTAATGCTAATAAACTAGGCTATATTGCATACCTGGTCACATCAGTCTTTATGTATATCTTTTCATTCTTTTCCCAATAAAAATCCCTGCAAGCAAAATATCTAAAGAATATGTACATTTTAAAAACTTGAAATTTATATTTTTAAATTGTACTGAGGATTTTTTTGCTCAGACTGTTGTTTCTATTTCAATTTGACAAATGGTGTTTTGAAAATTAATGGCTGCTTTATCCAATTTCTCCATGGTTTTCTATTATCTGTCAAATCAATTTTGGTCACTTACGGTTTACTAAAAAGTTCGTACTTCACTCCTGTTTGGCCTTTTCTAAAAATATAGAATTGTCATAGTATTTTATTTATTAAGGGAAAAAAACACCCAAAATATGTTATGTCTTTCCCACCATCATTTCTAACATAATACATTTTGTTTCTCCTTTGTTTTCCTATATGTCTTGCCAAGGATTGGTCTATTTTAATGACCCTGTCAAAGAACAAATACCAAATTAAAAATGACATTTTCCCTTTTTATCCCAATTTTTAAATTTAAGCTTTTGTTTTTGGTGATTTTTTTCTTCTTTACTTTCCTCAAGTATACATCCTTACTCTTTTTTTCTGATGTTTAGTTCGTTTAATTGTTAGTTTACTTATTTTCAGGCTTTACTATGCCTGTTGCATAATATCTTTTTTGATAGTTATTTAAACTTTTAAATTTCATTTTACACATTATATTAACATTTACATTGCAAGGCATTCCATCACAAATATTACAGATTGATAAAAACTTCATACACATACTCCCCCAAATTGAAACCAGATACAGTCACTTTACTAAATCAATAAAATAATAAAAACAATGGAAATGGTAATATAACTATTTTAAGGCCGGGCGCGGTGGCTCAAGCCTGTAATCCCAGCACTTTGGGAGGCCGAGACGGGCGGATCACGAGGTCAGGAGATCGAGACCATCCTGGCTAACATGGTGAAACCCCGTCTCTACTAAAAATACAAAAAAATAAGCCGGGCGAGGTGGCGGGCGCCTGTAGTCCCAGCTGCTCGGGAGGCTGAGGCAGGAGAATTGCGCGAACCCGGGAGGCGAAGCTTGCAGTGAGCAGAGAGCGGGCCACTGCACTCCAGCCTGGGTGACAGAGCGAGACTCCGTCTCAAAAAAAAAAAAAAAAAAAAAAAAAAAAAAAAATATATATATATATATATAACTATTTTAAAACAGCAAGGCCTCAGGCACTCTGGAAAAGATATTCTCTTGCAACTATTATATAACATGTCAGTGGTACAAAATTATATTACATGAAAGTTAGCAAATACCCATTAATTAAGTCCACTCTAATAATGACAATGACTTTAGGATCTGATATGTAGTCATTGGATACATTCCTATTTGGACAACTGTCAAAAGGAACAGATATTGGGCAACTGAGGTCATTTCTAATGAGGTTCTCGACTATGAAAAGGTGAGGTGTGTTTTCAGCATACCATGGACAGTTACATCCCTGCTATAGTCACCATCTGGTTTACTCAACAGAATCTAACAGCACACTTGACTTACTGTGCTCACAGTTGGAGACACTTTAGAACTCTTTCCCCATCATCTTCCACAGTGCACCCTCCACCCTTCTCTGAGAATCTCCAAGGTATGCCCTTGACGTAAAATAAAGAAGAGAAGAAAAGAGGCTTTGCCTCTCCCATTTCTGACCAACCAGTGGTTTGGCATAGCAGTGTACTACAAAATTCTCATGCCCTGCAACAGTCAGTCACCACTGGGAGCGTGGCTACTTTTGCCATAATCTAAACTTTAAAAAGCCTGATAATGAGAAAATGGGTGTGTAGGAAGATTTAGAGGGAGGGAACAGCACTGAAAGGAGTTGAGCAATATTTCCTTTATTCTTCTCAGCTTTTTTAGACTCAAAACAAGTTCTTAAGGACACACATCAAATTGCTGTAGTCCTTTCTTCCTATAGTCAAAACAAAGGATAAAAAATGTCCCCTTCCTTTCTCTGCTCCCCAAAAAATGCGTAGTACAGTAACTATTGAGATGTGCTATTTTGAAGAAATTAAAATTGGGATATGTAGTGAGGCTGTACACTATCAAGTTGCCAGGTTAGCATTTCACAGCCAGTGTCTGTGACCAGCAAGGAGTGGTGGAACCGAGCAGACCACTTTCAATGTCTCCTCACTGCAGTCCAACCTTCTGGCTAGGATTCATGCTGCCATCCACCTTCACAAATCATTGGCTCAACTGTAAATACATGACTTGACTGTATCACACCAACTGCTTTATTTTAGGCACAATGGAGTGCATTGGGGGCTGTATGAAAAAACTTGTGGACTCCATGCTCGCAATAGCTTCAAACAACTGAAACTTCATTTGCTTGGGCAGGCTTCTGAAATATGTTTCCCAATTCTCTGTATCAAATATCAGGTTTCACTGCATTGATGGCTTGCATGAAGCACTCATATGTGGTCTGAACAAATTTCCATGTGTCCTCATCCATATTGCCAACAAAATATGTCTCAGTCATGTCCCCATGATAACCATTGCAATAAAGAGTGACGTTGACATTAACAATATCACCTTCTTCCAAGGAGTGTCTGGAATTCTGTGGGAAAGTATAATAATTCAGAGAAGGATAATAATTTATTGTAATGCATCCTAAGTGTACAGCATGGTCTGTTCCTTCAGTAGTTACACTTGGTTTATCCATCCCAGCAGCATTATCCAAAACTTCTCTAGCAGTTTAGATACAAGTCGCATTCCTTTTGATCTTCAGATCAGAATAATTTAACTTGAGAAGTACCTTTAAGAGCCTGTTCAGATTCAGACATTCCCAAGGAATGATCAGTAAAATCTGGTCTTTGACTATAACTTGACACCGGTCTTGCTGTCATCAGTGGATAATGTGGTCTAAGTTTACCAGTGTATGGATATTAACACTGGCCAACGGGTCAGTGTTAATATCACCTTCTACACTCCAGGAAGACACTTCTTGCTTTTCCTTTTCGTCTTTTGCTTTCTTATGTAATAATTTGTGAGCAGCTCAATTTTCTTTGAAATATTCTGTGAGCAGAAGTGCAAGCCTTGGATGCCCAGTTGATGCAGGTGGGACAATAGAGATTGGCCTGGGGACTCCAGCCATCTGTCTCCTTGGCCGTCATGCTGCCTGCCTGCTGGGGGAGCACTCACCCAGGAAGAGGAGGAGGAAGAGGAAGCCTGTGCATCATTTTATACGTACTTTTTAATCTCTGTTATTTTCTAAGCATGATAAAATTGTAAAAGTCACTGTTTTCTTAAGAGTTAATTAAGAGAGTCATTTATCTCAAATGTAAAATGGGTTGATTTGGTAAACAGTGTTGGTGTTCAGAGCCATTACAAATCCCACTTCTCATCTGCCTTCCTTTCCTATAGAATGTGGATAGCCAATATTTTTGCCAAGTCCTTACAACTAGAGTCTAGTTCTACCCAATGAGATATTAACAGAAGTCGCTAGGTAGTACTTCCAGGAAAGCTCTAGAAGAAGTCTTACAGAGCTTACTAGTAGTTGCCCTTTTTTTGGTCTTCTACTATTCTCCTTGTTCCTGCCTGGATATGGTCATTTGCCCAAAGGCTTAGCAGTCATCTTCAACATGAGGATGAAACCACACACTTAGGATACTATGGAGCGGGAGAGCAGGGAGAAAAAGCAGAGATACTTAAGAATGTCCTGGAGTTAATGCACCGATCTAAACTGCTTGCCTCTGGACTTCCTGTTTCATGGGGAAAAAAAAAAAAAAAGCCTTTTCTTATTTACACTACTTTCATTAGGTTTTCTCATTCTAGCTGCTAAAATTAATGTTAATTGAAAGTATGGCTGTTGTTGATGTCAGTTCTCAACCCAGAATCCTTTTTACTAGTCAGTACAAACGTCTCCCAGCTACCATGAGAACATAGCTGCACTCTTCTCTGGGAAATTGTCCTGGCCTAAGAAGAAATGCCTTACTCTGGGCATGACACACCAGCCAATGGTTTAGTGATAAGACAGTCCAAAAGCACTGCTGCTCTGCCTGAGGGCGGGACACCTCTACAGGGTCATTTGGATGCGAGTTTACATTGGGAGTGACTGAGACTAGACTTCAGTCTCTCATCCCGCCTGAACACATTATTCTATTTCCTTCACTTACAGATTTGTCCTGAGTATACTTCCTTAATAAATCACTTACATCTGGGAAGGCCCATCAAATCCAGTGCATACTTTTATGTTAGGAGTTTTAATAAATATCCTATGTTTATTTTATAGATAAAGGGTGTAGCATGTGTAGTTTTTACTTTTTAGATTTTTTTCAACAATTTGTCTATGGCCTAATATAGGACTGATTTTGTCTGGATACATGGAAATTTGAAAATAAAGTGGTTTTTTTCCTAAATAATTTACAAGTTTAGGATATAAGTTAATCTTATTAGTTCTATCACTTAAATCCAATATGTTTATATTATTTATCATTTGAGTCTCCTTGTATTTATAAACAGTTTCTTAAAATTTGCATGTACATTTTCTGGCTCATTCAGGTCCATCCATTTTTTTTATCTGTGATGTACATTTTCTTACCGTTATAAAACTAATCTTCTACATTCCATTCATCTCCTTTGCTTTGAATTCTGTTATTTCTGCTTTTCATTTGCTTTATATTTGTCTGACATTCTTCTCATTTTATTTAAAGCTTTATTTCATTTTAAACATGACTAAAATTTTTTAAACTTTTCTCTTGTAAATAGCATATATCAGGATTTTTTTTTTGGCCCCAATTTTACAGTCTTGGTTTTTTGCATTTTTTTTTTTTTTTTGACACTTTGTCCTTGCAGGAGTGTAGTTAATCATCACATTTATTATACTGTATAACACATTTTTAAAATAATATTTCCTCATATTCTTTTTATTAGTATAAATTTTTAACTATTATAATAAAAAAGAACATGAGGAAGCATTTTAAAGAAATAAAGAAGCATTTTAAATAAATAATTTTGTTAGAATTTTTAAATTATAAGACTTTTTAATTAGATTAAAAATCAGATTAGAATTTATTTAATTTTATTTAGATTTTTCTTAATTTTATATAAAGTTTACATTCTAATAAAAACATGCGAATTGTAAACATAAGTATTTTAAAGAAAATATGTAATACATTATAAAACTTGTGATGGCTAGCTTACTTTAATTCATTTTCCTTTATTAGTTTGTCTACTGATTTTGAAGGCAAACATTCTATTTTTATTCCAACAGAGTTTTTTAAAAATTGAAAGAAATTTCACATCTTTTATTGGTATTATTAATAAAAAAAGAAAAGAATTATTGAATTATCCCTTGATATGGTTTGGCTCTGCCTCCCCACCTAAATCTCACTTGGAATTGTAATCCCTATAATCCCCATTTGTCAAGGGTGGGGCCAGGTGGAGGTAATTGGATCACGGGGGTGGTTTCCCCCATGCTGTTCTGGAGATAGTGAGTCTCAGGAGATCTGATGGTTGTAGAAGCACCTGGAATTTCCCCTGCTTGCACTCACTCCATCCTGCCACCCTGTGAAGAAGGTGCCTGCTTCTCCTTTGTCCTTCGCCATGATCGTAAGTTTCCTGAGGTCTTGCCAGCCATGCAAAACTGTGAGTCAATGAAACCTCTTTCCTTTATAAACTACCCAGTCTGGGGTACTTCTTCATAGTAGTGTGAGAACGAACTAATACATCCCTTTTATCAAATTTCTTCATATATACTATTTAAAAGCCAGAACATAGTTTCTGAATTGTTTTAACATTTTTATTTTTCCAAAATATTTTAATATTTGTATTACTTTTTACCATATCAGCAATAATAAAGAATAGTTATATTCTAATTCTAGAGTGGGTGGGTGAAATTTATTTTCTTCTGTTTGTCACATTCTTTCCCCCTCCCCAGTCATTAAACAAAGGTTTTATTATTCTTGAAATGTTAGATATTTTACCATACCTGTGTATTGATGTCTTCTCATCAGTTATTACTATGCAAATGCTGACTCAAGACTTCCTTGAACTCATGAAACATTTTTTTTCCTACTATTTTAAATTATTGCTTCTCCTGTTTGCTCTGGTGGGTTTTTTTGTTTTGTTTTGGTTTGTTTGTTTGTTTGTTTTATTGAATGCCTAATAAACACCTATTTAATCTCAGAGCTCTGGCCTCCTGTGTCAAAGAAATATTGTACTGGACAAATTTAACCAGGTAAGAAAAACTTTACTCAAGACTATTGCAATAGCGGAAAGGGATTAAACTCAACTCCACCAAAACAATAAGCGAGAGAGATTTTAAGAGCTGAGGTGAGCTAGAGGACATGTACTGAAGGATGTCATGGTGAGGCTAGTGATTAGGTCAACTGTGTTTGCTAATTTGCACTTGTTGAAATTAGGTTCTACTCTCCTATAGAAACTAAGAGATAGGGGTAGGGGCACTATCTTCCTTAATGATTACATTTCAAAGGGATGGCTCCCAGGTCCTTGAGAAAGATATTTCTGGATTGCAAAACTGGCTAGAGGCTGGGCTGGAGAAAACATTTAGGTACATCTCAAAGGGACAGAGAAAGAATTTTCAATTACAAGTGTTGTTGTTGTTGTTTTGAGACAGTTTCACTTTTGTTGCCCAGGCTGGAGTGCAATGGTGTGATCTCAGCTCACAACCTCCGCCTCTCAGGTTCAAGTGATTCTCCTGCCTCAGCCTCCTGAGTAGCTGGGATTACATGCATGCGCCACCACGCCTGGCTAATTTTGTGTTTTTAGTAGAGACGAGGTTTCTCCATGTTAGCAAGGCTGGTCTTGAACTCCTGACCTCAGGTGATCTGCCCGCCTCTGCCTCCCAAAGTACTGGGATTACAGGCATAAGCCACCACACCTGGCCCGATTACAAGTTTTCTAAAGTAAATCCCCTAGAAAAGGAGGTAAGGGGCCTGAGACTTCGGAAGAAGCCAATTTAGTCAAGCTAAGTGGAACTTAAGCCTGTCTTGTTCACAGTCATTTGTCTTCTGTAATTTTGGTCTCCTTATATTTTCCTGAGTTCCAGGAGTATTTCCTGAACTTGTCATCTACATGGCCGATTTGGTAAAATTCCATCAATGATCTCTATTTTCTTTCACGTTTTAAATGTAGCAATAGTGCTTTTCATTCCATACAATCTCTCATTGTTTCAGAGCATTTTCTCATCCATGATTCTTATTCTACCTTAATTGGAAAAGCATTGGTTTATTTCTGATACCAACACAATAAATTCAAAAATTCTTTATCGTGTCTTGTAGTAACCAATGTATAAATCTACACTCTGTCTTATTTTAAATATCACTACCTTTTGAACCAAAGTAAGTGTTCTTCTGTTTGCTCATGATCACAGAGGACAGTCTGTGTATTTTCAGTACTCAGTATTGAGATAGGTTCTTCCAAAAAACTTATGTATCTATTTCCAAATATTTCTAGCACAAATGAAAGGACAATGAAGTAGTTTAAAATTCTTTTATTTTTATTTTGCTAGTCAGGAGATCCAATAGCCTAGGGTAGTGGCAGACAGAAATTGAGTTGTGTTGGAAGTCAGGACAAGATCTATTAGCCAATGTTGAAACTGAGTTTTCTTTTTCTCTGTTTGTTGAAGAAATCAGTAGTTAGATGAGCCAAGCCTCTATTCTATGCCTGAAAGACACTCTTGTAGAAATCCAGGGATTGTAGTGATGCCCTCTCTTTGTTCCAAGAATATGCCAGAATCTGACCATAACTGGCTTTTAAGAGAAAGGATTAACAAACTTCTGCTAGTATCTGGGACCGACTTACCCATGAGTCAGGCACAGCAGGCACAGTGCCTAGGGTACATGTTACATTTAGAGGTTCAAAAATGTTCTAATTTGTCTTAAAATTAGAAATGAAAAATATAATTATAATGAATATATAATAATGAATCCAGCCTGGACATACAAGGAATAGTATATATAAAATAATGAATATATAATAATGAATCCAGCCTTTATATCAAGACAGAATATAATTTGTAATTCTCTCTGTCTCTGCCTCTCCTTTATAATTTATAATTATCTTTCTCTTTCTATTGGAAGAAGAGGCCCAGGCACTTTGAAGTGTCTAGGGTCCCTGAAAGTCATAATGAAGCCCTGCTACCATCTCTTCCACTTGCCTTTTGGATAAACCATTTAAACACATGCAGATATTCTTGATCACATTAGTAGTTCCTTCAAACTAGTATGACTTCACTATATCTAGCAGAAATATGTCAGAGTTTCTAGTTGTGAATAGAACCCATTGCCATATATCCCCTGGTTTTCTCTCTTGTTGCTTACTATGGTACAATCCTAATAGGGCAAAAGGTGTGATCACTTCACGCCTGTAATGAACAACAGAACTAAAAAAGTTTCAGTCACCTATGATAAGTCCATGAATAACACATCAAGTGTTACATAAAACACTTTAAAAAACAAATCTAAGATAATAAAGTATATATTCTTTCAAAGCTCAAAACCACTCAGACGAACATTTATACAGCCATATTCCATTTAGCTCCAGTTTCCTCCACTTTCTGGAAAAATTCTGAAGGTTCAGTCTGGAAGTCTCATGAGAGTCATCTTGGAGGATTTCAGGTTAATAAAACTGAAAGTGTAAAGCAGCTGAGGTTGGCTTCTTTACCAGACAACTACTTTGGTTATTAGAGATGAAATCTTAAAAGATTGTGGAACAATGTAGCCCAGCAAAGGGAAATCGAATATGCAATGAAAATAATGATCTTGAATAGCTAAGAATTAATTATGTAGAATTCCACAGCCTAAAAACATCATCTGCTAGGCCTAGATGGAACAGCTTCCAGATACGGAGCGAAGTCGGCCTGCCTCCTCAGTACCAGGCTCCTGCTAGTACATGCGCTATCCCATGTCATCCTCTAATAGCTCTCTATGGCAGCTACTTTCATTATTAATATTTCACAGGCAATAAAGCAGGCTGAGAGATTTTAAGTAACTTGCCTAAGTCAGATCTAGTAAGGCGAGCGTGAAAGCCAACAAATTCTATTGGGTTCTTTGCTCTAAACTGATTACACTACTCTATCTTCAAAACACCTTTCCTTTACATAGGAAAAGAAACCACATTTGTTGGAGGGCTCTCATGAAAATTTTACTGCCTAATATAGGTTTTCCTTCAGCATATATGCAGAAGTTTTCTTACTGACTGTGGTTTCACTTTATTTTAGTAAGAAATAAATTCATATATGCTTAGAAAAGAGAGAACCAGTTCTACTACTCTCTGAAATATTTTACATTACTAGACTTATTCTACATTAACACTGCTTTTCTCCTGTACCACAAAATCCATACTATATATAATATATATAAAACATGGATTGTGTGTGAGTGTGTGCATATGTATGTATGTACGTGTATATATCGGCCAACTGATAGACTTTCAGTAACTATTTTGACTCTCTGTTTGAGAGTGGAGTTTACTGTCATGTATCTCAATAAACTACAAGTGGCTTGAAGACATGGATAATATCTAATAGAGACCTACAACCACTTTTCCAAAGCTCATAGGGCCAGATATGTTTTGGACCTAGATATTTTTTATAATTTTTAGAAACGTGTATATATGTATATACACATGTTTGGAATAACAACCTATAATCAAAGACATCCATATTTCTTCAGCAAAAACTGTGAATATTATGAATATTCACAGAAAGTGGAATAGATAAGATATAAATTGCCTTAAACCAGTTCAGAACAGGTTATCTTAACAAATGAGTTCAGGTCAAGATCAGATTTTGTCACCAAATGAGTCCTAGACACTGCATGTTTAGTTTGAATTTCCATATTATAAGGCAGGAAATGTGGACCTGTACTTCTTTTGTACCCTGCATAGCTCCCCTACAAGGTGTTTGTTAGCTGATGGAGAAGTCTGTTATTCCCCACGGCTCAGATTAATGTAATATGTCCCAATTCAGCAGACAGCATCCTCCATGATAAATTATAAAAATGAATATATTAAGTTTTGAGATTGGGAATCAGAGTCGAATTTTTCTTTGGCATTTCTCTTTGGCAGAGAAAATAAGTTGATGTTTTTAGAGATCTTTATATGACATTAAGCACCTTAAAACCTAGAAAAAAGGGTTCTTTATATATATATATATATATAAAGGAGGTGATCCTGAATATTTTTATAGTCACCATCTATGTAGCTTATTTGCCATTTGGGGGCAGAGAATGTGGTAAGAAACATGACAAACTGGCACATGAGATTTCTATGAAAGAGGACAGAGATGGAACGCATTACATCCTTTATGTAAGTATCACTGTCTGAAACATAATTCTAATAAGTGAGATGTCTAGATGAATGTGATGCCTGGGATTCGGAAAGAGGAGAGAGAGATTCAACTAATGCATTTGTTTTCTTAAATGAGGAAAAACATATTTCACTTTATATTTTACATATTCATAGTTGGATTTCAGTTTAAACAATCTGACTATATATATATATATACACATATGTGTATATATATGTGTGTATATACATATATATCTTTTTTGTTTGTTTTTTTGAGACAGAGTCTTGCTCTGTCAACAGGCTGGAGTGCAGTGGCACAATCTCTGCTCACTGCAACCTCTGACTCCCTGATTCAAGGGATTCTCCTGCCTCAGCCTCCTGAGTAGCTAGGATTATAGGCACACACCACCATGCCCAGCTAATTTTTTTTGTATTTCTAGTAGAGACAGGGTTTCACCATGTTGTCCAGGATGGTCTTCATCTCCTGATCTCGTGATCCACTGCATTAGCCTCCCAAAGTAGTGGGATTACAGGCGTGAGCCACCACGCCTGGCCTGACAATAATTTTTTAATTACACAAAAAAAGTTATGATGATTAAACTTTCAGGGAGATTTATAATATGATTCAATTATTAATCTACTGTATTGTCTTTGCATTTCAAATACAATTCAATTCTCAAAAACACAAAACAGTCCCACAAATGAAATGGTATTTGACTCTGTACCTTAATTCACTGGTTGTACTGCATGACTCTTGTGTGTGTATACACACAAACACACACACCCCCTTTCAGATGGGTGTTACTTATCCTGTGATCTAGCATAGTATTTAACAATGAAACAAGCATACTCTTAATTAAGTCTTTAAAAGTCAATGGAATTGCGTCATCTGGGAAGCACAAGGGGGAAGGGAATTGCTTTTCCTAGCCAAAGGAAATTGAGACACACAACGCTTGGAAAATCGGGCCACTCCCACCCTAATACTGTGCTTTACCAAGGGTCTTAGCAAAGGGCACACCAGGAGATTATATCCCACACTTGGCCCGGAGGGTCCCACGCCCACGGAGCCTCCCTCATTGCTAGCACAGCAGTTTGAGATCTAACTGCAAGGCACCATTGAGGCTGGGGGAGGGGCGCCTGCCATTGCTGAGGCTTAAGTAGGTAAACAAAGCCCCCTGGGAGCTCGAATTGGGTGGAGCCCACCACAGCTAAGGAGGCCTGCCAGCCTCTGTAGACTCCACTTCTGGGGACTAGGCATAGCTAAACAAAAAGCAGCAGAAACCTCTGCAGATGTAAATGTCCCTATCTGACAGCTTTGAAGAGAGCAGTGGTTCTCCTAGCACGGAGCTTGATATCTGAGAACAGACAGACTGCCTGCTCAAGTGCGTCCCTGACCCCTGAGTAGCCTAACTGGGAGACATCCCCCACTAGGTGCACACCAACACCTCACACCTCACAGGACTGGGTACACCCCTGAGACGAAGCTTCCAGAGCAAGAATCACACAGCAACACTTGCTGTTCAGCAATATTCTATCTTCTGCAGCCTCCACTGCTGATACCCAGGCAAACAGGGTCTGGAGTGGACCTCAAGCAAACTCCAAAAGACCTACAGCTGAGGGTCCTGACTGTTAGAAGGAAAACTAACAAACAGAAAGGACACCCACACCAAAACCCCATCAGTACATCACCATCATCAAAGACCAAAGGCAGATAAAACCACAAAGATGGGGAAAAAGTAGTGCAGAAAAGCTGGAAATTCAAAAAATCGAGCGCATATCCCCCTCCAAAGGAATGCAGGTCATCGCCAGCAATGGAACAAAGCTGGATGGAGAATGACTTTGACGAGTTGAGAGAAGAAGGCTTCAGTCAATCAAACTTCTCAGAGCTAAAGGAGGAACTACGTAACCAGCGCAAAGAAATTAAAAACCTTGAAAAAAGAATGGATGAATGGATAACTAGAATAATCAATGCAGAGAAGACCTTAACAGAACTGATAGAGATGAAAACCATGACACAAGAACTACGTGACAAATGCACAAGCTTCAGTAACTGACTCGATCAACTGGAAGAAAGAGTATCAGTGATTGAAGATCAAATGAATGAAATGAAGTGAGAAGAGAAGTGTAGAGAAAAAAGAGTAAAAAGAAATGAACAAAGCCTCCAAGAAATATGGGATTATGTGAAAAGACCAAATCTACGTCTGATCGGTGTGCCTGAAAGTGACGGGGAAAATGGAACCAAGTTGGAAAACACTCTGCAGGATATCATCCAGGAGAATTTCCCCAACCTAGTAAGGCAGGCCAACATTCAAATTCAGGAAATACAGAGAACGCCACAAAGATACTCCTCGAGAAGAGCAACTCCAAGACACATAATTGTCAGATCCACCAAAGCTGAAATGAAGGAAAAAATGTTAAGGGCAGCCAGAGAGAAATGTCGGGTTACCTACAAAGGGAAGCCCATCAGACTAACAGCAGATCTCTCGGCAGAAACTCTGCAAGCCAGAAGAGAGTGGGGACCAATATTCAACATTCTTAAAGAAAAGAATTTTAAACCCAGAATTTCATATCCAGCCAAACTAAGTTTCATAAGTGAAGGAGAAATAAAATTCTTCACAGACAAGCAAATGCGTAGAGACTTTGTCACCACCAGGCCTACCCTACAAGAGATCCTGAAGGAAGCACTAAACATGGAAAGGAACAACCGGTACCAGCCATTGCAAAAACATGCCAAAATGTAAAGTCCATCGATACTAGGAAGAAACTGCATCAACTAACGGGCAAAATAACCAGCTAATATCATAACGACAGAATCAAGTTCACACATAACAATATTAACCCTAAATGTAAACAGACTAAATGGTCCAATTAAAAGACACAGATTGGCAAATTGGATAAAGAGGCAAGACCATCTCACATGCAGAGACACATATAGGCTCAAAATAAATGGATGGAGGAAGATCTACCAAGCAAATGGAAAACAAAAAAAAAGCAGGGGTTGCAATCCTAGTCTCTGATAAAACAGACTTTAAGCCATCAAAGATCAAAAGAGATAAAGAAGGCCATTACATAATGGTAAAGGAATCAATTCATCAGGAAGAGCTAACTATCCCAAATAAATATGCACCCAATACAGGAGCACTCAGATTCATAAAGAAAGTCCTTAGAGACTTACAAAGAGACTTAGACTCCCATACAATAATAATGGGAGAATTTAATAACCCACTGTCAACATTAGACAGATGTACAAGACAGAAAGTTAACAAGGATAAATAGGAATTGAACTCGACTCTGCATCAAGTGGACCTAATAGACATCTACAGAACTCTCCACCCCAAATCAACAGAATATACATTCTTCTCAGCACCACATCGAACTTATTCCAAAATTGACCACATAGTTGGAAGTAAAGCACTCCTCAGCAAAAGTAAAAGAACAGAAATTATAACAAACAGTGTCTCAGACCACAGTGCAATCAAACTAGAACTCAGGACTAAGAAACTCACTCAAAATCACTCAACTACAATGAAACTGAACAATCTGCTCCTGAATGACTACTGGGTACACAACGAAATGAAGGCAGAAATAAAGATGTTCCTTGAAACCAATGAGAACAAAGATACAACATACCACAATCTCTGGGACACATTTAAAGCAGTGTGTAGAGGGAAATTTATAGCACTAAATGCCCACAAGAGAAAGCAGGAAAGATCTAAAATTGACACCCTAACATCACAATTAAAAGGACTAGAGAAGCAAGAGCAAACACATTCAAAAGCTAGCAGAAGGCAAGAAATAACTAAGATCAGAGCAGAACTGAAGGAGATAGAGACACAAAAAACCCTCCAAAAAATCAATCAATCCAGGAGCTGCTTTTAAAAGATCAACAAAATTGATAGACCACTAGCAAGACTAATAAAGAAGAAAAGAGAGAAGAATCAAATAGATGCAATAAAAAATGAAAAAGGGGATATCACCACCGACCCCCCAGAAATACAAACTACCATCAGAGAATACTGTAAACACCTCTATGCAAATAAACTCGAAAACCTAGAAGAAATGGATAATTTCCTGGACACTTACACTCTCCCAACACTAAACCAGGAAGAAGTTGAATCCCTGAATAGACCAATAGCAGGCTCTGAAATTGAGGCAATAATTAATAGCCTACCAACCAAAAAACATCCAGGATCAGATGGATTCACAGCCAAATTCTACCAGAGGTACAAGGAGGAGCTGGTACCATTCCTTCTGAAACTATTCCAATCAATAGAAAAAGAGGGAATCCTCCCTAACTCATTTTACGAGGCCAACATCATCCTGATACCAAAGCCTGGCAGAGACACAACAACAAAAGAGAATTTTAGACCAATATCCCTGATGAACATCAATGCAAAAATCCTCATTAAAATACTGCCAAACAGAATCCAGCAGCACATCAAAAAGCTTATCCACCATGATCAAGTTGGCTTCATCCCTGGGATGCAAGGCTGGTTCAACATATGCAAATCAATAAATGTAATCCAGTATATAAACAGAACCAAAGACAAAAACCACATGATTATCTCAAAAGATGCAGAAAAGACCTTTGACAAAATTCAACAGCCCTTCATGCTGAAAACTCTCAATAAATTTGGTATTCATGGAACGTATCTCAAAATAATAAGAGCTATTTATGACAAACCCACAGCCAATATCATACTGAATGGGCAAAAAACTGGAAGCATTCCCTTTGAAAACTGGCACAAGACGGGGATGGCCTCTCTCACCACTCTTATTCAACATAGTGTTGGAAGTTCTGGCTAGGGCAGTCAGGCAAGAGAAAGAAATCAAGGGTATTCAGTTAGGAAAAGAAGAAGTCAAATTGTCCCTGTCTGCAGATGACATGATTGTATATTTAGAAAACCCCCTTGTCTCAGCCAGAAATCTCCTTAAGCTGATAAGCAACTTCAACAAAGTCTCAGGATACAAAATCAATGTGCAAAAATCACAAGCATTCTTATACACCAGTAACAGACAAACAGAGAGCCAAATCAGGAATGAACTTCCATTCACAATAGCTTCAAAGAGAATAAAATACCTAGGTATCCACTTAAAAGGGATGTAAGTGACCTCTTCAAGGAGAACTACAAACCACTGCTCAGTGAAATAAAAGAGGACACAAACAAATGGAAGAACATACCATGCTCATGGATAGGAAGAATCAATATTGTGAAAATGGCCATACTGCCCAAGGTAATATACAGATTCAATGCCATCCCCATTAAGCTACCAATGAGTTTCTTCACAGAATTGGAAAAAACTGCTTTAAAGTTCATATGGAACCAAAAATGAGCTCGCATTGCCAAGACAATCCTAAGCCAAAAGAACAAAGCTGGAGGCATCATGCTACCTGACTCCAAACTATACTACAAGGCTACAGTAACCAAAACAGCATGGTACTGTACCAAAACAGGGATATAGACCAATGGAAAAGTACAGAGTCCTCAGAAATAATATCACACATCTACAGCCATCTGATCCTTGACAAACCTGAGAAAAACAAGAAATGGGGAAAGGATTCCCTATTTAATAAATGGTGCTGGGAAAATTGGCTAGCCATAAGTAGAAAGCTAAAACTGGATCCTTTCCTTACTCTTTATAAGAAAATTAACTCAAAATGGATTAGAGACTTAAATGTTAGACCTAGGCCGGACGTGGTGGCTCAAGCCTGTAATCCCAGCACTTTGGGAGGCCGAGACGGGCGGATCACGAGGTCAGGAGATCAAGACCATCCTGGCTAACACAGTGAAACCCCGTCTCTACAAAAAATACAAAAAACTAGCCAGGCGAGGTGGCGGGCGCCTGTAGTCCCAGCTACTCGGGAGGCTGAGGCAGGAGAATGATGTAAACCCAGGAGGCGGAGCTTTCAGTGAGCTGAGATCCGACCACTGCACTCCAGCCTGGGCGACAAAGCAAGACTCTGTCTCAAAAAAAAAAAAAAAAAAAAAAAAAAAAAAAAAAAAAAAAAAAAAAAAAAAAAGTTAGACCTAAAACCATAAAAACCCTAGAAGAAAACCTAGGTAATACCATTCAGGACATAGGCATGGGCGAGTACTTCATGTCTAAAATACCAAAAGCAACGGCAACAAAAGCCAAAATTGACAAATGGGATCTCATTAAACTAAAGAGCTTCTGCACAGCAAAAGAAACTACCATGAGAGTGAACAGGCAACCTACAAAATGGAAGAAAATTTTTGCAATCTACTCATTTGACAAAGGGCTAATATCCAGAACCTACAAAGAACTCAAACAAATTTACAAGAAAAAATCAAACAACCCCATCAAAAAGTGGGCAAGGATATAAATAGATACTTCTCAAAAGAAGACATTTATACACCCAACAGACACATGAAAATATGCTTATCATCCCTCGCCATCAGAGAAATGCAAATCAAAACCACAATGAGATATCATCTCATACCACTTAGAATGGCAATCATTAAAAAATCAGGAAACAACAGGTGCTGGAGAGGATGTGGAGAAATAGGAACACTTTTACACTGTTGGTGGGACTGTAAACTAGTTCAACCATTGTGGAAAACAGTGTGGCGATTCCTCAAGCATCTAGAACTAGAAATATCATTTGACCCAGCCATCCCATTACTAGGTATATACCCAAAGGAATATAAATCATGCTGCTATAAAGACACATGCACACGTGTTTATTGCAGCACTATTCATAATAGCAAAGACTTGGAACCAACCCCAACGTCCATCAATGATAGACTGGATTAAGAAAATGTGGCACATATACACCGTGGAATACTATGCAGCCATAAAAAAGGATGAGTTCGTGTCCTTTGTAGGGACATGGATGGAGCTGGAAACCATCATTCTTAGCAAACTATCACAAGAACAGAAAACCAAACATCACATGTTCTCACTCATAGGTGGGAACTGAACAATGAGATCACTGGGACACAGGAAGAGGAACACCACATACCAGGGCCTATTGTAGGGAGGGGAGACAGGGGAGGGATAGCATTAGGAGATATAACTAATGTAAATGACGAGTTAATGGGTGCAGCACACCAACATGGCACATGTATACTTATGTAACAAATCTGCACATTGTGCACATATACCTTAGAAATTAAAGTATAATAAAAAATAAAATAAAAGTCAATAAAAAATCTAGCCCTGAAGAGACCAAATTAATACCAATAAATATGTTTTTCAAAACTTACTCTTTTGATTCTAACATATTTTAGAGATAAATATAGGTGTAAATAAAAACAAATAGTCTAATTCTTAGACTAGTCATGAGTAGACAAGTCTAAGAAAGACACATTAGGCTGGGCGCAGTGGCTCACACCTGTGTTACCATCACTTTGGGAGGCCAAGGTGGTTGGATCAAGAGGTCAGGAGTTCAAGATCAGCCTGACCAACATGGTAAAACCCCATCTCTACTAAAAATACACACACAAAAAAAAATTAGCCAGGCACGGTGGCATGCACCTATAATCCCAGCTACTCAGGAGGCTGAGAAGGGAGAATTGCTTGAATCCAGGAGGCGGAGGTTGCAGTGAGCCGTGATTGCGCCACTGCACTCCAACCTGGGCAACAGAGCGAGAGCAAGACTCCATCTCAAAAAAAAAAAAAAAAAAAAAACACATCAAAGTATTCTGACCACCAGACCACCAAAATAAGTCTTTTAGCAAACTCTACTCTTTTAACTTTGTGTGGTACTGACACATGGTCAATACTTAATAGATATTTGCTTTGTTGTCTGAGATCTACAGCTATGTAGCAAGCATGTTATGTATTTCATTTGAACCATGCAAGAATATACTGAGCAAATAAGGATGATATATTTTATTGATCTCAAAGCACAATAAGATCATTCAAGTTTCACAATTACACATGGAATATAGTTAAGGTTTCAGTCTTGATTCAAAGATAGAGTCTCTTTTTCATAAAAGCCACTACTTCTTTTCTTTCAGTTGTGACATTTAGTAACTCTTGTAAGCCCGATCATCAGGTTAAGAAGGACAACTACTTAGAATTTCCTCACAAAAAGCTTAGAAATTATAAAGCACTTTTTGAGCTTAACGAAGTTTATGATGTCTAAATGCTTAGGCCTATACATAAAGCTTCCCTAAATACCATACTCCAAAAATACAACTATCCTGAATCTTAAATCAAAGTGACTATTAATTCATCTTCCCATTGTGTTCACATATTACTGATTTATTTAGCAAACTCTAATATTATAAAAAAAGGATACCCATAAATTACATTATTTCCTTTGGTGACTCAGCAACTGTTAATTTTTCCATATTGAGCACATTATTTCTAACTGAATGGGCAACACTTGTTCAAGGGACAAATAAGTAAATGATTAACTTTAGTTGTTTAGTGTTTAAAAAGTTTTGAACCATAATAACATGCAGGTGATCAAATAATGCTTATCTCAAATACCCTCTACTAAAAAAAACAAACAAACAAACAAACAAAAAACCCTCAAAACATCCAAGGTGAGGGAAAGAAAATGTAATGGAACCATCCTTCTAAGGGCATCTTTGGAAAATGTTCTCTGATGGAAAAAAAAAAAAAAAAATCCCAGATATTCATCATATGAATAGCCAGGACCCAGAAATGCACACAAAGGTCTTTTCAAATCAAGATAACAGTAGAGTGAGAGAAAGTTTTGAAGGATAGGTGTGACATCCATTAGATGTAACTTAGAATCCAAGCACTATCACTTATTGACTCTAAACTTGTAACCTCGCTGGACCTCAGTTTCTTCATCTTTAAAGAGGGGATAGTAGTCTCTACCTCACAGTGCCATGTGAGGACTCTATTTAGTTGTACTGCTACAACATGATGGATTTTAGAACACCTTAGTGATTGCCCCTAGAGGCTTCTTTTTTTGCCCACTAGGACAAAAATCGTGGGCTCTACCGACATGACTGAATTCACCGAAGCCAGCCACCAGTGTCGACTGGAAGCTTCTCAGGTTCCTTATCAGAGAAGGCACTGAAAAACACTGGACACGGTGGCTCACACCTGTAATCCCAGCACTTTGGGAGGCCCAGGTGGGTGGATTATGAAGTCAGGAGATCAAGACCATCCTGGCCAACATGGTGAACCCCCATCTCTATCAAAAAAAAAAAAAAAATTAGCCAAGCACAGTAGCACGTGCCTGTAGTCCCAGCTACTCAGGAGGCTGAGGCAGGAGAATCACTTGAACCTGGGAAGCGGAGGTTGCGGTAAGCCAAGATTGTGCCACTGCACTCCAGCCTGGTGACAGAGCAAGATTCTGTCTCAAAACAAAACAAAACCAAACAAAACAAAAAACAAACAAACAAAAAAAACTTTCATGAACCTCACGAAATACCTTTACAATTATTCAGCAAGTTCTTGGTTTCAAATGAGAATGCACATTACTTTAAGAAAGAGATATCTGTCAGATGAGATAAAAGAAATATTAAATAGGCCCGATTCCATGCGAAAACATAAATAAAACACTGAGAAAAAATTAAAACTTAATCTAATTTTAAGTCATTCAATTAAAAATTTAGAATCTTTCTTCTTCAAAGACAAAATATATAACCTATTTACAAAAAAAGCCCCATTTTCTTAGTAACTTTAAAGCTCACTAAAGACTGATTAATACAGACCTAAAGATGACAAACCTAGTTTTATAACCCGGTGAAACCCCGTCTCTACTAAAAAATACAAAAAACTAGCCGGGCGAGGCGGCGGGCGCCTGTAGTCCCAGCTACTCGGGAGGCTGAGGCAGGAGAATGGCGTGAACCCGGGAGGCGGAGCTTGCAGTGAGCTGAGATCCGGCCACTGCACTCCAGCCTGGGCGACAGAGTGAGATTCCGTCTCAAAAAAAAAAAAAAAAAAAAAAAAAAAAAAGAATTCATGGGCAGAATTACTTTTCAACAAGGCCCTATTTTGCCGAAGTAATCTGCCAGGTGTCCCATGTTTACAGGAGTAATTTTATCCAGTGGTGCCCGCAATTCTAAAGCTTCACCTTAACCAATGCTAGAAAAATAAAACTATATTTCTACATAAAACTGTGAAATGACTTTCCTCATGATGTCATAATGCTCCTTCAAGAAACTGACTTGAAATAAAATAAATGAAGTTCATTTGAAAATGACTGTTTATTTACAAATATTGACACCCAGTGAACGAGCAGAAATTCACTTATTTTGAATATCAATTTGGATGGCTAGCTGAAGTTTAAATAAGAATGTACTTTAGAACTGAAAGGAATAAAAACAATTTGGGGTCAGAAATCCAATGCCTATCAAGAATATAATAACTATACCCTATGAAATTCTTCAAAGCCCTTTATACGAAAAGTAGCTCAGTGTTCATTTTAGTTGAGTTTAATGGATTTATCATTTATAATTTTAGGTGAATGAATGTCCTGTATTGATTTTCTTATTTACATATACATTTAGGTAAAACAAATAACAGTTTCTATACAAAGGTTCAACTGTGTTTCAGCTTAATACAAATGACTGTTAAAATCAAAGAGAGTGAGAGCAGTAATTTTAGTCAAATTTTTGCTTGTACTGGGTTCAGGTTTTGATCTCAGTCTCCAGCAGTTACTGAATCAATGACTATGTGCAAGTTATTTCACTTTTCTGAGTCTTTCTTATAAAACAGAAAAATATAACACTTTTGGCTAGCTGTGAGGGTTACCCAAAAATATGTACAAAAGGCTTTGTACACACCTATAAATATATAAACCATTATTTTCTCTTTCCTCATTGCTGGTGAAGATTAAATAAGATTACAAAACACACTTAAAGAGCTCTGTAATTGTTAGCTTTAAAGTGTTATTAATATATATGGGAGCACATTATATTTATCTGTTTTTAAGTAGACTGATTTCTACATGGGTTCCTTAACATTAGAGAAGAAAAAGTATTTTTGGTGTTCCCTCTGATATGGTTCATTTATTCTTAGTATCAGAAGTTTACCGTCATCTTGTCCCCATAACTATGTAATAAGATCACAGACGGTTTTCAACTACAATTACAGTAATAATTGTTGCCAAATTCTGAATCTAAACTATCCATGTATCTTCCAATGCCCTTTTCCTTGAAGGCTAAGCCAATGAGTTTCAGATATGCTTGCAAATGCAGCTAGTGTCTCAGTCTCTAGACTCATTTGTAATTGCCCATGTCCAACACCCAGGTGACGTAGGCAAAACTTTATTCATAATAGCTATCAAGTGTATATTTTGAAGGATACATTGCTCCTTATATGGCACTTTCAACATTTGTTAGAGGTTGTCTCTTGTCTCAAGGTATTTAGATTTGTGAAGGAATAAAGAAGGAGAAGGAGAAAAAAGAGGAAGAGGAAAGAAGAAAAGGGAGGAGGAGAAGAAGACCAGGAAGGGGAAGGAGGAAAGGAAGGGATGAAAAGGAGGGAAGGAGAGAGGAGGAAGGAAGAAAGGGAGAGAGACAGGAAGGAAAGGAGGAGGGAGGGAAGGAAGGGAAGAAGAAAAGGAGAGAGAGAGACAGACAGAGAGAGAGAGAGAGAGAGAGAGAGAGAGAGAAGGAATGGAAGCATCTAGTACCCTTGTAAGGATGCTGGGGCCAGTCCCTCATTACTTAACCTCTTGCCATGGGAAAGTTTATCCTTTTCTTTAAGCTTTTTTCCTTAGATTTTTTTTAAAGCTACCTTTTGAGTTATGGGAGGCTTAGGGACGATATTTTTAGAATGTCCTGTGTAGGCCTGACATAAAGAAAGTAGGTCTCAAGAAATGGTAGTTGTCTTCATATCTGCACTTTTCCCTCCTTAACTATTATCCTCTATCCATTTCCCTATGTCAAGATGCAAGCCCAAACTAATTAAGTTTGAATGTCTGAATGGTGGTGCCCAGGCATCAGATCAGTGTTGTTAAAGTTACCCAGGTGATTTTAACATTCAGCTAGGTTGTGAGTCACTCTACCATTCTGACTTAAAATATTACAAATATCTGTGGAATTTAATTCTTAATCTCAAGGGTGCATTAATTAGTGATTTGTGATGGCAAATTACATCAAGTCCGCTGAGTGCTAAACTATAAGAGATTTGAAATCAGTTAATAAAAAAGCTTCAGAGCTGTTCCACTAGCTCCCCAAAAGACTTGATTGTAATAAAAACTTGAGACCCTAACAGATTTATTTCTTAAAAGCAACAGGAATGGCAATATTTTATCCAACACAAGGGGAATCAAATGAAGCCCTGGAAGAGTACTTAGTTGTTTTTTAATATTAAGTTTGTGCAAAAGTAATCGCAGTTTTTGCCATTACCTTCAATAGCAAAAACTGCGATTACTTTTGCACCAATTAATAAAGAGGATTATTATTGATGTTAAAAGAAGGCAAAAAAAAAAAAAACCTGCTAATGTGGCATTATCCTATGCATAAATGAATCTGTTTTGTTCTTTTCTTCCATTAATACTCTTGGCGTCATTATCATTTTCTGAGATAAGATTTACCAGTTAACAAAGAAGTGTTGGTACCAAAGTTACTACTTAGGGCAGTGCTGCCAAAAGGAGGCTCTCAAAAAAGCAGTACCACCATCACCTGGGAGCTTGTTAAAATGCAAATTATCAGGCCCCACTCCAGACCTAACGAATTAGACTCTTCGACAGTGGGGTCAAGGAATCTGTTTTAACAAGTAATTCCAGTGATATTCAATGTACATTCATTCTTAAGAATCATGGGCTTAGAGGAAATCTAAAACAAATGAAATTCAGTTCTTAATCCATGCTATTATATTTCCTTATCTCATGTCTGTCTACACCCATTTTTAATTTTTCTACAAAAATGCTTACAAAACAGTTTTCTTTCACAGAGAATTTTTCAATCAGCTGCAGAATGACCACAAGGACTTGAAGTTCTTGTCCAAGGTCAATATTTATCTCTTTTGTCAGAAACAAAAGACTTTCAGTCTGTTTTTGAGTGAGTGGATCGCATACAGAGCATAGAGTTAAATATCGAAGGCATATTTTGTTTCAGCAGGTCCTGAGGCAGTAAGAATCCCTCAGGAGCTGGACAGTACAAAATCCAAAAGTTGCAGAAGCTGCAGAATAGTCATATGATATAGTCACTTTTAGCTCACTGAAATATAATCTTGCATTTTTGTTGCTTCATTTCTATTTAAAAAATTCATGTTAAGTCGCATTTTTGACAACCCTGACATCTTACAAGGTAATCAGTTCAAGGTTGATTAAATGAAAGTCTGCAGGAAAGCTGATTCAACATGTCACTTCTTAAAACAAATAATATATAATATTGATCTCAACCTCTATTTCTGTGAAGATACAAAAGATAAGAGCATCTTTATAATAGAGGATTAGACATGCTACTGTATCTTTTCATTTTCCAGTAAAGGTGGATAACATAACTTCACAAATAATCAACATTTTAATCATGTCTATGTTGGAGAGATGGGGGAAGGTGCTATTATTCAGTAATATGGGATCCTTTGTGTAAGATTTACAGTCACTATCCAGCAACCCACTGAGTCCAGAAACACCCATACTGTTCCATTTTTCTTCATGAAGTGCCCAAACTGCACGATTTTCTTGAGTTTATTAATGTTTTAAGTGAAAATCTGCTTTTTGAAAATCCAAAAATCTTTAATATGTGTCTATCTGTGAAGAATTTTCAAACAGACAAGATGCTAAATCAACTCCCAATTTTAAGTTAAGTAGAGAACACTATTTTCTGAATAATACAAACAAAAAAAAATAAAACAGCTGGTAATCATTCCCATCTCATACCACATAGATAGTCAAATAATAAAATAAGATCTTTCCAGTGATCAGCAGAATCCCAATTACCCACCAAGGAGGTCACTTGACCTCAACCTGTTCCTCGTAGCAGTGAGAAATAGAGAAGAGTGTAATTTCATAATACTAGGGGAAAAAGGTATGATTCTGTCATTAAACAATAGACTTGACCAAAGCACTAAATGTGGAAAAGACATAAGACTGTATTTTTCAGTGGTTCTCATAGTAATAATGCACAATGGTTTTGGATTGGACATTTCATTTACTTTTTTGTTTATTGTATTGGAAACATACAGAGCTCCTTCACTCTTCCTAAATACTGACTTTCTTCTCCTATGCCTTATGGCACATTTTTAACATGATAGGACCTTAAAAATATTACATCTACAGCACAACTTCTCTAGCACTTTCATTAGTCAAATGTTTTTTATGGTGTGTCGGGGGCATTTATATGTGTTATGTCATTCTATATAAATAGAAAAATCAACTGATGATAATATTCCAAATAGTCAATAGGTTATTAGTACAAAGAAACAGAAATCACCGAGTAAGTTTTTTTCTACATTTAAAATATATATATATTTTATTTAGTATAATATAAACAAGTATGATAACAACCATGATAAAATGCTCCTCGGCATGACAGTTTTGATTTTGTCCAACATCAAGTTTATTTAAATTTCTGCTCAATTAATCCCTGTAATTAATCCCATGAACTATATCAATCCATGATGTGAGGGAGAAAAATACTTCTCTAGATCACATAAATCACTTCAATCATATTTTTGAGAAAGCATTGAAAAAAAAAGTAATTATATAGGATTTAAAATAAAAGGCTCAGTTCTTTTAAAAACTTTTTAATGGAATGTACTTGGTTTTGAAATGAATGCAAAAATAAGGTCCAGAACAGAAGCAGAGGCTAGTGGTGTTTTTCTTGCACAGTTTGCAGAACCATGAGCCAAATAAACCTCTTTTTTTAATAAATTACACAGTCTCTGCTATTCCTTTATACAAGAAAGAGTGTAAACAGAAGTGCCAGACTTTTTTTGACAACCAGCTCTCATGGGAATTAAGAAATAACTCACATCCCCAGATTACTTGCAGGATGACAGCAAGCTGTTCATGAGGGATCCTCCCTGGCGACCCAAACACTTCCCATTAGGCTATACCACCAACATTGGGAATTAAATTTCAAAATGAGGTTTTGGGGAACAAGCATCCAAACTGTAGCATGTTACAATGGTTCCTGAAACTTAAAAGAAAATCCAGAAGACGGTTTTATTAAATTTCTAGCAATTGAGTTATATCAGTCAGCAATTGTCTGGTAATGCTACAAAATAAACATCTCCAAATTACAACAAGCACATTTATTTTTTTCTTGCTCATGGGTCCACAGTTTGACTGGGCCAGTTACACTTTAGGCTATGGGGTTGGTTGGGCTTTCTCTAAGCTTTGTATTGAGTTCAAACTCTGTTCAGATCTCTCCACATCCACCTTGGATCAGCGGGTTCCTAGCATATGTAATTCTCAACACATATGACAAAGTATAAGAACCAAGCATTACTATCATACTAGTCTTTAAGTAAAAAATAAATAAATAAATAACAGATGCACATTTGAAACCTCTACTTTGTTCCTATCCACTACTGTTACATTAGTCACGAAAATCATATGACCTAGCATGATATCAACTGGCATGGCAGTATGCTCTATCACAGTAGGAATAGAAGATAAATGAATACTTGCTGAAAAACAAATCCAAACTATCAAAATATTTTTCTAAGAAGAAAAATTGAACAGTGCTAATTTGTGATGAAAGGTCTAGTAACATAACATCTGAAAAGTATTCATACGATTTATGAAATAAGGATATTTTAGTGACCTAGTAAAGTACAGCTTTAATAAAATAATAAAAAAGTAGATTTCAGAGGTTATAGAGTGAATTCAAGGCAAAGAACTGTGAAATAAGCATAGATGAATGTTTAAAGAAATTTGGGGCTGGGCACAGTGGCTCACTCCTGTAATACCAAAACTTTGGGAAATTGAGACAAGACAATCATTTGAAGCTGGGAGTTTGAGAACAGCCTGGGAAACAGCAAATATAACAAGACCCCTTCTCTACAAATAAAAATAACAGGCTAGCCATAATGGCAAATGCCTGTAGTGCCAGCTACTTGGGAAGCTGAGGTGGGAGGATTGCTTGGGCTCAGGAGTTTGAGGTCATGGTGAGCTACTAATTATATTACTGCACTCCAGCAAGGGAGACAGAGCAAGATCCTGTCTCTTAAAAAAAGAAGAAGAGAAGTAAGAATAGGAAGAGGAGAAGGAGGAGAAGTAAAAACAAAGAAAGAAATTTGGCTACAAAAGAGAAGGAAAAATGACCATAGTCATTAGTTGGGGGTGCAAAAGTTTAAGGAAGGTTTTCATTTGTTTAATTTCTTCTGCATCATTTTTAAGATAAAGAGAATTAGCCAAGCATAAATCCTGACATCAGGAAGTCAAAAGAGAGGGTAAGGTTTAAGATACAAGAAAGAAGTGAGAATGAATACAGTGAGGTCCCTAAAAATGTGAGGGGATATAACCCAGAACCCATGAGGAGAAAGAAGACTTAGACTGAAATTGACTTTACTTTTTCTCTGTAATAAATTGGGTGGAAGAGATATTGAAACTATAGTCTAGTAATTCTGAAAAGGGAAGAGAAAAATGAAAGAAAAACATAGCTAGAAAAGTTAATAGAGAAACATAACCCACAAGTTTGAAGGTAGGAGAATTCTAAAATTGAGAGGGAAAGACTGAAATTTCAGGAGTAGAAACTTCTGAGCACGAGAGAAACTTTCTCTTCATGTTGCGGAAAGTTGAGATCCACAGCACTGGTAGAGGGATCAGAAATATGAAAGAGAAGAGATTCCTCTGTCTGACAGGTTGAAAGGACAGCTGTAGAAATAGTGATGGTAAGGTGAAGCCGAATTTAACTAAGATATTGCACCTCAGAGTGATATTTTTGGTAATATAAGTATTAGTGTCTTCTTCTAGAATAGGTTCCAAAAGCATGTGGAGAAAGGCTGAATTTAAAATTCAAAAATAGAAATAACTAGCGTATGTGTGAATTATACTATGAAATCTAAAGAGAGAAAATAATTGTTGAGAACAGTAAGATTGTCTCTACCTGTATATTTGCAAGAACCAACAAGAAATTCCTTGGTATTCCAGTATTCCTTTTAGAAACAGAGGATAATATGAATAAATAATATATTTAAAAACAGTTGTAACACTGTTTTACAAGTCTGTACTCAAAAAATATCTTAAATGAATACAAGATCCTATATTCATATCTACCACCTTAGATCAGATATTAGATTTCCATATAAGTGGAAATTTATCAGTACAGTTATATCTCATTTTATTGGACTTCACTTTACTGCACTTCACAGATATTACATTTGTTTACAAATTGAAGTTTTGTGGCAACCCCATGTCAAGTAAGTCTATTGGCATTACTTTTCCAACAGCATGAGCTCACTTCTTATCTCTGTGTCATCTTTTGGTAATTCTCACAATATTTCACACTTTTTCATTATTATTTTATCTGTTATGGTGATCTGTGATCAGTGATCTTTGATTTTACTATTGTAATTGTTTTGGGGTGCCATGAACTGCACCTATGTAAGACTTAATTGATACTTAATCAATAGGTGTTCCGGTGGCTACACCAAAGTTAATGCCTGCATCTTTCTCCCTCTCCTCAGGCCTTCTCATTCCTTCAGACAACAATATTGAAATTAGTTCAGATAACCCTACAATGGCCTCTAAGATTCATAAGATTTCATAAGATTTTAGCTGCCATAGATAGTGATTCTTCTGATGGTTCTGGGAAAAAGTCAAATAAAATGGCCTCCAAGTGTTCAATTGAAAGGAAGAGTCCCACGTCTCTCACTTTAAATCAAAAGCTAAAAATTGTTAAGATGAGTAAGGAAGCTATACGGAAAGCTAATAAAAAACCTAGGGCTCCTGGCCAAATAGCTAAGTTGTGAATATAAAGGAAAAATTCTTGAAAAAAATGTAAAAGTACTACATTAGTGTACACACAAATAAGAAAGACAAACAGACTTATTACTGATAATGGAGAAAGTTTGAGTAGCCTAGATACAAAGTCAAACCACCCACAACATTCCCTTAAGCCAAAGCCTAATCCAGAGCAAGGCCCTGACTCTCTTCCATTCTATGAATGCTAAAAGAAGAGCTGGAAGCTAGCAGAGGATGGTTCATGAGGTTTAAGGAAAGAAGCCATTTCCATAACATAAAAATGTGAAGTGAAGCAGGAAGTGGTGATGTAAAATCTGCAGAAAGTTATTCAGAAGATCTAGCTAAGCTCACTGATGAAGGTGGCTACACTGAGCAACATAATTTTAATGTAAACAAAACAGTTTTATACTGGAAAAAGATGCCATCTAGGACTTTCAGAGCTAAAAAGGAGACGTCAATACCTGGGTTCAAAATTTCAAGACAAGTTGACTTTCTTGTTAGTGGCTAATGTAGCTGCTGACTTGAATCTGAAGCCAATACTCATTTAACATTCTGAAAATTCTAGGGCACTTAAGAATTACACTAACTCTACTCTGCCTGTGCTCTGTAAATAGAACAACAAAGTCTGGATGTAGCACATCTGTTTACAGCATGGTTTACTAAATATTTTAAGGCCACTGTTGAGACCGACTGCTCCAAAAAAACAATCCTTTCAAAATATTACTGCTCATTGACAATGCACCTGGTCACCCAAGAGCACTGGGGGAGATGTATGAAGAGACTGCTGTCATTTTCATGTCTGCTAACATAATGTCCATTCTGCAGCCATGAATCAAGGGGTAATTCTGACTTTGAAGTTTTGGGTTTTTTTTTTTTTTTATTTAGGAAATACCTTTCATAAGATTTTAGCTGCCATAGATAGTAATTCCTCTGATGGATCTGGGAAAAAGTCAATTAAAAATATTTTAAAAAGAACTTACTACTTTAGATGCCATTAAGCACATTTGGGAGGAAGTAAAATCAAAGTATCAGTATTAACAGGAGTTTGAAAGAAGTTGAATTTGAAGAGTTCCATATTTCAGTGGAGAAAATAAATGCAAAAGTGGTAGAAATAGCAAGAGAAATAGAATTATAAGTGGGGCTTGAAGATTTGACTGAATTGCTATAATCTCATGATTAAACTGTGACAGAAGAGGAGTTGCTTCTTACAGATGAAAGTAGTTTCTTGAGATAGTATCTACTCCTGTTGAAGATGCTGTGAACATTGTCAAAATGGCAAGTAAGGACTCAGAATATTACATAAATTCAGTGGATAAAGCAGTAGCAAGATTTGAGAGATCAATTCCAATTTTGAAAGAAGTTCTACTGTGGGTGAAGTGCTATAAAACAGCACTGCATGCTACAGATGAGTCAACTGATTTCACAAACCTCAGTGTCACCTTTTTAGAAATTGCCACAGCCACCCCAGCCTTTGACAACCACTACCCTAAATCAGTCCTCAGAAATCAGTGTTTAGGCAAGACCCTCTCCCAGCAAAAAGATTATGACTGGCTGAAGGCTCGGACAATTATTAGCATTTTTAGTAACAAAGTATTTTTTAATTAAGGTGTGTACATTTTCTTAGACATAATGCTATTGTACACATAATAGACTACAGTATAGTGTAAACATCACTTTTATAAGCACTGCAATATCAAAAAATTTGTGTGACTCTCTTTATTGCAATACTGGCTTTATTGCAATGGTCTGGAATAAACCCACAAAAACTCCAAGGTATGCTCATAGCTTGCCAGAAACTCAATAGTTAATGAACAAATGTTAATAGAGAGTCTCAGTGGTACAATTTTGACTTCCAAAGTAAAAGCATAGTATGTGTAATATACCATAATTTCTCTCTAATGTAAAATTCAATAAATGGTGGAAAATGTAACTTCAAATTATATTCAAAATTCTAGATCATATAGTTTCTACTTGAGAGAAGTACCTAGGAATAAAAAGCCATTGGAAGAGTTAATATTATAAAATAAAGCATCAATTTTTGATAACAGTTACATAAAAATTACAGCAAGTAGCCTTTGCTCTTAGTTGTACATAAATTATGCTTCATTTTGCAGCCATGTTGAGAATTTGGTTGACTAAAAATATCTTACATTAAAATTAGCAGTCTAGAAACTATCTTTCCAATGGCCACCCAAGAAACTGAAAACTCCAAAATATTTTTTCTCCCTCATATTTTCCTCTTCATCTCACAATGAAACACTTTCTTTAGAGACAAATCAGTCACCCATTATCAGTCATCAAAAAACATATCTGGACAAGCACAGTAGATTAGAACATTTTGTGCACTGAAATAAATTAGTATTTAACACGAAAGGAAAGGGATGCTCAGATTGGCTAGCAATGTTTGTAAAAAGCCATCCTTTGTTAGAAAAGAAGGAAGATGATAGAAATGAAAGAGGAAGCCTGTAATCCCAGCACTTTGGGAGGCCGAGGCAGGCAGATCATGATGTCAGGAGATTGAGACCATCCTGGCTAACACGGTGAAACCCTGTCTCTACTAAAAAATAATTAAAAAAAAAAATTGCTGGGCATGATGGCAGGTGCCTGTAGTCCCAGCTACTCAGAAGGCTGAGGCAGGAGAATGGCATGAACCCGGGAGGCAGAGCTTGTAGTGAGCCGAGATTGCTCCACTGCACTCCAGCCTGGGCGACAGAGCGAGACTCCGTCTCAAAAAAAAAGAAAAAAAAAGAAAGAGGAAGAGGAGAAAAGCAGTGAACAGAATAAGGTAAAGAAGTAATGGTGGTGATGCCCTGGCATTATGGTGATCCTTGAGGTATTTAAAAATTATTCTATAGGCTTAATCTGAACAAGTGTTTGTGTGTGTGTGTGTGTGTGTGTGCATGTGGCACGCACACGCACACGTCTTTATATGTATGTTTTGTTGAAGCACAAGCATTAACTCCATCTAGGTTGATCAAAATTTTTGTTTCTGGAAAATGCTCTGAGAAGCAACAGGGACACTGCTAGAAATGCAGATTCCTGGGTCCCGTATCAGATCTACTAATCCAGAATCTGTAGGGATGGGCGTCAGGATTCTGCCTTTTTAACAATCTCAGGTAATTCTTATGAACTGTAAATATTGAGAACAGCCAGTGCCGTATAATATATCAGTTATACAGCATATATATTATCATGATCATAACTACCAATATGGAAGAAGTAAGTAGTGTGGGCATCTGCTAATAAATAGACAAGCTTCCTCTGGGATTTTCAGAATACGAAATATTATTAGAAAATACCATTTCTAAAATATTTTCTTTGTTTACTTTTAAAAACCCAAAACATTACTGTGTTTTGAGGGGTCCTATAAGTTTGAGGCAGTGTTCTAGGCACTGAAGGTTCAAAATAAATATTGAAAAGACATATTCTCCACTCTTACAATCTAGTAAAGAAAGGGAGACATGGACAGAAGTATGGCTAATGAAGTGTTATAGGGGCGATGTCAGAAGTTCACACAAGGTACACTAGGAACACATGAGGGAGGTTTCAATCTGCCCAGGAGAAGTCAGACCAGGAGAAGCTTCCTGGAAAATGTGGCATAGAGGAACCTTGAAAAATGAGCAGAAGTTTTCCAGATATACAGTGAAACACAGGCAAAGATTTCTCCCTGGTTAAAGCATCAAATGATATAGTTTGGATCGGTGTTGCCACCCAAATCTCATGTCAAATCATAATACCCAATGTTGGAGATATGACCTGGTGGGAGATGATTGGATCCTAGGGGTATATTTCTCATGAATGGTTTAGCATCAACCCTTTGGTGCTGTTCTCAAGATAGTAAGCTCTTCTGAGATCTGGTTGTTTAAGTGTGTAGCACCTCCCCACCACTCTCTCTTGCTCCTGCTCCTGCCATGTGAGATGCCTGCTCCCTCTTTACCTTCCACCATGATTGGAAGCTACCTGAGGTCTCCTCAGAAGCAATGCCTGCATTATGCTTCCCGTACAGGCTGCAGAACCGTGGGCCAATTAAACCCCTTTTCTTTATAAATTACCCAGTCTCAGGTATTTTGTTATAGCAATGCAGGAATGGACAAACACAACACCTTAAAAAAAAAAAAAAAAAAAAAAAAAAAAAAAAAAAAAAAAAAGTTACTTTTGCCCAGAATTCTAAAACCTATTATTAAACATTGAAAAAAAAGAAAAAACAACTATGATCTGATGTAAATGGAAAAATTCTCTATTACTACCCATTATCAACAGTGCTTACCCCACCTCAAACGCAAAGAAGTTTATGATAAAGTATATAAGCATATGCAAACTGAGCAGAAGGTCTATGGCAAACATGAAGCAGAAGTAATTCATCAGAATTCAAATAGTGGTGTCAAGTCAAAGGACACTGCAAGCAATTGTGAAGGAAAATATTCTCTGGATGAAACAAAATCCTGAAGAAAAGGCTGACACATTTTAATTCCCTAACAAATCAAATAATAGGTAATCACTAACTGAGAAATACCACTGTTTTTGGACACTCAAAAAAGGACCCGTATTGTCAATATACCTTGGCATGACTCTTCCCTGAACACTGAAGGCACTAAAAAGAGACAGAAAGTAAAGAAGAAACAAAGAAGAAATTACACTTGCTATATATCAGTAAATCTTTGTGACTTCTCAATATATAATGTTATCAGAGTATCAGAAAATAGAGGGATTTTTATTGCAGGGATAAGCTTTTCATATGCTGAGCAATGATTCTCTGAGCACATTTCAGTATGACTAACATAATCATTTAGGTCAGTAGCAATGGCAATTTTTCCTCTTTACAACTAATCACTTTACCATTGTAAAACTAAATAAGACAAAAAAAATTCTCAGTCTGGTGATGTGAGGCATGAGAAGATACAGGGAATAGCATTTTACAGAAACCATCAGTTTAAAATATCTCCAAAATCCGAGTTTTACTGTACATCTTTTCCTTAGTGATTTAGTCATATTGTAAATGACTATTTCTTATACCCCCATAACAGATATGATTGTATATAAACAGGAAACCATACGTGTTTATAAAAATAAGCAAGGTAGTATTCTAAGCTGTAGCTAGGGATGAAATCCTAAGTCTAGGACATCTGTGAATTTTTATGGCTTTTAAAAAGATATGTGTCTTAGCCAAAATCAAGAAAGAAGCTGTGAAATCAAAGAAGCTGTGAAAAAGATGAAGATGAAAAAATATGACTCTATGTTTAATTTTCTTTTCTTAACTACTCAAAGAGAGTTTTCATAACATACCTAACAGCAAGATGAAGTCAATAATACATTTACTACTAGATTTTATTAAAAGATGATTTGGAGAGTATGGGCCTACCAATTTTTCAAAATTTCTTATCAAGTGAATGATCTACACTTGCTGTTTCAAATCTAGACTTATTTTCTTTAACATTTTTGAAATTACAGTCCTTTCATATCTAGTATCTTTCTTTTACGTCACTAAATCCTAAAATAATTATGAAATCTGATTAAATCACTGCCTTTCTTTGAACCGTTGCTCTGAGAATAAGACACATACTTCAACACTTTAAGGAAACTTTCTTTTTCTGCTCTTTAGCCACATATCTTGCTACTGTACAATTTATACTATACCATATTTCTTTATTTGTTTTTGTTATTTGAACCAGTCATGCTGTTCTTTGCTTCCAAGTCTTTACTTGTCCTCTGCAGAGGACAAGAAGATGTTGGCTCTCCTTGGATCAAAGCACCCATTCGCAGTTTTGAACTACCTTTTTATCTATTTCACACACTTAGTTTAGAAGACTCTTAAAGGCAAGAAAAAGTCTCACTTAATCATTACTATATCTCCAGCCCCAATGCAATGTCTACCACATGGTAGATCTGTGTTTCTGTTTTCTTTCTCTCTCTCTCTCTCCCCGCCTCCTCTCACCAACAATATAAACGAAGGAAAGAAGGAAATATTATTCACATCACTTCTTTCCATTTCTAGCTAGCAGAAGAGACTACTTTGTAGATTATTCATAAGAAACATGTCTAGAAACTCTTCTCACTGAAGATCAAGCAGCTCTGAGAGGGTCATAAATAGGTCAGTGAGAAACAGGCACCTGCCTAAGTAGCCTAATTACCTAAATCGAACTTGGAAAACAATCAGATGAGACTGATACAACAAACTTAACTTCATGTCTATTTTCACGACTTCAGAAAATGAAGCACTCAAAGTAAGAGGAACTGAGTAAATTTTCCAAAATTACATATCTACTAAGTGCCAGAATGTAGATTTAAATCTTTATCCATTGAAAAGTTGTAATACTAAAAATAACAATGAAAGCAGGGGAGTTTTGGTTTGAATTTTATAAAACAACTTAGGATCCACTTAAATAAACTGAAATGTTTTTACAATTCCAAAAATAACTGAAATATTTTTATATAAAATAGCAAAATGTAGTCTATAGGGAAATACCAATTTTTATGTTTTATGATCTCTTTAGCACACAGCTATGCTTCATTTATATTATTTTTTCAGTAATAATTTGATTTGGAAATATAAAATCCAAAGGTATTTGAAAGACTGATAATAGTACTAGGGAGAATATGCAAAAGCAGACATTCTTATTCATATTTCTAGGATTATATGTAAATCACTATAGTCTTTAAAGGGCAACTTGGAAATACCAATAATCTGTAAATATAAATAATATATATATAATATATATAATACATAATATATGCATTATATAATATAATATTTAATAATCTGTAAATATATATATATACACATCTCTTGACTAGCAAGAAATATCTTAGAAAAATATTCCCAGGAATATACAAAACTACACGCAGAATAATGTTTTTCTAGCACTCTTTTAAAACACATTGGAAACATTACCCAAAGTTCCAACAATGAGACAAATAAATTGTGTTTTATGCAAAGGGATACTATGCAAGTACTGAAAAGAATGTGTTGGCACTGTAACATGTGGAAAGAAAAAGTTGTCCAAAATAAAAGGAAGTGGCAGAACACCATATATAGTATAATTCAATTTTGGGCCGGGCACAGTGACTCACACTGTATTTCCAGCAGTGTGGGAGGCCAAGGCGGGTGGATCACCTGAGGTCAAGAGTTGGTGACCAGCCTAGCCAACACGGTGAAAAAAACCGCCTCTATTAAAAATACAAAGAATTAGCTGAGTGTGGTGGCAGGCTCTTGTTATCCCAGCTACTCAGGAGGCTGAAGCAGGATAATCACTTGAACCTGCGAGGTGGAGGTTGTGGTGTGCCGAGATCGCACCATTGCACTCCAGCCTGGGCAACAAGAGTGAAACTCCGTCTCAAAGAGAAAAAAGAAAAACAATGTCTAACAAATTTGAAAACATGCATAGGAGAACTATCAGTAATAACACAAAACTGGAAACAACCCAGGTATTCAACAACAGAATAAATATGTATATTTTGGGGGCATTCATTCAATGGAATTCTACAGTACAATAAAAATAAATTATTGCTACATGCACGAATATTGACACAGCTCACAAAAAATTTTGAACAAAAGGAATCTTGGCCAAGCATGATGGCTCATGCCTGTAATCCCAGTACATTGGGAGGCTGAGCAGGGAGGATCATTTGAGGCCAGGAGTCTGAGAACAGACTGGGCAACAAAGCAAGACCCTGTCTCTGGGGAAAAAAAAAATCTGATACAAAAATGCGTACTTCATGATTCCACTTATATAAATTTCAAAAACAGACAGAACTATTCGACAGTCTTATTAGTCAGAAGCTACCTTTGGATAAGAGTAAGGTGATAGTGATTAACCGGGGCTGGAAGAGGGGTACCTGGGTGCTGACAAAATTCTTTCTTCTGAGTTGAGTGTTGTTTTCATAGGTATGAATACTTTGTCATAGCTCATTGAGCCAAATGTTTTCTGTATTTCTGCTATTCTTTAATTAAAAAGGGAAGAGGAAAGAATGTAATAATACAGTGTTTTACTGAAAATTGATGTCTTAGGTTCATTACCACTCAACTTGTGCATAAACCAAAATTTGAAAATAACATTTTTCGAGAAAGCAGGTTAATTTTCAAATATTCTGAAAGTTGTTATGTTCTCCAAAATAATATAAATAGACCAAAAGAAAAATAAAGTCAATCCATTAGGCATTTACAAATATTTTAAATTAAATTATACTGCATTTAATGTATAAAAATAATTTACAAAGGAAAGTTTTATCTGATATAAAATTCTGTCACGTAAACAGCTTGAGTTTCAAGCTAGAATATCATAAATATTGTTTATAATATTCATCTCATCTGTTACAGTTAGCAAATCTGTACTTTTAGTAACCATGACAATTAAATACTATCAGATTAGAAGCCTTAGGAGAGAATTACTGTTTATCGTTTGAGATGTTAGAAAGCAAAATTAGGGCAGAAATGCATAAAAACTTCTGGTGCTTGCGTCAAAATTCTAATGATTGGCCCATTAGAGGTATATTTAAATGACACATTGTAATGGTCCAATTCATGCTTGGGAATCTGCACCATGTAAATTACTGTCGTGAAAGATATTAATAAGATATTCATAAATAAAACATATGCAAATTTAGAATGATTTAATTCCTTGTATTAATACTAAATTTATTTAAGGGTCCAGGGATAGATTCGGGTCACTTAGAATAGCAGAGTTTTAAACTGTGACTCACAAAATACTAAAACCAGCTCTCATGAGCCCTGGGTTGGTGCTGAATAACACAGTAATTTAAAAACCCGGGCTTCAGAGTCAGACAATCTGGGTGTGAATTCTAGCCTCTGCACACATTAACTTTTTAATAACTAACTTTCCTGATCTGCAAAATTGGAATAATACACTTTAAAAAACCTTTTCACTGGTTTTGCAAAGTGTTAAGATGGTCATGTGCAACACATTTTTTTAAATGCCCAACACAGAGTGAGTGCTCAATAAGTGATTGTTAATAACTGAGGTACAATTATAGAGAAGACACTTGCACAAGTCAAATTTGAAAAATCAATCTTATATCTCGGTGTTTATAATTTTCAAACTAGGATAGATCACCATTCTAACTACCCATCTATTTTTCATAAATTTCTTTTTCAACGCTTGCACTATTTCCTAAAAAACGCATTTGACCCCTCTGGTTCTCCAAGATTACACTGAACATATGCTAAGCCAAAAACTGAAGACTAAAGTTGAACATTGTCTACTAAATTAAGAAAATCCAGAATTTTTTTTTTTTTTTTTTTTGAGACGGAGTCTCACCGTTGCCTAGGCTGGAGTGCAATGGTGCGATCTCAGCTCCCTGCAACCTCCGCCTCCCAGGTTCAAAAGATTCTCTTGCCTCAGCCTCCTGAGTAGCTGGGATTACAGGCATGCGCCACCACGCGCAGCTAATTTTTGTATTTTTAGTAGAGATGGGGTTTCACCATTTTGGCCAGGCTGGTCTCAAACTCCTGACCTCATGATCTGCCCACCTCGTCCTCCCAAAGTGCTGGGATTACAGGCATGAGCCACCATGCCCGGCTGAAAAAAAAAATTTTAATAACTCAAGTTAAAAAAAAAAAAGTAAGGGAAAGAGCATTGTACTTGTCACCTAACATAAAAAGACACGTACTTCAAAACAAACAAACTGAAAAGGGTAATATGGTGTGTGCGTGTGTGTGTGTGTGTGTGTGTGTGTGTGTTCTAAATGAGCAAGTAACTGTAAGACTTAAAGATGTGTCTAAAGCAAAATGTTCTGTCAGTTGATTTCTTCTCAGATTACTGAAAATCAAAGCAAAAACCCTATATAGGTATAATGTAATACATTTTTACTAGATTGCTCAGGACTTTAAGGGGATTATTATTATCAAGATTGTTGTCCTTAACCTAGACAAAATGATGCCAGTCATCTCTCAGTGAAATGTTCTGGGCCAAGCATAACACATAGGATACTCAACTATGAGCTAGATCATCTTACTTTTCCAGATTTACCACTAATGTGTAACCTTCGGCAAATTACTTACTTCTCTGAGCTTATTTTTTTTTATCTATCAATGTGGATAACCACGACGTTGAATCTAACTTTCAAGACTGTTATGAAGGATCAAATAAGGCTACGCATGTGACCATACTTTGTAATCTGCCAAAGATGACACCAATGGAAGACCTTCTATTAAATAAAGAAAAGTGAAATTTACTTTGCCGTTACTTAATTCCTACACAGCTAAATTTATACATCTACATTATCCATGTAACTATACATTCCTCTTTCCTTTTAAAATGCAGAATTATTTAAAAGATATTTATTGACTGATTTAGCAATTTGGAATTATTAGCTGTCCTAGGCATGCTTTTCATTACAAAATTCCTCATTAAAAAATAAAATCTCTCTTATTTATCCTGTATAAATCAACAAAACCAGGAAGTTAATTTTTGAAATATTGTGAAGATTGATATAATTTTTAGTTTTTATTGATTGGTTTCCAGGGTAAAGATATGAATCTTTCATTCGTTGAAATCCTAAAAACCAATTTAGTCTTAACCTTCTTTTATTCATTTCTTCAGAAAATGTTTATTAAGTTTCAACTATATGTCAGGTCCTCTATCAGACACGAAGAAAAATAACGTATGGCCTCTATCCTCCAGGACTTACAGTGGGGGCAAGAGACAAGTAAACAATCAGTACAATGTAGTATGGTAAGTGACATGGCAAGGATATCCACAGGTTACTGTGGGAGTCAAAATTTAAGACTGAGAATTCAGGGAAGTCCCCCAAGAAATGGTAGCACCTGATCCAAGGCATGAAAAGGTTAGGTCAGTTAAAAAGCAGACAAGAAAACAGGTTATTTATGGGAGAGAATAGAACATAGGGAACATGGGAGGGTGTTGGGAGAAAAGAGAAAACAAGATGCATTAGGAGAAGGCAAACAGTTCAGTTGATTGACATTGTGGGAGACTGGAGATGGGAGAAATTTGACTAATGAGAAAATGAATCTAGAGAAGTTACCAGGTATCATTTAATAAAGGATTTTAGGTGCAATGCAAAAGATTTCAGACATCTTATTAATACAACAAAAGGGGAACTTAAAAATTTTTCAGCAGAAGAAGCATACGATGAGATTGACTTTAGAAAGACAACTGTGGTTATGACATATAGAATGTACTCAGGAGAAGGTGACTATGAGAGAGGAGAAAGAAATAGGAACTTCAAACTCTGAATATCTGTTTTTTACACAGAAAACAAAGTTGTAAAAAAATTTAAGTGGCTGGCCTCATGGCCGGGCGTGGTGGTTAACGCCTGTAATCCCAGCACTTTCGGAGGCTGAGGCAGGAGGATCATGAGGTTAGGGGATCGAGACCATCCTGGCTAACACGCTGAAACCCCGTCTCTACTTTAAAAAAAAAAACAAAAAACAAAAACAAAAAAAAACACAAAAACTTAGCCAGGCATGGTGGCGGGCACCTGTAGTCCCAGCTATTCAGGAGACTGAGGCAGGAGAATGGCGTGAACCCGGGAGGCAGAGCTTGCAGTGAGCCGAGATCATGCTACTTCACTCCAGCCTGGGCAACACAGCGAGACTCCGCCTCAAAAAAAAAAAAAATTAAGTGGCCAGCCTCGAAGCACACTGCTAGTAACTGACTGAGCTAGGTTTCATGCAAAGCTCTGCATAACTCTTAACACCTATGCACTGAAGAACCGGGCAACCTGCCTCTCATAATAGAAACTAATGCAACCAGCACTAAGCATTTAGAGCGGTAACAAAACAGGGAAGGAAAAGCAATGACATGCTCAGGTCTACACCATCAAAATCAAGTACAGGGGTGAACAATTATCTAGTGAATTAAGGACCATCTGGATAATCCTGGCAGAAGCAGATTTAGTGCCTGAGTCATTCAGATAATTGTGCAAACAAAGTGCCCTGCTCTGGCTGAGTAACCTGGCCATTAATATCTTCCACAGTGCATTCTGCCCTGTGGCTCTTTTGAAATGGACAATAGTAGCTCAGAAAGAATTAAGGTACTATTCACTTCATGGGGAGCTGCCTAAAGAATAATGGAATCTTAATAGACTGAGTGAATTTTATGTGTCCCCAGGAGCCATTTCGCACTGGGATATACATATCATATACATAAGCCAGATTCTGCTTCAAAGGAGGAAAGAAGTTCAGCAATAGCACCGTCATATGTTGTTTTTATATTCAATTCTCCGTTAAGTGGTAGAAAGTTTTCTGAACCTGAAAGCTACAAAGAGACACTACTGCAAATAGATTTATAAACTACAGTAAGGCTATACATTTCTCTGTGTTAGAAAGCATTTTTTAAAATGCAAAGAACAAGGTGAGGAAAATTTTTGCAGCATACCACAGATTTCCTATTACATGAGAAAATATGAACACTCCAATAAAGAGTCAAATGAAATCCACAAATTAAGAAATACAAAGAACCAATAAATATAATAACATTTTTGAACTTATCCAAAATCATGTGAACCATAACTCAGAAGAAAACTAGATACATAATTTACACTGTCAAAATGATCCCAATTTTTAAAAATAGTACCAAGTGTTAATGAGAGTATGGCCAAACTGGTACAACCACTGGTAGAGTATAAATCTGTGCTTACATTTTGGGGGAAGCAATTTGCCAGTGTTACGAAGCTAAAAATATTCACACTTTTGCCTGGGTAACTTCTAAGAAGCTGTCATAAAGAAATAGTCAGAAATGCAAATATTAATATATATAAAGGTTCATTTTCATGACTGTGCAAAACTGAAAAAAATCTAAAGATCTATTATAGAATATTGGCAGCCAAAAAAAAAAAAAACATGGCTAGTAAGAATATTAAATGAAATGAATAAATGTTTATGGTATATTAAGTTTAAAAAGCTAACAAAAGTGAATGTTCACTATAAACTCAAATCTATAATTGAAAAATATTTATATTAATAGAAATAAGACTGGAAGATTGAAATAGGATCTCTTTGTTTTGTGGAATTTGGTGGATTTTTCTTTATTCCCAGTATTTCTTTAATGATTCCAGATGTCCTTATAACAATAAAGTACTATTTTCAATGTGATATTAAATAGACTTTTGAATGTAACTTTACACAGTAGGTCATTCATATTATTGAAGTGAAATAATGCCCCATCCTCCTGCTGCTACATTTCCAAGGTCACACAACTAATCAGTCCTGTTGTCAGGAATTGAACTTGAGTCTCCTGCTCCAAACTCAGTGCTCTTTAAGATTTGAACTAAAGTACAGTGAAAGTTTCAAAGGAAAATAGAAGCATTAATGAAAATTGAAAGCACATTATACCAATAATACATGGCATCTTAGATTAAAGCAGATAGACGTATATATTGGAAGATTTGATAATATGCCTACTGCACTCATCCAGGCATGGAATGCCAGATGAAAGTAGTGCTGGAATAAGCAGAGAAAGATACAAATTAGAGTTGAAAATAAAAATGAATTAATTACTGACTATATGGTGAACACTTGACCTAGAGGAAAGAAAGTCATAAAAAGTAACTAACTGGCTGGACGCGGTGGCTCACGCCTGTAATCCCAGCACTTTGGGAGGCCGAGGCAGGCGGATCACGAGGTCAGGAGATCGAGACCATCCTGGTGAACACAGGGAAACCCCGTCTCTACTAAAAATACAAAAAAAATAGCTGGGCGTGGGGCGGGCTCCTGTAGTCCCAGCTTCTCGGGAGGCTGAGGCAGGAGAATGGCATGAACCATGGAGGCGAGGGAGCTTGCAGTGAGCCGAGATCGCACCACTGCACTCCAGCCTGGGTGACAGAGCGAGACTCCATCTCAAAAAAAAAAAAAAAAAAAAAAAGCCTATAAAGTTGTAGTCTCCATTGATAAAAGCCAGTTTATGAATGATGCCTATCCATGGGGAAAAACGAAAACCGGTTTTCATCTTGTACATTACAATTGCTATAAACAGCACTTCTATTATTAATAGCTATGCTTTTTGAGTAACTACCATGGGCCAAACCCTATTTTGAATGTTTAACATGCATTATCTCACTTAATATTTTAAAAATCACAAAATCCTCTCATGTAAATGCTATGATAATCCCCAATTGACTTGCTGATATTCGCTTAACTGCATCGTGATACCTAAATATTAACACCTGCAGGCTTCCTCCCAAAGCCTGTGCTCTTAGCCAGTAGGATAAGTGTAAAGGAAATGGCTAAAGGGAGGAAGATTAGGAATGGAAATGCAGAAGGAGAACTTTATTTTCAGTAAGATAAATTGTCATCAATTTGGGGGATTTGCTTGAAAGCTAGAAGTAGAAAGAGAAGCTAAGAGAGAGACAAAGAAAGGAAAGTTAGAAAAATTAAGAAAAAAGTATAGTATCAGAGCATTGTAGTGTCAAGCAGCAAAATTTCAAGAACAAGATGGACAATATGGAAAATAAAAGGTCAGAAGAGAACAATGAATAATACGCCAATAAAAAAGAAAACAAACATTGGAATTGAGGAGGAGGAGCTTACTGGTGAGTTAGAATAGGTTGTGAGATATGATAGAAACCATGGCCAATTTGCATGTAGAAATAGATGGAAATTGAAGGATTGGTTGATGCTTTTGAAATAAGGCAATTACAGAGCATATTTTGTATTCCGAAATATAAATTGTCTATTTCAGCTCTTTCTACTTGGTCTCAAGGGACACAAGATACAAGAGAATACATAGAACCAGTACATAGCCATAGCCCCTACTGGAAAACTGAATCATTCTATGGAAGGATATAGAAACACTTTATGTCATCCATTACTCCTCATGGAGAGGATAGTTTCCTCCCAATACACAGCCTTCTACCAAAAAATTATCCCCAAATCATTGCAGCACCCATCTAGCTTCTTAGGATGATGCTTCCTGAACAAGAATCTTTAAGGCTACTTATTATAGGACTGTGTTCAATGCGGTGGGGTATACAAAAAGATTATAAGCATAGTCTTTTTCTGCAAAGTACTTCCTAATTAGAAAACAAATCAGATATACAAATGAGGATTAAGCAACAAAATAAGACTAAGCATGATTAAGTTTCCAAGTGAAAATAGTCTACTAGAGATTCTGAAGAGGAGTGATCGTTTTGTTAGAACCCTGAATTTTAAAATGCATTTAGTTGATACATACCAATGTATCAACCAATGTACAATAATTATGTATTGTTAAAATTACCAGTAGTAGCTCTATTTATTAATGACCCACTATGTGCCCATCCCCATGATAGAAACATGCATACTTTTTTATGACCCTCATAGCAACCTGAAAATTCAATGCTATAAAATTCCTTTTGAAGACAAGGAAACAAATTCTCAGAGTTTAATTAACTTGCTCCAAATCAGATCATTAGGAAGTTGCAGAGCAAAATTAAAAGCCAGCTCGCACTGCCTGTGATGATAACTTGGTAGATTAAATCATTTATCTTCAAAATGACTTGGCAAGTTAGAATTTTGTTCTTAAAACACAGAATTAATTTTTTGTAGGGATACATGTCAGGCTACAACTGAATAAACTTGGTTTATATTGTTTCTGGTATCAACATTGACCACATTTTGTTACCAGGACCAAAAATCCTGGGAAGCTAAAATGTATTCTATTCGAGGGGAAACTGCTATGCAGTATAATTACACTGTAGGTTGTTGGAATATTCAAGTTTTCAGAAGACTTTAAACCAATCACTTGTGTCCTCTGAATCTTAGTTTCTTCATCTGTGAAAACGGAAAGGTTATCATCAGGAATAAATAATTTCGGGGAATGGCAAAGATAAATGCACATACATCAATCTATAAAAGAAAGTCCACGTAATACAAATAGATGTGATATGAAAAAGCAGTACAAATTTAAATATCAGGTCCACAAGTAAAATCTGTACAAAGAAATACATCAAATCTACACCCGCAAGGGTTCTAACAGTTCCTTAGTCCTGGAAAGTGGGTGGATCCATTCCCAGGTCCCCAAATGCTGTTAGCTATAAGTTATCACTCAAATAAATTTACTACCAAATAACCAAACCATTATGCCGAGTCTAATAAAATATCCCAGATACGGCATGTATTAATTTGATTTGTGTTACAATTCGGGCTGGTAAGGTTCATATGTACACTTAGAAAACTGAAAAATGTAGCGAAATGGATGAAGATCATATGGGCACTCTAAGAATGTTTTCAAAATACTGAAATATTGAAAACATGAAATATGACATATTGAAAACATGAAATATGAAATATTGATCTTTACGTGAGTTATAAAAACATTATTTCACGCAGGCTTTCAGCAGTCTGAATGCTTCTCCTGCTTTTCCCCCAATGGAGAATTGGATTCCCTTTTGCCCCTCCCACTCAGTGCTTCCAGATTGCTTGAGAAGGCCAAGGCAGCCGGCTCAGCAGCAGGGAAGCCGGGCTGGGTATGCAGGAGCTATATATAGCTCCACCTTGGAGATGTGCACACATAAGCACACGTACGAATACCCATGCCCGGTCTGGCATGAAAATAAATAAATAAATAAGGAAAGGTCACAGCTATCCCCTCTTCCTCCTTCCCATCATCCCAATTTTTCAGGAATTTTCAAAGCAGGGTGTCATCAGTCCCAGAGGGTGATGCCGCGTCGGATTTCTCTGCAATTCTTCTGCCTACTGCTCCCAGCAATCTGACTCCTGCAGGAACCGGCACTAGGCCAACCCCTACTACCCAGATGCGGTCACCTAGGGAGGCAGCCTCGCAGCCGCTCGGAGCTCATCCGGGCACAATCACTTGACTCCCTGGGAATCCCTGAAGCCAAACCCACCTTTCAGAAACTAGGTGTGAAGGTGGTTCCCATAGACAGCGCCAGGCTAGGAGGGAAGGGGCAGTGGCTCCGCGGTCTCTCCCTCCCGCCTGCGGCAGATCGTGGAGAAGGGCCAGTGCCTTCTCAACGGAGATGTGATTAATCGGAACGTGCCCTTCGAGTTGCAGGGATTGTTCCCCACCCCCATCTCCTGAAGGGAGCTAGATCTTAACAGAGGGGCCAGGGGACAAACAAGTCCCTTCTTCCCCTCTCCGCAACCGCTCCCAGGTTTTCGGGTATGAGCTAGCCAGGCGCCCAGGTGGGATGGGGAAGATTAGCAGGTGCGGGCCGGCGTCGGGAGCGAAAGATCTGCGCGCCCCGGGCTGCCGACCTCTCTGCTTCCCCACCCCTCCCCTGCCGAGGAGATATGGCATCCCTGGGGCGAGTTCCTGGCGTTGGCGGCGGTGGCAGCCTCCGAGAGGAAAGTTAACGAGACACAGACCCCGGGCTCGGAGCCCTCTCCTAGGGCACTGCCGTCCTGCCCTGTCCGGCACCTCAGGTCTCCGGCATCCCGCACCCCTGCTTCCCCGCACCCCAGCTACCTCCGCCCCAGTCCTTCCCGCGCCGTACTTCACGGCGAGAGCTGCAGCGTCCACAGGAGATGTGGGGGTGACGAGGGCGGGGCGGGGCTGGGGGAAGGGAAGCAACAGCATGGAAATGCGCATTCTTTATTTTATCTGCAAAGAAGGAAAAGTCCGGCTTCCTACCTGTTCCCTGCTCCTGCTCGCCTCGGTGCGGCACAGCTGGACCATACCCTACAGGTTTCCCACTTCCGCGGCAAACACCTGGGAGCGCATCTCCCCACCCGCGCCCCTCCTCGCCTCGGCGGAGCCCACCCTGGCTACTTGACAGGAGAAGCCCGGCCTTTTAGGGCGGTTATTGGGGCAGCGGGGAAAGTGGGGCGGGGACCGCATGGAAACCCGTGTCTCTGATTGGACAACAGGGATATCACTCTCACCCCCAGGACCAGCGCAGGCTGCAGACTTGGGTAGCTGCTAAACCCAACTGCAAAGGTTCTCTGCAGTGCCTGAAACCCAAACCTGCTGCTATGGGATCAAGGATCCTTCGCTGGAGAGAAACTGGTTTGATGACTTGTCATTTGAGGCCCCAAGAGGGAGGGATGGGCCAGGCATAACTAGACACCCAGCACTTTCCTGAGCTTCCCCGAAGGGACCATCTGCTCCAGGAGATTTGTCAGGCGAAAATATCAGGGCAGCACCTCATAGAGAAGAATGAGCTTCGATTAGGTAATAATAAGATACTTATGTGGGACAAAATACACACACACACATACACACAGGAAAATAAAACGATGTGAGGATTCTTTTTTAAGCTTCCATTTTTGCCCAGAGGTAACATGGCTGTTTTTCTTGAGAAAAGACTGAATTGCTTAGCCTGTAATGCAGAAGACCCCCAAATATCCCCTGGTAAAAACAGTGTTTTAAATAGGGAAGCACTGCATGCATAATAACCTCTCAAGAAAGTGTAAAAGAAATTAAGGTCAAACTGCATGAGAGATTTGCTTTGGGGCAGTCCAGTTGGTGGCAAAAGTCTTAAAATAATCACCATCAGACTGATTGATAACCAATCTGTTGCTTTTCTACTGATATTGGTTCATCATTTCTTTGGTACTCAAACACTGAGAGGATGTTTATGCCCCCCAAACCTAGGTGATCCCAAACCTGTCTTTTATGTGAAGGGGACAGGGTAGAATAACTTTTTGTTCAAATGCCATCTCCGCCGTTTATTCAGGTGGAATCTGGAAATTACGGAATTCAAAAGACTCCTTAAATGAAGGAACATGCTAGAACTACCACAAGTAAAACTGGGGGTCTAAAACGTCTTAGTATATAGTACCATGTGAGGAATCAAGTTGCCTTCTGCCTGCAAATAGCCACATTCTTCTTCTATCTAAATTAAGTAGCCATCTTAAGTGCTGAGCATAAGACACAACTCTCATTGTCAAAGAGCTTATGATAGGCCTGGGACACTGGACAACTGTTAGAAGATGACATTGCTATTAATAAATGTAGACTCTCTACTTAGTGGTTATGGTTGTTATTACTATCATCAGGTAAGGCTTTTCATAAGGTTTTCTTCATAATACTGAAGGAATCTGATTAACGCATTTGAAGGTGGGGGCCAGGCAAGGTGGCTCACGCCTGTAATCCCAGCACTTTGGGAGGCCAAAGCAGGCGGATAACGAAGTCAAGAGATCGCGACCAGCCTGGCTAACACGGTGAAACCCCGTCTGTACTGAAAAAAAAAAAAAAAAAAAAATTAGCCTGGCGTAGTGGTGGGCGCCTGCAGTCCCAGCTACTCGGGAGGCTGAAGCAGGAGAATGGCGTGAACCCGGGAGGCGGAGCTTGCAGTGAGCCGAGAGTGTGCCACTGCACTCCAGCCTGGGTGACAGAGCGAGACTCCATCTCAAAAAATATAAAATAAAATAAAATAATAAAATAAAATAAAATAAAATAAAGCATTTGAAGGTACAGAGGGACCCTAGATAAAATTTACAGTGAACAAATAGATATGGTTTGTATGGTGACAACCATCTTAACACTGAATGGAAATGTCTAAATATGCTATGGCAAATTTCAGAAGCCCTGTGTCATTTCTTACACAATACTCCTATTAGTCATGCACCTCTGTCCCAGTTACTCACACCAGTTATTCCATTGAATTGGCCAAATCATTCAGGAATGACTGAGCACTTTTTCAGTGCCATATCCTGTGTTAGGTGCTACAGAACTAAAGCAGAATAGTATATTGAACACGTTAAAGATGATTTCAGTAAGCAATTACAATAGCAATATTTCTTAGGAATGTGTGTTTGCAACACGAACATCTTTTGATTCCTAAGCATAAATTATTTTGAGTCAAAATGAGCTTCAACATACTCTCTTCTAGAGGTAATCGGAGGAGAAGAAAAAGTATCAAAGAAAATACCTAAATATTGAAGATGACACAATAATTGAAATAGGTAATAAAAAGAAAACTAAAGAAATCTCTGCTATCTGCATTCTTTCATTGCTTCACTCATTCATTCCTTCAGCAAATATTACTATTATAAGTATAATGATGAATAAAATAGACAAGATCTCATGGAACACATTCTTTATTATTCAAGCAGACAATGTTACTTTGTGCATTTACTGTGATCTAATTAGCAGCTTTGTGTGTACATGCACACACAACTCTAGAACAGTATTAGGATAATTTCTCTCTGGATCAGGCATCTCACACATTTTCAAGTAAAACAGAGCGTTTTCAGGTTATTGCTTATTATCTCAAAGAGAAAAACCTGTGAATACAAATGAATCTATCGAAGGTATCTGCTACAGAACATTTTAGATTTTCAAATCACTTTCAGATACAATCTCCCTCTGTGTTCTAAAATAAGCAGGAGAGTCATCATTAGTCGCATTTCACAATGAGGAAATTGAGTAACCAAAGAGAAATGTGGTCCTTCAAAAACAAAGGTAATACAATATTATAGGTGTATATATAATGTTTGGCATATTGCAGACATCTAATATGTATTTGTTGACAAATATATGGTTTATAAAACATGAAAGTTTGAAGGCTCTTAGAAATTATTGAATTCCTTGTAATGCCAGCACTTTGGGAGGCCAAGGCAGGTCGATTACCGGAGGTTAGGAGTTCGAGACCAGCCTGACCAACATGAAGAAACCCTTTCTCTACTAAAAATACAAAATTAGCCGGGCGTGGTGGTGCATGCCTGTGATCCCAGCTACTCAGGAGGCTGTGGCAGGAGAATCACTTGAACCTGGGAGGCGGAGGTTGCGGTGAGCCGAGATTGTGCCATTGCACTCCAGCCTGGGCAGCAACAAGAGCAAAACTCTGTCTCAAAAAAAAAAAGAAGATGAAGAAGAAGAAGAAAGAAGAGGAAAAGGAATAGGAGAAGGAGAAGGTGAAGGAGAAAGAGAAGGTGAAGGAGAAGGAGAAGACGAGGAGGAGGAGGAGGAAAGAAAGAAATTATTGAATTCCACTCATTATTCTGTGAAGGAGGGACAGAATTTGCTTAAGGTCTTGTGAGTAGTTAGGGGAAAGCTGCAGCTAGACCCCAGGTCTTAAGACTCTTCATTCATTACTTTTTCTACCACATGAACAATAACTGTTTTGGTATTTCTTTCAGCAGAGTTCCTTCCCTTTTTCCTCCCTGTATCATCTAGCCTTTTGATGTTTTCAGTACTGATCCAATTGATGTACTCATCTTCCAGCATCTATAAAAATATGTGAAAGTATGCCACTTTAACTATAAATTCAGTTCAGATTCAACTTGCTTGTAAGTTTGAGATCTGCTTCATGAGTATGGGATCAGAGTTATCAGGACTGGTGTTGAGGTATGAAGAAAGCTGTTGGAAAATGGATGGCCAGCTGGCACTTCTGCCCCTAAAATTAGGAAGAAGGGAATTATAGAAACAATAGTGTGAATCCTTCCAATCTGTCAGTCTGGTATAGAACCTGTCTACAGATCTGCAAAAGAAACAGTAGGACAATTTTGCCATGTGCCCTGGATAGCTCTGACTCCCTAGTAACTTACAGAGTTCCATAGTACAATTTATTGAGCATTGCTTTGCTAAACTGCTTTTTGCCTTATTATTGAATTATCCTGTCTTCCCCTCCTTTTTGCACCCTGTACTGGCCCTCCTTCTTCAAACATTCCAATTTCCTCCAACTAGTGATTAAACCTCAGTGAGGGGAAAGGAAACTGCAGCAACAGTGCAGCTTTCCATAGCATGCACTCCCTTTCTTTCTCCTCTGCTCCACCCACCATTTCCTCACCTCTCCAGGCTTCCCAGGACAGTTTCTAACATACCTGATATGGCAAAAAAGAGGGAGAGTAAGGAAAATGGGGCTTTTCCAATTAATATTTTAAGCTGCAATTACCACAGCAGAAAAGTAACCAAGGTTCTGCCTATTGATTTAAAGAAAGTCATGCTAAACCCAGTCTGCAGCATCTCAGAGATCACATCAGCCCACTGACCTAGCTTTTACATAGCCAACTGGGAATGCAAGCAAACTGCACCAAGCATGCATGCGCGCGCACACACACACACACATACACACACTATCAGTGCCACGTAGTGGGGACACCAGGCCGGGAAAATAGTTTTTGAATACTAAATATTGGATATATATTCAACAGCAGCAACTTGCTACTCATGCACAGCCACTGTAATCTTTTAGGGATTAAGAGTAATATTAAAACCTCTTAGCTTTGGCAGTAACTGCTATGCACCAAAAGACCAAATTTACAGAAAAGGACACATGCTAATATTGCAAGGATATCTTCACATCTATTGTTTCACAATAGAGTTCACTAATTTATCTTTCTTGTTGCCCCATTTGTGTAATAGGAATCAGTGTATAATGTAACAAAAGGACATGTTACTCCTTACTTCATAGCCAACGTGTCCTCAAATTCTTTCAACTCATACAACTCATGGGGAGTGGCCAATGCTCAATTCGGTTGTTTAAATTGTAGCTTTACTCTCCTTATTCATGGAATGTCAGCAGCCAGATATTATTAGTGAACTCCCACTCTCAACCTTAATTAATATGCCCTTTCCTTTCATTACCGATTCTCATTATAGACACTGAAAATCCTATTTTCTGAATAGCTCTTTGAAATAATGGATACCTTCACCCTCTGAAGTGGATAAAAGATTGGACATTAGAAGACCTTTTATCTTAGTCTGTTTTGTGCTACTATGACAGAATACCTGAGACTGGGTAATTTAGGAAGAACAGAAATTTATTTCCTCACAATTCTGGAGGCTGGAAAGATCAAAGGGCTGACATCTGGTGGGGGATTTCTGCTGCATCATCCCATGGTAGAGAGAGAAAAGGAGCGGGAGGGAAGGGAGGGAAGAAGGCCCAACTTATTCTTTTATAAATCACCCACTCCTGCCATAAGGGCACTAGTTCAGACTTATGAAGTCAGAGCCTTATGATCTAATCATCTCTTAAAGGTCCTACCTCTCAACAGTGTTGCATTGGTATTCAATTTCCAACACATGAACTTTGGGGGATACATTTAAACAACAACACTAATGATCTAGTTTGAATATTTGTCCCCACCCAAATCTCATGTTGAAATGTAATCCCTTGTGTTGGAGGTGGAACCTGGTGGGAGGTGTTTGGATCATGGGAGCAGATCCCTCATGAATGACTTGGGCCATCTCGTTAGTGATAAGTGAGCTTTCATACTGAGTTAACACAAGATCTGGTTGTTTAAAAATGTGTGGCACCTCCCCTCTACTCTGGCTCTCTCTCTTGCTCCTTCTTTTACCAGGTGATGTCCCTGCTCCCCCTTCAGCTTCTGCCATGTTTGTAAACTTCCTGAAGTTTCCCTAGAAGCCACGTAAATGCCAGCTCCATGTTTCCTGTAAAGCCTGAAGAACAGTGAACCAATTAAACCTCTTTTCTTTATAAATTACCCAGTTTCAAGCATTTCTTTACAGCAATGCAAGAATGGCCTAATACAATGTATCAGTGCTTTTATAAAAGGTCATCTACCCAAATATGCATCCCACCCTCACAAAATAATAGAGAGGTGCAAAGAGAAGGAACAGAGAAGATAATTTGTCCATTTCATCCAAATGTTCAAACTTATTTTTAATATTTTGAACAAAAATTGTTCACAATATCCCTCATTATATTTAACATCTATTGGATTTGTAGTTATAATCTAAATTTTATTCCTGATTACTGATAAGTTGTCAGCTTTTTTCTTGTCTGTTTTTCACAGTGTTCAGAAATTTTGTTAATCATTCCAAATATCAATTTGGCTTTGTTATTTTTCTCTAATGTATATTTGGTTTTAATTTTATGTATTTCAGCTCTTATCTCTATTATTTCCTTCCTTCTTTTCTACTTAGTTTGGATTTGGTATTCTTTTTCTTTTTCTTGGGATGGAAACATACATCATTGACTTTTCACCCTCTCTCTTTTTTAATATTTGCTTTTAAGGCTATAATATTTTCTCTAAGTAGTGCTTTAGTATATCTGAAACATTCTAATATATTTTTTAGCATGTGGTTCAAATATTTTTTAATCTTTGTTTTTCTTTTGTGATTCAGAGATTATTTAAAAGTCCATTGTTTTATATATAGTCATTTAAGGTTTTTAATTTATCTTTTCGTTTTAGAATTTTAAATTTCTTTTGTCAGAAAAAAGTGCTTTAAAAGGATTGCAATCTATGCTGATTTGTTGAGACTTTGTTTATAAACCAAAACATGATTTTTTTTTTTTTTTGTAAATGCACCGTGTACTCTTAAAAAAACATGCAGGTCCAGCTTTCAGTAATAGAGGAGTAACTACTGTTGACCATGTACCCTATAGATAAAAACTATAAACTCTGGGAAAAAGAGAAGAACACCTACTTGAGGGCACTGTAGAATAGTCCAAAGCAGTTAGAAACTGAAGAAGTGAATATCTGTGGGAAAAGGAAATGACAGAATGCAGCTTCCTATTTCATCTAGTCTTTGGTCTTGAATACAGAAACTGGCTGATTCCAAACAGGATGGCTAACTCTGAAACAACAATAAAGGCACACTTTTTCTGTCTTGAAGAAATAGTGGACAGAACTCTAGATGACAGCAGAAGAAAGAAGTAAGACAGGCGAATCTTAGAAAAAGAGAGTCCCCAGTTCAGAATATAAACTCTATCCAAATCTTAAACTGACTCTTAAACCCTGTGAACACAGGGCAAATTCGAAGCAGCCCAAATAAGGTTAAAAAAAAAATGTAACCGGAAAAAGTCTGCACCCTCCTCCCCTAATCCCTGGATCCTGTGAATGTTACCTTATGTGACAGTCTATGTAGTGATTAAGTTAAGGATCTTGAGATGGAGAGATTATCTTGGATTATCCAGCTGAGATCGCCCTAAATGCAATCACAAGCATCCTTGTAAGAAGGAGGCAGTGGGAGATTTTACTACGCAGAGCAGAAGGCAATGTGAAGATACCACAGAGAGAGATTTTGGGATGCTGCCCTGGAAGATAAGCAAGTGGTGCAGCCATATGCCAAGGGGTCCCAGCAACCATCAAAAGCTAGAAGAAGCAAGCAACAGAGTCTCCTGCAGAGCTTCTGAAGGGAATACAACCCTGTTAACACTTAAATATTAGCCCAGTGATATTGAGTTGGACTTGTGGGTCTCCAGAACTTGTGGGTCTCCAGAATCGTGAAAGAGTAAGTTTTTGTTATTTTAAGCCATTTTGTTGTTTCAAGTAATAGAGTAAATTTTTATGGTTTAATTGTGATCACATTTTGTTACAGTAGCCATAAGAAACTAGTACAAGAACTTAGCAGAGATTTCAGTAGCTGCTTGTCCAAGGGGATACAGAGTTTGGAGTTGAGTGCAACCAAGTTAACTGTCTCCTAAAACAAACAAACCAAAATAAAATTAATACTCTTATAAAAAATACCACATACACACAACAGAATCCAGGATGCATCATCATAGTGTCCCAAGTATACTTTAAAATTTCCTGCTTCACTGTTCTCCCCTTCATCCGCTCCTCCAAAAAATAGGAAAATGTGATTCATATTCAAGAGAAAATTCAGATATTATAATCACAGGGCAGGTTTTAAAAACTGCTATTATAACCCTGCGTAAGGCCAAAAAGGAAAATATGTCCATAGTGAATATTTCCCCAATAAATTTTCTGCACACAAATCTTCTGCTTCCTGGGTAACCCAACATAATGTAATAAATTATATATGCTCATTACAGAAAGTGTGAAAAACTACAAGGCTTAATAGTTGGAATGAAATCCTCCCAAAGACCGACAAATTATTGTTTGGTATTAGTTTACTAGGCTTTTGTGATTTTGAAAATTTTCTCTGAATTTTCATGGGTGTTCCAATTGAAGGCTGACTAGTTGCAGTAAATACCAGAAGACAGGCTTTTTAAATTCATCCTTCTCTTGTTTCCCTTTTAGCAAGTATCATCTATATATCTTGTATGTCCAACATCCATTTCTCTACAGACTTCCCCTTATTATGCAAATACGTTTACATTTTTCTCATGGAAAATGATTGTGACCTTGCATTTCCCTCTAATTACAATAAGAGACCCTGAGAACTAAAAATTTTCCACTGTGATCATCATATGTGGCCCTCACATCAGTTTTCAATTTCCTCCTTTTTTTTTTTTACCTAGTTCTCTAAGAACTCAAAAGCTCCCTCCCCAAATATCCTTTTTCAGCATATCTCTCACTATTGATTTTATTTAAAATTGCAGAGCTAGGTTGTTACTTTCTTATCACTTTTTCTCCTCTGTGATATTACAAATTCTTCTGGTTCCAACTTCCTCTTATAAGATCATCTTTCGATATCCAACTTTGGATATACTCTGCACTGCACATTCATACATCCATTCCTCTAGTAAACATCTTTATCTAGTTGATTCACAATCATGTCAAATTCAAAACGTCCAAAACTAACTGATTACTTCAGTACAATTTACAGAGGAGCATTGTGACAACAGCACCACAATATGAGTAAGAGGAAAAAAAGGAAGTAGAGATGACATTTGGGTGAACACTTGACTATTTTTAAGTAAAAAATGTTTATATTCAGGGAAATAAGGATGTAAGATGGCATTCTTAGTAAGAAAAAAATGTTAAAAATGTATATTGTAAAATATTAAGGCATACTGAAGCATTGATAGGAGTTGATTGTGATTAAATCATAAGTATTAAAAGGATGAAAAATAATTAGAAACTGCAGGAACTTTCTCATTAATCCTCAAGTAAATGAGGAGAACTCCAGTTGCAGGGCCTTTTTACTTTCTGGTTTCTCTCCTGAAATGCTCTTCTGTTTTCTGCATGAAAACATTGTTCAGATTTCTATTAAAATATTACTTTCTCAGTGAGCCCATTCCTAACCATCTCATTTAAAACTCACTTTCACCAATCCCCATCCCAGATCTCTCCACCCCCTTTCCTACTTCCTATTTCTCAATGGCATTTTCCATTACAGTATGTGTTCTGTGTTCATTGGGTTTATTGCCTACCTTGTAGAATATAGTTACCTACCTCTTCTCTAGAACTTAAGCTTCATAAAGTAAACAGTCCAGTGGGTGTGATAGGTATTCAATAAATATGTGTTGAGTATAAAAAAGGAAAGAATTAAAGAATTAGGAACACAAACAAAACAGAGCACCCTTAATGCCATTCTTTTTGCTTGACTCTGTCTTCACACCTATTTTTCTTTCACCCAGGACATGATTCCTCTGTCTTCCCCACCTAGACTGTTTTCAACCAGGTGAATTCCTGTTTGCCTGCCAAAATTTTGTTAGAAGTTATTTCTTTCATTAAACTTTCTCTACCCCTTCTTCCCACCCCCAGGCCCAGATATAACCACTTCCACTTCAGTACTTCTACACTTTACACATAAATTTATCATGATACTATAAAATTTTGTTATAGGTATTTATTGGTATGTTTCTGTTCATTACAAATAAAAGCTCCTTAAAGGCAAAGGCTATATTTTGTTTATTGGGTATCCTGGTCAGAACTGAAAAAAAAATGTTACTTCTGCCTACTTTTGATTATATGTCATTTGAGATGCCTTCAGAAAAAGTGTCATATGAATTAGACATTTGTAAACAAATGAAAATCAACTAGATAGAAAGAGGATAAGAAATAGCATACATGTAGTTTTATAGTGACAACTTACTTTGCTTTTAGTTTCCTTATTCTCATGTGAAATAGCATAGATTTTTAAGGACCACATCATCAGTTTTTCACTATAGAAAGAGCAGCTGTGTCACTTTTTATCTTCTTAATGTGTTAACTTGATGTTCTCATAACTTTAATTATGAAAATATGGCAAGTCATAGGTTAAAGCACCAAAAATTCTAAATCCACCTAGACAAGTAGAAAGTATGTAGAATTCAAACTTTAGGACTCTGAATTCCAGCTTGTTGTTTCTGAAGAAAATGAGATCTACCATTGTCTTGTTCTGTTGCCATTCCTTTGAGTCTTCAGTAAAATTATGAGGAACATAAACCACAAATATCTCAACACACAAGGAAAGCAAGAAGCACAGCTTGAGAAAGTGTTGCCTATTTCCAGTAAATCTAAGCGTTTAGCCACCACTGATTTTTCAATTAAGAAGCTCTACTTAAAAGAAAACTTACTTACACTTTAGGTAGACATAATAATTCCCTTTCTCAGGAAGCTGTACCATTTGGCATTGAAATAAAATTGGATCAAAGCCTGGACTTGCCTCCACCTGGTCGTCTAACTAAAAAGAGTTAACTGATTAGATATAGACACATATATTTGTTGCATATATTGCTGGAAGCTGTCTATCATACCTATTCAGCATATCTGAATCTCTGAATTTTTCCTATATTGCTATTGCTATTTACAATCTTATTATTCTACATTAAGTAGATGGTCCTTATACTATCAAAAGTTCCATTATTGACTAGTAAATTTCTAGTAAAAACACTAACCTGAGTTAGGCTAGTTACAAAAAGAAAAATACACTATAATGATTTATTTAAACTGTAGTCTTGAAAATGATATGAGATGCTAAAGTTTTTCATGTGTGCCACAATTCTTTGGAAAAGCTATTTGGAAGAGCATAATGGAATTGATAGGAGATGCAGGGTTGTTGGAGCTAGAATTACTCCACCCTGAGATGCTCTCTCACTTTAAAAGTCCTCTCTCATCTAGGTCTTCCCCTATTTAAAACTCTCATATGGCAAATGACCGGCCCTACATTATAGTGTTAACGTCCAATTCTTTTTTTATTATGTATGATCTGACCCTTCCCCACTTCTCTAACATCATCTCAAGCCATTCAGCACTTTGCTTACTATGTTGCAGCCGTACTGGCCTTCTTTCTGTTCCTCAAATGTGTCAAACTCAGTTGCTTTTCCTTTTTTTGAAAAGTGGTCTTCTCCTGGTTCTTCATATGACTGGTTATGATTTTTGAATTCTAGTATTAAATAACACCTCTCAGAAAAGACTTCCCTGACACTGCGAAGCAGAGGTACACAACCTACTGCATGCTGAGGCCCAGGACACCATTGTTCAGCCACCGAGTCCCTGCTGACCCTAACAATACTGTAAAACTAAACCATGAGTTTTGACCAGATGCAACAAAATAAAATGGAAAATGGAAACTTCCTCCCAGTCCCCTTTTCTGCTCTTCTGTATCCCTCCTCTCTACTTTCGTGATGACAATAAAGCAAATCAGCAACAATTCCTGCAATATTAAATGCCAATTTTTTAAGATTATTTTTTCAATGTCCAATTAGTTGCTCAAATTCAAAATCAAGAAGTCATCCTTCTGTGTCATTTAGTATTTTGCTAAAAAGTGTGGAAATTACTTGATTTCAAGGGAAGGGTGAGGCCGAAGAGGGAAGCCCAAAACAGATCTTAATGTTTCAAAGGAGTACAGACCTGCACAGTCATCAGATATGAGGGCACTGTTCTGTCTGGTGTTGTAGCCATCTCAAGAACAAATCAACAGCAACAAAGAAAAAGAATACGTTTTTAAAATTAAACGAAAAAGAAGTCATCCTCCATTCCTCCCTTTCACTCACTCATCTAATTCATTCATAATTCATATTAATCCTCCTCCAGATTATATTCTAATGTATCATCAGTGCTGTCACTCTGATCAAAGTTACCAACAATTATCTTTCTGGAGGCCTAGTGCAATAGTCTGCTAATTGATTTCCCTCCTTCCACTCATGTCTCCCAGCTATTTGCTTTACTCAAACAACCAGAGTGATAATTTAAAAGTACAAATGAGATTATATCATTTCCTCCTTTGAAACCCTTTAATAGCCTTGAATTCCAGCTGGAACATCCAACTCTTTTTCATTACATATGGTCTGGTGCCTCCTCACTTCTCTGACTTCATCTCAAACCATTCAACACTTTGCTCACTGTATTCTAGGCATACAGGCCTGCTTTCTGTTTTTCAAATGTGCCAAACTCAGTTGCTGCCCCTTTTTATGAAAGATCTTTGCCTGGTTCTTCATGACTGGCTATTTAGGATTTTTCAAGTCTAATCTTAAAAGTCACTTCTTAGAGAAGACTTTCGTGACAACACTATTAAAGTATCTTCACTCTCTATCACATCACACTGTTGTTTTCCTTTCCTAACACTTTCCTGTAGGAAATAAAACTTGGTATTTATTTGTTTATTTGTATATCTCTTTTCTCTCTCTTCAAGAGTATATGCTCCATGAAAACAGGAACTTAAGTGTTTAGCAGGTTTTGTTGTTTTTTTTTTTTTGTTTGTTTGTTTGTTTTTTTTTTTTTTTTTTGAGAGGGAGTCTCGCTCTGTCACCCAGGCTGGAGTGCAGTGGCATGACCTTGGCTCACTGCAACCTCTGCTTCCTGGGTTCAAGCAATTTTCCTGCCTCAGCCTCCCTAGCAGCTGGGATTACAGGCATGTACCACCATGCCTGACTAATTTTTGTATTTTTAGTAAAGACAGGGTTTTGCCTTGTTGACCAGGCTGGTCTTGAACTCCTGACTTCAGGTGATCTGCCCACCTCGGCCTCCCAAAGTGTTGGGATTGCAGGCATGGGCCACCATGCCCGGCCTCAACAATAAATAACAATAATAACACATGACTATTTAAATATATATATATATATATCCATGGCAGGCAGTATGAAAGAACAATTTTGGTGAGCACTCACATAGTCACAAACTGACAACTGCCCATTGGATGAACTGTCCTGTAGAGTGCCAGTCAGAGCCAGGGTAGGCTGCTTTGTTATGCTCTAAAGTCAGTTGGTAGGCTCAAAGGAGTTAGGACTCCAGTGATGCAGACAGTCCATGTAAGCAAAACTTTCTAATGCTTTTAAATCAAGTAACTTGGTGGTTTACTTACTAATGTTGGTAATATACTAATTCCCTTCACATAATAGAAATACTCTCATAATTCTGCTTAGGTACCCAAACTTTATTTTCCCTTACACACACATAATTTCCCTAAACTTGGAAAAGGTAAAATTTTTACGTAAATGTGAAGAAAGGAGGAGTTATAAAGCTACTGAAGCCATAAACTGACCAGATTATAGAGCAGAGTCATAAGGTTGAGTCTGGAGATACTCACTTTAATTTATAACTACTAATTATTTATGAAAAACATTTCTAGAAACAACTTATTCAGAGAAGGTGATTTCTCTAAGAGATTAAAATATAGTTCTACTACAAAGAAATTGGTTATTGTGTTATTTATTTTCAAGAGACAAGATCTCACTTTCTCATCCAAGCTAGAGTATATAGCTCACTGCACCCTTGAACTCCTGGGCTCATAGAATCCTTCCACCTCAGCCTCCCAAGTAGCTGAGACTACAGGTGTGTGCCACGTGCCTAGCCTGAAACAACTATAATCAGAAGACTAAAGGACATGCCTTGCTATATAACTGTGGATATGGTGCTCTTGTCATGTATTTTCAAATGTAGGCTCAATTTCAAAAACCTTATTTAAAACTAGATTTATGGAGGGTAAGGGCGACTGCCTGAATCTGAATATCTTTACACACTATCTCAAAAAACATAACAGCAACAAGGAAGGCAAATAAAATCACATATGACCTAAGTATTCAGCGTAATTAAAAGTCAGAGAATACTAAAAGAGTCAGATTAAGTGTAAATAAATAAACACCCAATTTCTGATAGAGTTCCCATGGCTGTTGCATACCTGCAGGTATGGATGATAGGAGAGGGGAGGCTTAAGAAAGTCCATGAAAAGAGGAACAGAGTAAATATATGTATTAAGGAAAAAGTATTCCTAAGGGGGCAAAAAAAGGATTCAGCAGCAGCAAATGCACAAGTATTGGCCTGATACATGGTAATTCACATTACTACAGGAAAGGTACTTGAAAGTGAGAACTGGAGTGACAGCCTGAGAGAAGAATTACTTCTGGGGAATAGAGATAAATAGAGAAGGGTGATGCCTCTTGGGAAAATATGGTAGTAGAGGAAAACAAAAATACAAGGAGGAGGGAATTAACAATCTTGCAGAAACAAAAGGGGAAAAAATAAACCATCACCAAAATAAACAAAAGGAACCATTAACAAAACTACATTTCCATAAACTAAGAGATAGCTTTCAAACAAAGAATCTTGTCCATCAGATACTCACAAATAGAAAGAAATCAAACATATTTTATATATGGTACTGAAGTAAGAAAACAGAAGGTGTGAAACAAGATTTCATTTGAGAAAATTTCTCCTCAAAAATAAAGCCACGAAGCAGAATAAATCTATAACACAACATCTAAATCTTAGTTTAAAATCCTCAAACAGGAATTTGAAGGTATTTTTAGAAAATACAAAAATTAAAAATGCAAAAGCTAAGAATACAAATGGTCCCAAAAAAAGCACCATCAACAAAATTCCCACTGAAAGAAAGCAGTAAGAGTTTAGTAAATTACATAAATCATATTAGAAAAGAAGAATAAGTTACCAAATGTTCAAGGGATAATAGATTTAAGTGGAAATTTAATAAGGAACATTGAGGAATGAGGGAAAGAAAAGAAACCATAAAAATGAAATGAAATAAAGAAGTAAACACGTTTAGAGAGATAGTAGGTGATATAGAAGACAAAGAAGACCTGGCACACGTATAATTAGAATCCCAGAAGAACGAAAGCAACACAATCAAACAGAAATAATATTTAAAACTATAATCTAACAAGACTTTCAAAAGAAAGTCTTTTAATTTAAAAACTGACAGCCCATTATGTACCCAGGAAAACTGACCCAGAGCAATAACTCTGAGACATATCCTAGTAAAATGATTAGGTATTTTGAGACAAGAACAAAATCATCAGCATCTGCAGATAAAACATAAAATTATAAGGATAAAAAAAGTAGGCTGGTGCCAGACTTTTCATTAGCAACATAAAAAGCAAGGTTACATTTAAAATAAATAAGCACACTTTTTAAAAACCTGGAGAAAGTGTGGAAAAATTATTTTATATGCAGCCAAGTCATCCTTCAAATAACAAGCCTATGAAATAAATAGCTTTGAATTAAAAGAAACTCAAGGTGTACTATTTTCATGAGCTCTTCATAAGTAGTCTATCACAAGATAAGCTTCATCAAAATAGATCCCTGGGGAAGCTTATACAAAAGGACCAAAGATGAGCATTTAATGTGCTAACTATAGAACTAACACTAATACAAAGTCAATACATGAATGAAAGAACAGTGTGTAAGCATTACATATACTGACAAAGTAGAAAGAACACAACTAATAAATGGAAGGAGACAAGAAAGGGAAAGGAGGAAGTGGGATAAGAGCATTGACTGTAAAGGTGATAGGCAGGAGTCAAAGAATACCATGTAGATTTCGCAAACTGCAGAGTAAAACATTAAGGAAGAAATAAGGTTATTAAAGGCCCTTAAAAGGTGTGCATGAATGGGTAATAGATAATACGAAATACAAGACTTTCTAAATACGAAAGTATATTTTCAAATAAAGGAAAGAAAACTCCATAAACACAGAAAGGCACATAGTAAATATAACATAATAGACATAATAATTATAACATAATATGACAGAAACCAACATAATTACTGTACCATTGTATATGAATAGGCTTTACTCACCTACTAAAGGAAAGCTCTTTTTGAATTGGTTCACAAAACAACCCAACTCTCTGCTATGCACAAGAGACACACCACACACATAAAACATAGTAATTCAAATGTGTTAGGAATAAAGGCATTAGCAAAGCTATAGCAGGCAAATGGGAACAATAAGGAAGCAGGAATTGTGTTTCTGACATTAAAGTAAAATTCAGGGCAAAAAGTATTAAATGAGAAAAATAGGCACTTTAAAATACTACAAGCCACAATTTACAACGAAGATATGAAAGTTATGAATATCTAAGCACTAACTAGTACTATAACCACTTAAATGACAAGAGATATAAAATAGAAACACTATATTTATTTGATTTTAATATATTACTCTCAGTATTAGACAGATAAAAGAAAAAAAGGATTAGAGAAAATGTAAATAACCATCAACAGTATAGGTCTTATGGAGGTAGCTCAAACATGACACTACATAGTGATATGGAGAATATAGTTTCTTCTCAAGTACACATGGACCAGTCACAAAAAGAAATCATATGTTAGATCACAAAAGAAGAAGTCTGCAACTTTCATAAGTTGAAACAATGACAACCCACTCGAATCACAATGTAAAAGAACAAGAAATTAAAATAAAAATGGCTTTTTCACACAGAAATAAAAAAAACAACTGTCTACTAAGTAACTCTTGGGTAGAAGAGGAAACACAAACAGCAATCACAAAATTTTCTGGAAAAAAAAAGAATGATAAAAAACCACTACCTATTACAATCTGTGGGATATATTCAAAGAAAAATTGGAGAATTTAGAGACTTAAGCATTTGTGTCAGGGGTCAGAAAACTACTGTTCACAGTAGTGGCCAGTTCTAACCCACTGTTTGTTTTGTATGGCCTACAAAAGAGTCATATTTATTCATTTAAGCGTATTCTGTGACTGTTTTTGCACAACTGCAACATGGAGTAGTTGTGAGAGACTAATGGCCCACAAAACATAAAATATATATTATTTATAGACCCTTTACAAAAATAGTTTGCCAATTCTTGCTCCATATGTATCAATAGAAAGATAGATGAATTGTAAATAAATACATTTTCTATTCAAAAAGTTTTTAAAAAGTGAGCCAAATTAAGCACAATGAAGAAAATAATGGAGATAAAACAGAGATTGATGAGGTAGTGAATGGAAAACAGTCTTTTAAATAAAAATCTTGATTCACTAAATAAGTCAACCAAATAGAAAAAACACTAGCTAATTGAGTAAAAATAAAAGGAAAAGAAATGGTATGGGAGAAATTACTATTGATATATGGGAGAAATATATATGTAATATATATTGATCATATATTATATATATGTTAATCATATATAAAGTATTTTATAAATATATACATTTATTATATATATAATATACATGATTAACATGTAAAAATTAACATAACAATATATGATTATATATATCTTTATGATATAGGTATGGTAAAATAACTTTTAGATATATGTTGAAAACTGAAAATACAGCAGACAATTTCTTGTGATAACACATTTTATCAAAATTGTCTTTGGTAGACAACTTATTAATTTCCATAAAAGATATAAAGATCCCTCACACCCCTTAGGATGACTACTATTAAGTAACAAATAGAAAATAAAAATAAAATTGTTAACAAAGATATGGAGAAATTCGCATCCATGTGCACTGTTTGTGGAAATGCAAAATGGCATAGCCACTGTGGAAAAGGTATAGTGATTTCTCAAAAAATTAAAAATAGAATTACCATATGATCTAGCAATTCCACTACTGGATATATATCTAAGAGGATTGAAAGCAGGGTCTCGAAAGATATTTGTATACCCATGTCCATAACTGTTATATTTGGGCTAGTATAACAAAATATCATGGAGTAGGGGCTATACACAACAGAAATTTGTTTCTCCACAATTCTGAAAACCAGGAGAGCCACTGTTGTAATTTCTCTTTCAACAGTCAGTAAGCTTGAGACCCAAGTACTCAATGCTTCAGTTTGAGACCAATGTCCCAGCTCCAAAATATTCAGGCAGAAGTTCCTGCTTACTCACAGGAGATTCAATCTTTCATTCTAGTCAGACCCTCAAGTGATTGGATGAAGACCACGATATTGTCATTCTTCTGATTTGAATATTAATATCATTCAAAATTACCCTTGCAGACACACCTAGAAAAATGTTTGACTAAATACCTGGGCATTCTCTGGCCCAATCAAGTTAATGCATAAAATTAACGGCCACATTCAGCAAAGAAAGTGTCAGTATAGAACTACAAGCCTCCACTCTGTAAAAATTTTAGTTAAATGATGGTTTGGAAGAGGTGGCGGGGAAGAGTGTGGGAGATTTGAGAGGAAATATAAGAGCGGTAAATCTTCAGCTCTTTAGATGTTTAGAAAATAACCCATAGATGACAGATGATTTGTAAACATACAATTTACAGTTTTGAGAATAAATACCAGAAAAACGTATCAAAAGAGTTGCAAATGGCTGCCTCAGGGAAACAGAAATTGTGAGTAGGAAGAAGTAGAGCAAAGAGAGAACTACTTATAATTTGTCATAGTAATAACCTTTTAAAAATTATGTACCCTCCTAAGAAATTGTTCCTGGTAGAATATTTGAGGAGTTAGTTTAGAGACTATATTAACTGGAGTACAAATAAAAGTACCTCATCCTGACACTTAGCTTTCACTGACTAATATCTTGGTGAAATTCAGTCTTCCATTTATTTGCCAGGGCAAAATAATGTAATTTTAGAAATGTAGGTCTCATAAAGAATACATTTGTGTACTCTTCCAGGAAAAAAATAATAATACAAACATGGACATCTGGTTGTTGAAAAAAATGGATTAATATAAATAGAGAAAAGAGTAATCAGGATTAAAACAGAGATTTTCAACCAGGAAAGAAAAGTAGAGGGATCAGTATATCATCTTGGAAGCAGAATATTATAAACTCTAGAAATTTTAAGACCAAATTACAACTATAATTTGAAAGACAGCTTCGATTTTTACAACTATTTTTATTTGTTTTTAATTACAATATTTAATTTAGTTTGAAAAATCAGCTAAGCATTTTTAAGTTTTTCAAAAATGTACCTGGATAATACGTTTTTTCTAATCTGAACAACAAACTGTTAAAAAAAAATCTAACGGTGAGCAACAAAAAGTATCTGAATCAGAAACATCAAGTAATAGCCACAAAAGTAGCAGAATCCATAGTTTTAAATACAGACAATTAATAAAACTTACTGAAATGCAATTTTCAATGTCAAGGCTACCACTAAAAGAATACAAACAAGACATATATCATCCAAATCCTGGACGAAAGACTTCCAGGAAAAGAAAATAGAAAAAAACAAATTTGCAGCCCATCCAACATCCTTCTTTTTTCACCTTATCTTGTCTTGGAATTACTTTGAAGCATTATCATTAAATAGTTAAGCCAAAACTTTCAACCATAATGAAACATAGCTCAACTTGGAATAAAAGAACAATGAGTGCTCAGATTCAAACAGTCTTTTTGTAGTAACCCCTGTGTGCCAGATTCCTTTAGAAAAGGCAGGGTTTCATCACAAATCTTCAAGACGGGCTATCCTTATGCTCATTTTTACAAATGGGAAACTGAAACTCAGAGAAAGCTAATAGCTTGTCCAAGGTCATAAATCTAATGAGTGTCAGGGTTGTGGTTTAAGCCCAGGAATTTAGACTCCAGTTCCACTATTCTCTCAATAACTTCTTACTACAGCTTGCTGAACTTCAACAGTGCTCGAGTTGGACAAGTCAACAACTACTTTTTCTTTCCTCCTTTGTTGTAATGACTTTCCTGTTCTCATTGTTTATGCAAAGAATCAAATCAACAAAATTACATGTGCATTGGGCCTAAGTAAACAGAATGTGCCTACTTACAAGATGGAGTAGCACAAATTTGTATTCCATCATGCCTCCAGCATCAATCTCAACAAAAGTGAAAAGAAGGGCAACTCTAGCTGCTTCTAAATTTCCCTTACATTCTAGGAGCTGTGCCAAGTGAAATCTTGCAGTTTAGCCTAACCAAAAAAAAAAAAGAAAAAGAAAAAGTAAAAGAAAGAACCAAAACAAAAACAAAAACAAAACAAAAAGAAAAGGTTTGCATTTAATCTAGTAAGCAAGCTCACACACACTGTTCTATTATTTTTAACTAATCCCAATGGTAGCCAATAAATTTTCCATTTTATACTAAAAACTCTAGTTACATAAATTTTTCAGTGTTTCTGAAATTATGAGAATACAACACAAATATCCACTTCCCTCTGAAGAAGGGGAACCAACTGTCAAATTGTCAGTATATGGGTTTCTCCAGATAGATTCCTATTTTCTGTATAGCGCTGGTGATGATAGGATGGAGGAACAATGCTGCAATGGTATGTTCACCCGTTGTCTGTGCTGTCCATCCAACTATCCATCCTAAATAGAAAGTTTGGACATTTGGACAAAACAGGCACTTGAAGAGCTGAAGTATAGCTTTTCTGTTGAGAACATTAATGCTCAACTATACTGAGGAATTTATACCACAAATTATACACTGTATAGTTACTATATTAGAGCATCCAAAATGCAGGTTTAAAAAAAAATGAAAAAGTGGAAGGAAAATAAAGGAAATGTTTCCAAGCAGAAGTCAAAGCCTTTTGCATATATATAAGAGAAATCAAGGCATGTTGCACATGCTGGTTATAGTAAAACTTGTTGTTTTGTTTGGAAATAACTTGTATTTGCATAATTTCAATGTAAACTTGCTTGGCCATGCCAAGCTTAAAAAATTAATCACTTTGCTTTTATTAAAAGAGATGAAAAGAGACTTTTATTTTGCATTCACATTTTCTGTGGATTTGTTTTTAAATAAAAGGGAAGGAGATTATCCTAAAGAACAATATATAAAAATATTGCAATTGGAATATTAGTTGAACAATTTTAGAAAATTTAAATACATTTGGAAAATCCCTAAGAATCCAACTGGCAGTGCAAGTCTCAAACTTTTACAAAGTAAATAAATGCTTCCTTTAACAGCTTTCAAAACATAGTCATTTTGATTTCTAGCTGAAGTTTTCTAACGACAAGAAACAATGACAAGGGATTTTTTGGCCTAAGATTTCTCCCCTCGCAATTTCGATGAATGAAAATTCTTTACATTGAGTCAAATGACTCTTTTTAATTTTTACTTATTGACTGTAGATTTGTCTTCTTGACTAATAAAAAATTAATCTAATTACTCACCTACTTACCATTGTTCTATATATTTGAATACAACTAGCATTTCTCTTGAATATGTTGTGTTCTACAGTCTAAACACCTGTAGGTCCTTCAGTGCTTCCTCATGTTATGTGGTTTCCATTTTCTTCCTCATATGACTTAAATTCCATTGGAGGTGCTAGTGTTTGCAGATGTCTCTATTTAAACTTGACATCAAGTACTAAACATAATATTCCAGATGTATCATGACCACTGAGGATTAAAATTATGTTGCCTTTCTCAGTCTATGCAATATCTTTAATATTCATGATATATTTATATTATTCTCTAGTCAACTAAAACTTCCTGGATTTTTTTACCCACATAAACATCTATGTCAAGTTGTTCTCATCCTATAATTTATTTTTTAATTAAAATCATTATTTCTCTGGAATCTTGATTCTATTATCCATTACATTACTTTTCTCTTCCAGTTTTGTGTGATTAGTAGATTTGACAAGATAGCTTGTGTCACTGTGTTATTGATATAGTGTCAAATAAAAGAAGATCCCTTAAGGTATATCTTAATAGAATACATTTGGAAACAATAGTTCATCTGTTTTTAAAATATTCCTATCTGTGTTATCATCTAATGTACATTGCTCTTGGGATATTCTTCAGCAAATCTTGAGACGTTTTGTTAAAATGTCAATGAAAGTGATTCATAGTAATTATACATAATTCTCCTGACTTAGCAGTCTATCGCAACCCCCTAAAAAGAGTATAATTCAGGTTAATTTACACTTAGTGAATCCGTTTTCTAAGTAAATAACACTTTTAATTCCAAATTCTCACAGACCAATTGTCCTGAATTCCCTGTTCTTTTATTGGATGACTTAATTCAGCCTAATTCCATTATTAGCAGAAGACAGTCCATGTGGGTATGAGTACGTGTGTGCACGTAAAAGACAAATTTGTTTGAATCTATCCACACAATTTTGAACAACTTGTCTCAATCCTGAAAGCCTGAGTGTATATCTAGGTTTAAGAAATAGTTCAGAATCAATGGCATAATTGTCCCTACATTCCTGTGGGTGAAAAGATAAAAACACACACAAAAAAGATTTTTAAGGTGCTTGGACTGATAAAACATGTGCCTAATGGCTCTGGAGAACAAGTTACACCAAGTTTTAATGTCATGCAGACAATAGAAAGAATCATTACATAGTCAATTTAACAACTTACACAGATATTTATGTGAAATTTTTGGTTTTCAAAGTAAAGGTTTAATTTTACATAAAAATATATAGTTTAAACAGTAATAAAGATATTCTCAGACCAGGACGTCGACGCCTATTGACATCATCCACTCCTACATTTTGTTTAGAATTTAAACAAAAGGAAATGTGGTGGTGGAGGGGCTTTTGTTTCATTTTTCTTGGAAAGTATCAGTTTAGCTATGATAGATTAGGTTGGATTACTTAGCAAAAAATGCCTCAAAAGCTTCTAAGTCATAATTGATCTGATACTTGATTGACATTCAGTTCAAAATTAAACTCAGCTATACAAGTAGCCCGCCATGCAGCAGGAGCAACATCCTTGCACAAAATGAGTACCACCGGGAGAACCCCCACCCCGCCGCCCCACCCCTTCCCCACACAGGGAGAAGTCAGGGTAGGCGATGAGGGCATGGGCTGGGCCCAGAGATCCAGGACAGCAGCCAGAAGATTGGCTGAGTCTTGCAGTCAGCCACGGCAATGGTGCTCTCTCTTCTAGCCGTCATGTTGCTCCTCACCAGGACCCTCTTCAGTGGACTTTGCAGAAGGAGACAGGAAGGAGAGTCATTGCAGTACGCACAGATTTGGGAGTCCATTACATAACCCTGGCTCCAGACTCCTAAGACTAAGCCACACTCAGCAAAGTAGGGCTTTTTGTCTCCTTTGATCCCCGCTGTGTCCCCATATCCTAGAATCTTTGTGCCTCGCACAGAGAATATGTTTGATAAATGTTTGTTGAATGTGTCAGTTGTGATATCTTTATACTGGGTTAATGAAAAACCCTACCCCACATCTATAATATCCCTTATTTCTTCCTACTCTCATTTTCTTTTAAAATATAAGTAATATTAATAATAGTATCTAACGTTTGTTGAGTGTTATATGCCAAATACTGTTCTGAACACTTCACACGAATTAACTCATTTACTTAAGCAAATTAAATAAGCTTTCCTAGCTCTTCTCCCATTGCATATTTTATGATCTGAATTTCACTCTCAGATGTTGCTACTTCGACTACAAAATGTCCTCCACTACAAAGCACTTCAATTTGCCCAACTTCACATCCAGACCCTAAACCAGCCTCTCCAAGTCCTGGCAAACCAGAGAGATAGCTGTAGCAACTGTCTGTCTTTATTGTGTCAATATTGAGGGAATCATATAAAAATTTAGTAGAAGATAAAAAAGAATGCCAACCAGAACAGATTTTATTTGTAAGTGTGTTGTTTATACATTTCAGATTTTGACAATATGAAATGGTCTTCAAAAAGAATCACAGTTTGTATGGTAAGTTCCCAACTTAATGATTTATGCCAATCATATCTGGTCTCTGCCTTCTCATTAGTCATTCTCTGACACTTCCCTGTGTCTTTGCAGGTGTTGTTTCTCTCTGAATGAGATGACCTCTTGACAAATAGACTTCTTGACAAATTCTTTTTCATCTATAAAAATTCAGCTTAGCTGTTGCCTCTGTAGGATGCTTTCCCTGATTAACTGACATCTCCCTTCCACATATTACTTCTACCCCTTGTTTCTCTTTCTTACATTGCCCTTAACCTGTTGTACTGCTAATTGTTCCCTAAGCTGGAATCCTTGACAGTTTCTCCAGACTTTAGCACGGTAATATGTGTTTGGTGCTCATTAAAGCTTTAATAGATAAATGAGGGAATTAATAAAAAAGATTCATTGCCAGATAATAATGAATTTTTCTTTTACTCTTGTTAGAAAGAATGCTAACTATGCATTTTCCTAGATACTGTATAATGAAAAGCCTCCTTCAGCCCAACATTGTTTTTTCCACAAGAATTCTCTCGAGGCAGCTTTCAATTCCATCTTCCTGACACTCTCTTCACTCTCCAAAGGCTAGATCAGTTCATGTGTTTACAATGAAAAATGTTTGGAAAGAAAAGAAGTAATAGCAAATATGTTTCCTTTGTAGATGCCTTCATTATCCCCAGCCACAGCTCAGGCACAGCCAGTTCCAGGCTTCTGTGGTAATCCTATTCTGCGCCCTACAGTCACCAAAGCTACCTAGGACACAACAAAAGGAGTAAAAGGGCAGCTTTCTCTTCCCCACTTCAGTGCATTTATTGCTCTGCAATATATTTGCACATGCCAAAAAAGGCCAAGAGGAAACTTCAGTAAACACTGTGAAACATCTGAAATGATTTTAGTGTAATAACTTACATAAGCCTGGATAAGCATTTAATGTAGACTCTTAAAGGTCAAACTATTTGCCTGTTGTGAAATTCATTAATAATCTTTATAGAATGATTTCATAAGCTAGCTGTAAATATGTCAAATTTGCTCTAGAGTTTTAAATTTTCTTCTTTCATCTTATCCTTACATTCTTTCTAGCACTAGACTGACTTCCTAAAGTACAACACTGATTGTGTCATTCCCTGGATCAAAAGTTTTTAGTAGAACCTCTTTGTTATGAAACAAGAGTATTCATGGGATACCCTAAGGCCTCCAGATGTCTTATATTTCAGCTTTCATTTACACGTACCTTGTTTTTCCAGACAAATGATTCTCCTTGATATTCCTAATTATTTGTTCTCTGCCTAGTAAGGCTGATTTCTGAACTCCCTAATCATTTTCTACCTTTCTTTATTGCATGGTTTACATATTATCTCATTTAATATTAACAGTTTTGTGTGCATACACAAGTCAACTTATGTATACAATGTGGATAAAATGTTACCTTTTTGCAGGCATGGTTTCTTGTTTCTGTCCTCTACAATTCAGAACATTACAAATAGTAAGCAGTCAGTAAGTGTACATTGAATAAAATAGTAAATAATTATATTTCCTAATGAAACCTCCACCCACCATTCTGGTTAGACGTAAAGGTTTTTAATCTCATAATTCATCTTCCACGTATCAGTTGTCTTTCCACCTGTTGCTTCTTAACTAGCAGTCAGTAGAAGGTTGCAGAAACCTTGCTTGACTGAAGAATCTCCTCTCTCTAGGAGATTATCACCAACTTCCGACCTTGCATCTTGCTTGTGCTGTTCTTTCAGTAATGTGGATATTCAAACCATCAAAACGGGAAGAATTGATAACATCCATTTTCATAATTACATCCGTGTGGAACCATTACCAACTATGCTGATAGTTTGCAAACCTAAACTCTGGTACTTCACTTTCAGATCCAGAAAATTCCAAATTTCAGAAATGGTCTATAGAATGGATTGCAGGTCCAATTATTGCAGTCATTTAATCCCTGAAATCACAGTGATGCATTTGCATATTTGAAAGTCAGTCTCATTCTTAAACACTAACGGTGTATTCACGAACATGAGAGATCATATTCCACTCTCTTGCATCCTTAGATAACTCACAGTTTTGTACTTTCATTCCTAAAATGTGATTCAAGGAGTTAAAATATATTTGCTGACTTCTCTTAAACAGTGTCTCAGAACAAACTACTACTTTGCATGTTGCCTTTGAGACACAGCAGAATTTATCTTTTCATAACGATTCTGTGTGTCATATATGTATGCATGATGGGGTTTGGATTGAGATAACTCTTTAAGGGAGCCTTTTAAATATGCAAATGTAAGGTGTATTGTAGAACAGAGGCTTTTTCCATGCAGGCATAACTCAGAGATAGTGTGAGTTTGGTTCCAGATCACCACAATAAAGTAAAGATCACAAGAAAATTCACATGAAGTTTTTGGTTTTCCAGTGCATATTAAGTTATGTTTACATTGTATTTTTGGTCTATTAAATGAGGAATAGCATTATATCAAAAATTAATGTACAGACCTAAGTTTTAAAAAGATGTTATTGCTAAAACTTGCTAATAATCGTCTGATCTTTTAGTGAGTAGTCATCTTTTAGCTTGTGGAGGATGTTTTCTCAATGTTGGTGGTTGCTTACTAATCAGGCTGGTGGCTGCTAAAGGGTGGGGTGGTTGTGGCAATTTCTAAAAATAGGGCAACAATGAAGTTTGCTAAATTGATTAACTCTTCCTTTCATGAAAGACTTTTTTCTGTAGCATGTGATGCTGTTTGATAGCATTTTACTCACAGTAGAACGTCTTTCAAAAGACGAGTCAATCATCTCAAACCCTGACATTGCTTTATCAACAATGTTTATGAAATATTCTAAATCTTTTGTTGTCATTTCAACAATACTCACAGCGACTTCACCATAGATTTCATCTCAAGAAACTGCTTTATTTGCTCATCAATAAGTAGCAACTCCTAATCTATTACAATTTTCTCATGAGATTGCAACAATTCAGTCACATAGTCAGGCTCCACTTCTAATTCTAGTTCTCCTGCTATTTTCACCACATCTGCAATTACTTTTCTGCTGAAGTCTTGAATCCCTCAGTCATCCTCGAGGGTTATTGGCATCATTTTCCCCACAGCATGTGTTCACTTTGTATCTCTAAGTCACATTTTGGTAATTCTCACAATATTTCAGACTTTTTCATTATTATTATATCTGCCACTGTGATCTGTGATGAGTGATCTTTAATGTTACTATTATAATTGTTTTGGGTTGCCATGAACTGCACAGATATAAGATTTAATTGATACTTAATTGATAAATATTGTGTGTGTTCAGACGGCTCTACCACCTAGCTCTTCTTCCATCTCTCTCCCTCTCCTATAACCTTCCAATTCCCTGAGATACAACAATATTAAAATTAGGCCAATGAATAAATCTACAATAAATCTAAGTATTCAAGTGACAGGAAGGGAAATACACCTTTCACTTTAAATCAAAAGCTAGAAGGATTAAGCTTAGCTATACTTGTGTATTGAAATGCTAAAAGCTGTGCACAATGTCTCAAGTTTAGACATCTGGACTCTAACTAAGGAAGGTCTAATGTAAAGTAACATGATCTGGCTGAGAAATCAGTCCCAGCAACAGAGTGATATATACGGGAATTAGGAGAATGCTGGTTGATCCCTGGAGGAGGGATGTGGCAAGTGAATGTTAGAAACCATTATGTCTGCTCTCTGGCAAAAGAGAGGTTGTGAGATTTCCATGCCTCCCATCTGCAGTCTACATTATAACTTTTTCTGTTCTTATGCTTTTGTGTAGTTTTGTTAAACAGTAAACTTTAAAAAATTGTTGAATGAACATGCTCCCACACATAGGAGTGCTCCAGTGTGCTGGAGGAGTAATATTGACCTGGCAAGCAATGATGTGTTTGGAAGTCCAGAGAAGCAGTTTGATGTAAAAGATGCCATGTGACATGCAGGGAGCATTTGAAAAGAAGAGAACATTCCTGAATATTAACTGAGAAATATTTGGAAAGAAAAATGTGGTATAAGACAGTATTTCCTATAAATCAAGAAGGATGGGAAAATGCAAACTATTTGTATTAGTTCATTCTCATACTGCTATTAAGAACTGCCAAAGAATGGGCAATTTATAAAGGAAAGAGGTTTAATTGACTCACAGTTCCATATGGCCTGGAAGGCCTCAGGAAACTTACAATCATGGTGGAAGGGAAAGCAAATACGTCCTTGTTCACATGATAGCAGGAAGGAGAAGTACCAAGCAAAGAGGGAAAGTTTCCTTATAAAAACATCAGATCTTGTGAGAACTCACTCACTATCACAAGAACAGCAGCATGGTGATAACCAGTCCCATGATTCAATTACCTCCCACTGGGTCCCTGCCACTACATGTAGGGATTATGGGAACTACAATTCAAGATGAGATTTGGGTGGGGACATGGCCAAACCATATCATTCTGCCCTGGCCCCTCCCAAATCTCATGTTCTCACATTTCAAAACACAGTAATGCCTTCCCAACAGTCTCCCAAAGTCTTAACACATTCCAGCATTAACCCAAAATTCTAAGTCCAAAGTCTCATCTGAGACATGGCAAGTCCCTGTGCATATGAGCCTGTAAACTCTAAAGCAAGTTAGGTACTTCCTAGATACAATGGGTGTATAGGCATTGGATAAATATAGCATTTCCAAATGGGAAAAATTGTCCAAAACAAAGGGGCCACATGACCCAAGCAAGTCCAAAATCTAGCAGGGCAGTCAAATCCAAAACTCCAAAATGATCTCTTTTGACTCCATGTCTCACCTCTAGGTCATGCTGAAGCAAGAGGTGGGCTCCCACAGCTTTGGGGAGTCTCACACCTGTGGCTTTGTAGGGTACATCCCCGCTCCTGGCTGACTTCATGGGCTGGCATTGAGTCTCTGCAGCTTTTCCAGGCTTATGGTGTAAGCTGTTGGTGGATCTACAATTCTGGGGTCTGGAAAACAGTGGCCCTCTTCTCACAGCTCAACTAGGCAGTGCCCCATTGGGGACTCTGTGTGGGGGCTCCAACCCCACATTTCCCTTCCACACTTTCCCCAGAGGTTCTCCATGAGGGCTCCACCCCTGCAGCAGACTTCTGCCTGGACATCAGGCATTCTCATACATCCTCAGAAATCTAGGCAGAGGTTCCCAAACCTCAATTCTTGACTTCTGTGCACCCTCAAGCTCGACACCATGTGGAAACTGCCAAGGCTTATGGCTTGCAGCCTCTGAAGCTGCAACCCGAACTATACCTTGGCCCCTTTTAGCCACAGCTGGCCAGGACACCAAGTCCCAAGACTGCACAAAACAGCAAGGCCCTGGACCCAGCACACAAAACCATTTTTCCCTGAGGCCTCTAGTCCTGTGATGGGAGGGGCTGCCATGTAGACCTCTAACATGGCCTGGAGACATTTTTCCTACTGTCTTGGCAATTAACATCTGGCTCCTTGTTTCTTATGCAGATTTCTTCAGCCAGCTTGAATTCTCCTCAGAAAATGGGTTTTATTATCAGGCTGCAAATTTTCCAAACTCTTATGCTCTGTTTCCCTTTTAAACATAAGTTCCCATTCCAAACCATATCTTTGTGAATACCTAAAGTTGAATGCTTTTAACAGTACCTAAGTCACATCTTAAATGCTTTGCTGCTTAGAAATTTCTTTTGTCAGATACCCTAAATGATCTCTTTCAAGTTCAAAGTTCCACAGATCTCTAGGGCAGGGGCAAATTGCTGCCAGTCTCTTTGCTAAAACATAGCAAGAATAACCTTTATTCCAGTTCCAAACAAGTTCCTATCTCCATCTGAGACCACCTTAGCCTGAACGTCATTGTACATATCACTAACAGCATCTTGGTCAAAGCCATTCAACAAGTGTCTAGGAAGTTCCAAACTTTCCCACAACTTCTTTCTTCCTCTGAGCCCTCCAAACAATTCCAACCTCTGTCTGTTACTCAGTTCCAAGTCGCTTCCACATTTTTCGGTATCTTTACAGCAACGCCCCACTCCTCAGTGCCAATTTGCTGTATTAGCCCATTCCCCTGCTGCTATATAGAACTGCTGAAGACCAGGTAATTTATAAGGGTAAAAAGTTTAATTGACTCACAATTCTGCATGGGTAGGGAGGTCTCAGGAAACTTATAATCATGGTGGAAGGGGAAGCGAACACATCCTTCTTCATATGATGGCAGGAAGGAGAAGTGCTGAGCAAAAGGCAAAAAGCCCCTTATAAAACCATCAGATCCTCTGAGAACTCACTTAATATCATGAGAAAAGCAGCATGGGGGTAACCGTCCCATGATTCAATTACATCCCACCAAGTTCTTCCCATGACATATGGGAAGTATGGAAACTACAAAATGAGATTTTGGTGGGGACCCAGACAAATCATATCACTACTGTTATTATGATTTTAAAGACAGAAGTGTCAGTACCGCACAATATACCCTTGTAATAAATCTGTACATTTACTCCAAGAATCTAAAATAAAAATGGAAATTTTTAAAAATCCCATGATATGAATGCACCAAATTTTGTTTCTCCATTCATCAGTTGATGGGCATTTAGGTTGTTTCCACCTTTTGGCTATTGTGAATAGTGCTACTAAGAGCATTCATGTTTAAGGTTCAAAAAAAGAGAGAGACAGAGAGAGAGAGAGAGAGAGAGAGAGAGAAGTGGCACAGAAGGCTGAAGAATTTGAGGACATTATGTTCTTAAAAGAGTCAAATATAAATAAAATGGTTTCAAAGTATAATAATTCATGGTCAGTAATACTTTATCATTAATATTTATTTTCAGCACTTTCTCATTATTCAGAGAACTTCAGTCTGACTTCCAGGATCCAGCCATGGATAACTAATGCTGTATTCAGCATATATTTTTTCACTTCTTGTTAGATAGAAGGAATAGTTCAAAGGGAATCAAGTATAATCAGCCAATAACCCCAAACCCTATCTCTTTCTTCTCTACTAAAACTATGTTTGCCTTCTACACTAGAAAAGAACCATCCCTTAATTAACTGCAAAAGGCAACATTTAAAAATAGAAGTAGAAATAGTCAATTACAAAAAGTAAAAAATGGAAATAAAGATAATGTAAACAATAATGAATTTTTATAATTATAACTTAAAATCGGGCCACAGGTAAATGGTTATTATTTTCAATAATAGAAAATGTTTGGGTTTTATTTTCATTTGTAAGCAATTACACACTTTATATTTTCACTAACTTTACTAGACCCATAACTCTGACATTTCTCTGACAACTTACATTTAGCTAGTTTTAAATTAATAATCCATTTCAGGGGAGCAATTTTTTACGTGTCACTCACATAGAAGACAAAAAAAATGGTGGTAGAGAATTCATCTTTTGTCTTTTAGTTTGGTGTTATTCAATTGCCCTTTTTTATTGATACATATTCTGGGGAAAATGCATATCATAATAGCATCCTGTCCATTCCCCACTGGTATCTTTACCACCTCTGGGCATCCCTCACAAACAAAGAATCCATTTGTTTTCACACATGTAAAGGCTTCCTGTGTGTCAACCCCCGATTGTCTTTCTGAATATTATTGCCTATGTAGTGGATATTTATTATTCTGGCCTACCTGGCTTTCCCTCCTTCTTATTCTGTAATGTAATTCCTCTTTCCTTTGGGAAATCCATTTCATGTGGTTCATATGCATCTTGTCACTCCCCATGAAACAGAGGAGGGAATAGGATCCAGGCCTGGCCAAAACTCCCCCATCTTTGGGGAGCCTCCTCGCCATTGTGACAGGTCCAGGAATATGCACCTGACTACAGACAGGCCAAGAAGCGTCTTCCCTAGAACAGTTCTTCTGGGGCAATCAGAGAAGACCTATTCTGTTGAGGCTAATAGGATACTAAGATACGAAATCAGGCTCTGGTAAACCATTTGGCCTACTATGCAGCATGAGCCTGTTCAAGAGATGAAGAGTGAGACAGAGTACTATTAAAATATCTTTAAGTGAGCCACTGGGTGACTGAAATTTTAGTGCTTTCAGACTTCTTGGTATGTGAAACAATATATTCCCTTTTGTGAAAAGGCTATTTTGAGTTGAATTTCTGTCATTTGCAATGGAAAAACTCCTGAAAAATAAATCTGTTCTTGAACTGCATGGTCTGTATCCTATCCACGGGCCAGGATCTCCTGTTACTTTATTTTAAAACACCCATCCTGTGAGACTTGCTTGCCCAGAATCTCTGACCGTTTACTTGTGTCCCATGCTATGTTCTTCTTGTTGGACCTATACTTGGGAGTTTCTCCAATTAATGGGCTTGCCTGTCTTCAGAGCCCAGCCCTGCCCACAGTAGATGATATTAGACCATGAACAGCACCAATTATGTTTGAAAAGATTATCATATTCCCCATACACCACACCCAATTAATTAATTTGAGTTTTAGTAGAGATGAGGTCTTTCTACATTGCCAAGGCTGGTCTCCAACTCCTGAGCTTAAGCGATCCTTCTGCCTTGGCCTCCCAAAGTGCTGGGATTACAGGAATGAGCAACCATGTAGTGCTAACATTGTTTTTACTTTATGGCATTTTCTTTTGGTTTATTTCACACATTGTTCAAAACTAGTACTCACATCATTGATTATTAGTTTTTTGACATTTATATATAGTTAATATTTTTTATCTTACATGATCATTTTATATAATAGAAATGGCTGTTTGTAATTATACATGTTTTAATCTGCCTTCATGTTGAAAGTAAGAGTTATTTCATTAGTTGGGAAGAAATAGAGAGTACACTTCTAGTCTCTGCCTTCATATGTTACATAGATAATACTGATGCAGGTGTACATATGGATATGGATGTGCATACATCCACAGACACATATAATGTATGTTGTTTTCTTTAGCATTCTTCTGTATCTTTTGTGGCAATATATGATTTGAATGCTGAAATATAGTGAAAATGAAATGTCATGTGAAATGATTTGAAAGTTGCATAGATAATTATAAAATAAAATTAGTATCACTATTCATCTTTGCATTTCTACTCAGACTAGGAAAGATGTGTGTTGCTCTCATCTACTGCAAAGTTGGATTCTTAGAAATAAGCCAATAACTAAGGCCAGGCATGGTGGCTCATGTCTGTAATCTCAGCACTTTGGGAGGCTGAAGCAGGTGGATCATTTGAGCCCACTTCAAGACCAGCCTGGGAAACATGGTAAAACCCACATCTCTACAAAAAATACAAAACATAGCCAGGCATGGTTGCACACGCCTGTAGTCCCAGCTACACAGGATGTTGAGGCAAGAGGAGGCGGAGGTTGCAGTGAGCTGAGATCATGCCATTGCACACTAGCCCGGGTGACAGAGCAAGACTATGTCTCAAAAAAAAAAAAAAAAAAAAAAAAAGGAAAGAAAGAAAGATAAAAGAAATATGCCAGTAACAGTACTTAGCACTTATTATTTTAACCAGAGAAAGGTATGGGTTTCCAGAGTTTGCATGGATAAACTCCCAGTGTATTTCAAGGCCAGTCAGAAAATAGAAGCCACTCTACATAAGTAAACTAGCAAAAAAGTTACACAAGAAAGGGTGACACGATGAAAAAGAGATGAAAAGCTAAACAGGAAGCATTTAATCAACCAAGATTAGCAGCAGCAAGAAACGACTACCATCCTTAGGCTAAAGTGATTGTGAAGGAAAAGACATCTATTGGAGTATGGGGCTGGAGTCAACTGGAAAAAGCTAGAATCAGAAGGAGATGGAGGAATACAAACTGGAGCCCCAGAGAGGACACCAGTGTTCTCTGAGAAACAAGAGGACACAGAGATACTCCCCAGTGTCCTTCATCCTGTCCACAGGGTTTAATGCTGCACTTGGTCCAAACTCAGCTAGAAGTCATCAGTTATCCAGCAAGCCTGGGAAACTTAGCCTGCAGGAACCAACTAGTAGGCTGAGAACCAATAAGTGAGTTCCCATTACCTCTCTAACTTCCAAACTCTTAGCTTATAAAATGGTGATAGCACATATCTCTCAGTATTGCTGTATTAAATAGTATAAGCAAACTGTTTGAAATAGCAGTCATTCAACAATTCTTTTTCTCCAAGTTTTGAATAGCTTTGATTTAGACACTTATTTATTAACAACTTTACTTGTTGCATTCAATTGTTTACTCAAAACAACAAAATTGTATGCCTACAATGCCCAGATGATCTGGTGAATAACATATAGCTCCTGCATTTATGATGGAATAGTAGGGAAGACAGACAATGAAAAGCAAGCAAACAGTGTGATAATCAAGTGCTAGGACCAAATTAAGATTGTTCAGTGATAAAGCTGTCCAGAGCAAGGTGACAGGAAATAGAAAGACCTCCTATTCCAAAAAGGTCGCCAGGGGAGGTAACAAGACCAAAGTATGACAAAGAAGTTTTGCTTAAAGAGCTGAGAAATTTGTGATAGGTGGAGAAAATGACCTGTGGACAAGCCCAAGGTAAGAAAAAGGTGGAGTTTTTTTTCTTTGTTGTAGAAACTTTTTATAAAAGCCAGATTAAATGAAGATTCAAGTGAGACTGTGAACTAGGAGCAGGTGCCTTCGAAGAAGGAAGGAGAGGAGATGCAGATGGGTGGAGCTCAGAAGCAGAATCTTGAAGGAGCATGTTTTTAAGTGCTGAGAAATGGCACTGGGTAACAAGGAGATACAAGGATGCTCTGAATTATGATTTACTTAAATTGCTTGACAGGTTTCTATGATAACAGGGTAGGATATTGATTCTCTTCAGGGGTTAGGTAAGTCAAAAATCACATACAGTCAAAATTGCTTTTGAATGTCCTTTAACTCTTAAGCAAGTGAGTCTTTGGGAACCCAAAAGCTGAATTAATCTTGTATGTGTCACTTGGACCTTGTGCTCTTGTTTTCTCTTTCCCTGAGGCCTGCAACAGGAGAGGCCATGATTTGACAAAGAAAAAGGCAAAAGTACAACTAGGCCGGGCGCGGTGGCTCACACCTGTAATCACAGCACTTCGGGAGGCCGAGGAGGGTGGATCACGAGGTCAGGAGGTCGAGACCATCCTGGCTAACACGGTGAAACTCCATCTCTACTAAAACAAAAAAATACAAAAAATTAGCTGGGCATGGTGGTGAGCACCTGTAGTCCCAGCTGCTTGGGAAACTGCAGGAGAATGGCCTGAACCCGGGAGGCGGAGCTTGCGGTGAGCCGAGATCGCGCCACTACACTCCAGCTTGGGTGACAGAGAGAGACTCCATCTCAAAAAACAAACAAACAAACAAACAAACAAACAAACAAACAAAAAGTACAGCTAAAGAGATCTCTCTCACTCTTTCTCTCTTGGACTATGTTTCTCCCTTACTCTCCGTTTTCTTCAAGTGGGACATAGGTAAATTCCAGTAAGTTAAACAGATGTTTGTTATGCCCATGTCATCATGCCTTCATGTGGTTTAAAATGTTGGTAAGGCCAAATCCAAGTGAAATTAGGAAGTATTTTTTCTTCCAGAAACTCTCAGAGCACCTGTGACACAACTGTCCTCATGTTCTATCATCTTCATACTTACTCCCCAGTCCCCGCTGCAACACACATGAAGTAAAATTTATGCTTCCTCCCTCCATACACTCGGCTACTTTGTCCCGTTTCCTCAGGAAAATTCTCAGGTGTGGGACAGTGGGGTGGCAAGGAGCTTTACTAATGTCTCTCTTTACAGATAACTGTTTTCTAGTTAGTTAACACCTGGCTGGAATTTTATTCAGCCCTAAAGGCTGATAAATTCTCGACAAAGAGGATTGTCTTAAGGTTCCACAAATCCCACTGTACTGGCAGTCATGTACTTATTCTGTGATTAGATTTCTGTATGCCAGCTAAAAGAGACAAATTTGAAGATGCTGACTGAAAAGATGAAACATTGCAATGTACAAATTTGATGCCTTAAACTATGCCAATTAAAATATCCACATGTCAAAATATACATTTCAAGAAGTTAAAAGCATCATTCTATTGCAAATATTTGATGAATACACGCCAAAGAGGCATTTAACTCACTAATATGGGAAGTAACCAGGTCTGCAAAGTTGATTCAGAGGGAGATAGGAGAGGCTGGTCTGTGAACGTGTGGTGAGTGGGTGGACATATGGTCAGCACTGAAAAGAATGCTGACAAAGGATGAAAAACTGAGGTACAAAACTCCTATGTGACAATGAAATCATGATCGTTGATGTTATATTTTCTATTAAATAAAAGTTGTTTCACTACTGGACAAAAGGTTGATTGTATTAAACCAGTCATCTCTAAATTAACATTATAATCAACATTTATGGAATCTGGAAACTATCAAAGATAAATGTTGGCCAGGCGTGGTGGCTCACGCCTGTAATCCCAGCACTTTGGGAGGCCGAAGCTGGCAGATCGTGAGGTCAGGAGATAGAGACCATCCTGGCTAACAAGGTGAAACCCTATCTCTACTAAAAATACAAAAAATTAGCCAGGAGTGGTGGCAGGCACCTGTAGTCCCAGCTATGTGGGAGGCTGAGGCAGGAGAATGGCGTGAACCGGGGAGGCGGAGCTTGCAGTGAGCCGAGACCGTACCACTGTATTCCAGCCCGGGAGAAAGAGCGAGACTCCGTCTCAAAAAATAATAATAATAAAATAAAAATAAATAATGTCAAACAAATATGTGGTTTCCCTAGAGCTGTATTGGTTAATATGCAAGCCACTAGCCACATGTGGCCATAGAGCACTTGAAGTGTGGCAAGTCCACATTGAGATGTGCTACAAGTGTAAAATACACACCGAATTTCAAAAACAGCATAAAAAAAAAAAAGTAAACTGCCCCACTAATAAGTTTCTATATTGACTACAGGTCAAAATAATATTTTTCATACATTGGATTAAGTAAAATATATTATTCAAATAAATTTCACCCATTTCTCTTAAAATGTTTTACTGTGGCTACTGGAAAATTCAGATTACATATAAGGTTCACGTTGTATTTCTGTTGGACAGATGTGGTAGGCTGGTAAGTCAGGGCTCTTACATGACTTTAAAAGAGCACAGAACTCTCTTTACCTTGTTGTTAAATTTTGGATAGTTTTTATTATCAAAAAAAAAATTGAAGCATCTCTGTTATAAAAGTACATTGAAATAGATTAAAAAATGAAAAGCTCTGCCCTTTATTTGCTGAGCGCCCTTGAGCAAGCATTGGTCTGTCTGTGATGGGAGAAGATTGTGTCAGAACATTTGTAAGGACACTTCAAAGGCAAGCTTCATATGGAATTTTCTGCTCCTTTACTGTGAGCACAGGCCTGGTTATAATGTTAGACTTTGAGGATGAAAACCAAAATCCAATCCGGGGGCTTGGCTCACACCTGGAATCCCAGCACTTTGGGAGGCCAAGGCAAGTGGATCACCTGAGGTCAGGAGTTCAAGACTAGCCTTGCCAACATAGTGAAACCCTGTCTCTACTAAAATACAAATTAGCTTGGCGTGGTGGCAGGTGCCTGTAATCCCAGCTACTAGGGAGGCTGAGGCAGGAGAATTGCTTGAACCCAGAAGGCAGAGGTTGCAGAGGGCGAAGATCACGCCATGGCACTCCAGCCTGGGCAACAAGAGTGAAACTCCATCTTAAAAAAAGAAAAGAAAAGAAAAGAAAAAAATCCATACCATCAGATAGTAGATAAATCAAGGTTGACTTCTTCACAAACCAAGCAAGTTACCAGGAAACCTTAGCTTGCTTTCATTTTCTTTTTCTCTTGCCTAAGACCTTTAATATTTGTAGCTTTTGATCATTCTAATAAAATACCTCCTCACCAAACAAGTCAGATTAGCTAATCTTATTATTATCCCAATGTATTCATCCAACAATATTTATTGAAGTTTACTCTGAGACAGATACTGCTATAGGCATGAGGGACATTTCAAAGAACAGGGGAAGCTCGCTGCCCCCATAGAGTTTATAGTCTAGTAAAAGGAGATTGCCGATAAAAAAAATAAGAAGAAAAACAAATGAAGAAATAAGCACATGATACAGCAGGGAGGGCTGGGGACAGTCATGAGATATTGAGGCTTCTTAATACTAGGTCAGGGAGGCTTTGCCAGTGAAGGCACACATGGGCAATGACCTGGAGGAAGTGAGGAAGGGAGCCATGGAACTCAGGGGAAACATTTAGGCAGAAGAAACTGTGTACAAAACACCTGAAGCCAGCAACAAGGCTGATGTAGTTGAAGCAGAATAAGCCATGAGTGGGGAATTGGTAGGAGACAAAGTTAAAAAGGTTGGGAAGAGAGGAAAGCATTTTGTAGACACGGGATTTTTGGCTATTACTTGGCATGAGCTAGGAAGTCATTGGATAGTATTGGTTAGAAATGTAACAGCACCTGACCTTCCATTTTCAAAAGATCATTCTAGCTACTGTATAGTGAATAGACTGAATAGATTGAAACAAATGTGGAAGTAGAAGGACCAGTTAACAGCTTGTAGATATAATACAAGCAAGAATACAATGGCTTGGACAGTGGTGGTAGTAGTAGAGATAGTAAGACATAGTCAGAGTTTAGATATATTTTGAACATAGATCAAGTAGGATTAGTAATAAGTGTAATATGGTTGAAGAGAAAGGGAAAGGGAATGTTTTAGCCTAAGCAATGAAAAAATTGAATTACCATTTACTGACATGGGGTGGCCTATAGGAGCAGCAGGTTGGGGCAGGAATGTAGAAAATCAGTATTTGGTCTGGATATGTAAGCTTGAGTTACATATTATACTTGTAAGTGGAAATGTCAACTATAAGGTTGAGTATATGAGTCTGGAGTTCAGCTGAGACAACTGGGCTAGAAGTATAAATTTGGAAGTGAGGGCATGTTGAAAGCCATGAGACTAGTTGCACTCACCTAGGGAGTGAAGGAAGACATCTGAGTACTCTGTCATAGGGCCCTCCAATTTAGAGTTAGAAGAGATGAATAAAAATCAGCAAAGAAGACTAGGAAGGAATAACTAATGAAGAAGGGCACTGAGAGAGTGAGAGTGAGATATAGAGAGAAATATGCTAGAAGTCAAGTGAAGAAAGTGGAAATAAGGAAATGATCACCCTATTAAATATCAGATGAGAACAGAGAATTGACCGTTGCACTTGGCAATTACAGGTCATTGGAGACCTTGACAAGAGCTATTTCAGTGAATTAAAAGCCTGATTGGCATGGGTTCTGAAAAATATTAGAAGAGAGAAATAGAGATAGCAAACATAGACAACATTATCAAAAAATATACTAGAACAGAGGACTGGGAAATGGACAGCAACAAGAAAGGTGTAGACAAGATGTATTATAGCATATTGGTATGATACTGAGAATGATATAGTAAAGAGAGGAAATTGATGATGCCATAGAGAAGAGACAGTTGCTAAATTAATGTATTTGAATTGGCATGAAAGGTTGAGATCCAGTGCCCAAATGAAGGGATTGACCTTAGATGAGTTGGTGGTTATTCTATCTACTGGTGATGGAGGAAAGGCAAATATATTAATAAGTCAGTAGAAGTGGTTTTGGGAGCATGTGGAATTGTATCCTTTGGTTTCTTTGATTGTCGATAGAGGAAGAAAGGCTAGTTATTCTGATTGGAAAGCGAGGAGGAGGTACTGGTGGCTAAAGGAAAGAGATGGCATAAGATGGCCATCTGTGAAGGTATAAGAGTGAATGTACTAAGAAAATATGGTGGGTGACACTACTGGGCAACACTGAGGGCCCATTGAGAATGAGAGTCAGAATATTGGAGGGTAATGAGACAATAAATTGCCAGAGAATGGTTGAATCAATATATTCCAGCACTATCATTAGGTTCATATTGATAGTGGCAGGAGGCAGACAAATGCCTAAGCAGATAGTGGTGGGACCCCTGTGAAACCCCACCTCCAAGCCAAAGATAGTTTAAAGCCTGAAAGTCAAGCTACAGGTCAAATCCAGGGACTGGATTGAGAAACTGTCTTCCCTTTTGGCACACATTCCTCTAATTGATCCCCACCCTTCACCTATTTTACATATATCTACCCTTCCCTAAATGGTTTTTCACACTTCTGTGCCCACCTTTGAGTGCTGCCTTTGTTTTTAACCTTTTTTGCATACTCACAAACCAATCAGGATGCACTCTCTTATTATGGGACCATAAAAACCCTGGATTCAGCCACACTGGTTGAGAAACCACACGACATCAGGTAGCTGACCACCTTCATGACCCCTCTTGGCTAAGAGCTGTTTCATCCTCAATAAAATTCTTCTCTGCCCTCCTAACCCTTCAACTATCAGAATATCCTCTTTATTCTTGGACATGAGGCAAGAACTCAGGAACTGCTGAACATGGATATGAGCTATAGCACAGGTGGGCTGGGGCATGCTTGTCCCAGCTGCAGGTTCAGCCAGTGCACAAGCCAGGGACAGCCTGGGTGGGCTGAGTAGGCAGTTGCCTCTTGTGGCAGGTAGCATGGCCAAGCGAGGCCCAGGCAGGGGCATCACTGGCTGGAGGTCCCTGGCTTGCAAAGCAACTAAGAAAACTCCTTCGTCAATATTGCCCACGGTGTCTCAACTTTCATGAAGCCCCTAGGGATTTAGTCCAAATGAACGGAATCACCTAAGATCCTGCACACTGATTCCAAAGTTTTCATGTAGGGCAGTGTGACCCAAACCAGAAAACACAGCAGGACATAGCATACACATTTAGCAAGAGGCAGATTCAAACAAGTTGCCAATGTGGAACCAATAATGGGAGGATGCAAGAGACAGAAGGAGATTGAAGTGACCTCAATAAAAGGAGATGGGGCAGCAGGAATAAAAGTATGGTTAGTAACTAACAGTGGAGCTTTGAGGGGCTGCAACTTGGCAAAGAGAACAAAATCAAAGAGAAAGCAGTATAGGAGATGGTTAAAATCCTAGGGTGCAAAGTCAGTTATATCTGGTCTAGGAATCAGTGATTAACTATAAAAAAAAGTATTTCTCAACAATGACATTCTTCCTTCTCTGAAGTAAAACCACCTTTGCAAAAATTATATCAGTGAGAAAATCATGCCACTGAACGAGATCTGAGCTAGTCAACCCTTATCTTGCCATTTCTTTAATTATTCCTGGGCTATTGGGCCAAGCGAACTTTGGAAGACATTTAGGCTATAGTTTAAATGATAATGGGTTTTGCCCTGAAACTCAACCACTTTTGTAAAGCTAATAGGAGACCATGAGGTTGGAATAGGAGAGGAGCATGAGTCTTGCTAAGGTGGAGACATAAATGTTTGTCAGCCTATATTCTGGAGGTTATAAGATAATGCAACTTCCCTAATTACTCCTGAAAATAACATCACTATCATAGAACCAAAGATGGGCCTTTTGAGATATCTTTTCAGATATTTTTTTGCATGTCTGAAACTCATGGCTCCACCTGGACCTGCCAGCCCTACTACTGTGGCCCTACCCAGAAGCTATTTAGCCCACAGAACAGCCTTGACTCCCTGTGATTTCATCTCTGCCCCAACCAATCAGCAGCAAGTACCTGTTACCTGGCTACTATTGGGGGAACCAGTCCCCAATATTTCAACGTAGGTTCTTTTTCTATTTTCCCTAAGTATCAGCTGGTCTGAGAAATAAAGAGAAAGAATACAAAGAGAGAAATTTTACAGCTGGGCCTCTGGGGGTGCCATCACATATTGGTAGGACCATGATGGTGACCCCGAGCCACAAAACCAGCAAGTTTTTATTAGGGATTTTAGAAGGGAAGGGGGCATACGAACAGGGAGTAGGTCACAAGGATCACATGCTTCAAAGGGCAATGAAGGTCAGAAGGCAAGGCAAAATTAGAACTACTAATGAAGGTCTATGTCCTGCTGTGCACACACTGACTTGATAAACATCTTAACAGGAAACGGGATTCAAGAACAGACAACCCATCTGACTAGAATTTACCAGGCTAGAATTTTCCAATCCTAGTAAGCCTGAGGGTACTGCAGGAGACCAGGGCATATTTCAGTCCTTATCTCAACCATATAAGACAGGCACTCCCAGAGTGGCCATTCATAGACCTCCCCCCAGGAATGCATTCCTTTCCCAGGGCTATCAATTATTAATATTCCTTGTTGGGAAAAGAGTTCGGCGATATTTTTCCTACTCGCACATCCATCTATAGACTTTCTGCGAGAAGAAAAATATGGCTCTATTCTGCCCAACCCCATAGGCAGTCAGACGTTATGGTTATCTCCCTTGTTCCCTGAAAATCGTTGTTATTCCATTCTTTTTCAGGGTGCACTTATTTCATATTTTTCAAACACATGTTTTACAAACAATTTGTACAGTTAACACAATCATCACAGGGTCCCAAGGTGACATACATCCTCAGTTTACAAAGATGATGGGATTAAGAGATTAAAGTAAAGACAGGCATACGTTCAGAGATTGCAGTAAAGACAGGTTTAAGAAATTATAAAAGTATTAATTTTGGGAACGCATAAATGTCCATTAAATTTTCACAATTTATGTTCTTCTGCCGTGGCTTCAGTCAGTCTCTCCGTTTGGGGTCCCTGACTTCCTGCAACAGGCTACCTGTATAAATTTCCCCAAACTGCCTTTGAAAAACCCCTAACCCTTGAGCTTTGGATGTGATGATTTGAGTACTAACTCCATGCCCCATGTGGTATGACTGGCCTCCTGCCTATTAAGCTCTTTCTTTACTGCAATGTCTGCCTTTATGCAGCAGACAGGGAGAATCCCTTGAATGGTTACAGAAGCTATACTATTCTTTTCTAAACGGAAGATCACTACCCCTGACTAAGAAAACAGCAGCCATCACAGAATGATTTCCCAATCAGTACATTCTAATAGTTTGATGGACTTTGAAGGTTGTGGATTGTCTCCCTGATGTCCACATTGCAGATCCCATAGTTAAAATACTTATACATGGACTGGGGCCAAAAACACTGAGATTCCTTTGGAGATTCAAATTTTGATAGAAAGATTACCATCTCTAGGAATTAAATCCACTTCACTGGGCAATGATTAGTCATTTAAATGTGAGAAGATTAATTTTTATGATTTCCAATGATAGTGATAAAATGGAGAATGAATGAGCTTAACAGTCAAAATGAATTTTAATCCTGGTTTCAGTTTGCTTTATTTAATTTTTATGCATCTCAGCTTTCTCTTCTATATAAATGGGGTAATAATATTTATCTAGAAAGTTATGTTAAAAATTAGATCCGGTAACATACATGAAAGCACCTATCACATTACCTAGAGCTCAGTAAGTGCTCTGAAAATGTTGGTTTGTGTTCTTTGCTTTCCTTTTATTTTTATTTCTTCCCTTCTTCTCAAACTATCCCTTCCCTTTACCTCATTTTCTTCCTTTCCTTTTTCAGACACTAGATTTCATGATCAAAATGTCTTTATGTTGTATATCCAGGAACATTTGATTTATATATATTCTTTTTCCCTTTCCCCTGACCTTTCAGTAGAAAGTGTGAAAAAGGTCTAAATTCATATACTGATAGGAAACATGGGTCTACTATTTTTCACACAATCCCATTGCTTTGTTTCTGCTTACATTGGACTTTTCTTAATAAAATTTGTTTTGCTTTATTTCTGAGAATTATTAGTATGACCTCTCAGAAAGTTCTCCATTGACCCAATTTTTGTGACTGTCATTTTGAAGTGAGAGGGTGAAGTGAGGATACATTTCCTACAATATATCAGCTACTTTTTCGTAAGATGACAGAAGCTTTTTTTTTTTTTTTTTTTTGGTAGGCTATTACATTTTTGTATATTGCTTTATAAATGTAAGATCTTGTTTATCTCAAAATATCTCAAGTCTGAAAAAAAAGCTGCCTTTAGTAGCTACCTTGAAAGTAAACTGTCTCCCCTTCTTGTCTACATAATGCATGTTGCTTTTGTTTGGACAAAAAGTTCTTGAACTCTTAACGGCCACATCAGCTTTCTCATCAGCCTGACCTTCCATCATCTCAGAAATACCACAAGGTTGTGATATTACCTCTCACAGCAGGAATATTAATGGCCTTTGTTTTTGCTTCTTATCTAAATTGTCAAATTCTCTTTGTTGAAAATCTTCCAGTAGCCTGTATTTAGCTTGATTCAAATAATTTTATTCAAAATTCTACACCATCTCAGATTTAATAAAATATTTTATAATATTCTTAACTATGGTTTAGAATGTTTATTTTAATTTAAAAATGTGAATAAAAAGCTGTCTTAGGTAATTCTTGCCTTCTTCAAGAGCATGAGTAAAATAAAGCTTTGCATTTTCACAGACATTCCCCCCAAAATGATGCATTGCTTTTTTTTTACAGAAAATGCAAAAAATAAATTATATATAAAAGTATAAAATTGTATTAAATTAACATTTTGTCAAGATTATTATTCTTAAATAGTTTTTCTATAAAGAGTTGACTTTTATAGCCACATTACCAGGCATTGTAATACTGAGAATATAGGAAAATGGACATTGTAAAAGCAAAGATCTGTACTCAGTTTTAGGAGAAACCATCAATTAATTGTTCAAATAGGTTATGAGGTAATAAAGTAAAATACAATATAAAATAGTAGAAAATGAGTTTTTGTAATATAGTTTTTAAAATGCATAGGCAATTTAAACTATTCTGGAGAAAAAGAAACTAGCATCTGTTTTAGGGCATTTTGCTCCAGGATCAAATCAGCATTAGCATTGAGAATATGAAATCCAAATTTGCAGAATTTCAGTATGAAGGCTTCAAATGGGCAGAAATATTGCAGTCTTTGTAGATGCCTGCATTCAAGGGTCCTTGTTGCTCCAGGTAAGGAAAAGGTGATTGAGGAAGAAAGGAATAAAATGCCAGAAGAAAATTGTCTTACTCCCTTTTGTGACTCACAGACAAAGATGGGAATGATCTGTTAACTGGTCATGGTGTGTCATTCCTAGAACACTGACCTGCTCATTCAGGCAAACTGCTCTCCTATAGAAGCCATATGGCTGGCATTAGATATTGATCATGTACAAGAAACATTTAGGCCTGTCCAAGGTGTAGTCTTTGTGCTAGTCTTTTTTTAGAAGTTCATTCTTAGTTCTTTTCTGAACTGAAATTTAAATTAGCCAGTCATTCTTAGAGTACTTTAAAATATGTTTAAATATGTTAAAATATGTTTTCTGCAAAAACAAAAATGGTTTTCCTTTGGGAAAAGGGCAAATTAACAACAAAAAGGAAACCAACAACAACAACCAAAAAAAACACATCCCTTAAATCCTAAAACTCTTACCTGCTGAAAAACATTACCATTAGCTCCATTATCCGTACAGAAAGATCATGTATGCCATGTTGCTCCCAGTTTTAATCAATGAGTTTAAAGCTAACAGTTCATGCCAATTTTGTTCTCATCAAGCAATCTGTTTAAAAATAACCTTGAAAGTAAGAATAATCGTGGGGTTTTACAAAAGGTTTTGACATTCTCTTCCCTGAGATGGCAAACCCTGCCAAATAGCCAAAAGTATTAAATTTGTTGAAGGCATATAAAAATATTAGTGTTTGATGCCAAGATAGTGTGGATTTGTTTATCCAGTCACTCCATCAGGGAATTAAAATGGATCAGAAGCCTGTTGGAGGAGAGGGACTGACATCAGGAAGCCTGTCAGTGTTAATTCCCTGGAAGTCAGTGAAGGGAGATTGGCAAGAGGATTTGTTTCATTCACATGTTCTTCCATGCACAAAGCCTCCTTGGCTCTGCAATAGTTCTCTCAGACATGGAAGAGAGAGCTGACCATAACAATTGGTGGTCCTTTTATTTTGGAGAAATAGGTGATTTATTCTAAGCTAAGCATGTAAAATATTTGTTATAGTAATAGCAGCCTGCTTTACATGTTGTCTGAAACCCAGGATTTAAGACTGCATTCCCTTTAAAAACTTTCCTAACATAACTTCATTAAAAGTTCTGTGATTGCTTAGATAGGACTGCATATCTGGGATATGCTTTATTTTTCAAGAAAATATTTATAAGAACAAATAAATCCAGAGTCAGCAAGTGTCAAGAAGTCCAGGATTATGTTTGGGCAGTCAGCCATTTCTTTGCCCTTTTTTTGTTTCACTTTTGAATTTATTCTAATGAAACTATAATTCAGTCTAACACTGGTTTGAATTCCAAAACATTTTAAAGTTTTTCACTAACTATAAATTATCTTTTTTATATTTTATGATGGTTCAGTTGCCAGATTTAGTTGTGTTTGGTAGGATAGTTTGGTCTAGACACTACTATTATAAAATTCAGCCTCAATACTTTCGGCACCAAGACTGTGACTCCCACGTCCTAGTAAGGTGTACATGATTTCTCTCAGCCAAGAGAAACTACGTTTATTTTCTTTTGTCCCCAGAACCTTGGTTTTAACTGTTAGAATGGTCTTAAATATAGTTAGCTAAGTAATAACCAAATTTTTATAATTTTAGAGTCAAGAAACTTCCACTCCCAAAGTGCAATGGCTGACACAGATATCTTCTTCACTGCCAACTTAAAATCTCAAATATTGTAATTAGATGGTCAATCCTATACAAAAACAAATATAATAGGATATTTTAGTCAGTTGCTTGCCAGTATAGAAAATACCATACATATACTACATGCACACCCTTAGCTATGCCCTCTCCACATACAGAACATGTATCAACCTCCCTTCTTGTGTTTGTGTCCATGAGAGTTTTTGTGGGAACAATGTTTACACTGATAGAAGTTTTCTGAAATCTGGGACCTATTAGGTTGGTGCAAAAGTAATTGCATTAAAAGCAATGATAACAATTGCAATTACTTTGCACCAACATAATAGATTAGAATGTGAAAACCATGAGAGGGGTAGTGAAGACTATTTCCTTCCCCAGGAATTTGAGACTGTTTTTCAGCCTCTGTAAGTGTTAAAACCAAAATCTTATAGCCCCCATAAAATGGTGGTCATGTGACTCCAGGCCTAAAGAGAGGTGCCCATGGGGGCCCACATGAAAAACTGAGGCTCAGGGATAAGTTAGAATGCACACCCCATGCCCACCCCTTGTATCTCTGCAGAGAGCCTTGCCCCGATCTTGAACCTGGATGCCGAAAATGGTGGCAGGGTGCAGAGTCGCAGTCTTGGCTTAGATAGACACTGGTGACCACATGATGAGAAGTCTGCCACATTGATGCTTTTACCAAGGATCTTGGATGATCCTAATATTCTAGAGCTGGGGTTGGCAGCCATTTTCTGTAAAAGGCCAGACAGTAGATATTTTTGGTTTTTTTGCTACATGCTATCTCTGTCACGTTGTTGCCTCTTCCCCATCTTCCTTCTCATCTTGTTCTTTAAATAAACCCTTTAAACTTAAAAAACAAAACAAACAAACAAATAAAAAAATTAAAAAATTAAAAAACGCTTTTAGATTGCAGACTGTACAAAAACAGGCCATGGCTGTGTTTAGCCAATTCCGTAGTTTCGTAACTCCTGTCCTAAAGGGTAAGTGGAGAGTGGACAAATCATCGGAAAGAGAACACTATATTTGTAAAGATATGCTAGCTGCTCATAAACAATTCTCACACCCCATGGCTTAACAAAATTAAGAATTTCTGTATACTCCCATTCTTGTTGAATGTGGAGGTTGGTTAGGGTGGAGGCAGTGGGAGCGGGTTTCTCTGCCCCATATAGTTACTCGGGTACCTAGTTTTCTTTTATCAGTGACTCTTCTATCACGTAGAGCCTCCATAACTTCCATTGAATGCTTTGCATCTGGCTAACAGAGAAGGGAAAACAAGAGAAGGCAGATCTGGAAGGAAACTTTAGACCTCGATTTGTAAATGTTGCACATATTGAACTCAGTCTCCTTGCCCCACTTAACAGAGAAAGGGGCTGGAAAAGGTAACGTCCCAGTGTCAGTGAGAAACAGAGGCAAACACAGATTTTAGAGATGACTAGCAACCTCTGAATCAGTGACAAGTAGACTGGCAGACACAGGTGTCTGTAAGTATTCAAGGTGGGAGGGACAAGGGAGGGAGAAAAAAGAACAGAAAGAAAGGGAGTGAAGAGAAATCTCTACCTATTCAGCAGTAATCTTAAAAACTGCTGCAGTTTGTATACCATATGCAAGGATGCAAGTATCACCTGCAAAATTTGGAATTACTGATGATAGTCAAATGATACATATGTGGAAGTCAAAAAGTTAGAAAGTAGTGGTCTTCAACTTCACAGTTTCCATCAGCAATTTTTCCAATTCAGAATGGGAGTTGAGGTTAAGTTGAGATAAACAATCCTCAACATTATTTCATTTTGATCAAGGTATTAATAAAGTTTGATAATTTTTCTAGCATTTAAATCATATTGTTTATTTTACTAATTGCCCTTCCCAATGAGGTGGATATTGTGTTTATAAATCTTATTTGTCATTACACATGAATATTTTAACTTTACCTCATTATCTTTGTCAACAGGAAATGACCCTTGTTTGACATTGTTTATCTTGTTGTAAGTTGTACTCAGATAACCCATTAATTTCATTGTAGCGATTTCAGCAAGGATAGCAGAAATTTACACTTATCAAACTATAGCTAAAACAGAATGTTCTATGTAAGTATTTGCTAGTAGTAGCAGCACATAAATCAGTACAATTATCTAGAATGCTACTAGTCTCAAGTCCTTCTGAAGGAAAAAAAGTTTATCAATCAACATTTTCACCAGGTTATGTATATTTCCTAAGACAGAAGTTACTCCTTTTGACTTTCAAGAGCCAAAGATATCTTTCTAAGCTAACAAAACTCAGCGACTTCAAAAGATACCTTGAAATGGGTGCTTATTTTCTGTAAGCTGCTATAACCATTTCAATTACAAATTATCAAGAGGATCACTTTTGTTCTATTTGTAATGAGAGGAATAACCAAACCTCACATCTCCAGCCACAGGCTCTGCTTCAATCCATGGGCCTTGGATGCCTGTGCAACTGAGGCTTCTTTTGGCTCCAAAGCCCGGTGATCACATATAAAGCCCTGGAAGTGTGTGCAGTTCAGCACCCATCTCTAAAATCATATAAATAACTAGTGTTTAAAATATCTGGCTGGGAGCCATATACTATGTCTGACAAATAAATCTTACAGTGGATTATAATAAAATAGAAAACTCACATATTTCATTCCATGGTTGGTATTACTAATTTTATATATGTTATTCCACTTCATTCTTTAACACACTTTTTTCCTCAGAAAACTGGTTATGATAAATCAATTTCAACCTTTATAAATGTGTCTTGGAGCCAAAGTTAAAATGTAATTTTTTGTTGATTTCTGAAAACCCTCTAAAACTGTTTCTGGCCTGATATGGTTTTGTTTCCAGAAAGTGGTCACAATCTAGACCCGAGGAGAGGCTTCGTTGATCTCACACAAGACAGAATTCAAGGCAAGTTCATACAGTAAAGTGAAAGTAAGCTTATTAGGAAAGTAAAGGAATAAAAGAATGGCTACTCCATAGGCAGAGCAGCAGCTTGAGCTGCTGGTTGTCCATTTTTATGGTTATTTCTTGATTACATACTAAACAAGGGGTGGATTATTCATAAGTTTTCCAGGAAAGGGGTGGGCAATTCCTGAGGATTCCCCCTACTTCTTGACCATATAGGGTAAATTCCTAACGTGGCCATGACATTTGTAAACTGTCATGGCACTGATGGGAGTGTCTTTTAGCATGCTAATGTATTATAATTAGCATATAATGAGCTGTGAGGACAACGAGAGGTCACTCTTGTTGCCATCTTGGTTTTGGTTGGTTTTAGCCAGCTGCTTTACTGCAGTCTGTTTTATCAGAAAAGTCTTTATGACCTGTATCTTACACCAACCTCCTGTCTCATCCTGTGACTAAGAATACCTTAACCTCTTGGGAATGCAGCCCAGTAGGTCTTAGCCTTATTTTACTAAGCCCCTATTCAAGATGGAGTTGCTCTGGTTCAAACACCTCTGACAGTTTGGCTCTCTGTTCCCTCCCAAATCTCATCTGGAATTGTAATCCCCATAATCCCCACATGTTGAGGGAAGAATCTGGTAGGAGGTGATTGGACCATGGGGGTGGTTTCCCTCATGCTATTCTCATGATAGTGAGTGGGTTCTCATGAGATCTGATGTTTTTATAAGTTTGTGAGAGTTCCTCCTTCACACTCTCTCTCTGTCACCTGCTGCCGTGTAAGATGTGCCTGCTTCCCTTTCTGCCATGATTGTAAGTTTTCTGAGGCCTCCCAGCCATGTGGATCTGTGAGTCCATTAAACCTCTTTTCTTTATAAATTACCCAGTCTCAGGGCAGGTCTTTATAGCAGTGTGAAAATGGACTAATACATGGTCTTTAAGTTGTATAGACAGTCTTATATCTTATGATTTCAGGACAGTGATGGAGATTTTGAGATTTTGGCTGAGTCTCTTATACTAAGTCTGGCAAAGTGTTATTTTCACAAGAATTTACTGCCCCTCCCTGTAGAAGAATTATTAGTACCCATCCTATTGACATCAGATTTGTCAAAGGCAATTTCAAGGGTCTTTTTGTTACTTTAGAATATCAAAATGGCCAGACAAACTTAGAAGAGAGTCACATTGTGTGACATCATACATACTTTATTCCTTAGGTGAGTTCTGAAGGACATCTTAGAAATCTTTGAAAAGCTCTGTTCACCCATAGCTGCCTATAGAAGTCCTACAAAGAGCTGTGAACTTCTTCATAGTAAAGATAATGTCAGTTCTTTCTAAATAAATTTATATATGTATCGCTATTGCAATTAAATTCTCAGCAGGTTCGTGTAGGTGTCTATATGGAAATTGAAAAACTAATTCTACAATGTATATAGAAATGCTAAATAAATTTTTTAAAAATCTTGAAAAATGTAGGTGGAGGACTTACAACTCCAGATATCACAACTCACTATAAAGCTACAATAATTACAACAATGTGGTGGTGTACAAGGAAGTAAATAGACCAATAAAATGGAATAGAAAATCCAGGAGTAGACACATACATATCCAACCAATCTAATAAATGACAAAAGTGCCACTGATAGTAGGGAAATGATTTTTTTAAGTAAGTTGTGCTGCATCAGTAGATATCCATATGATAAAAAAAACAAATTTTAATCATTTTACATCAAATACAATAATTAATTCATGGACTTAATCGTGGAATATATATACAAAGCTTTAGAAGGTAACATGGGTAAATACTTTTATGAACTGAGGTATGCAAAGATATCTAAACAGAACAAAAAGCACCAACCAAAAAAGGAAAGATTAATAAATTATACTTTTTAAATTAAGAAATTCTGTTATTAAAAAACACTATTAAGAGAGTGACAAGTGCAGCCTTATGTTGGAAGAAGATATCCAGGCTGGCAGCCTGCCCTAAAGATTTGATACTTACCTTGCTAGACTTCACGGTTATGTATCAAATCTTCATTTGATCTTTTGCAAGTTTATTACCTTCACTTCTTCTTTAACACTGACCTTGTTCTGTGATTGGGTTTGGTAAGTCTAGCCATAACTATTTCTACTTCTATCATCTCTCTTTGCATTCTAATCTTCACTTCTTACTCCTGGCTTTCTGTGATTGTTCCTATCTTCTTCAGTCAGATGATTGTTAGAAGAGAGTTAGACATCTAATAATTTCTGTTTGATCTCTTTCTAACAGAAAGGAATCTTCAAAACTGTAAATATTCCCTCATTAATCAGCATTTTAAACATTATTTATAGACTATTTTCTCTACTAATTTGGAATGGAGAGCCACAAAATCAAGCCTAGCATTTGCCAAAAGACAAACTAGAGTATCTCTTATACCATATACTGTCCATGTGGGTGCTGGTAGCTTTTCTGTCCAAATGGAAGGAAAGCTTGATGTACTCAATGTGTGATTTCTAATCACAATCCAGTGTGATTTTGTTGGAGTCAAGTCAGAGCTTATGCTTTCTTTGCCAAGATTTCAGACCAAAATGCACTGTGCATGGTGTTATTCTGGCTTTCTATGGAGGGGAGAAAAGCATTTTCTGAGGCAACCAGATATCCTCACATCAACTTAGCCTTTGCCTCTCTTTCCTGGCATGTTGCCTGTTGAGAGTTATGGACTCTGAATGATATGTAGAGGCAAGCTAGGATCAGACAGCTTTCATTTACAAGAAACAGAAACCACCATAGACATATTTTATGTAGACATTGGTTTAAATGTAGGAAATGAGGTGCTTACAAAAATCATTAAAGAAATGGAAAGGCAAACTTTATCCTAAGCTTCCTCCAGGAATGATTCCAAGATCAATACAATCGAAATGGCTCACCAGGGAACTACAGTCTTTACCACAGTTAGGAAGACAAGGAAACACAGAAGGCTTTCTGACTGTGATCCAGAAAATAAGCCAGCATCTCCACAACTTCCTCCTGACACCCATTCTGTAGTCATTCTCAATGACTAGAGAATGCATTGCTGAGCAGGGCCACCAATGCTGCTTGAATCTACCTTTCCAAGACTTTTTCCTCTAGAAAAGAGGTTGGAAATCAATGTTCCCAAGACCAAATCCAGGCAGCAAACATGACCACACTCCTCTGTTTACATACTGCCTGTGACTGCTTTCACTGCAAGACAGAGTTGAGGAATTGTGACAGAGCTTGGCCTCTTGTTCCACAAAACTGGTATATATGCTCTCTAGCCCTTTACAGAAAACATATATCAACCTCCAGTCTAGAAGTCAGTGGTTGGAATGCTGTTTCAGTGAAACCAACAAGTATACAATGGTGCCTGCCAAAAATAACACCCAAAGCATAGGGAGACGTCTGTTCTCCATGCCTCAGGCAGTTCTATGTAACATACAGTACACAGGTCTCATCTTCAACCTCAGCTTCAAAGGAATCTAAAACATGGAGTTTTGATTTTTGCGACCTTTGCTATAGAGAAAGTCACATGAGGGAGAAAGTTGGAAAGCTGGAATGAATATGAGTGCTGTTTCACTATATCCACCAAGTTCAATTTTCTGGGTATGCAACATTTATACACATATTTCTCCATATACTTAAACTCCCAACAATGGCAACCTAAAATAACCATTACCATACAGATATAATGCATTTGCCCTCTCTCCAAAAGGAGAGAACCACAGTCTCGTCAGTCACTCTAATGATCTTTTTGTGATACTCATCCTCCTTTCAGTTCAGCTGAAATGCCACCTTCAACATTGTTGTCCTTTTTTCTTTCCTCTTTCCTACTTGCTGAAATATGCATGTGGGGTTGAACTATCTTTGACATTTCAGGCAGGGACAGCATTCTAGAAATGGGAGATCAAGCAATAGAAGAAACCCGGATCTCTGATAGTGGCTCAAGCCACCATCAAGCCCTAGACTATAAGCCCAACTATTATTTGAGAGAGAAATAAACTTTTATCTTAAGCTACTGGATTTTAGACTCTCTTGTACATCAGCTTAGATTGTTCTCTTATGTATAAAGCTATAAATTAAATTAGAAATTTAACATCGATGATACATTCTATGAGACAAGCCTAAGCAACAAAGTGAGACTCTCATCTCTACAAATAAATAAATAAATAATATCTGGGTGTGGTGGTGTGTGCCTGTAATCCCAGTTCCAGCTACTCAGGAGTCTAAGGCAGGAGGATAACTTGAGCCCAGGAGTTTGAGGATGCTATGAGCTATAGTTGTACCACTGCACTCCAGTCAGGATGACAGAGCAAGACCCCATCTTACACAAACACACACACACACACACACACACACACAAATCCTATACAAAAAAAGAAAAGGAAGGGAAGAGAAGCAAAAAGTTAACCAGTAGGTAGAGATATACACATCACATAAAGAGAAAGAACTATGTACAGCTATGACCTATGTCACATTCTTTACCCAATGCCTTAGCTGATTAGTTTTGTTTGTTTTGCTTGATGGTGTGTTTGTTTTGTCTGCATATTGATCCAAATCTTTATTCTGAGATGTCTGGCTCCTTGCTGGTCTTCCCTGAATGATCATTTGGCCAATATAATTTTCCATTATCTTTTATCCTTAGACTGGCCACTACTTGGAGACCATTTAGATAACTTGGCTCCAGACAGAGTTTTTTGTCTCCATTGTGAAATAGTAGCCCTATTTTTCCTTGATAATTCAGCTAATCACTGGAACAGTTATTTTACTCCCACACCAGTTGTTATTTTATTTTGTTTTGTTTTGTTTTGTTTTTTTTGCTTGTTTCAAGAAGAGCCTAAAATGCAACTGTCATTGTGGCCCTGGTAGAAGCATTTCTCCCTTTGGAAACTTAAGGAAAATATTTCCCCAAACCTGGTCTGGAATGTATTTCACAATCTCCTTCCAAGAAAAAATTGGCATACCTAATGAAATAGCCTAAGCACATTGTATCATTGCCTGATGAACTGTAATAAGCCTGAGATCTGTTCTGGAAAGCTAGTCACCTGCCCACCCTCTAACTGTCAGCTGACTGTCAGTTAGAAGCGTAATCATCTCTAATCAGAAAATCTTTTCTTAATTAACTAACATTTCTCTTTTCTATAAATGTACTAGCAAGAGATAAGTCTTTAAATTAGTCTACTTAAGTCCCTTTTCTTGAACAATCTTGAAATAAAATTTTGACAAGGCCACATAATTAAATTGTCAGAACAGGTTTAAATTAAAAAATAATAATAATAATAATGACAAAAGAGTCCAAAATGGCATAGGATTTTGTGAAGGTGACATTGGTATAGTAGGTTAAAACCTACTTTCACTTCCACTCCTTGGTTCCTTGACTTTTGAATTATGGCTACAGAAAAAAAGAGTACCATTTACAATATTTCTTCTGTTTTACATCACTTCTGTTTTGTCCTTTTTTTAAGGTTTTTGTGTCTCTGACATCAGCCTGCTTCTTACAATCATTGTAAGGTATAGTTTACTTGATAGTATATTTTTTCTTAGTTTTACATAAAATAATTGAACTCCTTACAATCCAGGCCAACTTAAATTTGATGAGCCAGGAAATGACTCACTGCTTAAGATCATTTTCTAAAACAGACTGTTAACCTCACAAGGTGCTATCTTCCAGAAAGTGCTGTAACTGAGTCTTCAATATGCTGTTTCATTTTCATTATTCTATAAGGAGAGTTCTGTAATGGGAGACATAGCACAGTTGGAAAATTCCTCAGGTTTCAGCACATTGTTCCATTCCATTTATCCCCCATAGAAAACAGGCCCCATGGTTGGAAATAATATTGCGTGGAACCCTGGTATTGTGAATGAAGCGTTCACTGAGTTCATAGATGTTGATGTTAGCAGAGAACAGACAAAAAAGACAAATTCAAATTCAGAATGTGTGTCTGTTTCAGGGAGAACACATGAATCTGACAGATGTGGGTCAAAGTAGCTCACCTTGCCCCCAGATGTTTTCTGGCACCTCTGGGATATGCTGGCAAAGTGGGTGCAGCATTAGTCTCTATTCTGGCAAGTGGAACATTTAACAATACTGTTAGCCCCATTAGCCTTGGTGAGGGGAAGCCTGTACACAAGTGCCACCTTGGCCACCATGGGCATTTTGTTCCCAAGCCCTCTAAGCAGGCACTAGGCTGTCTGGGGAGTGAGGCTCCTCACATCCTATCCATGTGATTTCTTTTTTCAGGTTTCACATTTGTGATTTTATTAAATCGATTGCTTTACAAAGCATTATGGATGTCACCATTATTATAACATCAGTTTACCAATCTGTAGCTAACTGGTGCCGTTTGCTGAGCATATTTTATAAAGGAAGGGAAATGCTAAATCCCCCAGATAGTGGTTTCATTGCAGCCTAGGAGACAAAGGAGATGTTGTTTCTCAGACATTTAAATCTGGTTAATGAAACAGGAAAAGAAATTCTCTCCCCCATCTGAAGAGCTGCTTCAGAAGGAATATTCTAGTAAATATAAACTACACTGTTTATGCTCTCAATAAATGGCATAAGTTGTGACATCCCTTTCTTGGACTTCAAAATTGGAGAGTTTTGGTCTTTCAATTGTAGGTATCAAATATATGGACATTTCAGCCTTAATATCTTCACTCTGAAATAACAGTCTACCCCATAATTTCTTTTTAAAATTCTAGCACAGTACTTTCAGCCAAACATTTAATACTGAACACACACCACATGCCTTATTGCAATCTGTTTTCCCCTCAGCAAGTTACAAAATAATTCAGGAAGCTATGGTTAAAGCTATATTTCTGAGTGGTATTGATAAATGCTACATAATTTTTTGATACATAAAAACTCGTTTCCAATTTAGTGACTCTTTTACTCTGGAATAAGATAGGAATTATGACAAGAGTATTAGGATTTCTCTTACTATGATTTAGCAAAAACTTATCTTTACTAATTTTAATCCTGGGGCAACAAGATCAAAGTTTTCTTCTTTATATTAATAGCTAATTGACAAGTAATTTAAAAGCCAACACTTGTTTTGAATAGCATTTGTAGCAACTGACAGGAAATGAAGTCACGCTACATGTTGAAGGAATTATAGCCAACAAAAAATACACAAGACCGGCTGGGGCCTGTGGTTCATGCCTGTAATCCCAGCACTTTGGAAGGCGAAGGCAGTTGGACTACCTGAAGTCAGTATTTTGAGACCAGCCTGGACAGCATGGCGAAACCCTGTCTCTACTAAAAATACAAAACTTAGCCTGGCGTGGTGGTGTACATCTGTAATCCCTGCTACTCGGGAGGCTGAGGCGGGAGGATCACTTGAATCTGGGAGATGGTGGTTGCAGTGAGCCGAGATTGTGCCACTGCACTCCAGCCTGGGCAACAGAGTGAGACTGTGTCTAAAAATGAACGAATGAACAAAAGAAAGAGAGAGAGAGAGAGAGAGAGAGAGAGAGAGAGAGAGAGAGAGAGAGAGAGAAAGAAAGAAAGAAAGAAAGAAAGAAAGAAAGAAAGAAAGAAAGAAAGAAAGAAAGAAGGAAAAAGAAAGAAAGAAAGAAAGAAGGAAGGAAGGAAGGAAAGAAAGAAAGAAAGAAAGAAAGAAAGAAAGAAAAGAAAGAAAGAAAGAAAGAAAGAAAGAAAGAAAGAAAGAAAGAAAGAAAGAAAGAAAGAAAGGAAGGAAGGAAGGAAGGAAGGAAGGAAGGAAGGAAGGAAGGAAGGAAGGAAGGAAGGAAGGAAGGAGAGAGAAAGAAAGAAAAAGAGAAAAGAGGGAGGGAAGGAGGGAGCGAGGGAAGGAAGGAAGGAAGGAAGGAAGGAAGGAAGGAAGGAAGGAAGGAAGGAAGGAAGGAAGGAAGGAAGGAAGGAAGGGAGGGCAGACACAAGAAAATAAGATGTCACAGAAACTAACATATATTCTCCATCTTAGTCACCATGGTCAGGGGTGACCATTCATGGAGGTCTTATATTAACTTCCCCAAATAATTCATTTTTTCTTTTTAACTTTACTTCTCTCTTTTTTTTTCTTCTGCATATCACAGGCAACAAATTCTTAGTCTTTTTCAGGTCCTCACTGTTCAATAAAATGCATTTATATTGAAAAAATGGCTTCCAGAAACCACTGTATGATAAAGTAATTTTTCATATTCTGTAATTTTATCATTTAGTAACTTTCCAAACTGTGTGATCACTTTATAAAGATGTGCTCATGGCATCTATCCATGAATTTAGTTGATGATGCAAAAATTGTATTTCTCAGTAACTTTACAGGAGCTTCTTTCTTTAATGATAGCTTTATTGATATATAATTCATATTCCATAAAATTTACTCTTTTAAAATATATACATATTACCATTAGTATACTATTGCAGTAACCACTTTATCCACCAAGGCTTAAGGCTTGCCTTCTGCAAACCAAAGTTTGAAGAATCTTCATTCTAGACCAAAGTGATAATTCAGGAATTACTTTATCATAACATGCTATGTGTTACCAGTATTCCACTTTCCAATGGTAACTGGTCCTCACTGCCTTAAACCCGAACTTGATTAGATAACCAATCCCAGATTTCCATCTAGAAAGGTTCATTGGCTACAATCCCTGCCTGCACATGGCACTGCATATCTGTTATTCAGGTTTCAGATGTAGGAAACAAGAACCACTTTTCGAATAAAGGAATTAAATATTTAAAGGGAATAAGGTACTTACAAAGTCATTTAGTCTCCTTCGTTGTTGATGGTGGTGGTGGGAAGCTTGTGCTGCACTCAGGTGTGTAAAAATGGAACTTCCTTTCTATATCTCATTAATTGAACTAAATGTAGTCTCTCCAAACCTCCTTTTTGCTATTAGTGAAGACAGAGTTCTTAGTCTTGCTGGTTCATATTAAATAATCTTCACTGAATTTAAAACAGAATTTTAATTCATTTAATTCAAGAGTATTTGCTCCTCTCTTCTCCCTAAGGGAGAAAGTGCTTATGTATGATTAGGGTTGAAGGGAAAGTTGGTATCTATCCACGGCCATTTTCTGTCCTGTGAGGCATTCAGCAAGATATATAATCCATCTTGGCCTTGGATTATCAACATCCATTCCCTCTGCCCTCTACTGCATGTACCACCCATGGTACTGCCGTGCTCTCGATTGCCAGGACAATACAGTTCACTCCACATATTCCTCATCCCAGCTCTAAGGCCTGTCCAACGTGGGAGATGAGACTATGCCATCCAAAAACATGTCTCTTTTGCATAAGATTAATATCTTCACCTCAAAAATCTGAAGGCAAATAAGAAAAAGCAGATACAGGAAATCTCTCTGCCCTTTCTCCATTTTCCTAAAAGTAGAACATAGATTTACAAGGACAAAGGATACTCCATCCCCTTTTCTACCAGGTAGACAAAAGTTAACCACTAAAGCAAACTTTAGACCTGCATTGGCCTGGAGATGGCACCAGAAGAATCTACATGAAAAAACTCTACTCACCAACCTTTATCTGCCAGTTATTTTTCTTCCCTCAAGTTGCTATTCCTAAAGACTCAAAATCCTTTACCTTTGTCTTGTCACTTCCCTAAGAATGTGCCATTCTTTACTGAAGATACTATATAAGCTGGAAATCAAAGCTCCCTCTTTGAAAATTACTCATTCCCTGGGTATCTCCTTGTATACATGAAACGAGCATGTTAATAAACTTCTGCTTTTCTCTGTTAATTTGTCTTTAGTCACACAGGGCCATGCCAACTAAGAATTTATGAAGGTTGAGGAAAAAATTAACTTTCCTTCTGGACCCCAGTGCCACCTGTACTTTCTCAGCCTTCCTGTGCATCAATTTCAAGGGAACATGGACATCGTTTAGTTGCTCATCCATACTGCTCTTGGCCCATGAGAGCAGATGGATATTTTACAGTTAATTAGATAGGCATGAGTGGGGCAGAAGAGGGCTCTCCCACCTACTAGGAATGCCGGGTGATGGTTCAGTAATTATCATCTTGCCTCTCTAACAGTGATAAATTAGCAGCTGGTGCTAGGGAGAGGCCATTTCCTGATGGTCCACACCTATTGCACTAAAGTCATAATTGAATGCAGATGACAGGAAGAAGCGACTTCCTGGGCATGCACATTAAGAGACACAATGGTGGAGTATGACTTTCCTGGGGCAGTCTACTGGAAAAAGGAAGAAAGCCTCAGACGGGCATTCATACAACTTCCTAAACACACTGTACATACTCACTTCCTGAGGGTAACAGGGGCACTGGGCATGCAGGCAGCCCACCCTAAAGGAAGAATCATGGGAAAGAATCATGGGAAAGTTTAACCTAAGATGAAGGTTAAACATCTACTTGACCTTGGTGTCCACTTGGGTTTCTTCCAAGTATACTTCTCTTTCCGTTCTTTTCTGCTCTAAAGCCTTTTAAATAAACTTACAATCCTGCTCTGAAACTTGCCTTGGTCTCTTTTTGTGCCTTATGTCACTCAGTTGAATTCTTTCTTCTGAGGAGGCAAGAACTGAGATTGCTGAAGACCCATATGGATTCACCACTGGCAACTGATACCTTACAATGGTAATGGATAGGGGTGAGAGTCTCTCTGTCTCTCTATCTCTCTCTCTCTCTGACTATAACTGCCCTTGCATGCATGTTTCTTGCATTATGATTGCAATGCTATGCATAAGTTCCCCTTCTCAACAGTCCAGATAAGAAGTAGGGCACTCCTGCTCTTCAGTTCTCAGACTTATTTGCAGATATACAATAAGCACAACCTCAATTTTGACCTTGGGAGGGACAAAGGCAGGATCCCACTCCCCGTCCACATGGGAACATTCTTACTCTCCTCTTCCAGTCTTTAAACCCTTTCCTCTAAACCATAAAGGAGTTTTATTATCTCTCTTCTGTGCTACCAAAAGAGAAGATGTGTGTAGTGAAGAGAATCAGTAATGGACTCTTCCTCTACTGACTTTCCAGTCCAACATTACATTTTCTTGCTTCAAGCTTTATCTCAGGATAGTCAAAACTTCTATCCTTATATTAGTTTATATACTTTGGAAAATCAAAATAATTTTTCTTTCTCTTGTAGTGGAAGGCATTCTTTCTGGTGTGTTTTTCCTTGAGAATTCATTCAGAATTCTTTCCTCTCGGATTGTAGTGCCCCCCCCCCTTTTCTTTTAGACAGAGTTGCCCAATCTGGAGTGCAGTGGCACCATCCTGGCTGGCTCACTGCAACCTCCACCTCCCAGGTTCAAGTTATTCTCCTACCTCAGCCTCCCATGTAGCTGGGATGACAGACTTATGCCATCACGCCTGGTTAATTTTTGTATTTTTGGTAGAGATGGGATTTCACCATGTTGACCAGGCTGGTCTCAAACTCCTGAGCTCAAGGGATTTGCCCATGTGGGCATCCCAAAATGATGAGATTACAGGTGTGAGCCACCATGCCTAGCCCTTCCCCTGAATTATTTATTGCTCTGGTCTACCCTGATCCCATCTACCTCACTTTATTTGAATAATGGGAGTGAGGAGAAAGGCTAAAAGAGTAGCTTCTGACTTCAAAATCAACATGAATGAAGAAAAGACATGATTTTCTTCTTTTCTGGTAGATATACATTATAGTCTGTATGTTTGTCTCCTCCAAATCTCATGTTGAAATTTGATCCCCAATGTTGGAGGTGGAGCCTAATGGGAGGTGCTTGGGTCATGGGGGTGGATCCCTTGTGAAGAGATAAATACCCTCCCTGGATGGGGAGGTGAGTGAGTTCCCACTCTTTCAGTTCCCAGGGGAGCTGGTTGTTAAGAAGAGCCTGGCATCTCCATGATTTCCACACCTGCCAGACCCCCTTCTCCTTCCACCATGAGTGGAAGCAGCCTGAGGCCCTCACCAGTTGACTATTCTTCCAGCCAGTCAGAATCATGAGCCGAATAACTTTATCCCCTATAAATTACCCAGTCTCAGGTACTCCTTTATAGCAACACAAATGGACTAATAGAATATAGAACCTGAAACTCTAAAGAACAGATCAGCAGTGGGGGAAGGATGAAAGATCTTGTAACCTTCTTTCAGGTAGTGTGTTTATTCTCTTCCTCTTAAAAAGGAAGGGGGAGGGCAAATCACTATTGTTACCTTACTCCAAATTCCATCAAACATACAATTAACACAAATTTCTAAAGTTCCTGTGAGTATATTGTCTATCAGGTAGTAGGCTGCCTGCTGGTCTTTTCAGGATCTTCCCAGGAATCTGGGTGTTAAGTAGGGTGTGAGTAGGTTGCATTAGATACTGCTTCCCATTTTTCAGACCAGGAATTTTTTTTAATAGCAAATTTATTCAGTGTAATTTGTTTCTTGGTGAAGTTAAAATTCTGGAAACAGAACAACAATGTGACCAATCTGAAATAGCATTACCAAGGTAAGTTTTTTGGGGGGGTCAGGGGAGGGGTTGAACTCTAATGGTCTTCTTTTTGCTCTTTAACTTGTAATTATCTAACCCTGTCTTTGCACCTGGAAGTGAAAGAATTCAGCCTTATGGGAGGGAGAATGTCCGCCATGACCCAATTCTCATCCTCCACTACATAACTCCTGAAAGCGCTGATTGATTTCAAAGTGAGTGCTGCAAAGAGAGCCTCTGTGATGTGAAGAGAATTAGAATTGGGCACAAAGGTAGAAGTGTAACTGATGCTAAAAATAGCTCATGCTTTAGAAAGTTGATTAATCCAAAGAAAAGAAGTTATTAAAATGTTCAATTAGAATTTCTGCAGCTTCCAGATTCTATTTTTAATTTCTAAAGCATTACATATGTAAAATGCAGGAGAGTGTGAATCTTACTAGGATCAGAAAAACAGAGAGGAAAGGGCAAAAGCTTCCTTTAAGCAGCAACCATAGGCAGAATTTGATAGCAGTATGAGTAATTATTACTGCAGGTGTCCTAGTCTGTTATGTCTCTTCATCATTATGACATTTATTTTTTTACAATTTGTATTTCTTTAGAATTCCACAAATTATTTTAAACATGAATTTTATAAGTTTGATATCCTAGTTTTGAAATAACACGACTTTTATTCTTATTATATACTTCTTGAGCACATTAAATAAAGGATCCATATAACTCTAAATATTAATCAGTAATATAAAAATCAATTCACCCCTGAAAATAGCACAATCATCTATATACGGTGGCTCAATCTAGAAATCTCAGAGCCCACTTGATTCCTTCTTCTCCCTTATTCCCCACAAGCAATCACCAAGTCCATCAATTTTGCCTCTTTAATAACACTCAAATCATTCTGCTTCTCTACATCCCCATGGTTACAGCCCTAGTCCAATCTATCAAAAGCACTTGCCTAAGCTATTCTGATAACCTCACTACACTTTCTCCAACCTACTTGTGCTCTTCTCCAATCCATTCTCTACTTTGGAGTTAGAGTAATGGATCAAAACCACATCTGATTATTTTATTACTCTTCTTAAAAGCTGCTGCTGACTTCTCCCTACTGTTGGGTAAAGTCCAGTATCCTCAATAAGGCTTTGAAGACTCTGAACTATCCACCCCACTTCCTAACTCTATATTCTCATTTGAGTGTCCTTTCCTTACTCTCTCTGCACCAGCACACTGAACTAGTGATTCCTTGAATGAATAGATACCATCTTCTAACTGAGTGGTTTTGCACAAGTTCTTTTTTCTGCCTAGAATGTCTTCCTCCCCTCTCTTTGTCTAGATGGCTTCAATTCATTCTTTTTTTTTTAATTATTATTATACTTTAAGTTCTAGGGTACATGTACACAACGTACAGGCTTGTTACATATGTATACATGTGCTATGTTGGTGTGCTGCACCCATTAACTCATCATTTACATTAGGTATAACTCCTAATGCTATCCCTCCCCCCTCCTCCCACCCCACAACAGGCCCCGGTGTGTAATGTTCCCCAACCTGTGTCCAAGTGTTCTCATTGCTCAGTTCCCACCTATGAGTGAGAACATGCAGTGTTTGGTTTTCTGTCCTTGCGATAGGTTGCTCAGAATGATGGTTTCCAGCTGCATCCATGTCCCTACAAAGGACATGAACTCATCCTTTTTTTATGGCTGCATAGTATTCCATGGTGTATGTGTGCCACATTTTCTTAATCCAGTTTATCATTGATGGACATTTGGGTTGGTTCCAAGTCTTTGCTATTGCGAATAGTGCCACAATAAACATACATGTGCATGTGTCTTTATAGCAGAATTATTTATAACCCTTTCAGTATATCCCCAGTAATGGGATGGCTGGGTCAAATGGTATTTCTAGTTCTAGATCCTTGAGGAATTGCCACACTGTCTTCCACAATGGTTGAACTAGTTTACAGTCCCACCAACAGTGTAAAAGTGTTCTTATTTCTCCGCATGCTCTCCAGAACCTGTTGTTTCCTGACTTTTTAGTGATTGCCATTCTAACTGGTGTAAGATGACATCTCATTGTGGTTTTGATTTGCCTTTCTCTGATGGCCAGTGATGATGAGCATTTTTTCATGTGTCTGTTGGCTGTATAAATGTCTTCTTTTGAGAAGTGTCTGTTCATATCCTCCACCCACTTTTTGATGGGGTTGTTTGATTTTTTCTTGTAAATTTGTTTAAGTTCTTCGTGGATTCTGGATATTAGCCCTTTGTCAGATGGGTAGATTGTAAAAATATTCTCCCATTCTGTAGGTTGCCTGTCCACTTTCATGGTAGTTTCTTTTGCTGTGCAGAAGCTCTTTAGTTTAATTAGAGCCCATTTGTCAATTTTGGATTTGTTGTCATTGCTTTTGGTGTTTTAGTCATGAAGTCCTTGCCTATGCCTATGTCCTAAATGGTATATTGCCTAGGTTTTCTTCTAGGGTTTTTATGGTTTTAGGTGTAGCATTTAAGTCTTTAATCCAACTTGAATTAATTTTTGTATATGGTGTAAGGAAGGGATCCAGTTTCAGCTTTCTACATATGGCTAGCCAGTTTTCCCAGCACCATTTATTAAATAGGGAATCCTTTCCTCATTTCTTGTTTTGTCAGGTTTGTCAAAGATCAGATGCTTGTAGATGTGTGGTGTTATTTCTGAGGGCTCGCTTCTGTTCCATTGGTTTATATCTCTGTTTTGGTACAAGTACCATGCTGTTTTGGTTACTGTAGCCTTGTAGTATAGTTTGAACTCGGGTAGCATGATGCCTCCAACTTTGTTCTTCTGGTTTAGGATTGTCTTGGCAATGTGGGCTCTTTTTTGGTTCTATATGAACTTTAAAGTAGTTTTTTCCAATTCTGTGAAGAAAGTCATTGGTAGCTTGATGGGGATGGCATTGAATTTGTACATTACCTTGGGCAGTATGGCCATTTTCACGATATTGATTCTTCCTATCCATGAGCATGACACGTTCTTCCATTTGTTTGTGTCCTCTCTTATTTCCTTGAGCAGTGGTTCGTAGTTCTCCTTGAAGAGGTCCTTCACATCCCTTGTAAGTTGGATTCCTCGGTATTTTATTCTCTTTGAAGCAATTGTGAATGGAAGTTCACTCACGATTTGGCTCTCTGTTTGTCTGTTATTGGTGTATAGGAATGCTTGTGATTTTTGCACAATGATTTTGTATCCTGAGACTTTGCTGAAGTTGCTTATCAGCTCAAGGAGATTTTGGGCTAGACGATGGGGTTTTCTAAATATACAATCATGTCATCTGCAAACCAGGACAATATGACTTCCTCTGTTCCTAATTGAATACCGTTTATTTCTTTCTCCTGCCTGATTGCCCTAGCCAGAACTTCCAACACTATGTTGACTAGAAGTGGTGAGAGAGGGCATCCCTGTCTTGTGCCAGTTTTCAAAGGGAATGCTTCTACTTTTTGCCCATTCAGTATGATATTGGCTGTGCATTTGTCATAAATAGCTCTTATCATTTTGAGAAATGATCCATCAATACCTAGTTTATTGAGAGATTTTAGCAAGAAGGGCTGTTGAATTTTATCGAAGGCCTTTTCTGCATCTATTGAGATAATCATGTGGTTTTTGTCTTTGATTCTGTTTATAGAATGGATTCTGTTTATTGATTTGCATATGTTGAACCAGCCTTGCATCCCAGGGATGAAGCCAACTTGATCATAGTGGATAAGCTTTTTGATGTGCTGCTTGATTCGGTTTGCCAGTATTTTATGGAGGATTTTTGCATCCATGTTCATCAGGGATATTGATCTAAAATTCTCTTTTTTTGTTGTGTCTCTGCCAGGCTTTGCTATCAGGATGATGCTGGCCTCATAAAATGAGTTAGGGAGGATTCCGTCTTTTTCTATTTATTGTAATAGTTTCAGAAGAAATGGTAACAGCTTCTTTTTTTACCTCTGGTAGAATTCGACTGTGAATCTGTCTGGTCCTAGACATTTTTTGGTTGGTAGGCTATTAATTATTGCCTCACTTTCAGAGCCTGTTATTGGTCTATTCAAGGATTCAACTTATTCCTGGTTTAGTCTTGGGAGGGTGTATGTGTTCGGGAATTTATCCATTTCTTCTAGATTTTCTAGTTTATTTGCATAGAGGTGTTTATAGTATTCTCTGATGGTAGTTTGTATTTCTGTGGGATCAGTGGTGATAGCCCCTTTATCATTTTTTATTGCGTCTGTTTGATTCTTCTCTCTTTTCTTCTTTATTAGTCTTGCTAGTGGTGTATCAATTTTGTTGATCTTTTCAAAAAACCAGCTCCTGGATTCATGGGTTTTTTTGAAGGGTTTTTTGTGTCTCTATCTTCTTCAGTTCTACTCTGATCTTAGTTAATTCTTGCCTTCTGCTAGCTTTTGAATGTGTTTGCTCTTGCTTCTCTAGTTCTTTTAATTGTGACATTAGGGTGTCAATTTTAGATCTTTCCTTCTTTCTCTTGTGAGCATTTAGTGGTATAAATTTCCCTCTACACACTGCTTTAAATGTGTCCCAGAGATTCTGGTATGTTGTGTCTTTTTTCGCATTGATTTCAAAGAACATCTTTATTTCTGCCTTCATTTTGTTATGTACCTAGTAGTCATTCAGGAGTAGGTTGTTCAGTTTCCAAGTAGTTGAGCGGTTTTGAGTGAATTTCTTAATCCTGAGTTCTGGTTTGATTGCACTGTGGTCTGAGAGACAGCTTGTTACAATTTCTGTTCTTTTACATTTGCTGAGGAGTGCTTTACTTCCAACTCTGTGGTCAATTTTGGAATAAGTGTGATGTGGTGGTGAGAAGAATGTATATTCTGTTGATTTGGGGTGGAGAATTCTGTAGATGTCTATTAGGTCCGCTTGTTGCAGAGCTGAGTTCAATTCCTGGATATCCTTTTTAACTTTCTGTCTTGTTGATCTGTCTAAAGTTGACAGTAGGGTGTTAAAGTCTCCCATTATTATTGTGTGGGAGTCTAAGTCTCTTTGTAGGTCTCTGAGGACTTGCTTTATGAATCTGGGTGTTCCTCTATTAGGTGCATATATATTTAGGATAATTAGCTCTTCTTGTTGAATTGTTCCCTTTACCATTATGTAATGGCCTTGTCTCTTTTGATCTTTGTTGGTTTAAAGTCTGTTTTATCAGAGACTAGGATTGCAACTTCTGCCTTTTTTTTTTTTTTTTTCCATTTGCTTGGTATATCTTCTTCCATCCCTTTATTTTGAGCTTATGTGTGTCTCCGCATGTGAGATGGGTCTCCTGAATACGGCACACTGATGGGTCTTGACTCTTTATCCAATTTTCCAGTCTGTCTTTTAATTGGAGAATTTAGCCCATTTACATTTAAGGTTAATATTATTATGTGTGAATGTGATCCTGTCATTATGATGTCAGCTGGTTACTTTGCTCATTAGTTAATGCAGTTTCTTCTTAGCATCAATGGTCTTTACAATTTGGCATGTGTTTGCATTGGCTGGTACTGGTTGTTCCTTTTCATGTTTAGTGCTTCCTTCAGGAGTTCTTCTAAGGCAGGCCTGGTGGTGACAAAATCTCTCAGCATTTGCTTGTCTGTAAAGGATTTTATTTCTCCTTCACTTATGAAGTTTAGTTTGGCTGGATATGAAATTCTGGGTTGAAAATTCTTTTCTTTAAGAATGTTGAATATTGGCCCCCACTCTCTCCTGGCTTGTAGAGTTTCTGCTGAGAGAGCTGCTGTTAGTCTGATGGGCTTCCTTTTGTGGGTAACCTGACCTTTCTGTCTGGCTGCCCTTAACATTTTTTCCTTCGTTTCAACTTTGGTGCATCTGACAATTATGTGTCTTGGAGTTGCTCTTCTCGAGGAGTATCTTTGTGGTGTTCTCTGTATTTCCTGAATTTGAATGTTGGCCTGCCTTGCTAGGTTGGGGAAGTTCTCCTGCATAATATCCTGAAGAGTGTTTTCCAACTTGGTTCCATTCCCCCTGTCACTTTCAGGTACACCAATCTGATGTAGATTTGATGTTTTCACATAGTGACATATTTCTTGGAGGTTTTGTTTGTTTCTTTTTACTCTTTTTTCTCTAAACTTCTCTTCTCGCTTTATTTCATTCATTTGATCTTCAATCACTGATACCCTTTCTTCCACTTGATTTAATTGGCTACTGTAGCTTGTGCATGCATCACGTAGTTCTCGTGCCATGGTTTTCAGCTCCATCAGGTCATTTAATGTCTTCTCTATGCTGTTTATTCTAGTTAGCCATTCATCTAATCTTTTTTTCAAGGTTTTTAGCTTCTTTGCGATGGGTTCAAAGATCCTCCTTTAGCTCAGAGGAGTTTGTTATTACTGATTGTCTGAAGCCTTCTTCTCTCAACTCATCAAATTCATTCTCCATCCAGCTTTGTTTGTTGCTGGTGAAGAACTGTGTTCCTTTGGAGGAGAAAAGGCACTCTGATTTTTATAATTTTCTGCTTTTGTACTCTGGTTTCTCCCTATCTTTGTGGTTTTATCTACCTTTGTTCTTTGATGATGGTGACATACAGATGGGGTTTTGGTGTGGATGTCTTTTCTGTTTGTTAGTTTCCCTTCTAACAGTCAGGACCCTCAGCTGCAGGTCTGTTGGAGTTTGCTGGAGATCCATTCCAGACTCGTTTGCCTGGGTATCACCAGCAGAGGCTGCAGAACAGCAAATATTGCAGAACAGCAAATGTTGCTGCCTGACCCTTCCTCTGGAAGCTTCATCTCAGAGGGGCACCCGGCCATATGAGGTGTCAGTTGGCCCCTACTGGTAGGTCCCTCCCAGTTAGGCTACTCAGGGGTCAGGGACCCAACTGAGGAGGCAGCTGTCTGTTCTCAGATCTCAAACTCCATGCTGGGAGAACCATTACTTTCTTTAAAGCTGTCAGGCAGGGACGTTTAAGTCTACAGAAGTTTCTGCTGCCTTTTGTTCAGCTATGCCCTGTTCCCAGAGGTGGAGTCTACAGAGGCAGGCAGACCTTGAGCTGTGGTGGGCTCCACCCAGTTTGAGCTTCCCAGCTGCTTTGTTTACATACTCAAGCTTCAGCAATTGTGGATGCCCCTCCCCCAGCTTCGCTATTACCTTGCAGTTCAATCTTAGACTGCTGTGCTAGCAGTGAGTGAGGTTCCATGGGTGTGGGACCATCAGAGCCAGGCATGGGATATAATCTCCTGGTGTGCCATTTGCTAAGACCGCTGGAAAAGTGCAGTATTATGGTAGGAGTGTCCCAATTTTCCAGGTACCGTGAGTCATGGCTTTCCTTGGATAGGAAAGGGAATTCCCCAACCCCTTGTGCTTCCCAGGTGAGGTGATGCCCTGCCCTGCTTCGGCTCATGCCCCGTGGGCTGCACCCACTGTCTGACAAGCCCCATTGAAATGAACCTGGTACCTCAGTTGAAAATGCAGAAATCACCCGTCTTCTGCATTGCTCACGCTGGGAGCTGTAGACAGGAGCTATTCCTATTCAGCCATCTTGGAAAACCCCCTCCCGCTATTCATTCGTTAGATCTGTTTTAGTATTCAGGAAATCCTCTATCACAAGTAAAAGATATGTGTCCTATAGACCTTTATAGCATTCAACATACAATAACTCATTTAATTTCTCCTTACCCTTCTATAGTCTATTATAACAGTGACGTGCTTGTTATTTACTCAGCACATTAGATGTAATGCATGGTGAATTATCTAATAGTTTTTTACTGGATGAATGATTGCTTGAAGTGACATATAGAAACTAAGAAGAGTGTCTTTCTGTGTGAAAGAGAATGGAAGGCAGAAAAGCCTTCAGAAGGAGTTACATTTGCGATGGTTCTTGAAAAATAAATAGATATTTTTCAACTCAAAAGAGCTGCTGATTTACTTGTAGACCTGGGATTGGCATGAGCAAAGGCACTGATGTGATTGAAGTGTTTGGGAAGTGGGGAATTTATCATGACTAGAGTAGATAATGGAGGGGGAAGTGACTGTAGTGAGTTAGTGACACCAATTCAGATTTAGAATGTTGAAGTCTTCGATGCCAGCCTAAGTAGTGCAATTCCAATGGGATAGCACAATGATCACAATGATTAATAAAACTACACAGGTGTTAGTGTATCACTATTGAGAGCACCTGATGCAGCAGCACATACTTTTCCTTATAGTTCTTATTTTTTTGAGTCAAATTGGTATCAAGTGAATTAATTCATTTTTAAATATAAAATGTCTTCATCATAACCCAACTTACATTCTGTGTTGATTGTAAGATTCTAAGGTTAAAGTTAAGTAATTTTCTTGGAACGAAAAGCTTAACTTTTTTCTTTTTTTTTTCATTGAGACAGGTTCTTGCACTGTTGCCCAGGCTGGAGTGCAGTGGCCTGATCATGGTTCACTGCAGCCTCGAACTTCTGAGCTCAAGCAATCCTCCCACCTCAGCCTCTCAAGTAGCTGGGACCAAAGGTGCATGCCACCATGCCTTGCTTATTTTTTTTATTTTTTTGTAGAGAAAGGGGTCTTGCCATGTTGGCCAGGCTGTTCTTGAATTCTTGGCTGCAAGTGATTCTCCCATCTCTGCCTCTCAAAGTGCTGGGATTACAGACATGAGCCAAAAGCCCAGCCCTATCATTTTCAATTCAAAAAATTTACAATTTGAGTTTTTTCCTTTGTGAAGATATCCCTTTATCTAATGGAATTTTCCCATTAAATCTATGAATTGGAAGTGTTTGAAATAAACAGATACAAATGCCAAATGGGAAGGTCATTGATGATGTAAGTGTATTTGAGAAACAATCATATTTTAATAACTCTAAATGGGGCAAGATTTAAAAGTAACCATGCGAATAGTGCCGCAATAAACATACGTGTGCATGTGTCTTTATAGCAGCATGATTTATAATCCTTTGGGTATATACCCAGTAATGGGATGGCTGGGTCATATGGTACATCTAGTTCTAGATCTTTGAGGAATCGCCATACTGTTTTCCATAATGGTTGAACTAGTTTACAATCCCACCAACAGTGTAAAAGTGTTCCTATTTCTCCACATCCTCTCCAGCACCTGTTGTTTCCTGACTTTTGAATGATCGCCATTCTAACTGGTGTGAGATGGTATCTCATTGTGGTTTTGATTTGCATTTCTCTGATGGCCAGTGATGATGAGCATTTTTTCATGTGTCTGTTGGCTGTATGAATGTCTTCTTTTGAGAAATGTCTGTTCATATCCTTTGCCCACTTTTTGATGGGGTTGTTTGTTTTTTTCTTGTAAATTTGTTGGAGTTCTTTGTAGGTTCTGGATATTAGCCCTTTGTCAGATTCACAATAGCAAAGACTTGGAATCAACCCAAATGTCCATCAGTGACAGACTGGATTAAGAAAATGTGGCACATATACACCATGGAATACTATGCAGCCATAAAAAAGGATGAGTTTGTGTCCTTTGTAGGGACATGGATGCAGCTGGAAACCATCATTCTTAGCAAACTATCGCAAGAACAGAAAACCAAATACCGCATGTTCTCACTCATAGGTGGGAACTGAACAATGAGATCACTTGGACTCGGGAAGGGGAACATCACATACCGGGGCCTATCATGGGGAGGGGGGAGGGGGGAGGGATTGCATTGGGAGTTATACCTGATGTAAATGACGAGTCGATGGGTGCTGACGAGCTGATGGGTGCAGCACAGCAACATGGCACGAGTATACATATGTAACAAACCTGCACGTTATGCACATGTACCCTAGAACTTAAAGTATAATAATAAAAAAAAAAGTCACCTGCAAAAAAAAAAAAAAAAAAAAAAAAAAAAACCATTTATGCTGGGGGAAAAAAAAAAAAAAGTAACCATGCAAGAAGACACAACTCTTTGCTGCCATCTGGTGGCAGCCCTTTTTGCCATCAGACTGTCTCTTGAGGTCCCGCTTTTAAGCCCCTGTTAAGAAAATCGGACAGTAAAACCAAGAGTTAAGCAGTTTCTTGAGAACCCGAGAGAAATTGCTCCATCTGGGATAAGGCTTCTCTGGTCACTGTAATTCTTGAAATGCTCAGTGGTTCCCCTACTTCTTTAACAACTAGGAGGTGGAAATACAGTAAGATTCATAATACAAGGGATCTTAACAAACTCCTTTGACATAAGGCAGGGCTGACTGGGAATCTTGATTGTAAGCCCAAAACTCATTGAAAACTCCCTCTGACCAGAGAGGCTTCTTCTGGTCTATCTTCTCAAATTGCTTCCTTGTATGAACAAAATAGGCTCCTTGACTATTCATCAACTCATTAATTTAACAGATGGCTGGGATAATGTAGTAAACAAAGGAGTTATGCAGCTTGCATTGTAGTGAGGGTGGCTGACAGACAAATAAATGAAATAGATAAATAAGCAGTTGCAAACTTTAATAATAGTTTTGAAGAGAGCAAGGTTCAGTGGTCATGGAAGGCCTCATGATGATATAGCACTGCAGTTGAGACCTAAAGGAAGATGACGAGCTAGTCATGGAAAAAATTTGAGATGAGTGCATTTTAGACAGAGGAGATAGCATGTGCAAAAGCAGTGAGCTAGGATAGAGCTAGAACACTCAGTATCTAGAAATATTAGAGAGCTGTGGTGGGAGTGTATCATGGTGGGAATAGAGAAATATGCAGCTAGGCCTGGATAATGCAGGGCCTTTAGGCCACTGAAAAGACTTAGGATTTTATTCCGAGTTCAATGAGTAAACATTGGAAAGCTTTAAGCAAAAGAATGGCATGATGGAATTTACATTTTCAGTTTAGTCATTGCTGGCAATGAATGTATTGTAAGAGGACAGGAAAGAAAGTTTATAAAAGTGAAGTAGGAATTTAACACCATGATCTAAGAAACAGGTATTGGTACTTTGTACTTTGTGATGACAAGGGACTTTCAGAGCTATGAGTAGATCCAAGAAATCTTTTGAAAGTCAAATCAATGGGACTTAGGTGAATAAAGAAAAGGGAAGACATTTTGATCATGAGCAATTGACAGGAGCGTGGTTTTGTCACTTGTTGAGATGAAGAAAAATGAAGCAGAAAGATGAATTGGTGGAAAATGAAAGATGTCTGTTTTGCAGACTGTGCCTTTGAGACACCCTAGTGAAAACACTGTGTAGGAAGAAGTTTTTGAGAGTGCTTCCCAGAAGGAAGATCTTGACTTGAAATGTAAATTTAGTAGTGACCAGCATAAAGATATTACTTTAATCCACAATTATTGAAAATATCATCTAGGGAAGCTATAGCAAAAGAAGACAAGACAAGCCAGACTATAAGAATCATCCCTTGTTAGATGGCCTTAACATGTTTTTTTTTGTTGTTGTTGTTTGGGTTTTTTTTTGGGGGGGAGAGTTGTTTTTTTTTGTTGTTTGTTTGTTTTTGTTTTTGTTTTTGCCTTAGCCCACTAACTGTGACCATACAGTATCCCATTCATATTATTTCTAAAGTCCCCAGTTCTATACCAAAATGCAATCTCTATCCCACTGTAGGGGCCATGGGAAAACATCCCCTTTGCCTCTGAAGTTTCACTGAAAATCAACAGACAAAAGACAGATTAATAAGAGAAAAAGCACACAGATTTATTAATGTGCGTGGGGTAAAAGTCACAGAGTGATTGCCCCCTGTCACACACAATGGGGTACAGATACTTATATACCCTTCTTCTTAGAAGAAATTGAGGTGGGGAAATGTGGATTATTTTAGGCAGGTAGTACGGGATTTTTAGGGAAATTCAATAGACTTAAAAAACATACAGTGGCCTGGGACAAAGTCTGTTGGACCTGCAGAGCAGTAGTTTGCAAATGTGTGCAGGTGTGTTGAGACTTTCATCTTTATTCTGGCCAAAGGAGTTCAGTTAATGCAAACTCAGGAAGGTACCAGAGATAATTGCTTTCTTCTTTGGTGTGTCTGGACTTTTGCCAGATAAGGGAACTTCAGAGAATATTTTTATTATGCATATTGGGAGAGAGAGAAGATTTAGTGACAAGGGTTGGAAGAGAGTCAGAGAGACCTTGAGGCTTCTTCAGTTTTGCATGTCAAAGTACCATATTCTTGGGTATCAGTCTCTGAGCCCCAACATCATCTTCCAGGTTTGACCTCTAACCTGCTCCCGTCTAAGAATCCATCAGTAGCCAGTTCAGGCTTATTGGATTTTCTCTCTGTGAACCCTGAATCCTGGGTATATTGCAGAGAGAGGTTTGCATTGAAGCAAATGTTCCTTCTGACCTCTGACTGGGATCAGCAAAGCTTAAGACTACTTCAGCAAATTGAGTGACCTAGAGATTTCAGTGAAGAAACGTTATGCAAAAGCTTCATAAAAAATGAAATTCCTCAGATTCCAATCTTAGAAGTCTGCTCATTTTAAAAACTAGGAATTTGCTAGTAGAAAGAAAATAAGTTCGTGAAACTGGTACACTCTGTTCATTATTTTACATTGTTTCAATTAATGCCATTATATTATGTGGAGATATATATATATATATATATGAAATAGGACAGAGATACATAAAATAGGATATATATATATCCACATGGTATCTATCTCCACATATTATATATCTATATCTATATCTATCTATCCTTTATGGATATTTATATTTTCTGAAAATTATCTTAATCACTCTGAAAACAAAGGTAATTTCTACATATTAAAATTAGAATGGTTTGAAAAAACATAGAAAGAAAGCTTTTTATTTTAGAAACCACATAGAAAACAATGTGTGTTTTTTTAACATTATATACAGCATACCGCAGAAAATGACTTCTCAAATAATACTGTAGGAGTTCACAGCCAGGAACGGTGGCTCACTCCTGTAATCCCAGTACTTTGGGAGGCCGAGGTGGGCAGATCACCTGAGGTCAGGTGTTTGAGACCAGCCTGGCCAACATAGTGAAACCCCGTCTCTACTAAAAATACAACAATTAGCTGTGTGTGGTGGCACACGCTGCCTGAAGTCCCAGCTACTCAGGAGGCTGAGGCATAAGAATTGCTTGAACCCTGGAGGTGGAGGTTGGAGTGAGCCGAGATCACATCACTGTAGTCCAGCCTGAGTGACACAGCAAGACTCTGTCTCAAAAACAAAACAAAATAAAACAAATAATATTGTAGGCGTTCTAAATCATTCACTTGGTTTTTCAACTGGATAATTAATACTAGAAATTGTAAATAAATATTCTTGCTGTTATACTTCAAGTAGGTCTGATTCAACCAACAATAAAAATGAGAAGGTTAAGTTTAAATGTACATGAAGTTTGCAACCTATAAAATCCCTGCAGATTGGGATTTTAAACACAAGAGGAGTTCACTTCTGGAAACCTTTATTCTCTAGCTGGGATAGTAGCACACCTAGTTATAGCCTCCTTTATTTTCTGACTGAGGCTTTTCATGTGAGACCACCAAGCAATTTGAACTAGAGAATACTTTTTTTTCCTTTTTAGTCACATTTACATACTTCTTAAATTTCCCTTCTTACCAAATGAATACTGATGAGTTGGCTTTAAACATTTTGTCTCCAAGTAAGTCAACAAATCTTCGCAACTGAGAAGAGCCAAAGTCAGAAGGATGGACATGTTATAGTAGAAAAGTTAAGAAAGCAGTTCAAGGATTCTTCCTTCTTGGCTTTGGAAAATGTTAAAGGGTATGTACTGTTTTGTTTCATTTAAATTCAAAGCTTGTTTATTACTTCAGGAAAAAAACATTACAAATAGTATATTCCAATTTATGAAAACCTATTGACTTCTTCAGAGCACAGTATAAAAGAACGGCACAGAGGCAGGAAGAGTGACGCTGCAGCTGGGATTAGATCGTGGAAAAGAAGTGTATGCAGAGACCACAGTACGCATGCAGGTTTGATTCCAAGATGCACTTCTGCCGGGCTGTGCATCTTGGGCATCTCATTTAAACTCTCTTAGACTAGGAACATATCTATTACATGGGGGAAATAAAATGTACATGTGGTTTTTGTGAGTAGCAAAGATAATGAATATAAAACATCTGGCATTCCATATCTGGTATTAGACTGATGATTTCCTGGTCAGCATACGTGGGTAAAATGAGCTAAGGATGACTTCAAAGATGTGTCTTTTTACCTTTCAAAGGCAGTCTTTTCATGATTGTGTTTTGTGCTGCAACATAAGAAAGATTTACTACCAATTCTCTTTGAACCAGTAAGCCATGACCCAATTTCCTAAAGCCAGATGGCAAAGCCACTTCCGATGGGGCAGACGGGCCTATTGACTTTCAGTCCCATGAAAATATCAGGCTTGGAAGATACTCTGGGACCCAGTTAATGCCCCGAGAACATAGAGGGATGCCTTTGATATTGGCCTGGGTATCAGAGAAGCAAAACACTATCAGAAAGACATGTGTAGTTTTAGACACTCACACAGTATTTGGGGCATGAAACAGAGTATTCAGAGGAAGCCAAGTTGCTTTCTTTGGCACATGGGATATTCAGCAAGCTTCATCAACTAACCCTCTTTGTGTGAGATTGCAGCAATTCTTCTAAGTAACAGATGTGCTTGCCCTGAAAGGAAATGGAAAAACTGGACACATTCATATTCATTAATTAGGTAATATCAAAGTCAATTTATAAGGGCAGTTATTTGTTGGAGTCACACTGGCAACGAACATTTAAGAGAAACATTACTTCAATGGAAAACATTTCAGGAATTATTTTTCCCTTGAAACAAACATGAATTATATTGAAAATAATAATAACCCTTAAATCGCTAACACTGCAAATAAAAAATGTATCTATTTATCATGGAATGTGTTTAAATTCCAAGGGAAGTTCTACCTTAGTAAGAGCCTTGGTATAAAACAGAAGACAAATTTGAGTCAATAAGGCAAAGAACTTTTCCACAGTAAGATGTCTCTATAAATAGAATTAATTTCCATAGGACACAGATATTCCTAATACAATAGAAAGAGAATTAGAGTGAGTTCCCTATGAATGGCTAAACCATATGACCTTTTTTTTTTTTTTTTTTTTTGGTAAATTCAACCCTTGATTTATCTCTCTTTATATATAGGTGACACTTCATAGTCCTTATTCTTTTTAAGCATCATAAAAATAGGTATTATTTCTACTTTTTTAGAGTAACAAATAAAAATATTAAACATAAGATTAGAACCCAGGTCTGAATCCAGGCATGCTTTTCCACCAAATCATGGTTCTCTGATCTGTTTTATGTACAAACTAACATATAACCATCGTATATACACTATGCATATAACCATGTATATACACCTATTTATGGGTCATTCTTTTAGGCAAATTACAGCTGAGTAATCATTAAATACAAAATTCAGCATACATTGCATCTACAGTGGACACCGTCATTTGCTAGCCCAATATACATTCTTATTTACTATCAAAACCCCAATTTTATTCAGAGCAGAAATATTTACCTACCCACGTTCTTAGCAGTTATGAGTGACCAGGTGACTCAATTCTGGCCAAGCTGTATAAATGGAAGCATATTTATTGAGGCCTTTTGGAAAAAGTAAACTCACCCCTTCAAAATAATAACTTTCATTGTATGTTTTCATTATGAAAGAAATGTATACTATTACAGAAAATACAGATATACAAAAACAAAACTAAATTCATCTACAGTTCTAATCATACAGTAGTATCCCCTTATCTGCAAGGGGATGTTTCAACAACCACAGTAGATGCCTGAAATCTCAGATAATACTGAATACTATATATATACTATGTTTTCCCTGTATGTTTATAACTATGATAAAGTTTAGTTTATAAATTAGGAACAGTAAGAGATCAACAGTAGTAACTAATAATAAAATAGAACAATTATACTATACCAAGAGTGGTATGAACGTAAAGATCCATGGGAGAAGTGTGGTTTCTCAGGAGGGGTTGCACAGTCACTCACCACTTCCCCTGGCTGGGGGTGGAGGAGTTCCTCACACTCCCTCCCTTTCTTTCTCAAAATATCTTAATATTTTTGGACCATGATTGGCCACAGGTAACTGAAACCACAGAAAGCAAGACTATGGATAAAGGGGAACTACTGTACAGATAAACACTGGTTGTCTCTTAAAGCATAATCTGTTAGCGTTTTGTACGTACATGTATACATGTACTCTTTGAAGATAGTATTATAGAACCAGAGCTTGGGGTTAGGTCTTCACTGCCGTGTGTTCTCTGCTTCAGGAGGCTGAGGTGATTCTGCCACAGCCCCCATCGTCTGTGATCTGCTGGTATTGGAAGATCCGTATTTAAGATTCCAGAACACCTGTGAAGCCAAGAAATGAGGCCAAGATGGCTGATTAGAAGCAGTTGCAGTCTGTAGCACCCACGGAGAGGAATGAAAGGGGCAAGTGAATTTGACATCTTCAACTGAAATATCCAGGTTCTCACATTGGGACTGACTAGGCAAACTCAACCCATGGAGAATGAAGAAAAGCAGGGTAGGGCAATGGCCCACCTGGGTGCACCACAGAGCCAAAGGAACCCCCACTCCCAGCCAAGGGAATTGCTGAGTGATTGTGCAACTCCTCCTGCAAAGGCACACTTCTCCCACAGATCTTTACAACACAGATCAAGAGATCCCTTTATGAGCCCTTGCCACCAGGGCCTTGGGTTTGATACACAGAGCTGTGTGGAGTCTAGGCAGAGAAGCCACTCAGGCACACACAGAGACACAGGAGTTTTACATACTTCTGCTCTGGGATCCCTGGCAAGACAGGAGATCCATCTGTACATATCTCTAGGAAGGGGGCTGAGTCCAGGGAGCCAGGCAGAGTCATTCTGTAGGCTCAACTTCCACTGCACCTCACAAGTTAAGACCCACTGACTTTGAATTCCAGCCAGCCAATGGCAGCAAGAGTCTGCCTGAGACTGGACTGAATTTCCAGGGGAAGGGGCGGCCACCATCTCTGTGGTTTGGTCAACTCAGCCATTCCAGTTCGCTGGCTTTGGAGAATCCAAACAATCCAGAAGAAGGGTCCCCCTCAACACAGCATAGCTGCTTTGCCAAACCGTGGCCAGATTCCTTTTTTAAGGGGCAACCAAATCCATTCCTCCTCACTGGCCTGAACCTCCCTGCTGGGGTTGCAGCAACTCCAGCCAGAGTTATATGGGCAGAGTTCTGATCTCTCCCTGAGATGGAGCTCCTGAGGGGAGGGGTGACTGCCATCTCTGCAGTTCAGCCAACTCAGCCATTCCAGCCTGCTGGTTTTGGAGAATCCAAACATTCCAGATGAGGAAGGGTTCCCCCCATTGCAGCATACCTGCTCTACCAAAAAGCAGCCAGATTGCTTCTTTAAGTGGGTCCCTGATCATGTCCCTCCTGACTGGGTGAGACCTCCCAACAGGGGTCCCCAGTCACCTCTGATAGGCACATGTGAGTTGGCAACAAGTCACTACCCATCTGGATCAGAGTTTCCAGAAAAGGCTGCCATCTTTGCTGTTTCACAGCCTTTAATGATGATATCTCCAGGTATGAGAAAAATTGAGGCAACTGGGGCCTGGAGTGGACCCAAGCAAACTGCAGCAGCCCTATGGTAGAGTGGCCTGACTGTTAAAAGAAAAACAAACAAATCGAAAACAACAACATCAACAAAAAAGACCCCACTAAAACCCCATTCAAAGGTCAGCAACCTCAAAGATCGAAGGTAGATAAGCCCACATGGATGAGAAAGAATCAATGCAAAAATGCTGAAAACTCAAAAAGCCAGAGTGCTTCTTCACCTCCAAGTGACTGCAACACCTCTCCAGCAAGGGCACAGAACTGGGCTGAGGCTAAGATGGCTAAATTAACAGAAGTAGGCTTCAGAAGGTGGGTAATAACAAACTTCACTGTGCTAAAAGTGCATTTAGTAACCCAATGCAAAGGAGCTAAGAATCATGATAAAATGATATAGGAGGTGATAGCCAGAATAGCCAGTTTAGAGGAACATAACTGACTCAATGGAGCTTAAAAACACAACACGAGAAGTATATAGTGCAATCATCACAAGTATCAATAGCATAATAGACCAAACAGAGGAAAGAATATCAGAGCTTGAACACTATCTTTCTGAAATAAGACAGGCATGCAAGAATAGAGAAAAAAGAATGAAAAGAAATGAATAAAAAAACCTCAAAGAAATATGAGATTATGTAAAGAGACTGAACCTATGACTGATTTGGGGTACCTGAAAGAGACAGGGAGAATGGAACCAAGTTGGAAAACATGTTTCAGGGTATCATCCAGGAGAACTTTCCTAAACTAGCAAGACAGGCCAACGTGCAAATTCAAGGAATGCAGAGAACCCCAGTAAGTTACTCCAGGAGAAGATCAACCCCAAGACACATAATCATCGAATTCTCCAAGGTCAAAATGAAAGAAAAAATGTTAAGCCAGAGAGAAAGGCTAAGGAAACCCATCAGACTAATAGTGGACCTCTAATTGGAGACCCTACAAGCCAGAAGAGATTGGGGGCCAATATTCAACATTCTTAAAGAAAGCATTTTCAACCCAGAATTTCATATCTGGCCAAACTTCCTACACGAAGGAGAAATAAGATCCTTTTCAGACAAGCAAATGTTGAGGGAATTTGTCACCCCCAGGCCTGCCTTGCAAGAGCCTCTGAAGGAAGTACTTCATATGGAAATGAAAAACCATTACCAGCCTCTAGAAAAACACACCAAAGTACACAGACCAGACCAGTGACACTATGAAACAACCATATAAACAAGTCTGCAAAATAACCAGCTAGTATCATGATGATGGGATAAAATTAACACATAACAATACTAACCTTAAATGTAAATAGGCTAAATGCCCCAATTAAAAGACACAGAATGGCAAGCTGGATAAACAGCCAAGACCCATAGGCATACTGTCTTCAAGAGACCCATCTTATGTGCAAAGGCACACGTAGGCTCACAATAAAGAAATGGAGGAAAATTTACCAAGCAAATGCAAAACAGAAAAAAACAGGAATTGCAATGCTATTACATTAATGCAAAAGTAATTGTGGTTTTTGCCATTGTTTTTAGTGGCCAAACCACAGTTACATTTGTACCAACCTGATTGTTTCTAACAAAACAGGCCTTAAACCAACAAAGATCAAAAAAGACAAAGGGCATTACATAATGGTAAGGTGTTCAATTCAACAAGAAGAACTAACTATCCTAAATATATATGCACCCAATACAGGAACACCCAGAATCATAAAGCAAGTTTTTAGAGACCTACAAAGAGACTTAGACTCCCATACAATAATAGTGGGAAAATTTAACACCCCACTGACAGTATTAGACAGATCATTGAGATATAAAATTAACAAAGATACTCAGGATCTGAACTCTTTGAACTCAGCTCTGGATCAAGTAGACCTAATAGATATCTACAGAATGTTCCAACCAGAAACAACAGAATATATATTCTTCTCATCACCACATGGCACTTACTCTAAAATTGATTACATAATCAGAAGTAAAACACTTCTTATAAAATGCAAAAGAACTGAAATTGTAACAGCCTCTGAGACCACAGCACAATCAAATTAGAACTCAAGATTAAGAAATTTACAGAAAACCACATAATTACATAGAAATTGAACAACCTGCTCATGACTCTTGGGTAAATAATGAAATTAAGGCAGAAATCAAGAAGTTATTTGAAAGTAATCAGAACAAAGAGACAATGTACCAGAACCTCTGGGATGCAGGTAAAGCAGTGTTAAGGGAGAAATTTATAGCACTGAATGTCCACATAAAAAAGCTAGAAATAGCTCAAGTTAATAACCCAACATCACAGTCAAAAGAATGAGAGAACCAAGAGCAAACAAACCCCAAAGTTAGCAGAAGACAAGATATAACCAAGATCAGAGCTGAACTGAAGGAGATAGAGACACACAAAAAAAAACCCGTCAAAAATTCAATGAATTCAGGAGCTGGTTATTTGAAGAAAGAAAAAGAAAAAAAAAAGAAAAAAAAAAAAACAAATAAAATAGATCGCTAGCTAGACTAATAAAGAGAAAAAGAGAAGAATAAAATAAACACAATCAGATCTAAGGGGGATAGCACCGCGGACCCCACAGAAATACAAACAACCATCAGAGAGTACTATAAACACCTTTATGCACATAAATCAGAAAAATTAGAAAAAATGGATAAATTCTTGGACATATACACCCTGTCAAGACTGAACTAGGAAGAAATTGAATCCCTGAATAGACCAATAATGAGTTCTAAAATTGAGACAGTAATAAATAGCCTACCAACCAAAAAAAAGCCCAGGACCAGATGGATTCACAGCTGAATTCTACCAGAGGTACAAAGAAAAGCTAGTACCATTTCTACTGAAACTATTTCAAAAAGTTGAAAAGGAGGGACCCCCCCCCCAACTCATTCTCTTAGGCCAGAATCATCCTGATACCAAAACCTGCCAGAGATACAACAATAACAACAACAACAAAAAAAATTCAAGCCAATATCCCTCATTATCTTCAATGCAAAAATTCTCAATAAAATACTGGCAAACTGAATCCAGCAGCACATCAAAAAGCTTATCCACCACAAACGTGACTTCATTCCTGGGATGTAAGGTTAGTTACACATATGCAAATAAAAAAAATGTGATTCATCATATAAACAGAACTGAAGACAAAAACCACATGATTAGCTCAATAGAGGCAGAAAAGGCCTTTGATAAAATTCAACATCCCTTCATGTTAAAAATGCTTAATAAACTAGGTAGTGAAGGAATATACCTCAAAATAATAAGAGCCATATGTGACAAACCCACAGCCAATATCATACTGAATAGGCAAAAGCTGGAAGCACTCCCCTTGAAAACCAGCACAAGATAAGAATACCCTCTCTCACCACTCCTATCCAACATAGCACTGGAAATTCTGGCCAGGGCAATCAGGCAAGAGGAAGAAAGAAGGGGTCCTCAAATAGGAAGAGAGGAAGTCAAATTATTTTTATTTGCAGATGACATGATCCTATATCTAGAAAATTCCATAGTCTCAGCCCAAAAGCTTCTTAAGCTGACAAGCAACTTCAGCAAAGTCTCAGGATACAAAATCAATGTGAAAAAATCACTAGCATTCCTAGCATATTGTTGATGTGTAGCATTCCCCTACACATCAACAATAGGCAAGATGAGAGCCAAATCATGAATGAACTCCCATTCACAATTGCTACAAAAAGAATAAAATATCTAGGGATACAGCTAACAAGTGAAGTGAAAGACCTCTTCAAGGGGAACTGCAAACCATTGCTTAAGGAAATCAGAAAGGATACAAACAAATGGGAAAACATTCCATGCTCATGGATAGGAAGAGTCAATACTGTGAAAATGGCCATACTTCCCAAAGTAATTTATAAATTCAATGTTATTCCCATTAAACTACCACTGACATTATTAATTGAATTAGAAAAAATATTTTAAAATTCATATGGAAGCAGAAAAAAGCCTGGATAGCCAAGACAATCCTAAGCAGAAAGAACAAAGTTGGAGACATCATGCTACCTGACTTCAAACTATACTATAAGGCTTCAGTAACCAAAACAGCATGGTACTGGTACAAGAACAGACACATAGACCAATGGAACAGATTAGAGAATTCAGTAATAAGACTGTACACCTACAACCATCTGATATTTAGCAAACATGACAAAAACAAGCCATGGGGAAAGAATACCCTATTTAATAAATGGTGCTGGGAAAACTGGCTAGACATATACAGAATATTGAAACTGGACCCCTTCCTTACACCATATACAAAAATTAACTCAAGATGGGTTAAAGACTTAAATGTAAAATCAAAAACTATAAAAATCCTAGAAGAAGATCTAGGCAATAACATCCAGGACATAGGCACAGGCAAAGATTTCATGATGAAAATGCAGAAATAATAACACACATCTACAGCCATCTGATCTTTGACAAACCTGGGAGAAACAAGAAATGGGGAAAGGATTCCCTATTTAATAAATGGTGCTGGGAAAATTGACTAGCCATAAGTAGAAAGCTGAAACTGGATCCTTTCCTTACTCCTTACACGAAAATTAATTCAAGATGGATTAGACTTAAACATTAGACCTAATACCATAAAAACCCTAGAGGAAAACCTAGGTAGTACCATTCAGGACATAGGCATGGGCAAAGACTTCATGTCTAAAACACCAAAAGCAACGGCAGCAAAAGCCAAAATTGACAAATGGGATCTAATTAAACTAAAAAGCTTCTGCACAGCAAAAGAAACTACCATCAGAGTAAATGGGCACCCTACAGAATGGGAGAAAATTTTTGCAATCTACTCATCTGACAAAGGGCTAATATCCAGAACCTACAAAGAACTCAAACAAATTTACAAGAAAAAAACAACCCCATCAAAAAGTGGACAAAGGATATGAACAGACATTTCTCAAAAGAAGACATTCATACAGCCAACAGACACATGAAAAAATGCTCATCACTGGCCATCAGAGAAATGCAAATCAAAACCACAATGAGATACCATCTCACACCAGTTAGAATGGCGATCATTAAAAAGTCAGGAAACAACAGGTGCTGGAGAGGATGTGGAGAAATAGGAACACTTTTACACTGTTGGTGGGATTGTAAACTAGTTCAACCATTATGGAAAAGAGTATGGCGATTCCTCAAGGATCTAGAACTAGAAGTACCATATGACCCAGCCATCCCATTACTGGGTATATACCCAAAGGATTATAAATCACGCTGCTATAAAGACACATGCACACGTATGTTTATTGTGGCACTATTCACAATAGCAAAGACTTGGAATCAACCCAAATGTCCATCAGTGACAGACTGGATTAAGAAAATGTGGCACATATACACCATGGAATACTATGTGGCCATAAAAAAGGATGAGTTTGTGTCCTTTGTAGGGACATGGATGCAGCTGGAAACCATCATTCTTAGCAAACTATCGCAAGAACAGAAAACCAAACACCGCATGTTCTCACTCATAGGTGGGAACTGAACAATGAGATCACTTGGACTCGGGAAGGGGAACATCACACACCAGGGCCTATCATGGGGAGTGGGGAGTGGGGAGGGATTGCATTGGGAGTTATACCTGATGTAAATGACGAGTTGATGGGTGCTGACGAGTTGATGGGTGCAGCACACCAACATGGCACAAGTATACATATGTAACAAACCTGCACGTTATGCACATGTACCCTAGAACTTAAAGTATAATAACAATAAAAACTAAATTAAAAAAAAAAAAAGAAAATGCCAAAAGCAATTGCAGCAAAAGCAAAAATGGAGAACTGAGATGCCATTAAACTAAAGAGCTTCTGCACAGCAAAAGAAATTATCATCATTGTGAACAGACAACCTACAGAATGTAAGAAAATGTTTACACTCTATCTATCTGACAAAGGTTTAATATCCAGAGTCTGCAAGAGATTTAAATTTACAAGAAAGAAGCAAGCAGTCCCATTAAAAAGTGGGCAAAGGATATGAACAAATACTTCCCAAAAGAAAACATACATGTGGCCAAAAAACATATGAAAAAAAGCAGCTCAACATCATTGATAATTAGAGATGTGCTAATCAAAACCACAATGAGATACCATCTCATGCCAGTCAGAATGGTTACTACTAAAAAGTCAAAAAACAACAGATGTTGGCAAGGTTTTAGAGAAAAAGGAATGCTTTTACACTGTTGGTGGGAGTATAAATTAGTTTAACTATGGTGGAAGACAGCGTGGTTATTCCTTAAATACCTAGAGGCAGAAATACCATTTGACCCAGCAAACTTATTACTGGGTACATACCCAAATGAATATAAATTATTCTATTATAAAAATACATGCACATGTATGTTCATTGCAATATTATTCACAATAGGAAGGACATGAAATCGACCCAAATGCCCATCAATGATAGTCTGGATAAAGAAAATGTGGTCCATATACACCATAGAATACTGTGCAGCCATAAAAAATGAGATTATATCCTTTGCAGGGACATGGATGGAGTTGGAAGCCATTATCCTCAGCAAACTGACACAGAAACAGAAAACCAAACACCACATGCTCTCACTTATAAGTGGGAGCTGAATGATGAGAACACATGGACACTTTGGGGTTGGGGACAACACACACTGGGACCTGTTGGAGGGTGGGGGGTAAAAGGAGGGAGAGCATCAGGAAGAATAGCTAATGGATGCCAGGCTTAATACCTAGGTGATGGGATAATCTGTGCAGCAAACCACCATGGTACACATTTACTTATGTAACAAACCTGCACATTCTGCACTGTGCACCTGGACTTAAAATAAAAGTTGAAGAAAAAAAATTATTTTTAGTAAATTTATTTTTTAGTAAATTTATGGAGTTGTACCACCATAACCACAACCCAAAAAGATCCTTCCTGGTCATTTGCAATCACTTTCTGTATTAGTTTTCCATTGACTGTAACAAATCACCACATATTTTAATACAACACATTTATTGTCTAATAGTTCTGAAGGTCAGAAGTCCAAAATGGGTCTTATATGACTAAAATCAAGGTGTTGACAGAGTTGCTTCCCTTATGGAAGCTCTAAGGGAGAATCTGTTCCCTTGCTACTGGCTCTTACAGGGATGATCGGTTCTCTTGCCTTTTTCTAGTTTCTAGAGGCTGTCAGCATTCCTTTGCTCTTGACCTCTTCCTCCATCTTCAAAGCCAGCAGTGCAATATCTGCAAATCTCTTTCTCTAAGTCTGACATTCCTGCTTCCTTCTTAAAAGCACCCTTGCGATTACATTGGGCCCACCTGGATAATCCAGAATAATTTATTCACCTCAAGATTCTTAGCTTAATGACATCATTAAAGTCTCTTTTGCCATGTAAGGTAACATAGTCACAGATTTTGAGTTTTAGGACGTGGACATCTTTGGGGCCATTATTCAACTACCATATTTCCACACTGAGTTCCATGCAACCACTAACCTACTTTCCATTTCTATAGACTTGGTTTTTCTGAATATTAACATAAATGGAATCAATCAATCTGTAGTCTTTGTGTCTGGCTTCTTTCACTTAGTGTAATGTTTTAAGTCATTTATGCTGCAGCATTTCCCCCTTTTATTGCCAAATAGTATTCCATTGAATGGATACACCATGTTTGTTTTATCTGCTTACCCGTTGACGGATTGTTTCTACGGTTTGGTGATTATGAACATGCTGCTGTGATCATTTGCACTGAGTGATCATGCCCACTTTGTGTGGACACACGAGTTCATCTCCATTAGTTAGGTATCCAGGAGGACAATTGCTGGGTCATATGGTAAATTTATGTTTAACTTGCTATGAAACTGCCAAATTGTCGTACAAAGTATTTGCACTTTGATTTCCATTAGGAAGTCACTTAGGAGTAGAATTACTGGATCATATGGCAAATATATGTTTAACTTGTTAAGAAACTGCCAAATTGTTTTAGAGTGTTTGCAACATTTTATATTTCTACTAGCAATGGATGAGGGTTCCAGTTTCTCTACATTTTCACTGATACTTATTGTTGTTCTTTATGATTATCAGCATTCAAGTCAATATAAAGTGATATCTCATTGTGGTTTTAACTTAGACACTTCCCTAATGAGCCACCATGCTGAGCATTATTTCATGTGCTTATTCATAAATCTTTGGTAATATGTCTATTTAAATCTTTTGACCATTTTTTAAACTGGATTCTTTATCTTCTTGAGTTGCAAAAGTTCTTTTCATATTCTGCTTACAAGTTCTTTATCAGATATGTGATTTTCAAATGTTTTATCACTTTCTATGGCTTTACTTTTTACTTCCTGTGGTGTCTTTTGAATCACAAAGGTTTTAATTTCATATTTTTTAAAAAACATTTGGACTTGGTGTCACACTTAAGAAAATTTGGCCTAACCCAGTATCAATAAGATTTACTTCTATGTCTTCTTCTAAATGTTTAGCTTATACAGTTAGGTATATGGCCAATTTTTAGTTAATTTTGTTGTAGGGTGTGATGTAAGGGTCTAAATTCATCTTTTGCATATGGCTAGCCAATTTTCTCAGCACTGTTTAAAAGACTATTCTGTTCCCATTGAATTGACTTAGCACCTTTATCTGAGTTCAATAGGCCAGACACATAAGGGTTTATCTCTATCTCTAGTAGTCTAAATGAGACTACTTGCCTAAGGGAAATTATTCTGTTCCATTTAAGTTAATTAAACAGTAATCCAAGAAAAATTTAAGGGAATTATTATCATTTTACTAGATTTTTTAATACCGTAATGAGATTTTTAAGTAGAAATTGAAGCCATTAATACAATTAGGCCATTTTAATTTTTAACTTTAATAAATTGAATATTAGTTTAAACCCTGATAACCTTAAATAGTCCTTTATATGAACAAAAACTCTGTTTGAATATTAAAAACAACAATAGCTCACATTGATCCTGTTGAAACAATTTCTTTTTAGGTTGCCTTTTGAACGCATTATTTAGATATTTTTGTATATTTGTGTAACGCCTTCCGTTGGCATAAAAAGTAACTTTAGGTATATATCACCACTTAGAAATATTAAAACTGATACAATATTGACAAAGAGGATTTATAAGAGCACACAGGAAATTCCATTTTGCATGGCTTGCTGATGTCTTTTTACCACTCTGTCTTCACATTCTCCACTAATTTTCTTCATAATTTATGTTCAATCACACTCCTTAGATGCTTAGTAACATCTTGATGTTAAGAGAATTCTTCCGAGTGTACCCTTCTGCTTTCCCAGAAATAACTTTTGTAAAGCCCTCATATTTTATCATACCTAATAAAATTGTCCAAAAAGATAAAGACACTAACCATGGCAAGGGTCAGTGACTTGCCTCAGGCTGTTCAGAAAACCAGTGGCAGCACTCTCTTTGATAACTATTCCTTTCGTAGCAGAAATGTTCCTGGCAAAACTAATTTTATAAACATACCATGTGTGGAAAATGATATGCTATTCTTGTTATGTTTAGGATTGGACAGAGAGTGATCAACATTGAGCAATGATAATAATATGCTCAAAAAGAAGCAACTTTGTAAAATACAATGTGGGGTTATGGGAAATTCTAAGCTAATATCTTACTGTTAGAAGTAAGAATTTAGTTGTGAATTTTAAAATCACTAGTGTGTACTATGGGAACATGCAGATATAAAAAATCTTCAGTATTGTACTGTTATGGGAAATGTAACATACACTAGGTGCTAATACTATTTAAAGCACTGGATCAGATTTATATTCTTTCCTTAAATTAAAAGTGTTTTAATTGTGCCAATTCTCACTGCTGCCACAATTCCTCCAGGAATCCTGGAAGTGTATTTGAGTGATGATTTTCATTTCACCATTTGCCCTGCTTAGCTTTTCCTGCTAAGAAATTCACAGCATTCTCAAATCCCTAAAATTAAATGCATCATTTAAATTATTTATTGGACTTTCTAATCTATTCAGTGTTTCCTTTTTTGGCTGAGATGTGTATCTGTAAGTCAGTGAAAACAAACTGTAAGCATCTAGGGAAATAGGGTCATGTTTATGATTATTTGCTTAGGATACAAAACTCAGACATGAATATTCAATAATTAGAATTGAAGAAACAGAGTATCTCACAATCTAATTTTAATATCATCTATAATTAATGGATTATATACACACACACACACATATATATATCCACATATACTTAATGAATAATATTTTTAGAAAAATAATATTTGACATAATTTGACAAAGCATTTTGCCAACTATAAACTCTACTTTTCTAGAATTTAGTTTGGTAGCATAATTATTAGTGTAATTTCCAAGTCAAAATTGATTGTTTTAAAAGCAACACATTTATTTTTCTGACATGGCATATGAAGAGGCAGTGAGGGGTAGGGTCAACAGGTCAATAGTAGGAATGGGAGTGGACTGTCTATTCTCATAGAAACAATCATACCATATTACAATTATTATTTTACCTACTTTTCCTCCCATATTGTCAACTCTAGTGTATTATTTATCTTTAAATTTTTGTCACACATCAGAAAATTGGCATATATAGTACCCTCTCAATAACTGTAGAATAAAAACGAAACAAAATTTTAGAACTTTCTCTATTGTGAGCAAACTGTATGGCTTTGGATGAATCATTTAATCTATCCTTACCTGAAAATTACCAGAAAAATTGATAAAATGTTCCCTAAGTTCCCTTTCAACCCAATAATTCTGTAAATGCAATATATATACATTTCATGCCCTCTCACAAACATCTTCATGATGTTATTGCTATTTTTATTTCACTAGCATTTTAACTCTTATCAGATTATGCCATAGATAACATTAAATCAGCTGTCTAGCCCTGAAACTAATTTGCTTTATAATATCAGGCAAGACCATTATATGTCTAGGTTTTCAAGAATGATTGCCTGTATGATATGGCTGGTGATGCCTGCCACTTTTCTTTAATGTAATAACGTTTGTTAAAAGCTCTTTGAAGACCAGCAAAGAACACTATTATGGGCAGCAGAGAATTAGTAGTATAAAAGCTCATCATAGAGCTATTTCTAAAATAACCATGGCAGAATAATCAAAATGGTTTTGAAAGAAAAAGAGAAAGATAAAAGACACATAAAAACATGCTTTGTTCCCTGTTTTGATGTGAGCAATTTTAATGAAATTGTTGCTACTATTTTACTCTTAGGCTATCCAGGGAAGTTCATAATAACATAAAACGACAGACACTTCATTTATAATAGAAACTCCCTAATTGAATTTTAAAGTTAAAAATTCCTGAATTAAGTCAGATATTAAGACAAATAAAAAATATCCCCCCAATTTAGAGAAACCTGGCTTACCCAGGCTGCCTCTAATCTGGTCCCCACCCTCTCCTTAATTCTATCATCTTGTACGTTAAACATCTTTCTTATGTGCAAGTACCCAGGGGCTGTTCACTGAGACCACCTTGTTATCCCAATTCAGCAATAAGTAATCAAATAAATCACTAGCTGTGGAGGTCCTTGAAACACAACCATTGATCACTGCAGGAGAACCTGGTTATTGAAGGAATTGTATGTTTAAGAGCCACTAGAGCTAATAATTAGTTATTTAGGGAGAACTAGAGATTTCTTTCTTTAACTCTATGTACTATACTCTTTTTTTTTTTTTTTTCTAAAAGTTACCTATAAGCTAGAGACAAAGATGTAAATAAATGATCTAGGTAACATGCTGATTAAGAGGATGGGCTCTGAAATCACATGAGTTTAAATCTCAACTCTGCCACTTCCCAGCTGAATGACCTTAAGCAAGCCATTTAACAACAGTTTTTCCTCAGTTTTCTCATCTGCAAAATGGGGATGCTAACTGTATCCTACTTCATAGTGTTGTTGTGAGAATTAGGTAAGCTAATATAATATCATTACAATAGTGTTTGGCATAGAGTAACTGCTCAATAAATAAACATTGTTATTTTAGTAATTATTATTGGTAAAAAGAGCTTAGAAGATGTCACTGGAAATAGAAACAGTAACTAATATAAAATTTCAAAATATATAAGGTGAGCAATGAATTGGATATGACTTAAATGCTTAGCACAGTTAAAGACTGGTGAAAATTGGCAATATCTGAAGGATAGATATTTCTGCCTTGGAGATACACGTGCAAACCAGATTTTAGGTCCTCTACAGTAATGCACTTTTTTAACAAAGCAGATTAATTTTAATGATATTCTAATGTCTCACATTCTCTTGCCAAAAATAGGAATAATATAGTGGCAGAGAGTTCAATCTGGGATAACAGAAATTAGAGTAAGAGTTACAGATTTCAAAAGTATATTTTCTTTCTTCATGTAATTCTAAAAACTTTGACACATCCTTAATGCTGATTTTTAGAATATGTTGAACCCAAAAAGCCATCTCAGCTATGTGAACGTATATTTTTCCATTTTGAATCTATGTTTCCTAAAGAAAGAACCTTTATATTCCTAAAGAAACATAGATTCAAGATGGAAAAGTATATATTCACATAGCTCAGATAACTTTTAAACCATCCAAATGTATTACCTGTCTACCTATACTATAAAAAATTGCTATACCTGGAATCCAGCAGTGCAATTTGAGGTTACATGATTTAAAAAAAAAAAAAAAAAAAAAAAAAAAACCCATACATCCATCTAAGCTCATGTAGAGTGAGGGAACCAAACCTAATTTTATGATATTTTGTTTTGCTTTGCTTTGCTTTGCTTTACAACTCTTTGAATGACTTGGGAGTAGAAATCATGGATTCTAATTTGCCATCGTATGTGCAGCAGGTATTTTCTAGACAGTATAGCCTTCTTCCATTGGTGAGAAGTAGTTGGTCATTACCAATAAACTGGCACATCAATGGCTACCATAAGATACATTACACTTAAGTGTAAGACCTGAAACTGTAAAACTACAAATGGAAAACATAGGTAAAATGCTTCTTAACATGGGTGTGATCAATGATTTTTTTAATACAACCTCAAAAGTGCAGGAAACAAAAGCAAAAATTGATGGACTGCATCAAACTAAAAAGCTCCTCTTCAGCCAAAGAAATCATCAACAGAATAAAGAGACAATCTATGGAGTGAGAGAAAACACTTGCAAATCATACATGTTATAAGGGGTTAATATTCAAAATATATATGGAACTCAAACAACACTATAGCAAGAAGAAGAAGAATAATAACCTAATTAAAAATATGGGCAAAGGACCAGAATAAACACTTCTGAAAAGAAAACACACAAATGCCCAATAGGTATATGAGAAAATGCTCAAAGTCATTTATCATCAGGGAACTGCAAATTATAATCACAATGAGATAACACTTCATACCTGGTTAGAGTAATTTTGTCTAAAAGACAAAAGATAAGTATGCACGAAGATGTGGAGAAAAGGGAACTCTTGCACACTGCTGGCAAGAATGCAATTTGGTACAGCCATTATGGAAAATAATGTGGAGGTTCCTCAAACTATTCAAAATAGAACTACCATATGATCCAGTAATTCCACCAATTCTATTTCTGGGTATATATCCAAAGGAATTGAATTCAGGATCTCAAAGAGGTATCTGCACTTCCATGTTCATTGCAGCACTATTCACAATAGCCAAGCTATGGAAGCAACCTAAATGTCCACCCATAGATAAATGAATAAACAAAGTATAGTACACCCATACGATGGAATATTATTCAGCCTTGAAAAAGGAAATTCTGTCATTTGTAACAACACGGATGAATCTGGAGGACATTACGCTAAGTGAAATAAGCCAGGTACAGAAGGTCAAATACTGCATGATTTCACATATATGTGGAATCTAAAAGTCAAACTCAGAGACGCAGAGAGTAAAATGGTGGTTGCCAGGGGCTAGGGGGTTGATGGGCAGGGAAGACGAGGAGATTTTGATCAAAGGGTACAATGGTTTAGTTAGAAAGGATGAATAAGTTCTGGAGATGTATTGTATAGGGTGGTACCTATAGCTAATAATAATGTATTAAGTAATTGAAATAGGTGAGAATCTTAAAGGTTCTCACCACCAAAAATTAAGTATATAAAGCAATAGATATGTTAATTAGCTTGATTTAATCATTTTACAATGTATGTACATGTCAAAACATCATGTTGTGCACTATAAATATATGCAATTTTTATTCATCAATTATATCTTAATAAAGTGGGGACAGGGAAGACACATAACAATAATTTTCAAGTTTTAAATTAACTTGTTAAACTTACTTGCCCAAAAAGAAAAATAAGGGGAATTAAAAGGGAGAATTAAGGTGTTCAAAATTTTTTCATAGTTAATATTCCTACTAACGTGTATTCTCATAATTCTCTGGGGATACTTTCTTCAAATAAGATGATTTTAATAAAGCAAATGACATCTTATCAGTAAAAGTGATATTTTTATGAATATTTATATAATTTCCAGTGGAACCCTCTGTTCATTTTAGGAGATTTAATGGCCCTTATAACTAATTAATTCCTTTCTCAGAAACTTCCTTCTATTTAAAAAATCAGTTTACTCTGATGGACTGATTAAAATTATTTTTTAATCTCTTCAAGGGGATGTGACAAAATTTTACATTTTAGAAATAATTAGCCACAGTTTTTAGTATATATTTAACCTTTAAATTTTGTTTTCAGCTTTTGTCATATTTGACATGTTTGCTTCTATTAACATTTCTTTAAATAAAATCTGGTAAGTCCACTGGAAATTCCAGAAATGGAATTTGGGCGCCAGTGGTGGGACAGTCTGTAAGGAAAAGTCAGACTTACTATATGGTTTTTAGTTATTCTTTGGAAGAGTGAGATAAGCAAGTTGATATCTCAATTTATTACTAATATTGTATTAATACCTATTGATATAAATATTGCCTCCTAATGTAGTGATATTTAGAGAAACCGTGATCAAGGAGCCTTTCAGATATTGGATTAGCAGAAACATTCTGGGCATATGGTGTGAAGACTCATGGAGGAGACTCGGGATTTCCTCCTTTCTCACAAGGCACTTGTAGGCCCTGTTTCTGCACTTGTTGGAATGAGCCAGGGATCCAGCCTTCAAACCCTGCCCTGGCTAAACTCAATCCTATAGGTAAACTTATCAAGTACCATGGTTTTAAGATTATCTAGGGTTCAGAAATGACTCCCCAATGTGTATTTCTAATACAAACCATTCCTTGAACTTCAGACTCAGTTACCCAGCCCTCTCTATGGGATCTCTGTTTGATTATTCAGTAAACATCTTTAAGTTAATATATGTAAGCTCTTCCCCACAAACTCCTCTCCCAGTGTTTCCCATCTCAGAAAATGGTCACGTTTCAATTATTCAGAACCAAAACCTTGGAGTCATCACTATGTCTTTTCTATCCCATCCTTTCCACATCTCACTTCCTCGCTGCTACTGCCACGGCCCTCACCAACATCATCTTTTGCCTGAACTACTAAAACATCCAAATGATCCATCTGCCTACTTTCTCTTTTGTAGTCCTCACACTACCATGCATACTACAAGGATTAGTAGTGATCCTTGTAACATTTCAATCTGGTCATGTCAATCTCCTGCTCGAGACTTAAAAATAACTCCAGTGTCCTCCTCATGGCCTTCAATGTCCTCTACAGCTGACCCTTGCCTCCTTTCCATACCGTATTTCCAACCATTTCCCTCTCATCCACTCCTCTAGCAACCATACACACTTGGGAAAATGTCAACCGTACTCCCAAGTCAGTGCCTTTGAACTCAAGTTTGCATTGCCTGGAATACTTCTTCCCCAGGCATTTATAAGGCATGCCTTCTCATTCTTTTCATGTCTAAAGTCCATAACCGCTTTCTCAGAGAGGCTAGCTCAAAAACTCAATCTAGAATAGTCTTTTCCTGCCTGGTTCCAATTCTGTCTATCCCTTTCCCTGCACTTTTTTCTGCTTGTATCAGAGTATAATAGTATGTTATAGTAGTTTGCTTAACTAAAAGCAGTCTCGCTCATCATAATATAAGCTCCATGAGGGTACAGACTTAAAAAAAAATACTATCTCATCAATACTCAGAACAGTGTCTCCTACATAGTAAGCACTCGATAAATACTTGTTGAAGGAATCAGTGAGGTTCCTCAGGACCCATACTTCTAATACAATACCCTTAACACATAACAGATGAAGTGAACCATTCCGAACCACCTCACCTATTAGATCCCAGGAACATGTATTATAAAGAACTGTGCTGCGTACCCAAATTCCAATGAAGGTACATATTCAAAGTCTCACTTTAGCATATATAGCAACATTGACATATCCAAAGAGCAGAGCTGACACAGGATCACCAGATCACATGGTACCTACGAAAGGAAGAACAGATACAAAATGTGGTCAGTAGCTAAAGCAATCACTTTTCAGTGAAGGAAACATGGGTCACGATTTCAAGTTTCACAATTGCATTGACTGGGTTTTTTTTGTGGTGGAAAATACTGTTTCAAGACACCTCAATTCATTTGTTTTGGCACAATACTTCCCAAATAGCGGTTACATTATGGGTTCCCATGAAGCCTGTTTATGATGAGAGACTGATAATCTCGTGAAATAATCTTAATGAAATTTTCTCAACAGTTGATCATTTTTTATTCCATTAGTCAAAATCATACCGTGTTTTTAGAATCTGTCACATGAGGACAATGAAGGACCCATCTCAAAAGGCCCCAATGGGACCAACATGTATAAATAATCACAACATTGAGTAAGGTATATGTGCCTTATTCTCATTATTGGGATTTAACACAGAATTATAAGAAAGTGCAAATCCATTAACAAAGTGTTTATTTAGTTTTAATGGTCTACCATATTCACATCCATGTTTCTCTTTTTGTTGATGACCTGGCACCTGAAATATTGGACTATTACTGGAGTTCTGAGGAGCTAGACTGGGGCTGGAATGCCTAGGTATGGATGTACGGTCTGCAGCAGGTGGATTTAAGGATGTCCTGAAAAAGGGCTTTCAAGGGAATAAAGAAAATTATGTACTGGGCCTGAATACAAAGTGACTATGAGGAGGGTACAGGGTAATGAGAAAAAACCAAAAATCCAAGCAAGAATGTTCAGAGAGGAGGCTAGAGGCAAAACATAGGCACGCTTCTTGGATCGCAAGGGAAAATCTGCTAATCTCTTTTATGGGGTGCTGTTCACCTTGTCTATGCATAATAAGGGGACAGTTAAGGGCCCTGATGTGGCTTCTTATATCTCCTCCTAAAGATATAATAGTTTAACCTATAGAATTTTGAAACCAAGATCAGCCTCGACAGGCTTGTATTAAGCAAACATGGGAGGGCAGACATCTCTTCAAGCTACTGGTTTCATTTCCTTAGGATATATGCCCGTTAGTGGAATTTATGCCCAGTAGTGGATTATATGATGGTTCTAATTTTTCCTTTTTTGAGGAATCTCTATACATTTTTCCAGAATGCAAATACCAATTTACATCCCTACCAACAAAGTATAATAATTCCCCTTTCTCCACATCCTCACCAGCAATTTTTTATAGTAGCAATTCTAACGGGTGAGGTAATATCTCATTGTGGTTTTGATTTGCATTTTCCTGATGATTAGTGGTGTTGAACATTTTTTTCCATATACCTGTTGGCCATTTGTATGTCTTCTTTTGAGAAATGTCTATTCATATCTTTTTGCCCATTTTTAAATTGAATTATCAGGTTTCTTTGCTATTTAGTTGTTTGATTTCCTTACATAATCTGGATATCAACCTCTTGTCAGATGCAGAATTTGTGAATTTCTCCCATTCTGTAGGTTGTTTCTTCATGCTGCTGTTTGTTTCCTTTGCTGTGCAAAAGTTTTTGAGTTTGATGTGATTTCATTTGTCTATGTTTGCTTTTGTTGCCTGTGCTTTTGAGGTCTTATTAAAAAAGAATTCTTTCCCAGACCAATGTCATAAAGTTTTCCCCTACATTTGTTTCTACTAGTTTAGAATTTTCAGGTATTACACTTAAGTTTTCCATCTATTTTGAGTTTACTTTTTTGTAAGTGATAAGAGATAGGAATCTACTTTCATTCTTCTGGAAATGGATAGCCAGTTTTCTCAGTACCACATATTAAAGGGACTGTCCTTTCCCCAATGTGCATTCTTGGCAACTTTGTAGAAAATCAATTGGCTATAAATACATGAATTTATTTTGGAGTTCTGTATTCTGTTCCATTGGTCTATTTTTATTCCAATACCATACTACTTTGGTTAATATTGCTTTGTAGTATATTTCAAAGTCAGGTAGTGTGATGCCTCCAGCTTTTTTCCTTTTTCTTAATCTTGCTTTGGCTATTCAGGGTCTTTTGTGGTTACACACAAATTTCAGGATTATTTTTTCTATTTCTGTGAAATATCTCACTGGTATTTTGACATAGATTGCATTGAATCTGTAGACTGCTTTGGGTAGTATGGATATCTTGGCAACATATTAATTTTTTAATCTCTAAACATTGGATATCTTTTTATGTATTAGTGTCCTCTTCAATTTCTTTCCTCAGTGTTTTGTAGTTTTCATTATAGAGATCTTGGCTATTTTATTCATGGTTTTTTTTTGGTAGTGACTGTAAGTAAATAGGATTCCTTTCTTTATTTGTTTTTCAGATAGCTTGCTGTTGATATACAGATGATTACTGAATATATTTCCAAGGGAAATGAAATCAGTATGTCAAAGATACATCTTCACTCCCATGTTTATTGCAGCACTATTCACAATAGCTGAGACAGAAAATCAACCTGAGTGGCCACCAACAAATAAATGGATAGATTTTAAAATGTGGTATATACACACAATAGAATACTCTTCAGTTATTAAAAAACATGAAATCCTGTCATTTGCGACAATATGGATTAACCTAGATAACATTATGTTAAGAAAATAAGCCAAGGACAGAAGGACAAATATCACATTGTCTCACTTATATGTGGAATGTCAATTATTGATACTACAGAAGTAGAAAGTAGAATAGTGGTTAACAGAGGGTAGGAGAGCAGGGAGAAGGGTACAAAGGTATAGTTAGGAGAAAGAAATTCTGGTGCTCCATTGCACAGCAGGATACTATAGTCCAAAACAACGTATTGTATAAAATATTTTAAAATACCCAAAAAGGAGGATTTTGAAAATTCTGACCACAAAAAATGACAAGTGTTTGAGGTAATGGATATGGTAATTACTCTGATTTGATCATTACACAATGTATGTATGTATCCAAACATCACAATATACCCCATAAATATGTACAACTATGTCAATTAAAAACAAAATAAAACTAAACTTTTAAAAACAAAATAAAACTTTTAAGAAGAAATAATGGCATAAATCTGTTCATTCTTCTGATAGTTTGAGTGTATATTTTGTTTTTTAGACATTTATATAAAGTAATGGTTGTCTGCCTTAAGAATATTTTCTTGAAATTTATAAATTGCTGTTTTAAAATATATCCTGGCTAACACAGTGAAACCCTGTCTATACTAAAAATACACACACACACACACACACACACACACACACACAGAGAGAGAAATTAGCCATGTGCAGTGGCACGTGCCTGTAGTCCCAGCTATTCGGGAGACTGAGGCAGAAGAATAACTTGAACCCGGAAGGCGGAGGTTGCAGTGAGCTGAGATGGCACCACTGTACTCCAGCCTGGGCAACAGACGGAGATTCTTGTCTGAAAAAAAAAAAAAAAAAAAAAAAAAAAAAAAAAAAAAAGCTACACAAACAAAAAACATCATCACTCCTAGTTAATTCCTTACTAATCAGATAAACAAATGAAACTATTTTTCCTTGGCAATTGCATCTCATTCCTATATTCTTTCTTGCATGACAGTTTATAGTTTCCTTCTTGGGTCCCTGAAGGTCTTATTCACTCTGGCCTAGCCCAAAGCCCATATTTGCCTTCAGTGTTGCTTTTTTATATAAGGCAAGATAAATATTGTAAATTAATTTTTGGTCACAATTCTCCACTTCTTCCTGTACTCATTTTCATTTTCATGTAACTTTACAATTCCTTCCATAAAAAAAAAAATGAGTATACTCTGCTGCCCCTTGAGTTTGGATTTGGCCATGTAACCTACTTTTGTCAGTGCTTTAACAGACTTGATGCAGGCTATGTGCATGGGTAGTTAGGCATGCCCCCTTGTGCCTCTGCCATCACTGCGAGAAGATGCTGAGGACACGTGGAGGAAAGCCATCCAGCTAATATGAAATATGGAGCTAAGCTACCTGGGATGACCTGCAAATGTGTGATCTAGAAAGAATGTTGTTGTTTGCCACTGAAGTTTTGAGTTTGTTATGTAACAATAGTTGTCTGTTACACAGACCAAGAGTTGACTCCTTTCCACTCTCAATTCATTCAATTCATTCATTCATTCATCTATTCAAAATTCTTTTTTTTTTTTTGACATGGAGTCTCCCTCTGTCACCCAGGCTGGAGTGCAGTGGCATCATCTCGGCTCACTGCAGCCTCTGTCTCCCAGGTTCAAGCGATTCTCCTGACTCAGCTTCCCAAGTAGCTAGGACTACAGACAGGTGCCACCATGCTCAGCTAATTTTTTGTATTCTTAGTAGAGACGGGGTTTCTAGCCAGCATGGTCTCGAACTCCTGACCTCGTGATCCGCCCACCTTGGCCTCCCAAATTGCTGAGATTACAGGCATGAGCCACTGTGCCCAGCCTCAAAATTCTTATTTTCTACTCTGTGCCATTCACTGTTTGATTCAGATATTGTGTAAAAATGTGTATAAGCATATATACGCACTATATATCTTAATGCATACACACATATATACACACATATATGTATGTGTATAAATTTCATGGTTCATACATGTGTGTATCTATATATGTATATGTAATATACATATATATGTATTAGTTTCTTATTTTTGCCATAACAAACTACCAAATTACTACCAAAATGGGTCTCACTGGGCAAAAATCAAGGTGTAGATAGGGCTGTATTTCTTTCTCAAGGTGCTAGAAGAAAACCTTTTTCTTGCCCTTTTTAAGCTTTCAGAGGCTACTTACATTCTTTGGCTTATGTCCCTCTCTCTTCATCTTCAAAGTCAGCCATGTTGGGCTGAGTCTTTCTCACACTGCTGTCTCTGGTTCTCTCTTTTCTGTCTCCATCTTCACTCATAAGAACCCTTGTGATTACATTGGACCCACCCAGTTAATTCAGGATTATCTTTCATCTCAACATGAGCTAATTGGCAACCTTAATTCATCTGCAACTTTAATTCCACCTTGCCATGTAACTTAACATATTCACAGGTTCCAGAGTTTAGGATATGAATATCTTTGGGGAGTCTTTATTTTGCCTACTGCAATACCTAAAGTCATATATTAAATCCTTAGGACCAGATGTATTTTGCAGTTCAGGATTTTTAGGATTTAAAGATAACACTCTCAGTAGTGTCTGCAACAGCATCCCATAATCAAGCACATTAATCTTTCTGCAGGAAACGTGTGAATATTCACCCCAAGTGAAATAAATAAAGACTATAAATAGCCTCATGTCGGTTGAGGTCAGGTTTTGTCACCAAATGAGTTCAGTTCAAGTCAGGATTTTGTTGCCAAATAAGCTATAAAAAACACTTGGGTTTTGAACTTTGGGGATTACAAAAGTGCAGATAGTATACATGCATAAAATATGATGGGAAATATGCAAAAATATTAATACTCATCCTACATTCTACATATTTCTTAGTCTTGATCCCTGGCTTCTTTTCTTAACTTTCAAGTGAATGCCACTCAAAACCTACATACTAGTCCAAAAAAGCCATGAACACGTTTTGCCTGTTTTTGAACTTTTAAAAATTAGAATCATGTAGTACATATTATTTTGTGTCTGACTTATTTACCTTCATAGTATTTTGTGTACAATTCATCTACATTCTTGCATGTAGTTATAGTTTTTTTCATTCCCATCAATTTATTTAGTATTCCATTTTGTGAATGTACCCTAGTGTATTCATCTACTCCAGTGTTGATGGACATTCAAGTTGTCTCTATTTGAGACTACTATTATTAGTGCTGCTCTGAACATTCTTATTAAACATATGGGCACATTTCTGCTGGGTATATACCTAAGAGTAAAATTTCTGGGCCATAGAGTTCCAGATGCTTTGTTTTAATGAATACTCTAAGCAGTTTTCCAAAACTATTGAATTCATGTATTGTTTGTTTAATCAGGGGTGAGGGGACAAATAAAGATATAAAATAAAGAAAAATTCTGTTTCCTGGAAAGAACACTGGATTGTACCACCAGTGACTTACGTTTCAGGTCTGACCTTGCCACTAACCAACTGTGTGGCCTTGGACAGTCACCTAATTTATCAAGGCTGAGTTTTCTTATCTTTAACTTCGACAGTTGGAGTGGAAGGCTGCATGTGAATCTTCCAATCTCTGAATCTAGCTTTAAGGGACAATACAGTAGAGATTCTAAAATAATTTTATTCGGCCGGGCGCGGCGGCTCATGCCTGTAATCCCAGCACTTGGGGAGGCCGAGGCGGGCGGGTCACTAGGTCAGGAGATCAAGACCATCCTGGCTAACACGGTGAAACTCCGTCTCTACTAAAAATACAAATAATTAGCTGGGCGCGGTGGCGGGCGCCTATAGTCCCAGCTACTTCGGAGGCTGAGGCAGGAGTATGGCGTGAACCCGGGAGGCAGAGCTTGCAGTGAGCCGAGATCGCGCCACTGCACTCCAGCCTGGGCGACAGAGCGAGACTTTGTCTCAAAAAAAAAAAAAATTATTCACTGTTTCATTCACTCGTTCACTTATTCTACAAATATTTATTAAGTATCCAACATGATGGAGACAGATACAAAAAAGTACATTTAGCAAAGGTTAATGGGGGTTGTAAAAAAAAAAAAAAGCACATATAGGACATATGAGTGTCGTAAAGTTGTTTAATGAAGTTGCTGCCTCAGCATCCACTTTTAGGCCCGACATGAGTTGTTTGAAACCCAGTCCTACCCTGTCACTTTTGGCCTAGTTAAAATTTCTCCCACTGCGGTTGTTTGAGATATAGCCCACCTATTCCTTATCTCACTAACTCAAAACCCAACACACCCCACAGCTGCTACCATGATAAAATCTAATGGTCAACACCAGAGTCATGTAAATAGGTTTCCACACTTGCTCGTGTTTTCTTAAACTAGCCAATCCACAACCTCAAGGAAGAGCCTCAAAGGTAACACCATGGACCTTAATAAAGGCATAGTCCCACAAGTTTCATTCCCTTTCACTCCCCATCCACTGGTTGAGCTCCTTGTCACCTCCAGTCTTCCTGTCAGCCTCCTGCCAGTGCCCCTAGCCTCTCTGGGATCTGTAAGTAATACATTTCTGTTTCATATATTTTGGTTTTACCTGCGAATGTGTCTCACCTGAAGGACACACTGGAACCTAACTTTCCCTCAGTAAGGGCTCTCCTAGAGAGTGTATATCTTGGCTTATGCCAACTCTTGACAGAGAGACCTCAAGACCAAATGAGAAAGGAACTATAACAATGGGAATCACAGCAACGAGGCATCTGAAGACAGAGGGGCCCTTCTACTGAGGGAAGGTAGGAAAAGATAGGCATTCTGGGAGAGAGAGGGCTGTCAAAGAAAACTGCTTCAATTAGCTCAAACTGAAAAAAAAAAGATCCAGTAAAAAGGATGGAAGGAAATCTCTCTCTTTGCAGGAATAAAACAGCTTGGGCTCTTGAAAATGGCACATTTGTGGGTTTATTCTCTCTGTGACTCTTTTTCCATAGGAAAATGTCTCTCAATTCTGCTTCTTTCCAGACTTATTTCTCTTCTTTAATACTCTTAGTTCCTGCTTTCCCATTATTTCCATTTTCATGTGTGCTTGGCTTGCTGGTGTCAATTATGCCCACTGTTATCTGGTCTTTTCATTCCCATCACCACCATTGGTTTGTCCCGTTCAGTACAGTATCTGCTTTTGCACTTCCTGAAACTGTTTTGTATAGCCCTTCAGTATTCCAAATCCAAATTCCTGGGAAAGAGAATCTGAGGAGCCTTAGCTGAACCAGTTACTTACCCTGATCCAGTTATCTGTGCCCAGGATGGAGCAGAGATTCTTGATAAGTAACATTTCTTTTCCAGGAGGCAGGCATTCTCATGAGAAAGGGCTTGTGGCACACAAGCAATGATAGGTGAGTTTGCTGGATCTGACCAGCAGACCCTGGCCGAGTGATGGATGGAAAAAAGTACACAGACATAGCTTTTTGCCTGGCTGCATATCTAGGGGACTGGGCCACTTACAGACACCGAGGAGGGTGCCATAAAGAGTCACAGCAGCGGCAGCCATGACAAGTCAGAACTGCAGGCATTTAGTTAGCACAGATTGAAAGATAAAGGCTTTGAGTCAACATACCTTGTGGGTAATTAACGTGGTCGCCCCCTACCCCCTACCCACCTCCCACCCCACAACCGCCCCCTAAGAGACCAGTCCTGCTTGCAGATGATTAAAGACCAGGTTCCAAGGTCTAAGTAAACTAACTTATCCAAACCAATTCCTTTACACTTCCTTGTTATCTACCTTTTGCTCTCAGGGTCCGGATAAGAGAATCTGGCTACCTTCAGCCAAATTATCTTTCGAAGCTTTTGCAAAACCTCGGCCTTCCAAGAAGATTTGCATTTTTCCTATAATTTCTCCCACTACCTTGACTGATCTCCTACATGAGTTCATATTTATCATATGGACAAGGTAGGGAAGAAAAAACTATAAATGATAACACAGATGAGATAGAAGGACATGTTCAAGCAAATGAAAGCACTTGAATATGACTATTTGGAACAAAGCATGCTTAGATATTTAGGGAAATTAAGAAATAGAAGAAAACTGAAAAGATTGAAGACAGTTGTGGTCTCTTCCTTCACATACTGTGACGAGTGAAGAACACCCAGCATAAAGAATCTTTTCACAGAAGGATGGGCACCAAAAGGAGTAGGTTAATGAATTTGCACTGAAACAAAAAATAGAAAGCATAAAAGGTGACATTGAGGGCGAAATCATGTGTATATCCTAGACTAATTCTTTAATTATTTGATTGTGGTTTAGGAGAATTACCTGCTAATTCTACTATTCTTTAATATGCAAAATGTGGTGTGCAGAAAGGCATTGTTTTCTATGCTACTATCATGATGAAATTTAACCATGGATTATAAATTACCATTGGTACTTGCTAATTTGCTGTTGTGTCTATGTTTTCTTAGTTTTTAATTAAACAAAATAAGTTTCTCGTAACAAGAGAGAAGACCTCTGCAGAAATACATGTCAAATCTTTCAGAGAATGTTGAAAAAGTACTGAAGGTTCAAACCTCAGGAGAATTCCTCCTACTTAGCCCTGCCATAGCAATAGACAAAAGTTTCCATAATACTGTATACATTAGTTGCTGGGTCAATGGTAAATAAATTAACCTGCCATACTCTTGCTCTAGAGAATTTGTTAACTTGTCCAAGCAGTAGATAAAATAGTTTCTAAAGTCCTTCAAATGTACATTTACTGGTCTTCTGTCCTTTTATAGAACTGAATGTCATAAAGGAAGAACCTATTTGCCCATACTTACTCTTAATTCTTTTAAACGTCTCTGTTTAAGAATTGAAAATACATACATTGAAGAAAAAGAACTTGGAAGTACTGACTGTTGTGTTGTGTGCTGGTTGTTTACTTTTGATTACTAGTAAATTTGATTACTAGTCACTCAAGATTTAGATCTGGGATGATTTGGATCCTACTTTCTCTTTACACTACAGTTTAGGTATTATTATGTTCACTTATTCCTTGAAATCCAGTCTCCTTAGGAAAATGTTACCGAGCCTTGATTATTTTAATTGATTTTATTCTGCAAATATTTTCTCCCTTTTCTAATCAATCAAATTGAGAAAATGAATTATTAGCCCTATCTTCAGCATAAAATATTAAACAGTTTTTGACAGTTTGTTCAGATTTAAATTTGATCCACATACTAAAGTAAAATAACTCACATAAATACAGGACTAGAGAAATCTAAAATATTATTATTATTTATAGACATTTACAATAATTCATCCTCAGTGGAGCAAGCATCAGTTATGCCCCACTGCCCTTGTTCCACATTTCTTCATGACAGAGATCATGACTAATTTGGATTGATTGTGTCAGCTTGAATTATGACCAACTCATCAGCTGGATTACTGACCTAAAGGTAGGTAAATGCAAGTTGAGAGTTTAGAGAAGACAAAAATGTATTTGGATAATTTGATAGTTTTCATATTTAGCTGCAAGCAATCATGACTCAGTTGTGATCTGTATTCAGGAATACTTCATTGAGTAACAATATGAAAAACTCGTCTGTAAACCAAATGATGCATTTCATAAGTTTCTTCCTTATGAATACATAATATATAAATGCTAAGTTTAACATTTGATATTTCTTCTCTTACCCTTTTTCCAATCCATTTTCCACACAGCCGCCAGTAGGTATGTATATAGGTAGATAGATGAAATTATAATTATAATAAAATTAAAAAGCCATACTTGACATATAACGCCTTATACATTTGGCACCTGCCTGCTCTCCAACCTCATCTCAGGACATTATCTGACTTAATAAATTGAGCAACATGAGCTATTTGCTGTTTTTTGCTTGTTTGTTTGTTTTCTGAAGACGGCAAGCTTTCCTTGTTTCTTCTGCCTGTAATTCTTTTCTCAGTACTCAGCATACCCTGCACTTTCTCATCTTTCAGGTCTTATCTGAAATCTCTTCTCCTCAGAGAGGCCCTGTGTTGTGTGTCATATTTAAAGTAGGTTCCTTTTGATCTCCTTTGTAATCACATCATATAACCACCGATGAATGTAAGAACATGCTCATGGCCCACTTACAGGGCATGAGACACAGATGCTTAACTGAAAGTTGTTGAATAAATGGATATTTAGTAATTATGATGATGCATAAACAGAATGAGTATTCATCTGCTTTCTTGAGATACATTTATTCCTAGTAAAATGTCAGAATAACTTAAATAAGCACAGTTTTCCCCATTATCTCCTTTATAATATTTACATTCTCCATGCCCCTTTTTTCCAAAGGTATTAAAATGAACTCTAAAAATCTGACAAAATTTCTTCTCACGGTACAAAACTAGGACAAAGCTTGTCTCTTCTCAGATCCTGTATAATTTTATATCAAATGGTTAGAGCTATAGAATTCATTGTTTATCTTTGGTGAGACAGCCAAGTAACTTAGATGTGAGCTTGGGCATAATTATTATCTATGTCCTGTCTTTCTTGTTCTGTCTTTTGTATTTTGGTTGTTTGGCACTAGTACAGAAATGTCTAAACCAGACCCTGGGTATGGCTTTTCAAAGATTATGAATGAATGGACAGGGTCCTGACCTCCAAAACTCCCACTTTGGCTCCTAACTCAGTTCACCCACTTGTCAGGCCCTCAGTGTATATGATAGTGTTTTCTTACTCACAGCTGGATACTCTTGGTATTGAAATCTGTTCTTACTCCTTATCCACCCTTTCCAACATTTGCTAGGATCTTACCCAAACCACACATAGGCTTTTTATTGAAAGCTCTTGTAAATAATCTTATTGCAGGAAGATGGGAGTATAATTAAAGTTTTTAAAAAAGAATTATTACTAAAGGATTCATGTATACAACAGTAATTTAGGCTTCTCTCCAAAAAATATAAAACAACTGAGAAATAAGTCTCTCCAATATGCATTTATAGATTTAAATATCATATAAAATATTTGTGTCTCCCCAAAATTCATATGTTGGAATCCTGACCTCTACAGTAATGATGTTAGGAGGTGGAGACTTTAGGAGGTGATTAGGTCATGGGGGTGGAACCCTAATTAATGGAATAATCATCCTTATAAAAGACACCAGAGGCCAGGCACGGTGGCTCACACCTGTAATCCTAGCACTTTGGGAGGCCGAGACAGGTGGATTGCTTGAAGCCAGGAGTTCAAACCCAGTCTGGTCAACATGGTGAAACCGTGTCTCTACTAAAAATACAAAAAATTAGCCAGGCGTGGTAGTGGGTGCCTGTAATCCCAGCTACTCGGGAGGCTGAGCCAGGAGAATCGCTTGAACCCAGGAGGTGGAAGTTGCAATGAGTTATGATCATGTCACTGTGCTCCAGCCTCGGCAACAAGAGAGAAACTCCATCTCAAAAAAAAAAAAAAAATCACCAGAGAGAGACTTGTCACCCCTTATACCAGGTGAGGACACAGGGATAAAGTGCTGTCTATAAAATGGGAAGTTAGCCCTCACAAGACAGCCAATCTACCAGGACCTTTCTTCATAACTGTAGGCAATAAGTTTCTACTGTTAATAGTCTATCCAGGCTGTGGTATTTTGGTACAGGAGCCCAGATGAACTAAGATAGTAGTATTTGACCATTTGATCCACAAAACCAGAAACTTGGTATAACTAAACCAAAAACTTAACACTTCCTCTATGCAAAGTGCTTGCAAGATTATGTTGTGCCCATAGGACATTAACTTCCAATGTATCATGATTTTTAAAGTAAATAACCTACAAACTATTCCAAAGGAATTTTTTGATCCAATTATCATGATCTTCCAAAGAAATAGCCTACAGACTATTCCAAAAGAATTTGTTGAGCTTCAACCATGTCACAGACTCATTTCCCTTCAATATTTTGGTGAAAGGGAAATAGAAAAAATATCTAAGTAGCTATGTTGTTGGGAATACCCACCAAAACAGGTGTAGTAAATGTGACTGTGGCACTTAAACTGTACATCTCAAACTCCATGGGCAGGCTTGCCCATTTTTGCTCTCTGTAAATTAATCGAATATGCCTATTATGACAGCAATGTCAGACAGCGAAACTTTGAAGATGGCACCAAAAATAAATCTCATTTGTATTGAAATATGCAAGAACCTTTGACTTGTGAATGTACAAGCACATAATCAGGGCAATAAAGCAGTCTACAGTGCTGAAGGACAGTCAAGGCACTGGCGTAGTAACAGTAAGGGTAAGATGCTCTCCTCACCCTGTGAGGTGTTGTCACACTGAGTGTGAATATCCTGCAATGTTAATGGACTCGTTTCGTATCTTCTCGGGTCTTTAAATCCCTTAAAGTGTTCAGATAGTAACTATAATAGTTGAAATGTCAAATGTGCACAGAAATATTGAGAACCTAGTATAAGTTTCCTATAAAAAGAAGAAAACAGTCTGGGCGTTTCTCTGAAATTTAAGTGATTTTATTTCAAGTCATTGTGTAGTCAAAGCCTGACATTATTCCACTTGTACCACATTGTCTCTAGAGAATCCCTTTTGCCAAATTCCACCCAGCATGTGACATAAGAAGCACACAAGAATATCACTGTTTTTTGTCCTAGAGTATACTAAAGCAAATGATTTTACTACTAAATAGGAAAATGAATATATCTAACAGATAAGGATTAAAAAAGCATAATCACAATAGCATCATTACAACCAATGTAATTAATACCAGTTCTTTCATATCACTTAGTATACAATCTATGCTCAATTTTTTTTTGTCTCAAAAATATCTTATTATGGTTGATATATTCGAATCAGAACCCAGACCACAGCTACACACACATTTAATTTGTGATTCTTATGTCTGTTTTAATATATATCATTTCCTCCTCCTTTATAATTCTATTACTGAAAAATCTGGGTCATTATTTCTGGTTTCTTCACTACTTGTAATATGAATACTAAAAAAGTGTAACAGGAGGTGTCAGCCTTTATAAAGTCATTCTCAATCTTTTACACAGTGGTATAAGCAGCCATTGGTGGTCATTGTCTAGATTCATTTTTTTACTAGGAGCCTAAAATGCCTATTTTTGCATTCTATCATTTCTCCTACATGTGTGTGTTTCCATTACAAAGAAATTTCTCTCATCAACTATTTGGTTTCTTACCTGTACATATAGAACTGACTGTGAAAATATTTGATTCTTTCTGCTTATCAGTTTCTAGAAAAACAAATTGATACCCAGAAACTGTTGAAATAGAGACTTTATATTAGATAAATTTAACAGAGTTTTTTTGAGCAGCACTCAAAAGTGGAAAAGGTTCAGTGAGTTCTACTTCAGCAGAGTGAGCAGTGGGGCTTTTATGGGTTGAACACAGAAGTAAACAAATTGTCCTATTGGCCACAGCTAGGCATTTGCCTTATTTGGGTACATAACAGGATGAGAGGCATTTGTGATCTTTTCTGCAATCTACCACACCATGCATGGCCAAACCACTACTCTCATGTGGGTGTTTTGCATTAATAATCTGCTTCTCCTTTTGCCTTCATATAAACAATTGTCTTTATATCAGTTCGTTTGTTATTTTAAAAACATAAACCAAAACATGTCACTTCTCTTTTTAAACAAGCTTCAATGGTTTCTAATCATAGTGACGATAAAACCGAACTACTTGCTACATTGTGCCTTACATGGTCAGTTCCTTGACTTCCTCTTTGACAAAAACTCATATCATTATTTCCTTAGTGCACTGATCTTCTTTCTGTTCCCACGTTAGAACCCTTACTGATATGGTTTGGCTGTGTCCTCACCAAAAATCTCATCTTGAATTATAATCTCCATGTGTCAAGAGCAGGACCAGGTGGAGGTAATCAGATCATAGGGGTAGTTCCCTCATGCTATCAGTTTTCATGATAGTGAGTGAGTCTCATGAAATGTGATGGATTTATAAGCATCAGTCATTTCCCCTGCTTGCACCCACTCTGTCCTGCCATTCTGTGAAGACGGTGTCTGCTCCGCCTTTGCCTTACACCATGATTACAAGTTTCCTGAGGCCTCCCCAGCAATGTGGAACTGTAAGTCAATTAAGCCTCTTTCCTTTATAAATTACCCAGTCTTGTATATTTCTTTATAGTAGTGTGAGAATGAACTAATACAGTAATTTGGTATTGAGGTAGTGGGGCATTGCTATAAGATAATTGAGAATGTGAAAGTAGTTTTGGAACTGGGTAACAGGGAGAGGTTGCAACAGTTTGGAGGATGCAGAAGAAGACAGAAATATGTGGGAAAGTTTGGAACTTCCTAGAGATTTGAATGGCTTTGACCAAAATGCTGATAGGTATATGGACAATGAAGTTCAACCTGAGGTGGTCTTAGACAGAGATGAGGAACTTGTTCGGAACTGGAGTAAAGGTCACTTTTGCTATGCTTTAGCAAAGAGACTGGTGGCATTTTGCCACTGCCCTTGAGATCTGTGAAACTTTTAACTTCAGAGAGATGATTTAGCATATATGGTGGAAGAAATTTCTAAGTGGCAAAGTGTTCAAGAGGAAGTAGTACACAAATGTTTGGAAATTTTGCAGCCTGATAATGCAATAGAAAAGAAAAACCCATTTTCTGGGGAGAAATTCAAGCCCACTGCAGATATTTACATAAGAAATGAGAAGCATAATGTTAATCACCAAGACAAGGGGGAAAATGTCTCTAGAGCATGTCAGAGACTTCACAGCAGCCAGTCCCATCACAAGCCTGGAGGCTTAGGAGGGAAAAATGGTTTTATGGGCCAAGCCCAGGGCCACACTGCTGCTGATCTGGGCAGCCTCAGGACTTGGCATCTGGCATCCTAGCCATGGCTAAAAGGGGCCAAGATATAGCTGGGGTCATTGCTTCAGAGGGTGCAGGCTCCAAGCCTTGGTGACTTACACTTGGGTGTTGGGCCTGCAGGTGAACAGAAGTCAAGAACTGAGATTTGAGAACCTCTGCCTAGACATCGGGATGTGTGGAAATGCCTTGATGTCCAGGAATAAGTCTGCTGCAGGAGTGGAGCCCTCGTGGGAACCTCTGCTAGGGCAGTGTAGAAGGAAATGTGGGGTTGGAGCCCTCACACAGAGTCCTCAATGGGGCACTGTCTAGTGGAGCTGTGAGAAGAGGGCCACCATCCTCAAGACTCCAAAATGGTAAATCCACTGAAGCATACACTTGGCACTTGGAAAAGCCACAGGTACTCAACACCAGCTGTGAAAGCAGTCAGAAGGGGATATGTACCCTGCAAAGCCGCAGGGGCAGAGCTACCCAAGACCATGGGAGCCCAACTCTTGCATTTGCCTGATCTGGATGTGAGACATGGAGTCAAAGGGGATAATTTTGGAACTTTAAGATTTAATGACTTCCCTACCAGACTTTAGACTTGCATGGGGCCTGTAGCCTCTTCATTTTGGCCAGTTTCTCCCATTTGGAATGGGTGTATTTACCCAATGGCTGTACCCCCATTTTATCTAGGAGGTAACTAACTTGCTTCCAATTTTAAAGGCTCATAGGTGAGAAGGACTTGCCTTGTCTCAGATGAGACTTTGGACTTGGACTTTTGGGTTAATGCTGGAATAAGCTAAGAGTTTGGGGGACTGTTGGAAAGGCATAATTGTGTTTTGAAATGTGAGGAGATTTGAGAGGGGCCAGGGGTGGAATGATACGGTTTGGCTGTGTCCCACCCAAAATCTGATCTTGAAATGTAATTTTCACATGTCATGCACAGGACCAGGTGGAGGTAATCAGATCAGAGGGGTGGTTTTCCTCATACTGTTCTTGTGATAGTGAGTGAATCTCATGGGATCTGATGGTTTCATAAGTATCTGGCATTTCTCCTGCTTGTGCTCTCACTCTGTCTTGCCACCTTGTGAAGAAGGTGCTGGCTTCTCCTTGGCCTTCTGCCATGATTGTAAGTTTCC